>NW_027411644.1:215566359-216807606 GCF_047663935.1 Musca autumnalis
AGAAACCTTGTTGACCTCTTACAAAGCAATAGGCCGGTCTGTGATAGGCTATACGTCGCCAGTATGGTATGTAAATGTTAGCGCTACGCAGTGGAAGAATATTCAAACCTGCCAGAATGGCGACCTGAGAACTGTAACAGGGTGCCTCCTCATAACACCAGTGGGTTATATTTATGAGATTGTTCTCGATGCAGTACCTGCTTGGATGTTATCGCAGTCAGCATCCCTGAGAGGCTTCCCCCACCCAGGCACGTCAGGAGAGGTTTTCAGGACCTAGAAAGAGAGAGAGAGAGGTTCAAAGGTATAAACGGGAACCTCTAGACCAACGAGCCTCTCAGACAGTTTTCACATTCACACTCATACAGTCGCGCAGGTAGTACAGAGATACAGTGTGAATGCCGTACTTGGGGACCACCCTTCATCCATCGCAACAGAAGAACGCCAGCTACCAAGACACATGATTGGTTTTAGCCCAGTTAGTAGGTGGTTTAGACTAGCCATCTATATCATATGTGTTGAAATTTACCATTCTTATGCAGTCGTTAATGGGGGATTTTCTTCACGCCATTTACTTTTTGCGTCCACACCAGCAAAAATGCAGTGAAATTGCATTTCTACATTGTCTGTGTGGGTAGATATGAAATGTTTTTATTTCGATACACATGATTTTGATGGCTAGTGTAAATTACCTCTATGATGCAGCCGCTTTAATTCGTAATGGGCCCGAATTTATACCACAACACCCAACGGCATATGGATTGGGGACACGATGGTTTTGTTTAGCTTCCCAGCTAACCGCACTCAGCTGTGTCCTGAATCTTTGTGGACGCAACCAGTCCATGTTGCAGAATTTTCGAATCTGACTAAAATATACGAACAAAAATATTTGCATTCCTACAACAACAACCAAAATTCTTTTACGTACATTTAAATAAAGTTCTTCTATCCATTAAAGACCCTTTAAGGGTCAAAAGTCGTTATTTTCCTCCAATTGAATTTTTTTACAACGACTGTGTTGCCTTGCAATGTTATAAACATTCAATTATATATTTCACTCATATTTTTATTGGATACGAAACAGCTACTCTGTTCACTGCAGGTAAAATAAATATTAAGTGACAAATAACGCAGAAAATTGTCTCCCGCCAAATATTACGATAAACAAACGAAAAATAACCGACTGCAACACAGCATTTAGTTAGCCAAACAATTCGTACAACTACAAACAACTTTTTAGAGTCATTCTCACTCTCTCAATGCCAATAAAATGTTAATTGCTAGCAATGAAAGAAAAACAATAACAAAATAGAATAAATACAACAAAATATGATAGACAATAACATTTGAATTTTTGTTATACACAAAAAATCGTCGTTCGGTCAAAGGATAATGGAACAGGAGCTGAATTTGTTTCTCTTTTTTTTTTTTTGCTGGAGGTAAATGCAAACACACACACAGACATGTTGTGAGCCATGCACTATGACAACATTCCAGGACAAATAATGTCGCGTTGTCAAGGTCAGGTTCCCCTTTCGATTTTTTGGAATTTGTTTTTTGTTCTCCCTCTTTGTTGGTATTTGTTTGTTTTTTTGTTCGTGTATTTGGCCAATGACTTTGAATATTGAGTTGTAAGTGTCGCAATGCCTTTTTGATGTTGTTGTTTACACACCATTTGAAGTACTTATGTACATATAGCACCTTTTCAACAAAAGGGTAGTAACCCAAAATTTCTTGTTTTTCAGTAGAGACAAAAAACTGTTGATACATTACTAGTAACTCTGAAGACATGAAGAGTGACATAACGGTACTTTTTTGACGAAAGATTAGAGAAAATAATGGGAGATTTTTATGGTGGATGGAGTTGATCATACGATATCGTTTTCTAATAAAAAGTGAAAATTCCAAAATTTTGAGTTACTACCCTTTTGTTGAAAATTTGCGATATGTATGTTTACATTATTTCTGAAATAAAAACATGCATTTATCCAAACGCTTGTTAAACTAAAATAAACAAGTAAAAAGTCGTCGGCCCGGCCGAACTTTTTATACCCTCCACTATGAAATATTCTTATCTATAATGGAACAATTAGTTTCCTTTCCCAGCAAAATGTTCGAGTTTTAACAACGTTCATTGTGATTTCGAGTCTCCGACAACATCAAGCCTATTGTAAATAACTAATCTTATATATTTCGAACAAGATTCATCCCTATTGGATCGATGGATGAAATCAACTGCTGATGAAAAGATCGAATATTTCACGACTTCCTTTGCATGGGTTCAAATGCTGATGAAAAGATCGGATCTTTCACCACTTCCTTTGCATGGGTTCAAATGCTGATGAAAAGATCGGATCTTTCTCGACATCCTTGGCATTGGTTCAAATGCTAATGAAAAGATCGGATCTTTCACGACTTCGATTGAACCAATGCAAAATATGCCATGAAATCACGTCATCGCATAGAACCCCTTCCTTCAAATTTTGCTGAGTTTCCTATCCGCAATTTTAGGTGCAAAAATTGTTCGAGCACGGATACCTCAAATGCCCTAATTATTTCATCTAATCTAAGAAATGTGTTCAACCAGGTGAAAGGTACCATCTATTGGGCTATATCAAAGTGTGGGCCTACCTTGACAATTTTTGATGTAACAGTTCTGTAACTACAGGGAACCGGGTAGTTCCGCCAAAGAGTGTAGCTAAAACCCTCAAAATCGGGAGGTACCGTAATATGGGGGCTATACTAAAAAATTCACCTATGTTGACGATTTTTAGTGAAGAAATTTCGTGACCACTGAGAATCTCAAATGTCATATTACAGCTAGTTCGGTTTAAAATTTTAGTTAAAATCGTCAAAAATACCGAGAATCGGGAGGTACCGTTATATGGGGGGCTATACCAAAACATGGACCTATGTTAACGTCTTTTAGTGAAGAAGTTTTGTGACCACTGAGAACCTCAAATGCTAGTTCGGGTTAAATTTTTAGTTAAAATCGTTAAAAGTACCGAAAAACGGGAGGTACCGTTAGAAGGAAGCTATATCAAAACATGTACCTATGTTGACGATATTTGACAGAGAACCTCAAATGTCAAATTACAGCCAATTCGGTTAAAGATTGTAACTAAAAGCCTCCTAATACCGAAAATAGGGAGGTACCGTTACATGGGTGCTATAACAAAGCATGGACGAGTTTTCATGGGGAACTTTAGTGATCACTGAGAACTTCAAATGTCAAATTACAGTCAATTCCGTTAAATATTGTAACTAAAATCTTCAAAATACCGAAAATTCGGAGATAGCGTTAAATGGGGGCTATAGCAAAACATGAACATATGTTGACGAGTTTTGGTGGAGAACTTTCGTGATCACTGAGAACTTCAAATTACAGCTATTTCGGTTAAAAATTGTAGCCAAAATCCTCAAAATACCGAAAATTGGGAGGTACCGTTGCATGGCGGCTATACCAAAACATGGACCCATGTCGAAGATTTTTGGTGGACAACTTTCGTGATCACTGAGAATTTCAAATGTCAAATTTCAGCTATTTCGGTTAAAAATTGTGGCTAAAATCCTCAAAATACCGAAAATCGGGAGGTATCGTTATATGGGGGCTATACCAAAACACGGACCTATGTTGACGATTTTTGGTGGAGAACTTTCGTGATCACTAAGAACTTCAAATGTCAAATTACAGCTATTTTGGTTAACAATTTTAGATAAAATCCCCAAAATTCTGAAAATCGGGAAGTACCGTTATATGGGGGGCTACACCAAAACATGGACCTATGTTGACGATTTTTGGTGGAGAAGTTTCGTGACCACAGAGAACCTCAAATGTCAAATATCAGCCAATTCGGTTAGAGATTGTAAGTAAAATCCTCAAAATACCGAAAATCCGGAGGTATCGTTATATTTGGGCTATACCAACACATGGACCTATGTTGACGAGTTTTGGTGGAGAACATTCGTGACAACTGAGAATCTTAAATGTCAAATTACAGTCAATTCGGTTAAAAATTGTAGCCAAAATCCTCAAAATGCCGAAAATTGGGAGGTACCGTTACATGGGGGCTATACCAAAACATGGACCTATGTTGAAGATTTTTGGTTGAGAACTTTCGTGATTACTGAGAACTTCAAATGTCAAATTACAGCTATTTCGGTTAAAAATTGTAGCCAAAATCTTCAAAATACCGAAAATTGGGAGGTACCGTTACATGGGGGCTATACCAAGAAATGGGCCTATGTTGTAGATTTTTGGTGGAGAACTTTCGTGGCCACAAAGAACCTCAAATGTCAAATTACAGCCAATTCGGTTAAAAATTGTAGCTAAAATCCTCAAAATACCGAAAATCGGGAGGTATCGTTATATGGGGGCTATACCAAAACATAAACCTATGTTGACAATTTTTGGTGGAGAACTTTCGTGATCACTGAGAACTTCAAACGTCAAAGTACAGACATTTCGGTTAAAAATTTTATATAAAAGCATTAAAATTCCGAAAATCGGGAGGTACCGTTATATGGGAGCTATATCAAAACATGGATCTATGTTGACGATATTTGGCGGAGAAGTTTCGTGACCACAAAGAACCTCAAATGTCAAATTACAGCTATTTCGGTTAAAAATTGTAGCTAAAATCCTCAAAATACCGAAACCGTGAGGTACCGTTACATGGGGGCTACACCAAAACATGGACCTATGTTGAAGATTTTTGGTGAAGAACTTTCGTGATCACAAAGAACCTCAAATGTCAAATTACAGCTATTTCGGTTAAAAATTGTAGCTAAAATCCTCAAAATACCGAAAATCGGGAGGTACCGTTACATAGGGGCATCAAAATTCCGAAAATCGGGAGGTACCGTTATATGGGAGCTATATCAAAACATGGATCTATGTTGAAGATTTTTGGTGGAGAACTTTCGTGACCACAAAGAACCTCAAATGTCAAATTACAGCTATTTCGGTTAAAAATTGTAGCTAAAATCCTCAAAATACCGAAAATCGGGAGGTACTGTTACATGGAGGCTAAACCAAAACATGGACCTATACCCATAATTTTTGTTTTATAAGTATCTTGACACTTCGGAACCCCTAATTTCAAATTCGGTCTGAAAATGTAGCTAAATACGTCACAATACCAGAAATCGGGCGTTACATTATATGGGGACTATACAAAAATGTGGACCGATATAGCCCATCACCGAACCTGACCTGTCTGCAAACAAAAGACGCATTTTCCCAAATTTTTGGCGTTCTATCTCCATTTTTGTGGATGCTAGAGTGATTACCACAGACGGACGGGAATGCATTAGACTGGTTTTAACTCAAAGGAAAAAATCGATGTCGAATTTTTTATGCGGCAGCCATAAAGTGTTTAGTTTTGTTAGATTTTAAAATTGCCAAAGTTTGAGGACAATCGGAATATGTTAACACGTGCAACTGGGGCCTCAAAGTTTCCATAGTAATTTGTATGAAAAAGGCAACATCGATAAGGAATTTTTACCAGTTCATTTCTGTGGCTAAAATTTTGAAAATAGGGTCGAATTTTAATATTAGCTATACATAGGTCCCATGGAAACTTTGAGGCCCCAGTGGCACGTGTTAACATATTCCGATAGTCCTCAAACTTTGACAATCTTAAAAAGTAACAAAACTGCGGGGTGCCGCATAAAAACTCAGACGTCGATTTTTAGAAACCACTCTAGTAGGCATTGATCTACTGAGAATTTTACCCTGATCAAAAATATATATATACTTTATAGAGTCGCAAATGTGGAAAAACAAACTTAATATTCCCTCCAAACAATGCACGCAGAGAAGAGATATTGTAGGAGCAATCATATTCTAAGCACAAAATAGTGCATTGTAAAAATCTGAAAATATATATTGTTGTCATTATGGTGCCTGACACAAAATATGTGGTTGAAACAAAAATACATATTTTCATATTTTTAAAATACACTATTTTGTTTTTAGAATATGATTGTTCCTACAATATCTCTTCTCTGCGTGTGGTGGAGGGTATAAAAAATCGGTATTATGGTTTGGTAGATATGTATGTTACGGTTTTTTTGCTGAACGGTTTTTGTCTTGGATAAAAATATAAAAAAATATTTCCAAATACTTTCATTACATATTTCTCATGAAATTCGCACGGAAAATACGAAGACACAAAATGAAGTAAAGTTTGGGTAGTCGAAATACTTAAAAATGTGAAAAGAACTTTATTACAAATGTTGTGTTGCCTTGTTGGGTTTCTGATCAGGACCAGTTATATACGAGCAAAGAAACCATAGAAATACCTTGACCAGCATAAACTGCATTAAAATCCGTACAGCTTGGAACATCCCCTAGCATTTGATGCCTTGTTATTTAATTAAATCCATGATTGATCTAAATTGTTGTACTCGACTATTCAGCCACTTCGTTCCACCCTATAGTTCATGTGTGCATGTATATATTATTTTTTTTTTAAGCATGCTTCTTTTGGGTCTTTATTAACATTTGCCAGGTGTTGAACCTTTTAGTATTCGTATGTGAAACACTTGATTAACTCAGCACCGTTTCAAAACCCCTCTCCACCACCACCCCTTTCTAAATAAGATTTATATTCATTCGATGAAACACTAAAAAACTTTCGTGTTAACCTTCCCTACGATAGGGAAACAATAGTGTCGTGTTATGTATTTTTGTCGTTGAACAAATGTTATTTCTTATCAAACTTTTAAACACACACGAAGGCAAAAAAAAAACGAAAGTCCAAACGACATGACAAAAAAAAAAGTGGAAATACTTTTGTTCTCTTAACAAATTTAAATTAAAAAGAAAATTAAACAATTTATTAAAATAAGAAACTCATTTTCAACAATTAAAAGAAAAATAATAGGAATGAAAGTCATGAAGAGAACAAAAAATCGATGAACATTAGTTGAAACAAAGCTTTATTTTAAAGAAACTTTATCTTAACTTTTAAACAAAGAAAATTCCATCAATGGTATGTAGCTCAAAAATGGGAAAACGCCAATCTGTACGCCTACAATTTTAAAATAATAATAGTAATAACTTTCAAAACTCATTCAACCACTTATTTTTTAATTTTAAAATAATTAATGGCTGTCATCGTGGTGCAATTGTTTAGTACGCAGGGGCTCTAATGCTGACAGGGGCATAATGCTGTCGTAATTTCCTTAGTATTTCAGCCATGTAAATTTACTCTCTAGAGTTGATCTCGATACACTTTTTTATTTCATTTCTTTTACTTCATGGCTGTATACTACCAACAATATTAAATACATATATATAGTCATCACTTTTCCCCTACCACTAAAAGATTTTCCGCACCACACAGTGGGCATTTTAGTGGAACTCTACTCATAACTTCTAATGTAAGGGACGTAGGTTATTAAAATTTTCCAAAAATGTTTCTTACATTTGTGGGTCGTATCTGGATAGGTGGCGACTGTTTTTACGTATTTCGACCATTTTGCAACCGATTGTGCTGAAATTGCTATGTTAGAGTTTCAGTGGATGGAGAACATCTGTACAAAATATTGTTAATATCTGTTCGCGTTTCGGTATAGTTCTCATTGAGCGGTACCGGCCGACATGACATATTTTAAAGGTGTCAAGCACACTTACCAACCTATTTGTTTGTATTTTGGAATTTGTTTTCTTCATAGGTAGAAAACCGCTTTGCGAAATATATGCAACGTAGGTTCTCGTTTTGCTATAGATCCAATATGAAGAGTCCCCAATTTGAGATATTTTGAAGGTGTTAGGTAATTATTGCCAACCGAGTTTAGTTTACTTGAAAATTTGTATTCGTTAAATAGAAAATGTTGTAATAAAATAATTTGCAGTCTTGATCCTTGCTTTGGCCCTAATCGCCCTTCCCCAAAACATCCACAGACATTAACAAATAAAAATAAAAACAATTAAAAAAAGTATCAGTAGGCTTTGCCGACAGTGATATACCCTCAGCCTATGTGAATCGAAACTTTCATCTACGGACAGATCGAATGTATTTAAGGTCTTTTGAACAATTTTGTGACCTTTTTTGGACATTTGACCTTGCTGTAAAAAATGTGGATTAGGGTTAAAATTCAAAAGTGTTGTGGAGGAGGTACTTAAAGGAAAGGACCGATTATGGAAGTGAGTCATATTTTGGGAGTCATATCTTTTCGATAGATATCGCCCCCACTAGTCATTTCAGTGCGTCATCGTGTATCTTTTAGACCAGTATGCCAGGAAGCATGGACTTGTCCACGGAAAACATTATATCGCTGTAAACAGGACCACAACGGACAGCATCTTCGAACACACCCTAAACTGCACTTAGACACAAATGTTGAACTTTTGTGGGGGAAGCACTCTAAGGAGAGGACTGGTATTGGCCATTTTAGAAATATTAGGATATCCAAAGTTTGGACTAAATTGATTGACCCGTTCAAAAGATATCGTGCATGCCATTTTAGTGACTTTTTTAAATATTGGAAGTACAGGAATTAAAACTAAATTTGGATTTGATCAGAAGTATGGACTTGCCCCTGAAAAAAACTTTTACCGTCGTATTTGGGGCAGCTAATGCATTTTGCTTCAACAATAATCAAATTGATTCGAGAGCAGGTCTTAAAGCGAAATAATCCTAAATTTTGTGTGGGAGGTACCCGAAGGAGTGGACCGATTGAGTCCGTATTGAAACCTCGTCCAAGTCCGGTAAAAATTTCAAGATGTGTGAAGTATGGACAAAATCGGTTGGATCGGAAGGAGTGGTCCGATATAACCCATCTTGGAACTTAAACATCGGACAAAATATTACGTCGGACAAAATATTTAAGTTAGTTAAGGTGCAGAAGTTTTTTCAGATTCTGAAACAGCAATGTTCATAGATGATAAAAATACAAAAACAAGGTGGAACAACTTTTCGACAATGGATAGAATCCTACTGCCTCCCACTATTGCTTAAATTACACTGTGAACACAAATGTTGGGGCAGAGATAATTCCTGTTGGAGATGAAAGCCCTTGGTGTGTGTATGTTAAAAACCCCGAAGGACAGATGCGCCGTGAGTCGAACTTCCGCGTTATGGCGTGATGAGGTTTTTGCAAGAGACCCTGTAAGCCATCATGAATTAGCATTATATCTTCGTTTGTTGTTTTTGTAGAGCACTTAAGCAACAGTAAACAAAGATACAACGCTAATTCCTGATGGGCCACAGGGTCTCTAACAAAAATTGCATCACGCCATAACGCGGAAGTTTGGCTCACGGAGGATCTGTCCTTCGGGGTTCACAATATACTCACCTAGGCCTTTTTTCCCCAAGAGGAATATTCCGTGCCCCAGACTTTCACCTCCATTTTGTTGCACAGTGTTATCTAATCTAATCTAATCTAATCTAATCTAATCTAATCTAATCTAATCTAATCTAATCTAATCTAATCTAATCTAATCTAATCTAATCTAATCTAATCTAATCTAATCTAATCTAATCTAATCTAATCTAATCTAATCTAATCTAATCTAAAAACAAGTAAGAAAAGTCTATAGTCGGACGGAGCCGACCATGGGATACCCTATACCACTATCCCTGGACAATCGCTCTCCACGGAACTTCTTTTCAATGATTGTGAAAATTTAATGATCAAATATCAGAGATGTAATGTATAATACTTATGACTAAAACCAAAAAGTTATCTAGCATGACAAAGACATTTTTGTAGCAGGAAAGGAAAATTTAGTACACACAAACTAAAATGTAATGAAACCCACTTATGTAGTACTACTACTTCCGTTGTTTAACCGCTACGTTATTGAAATTTTTACCAATTTCACACAAAAGTTTCAGTCCATTTAACCCGCTATTATCTGATCTTTACGTTGGTTTGTACGCTTCTTCTTCATCATAAACTCAAACATTGCTTAAACTTTTGCTGGACATTATTTTGACCTACAGAGCTGCTACAAAATTGGTTAAAATTTTATTTTTGGTCCATTTCATCCCCTGAACATTTCAGGATCATTACCAAAAACCAGAGTTCGAAAATAAACAGTACACTAACATAGTGTACCGCTCCGAGAACAGTATCACTAAAATATTTTTAGCGTTAGTGTTCCGGAACACAAACACTAAAAAATATTTTAGTGATACTGTTCCGGAGCACAACGAAAAACGTAGTGTACCACATTTTGGTACACTAAAAACGTTGGGTACCGCAGTCGGAACACTAAAAATCGTAGTGTTCCGCAGTCGGAACACTAAAAATCGTAGTGCTCCGCAGTCGGAGCACTAAAAATCGTAGTGCTCCGCAGTCGGAACACTAAAAATCGTAGTGCTCCGCAGTCGGAACACTAAAAATCGTAGTGTTCCGCAGTCGGAGCACTAAAAAATCGTAGTGTACCACATGTCGGAACACTAAAAAATAACGTAATGATAATGTACCACACACGAGTTTATTATGATTTGGGAGGAAAATTAAATATTTATAATTTTTGAATTATGTACAAATTAAGACATAAAAACACAGATACGCCTGTTATATCCATGTATGTATACATATTAATTAATAACGTTGGGAACTTAAGTAGAAAATATGAAAAACATTGATTCGGTTGTTGTACAATGGCGCACTAAAAATTGTAGTGTTCTGACTGTGGATACATAGAAAATACCACAAAGGAGTTTATTATGATTGGTGAGCAAAATTAAATATTTTATATTTTTTTTAATAAATACAAATTAAGAAATAAACTATAATAGAACACGTGAAAAACGTCTGATTTGATTTTTGGAGAATGGATCAATAAAAATCGTAGTGTTCGGCTGCGGAGCACTAAAAAACGTAGTGTTCCGACTGCCAGATCACTAAAAATCGTAGTGTTCCGACTGCCGGATCTCTAAAAATCGAAACAAAGGATCAGTAAAAATCGTAGTGTTCGGCTGCGGAGCACTAAAAATTGTAGTGTTCCGACTGCCGGATCACTAAAAATTTTAGTGTTCCGACTGCCTGATCTCTAAAAATCGAAACAAAGGATCAATAAAAATCGTAGTGTTCGGCTGCGGAGCACTAAAAATCGTAGTGTTCCGACTGCCGGATCACTAAAAATGTTAGTGTTCCGACTGCCGGATCTCTAAAAATCGAAACAAAGGATCAATAAAAATCGTAGTGTTCGGCTGCGGAGCACTAAAAATTGTAGTGTTCCGACTGCCGGATCTCTAAAAATCGAAACAAAAGATCAATAAAAATCGTAGTGTTCGGCTGCGGAGCACTAAAAATCGTAGTGTTCCGACGGTCAAATCAGATATTTTACACATTTACTTCTAATTTTTATTTATTAATATGTAATTATTTATCCTAAAAACATAAAATATTTAATTTCCCTCATAAATTATAATAAACAGACGATTACCTTAACGTTATTTTTAGCGCTTTGGCTCGTGGTACGCTACGATTTTTAGTTCTCCGGCAGTCGGACAAACTATGATTTTTACTTATCCGGCAGTCGGAACGCTACGATTTTTAGTGATCCGGCAGTAGGAACACTACGATTTTTGTGCTCCACAACCGAACACTACGATTTTTATTGACCCATTGTTTCGATTTTTAAAGATCCGGCGGTCGGAACACTACAATTTTTAGTGATCCGGCAATCGGAACACTACGATTTTTAGTGATCCTGCGGTAGAAACAATACGATTTTTAGTGCTCCACAACTGAACACTACAATTTTTATTGATCCATTGTTTCGATTTTTAGTGATCCGGCAGTCGGAACCCTACGATTTTTAGTGATCCGGCAGTCGGAACACTAAAATTTTTAGTGATCCGGCAGTCGGAACCCTACGATTTTTAGTGATCCGGCAGACGGAACACTACGATTTTTAGTGCTCCATTGTCCAAAAATCAAATCAGATATTTTACACATTTACTTCTAATTTTTATTTATTAACATGTATTTATTTATCCTAAAAACATAAAATGTTTAATTTCCCTCATAAATTATAATAAACAGACGATTACTTTAACGTTATTTTTAGCGTTTTGGCTCTTGGTACGCTACGATTTTTAGTGCTCCACAACCGAACACTACAATTTTTATTGATCCATTGTTTCGATTTTTAGAGATCCGGCGGTCGGAACACTACAATTTTTAGTGATCCGACAGTCGGAACACTACGATTTTTAGTGATCCGGCAGTCGGAACACTACGATTTTTAGTGCTCCATTGTCCAAAAACCAAATCAGATGTTTTTCACATTTTCTTTTAATTTTTATTTATTAAAAAAAAATATATATATAATATTTAATTTCCTCAGAAATCATAATAAATTAATGTATGGTTCATTACCTTATAGTTTCAAAACATGGTACAAAACGATTTTTAGTGCTCCGGCACAACGATCTTTCTGCTTCATTCCACAAAAACTAAATATTGTTTTTTCATAATTTTGACCATATTTCGAAATGTGTTTAACTAATTTAAACATACATGGATATAACAGTTTATCTTAATTTTTATTTGATCAAATTTAACCAAATATTTAATTTTCCTAAGAAAACATAATACCTTTATTATTTTTTAGTGTTCCAACACGTGGTGCACTATGATTTTTAGTGATCCGGCAGTCGGAACACTAACATTTTTAGTCCTCCGCAGTCGGAGCACTAAAATTTTTAGTGCTCCGCAGTCGGAGCACTACGATTTTTAGTGCTCCGGCAGTCGGAACACTAAAATTTTTAGTGCTCCGCAGTCGGAACACTACGATTTTTAGTGCTCCGCAGTCGGAGCACTACGATTTTTAGTGCTCCGGCATGCGGTACACTACGATTATCGTTGTGTTCCGGTACAGTATGACTAAAATATTTTTTAGTGTTTGTGCTCCGGAGCGGTACACTATCGTAGTGTACCTATCCACCTTGGTAGGGTACAGAACGGTACGGTACGATATTATAGTGTTTATTTTCGAACACTGCCAAAAACTAATCATTTCTATTCTGGCCCGAACACAATCTCCTTAAAAAATTTGTTATTGAAGTTCAAATTGCCTTAAGCTTGTTTACAATTTTTAATGGACGGACACACACCGCTAAATCGCTTTATCTCGTCGAGATATGAATTTTGGCATTCCAAATAAGGGGTCTAGGACGAATATTTCGTGATGTTACATAAATTATTGTTATGTACGCTACTTTGCGAAATATATATGTCCTCAAGGAATTAAAATATCGACCAAAAATAAAATTTTTATATTTTTCATACAAAAGTAATGGTTCATTTGACCCGCTAAAGAATATCAGATCATCATTCAAAATTGTAGGCATCTTTTTCGACCTATACTCTTACCCGGTGCAAAATTTCGTGACTATTGATGTATAATTGCGACTTCTAGCGAGTTTATTATTACACTACAAACAAATAACGGAATATATTAGGCTGTAACTCTGTTATCTGATCATGCACACCAACATAATTGGCATCAATTGAAAGGTCAAGCGTTTCACTTTCAAGTATATCTCACTTGTCCGGAATGTCACTTCCAGGAATTAAGATATAAGCTGTATATTAAAATTTTTCACAATTTTCACACAAAAGTTTTGGTCCATTTAACCCTCTAAATATTATCCGATCGCCATCTCAAATTGCAAGCTTCTCCTTTGTGATATACTCTTACCTTATTTAAAATTACGCGTTTATCGGACTATTATTGAGACCTACAGAGCCGCTACAAAATTGGATAAATATTATGTTTTTGGTCCATTTCACCCGCTAAATATTACACGATCATCACCAATAAGACTAGGGATCTATTCTGATCTGAACCCGACCTCCATACAAAATTTCGTGACGATCGGTCCATAATTGCGGCCTGGAGCGTGTTTACAATTTATAATGGACAGACGGACGGACGGACGGACGGACGGACGGACTGACGGACGGACACACATCTCAAAATCGCTTTACCTCGTCGAGATATGAAAAATGGTATACCACATTGGGGGTCTCCGACGAATATTTCGCGGTGTTACATGAATTTTTACCAAAACAAACTTATAATACCCTTTTCCACATTGTGGTATAGGGTATAAAAATGTGTTCAGCTAGGTGAAAGATACCACCTACGGGGCTATATCAAAGAGTCAACTTATCTTTAAATTTATAAGCAGAAAAGTTTTATAGCTGCAGGGAACTTCAAGAGTCAAATTGAGGGTAGTTTCATCAAAACAATGTAGACCCTCAAAAATGGACCCATGTTGACGAATTTTAGTGAAGAAATTTCGTGACCACTGAAAATTCCCGAAAATCGGGAGGATATACCAAAACATGGACCTATATTGACGATGTTTCGTTGGAGATGTTTTATGACCACTGAGAACTTCAAATGTCAAATTACAGCTATATCGGTTAAAAATTGTAGCTAAAATTCTCAAAATACCGAAAATTGAGAGGTACCGTTATATGGGGGCTATACCAAAACATGGATCTATGTTGACGATGTTTGGTGGAGATATTTCATGACCACTGAGAACCTCAAATGGCAAATTACAGCTAGTTCGGTTAAATATTTTAACTAAAATGCTCAAAATACCGAAAATCGGGAGGTACGGTTATAAGGGGGCCATACCAAAACATGGACCTATGTTGACGATGTTTGGTGGAGATGTTTCATGACCACTGAGAACCTAAAATGTCAAATAGCAGACAGTTCGGTTACAAATTGTTAAAGTTCGGTTAAAAATTGCAGCTAAAATTCTAAAAATACCGAAAATCGGAAAATAACGTTATATGGGGGCTATACCAAAACATGGACCTATGTTGACGATGTTTCGTTGGAGATGTTTTATGACCACTGAGAACTTCAAATGTCAAATTACAGTTATTTCGGTTAAAAATTGTAGCTAAAATTCTCAAAATACCGAAAATTGGGAGGTACCGTTATATGGGGGCTATACCAAAACATGGACCTATGTTGACGATGTTTGGTGGGGATGTTTCATGACCATTGAGAACCTCAAATGGCAAATTACAGCTAGTACGGTTAAATATTGTAACTAAAATGCTAAAAATACCGAAAATCGGAAAGTACAGTTATAAGGGGCCATACCAAAACATGGACCTATGTTGACGATGTTTGGTGGAGATGTTTCGTGACCACTGAGAACCTCAAATGTCAAATTGCAGATAGTTCGGTTACAAATTGCGAAAATTCTCAAAATACCGAAAATCGGGAGGTACCGATATATGGGGGCTATACCAAAACATGTACCTATGTTGACGATGTTTCGTGGAGATGTTTCATGACCACTGAGAACCTCAAATGTCAAATTGCAGATAGTTCGGTTAAAAATTGTGGCTAAAATTCTCAAAATACCGAAAATCGGGAGGTGCCGTTATATGGGGACTATACCAAAACATGGACCTATGCCCATATCCTTTGGGATATAAGTTTGTTGATCAGGAACCCTAAGTGCCAAATTATAGCTAATTCGGTCTGCAAATGTGGCGAAGAACGTCAAAATACCTCAAATCCGGAGGTACCGTTATATGGGGACCATACCAAATAGTGGACCGATATAGCCCATCTTCCAACTTGACCTGCCTATGGAAAAAAGACCCTCGGCTAGATCGTCTTAGAATTTTATCCTGATCAAGAATATATATACTTTATAGGGTCGCAAATGATTAGTTCGATGTGTTACAAACGGAATGACAAACTTAATATACCCTCCATACTATGGTGGAGGGTATAATAAGTTTCAGTGTTTTATTTATAAATACACTGAAAACTAGAAATTTATTTTCCTCTTTCCCTCAATAAGTATATTCTTCTTCATAAAGTATCTCTCAAATAAAACGATTGCATTTAAATTAAAAATGGTGGCAAAATTAAACGGCAAGGGAGATTCCACCCTGAAGAAGAATACTTATTGAGGCTAAGCGACAAATTATTTTCTAGTTTTCAGTGCGATTATAAATAAAACACTGAAACCTAATGTTCTAATTTTATAATAAATATACGCCAGTTGTAGAGAAGTTTTAGATGTCAAAAATAATCAGCAAAGGTCATCTAAATTATGCTGGAGAAATATAAGAAGTAAATTTTAGCTAGGAAAGCTGCTCACGGTCATAAAATGATCGCAAGACGCGATATTTGCTTAATATGCATTTGTTTACCATATATTTCAGGTTATTATCTAGTAAAAGTACGTTTTTATTATTCGGTAATCCGGAGACCGCCGAAACATGTGGTGTCCGGATTATCGTGATTATACTGTAATTTTTATGGGGCCAAAGGCGAATTTAAATTTACCAGTTCTTTGTTGTGGCTAAAACACTAATCCTACAACAAATTGTGAAAATCGGCTCGAATTTTAATATTAGCTATATATAGGCCCCATGGAAACTTTGAGTCCACAGTGGCAAGTGTTACTATAATGGGGCCTATTCAAAGGCCTATTCAAACTTTGTGGAGTAGTTTCCTGACTGCGGAGAACATCAAATCACAAATTACAACTATTTCGGTTAAAAATGTTAGCTAAATGCCGGAAATCCGGAGGTACGCTTATATGGGACCTATACCAAAATATGGACCTATGTCCATAAAGCTACATAACTATTTTATCGATTCACTCCTTCGGGTACATGCTACACAAAAATTCAAAAGTTTTGTCACAAGTACGGTTTAGAAACATTTTACGGATCATCATAAAATTTTCTGCAGCAGCTTTTATAACGGTACAACCTTTCCGGGTTTAAGTCCATACTTCCAGAGATAACATCCCAAAAGCTCTAAATAATACTGCCGGCATCAACTCATAAAACTGATGAACACTGAAACTTCTGCATTAAGTAACCGATTTGACTGAAACATTGATCATGTTCGAATAAGGGTTATATTGGAAACCATCTTCGGGTACCTCCTTCAAAGGCTGCGTTTGAATTTTTATCGAAAATACTTTTTGTGGTTTTGTTTACAACGATATACAACAAGAGGTCAAAAAAGTAAAATGTGTGATGGGCAGGAGTGATTGATCGTAAAATAAATGTATACGTGTGAGGTTTGCTTGTTCTTGTCTTTTGTGGGAACACGATAGCAGTGTCGCCAGGCGTCATTTGACATTTTTTTGGGCAGTTTGACAGTTTTTAGCCTAAGCGTACTCAAGACAGTTTCGCATACGACTATGTGTTGTGTTGTTAAAAGTGACTTGAAAAAATCACTTTGCATAAAAAAGTGTAAATTCTCTTTTTTATGCAGTGATTTTTTCGTCCGATAACTTTTCACAAATTCCGACGTGGATAATCACGGCAAAAGTGGATCGATCAAATTCAATCTTTGTATGTCGATAAAGGGCCATCCTATAGCACTATGAAAAACTGGTTTAACAAATTCAATCGTGGCCGGCACTCGCATTAAAAACAAAGTTCGTGAGGGTCGTCCAAAAATGGTCGTTGTGCAAGACAAAATTAAGCCGTGTGTGAACGGATAATGCAAGATCGGCATGTTATGTAACGTGAGATTGAGGTATCCTTGGGCATTTATTCTACCAAATAACACTTGATATTGCATGAACGCTTCGCGGCAAAAATGGGGTTTTTCTATACGGTTTTAGACCCCAAGTATGTTTGGAGGAAATTCGTTTCAGAAAATTTGGAGTCGATTTAGTCATGTCCGTCCGTCTGTCTGTCGGTCTGTCTGGCTGGTGCGCCCGATAACTCTCGAACGGGTCAACCGATTGGAACCAATTTTTGGGTATAGTAATATTTTGTCCAAACTTAGTTTAAGTTCGAAGATGGACCATATTGGTCCACTCCTTCGAGTACCTCCCCCAAAAAAGTTCAACATTTTCTGTAAAATGGTGTGAACGATAACTCTCGAAGGGAACAATCGGCTTGGTCCAAACTTACCACATCGTATTATTTCTTCCAGATATAGATCGGGTTCGAATAATTCAAACAGTCATGTATCAGGTTGGAATATGGACTATATCGGTCCACTCCTTCGGGTAATATTTCGAGTCCTTTATGAAGAAGTTTGGTTATTAAAAATGTTTAGTATATGTCATTGATTTTGTATAGCCCCACATTATGGTACGTACAGATTCTAAAGCAAACTCGTGATGTTTTTATACCCTCCACCATAGGATGGGGGTATATTAAGTTTGTCACTACATTTGTAACTACTCGAAATAATCATTGTAGACCCCACAAGCTATATACATTCTTGATCAGCGTGCAATTCTACATCGATATGGCCATGTCCGTCCGTCTGTGGAAATCAGTCTAGCGTCCGAACGGATTGACGTAGGTGGATGAAATTTTGGGAAAATTTATTATTTGTACGTAGGACTTTTGGTATTGAAAGCGGGTTATGTAGGTCCACGCTTTCGTATAGCCCCCATACAAAATGACGCGTGACGCGTCGTCGTTTTAAGGAATTTTTAAGATATTTGTCCCATTTTACCACCGAATTGGTTGTAATTTGGTATTTTGTGTCTCCAGAGGCCAACAAACATTCCTACCAAGTTGGTTTATATAGGTTCACGTTTTGGTATAGCCCCATATAACGCCCCATATAAAGTACGCGTCATTTTAATATATTTTGAATGTATTAGTCCCATTTGACAACAGAATCGGTTGCAACTTTGTATTTTGTGCTTCCAGAGGCTAAGAAACATTTCTACCATAAAATGTTTATATAGGTCCACGTTTTGATATAGCCCCCATAGGACGATATCTCCCGATTTTCGGTATTTTGAAGGTTTTGGCCTCATTATCACACCGAGATGGCTGAAATTTGGTATTTAGTCTTAGTTGGGGGTATAAAACTTCCCCCCCAGAAATTTTTAGCTATAGGTCCGCGCCATCATAAAGCCCCCATAGAACGGTAACTTCAGATTTTCGGTATTTTGAAGGTTGTGGCCACATTAATCCACTGAAATGGCTGAAATTTATGGTGGAGGGTATAAAAAGTTCGGCCCGACCGATCTTAACGCTTTTCCCACTTGTTTTTTTTTTTTTTTTTTTTGTCAGTGGCTGAGGGTGTATCTCCCTCAGCACAGCTGACTGATATTTTCTTACTTGTTTCTTCGGTCCGATTTAAGAAATTTAAGAAATGTTGCCAACATTACAGGGGGATATTTTGCCACCGTTGAAAAGTGTTTTGATGTTGCCTGGACGGGTAATCGAACCCACGACCTTATGTGTGCAAGGCGGGTGTGGATACAATTGCACCCAAGTTATAATTAAATTATCCAAATTAAAAACGAATCGACTGACACACAGTAAAATAAACGACATTCATGCTAATAATCACAAAAAATTCCAGTGGCGTAGTTTTATAATGCACAATTATTATTTTTTTTTTCTTAACACATCAACAAATCGGAATGTTATCAACATAACATAGATTAGGCTCATAAACGAATCGAACACCTGTTCAACAGAAAGTTAAATTGGTAATCAGTGTGTAATAAATGATTCGAAGTAAATCCGATAAGAAGTGTGTTACTAATCACTTAACTTTAAGAAGCCGTCATGACTTGGCAAAACAAAATGTAACAACCACATTCTCCTAACAACAACACTAATCATAATGTTCTCCTCTTCTTCTGTTCTTACAGGCATCAACGCTTTCTATTGGCCATGTGAAGGAGATGCCGATTGCACCGCCACCGATTCAAATTGTAATCTCATTCACGGTCAATGTGAATGTAATGATCCGACCAACGTATTCTCAAGCGATTTCACAAGATGTCTGAAGACGTCACTCTATGGTGACGAATGTGAAGACAGTGTTCAATGCAATCTTATGCCAGCGGGAGCCTATTGTAAGTCGGGGGTCTGTGCTTGTGCCGATGATGAAACCTATGTGCACGGTCGCTGTCGTCCATTGAACGGTCTCAATCAATATTGTGACAGTGATTTGGATTGTTATTTTGGTTACGATCGTAATTCGGTCCAATGTCAAAATAATGTGTGTACCTGTGCCAATGGATATTATCAGAGACATGGCAACATATGCCGACGTAAATCAATGGGTGAGTATTAGGCCGGGGCGATTTGAAAACTTTGGGCCCTTCGCGTTTCTGATTCCTGGGGTTGAACTGAGCAAAAAAGTCTACTGGACCATATATCTACCGTGAAAATCGAGCCTCCCGATTTTGACTTTAAGTTTTTTATTGACGTTTTTTGGATATTTTGGCATATAACAGCCAAACCATTGAGATTTTCGATCCAACACAAGGGCAAACATTGTAGCCAAGACAGTAATTGAAAACTCTCTAATACATCGCAAAAGCATTGGAACGCTCCTTCAGACAGTTTTGGCCTTAAGAATGTGCAAACTTTTCGGAAAATGTCGATAAATGACATTGTGATACAAAATTTGACCCGAAAAATATTCAAGTGTTCTGATGCAAAATTATATCGTGTTGGGATCCATGGACAACGACAATGCCTTTATTTCGTTTGTGTCACTTCGTTTTATTTTTTATAATGGTAAAAGTAGTGAAAATCTGAGTTTCTTACATTTTCAAATTTAAACGGGCATATCTTATTTTTTCCACAACGGATTTCTTTTGATCCTTCTTCCTTTTAAAGGGGTGAATAATGTCTTTTGAATAAGCTATTATTGTTTCAAATCGGTCAACAAATGGCTAAGTTATAGTGGTTTATGTCTGAAAAACCCCACAAAAAACCTATAAAGGAATTTCTCATAATTTTCAAAAATATAATGTTTTTTTTTTTTTTTTTTTTTTTTTTGAAATTTTGCCTGTTAGGGCAAAGATCATTTTTTTTAATGATTTTATTAATTTTCTCGTTTAGAGTTAAGCTTAATGATCTGAAATTATTTGCAGGTGAAAAAGGAAAGCCATGGACTCGAACCCACATAGTCACCAAATTACGTTACCTGGTTTCATTGGTGGTAAAGCAAATCTTCGGACGTATCGACTATGTAATGGCTTCTCTGTCCTAGAACTTATCGTTTTTCAAATGCAAATGTGTTTTTATACATTAACGGATATTTGGCCGTTGAAATGTATTTTCTTCACAACAACCGCTTTTTGCGATGCCTTTGAAGTTATGAGTTTTGGCTTTGAACGCTAACACGCCGTGACAACATTTTTTTGATATGTTTTCAAGGACGTGGGTTCAAATCCCAGGCAAAATTTCAAAAAATAAAAAATAGGCTGAGCCCGGCTGGGATTTGAACCCACGTCCTTGAAAACATATCAAAAAAATGTTGTCACGGCGTGTTAGCGTTCAAAGCCAAAACTCATAACTTCAAAGGCATCGCAAAAAGCGGTTGTTGTGAAGAAAATACATTTCAACGGCCAAATATCCGTTAATGTATAAAAACACATTTGCATTTGAAAAACGATAAGTTCTAGGACAGAGAAGCCATTACATAGTCGATACGTCCGAAGATTTGCTTTACCACCAATGAAACCAGGTAACGTAATTTGGTGACTATGTGGGTTCGAGTCCATGGCTTTCCTTTTTCACCTGCAAATAATTTCAGATCATTAAGCTTAACTCTAAACGAGAAAATTAATAAAATAATGTTTTTTTGTTTTGTTCAATATTTATTTTGAAAATTATGAGAAATTCCTTTATAGGTTTTTTGTGGGGTTTTTCAGACATAAACCACTATAACTTAGCCATTTGTTGACCGATTTGAAACAATAATAGCTTATTCAAAAGACATTATCCACCCCTTTAAAAGGAAGAAGGATCAAAAGAAATCCGTTGTGGAAAAAATAAGATATGCCCGTTTAAATTTGAAAATGTAAGAAACTCAGATTTTCACTACTTTTACCGTTATAAAAAAATAAAACGAAGTGACCCAAACGAAATAATGGCATTGTCGTTGTCCATGGATCCCAACACGATATAATTTTGCATTAGAACACTTGAATATTTTTCGGGTCAAATTTTGTAGCACAATGTCATTTATCGACATTTTCCGAAAAGTTTGCACATTCTTAAGCCCAAAACTGTCTGAAGGAGCGTTCCAATGCTTTTGCGATGTATTAGAGAGTTTTCAATTACTGTCTTGGCTACAATGTTTGTCTTTGTGTAGGATCGAAAATCTCAATGGTTTGGCTGTTATATGCCAAAATATCCATAAAAAGTCAATAAAAAACTTAAAGTCAAAATCGGGAGGCTCGATTTTCACGGTAGATATATGGTCCAGTAGACTTTTTTGCTCAGTTCAATCCCAGGAATCAGAAACGCGAAGGGCTCATTAAGGTTTTTTCCTTCCACACAAATCGCCCCACCCTAGTGAGTATGTAATATAAATTCGAGTACTCTTTTAATTGAATGAGAGGAGAGAGAGTTTATTGATTTTATTGTAAGCTCAATTAGATGAATAGATGTCCATCACTTAGGATGCCATCTATTGGAGAGTAATGTACCTGTAAAATAGAGAAAAATGTAATAGGCCGATCTGGGCTAAGCCACTAGTGCTACGACGTTGGAGAATATTCAAACCGGCCAGAATTTTGCCATGGGGACTGCAACAGGGTACCTCCTAATGAGAAGATTTTGTAGGAAGATGTTGGTTCAGAACCTGTTTGGGTGCTATCGCTACAAGCATCTCTGTCATCTCCAGGCACTTCAGGAGAGGTCTTCTTGGTCTAGAGAAAGGGAGGTCCAAAATAGAAATATGCAAACATCCACCGCTAAACCTACTGTCACTCTCTTCACCACCTAGACGAATGAAGTGAAGGGTACAGCGCTTGTCGATATCTCCACGTTTTGCGTGATGAATGAAGACGCTCCTACGAGGATAAGAGGAGATTGTAACCCGTCATTTCCCTTGCCTAAGACCTATCTACAGGCTAGAAGGCGAACATAAGCGGTTAAAGTGAAACAATGCAACATTGGTATATGATTAAGTAAATTGTGGGCATCGGTTAAATCACTCTCGAATCCGAGAAAGGAGTGATGCTAGAACGGCTGTTACTTTCAACCGCGTGACAGTAACTGGCCCAAAAAGGTGCTCGTGTTATTTTAAGCGACAGGGGGTGGTGCAGTTGCCCCTCCTTAGCTATTTCTGGCTACGCCCATGTGTGCTACGCCATATATGAAGAACCCTCCCAGACGAGGAGTAACCACCACAATTTACAATGGGCGATGTTGCAGACGTCAGCCGGAACACAAAATCATCCAAAACGTTCAACTCACACGGAATATCAAAGGTAATGTTTATGCAACTGGATGAACCCAGAGTTGATTATTTAACAAGTGCCTCAACCTATCATTAGCCACCCATATTATACCAGAAGCCAGGAAAGTTGGCAGGATGGTCCCGCTTGAAGCCCGGCAAGATGACAGCAGAGGTGAATCGTACAATTCGATTTCCCTCCTGTCTCCAGTGGCATAGATTCTAGAGGCACTACTCGTCCTCACAATGAGAAGTAGTTTTCCAGTTGCCCAATCCACACATATCAGTAGATGACTGAACCAGAACAGGCCATGCGACCGAACAGGCATTGTAACAGTTAACCTATCGAAGGCCTTCTATACCGTCAACCATGCCAAGCTGTACGAGGATATAGAGAAGACTACCCTCCAGGCGTGATTGAAACATTGAATAATCAATTATATGTGCGGACGCCAGTCGTTTGTGGAATTCAGAAACAAGAAGTCCACATCCTCCAGACGTGAAACAGGGAGTTCGAATGGCGTGGTGATATCTCCGGAACAGTTTAACCTCTACCTTTCTGAAATTCCACACCCTCCAAACGGAATAGAGATCGTAATGTTTGCGGATGATTGTATGATCTTGGCGTCGGTTCTTGACCCGATCTGAGGAATATGAAAATATCTGTCGCTAACTCCACTGCCACACTGTTCGCCACTTGGATGGCTGAAATATATTGTTTACAATATATTATTTAATGGTGCAATGATTCCGACCAGTAACTACCCTAATTTTTTTGTTGTAACGTTCGATAGTATCTTTAAGTCGTCCACGCAAGCCTCACTTCTTTGCGATAAGATCAGAAGTACGAACCAGGGTTTCGGAGTCGAGGTATTTTTGGCTCGACTCCGACTCCGACTCCAGACGAGTTTTTTTCACGACTCCGGCTCCGACTCCGACTCCGGGTCGACTCCGAGTGTGAATTCCTATACCACTAAAAATGAATAAAATGTTCACAAATTTTTAACTTTTTCCTATATTTTGGCCCATATAGGCTAATGTGTTAGTTTTCCTTAGAAAGGACATTCCTTGGAATACATTCGAACATATCATATATTGTTTCTGCCGAATCTTAAATTGAAATGTAGCAAAGTTAGAAATTTTTTGTCGGGTTTCCTTTTTTGTACGAGTATATTCTGGACGGATTTCTTACGTGTGACAAAATCTTTAAGCTTTCAAAATATGTGAAAATGAAGGGGCAATACAAATCATTAGGACTACATGCAATAAAAATTATAAGAAATTCATGACCAAGTTTCAAACTGGATATAAGCCAACATTTTAGTGTACTTAGCCTTAAAAAGAGACCCCCAGTTGTAAAGCTCAATAAAAGCCATTTTCATGATTTTTCCGAGAATTTTTTCTTCATCTGAAAGAGACAAATATTAGGAAGTTTTGAGGTCGTCTACGAAACCCTGATTTTATTAAAGCATTTTGCATTGCAAATTCTAGCTCGAAAACTAATAAACCAATTGTCATATATTTTCGGAAATATTTTTCCGCTCGACTTAAAAATTTGACCATATATTCTATGCTATTTATACTTTCTACTTTTTTTGAAATTTATAAGTAGGGATCACCCCTTAAACTAAAATTCAGCGCTTACATTTTAAACTTTGGTGTGGAGTGGATAATTTTATTGAAATATTTGAGATATATTGTGTACACCACCCAGCACGAACACAGATGGATGTTTTCTGGAACTGAAAAATTAGCACACGATGAGATTTCGTACATGAAAATATTCTACAAAAATGTTGCTAGGAAATTTTTATGTAGTGTCGGACCACTAGGACAATTGTATCGATATTATCATTGTATCGATATTATCATGTTTTCATTGTCCTTTATCATTTCTACCCGATCCTTTCACAAGGAAACTCTATGATTATGTATTTCATCGATTTTCGTATATGCTATTGATTGTGTAGAAAACTCGGATACACATGAACTATATCTGTTCCTGGCGGAGGGATCCGGTTAATTGAATGTCTACATCTAAAGCCCTCATTGAGTATATAATGAATCCTAGGCGAAAGACTCGCCGTTTGTCAGACTTCTGTGTTATGGCAGGATGAATCTGCCGTTTACCAACAATGAATTTATGATGCCCTAATTCAGAAGCGTAACCATCCGAATTTCATATATAGTTAATAGATTTTGCTAAATTTGCCGAAATACATAAACATTGACTTTTTTGAGAAAGTAACGAGTAAAACTGATAAAGGACAATGAAAACGTGACAATATCGAGTTCTTGGATATGGGAAACCTACATATAATTTTCGGTGGAACATGTGAAAAGACCAGTAAGACTTCAGACGAAAGAAGTTAAAGGTCCAATCTTAATTCTATTGTCATAGAACTTTACTTTTGTTTGCAAAAATGTAAAGAATAAATTGGATCAACAAAATAAGGAAGAATAGACTACACCTTGGAGGATAGTAAATATCCTGAGAATTGTTCTTTAACTTAGTATAATATACCGTTTGCATATTTGTTTTCTTATACCTTTCTTTTAAAATAAATATTGATTTTAAAAATAAAAATTTTTCTTGTTTCAAATTTAATGTTATATTTCTATAACGTAGAAAACATTTTTGCCCGGAGTCGGAGTCGAGATATTTTTTTCGACTCAGACTCCGACTCCAGCAAAATTGCTCGACTCCGACTCGTAGACTCCGACTCCGACTCCGAAACCCTGGTACGAACAAGGTCCTCAACTTGCTGAAAAAGAAACCTTATTGACCACTTACAATGCAATAGGCCGGTCTGTGCTAAGCTATGCTGCGTCAGCGTGGGATGCAAATGTTAGCGTTATGCAGTGGAAAAATAGTCAAACTTTCCAGAATGCCGTCCTGAAGACTGCAACAGGGTGTCTCCTCATGACACCAGTGGACCATCTTCTAACTAAGGAGGCGAAGGTTTACCGGTGCATCAACACAACAAGATGTTGTCGATGCAGTACCTGCTTAGGTGTTACCGCCGTGTGCCTCAGCCAAACACGTAAAGAGAGATCTTCATTATCTAGAAAAAGAGGTCAAAAGGTAAAAACGACAACCTCTAGACCAACGAACCTATCAGACAGGCTTGCATTGCATTCACACGAATACAGTCGCACAGCCAGTACAGAGATACAGTGTGAATGCCAGTTAAGATCCGAACGATACCCAACACAACCCCTGTATGTGAATTTGGACCGCACGATACGCTGCATCTGTTTAACTGCCCAACTAACCCCTCTCACCTGTTTTCAGATTCTGTTTGGACACAACCAGCCTAGTTTGCAGAATAATAAATGAAATAATACACGAATGAACATATTTACGTTGCTACAACAACAATAACAACAATGAAATGAAGCTTCCACTGAATATATTGGACGATGGTGTCCAGAATCCGTCTAAAAACTACCCCAAGGTATTGAGTGGAACGTTTGATAGTATGTTTAAGTCGTCCTCGTAAGGCGCTTCTACTTGCGATAAGATCAGATGTAGGAATAGGGCCCTCAGGTAGCTGGTCGGCAGCATTAGTGGTACAGGCAAAGAAACATTACTGACCTCTTATTAAGAAATAGAGCGGTCTGGGGTAAGTAGTGCGAAGACAGTGTGGTACCCTACTTGTCAGAATGCGGCCTAAGGACTGCACACAGTGCCTTCTTATGAAACTAGTGGACCATCTTCATAAGCGGACGGAGCTATACCGGTATGGGTGTTATCGCAATGAGTTTTCCTGCCATAATCGTACGGGCAGGCTTCCCCCACCCAGGCATGTCAGGATAGATCTTAATGATCTACAAAAAGGTAGAGAGAGGTTCAATAAGAAATACGAATATATCCACCGCTAAATCTTCTGCCACACTGTTCACCACTTTAACTGCTTAAATGAAGCACCTCCTAAATATATTTGTCGATTGTGTTCTGACCACAAACTACCCTAAGATATTGGATGTAATGTTTGATTGCACATTTAATCCGTTCGCTAATGTCACTGATATTTGCAATAAGATCTGAATTAGGAACAAGATCTTCAAACAGCTGGCAGCACTTGATGTTCTGACAAATAACACTTGTTGCCATCTTATAAAGCTCTAGACTGATCTGTGGTAAGCTCATCGGTACTAGTGTGTTATATTCAGCGCTACACAGTAGACAATTTTCAAACTTGCCAGAACGCGCCCTGAGGATTGCAACATAAGGCCTTTTTATCAGACCAGTGGACCATCATCATGAGAAGGAGAAGTTTTTACCGGTTCATCAGCATAACAAGATGTTGTTGATGCAGTACCTGCTTGTGTGTAGTTGCCTTGAGCATGCCTGAGGCAATCTTGTGGATAGAGAAAGGTGCTAAGGTATAAACGGGAACCTCTAGATCAACGAGCTTGTCAGGCTGGCGGGCAGTGCAACGATTGTGACGCTTTACTCGAAATAGGCAGAAAGGAACATACCTATTGTGTGAAAATCGTATTATCTATGGATTTAGGTTATATTGCATATTGCAGAATTTTTGTATATGGACACACAAGAACCACTAAAACAAGTTTATTGGGTGGTGGTCACCCTCCTGGCTTCAGATCCATAATCACTTCGTTAATTCTTTGCCTAATCCTCATCATTTTCAATTATTTTTCTTTATTTCCGTCCATCTCCTTTCCTAATAATATTCATTTCCCCATTTTTTTCTCTCCCCTACAGACATTGATGATGCTTGTGTCGTCGCTACCGATTGTCAGGATTTAGGAGAAAATGTTAAATGTGTCAATTTGAAATGTCAATATGTGAATGAAATTCAAACGGACAACGGGACATCGACAAAATTAAAAGCTTTCAACAATAACGATATCAGCAATAAATTGAATAACAACAACAATAACAACAACGGCAACAATAATATTCACAACAGCAGCAACAACAATAACAACAACATTATTCTTAACAACAAAATCACAACTTCAAAGACGTCGACAACAACAACAACGAAAAGACAAACTTCCACAGCAACATCTTCAGACACCACATCGAATCTCTCGAAGTCATCACCGAGTGACGACAGCGCTTTGGACAAATCATCTAAACAGTTTGTGGTAAACGGCAACATCGATTTTAGAAGTATTAGCGACACCGATTCCGAGGGTATTTTATCTGAGGCTGAACCCGAGGATCAAAAGGTTGTGCATGCAGAAACCCCAAAACATTATCAACAGCAACAGCAGCAGCATCATAGAGACGCTGCTACTGAAATTGATTTTGCATCCGTCTATGCCAAAGAACAGCAGAAGGAGCAGGAGAAGCGTTCACGTGAAATTGCCGTCCAAACAAGTATCGAAACATTTGAATTGAAATTTCTAGCACCGCGCACAAAAAATGTCGGAACCGTCACAACCGCCTCGACAAGTTCAAGCAGCCGCCGAGCCTCGAAACAAAGACGCCGCCCAACCCAATTTCGTTTTGACGATGATGAAAAAACTTTTTCAACTGTGTCGAACACTGATGACGATATTGAGAATAGAAACTGTAAGTGTTTGCCGGGAAAGAAGGGTTTTGGCCAGAAATATAATCGTATTTTTTCTTTTTTTCGATTATAGTTGGTAGCTCCTGCACAGAAAACGGCAAATCCTGCTCTGGACTTCCTCATTCCATTTGTTCCAATGGTGTATGCCTGTGCAAACAAGGCTACTATCCCAAAAATGGAAAATGTTTTGCTGGTAAGTATTGAAAATTTAGTGTGATATAAAAAAATACACTTCGGAGAACCTTAACCATAGTGGATATTAAAAAATGTAAGAAAGTATCAGTCAGCTGTAACTACAGATATACACCCTTAGCCAAAAGAAAAGAAGCAATCACAATACTTCTGAAGTCTATAGGGGTTTTTGGATTTTTCGGCCGATTTCTCAGGAAGTATGGATTTGCCACCCGAACCCCTTAAAGCTCTCTTTCTAAAATTTGTGTGGGAGGTACCCGAAAGAGTGGTCCGATATAGTCTATATTCAGACATAATTCGAGGCTGTAAGAAATAATCCCTTCGAGGATTATCTTACGTACTACCCAATTTAGTTGGTACCGGCAGGCTTTTTTGGAGAATTTGGGTCATTATATCAGGAAGTATGGACTTGTTCCCGAAAAAAAATTGCGACCTCGTAAAAGACCCGCAAGAAGAAATGTTTGGAAAATATTTCAAACGTGGAAAATACCCGAAATACGGGACTGATATAGTGTATATTTCAACCTGAAACATGACTGGATGAAATAATGCGATGTGCAAATTTTGGACCACTCAGAAACTTCCAGCGAGAGTTATCTTGCGGTTTTGCCATTTTATTTGGTGCCGTCAAAGTATCATGGAGCTTTTATGCCATTATATCAGGAAATATGGACTTGCACAAGAAAAAAAATTTACCTTCTCGAAGGGAGTCGCATGGACAACCTACTGAAAAAATGTCAAAACGATCCGAGAGTAGCTCTTAAACTTCGCTTTATCCGAATTTTTGGTGGGAGGTGTTTGGGGGAGTGGACCGATATAGTCCATATTCCAACCTGATACATGACTGGATCAAATAATATGAGGTGCTAAGTCTGTACCAATTAGAAGTTCCTTGCAAGAATTATCTTGCGGATTTGCAATTTTGGTGGGAGATTTAAGGCCAATACCTCAAGAAGTATGGACTTGCGCAAGAAAAAAATTTTATCTTCGCAAAGGGAGACGCGTTGACAAACTACTTAAAACAAGTAAAAAAGTGTCAGTCGACTTTGACGACAGAGCTATACCCTCAGCCTATGTGAATTGAAACTTTCATATACGGACAGATCGAATGTATGTAGAATATTTTCAGAACTATGTGACCCTTTTTGGACATGTGAACTTGCCGATAAAAATGTGGATTAGGATTAAAGTTCAAAAGTGTGGCGGAGGAGGTACCTGGAGGAATTTACCGACTTGGTCCATTATGGAAGTGGATCTTATTTTGGGAGTCATATCTTTTCGATAAATATCGGGCCCAGAACTCGTTTCAGTGGGCCATCGAATAACTTTAGGACCAGTTTGTCAGGAATCATGGACTTGTCCACGGAAAACATAATATCGCTGTAAACAGGACCAGAAGGGGTACCTTCCGTATACATTTCCAAACGAACTTCGAACAGAACCTAAACTGCACTTTTGTTGGGGTGGTACCCTAAGGAGAGAACCGATGTGGACCATTTTAGAAGTTTGGACCAAAATAGTTGCCCGATCAAGATATTTAAGTGACATTTTCCAAATTTTGGACCAAATCGGCTGATCCTTCCGAGGTGGGTGGGAGGTAACCGAAGGAGTGGACAATTGTAGTCCATATTCGAACCTGACCTATATCTGATAGATATATTAGTATGTGTAAAGTATGAATCAAATCGGTAATTCCCATCAAGAGTTATCGTTCGCACAATTTTTCCAAACATTTTTGAACTTTTGTGGGGGACCGATATGGCTTATCGTCGAACTTAAACTAAGTTTGGACAAAATATTACGAAGGTCAAATGTTGGACCGAATCGGCTGATCCGTTCGAGAGTTATCTTGCCATCGAACCACTACACACGGTGTCATAGGGGTTTTTTGCACCTTTCAGGCTATTTTGTAAGGAAGTATGGGCTTGCCCCTACTAAAACTTTTACCGTCGTATAGGGGGCTGTGAATACAAGTCCTTGCAACTAAAATCAAAGCGAATCGTGAGCTGGTCCTAAACTGAACTTTTCCTAAATTTTGTGTGGGAGGTACCCGAAGGAGTGGACCGATTGAGTCCATATTGAAACCTCATCTTAGTCTGGTAGAAATTTCACGATGTGCAAAGTGTGGACCAAATTGGTTACTCCCTTCAAGAGTTATCGTGTTCACAAATTTTACAAACCTTTTTTTGAAATTTTGTGGGGGAGGTACAGGAAGGAGTGGACCGATATAACCCATCTTCGAAATTAAACTAAGTTTAGACAAAATATTACGAAAGCCAAATTTTGAACCGAATCGGATATCCGTTCAAGAGTTATCATACGCATCAGCCAGACAGACAGACGGACGGACATGGCTAAATCAACTCCAAATTGTCTGAAACACATTTCGTCCAAACATGCTTGGGGTCTAAAACCATTATTTCGATGAGGCATATTTTGCCCGTATAAAAGTGTATATACCCTCGTTTGCATAAATGCTGTGGGTATAAAAATGTCAAAACGATTCGAGAGGAGCTCTTAAAATTCGAATTTTGTGTGGAAGGTACGCGAAGGAGTGGAGGAATAATACGATATGCAAACTTTGGACAAAATTTTTTGCTCCCATCGAGAGTTATCGTTCACACCATTTTAACAAAAAGTTTGAACTTTTTTGGGGGAAGAGCCCGAAGGAGTGGACCGATATGGGCACCTTCAAACTTAAACTAAGTTTGGACAAAATATTATGAATGCCAAATTTTGGTTGCTTCGTTTGGGAGTTATCGTGGGCACTAGTCAAACAGACATACGGACCGACATTGCTCAATCAACTTCAAGTTGTCTGAAACAGAATTCGTCCAAACATACTTGGGGTTTTAACCAGTGTCGCCCAAGAATTTTCATCAATGTTTTAGTGTGTGTGTATGTATGAGTGAAGAAAACAACAACCACATGATGTGTATTGTTTGTTTTTATTCACTTACACTGTAAGTGAGAGAGAGAAGCAAATGCAAACACAACTCAGTGGGCACCCTCACTATACTGTCTTTGCAAAGAAGACCGTCTCTGGTTTAAACCAACAATCGGCGCACAACAACTACAATTTGAGCAAACACTGTAATCGTTTTCAATTAGTTATTGGAGAAAGAAGCTTTATTTGCTTGCTCGCCAGTAAAAGGCTGCGGAATGCTGATCTAAACCCATTATTTCGATGATGGCACAAAATACTTATAAGAGACGTTAACAATAGAGACTCTTAACAACTTAAGGGGAAGTTTACAAAAGTAAATGCTTAACAAAACTTCAGGAGATATCCACAAAAGTGAATTCTTGACGAAGCCTTAAGTGACGCCATAAAAGTGAAGTCCTAACATCTGGGAATCCCAAAAATATCTCATATATCAAATAATTTTGGGGGACTGTCTTCATCCATAAGGAACCAGGAGACAGGATAGTGATGTTAGCTGGGCAGATAAAGATATGCAGCGTGCCGTGGCGTCCCAATTAACATGCAGGAAATGTGTCATCGTATCGTGCCATCAATTCGGGCCCAATATGAATTAAAGCGGCTGCACCGTCCAGATCATAACCAGTAGTGTTTACCTTGACAACTGGTGTTCTTTTGCTGCGTTGGAATTGGGAATGACACCCACTGTACTTTTGTTCTGTCATCGCAAATGCATAAGCATGAATGCTATTAGGCTCGTTTAGACCTCTCTCTACAGATCATGAAGATCTCCTTTGTGGGAAAAGCCTGTCTACTAGATCATGGCAGTGATGCTCACGGCGGTAGTACCCAAGCAGGTACGGTAAAATCTTCGTCTCCTCTTGAAGATTGTCAACCGGTGTCTTGAGAATGTACCCTGCTGCAATCCTGAGGGCGGAAATCTGAAAGTTTTCATACCGCACTGGCGCTGTATAGCTTACCAAATACCGGTTCTTTGCTTTGTAAAAAGGTTTCTTTGTCAGCACCCCAAACGGCTTGACAACCTTGTTTCTACTTCTGCTCTTACCGCTAATAGCTGTGGCTTGTGCGAACAACTTCAATGACAGCATATTGAACGTCACACCCAATATCATGGGGTAGCTAGTGGTCGAAATCAGCGCACTATCGATAGAAGGAGCCTCATTTCAGACATCCAGGTGTTGAATAGTGTGGCAGTAGTTTTAGCGGTGGATATCTTCACCATCCTAAGTCAGCTCAGTAGATATGTAAACTATCACATACGAGTATGTCCTCGACGATAGGAACAGACGCCAAGATCGTATATATATCCACATACATTATGATCTCTATGCCATCTGGAGGGTGTGGAATTTCAGTAAGGCAGTGTGTTAAAAAGTTCCAGACATATAACCCCGCCTTGGAGAACTCCCTGTTTCACTCTACCCGTCTTGGACTTCTTATTTCTGAATTCTACACACAACTGGGGTCCACACATTTGGTTGATTATCCAACGTGTCAAACTCGGTTGGAGGGAATATTTCTCAATACCTCAAACAGCTTGACGGTTTTGACGGTATCGAAGACCTTCGATAGGTCAAGAACAACTTGCCGGTCGAGAATTTTTACTACGGGTGACTAAAGGGAGATCGGCCTATACGATTCTCCTCTACTCACATCATTGTCAGGCTTCAGAAGCGGAACCACCCTGCTAACTTACCTGACTTCTGATACAATATGGTTGGCTAACGACAGATTGCGGACACAAGTTAAATACCCAATCCCGGGTTCGTCCAATTGCATTTGCATTACGCTTTGAATGATTTCGGATGACGTCAGCAACATCGATAATCGTAAACTGCTCTTCGCCATTATACTCAAGGGGTCCTCTATAAATAACACGTGGATCTCTTCGGATGTGTCACGATGTTGAAAGTAACATCCGTTATATCATCGTTCTTTCCCGGATTCGAGAGTGATTTAACCGTAAGCAACAATTCAGTTAATCCCCTATCGATGTTGCATTGCTGTAGATGATGGTCTTGCCACTTTGTCGGCTTATGTTCACTAGGGTTATGACTTTTTTACAACCTCATATCCCTGTATCATAGCGTGATGAGTTTTGCCATAAGATTACATAAAATCTTAATTATAAGGTGATTCGATGAAAAAACCTCACGCACAAAATGATTTCAAAATTTGAATTTATCAAAATTATGGGACATTTTTTTAAGTCACTGTAAGCAGATATACATTTGAAAATAAACTTTAGAGCCACATGAGATAATAAAACTGACATCACATTTATTTCTCACTAATTTTCTTCAATTCTGAGAATCGTAATAATGTCGTAAACGCTTTTATTCAAAGATATAAATTTTTAACAAAAAACAAAAAATTTTAAATTTTTTCAAGGTGGTTTGAGCATGACCTTTTTCAATATTTGAATGGAATAAGCGGCAAAGGACTTTGTGATGACAAACGAAATCAAAAAACTGATCGGAAACAGATACTTCTTCGTTAAAACAACAAGTATCAGTCGACTTTGCGGACAGGAACTGAAACTTTCATCTATGGCAGGGACGCGCTTCTTTGCATTACAGTATAGTGAGGGCGCCCACTGAGTTGTTTTTGCATTTGCTTCTCTATCTCACGTAAACAGGGTCATTAGGAAACCCCCGGTAAAAATATCCGAAGGATTCTCAAACGGACCCTTACCAAACAAAAATGTTGATAAGGTCCAAATTTGAACATAAGTAAGTTTGGACAAAATATTTCGATATCCAATGTTTGGACCAAATAGGTTGCTCCGTATGTGAGATATTGCGTGTATTTTCGAACTTCTGTGGGGGAAGACCGGAAGGAGTGGACCTATAAGCACCACCTTCAAATTTCATCTAATGTTCGAAGAAATATTACGATATCCCAAGTGTGGATGAACGCAGTATTCGGTTCAAGTTTTCTCAAGAAGTATGAACTTGGCCCAGAAAAAACTTTTACCGTCATAATTGAGACAGCTAATGCATGTTGCTACAACAAAAATCAAAGCGATTCGAGAGCAGGTCATAAACTGAACTTCTCCGAAACTTTGTGTGGGAGGTATTCGAAGGAGTGGACCGATTGAGTCCATATTGGAATCTTATCTAAGTTTATTAGAAATTGTTCAATGTGCATATATGGAACAAATCGGTTACTCCCTTCAAGAGTTATCGTGCGCACAAATTTTCCGAACATTTTCGAACTTTTGTGGGGGAGGTACCGGAAGCAGTGGACCGATATAGCCCATCTTCGAACTTAAACTAAGTTTGGACAAAGTATTACGAATCGGTTGATTCGTTCGAGAATTATCGTGCTCTCCAGGCAGCCATCCAGATGGACGAAGATAGCTAAGTCAACTCCAAGTTTTCTGAAACAGATTTCTTCCAAACACACGTTGGTCCTAAAATAATTATTTCGATGAAGCACATTTTGACTAAAGGCTGAGAGTATAAAAAATGTAGATTGGGAAAAATTGTGTTTATGGATTTTTGCTAAAATAATGTATGCATGAATACATTGGATTGGACTCCAAAATTTTATTTTGAACGAATTCAAGACTGGTTGCGAGAGATTTCCTTGTTTCTGATCAATTTATGAGAAGGTCCACCATAAGAAACCAGAATTTCTATAAGTGAAGTTCGACGATTGGACGCCTAAATTAGTCTATTGACAGATGCATGATTGGGCGACAGAATTTGTCATTTACATACCCGCTAGAATTTCATGATGGATAGACTCACTTATGCTCAGCATTATTTCTCTATCAAGAAAACCACTGTCGACCTTCGGAAATTCTTTCTGATAAGACCTACGATTGGGCACCAAAATATATTTAGGGAAATAACTGCAAATGGCTTCTTTATGACAATAACAACGATTGGACACCTGAATTTCCGAAATTGAAAAATTGACCATATTCTGACACCGCAGCGTGATAAAACACCAAAAAAGAAGTCACGTGTTTTGGAGTTTTTTGTTAAGATATTTCTAAGGGTTTCCGATTGTATACTTTTTCTTTGGTCTTACCGAAGTGATATCACTGATTTGATAAATGATACACCCAAAAATATACGCGATTATTAATATCCATTGTTTTGAACATATATTAACTCTGATATATTGTCAAAAAAGTTCTGAAAACAAGGGGAAATTGGCGAAGAAGTCTTACGTAATTTTAATTAAAAATAGCATTGAAAATTATTTCATCAGTAATATAAGTCTAAAATAAGGTTTACATCATTGCTAAATAAAAAATTTCGCTAACATGAACTTTCAAAATTTTGGTCAGGTGGTGAAGACTCATAAAATCCACCATTCCGCTGATCTTATTGCGAAGACCGTTGCAATTGAATTGCAGGAATGATGAATTTCCGAGCCGCTGTTATGTGCTGTGTTTTTTGTTCTTGGGGAGACTGTATTTTCGTCTAGTATTCCGACGACGACGAAGATGGAGACACTGAGAGATGTTCTGACGCAGTAAGCAGCAACATACATATCGCAGTAGTCCGGGTTGCGACTACGGCCAGAGCAACCTCGGAAGTGCACCCATGCCCTACATCCCTTACATCTCACCAATGTTGACGTGTAGTCGATGCGAATCTGGCAAACGAAACAGATCCATACTGGCCTGCCCGGGGTTCATCTCCATCTGGTCACGGACCAAATGTGATCGGAGCAGGCATTCCGGGATATATTGCCGCGGTGAACAAAATACACGAACACAAACCCATAATTGTTGAGGTGACGATCCCTGGTCGATGATTTCGCCGAGTTTATCCGGTGCATAGAACCGGCCACAGTGCGAAATATGGGCACGTTAGTGGAAATTTACTCATAACTTTTAATCTAAAGGACGTAGGTTACTAAAATTTTCCAAAAATGTTTCTTATAGTTGAGGGTCGTATGGAAGGTGGTGAAAAAATATGGGCCACATAGACCTGCGGTTTCCTATAGCCCCCACGTATCGGTGGCGAACGTTTTTACGTATTAGGTTCAGTTTTCAACCGATTTTGCTGCAAATTGGTATATAGGGGTTTCAGTGGATGGAGAACATCTTTACAAGTAGAGTTTCTGGTCGGGAATTCCCGACCCGGGATTTCCCGGGAATTCTCGATTTTTTTTCGGACGGGATTTCCCGGGAAATTTTTTGAAATTCCCGGGAATACGGGTATTTGAATTTTTCATATATAAGTCTTATATTATTTGTCTTATAGTTATAAAATGTTGAAAATATAGTGGAATAGCGATTATTCATGCCCCGATAATTCGTAATTCCCGATCATTTGTAACAAACTTAGGGTCCATAGTAAAAATCACGATAATTCGTGTAAAGTACATACATTTTGGTCCTCTCTTTTGAACTTTTGGAGCCATTTCCTTGTTGTTCTAGTCCATATTTTTATTAATGGCATTCTTGAAGTACATATATTAAGTTGATAAGATATAAACTCTGTGATCGATTCGAATTGTTGTTTTCTACAAAATTATTGTATTTAATATTAAAAACTGTATAATGTGTAGGTGGCAAATCGTGTATATTAGGAATGGAAGTCAGTAATAACTATAGTGTATATAAGTACGCCTCTATATCTTTGGTGCCGCCGTGGTGCAATTGTGAATTTTTGTTCACAAAAGGCCAACCTTGTAAAAATCCTTCATCAATGGATTTATTCTATGATCGACACGCCCTTCGACCCATAAAAAGAACTCCGCATATCATTGACCTAAAAAATAGAGTCGCACAACAATCTTTGATAAGAAGGAAGCCTTTGCGACGATGGCCGTGGGAAACAGCAATTTATATAAGCTTTGTTCCTTTACGTTAAAGTTTCTTCAAGTTTTACCATTTTTAACTCGGAAAGCGTTCCTTAACACCAAAAGGTAGTAAAACTGGAAGCAATTTTTAAGAGAGTGAGGGAGGAGAGAGAATGGCTTTCTCTTTTACTACTTTCTGCTCGACAAATTTCGTTGTGTAAAAAGTGGAAAATCCCTCAAACTGCTGATTTGACATTTGACAATAAAGGCAAAAGGAAAAAAGAAAACAATGCGCTTTGTCAAAGCAAAATAAAAAGAAATAAAATAATACAAATTTAAACCAGTGAAATAAAAAAATAAAAAATTTATTTTGTTTGTTATTTTTCTTGTTGTTTGTTTTTGACATTGCTGTCAGATCTACTATTTTTCCTTTTTTTTTTTACTTTTGTGCAAAACTTGTTACGCGAGAGCAATTTTCACCGTTTTCTGAGAGAAGAGAGAACTTCTCTCTTTTGCTACTTTTACTATTAAAAAAAGTAAAGGAACAAAGCTATAATCTCCGGAAATTAGTCAGGAAGAATTGGTTGGCTTGAGCCGCTGCCATATATGATGTATTGGTAACTTCAAGATTTTGGCGTATCGTCGTCAATATTGTTTCAAAGAGATAACTAATGATACAACTATACATATATGTCACGCCTATGCCCCACAAACTCGATTTCTTATAGTCCCGGGAATTCCCGGGTTCCCGGGAATGAGAAATTTGAATTCCCGATTTCCCGGGAATGAAAAAAAGTCGGGAATTCCCAAACTCTATTTACAAGATATTGTCGCCGTGGGACTGATTTTAGGTATTTTGAGGACTTTAGCTGCATTTTTGTTCCAACTATCTCTACTATGATATTTGAGGTTCCCAGTGATAACAAAACTTCTCCCTCAAAAATATTTAAAGGTGAGTCCATGTGTGGGTATAGGCCCCCATATAACTGTACCACCCGATTTTCGGTTTGTTTTTAGGATTTTAGCTAGATTTTTCGACCGAAATACCTGTAATTTTATGTTTGAGATTCTTAGTGGCCACAAAAAGTCTCCACCAAAAATTTTCAACATAGGTCCATTTTTGGTATAGCCCACATATAACGGTGCCTCCCTATTTTGTGTATTCTCCGGGTTTTAGCTAAATTTTTTGACCAAAGTAGCCGAAATTTTACATTTGGTTCCCAGTGGTCGCAAAAAGTCTTCTCCAAAAATTGTCAACGTGGTCCCACGTATTGACATAGCCCCCATATAAGTGGACCTTTCGATATTAGGTATTTTCAGGATTTTGGCTACAATTTTACCGAAATATCTGAAATTTAACACTTCAAGTTCCCAGTGGTCACAAAACTTCTCCACCAAATGATGTAAATATAAGTCCATGGTACCTCTTGATTTCTGGTATATTCAAGTATTAAAACGACCGAGTTAGCTAAAATTAGGTATTTGGGTTTCCCAGTTCCTCCGCCTCAAATTGTGGGCATTGGTACTTTCGGAACAGAAAGAAAATAGCTTATTCCATATAAGTTCAGAATATTTCATGGTGGAGAATGTTAAAAGTTCGACCCGTCCCTTTCATATAAAAACTCACCTTAAAACACGAAAAAACTCTACGGAACGTCCCATGATAGAATTTCTTGGAAACTAATCAAATTAGTTCCATTTTGTGCCCTTTAGTCCTACATTATACATTATATTGTGGTCCATCATGATGACCGCTTTGAAGTTACATCATACAACGATTTTATTCCGCTAATCTTTATCTTATCTATATATCATCCAAAAAACTTAACCTTAAATTGTATTTTTTTACAGAATTGGGTGAGATAGCGGAAAGTACGGACGAATGTGAAAATGAGTATGATGCTGTATCCAAAAAATGTATTTGCCAAAAGAATTACTTTTTCGAGAGGAATCTCAGAGGATGTCGTAAACGTAAGTAATTCTATTTAACACCTACTGCTACCTACCTTCTTCACTTCAACTAAATATCTAAATATTTTCCATAGCCATACAATATCACCTGTCCTGTACATCGAATAGCCAATGTAGTCCATTTGGTGCTGCCTATTGCCAACCCGATATTCCCAGACGTTGCACCTGTGAAGAATATGCCGAATATGATGCCCTCTTGGAAATGTGTGTCTACAAACAAGGTTTGGGTTCCGAGTGTGATTCAAATGATGCCTGTCCTATAGAACACACAATTTGTTCGAATCGTCATTGTGTGTGTAAAGATGGTTTCGTGCAAAAGGATAATCAATGTGTGCCAGGTAATGAACAGCCGTGTGATCTTCTCCAAGTCAATTACTAAAATCTCTCTTGGAATTCTTTTAGGCCTAGGTGCTGATTGTTCGAACGATGATGAATGTGGTAATATTGCAAATGCCACATGTGAGGCCATAACTTCCAGTACCGAAGAACAACGCAAATCATGTCAATGTCGTAAAGGTTTTGTCCATTTCAAGGATGAATGTCTTAAGGAAGGTACGTTTATCGTTGAATATTTGATAAAGAAATTTGGGGTTATTGTTATTTATATTGTTGTTTTTGTTTTTTTTTCATCTTTAGCTGAAGAAATTGAAGAAGAATGCGAAGAAACGGAACAGTGTAAACCCCTATTGGCCACCTGCATTAATCGTAAATGTTCCTGCACCGATGAACAACATTTCCAACATGGTCGTTGTGAAGCCAAAAAAGGTAAGGCTGGAACTAACTGAAACAAGGGGGTATTCTCACAAAGACATTGTTTCCCAAGAGACCTCTTGAATTCGTTCTATAAAGAAATTCAGGAGACCTACTAGAACACCAGAACTCGTGGTTTCTGTAAAAAACTTCAGAAGATCTACTAGAACAACAAAAATCGTGTTTTCTTTAAAGAACCCCAAAGTACCTACTAGAACTCAACAAATCGTGGTTTCTTTAAAGATCCTCAGAAGACCTTCTAAAACTCCACAAATCGTGGTTTCTTTAATGATCTTATAAAGACCTCTTAAAACCCCACAAATCGTAGTTTCTTTAAAGAACCTCAAAATACCTCCTAGAACTCTACATATCGTGGTTTGTTTAAAGAACCTCAAAATACCTCCTAGAACTCTACATATCGTGGTTTGTTTAAAGAACCTCAAAATACCTCCTAGAACTCTACATATCGTGGTTTCTTTAATGATCTTCTAAAGACCTCTTAAAACCCCACAAATCGTAGTTTCTTTAAAGAACCTAAAAAGACCTCTTAAAACCCCACAAATCGTTGTTTCTTTAAAGAACCTCAAAATGCCTCCTAGAACTCCACAAACGTGGTTTCTTCGAAGAACCTCAAAAGGCCTCCTAGAACTCCACAAATCGTTGTTTCTTTAAAGAACCTCAAACGGCTTCCTTGAACTTCACAAATCGTGGTTTCTTTAGAGAACCTCAAAAGACCTCCTAGACATCCTAGAACTCCACAAATTGTGTTTTCTTTAAAGAGCCCCTAAAGTCTACTAGAACTCCCCAAATCGAGGTTTCTTTAAAGAACCTTAAAACTCCTCCTAGAACTCCACAAATCGTGGTTTCTTTAAAGAACCTCAAAACACGTCCTAGAACTCCACAAATCGTGATTTCGTTAAAGAACCTCAAAAGACCTCTTAGAACTCCACAAATCGAGGTTTTTTAAGGAACCTCAAGAGACCTCCTAGAACTCCACAAATCGTGGTGTTTTAAAGAACCTCATAAGACCTCCTAGAACTCCACAAATCGTGGTTTCTTTAAAGAACCTCAAAAGACCTACTAGAACCCCCAAATCGTTGTTTCTTTAAAGAACCTCCACACACCGCCTAGTACTCCACAAATCTTGGTTTCTTTAAAGAACCCTAAGAGACCTCCTAGAACTCCACAAATCGTGGTTTCTTTAAAGAACCTCAAAAGACCTCCTAAACTCCACATATCGTGGTTTCTTTAATGAACTCCAAAAGACCTCTTAAAACCCCACAAATCGTAGTTTCTTTAAAGAAACTCAAAAGACCTCCTAGAACTTCATAAATCGTGATTCCTTTAAAGAACCTCAAGATACCTCCTAGAAATTCACAAATCGCGGTTTCTTTAAAGAACCTCAAGAGACCTCCTAGAACTCCACAAATCGTGGTTTCTTTAAAGAACCTGAGGAGACCTCCTAAAACTCCACAAATCGTGGTTTCTTTAAAGAACCTCAAGAGACCTCCTAAAACTCCACAAATCGTGGTTTTTTAAGGAACCTGAAGAGACTTCCTAGAACTGCCCAAATCGTGGGTTCTTTAAAGAACCTCAAAAGACCTCCTAGAACTCCACAAATCGTGGTTTCTTTAGAGAACCTCAAAAGTCCACCTAGAACTCCACAAGTCGTGGTTTCTTTAAAAAAAAAAAAAAACCTCAAAAGACCTCCTAGAACTCCACAAATCGTGGTTTCTTTATAGAACCTCAAAAGACCTCCTAGAACTCCACAAATCGTGGTTTCTTTATAGAACCTCAAAGGACCTCCAGAAATCGTGGTTTCTTTAGAGAAACTCAAAAGACCTCCTAGAACTCCACAAATGGTGGTTTCTTTAGAGAAACTCAAAAGACCTCCTAGAACTCCACAAATCGTGGTTTCTTTAGAGAACCTCAAAAGACCTCCTACGGACTTCAAAAAGACCTTTAGAAATATTTTAATCTTATAGAAATGCATGGCTTCAACTTATCTTAATTTTTGGTTTGTTCTTATTTCAGGGCTTGGCGATGCTTGTGTCAGAGCTGGTGAATGTTTTTCCGAAAAAGAACCAGAAAATGTTGAATGCCGTAACTCGGTGTGTCAATGTAAAATTGGCTATCAGACTGATGTTGAAAAAAAGATTTGTTATCGCGTTGCGCCCAGTAAGAAAAGTAAGTTTTGAACTTAAAATCTCCTTAAACTAACACTAATGCACCATATCCTCTCACTCTCTTCACAGATTCTTCCGGAAGGCCAAGTGCTCTTAAAATTATCACCTTCTTGTTAATCGGTTCGGCATTTTTAATCACCAGTGCCGCTATTAAACAGGCTTATTATTAAGTTAATAATAAAATTAATAATAATTGTTAAGCACATCTTCTCATCCTCTCCTCCTTCTCCTTTTCCTCTGTCCTTACTCCACACAAAGGCAACACCAAAACAAAAACCTAAACATAATATTAAGAAATATTTTCTTCAAAACACAGTTTATAAATTCTCACTGAAATTCAAAATAAGTTAACGAAACATTTTCATAAAATCATTGTTAAAATAATCACACACACACATACACACAAACTCCTATTACTCTCTAAGAAAAATTAAAAAAAAAATAACAAAACAAAAAAAATCAAACAAAATAATTATTTTTCCAAGTGCACTTTTTATGAACCAAAATCCCAATGTAGGCTATATCGTCACCATAAATTCCCGAAGACGTAACCCACAAAATCAAAACTTTACAGGAGAAGCAAAAAACGTTATAAAATTAAAAACTGTTTTACGGAATATTAATCTTATTAAGGCTAGTATATGGGATATTATCGATACGAAGGGTAACAACTAGTGAAACCAAAACCGCTGAATTGCTTAGTTTTGAGATCCTCCATTACAACAAAATCTGCAATATTATCTCATTTTCCTAAATGCCATTTCTTAAATAGGATCGTTGTTTTTGAACGTAGAAGCTTGAAATTTTGCCAAAAGCATGTATTTTAGCTTTATGTATCAGATTGCGTCAAAAAACGAATTTCGATTTTCATGTCGGTTACGTCTTCGGGCATTTATGGTGACGATATTATTGTTATTTTTATTATATTATTATTGAGTTTTTGTTTCCGCCAATCGATGCTGAAAATTAAGTTGAATAAAAGGCAGTGTCATGAATTTGTCTAAAATCAGTATAATATATTATTCTATAAAAACATTTTTTTCAAACTGTCGTAAAACAGTCTGTCACTTGCTTTACATATAAACTTTGTTGTCCACTCTTATCCTTACACTAAACGCCCCATTCTTCCGTCGCCTCCCACACAAAAACGTTCAAAAACGGTTTATAAGTTACTAGCAAAATGCCCGCTACTTCGTATGCGGAAAGGATATAAAAAACAAATAAACAATATGGAAATGGCAAACACTGAAAATTTGGTTGCACTAATACCAATTTTATTCAATATTTATTTTTATCTTAGTACTTTACGTACCCCTTAAGTTCGATTTTCAAAAAGATCAGCCGTATCTCACCCTTACACATTAACAGCGAGATCAACGTTGCACACCAATACACACCCTAACTCCAAAAAATAAAGATTCCAGCACTGTCCCTACACCCAAAAACAAATTGAGTACCATTAAGTAATTTTCGTTTACTTATGGTATGTATTTCGACGACATATTTCAGCCATACACGGACATTAATTCAAAATAATTACAGTAAATTCCATAATAATTACAGTAATTCCAAATCTCAAGATTCCAGCTGTATCCGTTCGTCCAACTCCAAATTGTACCAAACTTAGTATCAAGCCGAACTCTTCGTACCCATAAGTAAGATTTTCCAAAACTACCTCAATCCTTCACTTTAGTACTAATCTTACTTCCAAATTTCAGGATTCAAACTCTATCCGTTAAACCAAATTAAAATTGTACTAAATTTTCAACGAGGGCTACAATAATCATACTTTCAAATTGCTGGATTCCACCGCTATCCGTTCACCTACATACAAATTGTACTTAATTTAGTACCATTTAGTACTTTTCGTAATCATAAGTTTGCTTTTTCAAAACAACCTGAATCCTACTCTTCGACTGTAATCGTAATTCCAAATTTCAGGATTCCAGTTCTATTAATTCACCCGAATCCAAATTGTATCAAATTTAGTACCATTTCTTTCCCAAACTACCTGAATCCTACACTTATACAGTACTATTAATTCCAAATTTCAGGATTCCAGCTCTACCCGTTCACCCAAATCCATATTGTACCATATTTAAAACCATTTAGTACTTCTCGTACCCATACGTACGACTTTTCAAAATTTCCTCAATACTACACTCCAACAGTAATCTTAATTCCTAATTCCAACACTATTCGTTTACTAAAATTCAAATTGTACCAAATTTAGTGCTTTCTGTACCCATAAGTACGAATTTCTAAAACTACGTCAATTCTACTGTCCGGCAGTAATCTTAGTTCCAAATTTCAGAATTCCAGCTCTATCCGTTCATCCAAATCCAAATTGTACCAAATTTAGTACCATTTAGTACTTTTCGTACCCAAAGGTAGGAATTTCCAAAACTATATCAATCCTACACCCCTACAGTAATGGCGTTACAAGTGCCTTGAACAATCAGAATAGCTCTACATTCACAACTTTAAACTCACTTCAAGAAATTGTAAAGCTTATTAATAATAAAAAGTCTTGTGGTGTGGATAATATATCCAATTTCCTTATTAAGAAATTTCCCGTCAAGGCTTTCGAATATTTAACTATTTTGTTTAATAATTGTCTGAATAATGGTTATTTTCCAAAAGCGTGGAAGATTGCAAAAATTGTAACTATTCAGAAAAAATGTGGTAGTAATGATGTCAATAATTTGAGGCCAATTTCATTACTTTCCAATCTTGGCAAGCTGTTCGAAAAAGTTATTAGGGAAAAAATGAATGCAGGTCTGGAAGATTCCTACATCTCACATTATCAATTTGGGTTCAAGAAAGGAAATTCCACTATTCACGCCCTTCTGAAATTTCACAACGACATTATTCAAAATCTAAGAGAACGCAACTGCACAGTTGCTGTTTCTCTTGATATTGAAAAAGCTTTTGATAAGACGTATCATAATGGTATTTTATACAAAATGATTTCTATTGGTTTTCTCCTTCGATTGTTAAACTTTTCAAGAGTTTTCTCGAGGAGAGAAAATTCTGTATTCAGATAGGAAATGCAGTATCATCTGAGGGTTCTATGTCATGCGGTGTGCCCCAAGGCTCTATTTTGGCTCCCCACTTATACAACATTACGACTTTCCTCACGAAGTAAATGGGTCCAAGGGAATACTTTATGCAGACGATTCACTCCTTTATGCTCATGATGAATCTCCATCAGTTGCTCTGCAACATGTCTCGACTCATCTAAATCAAGTTAGCAATTTTTATTCGCAATGGGGAATAAAAATCAATGTTTCAAAAAGCAATGCCATATGCATTCGCAATGCTTCAGGTAAATGCAAATATACAGTGGTACCAGAAAGTAAGAAACTCGATTTATCTTTGGATGGTAACAAAATCGATTTTAAAGAAAATTTAAAATACCTTGGCGTTAATTTTAACAAGTTGTTGAAGTTTAATAAACACGCTTTATATAATTTAGAAAGAGCCAATCGTATAAAAGGCGCCTTTGCAGTTCTTTTTAATAGTAAATTTTTGTCTACACAAACTAAACTTTGGAGATTTTTGAACGACACGTTCTCCGCAAGTGTTTAGGATGAAATTTTAGCGCATTGAATAAGCGACACTCTAATGAATATATTTATAGAGAAAGCAAAATTACACCTTTGTCACAGTATTCCCTAAATTTAATGAAACGTTTTGTTGAAAGACTTTCATATCATGACAACTGTTTAATCCAAAATATTCTAGAAAGCGAATCAGAAATTGGCTGGACAAACACGAACTATCTTTCTGCTATTGGTATTTTACAAGAACAAATCGATAGTCCTAGTTACGATTTCTATATATGTTCTACTCCCGGTACGCATAGGGGATAATTTTTTTTTTATTTTTATTATTTAGTTTGGTTTTTTTATCCTTAGTTTAAGTAAAATAAGTAGTTTTTAAGTTTTTTTTTATTACACATAGATACAACTCTATAAGTTTCTCTAAGTGCCGGGAGCAAGCACTGTACACTTAAAGAAGTTTTTGTTTATAAAATTGTTAATGGTCATCATTTAAATGTGTAAGCAAGCTGCAAAATCTTTTAGCCATGACATTAAAATAATACAATATAGTTTTAAGTATTCTCATCAATAATTGTTTTATATACTTTATTACTGAAAACAAAAAGTCTCAATAAATATAAATCTAAATCTAATCCTACACCCCTACAGTAATCTTAATCCAAACTTCCAGCTCTATCTGTCCAGCTCTATCTGTAATCATAAATACGAACTTCCAAAACCATTTCCTTATTTTAACGCCACTTCCCAACGTTGATTCCCATACCAAATTTGAAGATTCTAGCTTGATCCATTAAAAATATGCAATTGGTACCAAATTTAGAAACTTTTAGTACTTTTCGTACACTTATAGGTCGAGTTTCTAAATACTCTTTGGTACATCTTCCTAATTCTCCATCAATGACCACTCGTTCAAAATTTCAGAATTCGAGCTCTTCGCGTTTGCCTAATACAATGGATTCCATGTTTAGTACACTTTAGTACTTTTCGTACCTTTCTACGACGAATTTCCAAAAACCCCTTTATACAAAAAAAAATTGTACCAAATTCTGTACAATTCGATTTTCCAAAACTACCTTAATCCTTCACTTTAACAGTAACCACAGTTCCAAATAACAGCGCTATCCGTGCACTTAAATCCAAGTTGTACCATTTGGTAAATTTCGTACCCATAAAAACTACTTCCATCTCAATCCTATACTCCAACAGCAGTCTGACCAAATTCCAGGATTCCAGCTCTATCCGTTCCCCTAAATCCAAATTGTACCAAAGGTAGTCCTACACTCCAACAGTAATCCTAATTTCAAATTTCAGGACTCAAACACTATCCGTCACCCAAATCCTAATTCTACCACATTTAGTAGCATTTGGTACTTTTCATATCCATAAGTACGAATTTCCAAAACTACCTACGAATTTCCTACACTCCAACAGTAATCTTAATTCCTAATACCAACTCTATCCGTTTACTAAAATTCATACTTTAAATTAAAATAAATAAAATTAAAATACTTAAAATTCAGGATTCCAGTTCTATCCGTTCACCCAAATCCAAATTGTAATAAATTTAGTACCATTTAGTACTTTTCGTACACATAAATACGAATTTCCAAAATTTACCCAATCCTATGCTCCAACAGTACTTTTCGAAGACATAAGTACGAATTTCCAAAACCACCCTCATATCTCAGTCCTACACTTCACAGTAATCTTAATTCCAAATTTCAGGTTTCCAGCTACATATAAACGTTCACCCAAATCCAAATTGTACTAAATTTAGTACCATTTAGTACTTTTCGTACCCATAAGTACGAATTTTCAAAACTACCTCAATTCTACACCCCACCAGTAATCTCAATTCCAAATTTCGAGATTCCAACTATATCCGTTCACCCAAATCCCCATTGTACCAAATTTAGTACCATTTAGTACTTTTCATACACATAAGTAAGAATTTCCAAAACTTCCACGATCCTACACTCCAACAGTAATATCAATTCCAAATTTCAGGAATCCAGCTCTATCCGTTCACCCAAATCCAAATTGTACTAAATTTAGTACCATTTAGTACTTTTCGTACACTCAAGTTTCCAAAAACCCTTTGGTGAATCTTTCTTACTCTTCATCAGTGATCCTCAGTCCAAATTTGAGGAATCAAGCTTTATGCGTTCACCCAAATCGAAACTGTACCAAATGTAGTACTATTTAGTATTTTTCGTACCCTATGTACGAATTTCCAAAACTTCCACAATACTAAACTCCACCAGTAATCTCAGTTCCAAGTTTCGAGATTCCAGCTCTATCCGTTCACTCAAATCCCCATTGTACAAAATTTAGTTCCATTTAGTACTTTCCGTACACATAAGTACTAATATCTCAATCCTTCACTTCAACAGTAATCTTAATTCCAAATTTCAGGTTTCCAGCTCTATCCGTTCACTTAAATCCAAATTGTACTAAATTTAGTACCATTTAGTACTTTTCGTACCCATAAGTACAAATTTTTAAAACTACCTCAATCCTACACGCCACCAGTAATCTCAATTCCAAAGTTCGAGATTCCAGCTATTATCCGTTCACCCAAATCCCCATTGTATCAAATTTAGTACCATTTAGTACTTTTCATACACATAAGTACGAATTTCCAAATGTTCTTCAATCCTACACTCCAACAGTAATCTCAATTCTAAATATCAGGATTCCAGCTCTATCCGTTCACCCAAATCCCTATTGTACCAAATTTAGTACTATTTAGTACTTTTCGTACACATAAGCACGAATTTCCAAAACTACCCTCATATCTCAATCCTACACTACAACAGCAATCTTAATTCCAAATTTCAGGTTTCCAGCTCTTTACGTTCACCCAAATCTAAATTGTACTAAATTTAGTACCATTTAGTACTTTTCGTACACATGATTAGTAATTTTCCAAACCATTTCCTTTTAGAAGCACCATTTCCCAGCCTTGATTTTCATACCAAATTCCATGATTCTAGCTATATCCGTTCAAAATATATAACACGTACTAAATTTTAGTACTTTTCGTACACTAAGAGGTTGAATTTCGAAAAACCCTTTGGTACATCTTTCTAACTCTCCATCAGTTACCCTCATTCCAAATTTCAGAATTCTTGCTCTTCCCGTTTGCCTAATACAAAGGGTACCATATTTAGTACCTTTTAGTACTTTTCGTATCCTTCTAGGTCGAATTTCCAAAAACCCAGCCTTATCTCACCCCTACACACCGAAAGCAACCCACAGTCAAAATTTCAGCTTCCTAGCTTCAGCGGTTTCGTCTGGGCGATGATATGTCAGTCAGTCACTCACTCATCACTAAGCTCTTTTATATATCGATACTTTAAGTACTGTTTTATGAACGTCTTAGCCCTTGTGATCTTGACTACAAAGAAATACATATGTTTTTGTTCATGCAAAAGTCCATACTTCCTGAGATATATTTTTATGTTGCAATTTGCAACCTGCAATTGACCTGTCCGTAGACGCTTTTTGGATTACAACTATATTTTCTCTGGGGGAAAAAGAACATTTAAAAAAATAGTGTGAAAAATAAAAATTTACAATAGATAATAATCACAGAACAAACTTTACAGACCTACTAAAAATCCAAAAATCGTGCTTTATTCCGAAACCCTCAGCATTAGAAAAGTTTTGAATATACATATTTAGCTAATTAACAGAGCTACAGAACAATAAGGTTGTATATACGGATGAAATGAAAATAACGTATACGCAGCCTTACTGCACTATAGCTCTGTAAATTAGCTAAATATGTATGTATGTATATATATCGAAAACTTTTGCTAATGCTGAGAGTTCCTGAATGAAAGCACGATTTCTGGATTTTAGTAGGTCCGGTAAGGTTCTTCTAGTTTTCTGTGAAGTCTTCTAAAGTTTTTTAAAGAGACCAGTATTTCTGGAGTTCTAGGAGGTCAGTCCGAAAGCTTACCAAATATCAAAATGTTAAAAAAACAACAACAATCCTACATATACAAACAAACAAAATTTGCGTTGTAAAAGGGCGGCAAGAAATACATATGTTAAAATTTTCAAAACCATCTGACACTAGGCTCCTAAGTAGACACAAATTTTGTGCGGCGGGTGACAAAATGGGTACGGGAACAAAACTCGATTTCCATATTTTTTACAAACACGTAAATAAGTTTTTTGACCAACGTTATCTTTTAGGCATTTTTGGAAACCGCAAGTCCCATCAAAATGGGAGTAAAGAAAAGGTTGTAGCTGTCAAAATTATCTACAAGATTGACCTTAATGATATTTTAGTAGGTTTTACAACTTTTGAGATATAGAAGTTGAAATTGGGACAATACAAATTCAATTCAATTCTGTATCGTCTCCTTATAAAACAATGTCATGACTGCAATTTCCCAAATTAAACTTGTATATCTAAAAAAATGGTACAACCTAGGAAAAATTATATAAGCCAGTCTTGTAGAGAATTTTCACAATTATAAGATTTTCTCAGGTTCCATGCCGATAAGACTTGCCGTATTCAAGCAAAAAATGGTACAGCCCGAGAACAAATCATAAGCGGCAATCCTGTAGAGAATTTTCACAGCTACAAAATTTTCATTATCTCCATTTCGATTGGACCTGCGGTTTCCAAGCAAAATCGTGAAAACCTAAAAAACACCTAAAAATGTGAATTTTGACCGCGATTTATTTAAAAGTCCCTACAGGGTTTTTTTTCTTGTTTTTGGATTTTTCTCATCTATGAACATTGCTGTTTCAGAATTCACAAAAACTTCACCTGTGTAAGCGGTTTTCATTAAAACTTAGGTAAGGCGCACACTTCATTACATTGTTTTATAAGGGGGCGATACAGTCAGTGCATTGTCCCAATTTGGACTGCAATATCTCAAAAATGGTAAAACCTACGAAAATAACGTGAAGGTCAATCTTGTAGAAAATTTTCATAGCTACAACATTTTCTTCAAGTTCATTTAGATAGGACATGCGGTTTCTAACCAAAATCGTGAAAACCTAAACAACCCCTAAAAATGTCAATTTGAATCGCGATTTATTTAAAAAGCGCTCCGGCGATTTTTTTTGTTTTTTGATTTTTCTCATCTATGAACATTGTAGTTTCTGAATCCGCAAAAACTTCCCAGGTGTAAGCACCTTTCATTTAAATTTGATTCAAGAGCACCGTGATATATGTCTGTACCCATATAACTGTACCTCTCGATTTTCGGTATGTTGAGGAATTTTAGCTGCATTTTTTTGAGCGAACTACCTGCAATTTGACATTTGAGGTTCTCATTGGTCACAAAATTTTTCTATCAAAAATTGCCAAAATAGGTCCATAAAACGCTACCTTCCGATTTTAAACATTCTGTATATGTTAGCTACATTTGTTTGGCCAAACTGCATGTACTTTGACATTTGAGGTTCCCAGTGGTCACAAAATTTCTCTATAAAATTTTTCACCATAGGTCCATGGTTTGGTATAGCTCTCATATGCCCAGATACCTCCAAATTTTACGTATTTTGAGTATTTTGGCTACATTTGTTGAACAAACTACATGAACTATGACGTTTGAGTTCTTAAAGATTACAAAACTTCTCCACCAAAAATTGTCAACCCAGGCACATGTTTTGGTAACGCCCCATATGACGGTACCATCCGATTTTATAGATTTTGAAGATATTAGCTATAGTTTTCACCGAAATACCTGTGATTTGACATTTAAGTTTCCCAGTGGTCACAAAACTCTTGCATCAAAAATTGCCAACATAGATCCTTGTTTCGTTAGTTTGAAGGCCATTTTTTTACGGAACTACCTGTTATTTGTCGTTCTAGGCTCCCAGTGTTCATAAAACTTCTCCATAAAAAAATTGTTGACTTGGTATGGCCTCATAAAACGGAACCATAGATGTCAGTTGTTTCCTGGGGCATGATTGGACGTCCTTTACGTTTTCCAGTTGTTAAAAACTTCTCCGTCAGGAATTGTGGGTATATGTCCTTGTAGTACAACCCCCCATTTAACTCTACTGCCCGATTTTCAGTATTTTGAAGGTTGTGACCTCAATATCCCACCGACGTGGCTGAAATTTTGTATTCAGGCTTCGTTGGTACCTTCCGATTTTCGGTATTTTGAAGGTTGCGTTCACAATATCCCAGCGAAATGTCTTAAATTGTGTATTTAGTCTTCGTTGGGGGTATACAACTTTCCACCTGAAAATTTTCAGTATAGGTCCACGTCTTCATACATATATCCCCATAGAACGGGTATTTTTTCCACCATTGTAAATGTGATGTTGTCTGAGCAGGGAATCGAAACCGGGCATTCAGTGTGCAAGGTGGGTGTGCTTAATATTACAATACTATTATGGCCCTTAAAACGATCGTGGAGCGTCAAAAACGAGATTTCCGCAGCTGTTTATTTTATTTGCAGCTGTCCAAATAGGTATTTACTTGGCATTCTACCATTCTCCACCTGTGGACACGTGTGGTAGCACTCAGTTGTGCTTCCCCGAAATTGGTTTATTTGTCTAAAATTTGTTTTACATTTAATTGTTTGAATTCATTATTCTCTGAGTCGACCACTGTTCATTGCTATGTGTGTATGCCATTAACACTCAAAGTGAGCATATTTTTACACCCTCAGCATTTATGCCAACGAGGGTATATACACTTTCATAAAGGCAAAATGTGCCTCATCGAAATAATGGTTTTAGACCACAAGTATGTTTAGACGAAATCCGTATCAGACAATTTGGAGTTGATTTAGCCATGACCGTCCGTCTATCTGTCTGGCTGGATGGAGCGCACGATAACTCTCGAAAGGATCAACTGATTCGGTCCAAAATGTGGCTTTCGTAATATTTTGTCCAAACTTAGTTTAAGTTCGAAGATGGGTTATATCAGTCCACTCCTTCCGGCTTTGAACGCTAACACGCCATGACAACATTTTTTTATATGCTTTCAAGGACATGGGTTCAGCCTTTTTTTAATTTTGCCTTTTAGGCAAAAAGGCAAAATTTAAAAAAAAAATATTTTAACTGCTAAAATGACCCATATCGGTCCTTTCCTTAGTGTACTTCCCCCACAAAAAATCAACATTTGTGTCTAAGTGCAGTTTAGAGTCTGTTGAAGGTCCTTTGGAAGTGTAAGTTCCGATGCTGTTCGTTGTAGTCCTGCTTACAGCGATATTATGTTTTCCGTGGACATTAGGGTTATGACTTTTTTACAACCTCATATCCCTGTATCCTAGCGTGATGAGTTTTGCCATAAGATTATATAAAATCATAATTATAAGGTGATTCGGTGAAAAAACCTCACGCACAAAATGATTTTAAAATTTGAATTTATCAAAATTATGGACAATTTTTTGAAGTCACTGTAAGCAGATATACAATTGAAAATAAACTTTAGAGTCACATGAGATAATTAAACTGACATAACATTTATTTCTCACTAATTTTCTTTTTAAAATTTGAGAATCGTAAAAATGTCGTAAACGCTTTTATTTAAAAATATAATTTTTTAACAAAAAACAAAAAATTTAAAATGTTTTCAATGTGGTTTGTGCATGACCTTTTTCAATATTTGAATGAAATAAATCATGGCAGAATTACCAGGTAGTGGTATCACACCAGCTGATCGAATATGAAAAGTCAAATCCCTTTATAAAAAATTATTTTTGTTGTAATTTCCCCAACAACATAAAGAAAGTTTTGACATAACATATTCAAAATTTTACGATGCCACTACCTGGGTAATTGTGCCATGAAATAAACATTATTATGGTTATTAATATGCTTATATTTATTCATTCGTGCAACCAAAAATAATTTTTGAAAAAAAAATTTTTTTCATTTCATATATTTATACCCTATACCACAATGTGGAAAAGGGTATTATAAGTTTGTTTTGGTAAAAATTCATGTAACACCGCGAAATATTCGTCGGAGACCCCCAATGTGGTATACCAATCTTCATATCTCGACGAGATAAAGCGATTTTGAGATGTGTGTCCGTCAGTCCGTCCGTCCGTCCGTCCGTCTGTCCATTATAAATTGTAAACACGCTCCAGGCCGCAATTATGGACCGATCGTCACCAAATTTTGTATATAGGTCGGGTTCAGATCAGAATAGATCCCTATTCTTATTGGTGATGATCGTGAAATATTCAACGGGTGAAATGGACCAAAAACCTAATATTTATCCAATTTTCTAGCGGCTCTGTAGGTCACAATAATAGTCCGATCAACGCGTAATTTTAAATAAGGTAAGAGTATATCTCAAAGGAGAAACTTGCAATTTGAGATGGCGATCGGATAATATTTAGAGGGTTAAATGGACCAAAACTTTTGTGTGAAAATTGTGAACATTTTTAATATACAGTCTATATCTTAATTCCTGGAAGTGACATTCCGGACAAGTGAGATATACTTGAAAGTGGAACGCTTGACCTTTCAATTGATGCCAATTATGTTGGTGTGCATGATCAGATAACAGAGTAACAGCCTAATATATTCCGTTATTTGTTTGTAATATAATAATAAACTCGCTAGAAGTCGCAATTATACATCAATGGTCACGAAACTTTGCACCGGGTAAGAGTATAGGTCGAAAAATATGCCTACAATTTTGAATGATGATCCAATATTCTTAAGCGGGTGAAATGGACCATTACTTTTGTATGAAAAATATAAAAATTTTATTTGTTGTCGATATTTTAATTTAGTAGCCTACATATGGGAAAAAACTACTGACCTTTCCTCTGATGTAAATTGCAATAAAGTGTTTGCTAGATAACGGGCCTACTGCCTAATATATAATGGGTTCTGTGTAGAGAACCACATTTTTATCCCATGCTACATATTGTCTCTACAAAAGTTTATGTAACACCACGAAATATTCGCCCTAGACCCCTTATTTGGTATGCCAAAATTCATATCTCGACGAGATAAAACGATTTAGCGATGTGTGTCCGTCCATTAAAAATTGCAAACAAGCTTAAGGCCGCAATTATTTACCGATTTTAACGAATTTTTTAAGGAGGTTTGGTTCGAGCCAGAATAAAAATGATTAGTTTTTGCTAGTGATCGTGAAATGTTCAGGGAATGAAATGGACCAAAAAGAAAATTTTAACCAATTTTGTAGCGACTCTGTAGGTCAAAATAATAACCCGCAAAATTTTAAACAAAGTTTGATTTTATGATGATGAATATATAATACTTAGCGGTTTAAATGGACTGAAACTTTTGTGTGAAATTGGTAAAAATTTCAATATCGTAGCGGTTAAACAACGGAAGTAGTAGTACTACATAAGTGGGTTTCATTACATTTTAGTTTGTGTGAACTAAATTTTCCTTTCCTGCTACAAAAATGTCTTTGTCATGCTAGATAACTTTTTGGTTTTGGTCATAAGTATTATACATTACATCTCTGATATTTGATAATTAAATTCTCACAATCATTGAAAAGAAGTTCCGTGGAGAGCGATTGTCCAGGGATAGTGGTAGAGGGTATCCCATGGTCGGCTCCGTCCGACTATAGACTTTTCTTACTTGTTTTTCAATAAATTATATTTTTAAAATCGATCTGTGCGTGAACTTTTTATATTTCAATGGAATAAACGATAGCGTAGTGATTATTAGGCAAAAAGTTCATTCATCCCTGCTACAGAAAATCATTTTTGAGAAAAAGTGTCAAAAAGTCATAACCTTAGTGGACATGTCCATGCTTCCTGACATACTGCTCCAAAAGTTATACAATGACCCACTGAAATGGCTAGTGAGCACGATATCTATCGAAAAGACATGACTGCCAAAATAAGATCCACTTCCACAATTGACTTTGTCGGCCCATTTCTTCAAGTACCTCCTCCGCAACACTTTTGAACTTTAATCCAAATCCACATTTTTGTCGGCAAGTTCACACAATTCTGAAAAGACCCTAAGTACATTCGATCTGTCCACAGAACAAAGTTTTTACAAGGGCTGAGGGTTTATCTCTGTCGGCAAAGTCTACTGATATTTTGTACTTTTTTTGGTATATAAGTATAGGTCTGTTACCATTATTTCGATGTGTTAAAATTTTTTGGTCAAAACCAACTGTTGTCGAGGTCTTAGCGTTCTTAGCGTATAGGCAAGAGGCGGGGTTTTCAGACCACATTTAGTAGACTGTTTCTATAGGGTGATGACATGTCCTGAGCAATAATTCGAACTTTTGCAAGCAAATTACTGTGCAGCGAAGAGTCCTGTTTCTCATTATTGAAGCGACAAAAAGCACTCCTCTGGTGGACTTAAATGTTTTACTAAATATAGTGAAAAAGGAAAGTGTCACAACTACGTTTCGATGAAATTAATGCGTGAATACAGGAAAGTCAAAGATGGAAAAGATAACGGCAGCTGGTGTGTACGGAGAAGAATTGGACATCAGACTCTCACATCGACGCCTCCAAACAATAGTATGCTAAGTCGACTTAGCATGTTTTCAAGTTCTTTACATTTTTATATTTAACGTTCTTTAACTTAAATTCTGTCAAATTTTGGTAATGATCGGACAATCCGAACAGAAGTTATAAACAAATATTTACTCAGCATAGTACTGAAGGTCAAAGAAATGTCCAAACTTTTAGAGCTTGTCCTGCAAAACTCGCTTTTCAGAATTAGCAAGCTATTATTTGGAGGTGTCGAACGTCCTTTAACCTAAATTCTGTCTAATTTTGGTAATGATCGGACAATCCGAACAGAAGTTATAAGCAAATATTGACTTAGCATAGTACTGAAGTTCAAAAAAATTTCCAAACTTTGAGAGCTTCTCCTGCAAAACTCACTTTTTAGACTTAGCATACTATTATTTGGAGGTGTCGATATATACTTTTTCAGAACCGTATTAGATTGATTAGTAGGAATAACGTAGTTTGCAGGTAGGTAGCTAGGCTACTCTAAAAGTACCATGGTATTTTGCCATAAAATCTAAAACTGTTTAAATTTTCCATAGAACCTGTTAAAATACTACCTGACCCTTTAATGACTTTCTTTCTAGGATACACACAATGAACCCCTGGTCACCGAGTGAAAAAGCTATGCATAATCTAGACTTGAGAATCAAAATTGTAATCCCTTAACTGAAAAATGATTTTAGACAAATCTATATTACCGTCATTTCTGCTTTTAATTTAAGTTTATCCTTAAGATCTTCTCCATGTAAAATATAAGAAAAACACTTATTCCCAATTATTATATTTTACTCTCTGATGCCTATTCAATCGAGCAACTCCAAAATAGATCCTCAATTGTATTTATTTCATAAGCAAAGTATTCTTTTGTCTCTAAAAAGCAAATTCAATAAAGCAATATCAATTTGTTACAAAAAAGAAAGTAAAATAATTTACTATTTAATTAAAAACAAATTTACCTGATCTGACATAGCAAATACTTATTTAACTAGAGTATAAGAGAACAATGGTTTACAACAACAAAAAACAAACGACAAACTTTAACAATACAAAAGTTGCTAATGTAAATTAGTTACATGCAATTTTCACATCAATTATTGTGAATATAAAAGAAAAACAATGGTAAAATTAATTAAATTAATTGTATTAGTTTTAAATGCCTTAATTATAATTAAAATAACTATTATTAACAACTATAATGTAATTTATTTAAAATGTTTTCTTTTTTGTTCCATATTCTTTGAAACCCCTAATAAAAAGAAATATTAAAAAATATTTAAAATATGTTTATATTTAATGACCGGTATTAGAATATGGATGTCCAAAAACTCTAAATGCGGAATATTATGCCCACCGCCATAACCTTAACGTATACCAGGGAGATCATGGCTCCTTTGAAACGAACAAGTAAACAAGTATCAGTCGACATTGTCGACAGATATATACCCTCAGCCTATGTGAATTCAAACTTTTTCTAAGGACAGATCGGATGTATTTAGAATCTTTTCAGAATTCTGTGGCCCTTTTTGGACATTTGAACTTGCCGACAAAAATGTGGATTAGGATTAAAGTTCAAAAGTGTCGCGGAGGAGGTAATTGAGGGAATGGACCGACATACTCCATTCGATAGATATCGCGCCCACTAGTCATTTCAGTGGGTCATGCTATAACTTTTGGACCAGTATGTCAGGAAGCATGGACTTGTCCACGGAAACATAATATCGATGTAAACAGGACCACAACGAACAGCATCGGTAGACATTTCCAAAGGATCATCCAACAGACCATAAACTGCACTTAGACACAAATGTTGAATTTTTGTGGGAGAGGTACCCTAAAAAGAGGGCCGATATGGGCCATTTTTGAAGTTGAACTAAATTAGGACAAAATATTAAGAGATCAGAAGTTTGGTCCAAATTGGTTGCCCCCGTTCAAGAGGTTTAAACATTGGGGGGAAATACCGGTATTGCCCATCTTCGAACTGAAACTAAGTTTGGACAAAACATGACGAAGGCCAAATTTTGACCAAATCGGTTGATCAGTTCGAGAGTCATGTCATGCTCTCCAGCCACTATATGGCGCCATAAACGGTTTCTACACATTTCAGGCTATTTTCTAAAGAAGTATGGGCTTGCTTCTGAAAAAAATTTTACCGTCGTAATGGAGGCAGCAAATACTCGTACAAGTTGTTGCAACAAAAATCAAAGCGATTCGAGAGCAGGTCCTAAGCTGAACTTTTCCGAAATATTGTGTGGGAGGTACCCCAAGAAGTGAACCAATTGAGTCCATATTGGAACCTCATCTTAGTCTGATAGAAATTTGACGATGTGCAAAGTATGGACCACATCGGTTACTCCATTCAAGAGTTATCGTGTGCACAAATTTTCCGAACATTTTCCAACTTTTGTGGGGGAGGTACCGGAAGGAGTTGACCGATATAACCCATCTTCGAACTTAAACTAAGTTTGGACAAAATATTACGAAAGCTAACCAGCGAGGCAGACGGACGGACATTACTAAATCGACTCCAAATTGTCTGAAACGGATTTCGTCCAAACAAACTTGCGGTCTACAACCATTATTTCGATGAGGCACATTTTGTCCGTATGATATACCCTTGGTAACATAAATGCTGGGGGTATAAAAGGGAACTTATTATTCGCCTTGTTACGGGAACGTCAAGCGATCCCTAAAGTGGAAATTTATGACAAAACACAGTAAATACCAGAATGGAAAAAATTAAATGACTGAAATACTCAGTGAATGTGGTCAACATTATAATTGTTCCACAAACATCCCATAAAGGACAAGGGGACTTCTCTCATATCAATGAGTGCACCCCGATTCATATTATCTCAATGATATGGGACCTACAGTTTATCGCGTGTATCGGCGTGTCTAAGACACCACTTTTGTAGAGAAGTTGTACATTGCTGAAATACGCAGAAAATGTCGGGGTATTTTGCCACCGTTGAAATGTGTTTTGATGTTGCCTGGCCGGGGAATAGAACCCACGACCTTATGTGTACAAGGCGGGTGTGTATACCAGTGCAATGTGGTCAACATTATCGTGAATAATATAACGAAAGAAGAAAACTGCTGTTTGTCATCTATTGAGAGCTTTCCATATATCCACTGTCAAAATAACACTAAAACCTCAAATTAACTGGCAATAAGGAGAAATTAAATAACTAAAACAGAAAACTTTCGAAACAACAATAAATAACTATGGGTGGTCAATTTCTTGAAAATGAAAACAACTACAACAACCTTAACATCTCAGACACGAATCAATTAGACACGCAATCTAAGATGTCATGACATTTTTAAAGCCAATACTCTTTGAAATTGAGAAAACTACAAGCCAAACCAGCAACGTCATATCACTGCTGAAGGATGAGTTTGATTGGTGGAAGACATAACTTCCATTCGGCATTGCATGATACACGGTCATGCCTAGTATTTCCTCAGCAACAACAAAATGCTCAAACGCCACGACCCAAACACCTGTAATAAATAGACAGCGGAATTTTATGCAACCCCTATTTTTGGTCCGATTCATGTCAAATTTTGAGACTGGGCATATTTTTGGCTTCTGATTACATTGCAATCGAAACATATGACATATGCAAAATTATGCAAAATGCATAAATTTTTGCATATGCAAAATTTATGCATTTTACATATTTTCTTATGCAACAAATATTTCAATAATAGGTACAAAAATGTTTGTGTGTACAATTTTTCTGTTTAAAATTCTCTTCACACAAGTCAATAAAATAGAGAAATGTATAACCACAGCCAAAACCTTCAAAATACCGAAAATCGGGAGGTATCGCTCTATGGGGGCTATATGAAGGCCTGAACCTAAACCGAAAAATTTTAGGTGGAAAGTTTTTTACCCCCAAGGAAGACTTAATGCCAAATTTCAACCATTTCGGAGGGATATTGAGGCCACAACCTTCTAAATACCGAAAATCGGGAGGTACCGTTCTATGGGGGCTATATGAAGACGTGGACCTATACCGATAAATTTCAGGTGGAAAGTTTTATACCCCCAACGAAGACTTAATACCAAATTTCAGCCATTTCGGAGGGATATTGAGGGCACAACCTTCAAAATACCTGAAATCCGGAGGTACAGTTTTATGGGGGCTATATGAAGATGTGGACCTATACCGACAAATTTCAGGAGCAAAGTTTTATGCCCACAGCGAAAATGAAATGCCAAATTTCAGTCATTTCGGTGAGATATTGAGGCCACAACCTTCAAAATACCGAAAATCGGGAGGTACCATTCTATGGGGGCTATATGAACCGTGGACCTATATCGAGAAATTTCAGATGGAAAGTTTTATAGCTCCAAGGAAGACTTAATACCGAATTTCAGCTATTTCGGAGGAATAGTGAGGCCACAACCTTCAAAATACCAGAAATCCGGAGGTACCGTTCTATGGGGGCTATATGAAGACGTGAACCTATACCGAGGAATTTCAGGTGGGAAGTTTTATACCACCAACGAACACTAAATACCAAATTTCAGTAATTTCGGTGGGATATTGAGGCCACAACCTTCAAAATTTCGGAAATTGGGAGGTACCGTTCTATGGGGGCTATATGAAGACGTGGACCTATGCCGACAAATTTCAAGTGCAGTGTTTTATGCCCCAAACGAAGACTAAATACCGATTTTCAGTCATTTCGGTGGGATATTGAGGCTACAACTTTCAAAATACCGAATATCTGTAGATACCGTTCTATGGGGGCTATATGAAGACGTGGACCTATGCGGACAGATGTCAGTTGTTAAGTTGCATACCCCTAACAAAGACTTAATACCAAATTTCAGCCATTTCGGTGGGATATTTAGACCACAAATCCTTGAATATATTTTTGCATATGCTCATTTTATGCAGATATGTACAAATATGTCAAAATATGCGCGATATGCAGAATATGCAAAATATGCAAAAATTTCTGGGCCTAATTCGTTTTATTTTGTAATAAAACGAGTTTCTGTCTAATCAGATTTTCTCTACGACCATCCTAACCATATATGCATTTGCATAGGATTCCGCTGTCTAGTAATAAAATGAATTAAAAAAGTCTTATCAAGCGACAGAAGCGAAAAGAAAAAGAAAAAATATATTCTCACTTTGAGTGTTAATGGCATACACACATTGGAATGGACAGAGGTCGACTCAGAGAATAATTAATTAGAACAATTAAATGTGAAACAAGTTTTAGACAAACTAACGATTTTCGGAGAAGCCTATCTTTTTGGGCAGCTGCAAATAAAATAAACTATGAGACATGGGTTGACGTTGCAAGAAACCAAGTTGCGATAGTTGGAAGGTGTCCATCGAGTGTGTTTGACGTATTCAACAAAATTTCGCAACTACTAACAAACTACGAAGTATTCCAACACGACGGCTGGGTACCAAAAAGCTGCACATTAAAGCAGCACACTCGTACTCCTCAACATAACGGATTGGTGCCAACATCTCGTTGTGCTGATGAACTGTTTAAGTTTTCGCCTAATGACTTCATAGTCACTGGTGCAATAAGGAGACACCTGTCGCAGTCCTCAGGTAGACATTGAGTCAGGATTGAATATTCTTTCACTGCGTAGCCTTTAAGTTTGCATACCACAGACCGGCCTATTGATATATAAGAGGTCAACAAGATTTTTTGTCGGCTTCCAAAGTGATACCGGCCCCCGAATTGACGACCTTGTTCCAACTTCTGATCTCGTAGCAAAGTGGTTTCGCTTGTCGGACGACATCTTCAACATATCTATGTAACTCATCGCAAATTGAGGTGGCACCTCTTCGCCTGAAAGGGCTTTTATAAAGTGTAGCACATTCCATCTCCAGATGATCAAGATCACTGCTAACGTGCCTGGGGGATTTTTTTTCAAAATTGAAGAAATACTCCTTGGGTTTTCATAAAACTCTTATATCTCTCAACTCATATATAAACAAAGTCCATTTGTGTGAAAAAGCTATAATTTATACGGGAAACGGTATGGAAACAAGTAAAAAAGTATCAGTCGAGAGATGTACCCTCGGCCTGTGTGAAGGTACCCTAAAGCGAAGATCGATATGGACCATTTTGGAATTTTTAGTGACATTTTTTTAACTTTTGTGGGGGACGTACCCGAAGGAGTAGACCGATATGGCTCGCCTTAAACCAAGTTCGGCTGATCCGTTTGAAACTTACCATCCGCTCTATCTCTTAAACTGCACTTTTCGGAAATTTTGTGTGAGAGGTACCCGAAGGAGTTGACATATATAGTCCATATTCGAACATAATTTATGTCACGTAGAAGTATTACGATGTGCACAGTATGCACCAACTCGGTTACTACCTTCAAGAAATTACCGTGCACACCATTTTAGCGAAAAACTTAGAACTTTTGTGAGCGAGGTACCAGAAAGTGTGGATCTATTTTCTCAGGAAGTATGGACTTGCACCTGATAAAACATGTACCGTCGTATAGGGGGCAGTTAATACAAGTTATTACAACAAAAATCAAAGCGATTCGAGAGTAGGCCCTAAACTGAACTTTTCCGAAATTTTGTGTGGGAGGTACCCGAAGGAGTAGACCGATTGAGCCCATATTGGAACATCATTAAGTCTGGTAGAAGTTTCACGATGTGCAAAATATGGACCAAATCGGTTACTTCCCTCAAAAGTTATGGCGCGCACAAATTTTCCGAACAATTTCGAACTCTTGTGGAGGAGGTACCGGAAGGAGTGGACTTATATAACCCATGTTCGAACTTAAACTAAGTTTGCACAAAATATTACGAAAACCAAATTTTGGACCTAATCGGTTGATCAGTTCGAGAGTTATCGTGCGCTCCAGCCAGCCAGACAGTCAGACGGACGGACATGGTGCAATCAACTCCAAAATTGTCTGAAACACATTTCGTCCAAACATACATAGGGTCTAAAACCATTATTTCAATCGGTCCACTCCTTCGGGTACCTCCCACACACAATGTGGGAAAAGTTCAATTTAGGACCTGCTCACGAATCTCTTTGATTTTTGTTGTAACAAATTGTATTCACCGTCCCCCATAAGATGGTACAAGTTTCATCTGGGGCAAGTCCATATTTCCTGAGAAAATAGCCTGAAAGATGCAGAAAACCCCTATGGCATCATGTGTAGTGGTTGGAGCGCATTATAATTCTCGAACGCATCAACCGATTTGGTCCAAAATTTGGCCTTCATAATATTTTATTCAAACATAGTTTAAGTTCGAAGATAAGCCATATCGGTCCAGTCCTTCAGGCACCTCCCCCACAATAATAAAAAAATGTTCGGAAAAAGTTTTCGCACTATCAGGCATGTCACAGAAACGAATTCCGATCGAAAGTGGAATTGATTCCGTATTTAGCTTCTTCAGAAAACGAAAAACGAAGAATTTTTCGGAATGAAACCACTTTTGATTTTGCAAACGGAATTGTATTTTTATTTTGTTTAAATCTGCCACTTTAAAACACCCTAAAAACACTTAGAAATAATTAAAATGTTGTTTTATTAACAAATTTACATTTAATTTCGCATTTAAAATAAATAATTAAGTTTTTTGGCTTCACAAAATCGATCGGAATCTAAAGAAGCTAAGACAAAAACGATCGAAATGAAATTTCGGAATTGCAACCATTCCGATCGGAATCTGTGACATGCCTGTATAACTCTTGAACTTTATACATCCTAATATACGTATCTACCAGATATAGATCAGGTTCGAATATTGACTATATTTGTCTACTACTTAGGGTACCTATCACACAAAACTACAGATAAGTTCACTTTAATATCTGCTCCCGGATCATTTTGATTTTTGTTGATGCAACTTGCATTCGCTGCCTCTATTACGACGGTAAAAGTTTTTTCGGGTGCAAGTCCATATATTTTTGAGAAAACAGCCCGAAAGGTGTAAAAACCCCTATGGCACCATATGTAGTGGCTGCAGAGCACGATAACTCTCGAACTAATCCAGCGATTTCTTCCAAAATTTGGCCTTCGTCATATTTTGTCATAGTTTTAAGACAGGCAATACCGGTCCAAAACATTTGGTACTTCCCCCTAATATTTAACAAAATGTCACTTAAATGGTATGCACGATATCTCTTGAACAAATGTTGTCCAAACTTTGAAACTCCTAATATTTTGTCCAAATTTAGTTTAACTTCTCCTTTGAAAATGTATACCGCTGCTGTTCGTTGTGGTCCTGTTTACAGCGAAATTATGTTTTCCGTGGACAAGTCCATGCTTACTGGCATACTGGTCCAAAAGTTATACGATGACCCACTAAACTGACTAGTGTTCGCGATATCTTTCGAAAATATATGACTCCCAAAATAAGATCCACATGCATAATGGACTATGTCGGTCCATTCTTTTGAGTACCTCCTCTTCAACACTTTTGAACTTTAATCCTAATCCATATTTTCGTCGGCAAGTTTAAAAAAGGCCACAAAATACTATATAAATTCGATCTGACCGTAGATGAAAGTTTCAATTCGCATAGGCTGAGGGTATATCTCTGTCGGCAAAGCCGACTGATACTTTCTTACCTGTTTCCATGTAATTTCAAAAAATGTTTCCATGTAAGTCCCAATTTACATTAGGCGAGTTTACTTGCGGCAATTGTCAGTTTGATGGAGAGAGAGGTGAGGCGTATGGTAACCCTTTGCCTCTCAGCCCCCTCTCTCTCCTACAAACTGACAATTGCCGCAAGTAAACTCGCCTAATGTAAATTGGGACTAATTTCAAAAAAAAAGTGTTAAACGGACGGAACGTAACGGGTACAAAAGTATACATTTAGTACCTGAGGAAAAATAAAATAGCTCTCTTCGTGTAAACGTTACGGTAATTTATTTAAACGACTCTTAAAGGCAACTATCCTACCTACCAAACAAAAACAAAAAAAAACAATGAACACAATATCTGTTATAGTTTATGAGAAATAGCTGTTTCTTTCTCCAGAAATTTTCAAACATTACGTATTTTCCAAAATTCGGAAACATTTTTCGTCTTTAGGAGCACAGCTCGCCCACACCTTCCAATATATAGATCTATTTTTTGGTTCTTTCGTTTCAATATGCTTACTATCGAATCCCATATAGAAATTTACAATTGGTGACAACCAAAAATGGGGATTTTGGGCAGGAAAATTGATTTCTGAACCACGATGTATCAGGTATCAGGTTAGAATATGGACTATATCGGTCCACTCCTTCGGGTACCTTCCGCACACAATTCGGTAAAAGCGAAGTTAAAGCTCCTCTCTGATCGTTTTGATTCTTTTTTCAGTAGGTTGTCCTAAAGATCCCATTTACAACGATACAATATTTTCCGGAGTAGGTCCATACTTCCTGAGATAATGACCCAAAGGCTCCAAAAACCCTGCAGGCAAATACTAAAATGGTTATTGTGCAAGATAACTCTTAAATTGTTTGTATACTTCGATGATTTGGTATTGTCTCATATTACGGTACCTACAGATTTCACGTATTTTAAAGCAAATTCGTGATTGTGCTGATTTTTTTGTCATTGGCTGAGGGTATATCTCCGTCAGCACAGCTGATTGATAGTTTCTTACTTGTTCGGTAAAAAAAATTAGCTAAAATCTTCAAAATACCTAAAATCGGGAGTTACAGTTATATATGGGCTATACCAAAATATGGACCTATGTTGATAACTTTTAGTGGATACGTTTTGTGACTAATGGGAATCTCAAAAGTCAAATTAGATATAGTTAGTCAAAAATTTAGCTAAAATCCTTAAAATACCGAAAACCTGAAAGTACCTTTATATGTTGGATACACAAAACATTTGTGATGGACGTAGTTTGTGACCACTGGTAACCTAAAATGTCAAATTTCAGTTAGTTCGGTTAAAAATTTAACTAAAATCCACAAAATACCGAAAATCGGGAGGTACCGTTACATGGTACCAAAACAAACACACTTCGGAGAAAAATATAACATTCTACCTCAATTATTATGGACGCTAGAGTGATTACAACAAGCGGGCGAACGGGCATGCTTAATCGACGAAGAATATTATCGAGATCAAATAATATATACTATTATATAGCGAGAAAAAATAAATAAATAATAAATTAAATAAATAAATAATAAAAAATGTCAAACACCAATAAACAAGGCATAAAAATACAAAAAATTTATATTTCTTTTAAATTTTCGAAAAACTTATTTTTTTCCAAAATTAAAAAAAAATACCCATTAGTTTTCATAAAGCTCATATATTAAAAAATTTCCATTTGTATAAAAAAGCTATAATTTATTGAAAACGGTATGGAAAAACACAAATTTTTATTCTCGTAATTAAAAAAAAAAATTTTAAAAAATGTTAAACGGACGGAACGCGGCGCGAACAAAAGCATATATGGGCTGAAAGAGGACACTCTCGGGTATCATTCTGTGAAAACGGAACTTTGTTCCAAGCAGATCCCTAAACGTTCCAGTCCACTATAATTGGAATTTCACAAAAATTTAGTACCTGAAACGGTTCTTAAAGACAACAATCCTACCTACCTAACAACATAAGAGTGAACACAATATCAGTTATAGCTTCCGAGAAATATCTATTCCTTCATCAAGAAATTAGCAAAAATTACGTATTTTTGAAAATTGCGAAAAATGGTCGTTTTAGGAGCACGTCACATCACGCCCACGCCTTCCAATATTTTGACCTAATTTTTTGGTTTCTTTAGTTTTAATATGTTTACTATCGAATCCTACATATAAATTAACAATCGGTGATGACAAAAAATTGGGTCCTGCGTCGTACGATAAATCTGAAACTGATGTCAGATAAGATGTACGATAAATCTAAAATAATTGTTATATAAATTTTATGATAAATCTGAAATTAGACATCAGATAAATAATCAGATAACTAATTTGTTCGACAAAATAATTTGTCGTACAATAAATCTGAAATTATCGTCAGACACATTGTTTAACTAACTCATGTGTCGTACTATAATTCTGAAACTGACGTCAAATTAGTTGTACGACAAAATAATTAGTCGTACCAAAAATCTTAAATTACCGTCGTACGATAAATCTGAAACCGACGTCTAATATGTTGTACGACAAAAAAATTCATACTATAAATCGGAAACTATAGTCAGATAAGTTGTACGATAAATCTGATATTATACATCAGACAAATTGTACAACTAATTTGTCGTAGGATATACCTGAAATTACAGACAAGTTGTACGATAAATCTGAAATTATACATACGATAAATTGTAAAAGTAACTAATTTGTTGGACAATATACATATCTGAAACTACCGTCAGATAAGTTGTACGATAAATCCGAAATACCGTACAAAAAATATTTTTGTCGTTCGATAAATCTGAAATTACCGTCAGACATGTTGTACGATAAATAAGAAATTATAAATCAGATAAATTGTACAACTAACTAATCTGAAATTACCGTCGCACAGTGGTTCAGAATCGTTTTTTCCTGGCCAAAATTCTGTAACTTTTGAACGGATAGAGATATATTCATAATTCTTTTTTTGTTAGACAGATAACACAATCAGCTTTCAGATGAATTATAAGCGGTCAAGTTCGGTCTGGTAGTTGCAGAGAAATTCAAGGTCAAAATTAAACTTTTGAGTTTTTTAACAATTTTTCATCAAAATATGAGTGTTTTTGTGGTTTTTATATCTTCCTATGTATTAAAGATGATCAAACACCAACAAATAAACAAAATAATTACCAAAACAACTAAAAAAAAATACGAAAAAATGTCGAAAAAAATTTTTTTCAAAAATTTTTAGAAAAAAAAATTTACAAAAAAAATTTAAATTTTTTCAAAAATTAAAAAAATTCTCCGTGGGTTTTAATAAAACGTATATAACTCGTATAAATACTCATATACTCAAAAAAGTTGTAATTTGTGTCAAAAAACTGTAATTCATATGGAATCAGTATAGAAAAACACACATTTTTACCCATGTAATTTCAATAAATTGAAAAAAGTGTTAAACGGACGGAACGGGACGGGTACAAAAGTATATATGGGCTGGAAGAGGAGACTTTCGGGCATCTTTCTGTGAAAACAGAACTTTGTTCCATGTTGTTCCACAAAAGTTCTAGTCCACTAAATTTGGAATTTCATAAAATTTAGTACGCGAGGAAAAATAAAATAGATAATGTTGTAAACGCTACGGTAATTTACTAAAACGATTTTTAAAGGCCACAATCCTACCTACCTCATAAAAAATAATGAATACAATAGCTGTTATAGTTTCAGAGAAATAGCTTCGTCTTTCTCCAGAAATTTGCAAAAATGACGTATTTCCCAAAAATGGGGAAAATGCTCCTCTTTAGGGGCACGCCACGCCCACACCTTCCAATATTTGGGCCTAATTTTTTGGTTTCCTTACTTTCAATATGTTTACTATCGAATCCCATATAGAAATTAAATATCTTTGACAAAACAAAATTTTGATTTTTGGCCAGGAAAATCGATTCCTGAACCATTGTGCGTCGTACGGTAAATCTGAAATTATCGTCAGATAAGTTGTACGAGAAAAAGAGAGAGATGGAAAAGCGGGAGTGTGAAAAAATCGAGATGTGCAGGAGCCAGAATGAAGTCCGAAAATTCTACCAAAGAGTCAAGCATCAAACTGATGGCTTTGGTACAGGCACATCCTCCTGTAGAGACCAGCAAGGTAATTTGGTAACTGATACAGATAGTGTACTCAGGATATGGAAAGAACATTTTTCAAAACTGTTGGTATCCAATAGCAGCGAAGACGACGAAGATATAACAGTCCCAATCCCAGAAGATGGTATTGAATGTATACCGCCCAGCCAAGATGAGGTAAAGACAGCAATAAATCGGCTGAAGAATAATAAAGCAGCAGGAGCCGATGGCTTACCAGCCGAGCTGTTCAAAACCGGAGGCGACACGCTGATAAGGTGTATTCATCAGGTAGTTAGCACCATCTGGCAGGAAGAACGAGTACCCGACGATTGGAACCTGAGTATCCTGTGCCCCGTCCACAAGAAGAGAGATAAGACTGTATGCTCCAACTATAGGGGCATAAGTCTATTGCCTACAAGATCGTGTGCGAACGACTAAAGCTTATGGTCAACGAGATAATTGGACCATACCAATGCGGCTTTAGACCTGTCAAGTCCTCCATTGACCAGATATTTACCCTGCGGCAAATCCTGGAGAAGACCCAAGAGATGCAGATCGACACCTACCACCTTTTTGTCGATTATAAAGCAGCCTTCGACAGCCCGCTGCGTTCAGAGGTATTCCAAGCCATGTCTGAATGTGTTATCCCGGCTCATCCGGCTTTGTAAAATGACTTTAACAGACACGAAGTCCTCAGTTAAAATAGGAAAGAATCTCTCCGAAAAGTTTGGTACCAAAAGAAGTTTCAGACAAGGAGACAGCCTTTCGTGTGATCTCTTCAACATCCTGCTGGAAAAGCTTATACGAGAGGCAAACGTCAAAAGAAGTGGCACAATCTACACCAATAGTCACATGTTACTTGCTTATGCTGATGATATAGACATCATGGGCCGATCAGTAAAAGAAGAAACGGATACCTTTATGAAGGTCGAAGGAGAATCTGTTAAAGTGGGTCTGGCGGTAAACGGTGAGAAGACCAAGTTGATGGTGTCGACGCCAATGCGTCCATTGAGCTCGGACCGACTATGGAAGTTGGTTCCTATAATATTGAGGTAGTAAAAGACTTCGTCTACCTCGGCACCTCCGTAAACACAACAAACGACATCAGTTGTGAAATAAAAAGAAGAATTGTATTGGCCAACAGATGCTACTTTGGTTTAAGTAAGCAGCTTAAAAACAAAGCCACATCTCGGCAAACAAAAATAACGCTCTTCAAAACACTGATACTACCCGTGCTGATGTATGGCTCCGAAGCCTGGGTACTTGCGCAAGCAGACATGGCAATGCTTCGTGTGTTTGAGAGAAAAATTCTTCGAAAGATCTACGGACCAATCTGCAATCAATCTGAATATCAACGTCGCATGAACCACGAGCTGTATCTGCTATACAACGACATCAATATTGTTAAACGTATCGAGATGCAGCGATTGCGTTGGCTAGGTCATATCATAAGAATGAGCGATGATGAACCCGCTAAAATGGCGTATAAACACGGACCGCTTGGCGGTGCACGCAGAATTGGCAGGCCAAGGAATATATGGCGCAAACAAGTGGATGATGAGATGAAAAGGCGAGGTATTCCAGAAGCAGAAACAACAAATAGAGAGAATTGGAGATCTTTTCTTAGTTCGGCCTATGGAACAAATGTTCTGTAATGGGCCAGCTAAGTAAGTAAGTTGTACGAGAAATCTGAAATTATACATCAGATAAAATGTGCAACTAATAAATAGTAAAATTTTCCTGGCAAATTTTTGCGATAAATCTGAATCTTACTAGGTGTTTACACCAGACAGTTTGTCTTCAAATACAACTCTGATTTACTAACACATACATACATTTGTCGTTTGTCTCCCAGCTGTCCATCATTTTTTCACAGACATAGGGAAGAAAATTTTTTTACATGTTTGTAAAAATAAGTGAGATAATAATTGAAATGTGTTGAAAACAAAAGAACATGAACAAAAACAAAATATGTGAACGGAAAACAAAAAGCAATCGACGATTTTCATTCAAAATTTTACAACTGTTTTTGCAGTTGTCGGGACGCCTACGTCACACAAGCAGGTTGTGGGATTTTGACAATCAATACATGAAGTCAACTGTCCTGTCATTTGTAAACGCAGGGTTAAGGGGTTGTGAATGGGAGACCATGTTTTCTTTACAAAGTCTGCATCTTTACTTTATTTTTGTCATAACGGTAAAACTTAAGGCCTGCGTACATAACCCCCCGTTTACACATGCAAGTGGCAGTTCGAAAAACACAAATACACTCACACATATTCATTGCCACACCAACTAACAACCTCACTGCCAACAAAATTTTCTTGTCAGTAATCAATGTAAGTGCTTTGAAAGTAACTTCAATTTTTTTTCGAACGTCTACACATGCAAGTGTCAGTTCGAAAAAATTGAAGTTTCGACTATAATATGTATACACAACTGTCTGTAAGTTACTTGCATGTGTAATCATTGGGTAAGCTGCCTTGCCTGATTGCCTTGCTTTCCTGCTTCATTTCTGACATAATAAAAATAAAAGAATAAAGAAGGCCGAGCAAATTTCGAACTGGGTTGCCCTTTTCTTTTTTATTCTTTTATCAGAAGCAAGCAAGGTAAGCAGGCAAGGCAGCTTATGTACTCACCCCTTTATAGAGTCTTAGAGGTTCTGGAACAGGCCTAATAAATCGACATGACTGAATATCGGAGAGAACACAAAATGGAAAAGAATTTGACATTTGTTTTGTTTATATTACACACATTCAAATTGTTTACAAAATATGTCTTGTATTTGCGAATACTTTATACATTCTAAAGATGCGGACCAGGATACTAATAATTCAAAAAGCTCTATTAATAAATCCTCTAACAATAAGTATGAATTTACTCTTAAACTTCGCTATTTTATCCCTCTGTTTGATCTTTTTAAGGCAAGCCCCTTCAGTTGTCAGTCAATCATCCTCTGTCACAGATATTGCAACGGCTCAAGCTGAAATATGGCTGCTGAAAAAATCCATTTCGGAGAATCGCATATCAATTGAAAATTTAGAAAATCTTGTGAAAACAATGATGGAACGACAAAATATCATGCTATCGGAAATGTATCGCTTGAAGAGGATAAATTTTGAATTACGTGAAGAATGTCGCATTCAAAGGGATTACCACTCAATGGAACGTAATGCTATGCTACGAGAATTACATGATGTTCGGGAGTTGCTTAGCAATCGTTCCAAAATATTGGTAAGTCTTGGTTATCCGAAAATTTCTATAGAATTTCAATACGTATGTTTGATGGTAGGAAGAAACAGTTTTGAAAAATGCCGAACTTCTAAATTCTGTACAGGATGCCAATGAAAAGATCTATTTAATGGGCATAAAGTACTTGAAAATTAAAAATTGTAATTTGAAGCCAATATGCAATGGAAGTTTTTACGAATCTTCAGAGGATGATGATGAATCTGAAGAGGTGACATCGGCATCGGAAGAATCGGATTGATAAGGAAACGTATATTATTAGTTTAAAATTATTCTGTAGTGCAGTGAAATAAATATACAAAATTAAAACAACTCATCAGCATCATGCATTAAAAGGTTCACCTGTCAAATTGATATTACTTTCATGAACCAAAGTATGTAGATATGTTTTCTCTGCCAACGTGGATTAATCTTCAACTATTTCGAAGAAGTTTCGCCCAGATAAAGCACCCATTTGTACATCAGTTTGCGAAAAGGGTTCGTGCTTAAGAACCATACAACAACAATGACAATATTATAGCCAGTTTATATTATAGCTTTTTGCCGGGTTAACTTTCATTATGAGGATTTATTTGAAGTATAAGCAATGGCATTGACCTTTGAAACCTGGTGGGTTAATTAAATTCGGTTATATGCAAACATACTATTAGAATGGGGTTTGTTCGTCTATATCTAAAATAAGCTACTTAGCCTGAAGAATCACCTGTACGCCAATATTTTTTTTCATACCCTCAGCATTTATGCTAACGAGGGTATATACACTTTCATACGGTCAAAATGTGCCTCATCGAAATAATGGTTTTAGACCCCCAAGTATGTTTTGGACGAAATGTGTTTCAGACAATTTGGAGTTGATTTAGCCATGTCCGTCCGTTTGTCTGTCTGACTGGCTGGTGCGCACGATAACTCTCGAACAGATGAGCCGATTTTGTTCAAACTTAGTTTAAGTTTGGGCTATATCGGTCCACTCCTTCGGGTACCTCCCCCACAAAAATTCGAAAATGTTCGGAAAATTTGGGCGTACGATAACTCTTGAAGGGAGTAACCTATTTGGTTCATACTTTGCACATCGTGAAATGTCTACCAGACTTAGATGACATTCCAATACGGACTCAATCGGTCCACTTCTTTGGGTACCTCCCACACAAAATCTCGGATAAGTTCAGTTTAGGGTCTGCTCTCGAATCGCTTTGGTTTTTGTTGCAACAGCTTGTATTCACTGCCCCCATACGAAGGTACAAGTTTCATCAGGGGCAAGTCCCTACTTCCTGAGAAAATAACCTGAAGTGTGCAAAAAACCCTATGACACCGTGTGTAGTGGTTGGAGCGTAAAAAAAACCTTGACCGGATCTACCGATTCGGTCCAAAATTTGGCCTTCGTAATACAAAAGTTCAAAAATGTTCGGAAAAATTGTGCGCGCGATAACTCTTGAAGGGAGTAATCGATTTAGTCCATACTTTATACATCCTAATATGTCTACAAGATATATATCAGGTTCGAATATGGACTCTATTTGTCTACTCCTTCGGGTACCTCCTACACAAAATTTCGTATAAGTTTACTTTAAGACCTGCTCCCGATTCACTTCGGTTTTTATTGAAACAATTTGTATACGACGGTTAAAACTTTTTCAGGGGCAAGTCCTTACTTCTTGAGAAAACAGCACGAGAGATGTAGAAAACCCCTATGGCACGAAATGTAGTGACTGTAGAGAACGATAACTCTCGAACTGATCAACCGATTCCAAAAATTATACGACGACCCACTAATATGACTCCAGGCCGCAATTATGGACCGATCGTCACGAAATTTTGTAAGGAGGTCGGGTTCAGACCAGAATAGATCCCTATTTTTATAGGTGATAATCGTGAAATATTTAGCGGGTGAAATGGACAAAAACATAATATTTATCCAATTTTGTAGCTGCTCTATAGGCCGCAATAATAGTCCGATCAACGCGAAATTTTAAATAAGGTAAGTGTATATGACAAAGAAGAAGCTTGCAATTTGAGATGGCGATCTGATAATATTTAGAGGGTTAAATGGACAACAACTTTTGAGTGAAAATTGTGAAAATGTTTAATATACAGCTTATATCTTTCTTTATTCCTAGAAAGGAAATTCCGGGCAAATAAGCTATACTTGTAAGAGGAACGCTTGACCTTTCTATTGATGTCAATTGTGTTCGTGTACATGATAAGATAACAGAGTTACAACCTAATATACCCAGTTATCCCAGCAAAATGTTTGATGCCAAAGATGCCATTCAATCATGGGTGCAAGTATTCTGGCATGCCATCTTTTTATCATCTTCATCGATGAATTTTATATGAGCGTACCCCAAAAGATGATATTCATTTTTGGATCCAAAGCATGTCATTTACACCAATGCTTTGACATGTCATTTACACCAATGCTTTGGCATGTCATTTCCACCAATGCTTTGGCATGTCATTTTCACCAACCCTTGGCAATGACATTACCATTACGACGAGAATTTTAACAAAGTTGGTTGTGGTTTCGATTCTCCGACAGCATCAAGCCTATTGTAAATAATTATTCTTATATATTTAGAAAAATGTGTATTAACAAAAACACAAAATTCATCTCTATTGGATCGATGGAATGGGTTCAAATGCTGATGAAAAGATCGGATCTTTCACGACTTCCTTTGCATGGGTTCAAATGCTGATGAAAAGATCGGACCTTTCACGACTTCCTTTGCATGGGTTCAAATGCTGATGAAAAGATCGGATCTTTCACGACTTCCTTTGCATGGGTTCAAATGCTGATGAAAAGATCGGATCTTTCACGACTTCCTTTGCATTGGTTCAAATGCTAATGAAAAGATCGAATCTTTCAGGACTTCGTTTGCACCAATGCAAAAGATGACATGAAATCACGTCATCGCAAGGGACACCTTCCTTCAAATTTTGCTGGGTATTTGTTTGTAGTGTAATCATAAAAAATGCTAGAGGTCGCAATTATAGCTCAATAATCACGAAATTTTATGATCCGATATTATTTAGCGTGTGAAATGGAGCATTACTTTTGTATGAAAAATAAAAAATATATATTTGGTCTATACTTTATTTCCTGGCTTATACCGGCAAAGTAGCCTTCCTATGGAAAAATAACTGCTGACCTTTCCCCCTGATGCAAATTGCAATAACGCGTATGCTAGATAACGGGCCTACTGCCTAACATATAATAGGTTTTGTGTATAGAACCACATTTTCCCATTCCCAGTTTCTGCATGATTGCAAATTACATTGTGCCCTAGCGTATTAATTGTCCAATTGCATTTTTATACATACATTGCAGCATGGGTCGCTTTGCCACCTTTTTTCAAAACGTTTCCCCAGCCAGGCAACCTCAACGGTGGCTAAATACCCTTTACTAATGTTGGCGTCATTTTCTGAGTATTTCAGCCATGTAAAACTTCTCTACAAGTGGTATCTTAGGACACGCCGTTCGGACTCTGAGATAAGCTGTGTGTCCCATATCATTGAGCGAATATGAATCAGGGTTCACTCACTCATTGATATGAGAGAAGTCTCCCTTGTCCCTTCTAGGATGTTTGGTGTTATACGGTGCCAGAATCCACAAAGTTATTTCTTACAATAGGTTTATTTGTTCCATAAAGAAATTTTGATTTGTGGAAAGCTAATTTTCAGGGGTAGTGTATTACATGGCCCCGTCCGACTATAGCTTTGGCTTACTTGTTTCTTCAACCTTTCCTATAAAACCATAAAAAATAAAATTAGAATAACATGATTTTTATTTTTTTCGTCGTATTATCTTTGTATTTTTGCAAATAACCTGAATACTATAGCTTCAAACTTCACGACTTAGGTTTCACTTTATTCCTCACAATGTCTGGATGCTGCTAAAATAATAGGATATAACAGCTTACTATATTAAGCCGCGATTTTTTTTTGAATTTTTTCTAATTAGCATAATTAAAACGGTCATATCTTTTGCGCGCAACGATCAAAGTTGGTAACGAAAACAGATTTGGAATGACGGTTTTTTTTAAATCTATGTATGTACCAAAAATCATAGATGTAGTATCAATTTTTTTTTTGATTTTTTTGAAATGGAATAGACGATTTTAGACATTTTTCCTGATATCTCTGTCGGCAAAGCCGACTGACACTTTCTTACTTGTTCTGTTTGTAACGCATTGAAATATACATTTCCGAAACATCTCCGCCAAAAATTGTCAACATAGGTTCACTTTTTCGTATAGCCCCCATATAACGGTATAATTTTGAACCGTGGTCACGAAACATCTACACCAAAAATCGTCAACATATGTCCATGTTGTTGTAGCCCCCATACGGGGCTCCCGTATTTACCGTATTTAGAGGGTTTTAGCTACAATTTTTAACCGAACTAAGTGAAATTTGACATTTGATGTTCTCAGTGGTCACGAACCTTCTTCACTAAAATGGTCAATAACGGTTCCTCCCAATTTTCGGTATTTTCAGGATTTTAGCAAAAATTTTTAACCGAACTATCTCCACCAAAAATCGTCAATATAGGTGCATGTTTTTGTATAGCCCCCATTTAACGGTACCTTCCGGTTTTCGGAACTTTGAGGATTTTATCTACATTTTGTGACCGAACTAGCTGTAATTTGACATTTTAAGTTCTCTGTGGTCATGAAACTTAGTAGAGATGGACAGTGGGTAAATACCCAATGGGTAAATACCCGGTAAATTGGGTTGATAACGGGTAAATACCCATTTGTGGGTATTTATTTGGGTATTTACTATATTGAATCGCAAATACAACATCTTAGACCCTATTTCTGGGTTTAGGTTATGAAATCGATTCAAAATGGATCGTTTTACAATACTTTAAACAAGTGGGTAAACACTTGGGTAAATACCCGAGTATTTACCCACGTGTTGGGTAAAAACTCATTAACTGCCGAACCACTTGACGTAGGCTGACAAAATTTGGCTCAAATCTTACTTATGTCAAGGGAATATCTAGCATTGAAAATGGGGCCTCTGGGTCCATGTTTTGATATAGCCCCCATATAACAGTACCTCCCGATTTAAGGTATTTTTTGTCTATTTGCCTCATTGTACAATCATAGTGGCTGAAATGTGGCACAGTGAGTTCTCAATATGTAGAAAATATCCTTGCAAACATTTGTCAAAATAGGTCCACGTTTTCTAATAGCCCCCATATAAGGTTACCCCGATTTCGAGTATTTACCCAAATGTTGGGTAAAAACTCTTTAACTGCCGAACCACTTGACGTAGGCTGACAAACCTTGGCATAAATCTTACTTATGTCAAAAGAACTTTTGGTACTGAACATGGGGTCTCTGGGTCCATGTTTTGATATAGCCCCCATATAGCCGTACCTCCCGATTTAAGGTATTTTCCATCTATTAGCCACATTTTACAACCAAATTGGCTGTAATTTGGCACAATGAGTCCTCAATGAGTATAAAATATCCTTGCAAACATTTGTCAACGCAGGTCCACGTCTTCTTATAGCCCCCATATAGTATTTACCCAAATATTGGGTAAAAACTCCTTATCTGCCGAACCACTTGACGTTGGCTGACAAAATTTGGCTCAAAACTTTCTTATACCAATAGTATTAAACGTATTGAAAATGGAGTCCCTGGGTCCATGTTTTGGTATAGCCCCCATATAGCCGTACCTCCTGATTTAAGGTTTTTTTCATCTATTAGCCACATTTTGCAACCAAATTGGCTGTAATTTGGCACAGTGAGTCCTCAATGAGTATAAAATATCCTTGAACACATTTGTCAACGTAGGTCCACGCTTTCTTATAGCCCCTATATATGGGTACCCCGATTTCGAGTATTTACCCAAAAGTGGGTAAAAACTCTTTAACTGTCGAACCACTTGACGTTGGCTGACAAAATTTGGCTCCAAACTTTCTTACATTAATAGTATTAAAGGTATTGAAAATGGAGTCCCTGGGTCCACTTTTTGATATAGCCGTACCTCCCGATTTCAGAAACCCATATTGGGGCTACAAGAAAACGTGGACTTACGTCGACAATTTTTTGCACGGATATTTTATACATATTGGGAACTCACTGTACCAAATTACAGTCAGTATGATTGTAAAATGTGGCTAATAGGTAAAAATACCTTAAATCGGGAGTTACGGCTATATGGGGGCTATACCAAAACAATGACCCAGGGACTCCATTTTCAATACTTTTAATACTATTGGTATAAGTAAGATTTAAGCCAAATTTTGTCAGCCTACGTCAAGTGGTTCGGCAGTTAAAGAGTTTTTACTCAAAATTTGGGTAAATACTCGAAATCGGGGTACCCTTATATGGGGGCTATTAGAAAACGTGGACCTATATAGACAAATTTTTGCAAGGATATTTTCTACCCATTGAGAACTCACTGTGCCAAGCTACAGCCAATATTATTGTAAAATGTGGCTACTAGACAAAAAAATACCTTAAATCGGGAGGTACGGTTATATGGGGGCTATATCAAAACATGGACTCAGTACCAGAAGTTCTGTTGACATAAGAAAGATGTAAGCCAAATTTTGTCAGCCTACGTCAACTGGTTCGGCAGTTAATGAGTTTTTACCCAACACTTGGGTAAATACTCGGGTATTTACCCAAGTATTTACCCACTAGTTTAATGTATTGTAAAACTATCCATTTTGAAACGAATTTACAACCTAAACCCAGGAATAGGGTGTAAAATGTTGTATTTGCCATTCAATATAGTAAATACCCAAATAAATACCCACAAATGGGTATTTACCTGGTATTTACCCACCGTGTTCGTATTTACCGGGTAAATACCAGGTAAATACCATCTCTAAAACTTAGCACCAAAAATCGAACTAGCTGTAAGTTGATATTAGAATTGTAAGTAGTCACGAAACTTCTTCACTAAAAATCGTCAACATAGGCCTGGCCGAACTTAACGTTTTTTTTTTACTTGTTTCCTTTACTTCAATACTAATGCTGATTGTTGAAGTCTTGGCGGACCTGTTTATATCTCTCAACAGAACGTCTCTGCGTTGTAATCTTTGCTTCGTCACAGTTTAGTGCCAGACCCACAATTGGACTCTTCTGATCGTACGAGTATATTAGAAAAAGTTTCCAAAGACTACATTCTAGCCATATTTATTAACCCTCACGGTGCGTCTAACTTTAAATGAAAGAAAAATCCAAAAACAAGTAAAAATCGCAGGAGGGATTTTTAAATAAATCGCGGTCAAAGTTCACATTTTTAGGTTTATTTTAGGTTTTCAAGAATTTGCTTGAAAACGGCAAGTCCTATCGAAATGGAACTAAAAAAGATGTTGTAGAGAACTTTCAGCGCTATAACATTTTCTTTAACCCCATTCCGATAGGACATGCCGTTTCCAAACAAAATCCTGAAAACCTAAACTAAACCTAAAAATGTGAACTTTGACCGCGATTTATTTAAAAATCCCTCCTGCGATTTTTTCTTGTTTTTGTATTTTTCTTATATAAGAATTACTGCTCCAGATTCCCCAAAAAACTTTCCCAGGTGTATGCGGGTTTCATTTAAAGTTAGTAAGGGGAATTTATTTGACATGTTTTATAAGAAGGCGATACAGTCAGTGCATTGTCCCAAATTTAACTTCTATTTCTCAAGAATGGTAAAACCTACGAAAATATTATATAGACCTACAATATTTTCTCTAATCACATTTCGATAGGACTTGCGGTTTCCCAGAAAAACGTGAAAACCTTAAAATGTGAACTCTAAAAATGTGAACTTTGACCGCGATTTATTTGAAAATCCCTTCGGCGATTTTTTTTTCGTTTTTTGATTTTTCTCTTCAATGAACATTGTAGTTTCAAAATCCGCAAAAACTTCCCAAGTGTAAGCACCTTTCATTTAAAGTTAGTTAATGCTCACCGTGCCCTTTGATAAGCCTTTTAAGATTATCTTTCCATAGTTATTCTGATGTTGCATGCACCCTATAAAGTCTCACTTCTGGTCCTCTAAACATATTTCCTTCAAGAACTGTCTCCTACTGAAACGGTTATGGTAGTTTATAATGACTCCCTTTGCTGATTGTTTAGAAATTGTTTCGGCTTTCCTTTTTCATTTCCTAAACCCTTTCGATCATTCAGTTCAACTCCAATGAGAAATTAAAATAAAAATAATCCTAACAAATAAGAAAGTCTTGGTCAACATATTGCCAAAACTTTAAAAACGATCCCAGACGAGTCCTTAAACTGCACTCTTTCCAAACATTATGGGGGGCACTCGAAATAGTGGGTCGATGTAGTCAATATTCGGATATAATACGAGTCTGTAAGCAATAACACGATGTACAACGTTTGGCCACATCAATATCTCCCTTCGGGGGCTATCATACGTTCTACCCAGTTTAGTTGTTACCGGCAGGTTTTTTTGGAGCTTTCGTGCCATTATCTCAGGAAGTATGAAATTGCCATCCTAAAAAAAATTACACCGTGGTAAAAAAAAACTTGATCGACCCCAGACGAGCTGTTAAACTGTATTTTTTGTGTGAGAGGCACACGAAGGATATAACCGATTTAATCTATACTCAAACCTCTGTCTTGTAAAAATATTACCAATGCAAAATTATGACCAATTCGGTTGCTCCCTTCGAGAGTTATCGTGCTCAGGGTATACAAATGATATTCGTCCTAACAGACTAACTTACAGCATTCCCTTCCTTAAAGATTTACTTCAGGTCATCTATAAAGACTCAATTTAATGCAGCATGCGGCAAAAAGTGGCACACGTGCCGTTGATGAGAGTAACAACAAAACAACCACCATTTAGTCTTCACTCAGAAGTCAACGAAGAAGGTTGTGCCGTCGCTTTTTTCAATGATTTTTAATTTTAGCAATGCATTAACCCACACGATGTTTGTGTAGAGAGCGAAATTTAAACTATCGATGTCGTATGTGTGTGACCGCACGTACTTCATTTGTATTGGTGCCGATACCTAATTTAAAGACACCCATCAGCTCGTCTATAGAAAACTCCATTCAGCTCGTCGATTAGGCCTATAAAGATTCCCTTCAGCAAAGACTCCCTTCAGCTCGTCTATAAAGCAGCCTCAGTCATTGTGTGAGTGCATGGACTTTCAATGAGCAAAATTGTGTGTGTGGAGAGTGCAACTCTTACATGTCTAAAGACTCCAATTAACTCCGTAAGACTCTCTTAAGCTCGCCTATAAAGGCTTCCTTTAGCTCGTCTATAAAAACTGCCTTCCGCTTTTATATAGAGACTCCCTCGTTAGTCTATAACGGAACCCTTCGAAGTTTCTATAAAAAACACTCTTCAGTGCCTCAACAATGACCTATAAAGGCTCCCTTCAGATTGTCTATATTGAGCGCCTTAAGCTCGGCTATAGAGGCTCCCTTCTGCTCGTCTATAAAGACTGCCTTTCAGTGCGTTCAAAAAGACTTCCACTTCAGTTCTTCCATTAAGCCTCCCTTCAACTTCTCCATACAGAATACAGACTTCCCTTAGCTTGTCAATAAACACTCCCTTCAGCTCGTCTGTATGGGGTATTGTAACTCGCGATCAGTTTTACTATACCATAACTTTTGACCGCATTTCGGTAAAATAAACTGTTTTAGCCCGATTCACCGAGGGGTTTCTTAATATAATAATAATTTGAGCGGAAGCTGCGGTCGTACTAATGTAAAAAAATCGGAAAAAATCGTTAAAGGAAACAAGTTTCATTATGTTATGGGGTTTTTTGAATTTTTGCTCTAATCGGGACGCGCAGCTGGAATTCCCTAAAAGTTTATTATTTGATTGTAGTACTCGCGATTTCGCGTAAATTTAGTTTTTTTTACGTTCTGAATCTAACAAGCCACGACGCGTAAAAATCGACCCACTAGGTCGGCTATGATATCCCTCAAATTTCGAAAATTTGCAAAAAATTATTTTGAAAATATCGCATATTAAACGCATTTTGGATGTGTCAGTTCTACTTAAATAAATAGATCGATACGCGTGTTTAAACTGCGCGAAAACAGATATTTAAAAACTCTCGTAAATCCAGAGATATAATAGATTTGTTCTAAAAATTGAGTGCGATACTACATCCATGGTTCTTGATGGATCGCATCGAAACGGCATATAATGATGTATTTTTTAATGGTGATTATTGAATTCGGATGCGCATAAAATGTAAATCAACTTCGCAGAAATTATGACCATTTTACTGCATTTTGCACCCTAATATGCAGCAGATGCTACATCGAGGCCGCCAAATAGAATTTGACAAACTGTACATCAAATAAAAGGGATTGATTTGCTGTGTTGGAAAATCGGATGCGCATCATGTCATTTTCATAATTACTCGGTTTATATGCGTCTCAAATGTTGTAATATTCAATATAACATTATTTTAACGTTATGCCACAATTGGAATTCCTTGTGATTTAATTTAAGATTCTAATAATATTATCCAATAGGAAAACTATAAGCGAAAAATTTGTTAACGGAATATCATCATTATTGCGCGAAATTTTGACGAAAATGCCGAAGAACTCAAACATTTTTTCTCCAACTTTTCCCATAAAACCATAAAAAAACAAGTGAGCCAAGGCTACACCACTTCCCCTGTGCATAAGCTTTTGACTGGTAAAATTCAAAATATTAAAATTGGGATAGCTTAGCGCCTTTGCTCTAATTGTCTTCATTAATACAGGTCAATTTTATTGAAACGCGTTTAAGCGCGCCGTCAGAATAACTCAAATAAAAAAATGGAAAAGTGGGATGTATGCCAACCATCAACCATCACATTCCGACCCCTGAATAATATCCGACCATTACCAAAATCAATAGGTTTATTCCTCTGTGGGACCCCCATTAACACCCAAAATTTGGTGACGATCCAATCAAAATTACGACGTGTAGCGTGATTACAAAACATTAAAAAAATAGGACTTATTACCGACTATTGCTATATCTCCGTTATTTGGCCACATACGCCAACATGCTTTACATCATTGTAAAGATGGGATTTTGTAATTTCATAGTCGGACTTTGCTTTTGGAAGGTCCCCAACCAATGCTGTGCTATTCGTCATTATTATTAAAATCGCAAATATGTTTTAATAGCGGCTATTGCGATATTTCCATTGTTTTACCACCTACGACAACCTACGTTACATCGTTGCAAAGGCAATATTTTCTACTTTCATTAGCAGGTTTTGCTTTTGATATACCCCTTATAGAAGCGGAGATATTCGCTTTGAAATAAAACGTTGACTTTTTCTCCAAATAAGTTGTTTGCCCATTCCGACCCCTGAATATTATCCGACCATCACCAAAATCAATAGGCTTCTTCCTCTGTAGGACTCTCATTAACCCCCAAAATTTCGTGACTATCCGATCAAAATTGCGACCTGTAGCGTGATGAAAAAGAAATGGAAAAATGGGATGTATTAACGACTATTGCGATATCTCCGTTATTTGACCACCTACGCCAACCTACTTTGCATCATTGTAAAGATGGGATTTTCTACTTTCATCGTCAGACTTTGTTTTAGGAAGGTCCCCAATCAAAGCTGTCGTATTCGTCATTATTAATAAAATCGCAAAAATGAAAAGTTGTGTTCTATTAGCGGCTATTGCGATATCTTCGTTGTTTGACCACCTACGACAACCTACGTTACATCGTTGCAAAGGCAATATTTTCTACTTTTATTAGCAGGTTTTGCTTTTGGCATACCCACTATAGAAGCTGAGATATTCGGGTAGGAAAAAAACATTGTATTTTTCTCCAAAAAAGTTGTTTGACCATTCCGACCGCTAAATATTATCCGACCATCACCAAAATAAATAGGCTTCTTCCCCTGCGGGCCCCCCATCAACACCCAAAACTTGGTGACGATCCGATCAAAATTACGACCTGTAGCGTGATTTCTTTAAAAGTGGAAAAATGGGATGTATTACCGACTATTATGATATCTCCGTTATTTGGCCACCTACGCTAACCTACTTCGCACCATTGTAAAGCCAGGATTTTCTACTTTCATAGTCTGGTTTTATTTTTGGAAAGTATCCAACAAAAGCTGTGTTATTCGTCATTAGAATTAAAATCGAATAAATGAAAAGTTGGGTTCTATAAGCGACTATTGCGATATCTTTGTTGTTTGACCACCTACGACAACCTACCATACATCGCTGTAAAGGTGATATTTTCTGCTTTCATTAGCAGGCTTTGCCTTTAATATACCCCTTATAGATACGGAGATATTCGCTTTGAAATAAAACGTTGACTTTTTCCGCAAATAAGTTTTTTGCCCATTCCGACCCCTGAATATTATCCGACCATCACCAAAATCAATAGGCTTCTTCCCCTCCGGGACCCTCATCAACATCCAAAATTTGGTGACGATCCGATCAAAATTGCGACCTGTAGCGTGATTACAAGGTTTAGATGGACAGACGGACAGACGGACGGACTGACGGACGGACACACATAGCCAGATCGACTCAGCTCGTCGAGACATTCATTTTGGTATATATAAGTATGGGTCTACGACCATTATTTCGATGCGTTACAAACTTTTTGGCCAAAACCAACTTATAATACCCTCCCCACATAGTGGTGTAGGGTATAATAAAATTAGAATAATATGATTTTAATTTTTTCGTAATATTTTCTTGTTATTTTTGCAAATAACATGAATACTATAGCTCCAACCTTCACAACTCAGGTTTCATTTTATTCCTCAAAATGTCTGGATGGTGTTATAATTTTTTTATATATTTTTCGTAAGTATGAGCGCTATTGTTTCAAAAATATGTTTGCAAATACGTGAAATTATTTAACAAATTTGATTTTTCGCGAATCCATTGAAACTTTGCGATTATTTTTTGCATCTTCGCAAAGGTTACGAATTTAGTTATCGATAACACTGGTCAACAGGACTTTTGTTTCAACCGAAGTTGCAGTTGTTTCTAAATGAAATCGGCGAGTTATTTTCAAATCCGGTCCCGGTTTTTCTCCATAAGCTCTTGTTTTTGAGATATAGCTCAAAATCGGTTTTTACGAGTTTAAACCAGACTTTCGTTATTTTCGCATACAAACAAATATTGTTTGTTGGTTTTTTTTCGACATTAATATATTAAGGAGATGTTGTACGCTCGATACAAATCGTTTTTGAAATAGTTATGTTGAGTATATATCAGGAAATATAGAAAATATGTGACGGACCTTGTAAAAATTGCATATTTTGAGTACTTTAAGCTGTAATTACGTCATCGGGGGAAGTCATAAGATCTCCATATGGTATTCCGGATATGCTTAGGGTGTCTACTATATAATCCAGTATTCAAATGTATAATATAAAGTTCATAGCCCCCATGATTCGGCCATAACCTAAAAATCGCCGTGGGGTATACCAATAAAAGTAGAAAATATCACCTTTCTCATGATGTAAAGTAAGTTCTCGTAGGTGATCAAACAACGGAGATATTACAATAGTCGCAAATAAAACCCAAATTTTCATTCTTGCTATTTTAATTATAATGACGAATATCACAGCTTTCGTTGGGGACTTTCCAAAAGCAAAGCCTGACTATGAAAGTAGAAGATCCCATCTTTACAATGAGGCAACCAAGTCGGCGTTGGTGACCAACTAACGGAGATATCGCAATAGTCGGTAATACATCCCATTTTTCCATTTTTTTGGAAATCACGCTACTGTTCGCAATTTTGGTCGGATCGTCACGAAATTTTGGGTGTTGATGGGGGTCCCGGAAGGGAAGAAGCCTATTGATTTTGGTGATGGTCGGATAATAATTATGGGTCGGAATGAGCAAAAAAGTTATTTGGAGAAAAAGTCTACATTTTATTCCAAAGCAAATATCTCAGCGTCTATAAGCGGTATATAAAAAACAAAACTTGGCAATGAAAGTGGAAAATATCATCTCTGAAACGATGTAACGTAGGTTGTCGTAGGCGGTCACACAACGATAGAACCCAACTTTTCATTTTTGCGATTTTAATAATAATGACGGATATCACACATATGGTTGGGGACCTTCTAAAAGCAAAGCCTGACTAAGAAAGTCGAAAATCCCGTCTTTAAAATTATGCAAAGTAGGTTAGCGTAGGTGGTCAAATAATAGAGATATCGCAATAGTCGGTAATGCATCCCTTTTTTCCACTTTTTCTGCAATCACACTACAGGTCGGAATTTTGATCGGATCATCACGAAATTTTCTCAGAGAGATAGAAGCTTATTGATGTTGGTGATGTCGATAGCAGTCAAATATACAATTAAATATTAATTATTTTGGTTCAGTTCGCCTTAAGTCAGGTGAAAACTTTCGTATCTCCCTAAAAGAAATGTTTTCGAGTGAAAAGATTATGCACAGAGGTAGTGGTGTAGGGTATCACATAGTCGGCCCAGTACCGACAATAGCCTTTTCTCACTTGTTTCTAATTATCATAATTAAAACGGTCATATCTTTTGCGCGCAACGATCAAAGTTAGTAACGAAAACAGATTTGGAATGCTGATTTCTTTTCTTATTCTATGTACCAAAAATCATTGATGTAGTATCAAAATTTTTTTTGATTTTTTAGAAATGGAAAAGACAATTTTAGACATTTTTCCTGATATACCTGTGCTTCATCGAAATAATGGTTTTAGACCCCAAGTATGTTTGGACGAAATATGTTTCAAACAATTTGGAGTTGATTTAGCCATATCCGTCCGTCTGTCTGTCTGGCTGGCTGGCTAGAGCGATAACTCTCGAACGGATCAACCGATTCGGTCCAAATTTTGGCTTTCGTAATATTTTGTCCAAACTTAGTTCAAGTTGGAAGATGGGTCATATCGGTCTACTCCTTCCGGTACCTCCCCACAAAAGTTCGGAAATGTTCGGAAAATTTGTGTGCACGATAACTCTTGAAGAAATTAACCGATTTGGTCCATACTTTGCACATCGTGGAAGTTCTACCAGACTTAAATTATGTTTCAATATGGACTCAATCGGTTCACTCCTTCGGGTACCTCCCACACAAAACTTCGGAAAAGTTCAGTTTAGGACCTGCTCTCGAATCGCTTTGATTTTTGTTGTAGCAACTTTTATTCACTGCCCCCCATACGACGGTATAAGTTTCATCAGGGGCAAGTCCATACTTCCTGAGAAAATAGCCTGAAAGGTACAAAAAACCCCTATGACAGCGTGTGTAGTGGTTGGAGCGCAAGATAACTCTCGAACGGATCTGCCGATTCGGTCCAAAATGTGGTCTTCGTAATATTTTGTGCAAACTTAGTTTAAGTTCGAAGATAAGCCATATCGGTCCACTTCTTCAGGTACCTCCCCCACAAAAGTTCAAAAATGTTCGGAAAAATTGTGAGCACGATAACTCTTGATGGGAGTGACCGATTTGGTCCATACTCTACACATCCTAATATATCTACCAGATATAGATCAGGTTCGAATATGGACTATATTTGTCTATTCCTTGGGGTACCTCCCATACAAAATTTTGGATAAATTCACTTTAAGACCTGCTCTCGAATTACTTTGATTTTTGTTGAAGCAACTTGCATTCGCTGTCTCAATTACGACAGTAACAATTTTTTCAGGGAAGTCCATACCCGAAAGTTGAAAAAAAAACCCTATGGCATCATATGTTGCGGCTGGAGAGCTCGAACCGAACACTGGGTTCATCAACACTTTGGATATTGTAATATTTCTTCGAATATAAGATGAAATTCGAAGGAAGTGCTTATAGGTCCACTCCTTCCCGTACTTCCCCCACAAAATTTCGAAAATATTCGCTAAAATGGTACGCGCGATTTCATAGCAATCGATTTGGTCCAAACTTTGGATCTTTAAATATTGTCGAAACTTAGTTTATGTTCCAATTTGGGCCCTATATGTCCAATCCTTGTGGTGCCACCCACACAAACGTTCAACATTTTTGTGTGGTTAAGGGTCTGTTCGATGATCCTTTGGACATTTTTACCGAAGGTTTTCCTAGTGGCCCTGTTTACAGCGACATTATGTTTTTCGTAGGCTAGTGTGATAAAAAGGCCATATCTATCGATATCCCCGCAAATGTTTGAGGTGTAATCCTATCCATACTTTTGTCGTTTCATACGGACAAAAGTTTGAAAAAACTCCTTAAATCCATAAGTTTTTTTACTACTTAAGTGTTTTTTACTATTGTAAGAAAATCAAAAAATCACTTCACGAAAAGGGTTATTTTTGAGACCGAACCGTGAAAAATTGCGCAGGTCAAATGTCAATTTATGAACGTATCTTATTGTTTGTTACCTGCATTATTGTGCACATTTTTTGCTGGATTATAAACGATCAGTGGCTTTAAGTGGGTTAAGCTCGCCTATAAAGGCTTCCTTTAGCTCGTCTATGAAAACTGCCTTCCGCTGGTATATAGAGACTCCCTAGTTAGTCTATAACGGAACCCTTCGGAGCTTCTATATAGACACTCTTCAGTGCCTCAACAATGACTCCCTCCAGCTCGTCTTTAAAGTATAAGACCTATAAAGACTCACTTCAGATTGTCTATATTGAGCCCCTTAAGCTCGTCTATAGAGACTCCCTTAAGCTCGTCTATAAAGACTCCCTTTCAGTGCGTCCATAAAGACTTCCACTTCAGTTCTTCCATTAAGCCTCCCTTCAACTTCTCCATACAGAATACAGACTTCCCTTAGATGGTCAATAAACACTCCCTTCAGCTCGTCTATAAATATTTTCTTCACCATTTTAAAGACTCCATTCGCATCGTCTATAAAGATTTCCTCAGCTTGTCTTTAGAGATTTCCTTTAACTCGTCTATAAAATGCAAATTCATATAACGTTGTATACATTTTTATTTGTATATAATACTTTACATATTCTCATTTTAGTATCAATAAAACTTGGCATGATATATCACCACCTATGCATAAATAAAATAAGACAATGTTTGTATTAAATAATAATGAAATGATTTTATTATTCTATTATTTCAATTTTGTGTTTAACATGCAATGCAAACATTTTTTTGTTGGGAATGCAAATTGAATTAATTTTCATATTCACTATCAACTGCTGACATGACAAATGTGAATTTAAATTTATTAAAGTTAGTATTTATTTTATTTTTTAACAATATTAACACGAACATATGTTTAAAAGAAGTAATGGAAACGCTTAAGAACAGGCAACAATTATTAGTGGGTAATTGAAAGAAATAAGACAAAAAGATATATAAACCTCCATGTAACACTTAAGTACATGAATAAACAATTCACCAACATTTTTATTTATTCATACGGATGGTTTTCTACCAAACTCAAAGGTCAAGATATGTTTGCTTGGATTTTGTTGGATTCGAATACGACAATTGTAAAATGTGGAGCCATCCCGACAATTTTGTCAAAACATGACCATTTATATATCAGCCTTAAGAGTACCGTCGGTATACCTGTAATCAAGATCCAAATTAAAACAAAGTGGTAAACACCTCCTTCCGAAATTCTCTACGAAATATTCACAAAACTATAAGTTATAGAGCTCAAATCAATTTCTTTGGATACTATCCCTAAACAATCAATTTATGATCTAAATCCTTATTAATCGAAATTTTTTCTTTATATTGTGTATCACCATTATAAAATGTCACAAACTATATTTATGGGTACTTACCCTGCGTTTACACATGACAGGACAGTTGATTACATGTATTGATTGTCAAAAACCCAAAACATGCCTGTGTGACGTAGGCGTCCAGACAACTGCAAAACCAGTTGTAAGATTATGAATGAAAATTGTCGATTTCTTTTTGTTTTGTTGCATCCCAATCCTGTTGCCTTTTTTATTTGAAATAGACTTGTTTTCATTTGTTCAAAAATGTCCATGTTTACTGTCTACGAAAATTACCAGACAGCGCCGAGGCAACTAGCCAAATGTTTGTATGTATTAGTAAATCAGAGTTGTATTTGCAGACAGTCTGTCTTGTGTAAACGCCAAGTTAAGACCAATAGAACGATTTACGACACTGTTATTACTACTGAATTGAAAATTCGTTTTCAAAGTAAGCAATTTCTATTTGTATACCCTCAGCATTTATGCTAACGAGGGTATATACACTTTCATATATATACATTCATCGAAATAATGGATTTAGACCCCAAGTATGTTTCGACGAAATGTGTTTCAGACAATTTGGAGTCGATTTAACAATGTCCGTCCGTCTGTCTGTCTGGCTGGTGCGCACGAAAACTCTCGAATGGATGAACCGATTCGGTCCAAAATTTGGCTTTCGCAATATTTTGTCCACAATTAGTTTAAGTTTGAAGATGGGTTATATCGGCCCCGCCTTCCGGTACCTCCCCCGCAAATGTTTGGAAAATTTGTGCGCCTTATAACTCTTGACTAACCGATTAGGTCCATACTTTGCACATCGTGAAATTTCTACCAAACTTAGAGGAAGTTCCAATATGGACTCAATCAGTCCACGCCTTCGGGTACCTCCAACACAAAATTTCGGAAAAGTTCAGTTTAGGACCTGCTCTCGAATCGTTTTGATTTTTGTTGTAACAACTTGTATTCACGGCCCCCCATTAAGTGGTGCAAGTTTCATCAGGGGCACAACCACACTTCCTGAGAAAATAGCCTGAAAGTTTCAAAAACCCCCTATGACACCGTGTGTAGTGGTTGGAGCGGAAGATAACTCTCGAACAGATCTGCCGATTCGATCCAAAATATGGCGTTCATAATATTTTGTCCAAACTTAGTTTAAGTTCGAAGATAAGCCATATCGGTTCACTCCTTCAGGTACCTCCCCCACAAAAGTTCAAAAATGTTCGGAAAAAATGTGCGCACGATAACTCTTGAAGGAAAGGATCGATTTGGTCCATACGCATCCTAATGTATCTACCAGATATAGATCAGGTTTGAATATGGACTATATTTGTCCATTCCTTCGGGTACCTCCCACACAAAATTTCGGATAAGTTCACTTTAAGACCTGCTTTTGACAAACTTTGATTTCTGTTGAAGCAACTTGCAATCGCTGTGTCAATTACGACACATTTTTGTCGGCAAGTTCAAAATTCTGAGAGGTCGTATTTAGGGTCGATCTGTCGTAGATGAAAGTTTCAGTTCACATAGGCTGATTGTATATCTCTGTCGGCAAAGTCGACTGATGCTTTTCCACTTGTTATTTCACATTTTCATAGAAACAAAATTGAGCCCCTGGTAAATAAATCAGAAATTCATACGATAGTTCATCAGACGTCCTACCGAATTCGGTCCGAAAGTCTGCAAAAACTTCCGACTTTCATCGGAATTTCGATCAGAGAACACGTCAACCACGCCATATGCCTTTCAGTCAGAGTTCGGACCGAATTCGCATCCGAACTCGAAAGTTTTTTCGGACTTTCGGATCGAATTCGGTTCGAATTCGGATGTTTCTACCGATTTTGATTTGCTGGGTATTATATTCGCTGGGTGCATAATGTATTTTTAGACACAGCGTCCATTAGTAAATGTACTTGTGTGTGTTTATGTTAGATTCTAAGATTTAGTGTTAGGTAGAATATAAAATAAATGTTGAGTTGCTATCAATCCGTTGAAAAAGACACATAAGCCCGCGTGTTGTCATTCTTGGTAGTTTCTTAGTTTACACTTTGTGATGAGACTAGGAGTCGTCGCATCATTTGGTGACCCCAAAGTGATAGTTTCAGGTGTAGTGACGTGATAGGCTCACGTTTTTTTCTGTTTAGTGACACGTGTTAGTTTATCCGTTTCCAGTGTTTATAGTAGTGACATGTTAGGCTCACAGTTTTAAAAAAGAAAAGTGTGGTAGTTTACACGTAGTATTAGTATCGGGATATGCGCGTAGTAAAAAGTTACTGCGTTGGACTTATCCGCTATTTTAGTAACGTAATAGGTGAGTAGTCGAAAGTGACTACGTTAAGTTTATTCGTTAGGCGCACAGTAGAAGCAAAGAGTGTGTTACACCAACTTTTATAGCTATTAAAAAATAAATAAAGTTACAAAAAGTGTATTTCGTAAAGATGAATTTTAAAGATTTCATCTAACATCAAAGGATGTTGGGCGAATTCATTGTGTCGCTGGAATTACAACTGAGCAAAATTGGATTTTTTTTAGATAATCAAAGGAAGCTTCATCGTCCGGAAAAAGTTACATACGAGCATAGCATGTTCGCTATGGGAGTGAGGTATGCGGGTATGCGATTAAAGGCATAGAGTTAATACTGGAGAGTATGGGTGTGTTTGTGCCCATAGAAACTCCACCTTTAGATGATATAGCTGAGGTGAACAGCTTAAGTTCATCGGAACACTGTGGAGAGAAATCCGAACAGTTCCATTCAGGCCCGCCAAATTTAGGGAAACGATTAATTTAGTAGATCTTCTTTTACTTTTTGGGAGGAGATTAGGAGAGCTCTTTTCTCAAGCACAAAAGACTGATAAAAAGTTATCAGTCATTATCGTCCCAATACGTGCGAAATGTTTGTGGAAACGTTTACATAGTCCGGTCAAAATAGACATGCGTATAAGGGGGAAATAGCAAAAATTCCCACAAAGCTGAATTTTGGTGGGGAGCTAGGGTTGGTCATCGAAGCATCGTCCTAAAAGTCCCCATTGATCCCATGTATGCAAAAAAAGTTATTCGGGGTCAAAGGTCAAATTTTGGGACTTTTTTTGGTTTTTTGGTCAGAACTCAGAAACTATAGGTTCTTTCATTTCGATGCGAAGAAGAGATTTGTAGACAACCATAATTGTAGAGAATTTTCTATTCTACAACTTTTTCTTTAGCCACTTTTTAATCGAACCGAGCGTTTTCGAACCAAATGAAAAACAACTGCGTCATGTCAATTTCCTCTTAGGTGCCGTGGTAATGTGTGCATATTGTGTATTGATTGGCTTGTATCTTAGGAACGGTGACACATATGCGGACATCGTAAGGAGCAAACTTATAGGAAATATTGTAATATAAAACTTTTTCTTTAAACACTTTTTGGTATGTTCTACGGTTTTCGAAATAAGTTTACAATAATCGCGACAGGTCAACTAACGCACAGGTGCCGTAAAATTACTTAAAGTTTCTATATTGCGTGACTCATATCTCAAGAACCGTAGATCCCAGTTCAATGATTTAAAGATCATTTTTATTAAGGAACCTATAGTTTCTGAGTTATGACCAAAAAACCAAAAAAAGTCCCAAAATTTGACCTTTGACCCCGAATAACTTTTTTTGCACACATGGGATCGATGGAGACTTTTAGGACGATGCTTCTAATGGCCAACCCTAGCTCTCCACCAAAATTCAGCTTTGTGGGAACTTTTGCTATTTCAATGTCTATTTTGACCGGACTAACAGAATAGCACCTAAAAAGGTGAATGTAAATGATTATTTAGCAAAGTTTTCAGGTAGTGTTGGGTCTGCCCAGAAAGTTGTTATGGGCTCGGAAACTACGGAAACTGTAAGTGAAAACGTTCGCGTTGATGTTGCGCGAAAGTTTAAGATTGAAATAACCCGACTAGTGGAACAGAATGAGCAATTAAACAATAACTTGGATGAAGAAACAAATAACTGCAGAATTGCTGAAGAAAAGGCTCGTAGGTATGAGTCACAGGTTTGCTGACCTTAAATAGTAAGAATTAATTGGAGGTTGAAGTTCCTGCCTATGACAACCTACTGTGTAGCGAAGCAGGTCTTAGCCAAACGGAGTATTTTAAAACCAGCAGAGAGAGGGATGACATCGAAATTTCCAAGGGTGATCCTATGGCAAGGGTACAAAAGAAAGGTGCCAATGAAGTGTAAATCGATGGTGGTGCTGTAACGGATGCAGCACAAGAACCACCAACCAACATAGTTATGAAGCCACAAAAATGGCAAAGTGGAGAAAACATTATGACATCACTGTTTAATGTCTATGATAAGGAAGTTGCCGGTGCAAATCTTGTCCAGCGTACATTTATACGTCATGTGTCAAGTCATCGTATAATTAAAGAAGAAAATTTTAGTGGCGAGAAATATCCTCTACGAAGAAAATGTTCCCGTCCAAACTGGTTGCTGAAGGTGTTAGGTGCCATCACCTAGAATTAAGTCGTTATAATTCTTTATATTTTTTATCATGAACTTAGAAACTAAGTAATGCCTTCATCAGTTTGAATATGAAAGTAGTTGATAATGAAAAATAATTGTATTAATATCAAAAATGTCTAGTTGTAAAGAAGATAACATACCTACATTATTGTTAAAAGATTAGAATACTTTAAGACCAGAAGAGTGTTTAGTTTTGTATCTAAACTATTTTATGTAAATGGAGTCAGATAAATAGCAAGCAAGAAAATGTTCAATGACGGACCTGTCCTAACTGCTAAAAGATTAGGATCTTTTAAGGCGAGGAGTATGGTGAATTTTGTAGATAAATTGTGCGTTCTATTATTAGATAGAAAATAGAAAGTGTATTTCCAGTGAAAGTTGTTTCACAGTGTTTGCTTACATTTTTGTTACTGTATGCCGAAACCTGGATCAATGTGACTTACTTTTAGTCCCTATATATAAATGGCTTAAATCAATATGGAGAGTAATCAATCATACACCTAACAATTGGTGTGTGTGGGGTTGCTGAGAAATATTAAGTTGAAGTTATATCCACACACAACATATTAATTACAATTATTTTTAAATTTTATTTTTTAAATTGATTTATTCATTATAATTGTTAAATAATAATTTTATTGCATATTAAAATGACATACATATATAGTTAAATGAAAATCACAGATGTAGAAAATTGGGAGGTGCAGTGATTACATTACTTTTTCTCTTCTTGAAGCATTTTCTTCTCCTTCTTCTTAAGCTAGGATTTTATTAAAAAAAAAACACAAATGTAATTTTTAATATGACCATAGTAAGAGTATGTAGATGAATACATGACATAATATATGTATGTATGTCTGGGATTATGTTTTCATTTGTAGTTTGGTTCGTAAAGAATAATTGACGGAATTTTTAGACTACTTTGGTTCATTATTTTCATTAATTTGATTTCCTCTAATATGAAAAAGAAAATTATTTCTAGTGCCAAAAAGTTATTCTACATTAAAATTATTTGTTTTCTTCTTTTGTTTTGAAAATGCTGTGAAATTTTTGTTTTGCTGTTTGCTGCTTTTGTTATTGTTCTACTTTTTTTAAAAGTGATTCTTTAAGCAGGAATAGACAATGGGCGGTAACAGGGATGTCAGCATTGATAACACCATGTCGCTAAGGGCCTGCATTACGGCTGAAATTAAAAAGAAAGGGATAAATGAGAGGGAGGTAATTAATAGTGATAATAATATTAATAATGAACAACAGTTGAATCCAATAGAAAATATACAAACTTTTGAAAGATTTTTAAAAGAATTTCAGTATTTTGTCGCATTATTTTTCAAGTTCTACTGTAATTTAATACAAATTGAATTCATGTAAAATTACAATAATATTTTCTTTCCAATGGTTTTGCGGTTCAAATATCACACTCACACATTTACACACTTACCACCACTGCAGATATCACGCTGTACATCCTCAAAATAGCCTCTCTCGTTGTCACACAAACACAACTTGGTTTTCGACGACATAAACTTGGCAACACCAATGGTCCGATTCGTGTTTTCATAGGTACAGATTAGGCCATCCTCGCACTCATAGTTGCCACTGCATCGATGACGTAGACCTGGCAAAAGTAAACAAACAAAAGCAAATGAGAAATTCAACCAAAATCGCTTCAAAAATTCATATTCATATTTTTTCTCGTTTTGCCATTTGATTTTGAAGTTCTTTTTATGTCCTTTCTTTTATGAGTTTGTATAATATTCGTTTTTATTACTTTGACAATGTGAGATGGATTTAAGGCTGAAGTTAAGGTGAAGGCTGTCATTGGTCAGACGTCTTATGGCTATTGTTTTGGTTTGTTCTACTACATTGTGAGGAAAGAACAATGAATTAAACACAGTTAACACGCATTCATCATCAACAAGGTACAGTTCTCATGTAAATACAAGGTTGTTGTTGTTGTACTAGATTTACACAAATAGAATTTAAAAAACTTTTTTGGTGAACGATATGCATACATATATCACTATACTCACAGGCATTGTTAAAGTATAAGGTTATCCAGGAGACGAATTTCCCAATAAATAATACGCATACATATTTTTCTAAAGGTATGATCACATTAGGCAAATGTGATCTTATGGGACCGGCAGTGTGCGCTTACTGAGAGCAAGTGAGCATAAATTTCAGTGCCTTTGACTAATGTGACCTTGCCTTAAGTTGTATGGTGTTGCGAAAAAATATTTGTATATTCTCCTTCGATTTCAAATCACAACAAGATATTTTGACAATAAATGCAGGTATAAATTGGTTAAACTGGGCCCTGTTTAAAGTTGCACGAGTATACCTAACACTCGCACACCTTTAAGAAGGGCCTAATTTGCCAAACTCCAAAATAATTACTAAACAAGTGAGCAAAGGCTATAGTCGAGACGGGGCCGACTATGTGATACCCTACACTACTACCCCTGTGCCTAAGCTTTTCACTCGTAAACATATTATTTAGGGAGATACTAAAGTTGTCACCTATCTGGTTTTAATACCAAATGATTTAAGGCGAACTGAACCAAACTAATTAATATTTAAAGTTATATTTGAGTACTGTCGACATCTACTTGGAACTGATTGAGAACTTTGCTTAGCGCCTCTTGCAATAACTCTGATATTTTACCATAAATGCCACATTTGTATTAATTTAAAGCTCAGTTGGCTTAGTTTCAATACCAAGCTCTCTCCTTGGAACATGTCCAACAGAAGCAGAAATATCTGACATGGAAATAAAATTCCATAAATTGGAAATTGGGATATCCCAGAGTCTTTTTCAACATCACAAGCATTTCACTAATTTTGGTAACGCAATTGGGAACATTTTAAAGCTCGGAATGTCTTCATTGTTGAAACGCATCCAATCAAAACTAACATACTTGCCAGTATAATTCTAGTAAAACAAGTAAAAAAGTATCAGTCGGCTTTGCCGACAGAGAATACCCTTAGCCTATGTGAATTAAAACTTTCATCTACGGACAGATCGAATGTATTTAGGGTCTTTTCAGAATTTTGTGGCCCTTTTTGGACAATTGAACTTGTCGACAAAAATGTGGATTAGGATTAAATTTCGGATTAGGATTATGTTTCGGAGGAAGTACATAAAGAAATGGACCAACATAGTTCATTATGGAAGTGGATCTTATTTTGAGAATCATATCTTTTCGATATATATCGCGCCCACTAGTCTGTATAACTTTTGGACCAGTATGCCAGAAAGAATGGACTTGTCCACGGATAACATAATATGTCTGCAAACAGGACCACAACGAACAGCAGCGGTATGCATTCCAAAGGATCTTCGAACTGACTTTAAACTGCACTTAGACACAAATGTTGAACTATTGTTTGGGAGATACCCAAAGCAGAGGACCGATATGGACCATTTTACAAGTTAAACTAAATTTGGACAAAATATTGGAAGATTGTAAAGTTACCGTTTCATATACTCCTACACGCATTCATTTCCATCAACTACAACTGCACAATTAGCACAGTTGATAAATTTATCTTCGGTGTAATTAACTACAATCACTGCTACACAATAATTCTCATTCACTCCATATAACTACCCGAATATGTATTCTGGTTTTATTCACCGAAGGGGTCGATCACCTGCCGACAAGACGTGTGGCTCGTCCGCAATCTTGTTACTCGTTAGCTACGATTCGAACACGTTCCTAGCAGTCTCTTAGTAAGCTCCAAGCTCTTAGCAAGCTCCAAGCCTCTTAGCAAGCTCCAAGCCTCTTAGCAAGCTCCAGACTATTTTCAAGCTCCAAGCTCTTAGCAAGCTCCAATCCTCTAAGCAAGATCTAAGTAAGCTCCAAGCTCTTAGTAAGCTCCAAGCTCTGGCAAGCTCCAAGCTCTTAGCAAGCTCGACGCTCATAGGCAACTCAACGATCATAGCCAGCTCATGCTCATAACCAGCTCCTAAATATTAAACGACCTCTTCCCTCCACAGCATCCCGAGCCGAGTCAAACATCCGACGACTGCCGCCAACAAGCCGACTACGACAGAGCCGAGCCGCATACCCGACGATTGCAAACGAGCCGACAGCAACCCGAGTACCACAGAGTCGAGCCACATACCCAACGAACCGACAGCAACCCGAATGCCACAGAGCCGAGCCACATACCCCATGATTGCCAATACTACAGACCCGAGACACACATACGACGATTGTCAACGAGCCGACAACAATCAGAACACCACAGAGCCGAGCCATACACCCGACGACTGCCGAGTTGACAGTCACCCGAATAGCATCCGAATACATCAAAGCCGACGCAAACATACACGATTGCCATCGAGTCCCGTAGGAGTGGACAAATATAGTTCATATTAGGACCTGATCTATATCTGGTAGATATATTACCATGTGTAAAATTCGGACCAAATCGGACACTGCCCCTCAAGAGTTATCGTGCGCACAATTTTTCCGAACATTTTTGAACTTTTGGGGATTAGGAGGAGGGGGTAGGTACCTGTTGGAGTGGCGCGATAAGGCTTATCTTCGAACTTAAAATAAGTTTGGACAAAATATTACGAAAGCCAAGGTTTGGAACGAATCGGTTGATCCGTTCGAGAGTTATCGTACGCTCCAGCCAGACAGACGGACGGACATTGCTAAATCGCCTCCAAATTGTCTGAAACGGATTTCGTCCAAACATACTTGGGATCTAAAAATATTATTTCGATAAGGCACATTTTGCCCGTATAAAAGTGTATATACCCTCGTTAGCATAAATGCTGAGGGTATAAAAATGTGAAAGTAAGATGTGCTTCTAAAAGCGGAGATGTTCGCATAAGAATAAAAATTTGAATTTTTGTCCTTATAAGGTTTTTACCCATTCCGACTCTTGAATATTATCCGACAATCACCAAAATCAATATGCTTCTTCCTCTCTGGGAGCCCTATTAACCACCAAAATGTCGCAATTCGTCCTACCAAAATTGCGTGATTACAAAAAATGGGATCCATTACCGACATTTGCGATATCTCCGTTATATCTCCAGCTACGCTAACCTACTTTGCAACATTGTAAAGGAAATCTTATATTCTTCCCTGACAGGATTTCTTTTTAGAATACGCCTTCTAGAATGTTCTCCACATAAGTTTTTTGCCCATTCCAATCCCTGAATATTATCAATCAATAAGCTTCTTCCTCTGTGGGAACCCCATTAACACTCAAAATTTCGTTCCAATCAAAACTGCGACCTATAGTGCGATAAAAAATGGAAAAATGGGATGTAATATCGGCTATTGCGATATCTCCGTTATTTGTTCACCTGCGCCAACCTACTTTGCATCATTGTAAAGATGGGATTTTCTACTTTCAGAGTCATTCTTTGCTTTGGAAGGTCCCCAACCAAACCTTTGATATTCGTCATTACAATTAAAATCGCAAAAATGAAAAGTTGGGTTTTATTAGTGACTATTGCGATATATTCTTTAGCATCGTTAGAAAGGTGATATTTTCCACTTTCATTGTCAGGTTTTGCTTCTGGTATACCCTTTATACAGGCTGATGTATTCGCTTTGGAAAAAAACGTTGACTTTTTCGCCAAATAATTTTTATATTATATATTTTATCAGACCATCACCAAAATTGCGATCTGTAGCGTGATTACAACGTTTAGATGGGCAGACGGAGGGACGAACACACATAGCAAGATCGACTCAGCTCATCGAGACATTCATTTTGGTATACATAAGTATGGGTCTACGACAGTGTTGCCGAATTTGGCGATTTATTGTCATTTTGACGATTTTTTGGGCCAAAATTGGAAAATGAAAATTTATGCTTTGAAATGACGATTTTTCACTTTAGCCAAAATTGCATGAAATAAAACAGGATAACTATATTTTAACCAAAAGTTAACGGAAGAATTTAAAGAAAATAGTGTTGCAAACTTTTATGAACTTTTTAATGTTCTTAGCAATTTTCAGCAAGGTTGGCTATAGGTACATATCTGGAATACAGGTAGTTTGAGCTTTTTTGTCTCACATTCCAATTATATCGTTTAGGATTGTTGATGGATGAAAATCGTCTATCTCAGTGTGAAAAATGTAGGAGACCAGCTTTCTGTGCTCTTTAAGAGTTCAATTAGTCAGTCATGACCCAAAGACATTGACGGTCACACAGTCAATCAGGCGATATTTCAGCAAAGCTGTCATTCAAAACTCTCAGTGTATTTACCTTGCTGCATTGTTGCAAACTCGATAGCCATGGGGAAACTCTTATCTGATGAAACCTTTTTTTGGCGGTATTTAAGATAGATTAAGTACAGTGCTGCTCAAAACATTTGCAACTGGAATGACTAGTTCATATTTTATATAGTCTTGAGGTAGTTTGTGGATTTGAAATGCAAATATTTTTGTAGATTGATTGTTTATTCGGTCCCTTTTAGTTTCAAAAATTTGTTTGCAAAAACTGGAGTTATTTTACAAAAATTTACAAAACAAAGGTCGAACTCACTTTTGGCTCTGCTCAAAACATTTGCAACTGGGAAAACTTGATTCAAAATCTGAAGAAATTGTTTTTGTTTTGATAATATATTGTGAGTTAAACATTTTATTTAGTATCTGAAGACATCGTTAAAAAGACAGTTAATTATGTAAACTAAAATACCCTTTGGAATCCTGTGCTTTAAGAATAATTGTTAAATACCAAGGTTTTATTCGATATTTAATAGTCTAGAGTCCCTATTAGAGTCCCGGAACTTCCTATATGAATTTGGTTAGCTTAAGCTGATCGGGTCCGATAAGAACTTAAACAGACTTGCAAAATATACTAGTTTTACGTGGTCATATATACGCTTAGAGGCGGTATTTTATTTATTAAATGTTTATACTTATAACTAAATTACAAGTATAAAGGGTAGGGGAAGCCATGACTGCAGAGATTAGAGGCGGTATTATACCAAAGCACCCTGTTATACGACACTTCTGGTGTGTACATGGTGCGATTTTGACATGTTATCTATCCGATTAGTTCATGGATCTGATAAATATCTCGACCTCATGCAATATAAAACACCTTCTACATTTAGGTTCAACTTTTTTGTATAAAGGGACAAATTCTATTATCTTTCCATCTAGTGATCAAGAATATTTTTTCAAGTCATATAACTTAAATATTGATTTAAATCGACGAGAAGTACTCGGTTTCACTACTCGGAAAACAATACCAGATATTTTTTTGCAAAATTTCTATAAAAAATTCCATTTTTCCTGGAAATTACTGTTTTCCACAAAATTTGCCCATTTTGGTATACCGGTATCCTTGGTTTGTATCGGAGGGGTTTGTATAGATTTATCGGTGTCAAGTCTTATTTTAACATCTATTGATGACATCTATTGATCAGGCTAAAACATGTGTTCCTCCGATATTTCACACATTTTGTAACATAAGTGTTCAAAGCTGAATATTCATTTTTAAATCTTGAAAATAGGGTCAATAAAAAATCAAATAACAAAAACAAATATATTTTTTGTTTTACCTTATTAAGGCGAAGGTCATTTTATAGTGATGTTTTAATTAATTCTCTTTCGAGTTGAGCTGTTTTGACCTAAGACGAAGGCCAGGCTGGGATTCGAACCTGGGTCTCCGGCAACCAAGTGACACGGTTGCTGGCGTCTTAGCGTTCTAAACCACCATCAACTTGTCAAAGCTTCCGTTCACAAATATTGATGATCAAAAAATCTTCCGATACAGAAGGTCAGATACTAATAAAGGTGGAAAAAAGCTGTCATAGTATTTGTAATAAAGCATTGAAAAGTAGGGTTGCCATAAGTCGGACTATAGGAAAAGATTGGAATTAAATAACTGGCATTAAAATAAAATAAATAATTCGAATATACAATTTTCAAATGATTTGTGGTATAAATACTAGTTACCAAGCTTAGCCTTCGTCCACCCACTAAAAATGACACTCTAATATACCAGATCATCGGATTTAACCACCCATGAAACGTAGCGTAATGGTTGAATGTGTGGGACTTCAGTGGATTTCTAATTTTTCAATGTACCTCTTAGGTCAAAACAGCTCAACTCGAAAGACAATTAATTAAAACACAAATATATTTCAAAACTCAAAATGTCCCTAAAAATAGATTGAATGTGATATAGGGATCTGAGTTGCAAATGATTTGATCAGCACTGTATATCTTATGTTTTCAGACTCATTGTCATATTCAAATACTTGAATACAACAAAATATGGACTCAAGCTGAAATAAACACAAAGATGTAAACTTCTGCAGTCCAACAATAAAAAACGCCAACAACAATAATAGGCATCAGCACGGCCTTGTTGATCAATGCGTAATGCAAAAACAACAACTTTCTCGTTGTTTTACCCCCGCTTATTGAAGCAACATTTCTATGCTCGTATTCTTTGCAAAGCAAAGAAGACATAAAAACAGTGGTGGATATGAATTTCTTAAGTTCGACTCAATTTGTAGGGTAATCAGCTTTAGGGCCATACAGCAAATGTCTCATTTTGTTTAATTTGCTGGATGGGCTTATTGACCTGTTTATCGATACAGAGTCGGCTGAAAAGGGAACTGATGAAGTTGTTTGGTGACAACTGAAACTATAGTATTCGCTACCCTCCGCCTGCAACTAATCAATTTCATATCCACTGTAAAACATTTTGTTGTTATTCAAATACTTGAATACAACAAAATATGGACTCACGCTGAAATAAACACAAAAATGTAAAATTCTGCAGTCCAACAATAAAAAACGCCAACAACTATAAACGAAAAATTCACATTAAGCAGTAACCAAACCTAGTTTTGGACTATGCTCAAGATTTTTGACGATTTTCCAAATTTTATTGACGATCTGACGATTTTTTGACGATTTCCGATCAACGCTGGTCCACGACCATTATTTCGATGCTTTACAAACTTTTTAGTCAAATCCAACTTATAATACCCTCCCCACATAGTGGTGTAGGGTAAAATTAAATCTACAATTAATTTTTTCTATATGCACAAACATATTTTAATTTTTTATATCCTCCGCTTTTAGGCCTATCCATCTGCCTGGAAGGAGTGTATGCTAACGGCCGAAAGGATCAATTGCTTTAATCCAAAATGTGGTCTTCGTAATATTTTATCCAAACTTAGTTCAAATTGGAAGAATTGTTCTATCAGTCTACTCTTTCGGGTACCACCCCGTAAAGTACAATGAGAATGGATGAACTTTTGCCTGTTAATGCCTAAAATAACATTCATTCCATTTTATTATTGCCTATTAATGACTAAAATAAGTTTTATTCCATTTAAATTTTAAAAAAGGTCCCGCACAAACCAATTTATATTTTTATGATATATGAAATAAAGTTATATATAACATAAAATTATATATATGTTATAATACGATGATGAAATTAGTTAGAAACAAACGGTTATGTCGTGTGCCCCTATACCTTGTTTTCACTTAAATATCCGCTTACAGTGCCTTCAAAAATTGTTTAAATTTCTAAACAATAAAAACTTTAAAGGCTTTTTGTGCGGAACTTTTTTATCGAATCACTTTATAAAAGTCATATCCCTAGTGTACACAGCCCCCAGTGAGTCGTCGTCAGATTACTTGACTCATCCGTAGTCCCCCCAAACAGCAGCCCCACACACAGCATTTAACACCAACCTTTATTTTTCCAATCCCTTGAAATGCATCATTTTTGCAATTTAGCTGCAACCGACTCCGAGATAAAATCGAGGAAATAGTGGACGTTGGTGCAGTAAACCCAGTTGAACAACAACTGCAGCTTACAGCGTTGTGATGGTTACAACGTCAGGTCATGGGATACTTTAATGCTCACCATGAGTTGTGGCATTCGGTCCTCGGAACAGACCGGAGGGGTACATCTCGGGCTGAGCAGATTGATAGCTATACGTTTTTCTCGGTCAATGAGAACGCCCCAACCAGAATTGGAGGAGAGTGTAACAGTTCGGCAGACATAACCGTCGTGTTTCTTGGGTCAAACCATCTCCTCATACCTGCCTTCATCAGCAGACCGCCCGATTTCATCACCTCTGAACGCCGTGCTTTCATCAATCAAGGATAGCTATTTGGCCTAGTTTCAGTGAGTCCACTAATCACCGCTTCAGAGAAATTCCCAACCGTTTCGATGTTCAGGTAGCAGAAAGGACGTCCTGAGACATCATCATCATCCTCTTTGGGACCAAAGAACTTTCTCCCAGAAATTTGTCAGAATAGGTCCACTTTTTCATATATCCCCCCATAGGACGGTACCTTCTGATTGTTCGCTATTTTGAAGGCTCTAACTCGGTAAATAGTCTTCGTTGGGGATATACAGGTCTATGTTTTGATGTAACCCATAGAAGCGATTTTCGGAATTTTAAAAATTTTAGCCGCATTATCTGATGTGCTACTTAGTCTTCGTTGGACCCCCAGAGGACGTACCACCCAATTTGATGATTTGGACACACCATCCTACCGAAATGGTTGAAATTTGGCAAATTGTATTCAACATGGGTATAACCAATATCTACAGAGAATTGTGAGTGAAGATGTACGTTTTAATATAGCTGTCATTAGAGGGATATGGCGGGTTCATAGAAATGGGTAGAAAATCTCCACGCAGAAAATGATAAATATAGGATAATTTTTTGGAATGTAGACAGCTACCTCCTCATTTTACACATTTTCAATTTGTGCATGCATTGTCGAAATGGAATGACTGTAACATGGTATTAAACCTTGTTTAAAGAAGTGATATACTCCAGTTAGTGATATATTCCACTTCTCCTAAGAATAAGGATTGATGTGGCGCAGAACTTAAAACTCAACTTAACGCCGTTGGTACTTGTTTTAGTTGGTTTTTATGTCATTAGTGAACATTAGCGAGCGTGGTCGTTCTAATTATGACAGCATTACTGTGATAACGCCCCACAGTACAGCCCCATATGCATTACACACACGAGTATGTATATTATATCCAACTTATGAAAAACAAATAGTGTTTTTATTTTAAAAATATTCTAAGAATAGTGTCATCTAATTATTCTCTACGGAATTAAACAAACAAAACTATGCACAATTACATTTTCTAATGAAGGAACATATTTTTCTAACTGAAGTGTACAACAAATATAGCAGCTCATCATTAGGGCTGTTTTTGTTTTAAATATGCAAAGGACACAGATTCATTCCATTTTTGTGACATGGAAACAGCAACAGTGAGTGAATACAAACAATTATAAGGTACAAAAAATTTGTAAGCACACAATTAAATGAATTACCTTTTACAACATCTGGACATAGACCATTGTTGGGAGGATTGTCATTGCCACATAAACATCGCATTTTATAATCATCTGGATCTCGAACACAACTTGAGTTTTCTATCGCTGAACATTCCTCGTGTGTGGTGCACTCGCGACCTTTGACTGAAAAGAGAAAATAACAAAAAAAAAATGATTACGTTGTAAATAAACAGTTAAAACAAAATTAATATTTTTAACATCGTCTGGACCGATTTGGATGATTTATTTTTTGAAATGATTATCATAGTCCAACTTAGGTTTTTACGGAATGAAAAATTGACTATTTATGTAAAATTTCAATAAAATATGAAATGAGTGACGGAATTTGATCCAGAAATAAAGTTGCCAAATTATATTAAAATCGGTTCAGATTTGGATATATGTAGCTCCCATATATGTTCATATGTATATTTTCGGCCAATTTCATGTATTCGACGAACCAAACACAAAATTGTTCTGCGATTTTGATGAAATTTATGCAAATTTGACGGAATTTAGTATAGAAAAACTTCGCCTAATTCACGCAGAGAAAAAATATGATTAATCCAACAATATTCGAAGAGCAAAATATGTATTGTAAAGATATTGTTAAATTCCAAATGTAGTATTGTGATTCCAACAATTGGGTTTTGTTAAAACCAAAAATAGTTTTTGTCAACTGGACAATAGTTCTCTCTTTTCTTCGATAATTTTTTCTCTTCTCTCGCCATTCGATGCCGTGTTAAAAAAAAAAAACAATTATGGTGAGGTTTGTTTGTATGACATGATGCCTTTATCTTTGTTTTTGTGTGTATGTATACCAACAATGAGACTCTTGTTTTTATTTGTTTCTGTTTTGTTTCATTCTTCTATCTTCATTGTGCTTTGAGGTTTGGTGTTATACCGGAGTTTCTTATGGTTTTGTTTGTCTTTGTTGTCAGCCAATTCAGCAAACCATGTATTGTGTTCATCAATGATTGCAATATTATACGCGACATTTATATCCAAGTTATATGAAAAGTGTATATGAGAAGTATATACACTCAAATCCAAAATTTCTGGGCTGGTTTTCTGGGTTGACAATACTTTTTGTAATCAAAATTAGATTATGATAGTTCCTACAATCGGTATTGTTAACGATTTTTACAATATTGCGGAAATTCGAAAGTTGTTTTTGTTTTCTATGTTTGGAACAAAAGATGGTATTTTTGGATTTGGATGACAATGTTTGAACAAAACAAATACATTTTTGGAACCAAAACAAATATTTTTGTTCCAACAAAAGCGAAAAATATTTTTTGTCTGCGTGTTATTTGGAAATTCAACAAAATATATAGCCTATTTTCACCGGGTACCATCCCTTTACATTCCCTGACAATTTCAGGAAAATTAGTTCAGCAGTTTTTGTAGAAAAGATTGAAACTGAAAATTGAAAAAAGTTGGCATGGTCAAATGTTCTTTGCACAAAAACCTACATTGGGTTATGAGGAACATTTCACAATTATCCAAATCGGTCCAGCCGTTCTCAACTGATGCCATTGCCAACTATTTTTACTTATAAAGATATAACTTTATTTCATATATCATAAAAATTGGAATAAAAGTTATTTTAGTAATTTAGTAAAGGAAAATATTTTATTTTCAATTCGTAGTATTTCTTCAAAAAAAAATTCAAAGTGGTTTGTACCGAACCTTTTTTATAATAAAATGGAATTAATGTTATTTTAGGCATTAATAGGCAAAAGTTCATTCATTCTCACTACAGGAAATCATTTTTGAAAAAAAATGTAAAAAAGTAATAACCCTAATGTACATATGTATGCATATATTTAATCCTACATTTTATTCCTATGTTTATTTTCTTAATTTTCCACACACATCCGCATCACACCCCACAACACATATCGCTGCTAATTTGTTTATTTTGGATAATGTGAAATAAATTGAAGGTGTGCGCACAACAATCGCTGCTAAACTGCAAATTATCACATCAAGCAAATCAAATACCAATTACGAATGTCTGTCTGTTCGTATCGTCTATCTAATATCTCTCAAGTAAAACAATATGTAGTTCGAAATATGACAAGCATGACAAACATAGCCATAGCAGTTTGTTTAGGAAATCTAATTCCAATATTTGTATTGTAATAAAGTAAACAAACAACGCAGGGGAGAGTTAAGAATGTGTTCATGTTCATAGGTTGATTCTACTTTGAGTGGGGGGGGGGGGGGTGTCTTAGCTGGTTCTCACAGTTCTAATCGTTTCTTCAAAAGTAAGACCTGAACGATTAAAACATTTTTATTTACAAATTCCAAAAAATAATGACCAAATAAATATCAGAAATAATGTACTGTATCTTCCGAAACAGGGGGAGTTACGCTCCGAAATTTATGTTATAACTTAGTTTTGTCATACACTTTAATTATATGTTTTCAAAATAACTATTGGAAGAAGGAAAAAAATTGGGGATGTAAGGGTAATAATTTGCAACCGAATTTAGATATGTTTCTGAAATTTTGCACAACCTCAGTCTGTATCCGTGGGAAATAATGGACCAAATATGAACAACATCTGATAATATTTTGGTATAGCCCCCATATAACGATACCTCCCGATTTTTGGTATTTTGAGGATTTAAGCTATATTTTCAGGCAATTTATCAGCAAGTGTTGCGGCTAGTTACAGTCTTGATTTGGTTATTCGAAATCTAGGAAATTCAGTTTATTTTGTCAAAAAAGAATTGGATTGAACATTGCAGAAAATTTCGCTCATTTACTCAAAGAGTGGCACATTTCAAAAAACCCAGTTTCGATAAAAACCCGTTTTAATTCGGAAATAGAAATTTGACTACCAAGCTTAAAAAATTATTACACAAAAAAATAAAATAACTTCTTGGACCATATTTTGCAAATATCTAGATAGATATAAGTGCTAAATTTCTGTGCAAGATCAATCATAATTTGAACTGTTTTAGTGCTACACAAAATCAAAAAACGTTTTTGTTGAGTTATGACAAACCCGTTGTAAATGAGCTGTAACTCGTTGAGTTTTAGGGATATGAGCACGAAAATTTGACAAAAGATAAAGTAGAAGTCGTAGAAAAAAACAGAAATTGCTAACTTAGAAAACGCATTTTTTGAGTTATGCCACTCTTTGAGTAAATGAGCGATTTATAGTAACGCTCCATTTAACAAAAGTAGATTACACTTAAAAACACAATAACAATAATATTTTTTGAAAATTTATTGATATATAATCCCAGCAAATATTCGGATACATTAGTCATTACGTAACCCATTACAAAGTAATGTAAACAAGCTTCTTTTCCCATTACAAGTAATCTGAAAAGTAATGGGATACTTCTTAAAAAAATTACAAGGCAAACCTACTTACTTTGCTCCTCACTAAGTAATGAGGACGGTGGCACAGTGAGTGTGTGTCCGACTATAAATCCTAGGGTTGTGTGTTCAACGCTCACTGTCGGCACGCGAGTTTTTTTTAATTAAAAAATAACAGTTCGTGGTGCACATGTGCACTGCACATTTAAGTTCTTAAGCAACCCTTAATGTTCGTGTGCGTAGTATGTAGTGTATTTGGCTAGAAATCAGAGGGTTCGTGTGTTCAACTCGCTCAGCGAGCGAAATAAAATAAAGTAAAATGAAAATAAGAAGTGTGTTGAAATCAAAAACAAATTCTCCACATCAACTGTTCTAAAAATAGAATTTTTTTCAACTTACTTTTCAACTTCTAGTGGCCACAGAATAACTAGTTATTCTAGTGGTCATAAAACAAGTAAAAAAGTATCAGTCGGCTTTGCCAACAGAGATATACCCTCAGCCTGTGTATATTGAAAAAATTTTTCCCAAAAAACGTATGTATTTAGGGGGTTTTAAAAATTTTGGGCGTTTGAACCGACAAAAATGTTGATTAGGATTAAAGATCAAAAGTTTTGCGGAGGAGATACTGAAAGGAATGGATCGACATTGACCGTTATGGAAGTGGATCTCCAGCCACAACATATGGTGCCATAGGGGGTTTTTACACTCTTCGGTAGTATGGACTTGCCCCTAAAAAACTTTTACCATCGTAATTGAGGCAGCGAATGCAAGTTGCTTCAACAAAAATAAAAGTGATTCGAGAGATGGTCCTAAACTGAACTTTTCGGACATTTTGTGTGGGGGGTACCCGAAGGAGTGGACCAATTGAGACAATTTTGGAACCTCATATTAATCTGATAGAAAGTTTACGCTATACAAAGTATGGACCAAATCTGTCACTCCCTTCAAGAGTTATCGTGCGCACAAACTTTCCGAACATTTTCGGACTTTTGTGGGGGGAGGTACCGGAAGGAGTGGACCGATGTAGCTCATCTTCGAACTTAAACTAAGTTTGGGCAAAATATTACGAAAGCCAAAATGTGAACCAAATCGGTTCATCCGTTCGAGAGTTATAGTGCGCTCCAGCCAGCAGGACAGACAGACAGACGGACGGACATTGCTCAATCGACTCCAAATTATCTGAAACACATTTCGTCCAAACATACTTGGGGTCTAAAACCATTATTTCGATGAGGCACATTTTCATCGTATCAAAGTGTATATACCCTCCTTAGCCTAAAGACTGAGGGTATAATAACTACAAACTGAGTGCGACATGCCCTTGTAAAAATAATGGGCAAGAAAGGGAGTTTGCGAGTAGTTACGGCTGCCAAAATTCCCTTACAAAACCCATGATTTTGGGAGGACTTTTTTGCTGGGATTATATACCTCCAAGTCCCAATCTAGTTTTATATCCTCAGTCTTTAGGCTGGAAGGGTATATACACTTTGATACGACCAAAAATGTGCGTCATCGAAATAACGGTTTTAGACGAAGTATGTTTGGACGAAATTCTTTTCAAACAATTTTGAGTTGATTTAGCCATGTCCGTCCGTCTGTGTGTCTGTCTGTATGACTGGCTGGTGCGCACGATTACTCTCGAACGGATCAACTGATACGAACCAAATTTTGGGTATGGTAATATTTTGTACAAGCTTAGTTTAAGTTCGAAGATTGGGCATATCGGTCCATTCTTTCGGGTACCTCCCCCACCAAAGTTCAACAATTTACTGTAAAATGGTGCGAACGAGAACTCTGGAAGGGAGCAATCGATTCGGTCCAAACTTTGCACATCGTATTGTTTCTTCCAGATATAGATAGGGTTCGAATATGGACTATATCGGTCCACTCCTTCGGGTACCTAACACACAAAATTTCTTGCATTTAATAGTGAATAACTGAGCGAAGATTACAACAACAAAAAACTAAAAACAACATTTTAGTCAGCAGAGTGTCTGTAGTCGATACAATAGAAAACATGCAAAGTACGGAGCTGTTCAAAACCGGAGGCGACACGCTAATAACATGTAGTCCACAAGAAAGGAAATAAGACTGAATGCTCTAACTATAGGGGCATAAGTCTTCTCCCTATTGCCTACAATATATTGTCAGGGATACTATGCGAACAACTAAAGCCTATGGTCAATGAAATAATTGGACCATACCAATGCGGCTTTAGACCTGGCAAATCCAACATTGACCAGATATTTACCCTGCGACAAATCCTGGAGATGACCCAAGAGATGCAGATCGACACCTACCATCTTTTTGTCGATTACAAAGCAGCCTTCGACAGCCCCCTCCGTTCAAAGGTATTCCAAGCCATGTATGAATTTGGTATCCCTGCAATGCTCATCCGGCTTTGTAGAATGAGATTAACTGATACACGATCCTCAGTTAAAATAGGAAAGAACCTCTACGAAGAGTTTGGTACCAAAAGAGGTTTCAGACAAGGTGATGGCCTCTCGTGTGATCTTTTCAACATTCTGCTGGAAAAGGTTATACAAGATGCGAAGGTGAAAAGAAGTGGTACAATATATACAAGCAGCCATATGTTAATTGCTTATGCCGATGACATTGACATCATAGCACAGTGGTGGCACTTACATGGGAAAGTGTGACAAAAATAGTTCTAGATAACATATCGAACTGAAATTTTTATCAATGGGTCCTCGTGGCCAAAAAACACTCTAACAAAAATAATGCAGTCCTACGTCCAAGATTTCGCGTGGTCCCCTTGTAACGAATCATCTTGAATTTAAGTTTTTTACTGTTACCAAGACATTGATCAACCAAATTTGCTGTAATCCGGTACCAGGAGTTATTATTGCATAGTAAGGATCCCCACGAAAAATTGTCAGTATTGGTTCATGATTTAGTTTACTCCCCATATGATTTATATATCGATTTATTTGGGCATATGTCAACCAAATATTCTAACCGAATTGGTTTTAATAATTAACTCAGAGTTCAGAACACCACCTTATAAAGACATTTTATATCGGTACAGCCTCCATATAGGGTTGCCATACTTTTTCGGTACTTTATAAGCTTTAATCACCTTTTTCTGCAGAATTACTTGTAATAATGTATTTTTAGTCCTCAGTGCAGGGAAAATCTCCACGTTTTGGCGTGGCCCAACATTAGGGTGTCCCAAAGTTATCATGACAATAGAAATCTCTAATAGTACAAAAACACTATAATGAACATAAATATAAGAAAGGATAATAACAAGTAAAAAAGTATCAGTCGGCTTTGCCGACAGAGATATACCCTCAGCTTGTGTATATTGAAAAAATGTTTCCCAAAATAAGTATGTATTTAGGTCGTTTTAAAAATTTTGGGCGTTTAAAACGATAAAAATGTTGATTAGGATTAAAGATCAAAAGTTTTGCGGAGGAGATACTAAAAGGAATGGATCGACATTTACAGTTATGGAAGTGGATCTCCAGCCACAAAATATGGTGCCATAGGGGGTTTTTACACTAATCGGGCTGTTTGCTCAAGAAGTATACACTTGCCCCTAAAAAAACGTTTACCATCGTAATTGAGGCAGCGAATGCAAGTTGCTTCAACAAAAATCAAAGTGATTCGATATCAGGTCTTAAAGTGAACTTATCCGAAATTGTGTGTGGGAGGTACCGGATGGAGTGGACAAATATAGTCCATATTTGAACCTAATCTATATCTGGTAGATATATTAGGATGTATAAAGTATAGACTAATTCGGCCACTCACTTCAAGAGTTACCGTACGAACCATTTTTCCAAACATTTTTGAACTTTTGTAGGGGAGGTACCTGAAGGAGTGGACCGATATGGCTTATCTTCAAACTTAAACTATGTTTGGACAAAATATTACTAAGGCAAAATTTTAGACCGAATCGGCAGATCCGTTCGAGAGTTATCTCGCGCTCCAACCACCTCACACGGTGTCATAGAGGTTTTTTGCAACTTTCAGGCTATTTTCTCAGGAAGTATGGACTTGCCCCTGATGAAACTTGTACCGTCGTATGGAGGGCAGCAAATACAAGTTGCTAAAACAAAAATCAAAGCGATTCGAAAGATGGCCCTAAACTGAACTTTTCCGAAATTTTGTGTGGGAGGTACCCGAAGGAATGGACCGATTGAGTCCATATTGAAACCTTATTTAAGTCTCGTACACGTTTCACGATGGGCAAAGTATGGACCAAATCGGTTACTCCCTTCAAGAGTTATCGTGCGCACAAAATTTCCGAACATTTTCGAACTTTTGTGGGGGAGGTACCGGAAGAAGTGGACCGATATAGCCCATCTTCGAACTTAAATTAAGTTTGGATAAAGCCAAAATTTGAACCGAATCTGTTTATCCGTTCGAGAGTTACCGTGCGCTCCAGCCAGCCAGACAGACAGACGGACGGACATTGCTCAATCAACTCCAAATTGTCTGAAACACATTTCGTCCAAACATACTTGGGGGATGAGGCACATTTTGCCCGTATGAAAGTGTATATACCCTCGTTAGCATAAATGCTGAGGGTATAAAAAAAATTTAAAAAATACAAAAAATATAAATTCAGCAATTAAACAAGTAAGAACAGACTATAGTCGGACGGGGCCGACCATGTGATACCCTATACCACTAAACGCGTCTTCTTGGGATAAAGTTATAAGATGTGCATTAGAAATTTTACCAATTTTCACACAAAAGTTTTGATCAATTTAACCCGCTAAATATTATCCGATCATACCGTTGACTTGCACGCTACTTCTTCATCTCAAACCAAAACTACGTTTAAAATTTCGCGCCGATCGGACTATTATTGCGACCTACAGAGCGGCTACAAAATCGAGCAAAAATTTTGTTTTTGGTCCATTTCATCCCTTTAACATTTCACGATCATCGCCAAAAACTAATCAGTTCTATTCTGGTCCAAACCCGACCTCCATACTAAATTTCGTGACAATCGGTCCATAATTGCGGCCTCTAGCTTGATTACAATTTTTAATGGACGGACAGACGGACGGACGGACACACATCGCTAAATCGCTTTATCTCGTCGAGATATGAAGTTTGGTATACCACATGAGGGGTCTACGACGAATATTTCGCGGCGTTACATGAATTTTTGGGAAAACAAACTTATTATACCCTTTTCCACATTGTGGTATAGGGTATAAAAAGGTAGTTAAACTTTTGGTCATAACAGCCAAAACCGCAAATTTCCGCAAAAAGTCTATACAGCTTTGAAATGTACAGGCGCTAGGCTATAATTTGATACTAGTGTCCATTTGTGCGAATTTTTGGAAAGTAACTAAAACTTTAAGGAAATCCACACATTTATATTAAATATTTTAATTTTGACCAATATTATAACCAAAATATTTGGCAACCCTAGCAATTTAGAGGAAATTTCATAACTAGAAAAATGAAGCTTAGACAATTTACTAAATGATTCAACTTAAGTTAAGGCGTTAATAATAGACATTTGTTTCATAAATTCGCTTAGAATATAAAATTTTTTTCTCATTTTTAAATCCATTTTTTCTTCAAAATTAGTCATGTTTGTGAAGCTTTTTCTCCTTAAGAACCGCGAAAAATGGAAAAAATTATTTGAGTTTCGAAAAATTTGGAATGTTTTGAAGCGATTTGCATCTTTTAATTTTTAAAACGATGACATGATTTGTTTGATTTTTGTCGTTGGGCGCATCCACTGTGCATAGGTCGATCGGTAAAGGAAGTAAGTGATACCTTTGAAAAAGTCGAAACGGAATCGGCTAAAGTGGGTCTGGCGGTAAACGGCGAGAAGACAAAGTTAATGGTGTCGTCGCGCAATGTGTCCAGAGATATCGGGCCAACTGTTGACGTTGGTTCCTATAATTTTGAGGTAGTAAGGGACTTCGTCTATCTCGGCATTGCTGAAAACACCAGCAACAACATCAGTTGTGAAATTAAAAGAAGAATTATATTTACCAACATATCCTACTTTGGCTCAAGTAAGCAGTTTAATAACAAAGCCACATCTCGTCAAACGAAAACAACGCTTTACAAAACACTGATACTAAGCGTGCTGATGTAGGGTTCCGAAGCCTGGGTACTTGCGCAAGCAGACAAGGCAGTGTTGGTGTGTTGGAGAGAAAAATTCTTCGAAAGATCTATGGACCAGTCTGCGTTGACGGTGAATATCGACGTCGTATGAACCACGAGCTGTATCTGCTATATAGCGACATCCGAATAGATAAACGTTTCGAGATGCAACGATTGCGTTGGCTAGGCCATATCATAAGAATGAGCGATGATGAACCCGCTAAAAAGCGGTGCACGCAGAATTGTCAGGCCTAAGCATAGATGGAGCAAACAAGTGGATAAAGAAATGAAAAGGCGCGGTATTCCAGAAAGCGAAGCAGCAAACAGAGAGAATTGGAGATATTTTCTTAGTTCGGCTTATGGAACAAATGTTCTGAATGGGCTAGCTAAGTAAGTAAGTCGGCCACGATTGAATTCATTAAACCAGTTTTACATAGTGCTTTTGGATCCATCAACATACAATGATTTAATTTGATCGATGGACTCTTGCCGTGATTATCCACGTCGAAAGTTGTGAAATATGAACGGATGAAAATGTTCACAAGACAACACAACACATGAACGTATGTCAAACTGTTCTGAGTACGTTTACGCTAAAAAACTGTCAAACTTTCCAAAAAATTGTCAAATGGCATCTGGCTACGTGTTACATAGGCCGCAAACTTGTCTAGTTCCCCTTGTACATACTCAATTTCAGCTATTTTGGTGGGATAATGAGGCTAAAACCTTCAAAATACCGAAAATCAGGCAGTTCCGTGCTTGGGAGCTATATCGAAACGTGGAACGTTCTACTCTATTTTCAATACCAAACATAGTAGTAGTAATATAAATTTCTGTACCAAAAGCTCTATCTTAAATACTGCATGCTGTATCTTTATTTCAACAGACAGACGGACCTCGTTATATCGATTTATAATATTAGCTTCACATTTTCTTTTATTTCTACACCACACTGTGTCTATGTGCATTTGTATGTAACATGCATAAAGAAACGAAATAGACCCATAGTTCCTTCTAGGGATATACGTAGTATCCGTCCGTTCGCAACATACAGGTAGCATTTATTTAGCGATTCAGCTGAAAATTGGGCAATATAATTGCTATTGCTTTTGGTGAAAATCGGTTCAGATTTGGATATAGCTCCCATATATATTTTCGGCCGATTTCACTTATTTGCTGCACCGAAGACGCTATAGATAGATGTCTAGAAATATTCGGTCGAGATTTGGATATAGCTTTCAGCCGTGTTCGTGTATTTAATGCACCAAACACGCTATGTACGCATGCACAATTTCAATGAAATTTTGAATGCGTGATGAAATTTTGTCTAGTAATAAACTCGCTATATCTAACCAATTTTGACACTGTGTTACGAAAATCTTTCTAGAAATATGTTTGGTAAATTATATTAAAATCCCTTACATCCAAATATATATTTACATATTCACAGTGGTGTAGGGCATCACATAGTCGGGCGTACCCGACTTTGATCCTTTCCTTTTTTTTTTTTTTTTTTTTGAGACAAATGTTCTCTAATGTCCAGTCCAATTCTTTTTCGACAAATTAAATTGGAATACCTAGATTCCGAATAATCGAAGTTTGGCTACAACTGAATGAATGGAAAATGTAGCTTAAATCCTTAAAATACCGGGCGGTACAGATTTATAGGAGGGCTATATCACAATTTTTGGTGGAGAAGATATATAACTAACAAGAATTTTCAAAAAATCAGCTTATTTGGTCTAAGATGTGGGCAAAATCCTCAAAATACCAATTACACTGTGCGCCAAAAAAAAGACAAGGAAAACTGAGTAGATTATGAAAGTAGAGCTAAAAATATGAGACACGTGTTTTTAAAGTTTACATCAGTAGTGCGATTCTCTAACTCATTTTTTGAGTTACCGACAAAAATCGTTAACGTTAAAACGCAAAATTATGAATGAAAATTCAAATATGTGTTGACAACACCGCTACTGTCGGTAGAACTTTACGAATCTCTGAATAAAAGAAATCTGATATAGGGTTTAGGGCCATATTTTACAATTTTTATCTAGATTGTCATTGTGATTTGAAACTATAAATATCTTATTTGAAATATTTGTGATGAATATATATTTAAAAAATATAGAAAATCCAGGCCGGATTTCGTAAAATTGCGTATTTTTTAGTACTTTTAACTTAAATTACGTAGTTAGGATAAGCCATTGGTTGCTTATATTGTATGTGAAAATACGTGAGAGGTTTACGGCTATGGTCCAGTGCAAATATAGTTGTCATAAGGGCTCTCACATGCAGGATTTGTCGTGGTCCAATATAATATAATGATGGCAGTAACTTCTGTTTTGGTGACATTCAGGGAATTAACCCTAGATACACGTATCTAATATTTTTAGCTCTACTTTAATAATCTACGCGGGTTTTCCCATCATTTTGAAAAAAATTGAATTTTTGTAATTCTATACACACATTCTCCACAATATTTGGTGGAGAATGTTTGTGTCCACTGGTCAGAAAATGTTGCTCAAATTCCCCAAAATACTGAAAATCTGGAGGTACCTGAAAAGGGGCCTATACCCAAACGTGAACCTATGTCCACCATTTTTGGTGGAAAAGTTTAGTGACCACTAGAAACCCTAACTACCAAATTACAACTAATTTGGAAGGAGAGTGTGGCTTAAATCCTCAAATACCGAATATTAGGAGGTACCATTTTATGGGGGCTATACCAAAATATTAGCCGATATTGTTCATATTTACTCCATTATTACGCACGGACAAATACTGAGTTTGTGCAAATCTTCAGAAACATATCTCTATTCGTTTGCAAGTTATTAATTTTCGCGTTAAACGCGTCTCGTCTACAGTTAAAAACTTGGGCAAAAAATGCCCAAAACCACAAAAATCTTATGGGGAGACCCGAATGAGGAAAAAACTGCCTTACTGCTAGGTAAGGCAGAGTTGAGTAGGCTTACAGGTGTCCTTACAGGTCTCCTGGGCTTACAAGCTCATCTGCATATGCAGGGCATGCGGAGAAGATGACGAAACACTGGAACATTTTCTCTGCCAATGCCCCGCTGTCGCAAATGACACAATACCAGATCTTAATCAAGTAATTGTAAACGACCTGAAACAATTAAGGGATTTTGTCAAGGGCACAGAATTCCTTAAATGAAATACAGCAGAGTCCCCTTTTTCACATAAATCTAGTCTAGAGCGCACAACGAGCCTACTTCTGGCTTAAGTGTATGTCCACCCAGGGCATGTGGCGATTACTCGCCCCTCTTTTTAACCTAACCTATTAATTTCGCGCCGCTAGATTCGACCACCGTGCGCTGGTTTAAATCTATGTGTGAGAGCTCGCATTGTCATGTGATTTTTTCAAGTCACTGTAAACAACACTTGGTCGTATGTCAAACTATCCTGAGTATCTTTCCAATGGCATTATCAAATGTCTGCTATTTCTTTTCGGGCAATTCAATTTGATCTGGATTTCGCTCATGTGAAGATGGTGGTCACTATCAGTGTAACTTTTGTTTACGACGATTGACAAATAATCATTCTATTTTAAGCTCATATATAATTATGTGTGTGATCCATCACGCCGTGAGTACTGTCCATGCTTTTTAAAGCTCTTATTATTATCTCAAAAATTTTAATAATAACAACACGAATTAATAACTAAAAATGTTCGTGATTCTGCTTTTCATCTTATCATTTTAAACATTTCACTCCGTAGTTATTATGTCTCTCATGTACTTGACCGTCAAGTTAAGCTAATGGATGTACTTTCGACAAAAACAGAATAACAAAAAGAATAATTGGGATTTGTATGAAACATTGATTTCATGTACGAGTACATGCAATAGTTTATTCCGCAGGGATTTGCATGGAATGCAAAGTGATTAATACTGCACTATAAATAAAAACACATACACGAATAAAAACGGAACACAAATTGTCACAGTATATTCAAAATTTCAATTTGTGCTTCATTTTATTTTTAATTGTAGAATTATTATTTTTATCATAATAAAAAAATTAATGTTCTAAATTTAGCCCTTCTATCAAGTTTGTGTGCATATGGGAGAGTTTGGCATTTACATATCAAAATGCTTTTAATTTTGATGACTAAGCTTAATCTATTTAAGTTTACTTTTTGGCTAAAATACACTTATAGTTTCTATAAGAGTAGCACAAACACTCATAATACTAGAAATTAAGAAATAGGAAAAGGCTTGCCTGTGCCTTACAGTCTCCAAAAATAATGACATTATAGGAGATTTTATCTCAACGATTATGAACGTTCCGGTCTTAACGATTGTGCAGGAGGTGTTTCAAGGAATTTTAAGATTAGACTTAGCTTATTACCTACCTATAACTGCATTTTATTTTGCGAATTCGAATAAAAACGTTTAAGACCAAACAACACTTTATAAACCCCTTAGGGTTCCACAATTATACATACATACATAATTATGTGTAAGAAACTAAGAAGCGGTCTCGAGAGACTTTTACATAACAAACCCCCGAACTCAGTCGAATAGAGTTGTGCCAAAGGAACTATATGGAGCTATCTCGTTCACTTCGCAGTTCCAATGGCCCACCTTTTTTCTTTGAACAAACTGCGTATACTTACTATCACACGTTATATTTAATGATGTTACTCATACGCTTTGGAACTAGTACCAGGAACTAGGAACTAGATGACCCAACTCTACAGTCGAAGATTAAAACAACTAGTCTCAAATATCAACCCGGCGCATAAAGACCTGCTGCAATTCGGATAAAAGCTAAATTTCGTCAACATCTGTTTTTTCAGTGCTCATGTCCCCACGGAGGACAAGGACAATCAGGCTAATGTTATATGCTACACGCGCTAAGAAAAACATATGCCAAATTGGAAAGGGGAATATCTTTGGTTCAACAGTCGGGAAATGCAGTGCCAACAATACAACATCTGATGAGACCGATAAATGTCGCAACGGCAAAAAACTTGGTAGTTAGCAGTACTAGATTTACGTACCTTCACATTCTCAAGGCGTTGGGTAAGCTGCAATCACAACAGACGGTCAAAGCATATTCCACTCAACTGGCCCGATTACTTACCAATGCTCTCTTCGTTCCGATAACTTAGCAACATATTTGTAAAATATTGCACACTCCATGCAAACAGGCGAAAATCCGTACTGAAAAACCAGTTGACTCCACCAAGGAACACATAGTAGGACCAGAAGTGTCGTGCTGATACTCTGCAATGAGTAACAACACGTGGCACACGAGAAAGGTTTACAGGAGAAAAGGAAAAACGTCTTTTCCGCAGGAAATATAGAATAATGAAACAGCGCAAATGTGAAAAAATCAAGATGTTCAGGAGCCAAAATGAGGTCCGATAAAATGAGTTAAATATCAAACTTTTGGTTTTGCTACAGACAGATGTAACAGATGCCGATAGCGTGCTCAGGTTAAATATTAAGGCCGACGGCCACCAGCCAAGCTGTTCAAAACATCAGGTGACACGCTGATAAGTTGTATGCATCAGCTATTTAGCACCATCTGGCAGGAAGAACGCGTAGCCGACAATTCGAACCGGAGCATCCTGTGCCCAGTCCACAAGAAAGGAGACAAGACTGTGTGATCTAACTATAAATGCCTAAGTCTGCTCCATTTTACTTATAAGATTGTGTGAGGGATATGGTGTAAACGAATAAAGCCTATGGTCAACGAAACAATTGGATCGTACCAATGCGACATTAGATCTTGCAAATCCACCACTGACTAGATATTTACCCTGTGGCAAGTCCTGGAAAAGACCCAAGAGATGCAAATCGACTTTTTTTCGATAATAAGGGAGCCTTCGACAGTCCCTTGCGTTCAAAGGTATATGGTGGTATCGACGCGAAATGCGTCCACAGAATACGCACCAACTGTGGAAGTTGATACTTATGATTTTCAGGTAGTGTATAGACTATAGATCTACCTCGGTACCGCTATAAACACAACCACCAACATCAGTTATTAAATAAGAAGGATAATGGTATATATAGTACAAAAACAAAATTTTACAAAACACTGATACCAGCCGTGCTAATGTATGGTTCCTAGCCTGGGTACTTACGCAAGCGGACAAGACATTGCTTGGTGTTTTTGACAGAAATTATCTTCGAAAGATCTACGGGCCAACGGCATCAGTATAGTTAAACGTATCGAGATACGACGATTGCGCTGAATAGGCCACGTCGAAAGAATAAGCGGCAATGAATCCACTAAAAAGGTGTATAAAAAATAAAAGGCATGGTGGAACTTGCGGAACCGTTAGGAATATAATTTTTTTCTTAGTCATAGGACACAGGTTTTATAGAGGACCAAATAATTAAAAGTACTACGGAACTTACGACGCTTTTACCATAATTAGTAAAGAGTGCCACAGTATAATTAGTGGATAGTGGTCAATGGCGTTTCTTGGTTATACGTAATTTCTCTTGGCTTAAACCATTTCCCCATCATCGTCTTCATCCCCAGACGACCTGACTTAATCACCTTTGAAAATCAACTTGCCTAGTTTCAAAGTTTTTATCAATCATCTCTTCATCGAACTGTTCAACTATTCTGATGCCTGAATAGCGATATAGCTAAAGCAGCTATACACCTGTTAGCGGAATACCTGAAGTAAAACTACATTTTTCAGTCATTTGTGCGTAACGGCATGTTTTGAAATAGCCCCCCTAGAACGATACCCATCTATTTTCAGAATTTTGACGGTTCTAACCATGGCTTTTTTTTTTTTGTAAAAGCGTTTTGCGGGGCCAACAATAGCTCGAAAACGAATGAACCGATCTTCGAATATTTTTCGTGGGCGTTTTAAAAAGCTTATTAAGTACATAAAATCGAAACAGAATTTTATTTTTTTATTTTTCAGAACATGTGACAATCTTTTGAAGTCACTATAAACAGATATTTCACTGAAAACAATATATGGAAGCACACGACATAACCAAAATTTAACATATATATCATTTAATATTATATGTATATAACTTTATTTCATATATCATAAACATTAAAAGTGGTTTGTGCGAGACATTTTTACAGTGTTTTATTTAACTTGCTTTGGTCCGTTTAGTTCAAATCTGGTAACTAATTTTTAACACAGTTGCCGTTGCCCAATCGAACTGAAACATTACCAATGAACGGAAACAAACAAAACGATTCCCGTACCAATCACACAAAGCCATAAACTTTCCAGCTTCTTTGAATCGTTTCATTCTCACAACCAAAACAAAAACACAAACTTTTCAATGTAAAAAGATGGAAACCGTACGATTGCTTAAATATAACTTCGGCTATGCTTTGCCGAGTTGTTTCATTCACCACCGAAGCAAAAATTATTTTTGGGAAATGTTTGCCGTGCGTATTGTCAATGACACACTCAGACACACACACACACATGTGATTGCTTAACAACCTTATAAGTTAGCATCAGCATGCCACAGTGAATTTTATCAACCACCAAATGTTTTTGATTTATTCACATGTGTTTAGTACTATTCCGTTTTCTATCTGCTCTTGTGGAGTTGAGTACTTTTCGCTTTTCGTTTTGTTCGCACTCACGAATGTAAACAAAACAAAACTAAACAGCGAGCTCGGCCAACGTGGGTTATGTTTCGTTTTGTTTTGTTGCAGTTGACCAATCGGACTAAAACTTTGCACACTTTCCAGATTTGGACAAAAATAAATGAATATGAAATCGAAACCAATATTGGTATATTTTTTCCATTTTTACAGTGTTTTACGGTGTTTTATTTAAATTGCATTTCAAATCTCATTTTCCACACAGCTGCAGTTGACCACACTTTTCAGATTTGGATGACAATACATGAATATGGGCCCAATTTTTCCTACAGCTCCCATATAGCGGCACCACCCGATTTCAGGTATTTTGAGAATTTTATCTTCATTTTTGTCCGAATTAGCTGTCATTTGGCATTTGGATTTCCAATGATACAGACATTTCCCCACCAAAAATTGTGAGCATAGGTCCAGGTTTTGGTATAGCCCCCTTATAGCGGTACCACCCGATTTCAAGTATTATGAGGATTTTATCGTCATTTTGAGGCCGAATTGGCTGTAACTTGGCATTTGGAGTCCCCAATGGTACAGAAACTTCCCCACCAAAAATTATGGACATAAGTCCAAGTTTTGGTATAGCCCTTATTTTTAAAAAATTAAGTTTCAGTGTTATGTTTAGAAATGCACTTAAAACTAGGAAATAATTTGTCACTTAGCCTCAATAAATATATTCTTTCTCATGATGGAATCTCTCAAAAAAAAAAAAAACGCTTGCATTTAAATTATAAATGGTGGCAAAATTAAACGGGAAGCGTTTTATATGAGAGATTCCATCATGAGAATAAATATATTTATTGAGGCTAAGCGAAAAATTATTTCCTAGTTTTAAGTGCATTTCTAATTAAAACATTGAAACCTAATTTTTTAAATTATATTTTATTTAAAATTTGTATTGAATACAATTATTCTAGTCATTAATAGGCAAATTCGTGTAATAGTCATTCATTCGTGTAACAGGAAACAATTTTTTGAGAAAAACATTTTTTTCCATTTCATAGAATTTTTTTAACAAAAAAAATTCAAAGTGTTTTGTTCGGAACTTTTTTTATAATAAAATGGAATGGATGGTATTTTAGGCATTAATAGGACAAAGTTCATTCATTCTAACTGCAGGAAATAATTTTTGAGAAAAAAATTTCAGAAAGTCGTAACCTAATGAAGATTGGTAAATTCGTTTGCACCAACGTCGTTGGCACCAACGTCAAAAATGCCATTTCGAAAATACCGCGTTCTAAGTTGCGCCACTACTCACACAACACAACGGGTTATTCACATTGAACATTCATATCTCAGCCATTTTTTCCTCCGATCGAGTTGAAATCTATACTACCTGTACTTCAAATTAAGCCAATAAAATCTCGGTTTTTATTACAGTGTTTTATTAACTTGCTTTGGTGTGTGTTTAGTTCAAATCTGGTAACTCATTTTTAACTCGGTTGCAGTTGACCAATCGAACTAAAACTTTGCACACTTTTCAGATTTGGATGACAATACACGAATATGAAATCAAAACCAATATTGGTCCATTTTTACACTGTTTTACAGCGTTTTATCTAATTTGCTTTTCAAATCTGATAACTAATTTTTCACACAGTTGCAGTTGACCAATCGAATTTAAAATTTGCACACATTTCAGATTTGGATGACAATACATGAATATGAAATCAAAATCAATATTGGTCCATTCTTACAGTGTTTTACGGTGTCTAACTTAACCCCCTTTTCAAATCTGGTAACTGATTTTTAAAACGGTTGCAGTTGACCAATCGAAGTAAAACTTTGCACACTTTTTAGATTTAGATGACAATATGTGAATATGAAACCAAATTCAATATGGGTCCATTTTTTCCTATAGCCCACATATAACGGTACCACCCGATTTACGGTATTTTGCTTTTCAAATCTAGTAACTCATTTTTCATACAATTGCAGTTGACCAATAGAACTAAAACTTTGCAAACTTTTCAGATTTTGATGACAATACATGAATATGAAACCAAAACCAATATGGGTCCACTTTTTCCTGTAGCTCCCATCCAGCGGTACCACTCGATTTAAGGTAGTTTATCGTCATTTTAAGCCCGTATTGGCTGTTTTTTGACAACTAGGGTTTCCAATGGTACAGAAACGTACTCATTAAAAATTATGGACATAGGTCCAGGTTTTGGTATAGCCCCCATATAGCGGTACCGCCCGATTTCAAGTGTTTTAAGGATTTTATCTTCATTTTTATACCGAATTACGTGTAACTTGGCATTTGGAAATCCCAGTGGTACAGAAATTTCTCCACCAAAAATTGTGACATAGGTCCAGGTGTTGGTATAGCCCCCATATTACGACTCCACCCGATTTCAAGTGTTTTTTTCTTAATTTTTGGGCCAAAATGGCTGTAACTTTGATTTCGAGTTTCAGTGTTCTATTTTTAAATGCACTAAAAACTAGAAAATAAGTATGTATATAATTAAAAACAATTAAGTAACAGTGTTTTATTTACAAATACACTTAAAAGTAGAAAATAATTTTTCATTATGGAATCTCTCAAATAAAACGCTTGCCGTTCAATATTGTCACAATTTTTAATTCAAATGCAAGCGTTTTATTTGAGAGATTCCATCATGAAAAATTATTTTCTACTTTTAAGTGCATTTGTAAATAAAACACTGTTACTTAATTTTTTTTTAATTATATACTTATTTGATTTTTAATTTTAAACTTAAATTTCATTTAATATTTTGACTTTCAAGAATTTGTCTATGTCGTTGTCTGCTAAATTTCGTAAATTTTATTAATTTAATTATTTTTATTTAAAATATTAGAATAACTATTACATGCTCAATATTGATGGATTTATTTAGGAATAGTATCTAAAAGTTTTTGCTTATAAACCATGTTGTCGAATGAGTTATATTTGCAATCATTTCATATTTCTAATACGCTCTATATGATTATAGTCTGACCAAATTGATAAGGTATGTATGGTAACATGGGGCAGATTCGCGCCACTGGGGCACCTACGCCATCGCCGATTTTCTTGAAAGCTACAAGTGCTAGAAGAATGCCCTTAAACTTGGGAAATTATTGAAGAAATATAATTTCCTATAATTTGGCATTTGTGTCAAAGATATGATAGCGGATGCACGCGGTTTTGTGTTTTCAGGATATTGCGAAATAAATTCATGGTAGGTATATTTTGTTATTTAATTTTTTTACTTTGTGATATTAAAAATATATTTTAAACAGTTAAAAGACAACTACTAAAGAATAGTAATCCCAACAATTTACTTAATAAAAGTAATTAAAAATGTCAATACGCCATGATAGGGGTGTGGTGGGTTAATGTGAGAAATTTGTCGGGTTAAACTCAAAATGTTATGTTATAGATATACCACATTATAATGTGAAATTACAAAAAGAAATATTATTCTAAACATATCTTAGTTTAGTAAAATTGTGAGTTTTTAACCTAAATTCGAGGTACCTACTTCAGTGAACTACTAGAATCTGTTTATTTCTGTAAATTTTAGAATACTTTTTGATTATTCAATAGAATACACGTTTCTTTTTAGTATAATGTTTATATTTAAGTAAGAAGTATGCTAAATTACAGTTTTAGATTCCATTACACAGTGGTGGCACTTACATGGGAAGGTGTGACAAAAATACTTCGAGATGATGATCAATTGGTCCTCGGGGGCTAAAAATACTCTAACAAAAATATTGGAGTTCTAGTTCCAAAATTTCGAGTGGTTCCCATGTAATAAATCATTCTGAATTGAAGTATTTTACTGTTGCCAACATATTGTTTAACCGAATCCGCTGTAATCCGGTACTAGGAGTTGTTATTGCATAACAAAACATCCAACCCCCCTCCCTAAACGGATTAGGATTTAATAGCGAACTCAGAGTTTAGAACAGGATTCATCAACTGAACAGCTAAAAAAATGTCAGTCGGCATTGCCGACACAGATATACCCTCAGCCAATGTGATGTGAAACTTTCATCTACGGGCAGATAGAATGTATTTAGGGTCTGTTCAGAATTTTGTGGCCCTTTTTGAACTTGCCGACAAAAATGTGGATTAGGAATTAACTGCACTTAGACACAAATGTTTAACTTTGTGGGGAGGTACCCTTAGGGAGGACCGATATGGGCCATTTTAGTAGTTAAACTAAATTTTGACAAAATATTAGGAGATCCAAAGTTTGAACCAAATTGGTTTGTCGTCCTAGCATTTTAACAAAACATTGTTCCACAACATCCCATACGGGACAAGGGAGACTTCTCTCATATCAATGAGTGCACCCCGATTCATATTTAGCCCAATGATATGGGACCTACTGTTTATCGCCGAGTCCGAACGGCGTGTCCTAAGACACCACTTGTAGAGAAGATTTTCAAGGCTGAAATACTCAGGAAATGTCGCCAACATTACTGAGGGGTATTTTGCCACTGTTGAAAAATGTTTGGTGTTACCTGGCCAGGGAATCGAACCCCCGACCTTCTGCGTGCAAGGCGGGCGTGCATACCATTGCACCACGGTTCCACTCGTCCTACCATTTTAGTGACATTTTATTGGGGGAGAAGTACCGGCAGTTGTGGTCTGGTATTGCCTCATGAAACTAAGTTTGGATAAAATATGACGAAGTCCAAATGTTGGACCAAATCTGTTGAACAGTACGAGAGTTCGAGAGAGCATAGGATTCTTTACAACTTTTTGTGTTCTGTTTTCCCAAGAAATATGGACTTGCTCCTGAAATAACTTTTACCGTCGTAATGGAGTTAGCGAATGCAAATCGCTTCAACAAAAATCAAAGTGATTCGAGAGCAGGTCTTAAAGTGAACTTATCCGAAATTTTGTGTGGGAGGTACCAGAAGGAGTAGACAAATATAGTCCATATTTGAACCTGATCTATGTCTGGTAGATATAATAGGATGTGCAGAGTATGGATTACATCGGTCACTCCCTTCAAGAGTTATCGTGCGCACAATTTGTCCGAACATTTTTGAACTTTTGTGAGGCTTATCTTCGAACTTAAACTATGTTTAGACAAAATATTACTAAGGCCAAATTTTGGACCGAATCGGTCGAGAGTTATCATGCGCTCCAACCACCTCACACGGTGTCATAGGGGTTTTTTGAAACTTTCAGGCTATTTTCTCAGGTAGTATGGACTTGCCCCTTATGAAACTTGTACCGTCGTATGGGGGACAGCGAATACAAGTTGCTACAACAGAAATCAAAGCGATTCGAGAGCAGGTCCTAAACTGAACTTTTCCGAAATTTTGTGTGGGAGGTACCCGAAGGAGTGGACCGATTGAGTCCATATTTAAACTTCATCTAAGTCTGGTAGAACTTTTACGATGTACAAAGAGTGGGCCAAATCGGTTACTCCCTTCAAGTTATCGTGCGCACAAATTTTCCGAACATTTTCGAACTTTTGTAGGGGAGGTACCGGAAGTAGTGGACCGATATAACCCATCTTCGAACTTAAACTAAGTTTGGGCAAAATGTTACGAAAGCTAAATTTTGCACGGAATCGGTTGCTCCGTTCGAGAGTTATCGTGCGCACCAGCCAGACAGACGGACGGATATGGCTAAATCAACTCCAAATTGTCTGAAACACATTTCGTCCAAACATACTTGGGGTCTAAAACCATTATTTCGATGAGGCACATTTTGCCTGCCTCGTTAGCATAAATGCTGAGGGTATAAAAAGGGAGTTAGATTGTTGGTCATAACTGCCAAAACCGTAAATTTCCGCAAAAGGTCTATACAGTTTTAAAATCTACAGGCGCTAGGCTTTAATTTGGTACTAGTGGCCATACTTGCGAATTTTTGGAAAGTGACTAAAACTCTAAGGAAAACCTTACATCTATATTAAATAATTTCATTTTTACCAATATTATAACCAAAATATTTGGCAACCCTTGCAATTTAGAGGAATTTTCATAACTAGAAAAATTAAGCTTAGACAATTTACTAAATGATTCAACTTAAGTTAAGGCGTTAATAATTGACATTTGTTTCATAAATTCGCTTAGAATATAACCATTTTTCTCATTTTTTTTTCTACAAAATTAGTCATGTTTGTGAGGCTTTTTCTCCTTAAGAACCGCGAAAAATGGAAAAAAATAAGTTGAGTTTCGAAAAGTTTAGAACGTTTTGAAGCGATTTGCATCCTTAAATTTTTGAAATGACGACATGAATTTTTTGATTTTTGTCGTTAGGCGCATCCACTGTGCATTGGTGAATGGGAGGTTTTGCCACTTTTAGACATTTTGTAAATTCTCAAAAACTATATTTTAAAAACAAAATTATAACTATTTATATATCAAAACTTATAGCCAACATATGCTAATATTTTGACCAAAAATGAGATTTGAAAAAACTTAAACAGTGCCGATATGAGAACATTTTGAACAAAAACGTGGCGAAGGCGCCTCATGTTTTACAATCGATGAATCCGAGATTCACCCATTCAGAATTCGCTAACTGTTAACATATTCTATATAGTATGACTGAAATGTCGACCATTAAAAATAATTCACCTGGAAGCTGTATTGGCATCAATGTAGAAAATGGGGAAAAAATGGGTTGAAGTCAACAAGTTTTTTTATGTTCCCTTCCGATTTCTAGCTTAACCTTATATTTCATAGACCTATGTCCAAAGAAAGAATCACAGAATACTCCATAATATTTGCGAAAACGCGTGTCATAAATTACAGAGATACGGGAGTAATATGAGTCTTTTACGCAAAATAGAATGTGGAGGCACATTCGAGGTTCTTAAAGAATCTATTTGAAATAGGTACTCGTATTAACGTATTTTTGATGGACGCTAATTAAACCGAATGCACATCAAAATTGTATGCACATTGCGCGACTTTTACCCGCTTTAAGGTTTTTGGCATTGTGAGATGCAACTGACGACACACAATGGCCGCTGAGTGGAACATCGAAATATGCATAAATATTGAGAGAGATTGATTCGCTGCATCCAAAATAGGATGCGCCTTTACCGACTTTAACTAATTCGCGAATAACAGACTTTTTAATTTTCATATTTTTTGAATGATTGTAATTTCAATATTACGCTTAATTTCCTATCCTTATAAGTTATCACAGTAAGCCGTAAAGCTTTCGCGATGATAAAACATATTTCTTGATGAAGTTTTGGCAGTATACATTAATTATTGTATGGGATTTTAGCTAAATAGTTGAAGAATTCTAATTTTTCTAATCGAACCAAAAAATTATTTGCAATAACATTTTAACAATCATCGTTATCATAGATTATAATCTACATTTCATTATATTAATTAACGAAATACAAAATTCAAATCAATCAAAAATTAAACAATTTATTTGTTCATAGATTTAGTTTTTTTTTTTAATTTTCATAACGTTGCGAAACATCGTTAAAGAGAAAACTTCTTTGTTTCAATTTCTTCTGCCTTTTGTAGAAATTTCTACGTGGGTTCAAGGGTTAACGAATGTGCAAATTAATTTTGCGTATGCCAGTCATGGCAAAAACAAGGACTAATTTTTTTGTGTAAACAAAGTAAAACTTGAAATAATCCGTAACAAACTAATCGCATTCTACTTACCTACGGGTCCTTGTGTGGGTGGTGGAACATTGCTAGATTTTCCAAATGTAGTTAAGGCTGTTGAACTGACCCCAAAGAGGATGATGAAAACTCCAAAGAGCATGGTCAGGCTGCCGCATTGGGTAAAACGTTTCAAAGGTTGCATTTTTTTTTTTAGATTTTTCAAACACCAAGTCGAAATTCTTCTAAAGATTTATGGTCTTTTGTTCAATCACTGATATAGCACTTTTTAATTTCCAATTAACACTTGAGTTACTTTAAGTTATTCTTCAAAATGTCTATTATTATTTATTTTTTTATTATTTTTTTTAATTAACTTTTAAACGTTCTCTTGATTTCTTTTTACGTCCGGATCTATAAGTCCCTTCCGCAACTATATCAATTTCAATATCCAGTTTATTTCTTTCCTCTTCTCTTTCTCACAAAGAAAACTTGTAATTTTTCTTTTTATTACTCTACCACCATTCGGATCACTTTTCGGATGAGCCGTTAAAAAGCAACAACGAACCGTTTGCTTCAGCGTTTTAATTGTAAGTGAATAATATTCCAATAGTTTCAAAGCTTAAGTTTAGCTTGTGATTGTGAGTGAGTACTTTGGCGATGTTATTGTTGTTGCTCTTGTTGTCGCTATACGAGCTTTTCTTGCATTCGAATTATTTTAATGATGCGTCCTCTTGGAAGAGGCCTTAGCGAATAAATCAACAAAAAATCTGAAACACACACACTATGTCAAATAGGCTACCATGGCAAAAAGCAACAACTTGAAGCCTAAAAGTAGGCAAATAATAAACACTCAGCCAACACATATTCCTCGCTAACTAAGCTAAACTAACTAGCAGCTAACACTAATACTTAGCACACATTACACAAGAAAAAGTGAGAGTGTTGTTTTTTGTTATTGTTTTCCTTCATATGAGTGTGAGAGAGAGCTGGTAGTGTGCTCCGCACATGGGGAAGGGACACAATGGAGTATGAGAATATTTATTGTTGTAGAGAGCAAGTACCAGAATTTCTTATCACAACGAAATATGTACTCGAAAAACAACACCTTTTTTAGATTGCCAAATTGTGTTTGTTTCTTGCCGAAACGAGGCTGTTTGCAATGAGGTAGGGAAATATTGTGAAACGACTTTTCTGGAAAAAAAAACATAACTCTCCTAGAGATACGTTTATGGAGCTAAAGCTGGGCTTAAAAATAGTTTTAAAAGTCCCCGTTTCTGGAACTGAGGCTGGACTTGAAAATTATTTTAAAAATCCTCGTTACAGCTGATTTTTGTTCGTTAAATTGTTTTTTTTTTAATTCACTTTTATGGAGCTAAGGCTAGGCTTGAAAATTGTTTTAAAAAATCCACGTTTATTGAGCTGAAGCTATGCTTGAAAATTGTATTAAAAAATCCACGTTTATGGAGCTAAAGCTAGGCTTGAAAATTGTTTTAAAAAGTCAATGTTTATGTAACTGAAGCAAGGCTAGGTTTTAAACAATTCACATTTATGAAGCTAGGCTTGAAAATTGTTTTAAAAAATCCACGTTTATGGAGCTGCAGCTTGGGTTGAAAATTGTTTTAAAAAATCCACGTTTATGGAGCTGCAGCTTGGGTTGAAAATTGTTTTAAAAAATCCACGTTTATGGAGCTGCAGCTTGGGTTGAAAATTGTTTTAAAAAATCCACGTTTATGGAGCTGCAGCTTGGGTTGAAAATTGTTTTAAAAAATCCACGTTTATGGAGCTGCAGCTTGGGTTGAAAATTGTTTTAAAAAATCCACGTTTATGGAGCTGCAGCTTGGGTTGAAAATTGTTTTAATAAATCCACGTTTATGGAGCTGCAGCTTGGGTTGAAAATTGTTTTAATAAATCCACGTTTATGGAGCTGCAGCTTGGGTTGAAAATTGTTTTAAAAAATCCACGTTTATGGAGCTGCAGCTTGGGTTGAAAATTGTTTTAAAAAATCCACGTTTATGGAGCTGCAGCTTGGGTTGAAAATTGTTTTAAAAAATCCACGTTTATGGAGCTGCAGCTTGGGTTGAAAATTGTTTTAAAAAATCCACGTTTATGGAGCTGCAGCTTGGGTTGAAAATTGTTTTAAAAAATCCACGTTTATGGAGCTGCAGCTTGGGTTGAAAATTGTTTTAAAAAATCCACGTTTATGGAGCTGCAGCTTGGGTTGAAAATTGTTTTAAAAAATCCACGTTTATGGAGCTGCAGCTTGGGTTGAAAATTGTTTTAAAAAGTCCACGTTTATGGATCTGAAGCTTGGGTTGAAAATTGTTTTAAAAAATCCACGTTTATTGAGCTGAAGCTAGGCTTGCAAATTGTTTTAAAAAATCCACGTTTATTGAGCTGAAGCTAGGCTTGCTAATTGTTTTAAAAATCCACGTTTATTGAGCTGAAGCTAGGCTTGCAAATTGTTTTAAAAAATCCACGTTTATGAAGCTAATGCTAAGCTTGCAAATTGTTTTAAAAAATCCACGTTTAAAAAGCTCAAGCTAGGCTTGAAATTTGTTTTAAAAAATCCACGTTTATTGAGCTGAAGCTAGGTTTGAAAATTGTTTTAAAAAATCCACGTTTATTGAGCTGAAGCTAGGCTTGCTAATTGTTTTAAAAATCCACGTTTATTGAGCTGAAGCTAGGCTTGCAAATTGTTTTAAAAAATCCACGTTTATTGAGCTGAAGCTAGGCTTGCTAATTGTTTTAAAAATCCACGTTTATTGAGCTGAAGCTAGGCTTGCAAATTGTTTTAAAAAATCCACGTTTATGAAGCTAATGCTAAGCTTGCAAATTGTTTTAAAAAATCCACGTTTAAAAAGCTCAAGCTAGGCTTGAAATTTGTTTTAAAAAATCCACGTTTATTGAGCTGAAGCTAGGTTTGAAAATTGTTTTAAAAAATCCACGTTTATTGAGCTGAAGCTAGGCTTGCTAATTGTTTTAAAAATCCACGTTTATTGAGCTGAAGCTAGGCTTGCAAATTGTTTTAAAAAATCCACGTTTATTGAGCTGAAGCTAGGCTTGCAAATTGTTTTAAAAAATCCACGTTTATGAAGCTAATGCTAAGCTTGCAAATTGTTTTAAAAAATCCACGTTTAAAAAGCTCAAGCTAGGCTTGAAATTTGTTTTAAAAAATCCACGTTTATTGAGCTGAAGCTAGGTTTGAAAATTGTTTTAAAAAATCCACGTTTATTGAGCTGAAGCTAGGTTTGAAAATTGTTTTAAAAAATCCACGTTTATTGAGCTGAAGCTAGGTTTGAAAATTGTTTTAAAAAATCCACGTTTATTGAGCTGAAGCTAGGTTTGAAAATTGTTTTAAAAAATCCACGTTTATTGAGCTGAAGCTAGGTTTGAAAATTGTTTTAAAAAATCCACGTTTATTGAGCTGAAGCTAGGTTTGAAAATTGTTTTAAAAAATCCACGTTTATTGAGCTGAAGCTAGGTTTGAAAATTGTTTTAAAAAATCCACGTTTATTGAGATGAAGCTAGGTTTGAAAATTGTTTTCAAAAATCCACGTTTATTGAGCTGAAGCTAGGTTTGAAAATTGTTTTAAAAAATCCACGTTTATTGAGCTGAAGCTAGGTTTGAAAATTGTTTTAAAAAACCCACGTTTATTGAGCTGAAGCTAGGTTTGAAAATTGTTTTAAAAAATCCACGTTTATTGAGCTGAAGCTAGGTTTGAAAATTGTTTTAAAAAATCCATGTTTATTGAGCTGAAGCTAGGTTTGAAAATTGTTTTAAAAAATCCACGTTTATTGAGCTGAAGCTAGGTTTGAAAATTGTTTTAAAAAATCCACGCTTATTGAGCTGAAGCTAGGTTTGAAAATTGTTTCAAAAAATCCACGCTTATTGAGCTGAAGCTAGGTTTGAAAATTGTTTTAAAAAATCCACGTTTATTGAGCTGAAGCTAGGCTTGCAAATTGTTTTAAAAACTCCACGTTTATTGAGCTGAAGCTAGGTTTGAAAATTGTTTTAAAAAATCCATGTTTATTGAGCTGAAGCTAGGTTTGAAAATTGTTTTAAAAAATCCACGTTTATTGAGCTGAAGCTAGGTTTGAAAATTGTTTTAAAAAATCCACGCTTATTGAGCTGAAGCTAGGTTTGAAAATTGTTTTTAAAAATCCACGTTTATTGAGCTAAAGCTAGGTTTGAAAATTGTTTTAAAAATCCACGTTTATGTAGCTGAAGCTAGGCTTGAAAATTGTTTTAAAAAATCCACGTTAATGGATCTGAAGCTTGGGTTGAGCATTATTTAAAAACATTCAAGTTTATGGAGCTGAAGATAGGCTTGAAAATTGTTTTAAAAAATCCACGTTTATGAAGCTAAAGTTGTTTGAAAAAATCGACGTTTTAGAGCTTAAGCTTGGCTTGAAAATTATTAAAAAAAAAAATACTTTTATGGAGCTGAAGCTACGCTTGAAAATTGTTTTAAAAAAATACAAGTTTATGAAGCTTAAGTTAAGCTTGAAAATTGTTTTAAAAAATCCACGTTAATTTAGCTGAATCTAGGCTTGAAAATTGTTTTAAAAAATCCTCGTTTATGTAGCTGAAACTGGGCTTTAAATTTGTTTTAAAAAATCCACATTTATAGAGCTACAACTAGGCCTGAAAATTGTTAAAAAATCCACTTTTATGAAGTTGAAGCAAAGCTTGAAAATTGTTTAAAAAATCCACAAAAACTCTTAATGGACTTACAAACATTCTGGACCTAATTCATTATACTCCTACACCCAAACTTATTATATGTCCTCCTCTATGTGTTCGAGCGACAAACTCCTTTTCAAAAATAGCATGCCTGAGACCAAAGTCCGTGTTTAGTGACCACTACTACGTATTTAAATCGTCTTCTTGCGCTATTTGTATTCATGCAAACTTCACAATAAAAACACCAACGATTAGTAACACTATAAAAAACAACAATAACATTAGCATACTATGGCCTCTGCGACCTCTATTTCGTCCTCGTTTTGTTTTATGGACACAATCACAGCTAACACTACAAACATACACACGATTTCACTCTTTGTAATCTTCCCAAATATGCGCACGAGTATTTGTGTGCACATATGTAATTATGTTTGTTTGTATGTAATTGGTATTCGTCTTCCTACAATTTAAGGTTGAACGAAAACTATGACGAAAGCATTAAACCATGACTTGTTTCCAGTTGACTTTTGCACTCTCGCCGACTAATGACTTCCATGCCAAAGAAAAAGTGAAGGCGAAAACTAAATCATTCGTCCCACACCTACCCCAACCGTCTTAGTAGCTACTCTCACTCACTTTTCACTTTCTTTCGTTTTGCAAAAAAAAAAACGACAACAATAACTACAATTACAAGTACCTAGGAAAACATCTCAAAAATGCTTCACTACAAAGCAAACAAACAAGTTTAGAGTCAAACAAAGTACATATAGCCTAATTTTGGAATAGCTCAAAAGGCTACACAGCAAATCACGAACATCAAGAAGAGGAGGAGGAAGAGTAACAATAACAACAATTATTATTACAACTACTTTTAGGTCCTGTTTTTAGTGTGGCTACTGCCAACACCATCATCTCCAACAACAAAATGTAAAATCTGTTCTAACAAATAGCTAACTATTACAAGTACAACAACAAATATAAACAACACTTGTTTTCAGAACTAACATTAGCCTCTTAAAGTCGCAGCACAAGTTGTTTCTTCCTTTCGTTCATGGTGTAACTGCATCAGCCTTTCGCTTTAACAGTGCGGCCAACAGTAAATGTTAAATGATGAGTGCTGCAGCTACTGTTCCTGTTGTTACTTTTTTGTCGTAGGCTGTGTGTGTGTTGTTTCCTTTGGTATTTCGTTTCGAGCTTAGTCCTATTCTGAACAAAGGAAAACAGATGACCGTTATTTTTGATAATTACAGATGGTGTTCTTCTCGTAGGCCATGTGTATTATTTACACACAAGTTTCAGTTTCTTACCTTTTGTTTTGACCAAAAAAATTGAAGCTACACTCAAAGAAAAATATAATTAATATTTGTCACTGCACCCACTCACCTACTTTTTAGCGAGCAATCAATATATTCGTGGTCGGGTCTATAAGAAGATTTTCGGGTTTAGGGCTGGGGGGTGAACAGTTAATTCCGTTTGAGGTTCAGAGATAATCTTGAGTATATTTAGAAAACCGAAGGGCAGATCCGCGGTGAGTCGAACTTTTGAATTATGGCGGGTTGAAACTGAGTTATGTAACTTTTTACACCTACAATAAATGATCACAAAACCAGAATTTAACCCGCCATAATTCAAAAGTTCGACTCACGGCGGATCTGCCCTTTGGGTTTCTAAATATACCCAAGAATATCTCTGAACCTCAAAAGGAATTGTTCACCCCCCCGCCCTAGATCATAATTTTTTCGCGTAGTGAAAATTATATTGAAATAAAAAGATATAGGGTTGTCTTAGCCAGATTCGGGTAAAAGTGAAAAAGGACCGCATAAACAACATGGTATCGATTTCACGTCTTTAGGAACCGTACCTAAAATCTTCCGAGCGACATTTTTGCAGAACATTCCCAAGCTGCAAAATGTCATCTTGTGGTACTTTTATTGCGATTCTTGAAATAAAGGACGAAAAGGACATTGAAGGAAGCGAGTTAGAAGGTCGAAATGCTCTGCGAAAAAAATCCTCATTTGATTTGACTGAAGACATGTCATCTTAAAAATAAGCTCAAACAGCTTCGAACAAAGATATAACGCTGGTTTCAGACGGCTCATAGGGTTTCCAGCAAAATATTCATCACGCCATAGCTCAGAAGTTCGACTCACGGCGGATCTGTCTTTCGGGATTCTGTATGTACTCACCAAGGGCTTTCATCCTCAAAAGGAATTTTCCACACCCCAGACTTTGATCTCCATTTTGTTGCACAGTTTTATATAAGAAGACCTTCAGGTATTCCATAAAAAGACCTTCACGTCTTCTAAAAGCTTACCTTCTGGTATTCTAAAAGAAGACCTTCCTGAATTCTTAAAAATGACCTTCCGGTCTTTTATACAAAAACCGTATATTCTTTGAAAAGAAGACATTCTGGTCTTCTATAAGAAGTCCTTCGGATATTCTAATGGAACACCTTCCAGTCTTCTATAAGGATAGATTCCGGTCTTCTATAAGAAGACATTCCGATCTTCTCTAGAAAACCTTCCGATCGAAATGGTTTGGTCCGACAAAATTTTTTGAGCTACTTTAACAAATTATTACGATTTTTTCTAGAATAGTTTTTGTTTTTGAAATTTCAAATGAAAACTGATATTTTTCTGAAGGTTCTGTACTGAAAATGTACTTTATCAAAAAGCTGTCTGAAGAAATATTTAAAACTAGCAGACCCCGGTCCGCGTTGCTGTTAGTTTAGTTTATTGACAATATTTTATGAACTTTATGCTTGACAATTCAAAAATAGATATTTTCTACTTCACTTCTTCGGTCCATTGTCAAACCGAGGAGGATTTTAAATTTATCAAGAGATTTTGTCTCTAACCTTTCTTCTCTCTTATGGACTTTGTCGAATTTTGTGCCCATTGATGCTGCTTACGATTTATTATCGTCCACGTCCCATGTCTGTACAATAAAGCAGTGTAATTATTAAATTTTTAACAAACTTAAGTCTAATCCTCCCGCTTATTGAGACTTATATATTTAGTTTTTCATGCCTGTTGGACCGTTGAACCTCACCATTTCACTATGGGCCCAATGACAGGTTTTTGAGGCAACAAGTCACTGGAAGATGCGGGACCTTTCAAATTTCGTCCTGATGTTTACAGTGAGCATCAAAATATATCTGCAAACTTTGGAAGAAATCGGTTCAGATATATTTATAGCTTTCGTATATATGTTTCAACCGATTTTATCCTATTTTATATTTAAGCCGTACTAAGGTCACAATTTGCATCCGATGACTTTAAAACTTGGTATGGTACATCCTGATCAATTAAGAATCACGTCCAGAAAATTTGGTTCTGATCGGTTCAGGTATATATATCTACGTACATATAGAAAATTATTCAGGTCTGCCATGATGTTCGAAATATAAATCCTTCGAAATGGCTGGACCGAATTTGATAACATTTTGACTGTAGTTCCTTTAGGTCTTAGAATGGATCTTAAAGTAGTTTTTATACCGAAAAATGGAGGGAGCGGGGGACCTCCCCCACAACGGGTTTTAGCCAAACGCGAAATCTCTGAGATTATTTGACGTATTGGGATACAATACAATAGTAATTGTGACCTCCAACATTACTTGATGATTTGGAAGTAGGGTCCACTTCCAAAATGGACTATATCAGTCTATTCTTTCAGGTATCGTCTGTACAAAAGTGCAAAACTTTTGCGCTTTCATCGAAGTCACATTTTTGATCATAACGCCAATAATCGAGAAGTACACCCCAAATATTTCGAAGTTATTGTCGGAAAGTTTATACGTCCAAAAATGGAGACGAAAATCGGAAACTTCCTGGCTATACAATTTATAGAAGAAAAATTCGCTAAGTAGCCCGTATTCGATCTGTCTATATATGTAGGCAAACCCGACAACTACTTTTTCTTGTTTTCCAGAAATCAAAAGTTATGAATTTTCATAAGTTTGCCTCTGCTGTGCCGACAGAATTGATTGGTTGTTAGAATCCATTGATGTATCAGATGGAGCTTTTCGACTCAACCTATTTTTTTCAGGATTTAGCTAAAATGTTGCCGAGCTTGTTTTAGAGATATTTTTTCGATCATGTTTTTGCGAAGCCTCAAACAGTACTACGAGTTGGATTCGCAGTATCTTTGGCCCAATTGTTGGTAATGAAACATCTGACAACGGAATGAGGCTGATAGACTTTGCTGCGGCAACACACATGGTAGTTAGTTAGATAACTGGTTGAACTGAACTTACATCAGCCCTTAATAAAACCACTACATACAGGATGTTAGACCAAGAAGAATATAACATATAGACGTCAAACTGTGTCACAGACGTACATCACGGATTCTGATATGCCTTGGCATCCCACATTCTGAAATACTTAGAAATGTCGCTAGCAGTGCTAGCCACTATAGTGCAGTGGTAAGCACGTCCACTCTGCAATCAGAGTATTTCAACCATGAAAAACTTTTCTACAAGTGGTGTTATAACACTTGTCGTTTGAAATCAGCGAAAAACGTGGGTGCTATATCACTGAGCCAATATGGATCGGCGTGCACTCATTGATGCGAGATGCATGTGTTCACTCGGGAATGTTGTGGGAACGAAGATGTATGAATGTATGTTAGTAATGTGATTTTGTTCTGGCATCTTCATCGTCATGATTTCACATTTTTATTTTCTCTTAATGCGCTGCAGAACTTTCCTTTCTTGATTTTTCCTTTGCGTGTAATGTTAACATTTTTAACTCAGGATTTTCATGCACTTCCCAACTATTTTTATTAACGAAAGGTAATCTTTGGAATTCTCTTTGGAAATTTGGCAATTATTTTAAAGCTATTTCAAAAGTGTGACATTAAAAAAATAAACACCGCAAAATAATTACAATGCACAATACACGTTGCAGGAAGAGTTATGACTTTGATTTCACAAGTAAAGAAAGCCTATAATTAAGAACTTTCCCTACGAAAACTTAACAATTATTAAAACAATTCCAAAGGTCAAGGTGGACAATTAATAGAAAGTCTTTCTATTATATGTATGTACGTATGTATGAACCTCGTCAATAGACGGAACTTGACTTTGATGGCTTACAAAACTTTAGAACTTTGTTTAAATTGTCATTGATATTCAATTGGCATTGTACCAAATGCAACTGTCATTCATTGATGTAATAGTCTTGTCACCCAATAAATTATTGTGGCTGAATGTAAAACAAAAACACACATTACTTTACAGTTTTAAACATCGGTGCCATGGTAGAATGTTTGTACATTTGCACATCAACACCACCCAATAACCTGTAGAACCAAATCAGTTGTATAATGGATTTATGTTTCACACTAAATGCCTACGTGAGGTGGATGATGACTATACTTCGAATTTTTAATATTTGTATATTTTTTAGTACTAAAAATACGAAGATTCTGGACCAAAATTCGTTTCAAAGAAAACTGAATTCAACGAAGTGCTCATAATTTTTTATTTTCTTGCACATTGGAAAAATAAGCTTTAAAATATTCAATCAACTCATTTTGCTCTTCGTGTATTAAACTATCCACAAGAAAATATTATTAATTTAATTTTTCATTATTTTAAATATTTCATATGTGTTTTTCTTATTAGTAGACATCAAAGTATTGGATAGCGTTGCAGTTTTAATTTTTGATATCTGCTGAATCGAAAAAAATGTCGCCGTCGAAATAATTGTGGACAAAATCTGCTTCAAACAATTTGGAGTCAACTTAGCCCTCTCTGTCCGTCTGTCTGGCCGCCAGAAGCGCATGATAACTCTTGAACTGAGCAAACGATTTTGTGAAAAATTTGGTTCTTGTAATATTTTGTCGAAACTTAGATCAAGTTCGAAGGTGGGCCATTTAGGTCAACTCCTTCCGGTACCTCCATCACAAAAGTTTAAAATGTTTCGCTTAAATGGTGCGCACGGTAACTCTCGAAGGGAAAATCCAATTTGACCCAAATTTTATCATCGTAACATTTCTTCAAGACTTCAAGATCATCTTCGGATCGTAATGAATGTTTTCGCAGCAGGTTGTTCTCGCGGTGCTTTTAAATTGCTAAATTTTTTCGCAGACAACTCTATACTTCTTAAGATAATGTCCCAAAAGCACTAAATAGTCCCGCCATCACCAACTCAAATGACGAAAACGTTAACTTACGAGTTATCTGATTTGACCGAAACTTTTCACATCGTAAAATGTCTTCCAAATGAAAATTAAGTTCCAAGGTTGTATATATGGAGAACATCTTCAGGTACCTTCCCCACAAAAGTTCAAAATTTCTACTTAAGTGCAGTTTAAGGGCTGTTCGAGGATAGTTTAAAAATTTTTACCGAAAGTTCTTCTTGTGTTCCTTATTACAGCGATCATGAATATAAACTCCCAGTGAATTTTCTCACTTTCTCCTTTAAATTGAAACAGCAGAGAGACAAAACTCACAGGAAGATTATATTCATAATCAGGCTTATAATGTTCTTCGGGGACACGTCCATGCTTCCTGACATAATGGCCAAAAGCTCTAAAAAACCACGGTGACCAACTAAAATGTCTAATTGGCATGACAATTGATTCAAGCTTTGCGCAAAAAAATATTTCATTCGCAATTAAATCATGTTCGAATATGGACTATATCGGCCCACTCCTTCGCACAGGTGTAATTTAAACACATGTGTCGGATCGTTTTGTTTGCAGCAGCTAGTCTTCGCGGCTCATATTAGGACAGTGTAATGCTTATGGAAGGTAAGTTATAGCATAATTATCCTAAAGCTGTAAAAACCATACGATCACTTATTATGGCTCTTAAAGGGAGTCCTCGATGTGGTGCAATCTTTGCACATCGTAATTGTGGGATTTTGCCCTTCGGCATTATTTACTAAGTCTGGCTGTATCCCTGGTGCTATGGATTTGAATCGCTAGCCACAGAACTCAAATTCATGATTGCTTTATTGCTTTCATACTCCTTAAGGTTATCCTTGTATGTCTGCTATGAACCGCTTTGGTAGCTGACGTTCATGCCTTTCCATGATTGTGGATAGTTTTTTGTGAAGCGCATCAATGGGCACGATACTATAAAGGTTGCATCTAAAATGTCCAGAAAATGCATACAACTTTTTCCAAATCTGCTATAGCATCATCTACGCGTGGAATATTGAGAAGTTCATCTTTCAATATCCTGTTTAACTTTGCCCTGTTAGTTTTCTCAGGGTTGCGAACATATTTGATGGACGTTACTTTTTGCAAATAAGTTGATTAGTGTTCAATTATGATCTGAGAAAGACTACTAATCGGATACTACTCAATTATCTTTTTTGATTTGTCGTCTATCGGATACTAGTGTGAGATCAGTGACCTCCTGCCAACCCCTAAAGTTCCCCGAGATTGTAAATGCAAAAGTTGGGTTAGTACTTCTGTTGCGAAATTGTTAGTTTATTTCATTGCTGCCCCACATGGTATGCTATACCATTGCTTCGCGGTCAATAATAATATTTTCGTGTGGTTTAATGTCCTTCATAGTACTTCAGATCTTGCTTCTATTGAGTGGGTCATGTAGCAATAGGCTTACCGTTTTCCAGTTCCACTTTTTTCACGGCGAAGTCCGCATTGTTAAACTGGGTGCATAAGAAAGCGTTTATGGTGTTTGTAACAATTAGACGATTATGGATCCATTCCATTTTAAAATTCTTCTTAACTTTCGCAATGCATTTTAGCAGATTGGGGCCGTCGAACTCTATCTTGGCCAACCAAACGGGGTTCAAATCGGGATTTTCTGGGCCAGGATCAGCAGTTCCATGAATTTGATCATCCTGAAACTACGATGCAACTCGCTGCAGTCGAAATGGGCCAGATGTAAAAACATGTTCCATTAGAAGTTCAGACAACTTTGATTCTATTTTACCCAATACTGCAGTGGTGCTAGTGAATAGCTTTCTCTTCTTGGCATTGACAGGGGGAACTATCACATTGTCCTTAACAACTTCGTTGAAGGATCGTTTTGAAGCAGTAAGTATGGCCTTTACTACTAACGTCGTAAAGGAGGCCGCAAGGACAACCTGCTGAAAACAACTCAAAACGATCCGAGAGAAGCTCTTAAATTTTATTTTCTCAGAATTTTGTTTGAAAGGTATCCGAAGGAGTGGACCGATATAGTCCATATTCGAACCCGACCAGAAGGAATAATATGATGTGAAAAGTTGGAACCAAATCGAATTTCCTTTAGACCAGTGTTCACCAGCAACAACAAATGCAACCGCTGCGTTTGTGTTGGGCACGCACACGAGATTATCTATCCCTCTCTAGATAAACATCGTGTGCGTTAATTCATTGCTAAAACAAAGAAGATCATCGGTGGTGAGCGCAACGTTCAAACTTGATGTTTAAAACCGTTATTTCGTTTAGACACATATTTTCCTGCCAGCAATTGGAAGTGAGTTTCGCACTCCCTCGCCTAAGAGGTCACTCTGGAGACACGCCAAGGAAGATCGTTGGTGAATTACACAAACAATTTCTATAGCCTTATTTTGATTACGTTTTATTGCGTATGCCGACACTTCGGGGTGACTTCTGAATGACTTCCAAGGCGATTGTTTACATTTATTTAATGATTCAACCCATTTGAACAAATATAAAACATTTTCTATCTGGTGATTATATTAGGCTGTGGCGCAGTGGTAAGCTACTCGCTTTGCACTCTGAAGGTCCGGGTTCGCTTCCCAAGTCAGGCAACAAACATCAAATTTTTAAAATGACAAAATTAATGTAGGCGGAAATTGCAAAAAATAATTTCTCTAAAAGAGAAGAAAAATAAAAAAAAATAAATAAAAATAAAAAAATAAATAAAAACAAAAAAATAAATAAAAATAAAAAAATTTAAATAAAAATAAACAGAAAAAATATTTTTTTTTTTTTCAATTTCTAGAACTATCGCGGAAATGATCTTCTAGCTGTGTCGCTGGAGTGACTCCCAAGACGACACGCCGGCGTGGTTCATTTCTTAACAACGGAGGTCACTTCAGGGTGGGTTCTGCGAATATCGCCGCGACTATTTTCATCGCCCTGGGCGACACGCCTAAGTCACTTCCGGGATAGTTTTTGCTTGCTCTCTAGATAAACATCGTGTGCGTTAATTCATTGCTAAAACAAAAATGATCGGTGGTGAGAGTATCGTTGAAACTCGCCAGACTAATATTTCGAGGTATTGCATGACTTTTTACCGAATGTGGTACACAAACTTCAGACCCAGTACAGAATTGTAATTTACATCAATTTAAAAAACTGGGAATTTTTCTATAACGATTTAAAACGATTTAACGCCTATATCGCTATAATTTGCATCAAGGGAGAGGTCAAGAGTTAATTTTCAAGTTTCGCGTTTGTAATTTGTCAGAATATAACCCTCAGAATTCCAAATATGGAACAAAAACTAAATTCGAATATATTTCCCACAAAAATTAGGGTCAATGACGATTGGCATTCTCCTTGACCAAAACTCTTACCTCGTGCAGAAAATGTTCAGTATTGAGCTATAACTGCGATAGCTTGATTCTTCTTCTTTATTGCATATTCGATATTCGAATGTTAGCGACCATATTACATTTCATGTATAATTTTCTTTATATATTATTGATAAAATATGAATATAAATCTCTGTTTCTTGCGACACTTATTATATTTTCTGCATTTCGAAATTCCGTCCATTGTTGAATATTTTGAAGCCAGGACATCTCTTGTCTTCCTCTGCTGCGTTTACCTTCTATTTTGGCTTGTAGAATTCTTTTGCAGGATGCGGTATTTTGGGTTTCGCATTATGTGTCCGAGATATGAAATTTTTCTCCTTTTTATGTGATCGAAGAGTTCTCTTGTTTTATTCAATCTTCGTAGAACTTCGTCATTTGATACGTGAGCTATCCACGGTATTTTAAGAATTCTTCGATATATCCACATTTCGAAAGCTTCTAAGCGCTTGACATCTATTGCTTTTAAAGTCCATACTTCCACAGAATATAACAAAACTGGCCATATGTAGGCCTTTATGAACCTTGTCTTTGTTGCAATGTTAATATCATTTGAAGCTCGACACTCTCTCGAGTGGAGTGTTATGAATTGTTATATTCATGTTTTCAAAATTATTTTTCTTGCTTATTATCATATATTTTGTTATATTGGTGTTTAATCTTAACCCATATGTTTCACTACACGCAGTTAGTCTTGTGACAAGGTTTTGTAGACCCGATAAGCTGTCTGCTATTAGGGTAGTATCGTCAGCGTATCTGATATTGTTTACGTATTCATTATTTATTAGGACTCCTTCTTGGACGTTGTTAACTGATTCCTTGAATATTTTTTCGGAATAAATATTAAACAATAGTGGGGACAGTGTACAGCCCTGTCTTACTCCTTTGGATATAGATATTTCTTCCATAATTTCTCCATCGATATTAACATGTGCACTTTGATGCCAATACAGACTTTTAATGCATCTAATTTCTTTCTCGCTTATTCCAATTGACGCCAGAATATCCATGAGCTTGTCATGCTGTACGGTGTCAAATGCTTTCTCGTAGTCTATAAAGCACATAAATATATCCTTATTGACATCTCTACATTTTTGAACCAACACTTGAGCGCAGAATAGTGCTTCACGCGTTCCTTTTGCTTCTTTGAAGCCAAATTGTGTTTCACCCATTTCCCTTTCGCATTTTTCATATATCCGTTTATGTATAATTTTAAGGAAGATTTTTAGGGCATGGCTCATTAGGCTGATAAGTCGGTAGTCGTTGCATCTTTTCGGGTGAGATTTTTTTGGGATGGTTATAAATGTGGACTTCAGCCAATCCTGGGGGTATTTTCCTGTGTCATATATGTGGTTAAATAGTTTTGTTAGCAGGTCAACATTGTCACCATTTATCATTTTTAGTATGTCGGCAGGTATTTCGTCAGGACCCGTGGCTTTTCGTTCTCGGAGGGATTTTAATGCATCTTCAACTTCATTGTTTGTGATTGCCTCGCCTGTCATTTGCTGTGATATCCGGTTGTCATAATCCGATCTGGTAGAGTCTCTGAATAAGTTTTGTATGTATTCTTTCCAGATATCTTTCTTCTCAGCAGTTTCAAAAACGGGTTCATTATTATTGTTGTAAAGGACTGATGAATTGGTATTTCTGTAAATGCCGGCTGCTTCTTTCATTTTTTTGTGTAACTGGAAGTCGTCGTGCAGTGTCATCAGTTTTTTGGCTATACGCACTTCCCTTTGAATTTCCCTGTTGATTTCCCAATACATCTCGTAGTTACTATTTTTGTATTTTCTACGCTCATCCATCAGTTGAAGTATCTCTTCAGTCATCCAACTTTTACTCTTTGGTTTTGTGTAGTTTCCAAGCGTGTTACGTGCAATTGAATTGATTGTGGTCTTCACACTGTTCCATATATTTTCCACGTCATTCCTGTTGATATTGATTAATTCTGTGTTGACTTGAGAAGAAACGTCAGACCTTATTATAGGATTTTCGAGTTTTCCGATGTCAATTTTTCGATTTCGTGCTTTATTTGACTGGCGTGCTAGTTTTATGTGCATTTTTGCCATCGGGAGATTGTGGTCAGATGGTACATCTGCGCTAGGGTATGTTGTGACCTTTCTTACTGACGAGCAGTGTCGCCTGTTTATAAGTATGAAATCTATTTGGTTCCTTATCACATTGCCGACTCTATCTTGGGGGGATTTCCAAGTATATAACCTTCTTGGCGGCAGGGTGAACAGAGTATTGATAATTTTCATTTTAAATTCCTGGCAAAATTCGATGAGTCTGTCACCTCTTTCATTTCTATCTCCTAGGCCATATATTCCTTTTACTCCTGCAACTATATCGCTTCCTACCTATGCATTGAAATCGCCTTGGATTATGGTTATTTCATGCGGCTTTGTTATTTTAATGAGTTCTTCGACTTCAATGTAAAACGCTTCAATCTCGTCATTACTTTTATCTGCTGTAGGTGCATAGACTTGAATTATATTAATGTTGACTGGTTTTGCTGATATTTTTATTATCATAGTTCGATCAGATTTTGGAATGAATCCGATGACACTTTTGGCTATATGTTCCTTCACTATAATGCCAACTCCATTCCGATGATTTCTATTCGAGTTACCCGGAAAGTATATTTTGGCATTTTGGGATACAAAATCTCCAGTGTTTGGCCACCAAGTTTCACACACTCCCAGTATGTCCACATTGAGTCTATCCATTTCAGCTATGGTATTGTTGAGTTTTCCTGCTTCATATGAACTTCGAATATTCCATGTACCAATATTCAGTGTCTTTTTAGTTTTACCTCCGGGGATTCTTAGCACCCTCGAGTTACCGGAGATTGAGGGCCGTGTGTTTTGTTCTGCATTCATTGTTATATGGTTTTCAAGGGATAAATACATCAGTGATTTCCCCTTATCTTCTGATGGGTTTTAAGTTTACCGTCTTGATTTCTGCCGCTCTTCCTAGAGTACAGACGATGTTTGCAGCCGCCCACTGTGGAAACAGACACCGCTACCTGTTGGTCCGCGAGAGGTATTTGATTTCCCTCCTACCACCCATATCTGGGAAGCATTCCCCTATCCTCCACCTGGGGACGCGTCCTCTAGGGGTTACAGGCTCCCCCGAGGAGATAGCGTGATAGCGTGATTATGAAATGATTATAAAATGGGCTGTAACTCTGTTATCTGACCATGTACATCGACATAATTTGTATCAATGGAAAGGTCAACAGTTCCTCTTTCAAATATAACCACTAAATATTATCTGATCATTATCTACAATTGCAAGCATATTCTTTACCGTAAACCTAATTTTTACATAGAAGAATAGTATCGATCGGACCATCATTGCGACCTACAGAGCTGCTACTAAATCGGATAAAAATTTTATTTTTGGTCCATTTCATCCCCTAAATATTTCACGATCATCACCAAAAATTATAGGGGTCTATTCTGGTCTGAACCCGACCTCCATCCAAAAATTTCTCAAAATCGCTTTATCTCGTCGAGATATGAATGTAGGTATACCAGGTAATCTTTCTACGTAAATGGGATCTCTATAAACATTTCTGAGGGAAATCGAACAGTTTTTCATGATGAGACTTTTGATTTCCTTTATTTTTTGCTGTGGTGATGCTACTCATCAGCAAAGCATTTCAGTATATTTTGAGATTTTTTTTTGACCAACGGCTCCAAAGATATCACGCCTTGAAAAAGTCGAATTCTGTGAAAACTATATGCAAAGAAATAATCATAACTTCTCTAATATTGGTCCAATTTGAAAAAATCTTTCTATGTATGTTTTGTTGTTTTATCAGCTATTTAATAAAACAAAGAAAATATATTTGCACAGTGGGCTTGGATGCAATTTTCGCGATTTAATATTTAAAATCAATTTTTAATAATGGACCCCTTCGATTTTCTTGATTTTTTTTGTTGTATTAAACTATGTCCAATTACAAAAATGTTAAGTCCTATTGGGTAGTGAGATTCGAATGGTTACTATTTTTTCTTAATTTTTTAAAATTTGTCAATACAAATTTTCCTTTATACCGTTGGTCAAAAAAATCTGTAAAAAACTGAAATGTTTTGCTGATGAGCAGCATCACCACAGCAAAAAATAAAGAAAATCAAAAACCTCATCTTAAAAAATTTCCCGATTTCACCCAGAAATCCCCCTATAAACCACCCAAAGGAAATATTTATAGGTGGCCATTAGACGTCTTTTATAGAATACGTAGGAAAGAAAATTTATATAAGACCACCAAGGAACGATGAAAATGTCTATGCTGCCTTTTCGCTTCGGTTCTTTGTTTAACCCACATTTTACCTTCAATTTGTTTACAATGAAAATTTCACTCTTGTTAGGAATTTCACAACGTTTAATCATTTTTGGAAAATCTGAAAAAAAAAACGAAACAAAGAACTCCAAAAACACTGGTCAAACAAATTAAACTCAAATCGGCAACAATAAATAATTATTTCAAATTCTCACGACATTTAACAGTGGTGTTTCCGCTTCAGTTTTACTTTGTCCAACATTTAAATGGAAATTTCATTTCCACAATTGTTCAAATTTCTTTTGCTACCGACCAGTCAGCCGCCAGAAGAGGTAGGCGGGGATGAAATCATATTTTTGGTATTTTGATTAATTGGCTTTGCAGTTGTAATAAACCTCGGCTGGTTTATGCAAAGTGCGACAAAATAAACTTATTTAAATAGATTCGCCTAAATGTGAGATGAGTGTGTGTATGTTTGTGTGTGTGCGAGAGAGTTGATTTAAATATTAGGTTAAATATAGGATTCGTATAGTATTTCAACATGAACCCTAATTAACAGAATTTCATATTTTTGTTGTTGATGTTGGAAAAGCCACCAGTCACCACAACTATGTGTAGCTATTAATTCCGGTTTGTAGTTTCACGTTTTTTTTTTATTTTAGCTAGTCCCAATTTTGAAACATTTATGGTAAGCTGCAAATAAGGGACATGTGTTCTACCAAAATATTAAAATGGGAAGTTCTTACCGGGGGTATGTAACGAGTTTCTATGGACGAACTGAAAAGAGTTTTAAGATGTTATGTAGGGAGTATGTGTAAATGCACTGAAGAGAGTCTTAATAGACGCCCTAAAAGGAGTCTTTATATACGCAAAGAAGTGAGTTTTAAAAGACGCTCTGTAGTGTGTCTTTATAGACAAGCTGAAGGGAATCTTTATTGATGAGTCTTTATAGGAAGTCTTTTTAGATGGCCTTAAGGAAGTCCATAAACACGATGCTAAGGGATCAGGGGAGTATTCATAGACTAGACGACATGACGGGAGTCTTTATAGACGTCATGAATGGAGCCTTTTTTAGACAACATAAAGGGAGTCTTTATAGATGACATGAAGGGAGTCTTTATAGACGACAAGAAGAAAGTCTTTATAGATGACATGAAGGGAGTCTTTATAGACGACATGAAGGGGGTCTTTATAGACGACAAGAAGAGAGTCTTTATACACGACATGAAGGGAGTCTTTATAGACGACCTGAAGGGAGTCTTTATAGACGACCTGAAGGGAGTCTTTATATACGACCTGAAGGGAGTCTTTATAGACCCCTGAAAAGAGCCTTTATAGACGACCTGATGGGAGTCTTAGTAGACGACCTGAAGGGAGTCTTTTTAGATGAAATGAAGGGAGTCTTTTTAGATGAAATGAAGGGAGTCTTTTTAGATGAACTGAAGGGAGTATTTACAGAAGAGCTGAAGGGAGTCTTTATCGACGAGCTGAAGGGAGTCTTTGTAGACGACATGAAGGGAGTCTTTATAGACGACATGAAGTGAGTCTTTATAGACGACATGAGGGGAGTCTTTATAGACGACATGAAGGGAGTCTTTATAGACGACATGAAGGGAGTCTTTATAGACGACATGAAGGGAGACATGAGGGGAGTCTTTTTAGACGACATGAGGGGAGTCTTTATAGACAACATGAAGGGAGTTTTTATAGACGACATGAAGGGAGTCTTTGTAGACGACATGAGGGGAGTCTTTAAAGACAACATGAAGGAAGTCTTTATAGACGACATGAAGGGAGTCTTTATAGACGACATGAAGGGAGTCTTTATGGACGACATGAAGGGAGTCTTTATAGATGACATGAAGGGAGTCTTTATAGACGACATGAAGGGAGTCTTTGTAGACGACATGAGGGGAGTCTTTAAAGACAACATGAAGGGAGTTTTTATAGACGACATGAAGGGAGTCTTTATGGACGACATGAAGGGAGTCTTTATAGATGACATGAAGGGAGTCTTTATAGACGACATGAAGGGAGTCTTTATAGACGACATGAAGGGAGTCTTTGTAGACGACATGAGGGGAGTCTTTATAGATGACATGAAGGGAGTCTTTATAGACGACATGAAGGGAGTCTTTATAGACGACATGAAGGGAGTCTTTATGGACGACATGAAGGGAGTCTTTGTAGACGACATGAAGGGAGTCTTTATAGATGACATGAAGGGAGTCTTTATAGACGACATGAAGGGAGTCTTTATAGACGACATGAAGGGAGACATGAGGGGAGTCTTTTTAGACGACATGAAGGGAGTCTTTATAGACAACATGAAGGGAGTTTTTATAGACGACATGAAGGGAGTCTTTGTAGACGACATGAGGGGAGTCTTTAAAGACAACATGAAGGAAGTCTTTATAGACGACATGAAGGGAGTCTTTATAGACGACATGAAGGGAGTCTTTATGGACGACATGAAGGGAGTCTTTATAGATGACATGAAGGGAGTCTTTATAGACGACATGAAGGGAGTCTTTATAGACGACATGAAGGGAGTCTTTATAGACGACATGAAGGGAGTCTTTATAGACGACATGAAGGGAGTCTTTATGGTCGACATGAAGGGAGTCTTTATAGACGACATCAGAGGAGTCTTTATAGACGACATGAAGGGAGTCTTTATAGACGACATGAAGGGAGTCTTTATAGACGACATGAAGGGAGTCTTTATAGACGACATGAAGGGAGTCTTTATGGTCGACATGAGAGGAGTCTTTATAGACGACATGAAGGGAGTCTTTATAGACGACATGAAGGGAGTCTTTATGGTCGACATGAAGGGAGTCTTTATAGACGACATCAGAGGAGTCTTTATAGACGACATGAAGGGAGTCTTTATAGACGACATGAGGGGAGTCTTTATATACGACATGAAAGGAGTCTTTATAGACGACATGAAGGTAGTCTTTATAGATGACCTGGAGGAAGTCTTTCTTTATAAACGACCTGAAGGGAGTCTTTATAGACGACATGAAGGGAGTCTTTATAGACGACATGAAGGGAGTCTTTATAGACGACATGAAGGGAGTTTTTATAGACGACATGAAGGGAGTCTTTATAGCCGACATGAAGGGAGTCTTTATAGACGACCTGAAGGTAGTTTTTATAGACGACCTGAAAGGAGTCGTTATAGATGAACAGAAGGGAGTCTTTATAGACGACCTGAAGGTAGTCGTTACAGATGAACAGAAGGGAGTCTTAATAGACGACCTGAAGGAAGTCTTTATAGGCGACCTTAAGGGAGTCTTAATACACGACCTTAAGGGAGTCTTTATAGACGACATGAAGGGAGTTTTTATAGGCGACATGAAGGGAGTCTTTATAGGCGACTTGAAGGGAGTCTTTATAGGCGACTTGAAGGGAGTCTTTATAGATGACATGAAGGGACTCTTTATAGACGACATGAAGGGAGTCTTTATAGACGACATGAAGGGAGTCTTTATAGACGACATGAAGGGAGTCTTTGTAGACGACATGAAGGGACTCTTTATAGACGACATGAAGGGAGTCTTTATAGACGACATGAAGGGAGTCTTTATAGACGACATGAAGGGAGTTTTTATAGACGACCTGAAGGTAGTCGTTACAGATGAACAGAAGGGAGTCTTAATAGACGACCTGAAGGAAGTCTTTATAGGCGATCTTAAGGGAGTCTTAATACACTACCTTAAGGGAGTCTTTATAGATGTCACGAAGGGAGTCTTTATAGACGACATGAAGGGAGTTTTTATAGGCGTCATGAAGGGAGTCTTTATACACGACCTGAAGGGAGTCTTTATCGACGACTGAAGGGAGTCTTTTTAGAAGACCAGAAGGGGGTCTTTATATACAACCGAAAATAGTCTTAATAGACGATCTGAAAGCAGTTTTTATAGACGGCATGAAGGGAGTCTTTATAGAGGGCCGGAAGGCAGTCGTCATAGGCAAATAGAAGTGAATTCTTATAGGCGTCTTTATAGAAAACCAGAAGAGGGTGTTTTTAGACAAGCAGAAGGAAATCTTCATAGACAACCAGAAGAAGTCTTTATAGACGAGTCTTTAAAGACGACCAGAAGGGAGGGGAGTCTTTAAAGACGACATAAAGGGAGTCTTTATAGACGGCATAAAGAGAGTCTTTATAGACGTCATGAAGGGAGTCTTTATAGACGTCATGAAGGGAGTCTTTATAGACGACATGAAGGGAGTCGTTATAGACGACATAAAGGGAGTCTTAATAGACGACATAAAGGGAGTTTTTATAGACGACATGAAGGGAGTCTTTATAGGCGACATGAAGGGAGTCTTTACAGACGACATGAAGGGAGTATTTATAGGCGACACGAAGGGAGTTTTTATAGACGACATGAAAGGAGTCTTTATAGACGACATGACGGGAATCTTTATAGACGACACGAAGTGAGTCTTTATAGATGACCTGGAGGAAGTCTTTCTTTATAAACGAGCTGAAGGGAGTCTTTATAGACGACATGAAGGTAGTCTTTATAGACGACCTGAAGGTAGTCTTAATACACGACCTGAAGGTAGTCTTTATAGACGACCTGAAGGTAGTCTTTATAGATGAACTGAAGGTAGTCTTTTTAGTTGAACTGAATGGAATGTGGAGAGGTCTTTAGACGCCCTGAAAGGGACTTTAGACGACATGCATGGAGTCTTTATGGACGCTATTCATGGCAGTTGAGTGGAATTGGGCGAGACCGTGGTACAATGGTAATCAGACCCGCCTTGCACTCTGTATTCCCAGGTTCGATTCTATGGCCAGGCAAAATCACATTTTCAACAGTGGCAAAATTTGTCCTTAGCGTAATGTTAGCGACATTTTCTGAGTATTTTAGCCATGTAAATCTTCTCTACAAGTAGTGCTATACGACATGTCGTTCCAACTGGTCTATAGAAAGCTGGTTCCATAAAATTGAGCTAATATGAATAGGAGTACTCACATTGGTGTTTGTGGGAAATACATACATATCCAAAGCAACAAAAATTTGTTGCTTAAAAGTGATTTCTTGAAAACCGCAAACAGTTTATAATCAGACATAAGACTATTAGCGTGTTTAAGTAGAAACCACCACAACCACCAAAATTCTCTAAATATCCATATTGCAGTCATGCTGATATTCATGCGCCCGGCGTTATCTAAAAATAACTGCAAAACAAACGCAAACGGACCATTTGCCAATTTGTGAAATTCACTAATGACACATATCCTCCTTCCTTCGTGGAAAATTCTTCAACAGACCAACAATAGGAGTATGCACATAAATTCCTCTTGTTGTTGTTGCTGCTGCTGCAACAGCAATATAAATCATCGCAAGAATAATCAGCTATAATTCCCTTAGATTTTATTCTAACGACAAATTCTGTTCACAAGTGCAAATTAAATTTTGATTTTTATTTTTTCTTTCTTTCGTTTTTTGATTTGTTTCGCGTATGAGCGTTTTGTGGCTTGTTAATTGTTTTCACGCACACAATTTATGCATAAAATATTCGTACTTCTTGCCATAGTTTTGTACATACAAAAATTGTGGATGGACGGTGAATTGAAGTTATTCCCTTAGTTTTGACCATTGTTGTTGTTTGCACGTGAGATTTGTTTCCATTATTTTCACTATTTCCGGGAGGGGTTGAATATTTTATTTTCACAATTCGAATGTTATGTGGTGACCCACCATAGGTGTAGCCAGACCTAAATGTTTTAGGCGTGAGTTTTGATTAGGCGTGAGTTTCATATCACATTTTTATTGTATTGTGTTCTAAGTTTTTACAGATTCTAAGTTTTTACAAAAGTTGTTAATATTAGAAAGTGATGTGGTATATAAAATATAAAATTGTTTTCTTTTCCACAACAAATCAACGAACGTATATTTTATTACATATTACATACATACACGACAAGGAAGAAGAAACTTCTTCTGCTTGTCGATAAAGACGACCATTTGGTCGTCTTTCAAATGTTCCTATACTCTCTAGTGTCAACGTAGGCTCTCACGTGTTCGTGTATAGGCTAAATAAATACACACTGATTGTCTGTTAGGCCATCTATGGGAAGGGTATTGTCTATATTAACTCTCGGTCTTCGTTTAGCACGATTTTCTTCACTTGAAATCGATTTTTGGTCATATATTTGGATCGGTCTGACCGTATTTTTTTACAATCTGCCTGTCCCAAGCCGGGGAACAGAAGAATGGTTTGGATCTTGGCATTTTAAGCCGCACCCGTAAAAACCTAAAAACAATGAAAAACGAGCAGAACTGTAAAGACTCAGCTCATCTATAAAGACTTCTTTCTAATCGACTATAAAGACTACCTTCAGCTCGTCTATTAAGCCTTAATTCAACTCGTCTCTAAAGACTACCTTTAGGTCGTCTAAAGAGAATACCATCAGTGCGTCTATAAACATTTTCTTCAGCTCATATATATAAAGACTCCCTTTAGCTCGTCTATAAAGTCTCCCTGCAGCTCACCTGTAAAGACACCCTTAAGCAGGGATGCCAACTGTTCCGACGTATAAATCGCTACAGACAAGTTGTGTTAAAAACCACCACAAATCTCTACTGACTAAGACCAAAAAAACACTACGAAAATGTGTAAACACGGCAGAGATTGTCAATTGTTACACAAAAAGAGAGAAATTTAAAAGATCGAACATACATGTTTTTATCCATTTCTTCAAGAAAATATCCGATTGCCATGCTTTTATATATTTTTGAACATGATCTGCCATCTAAATGTATGAATATGTATTTCACTCGCTGCACAATATACAGTAGTTTTGATTTTTTCTGCCAATCGTTTTAGTGCGAATTTGATTTTCCTGCCAAAAAACTAAAATATTTGCATTTTTGTCAAATTTTAAATGCAAACTACACTTTTAACTGCTAATCATCTAAGTGCGAATTTTATTTAACTACCAATAATATTTGGAAAAATTAACGCATTTTCACAGAGAAATTTGTATTTACCAGCCAAAACTAAAATCACGTCATGCGACAGTTGCTAACTCATGCACAGGGTCTTTTGTACAGAAGAAAACTGTTTTATGTTGATCATTTGTAGGCAACCTATGATATTATGGAAAAAATAGGCTTTTTAGTCGTGGGAACTCTTTCTACGAACTTATTTATTGTTGTAAAATAATTCTAGCTTAAGCTCGGGTTTTTAAAATTTTTAAAACAACAAGTTTTATTTAAATTAGGATGTAGTTAAAATTGATTTAATTTCGGTTTACATATGCGGCTACGAGATTTTTTAAATGTTTCTGATGAATTCGCATTTAAACGAATTCATCGGTTACGTTTATTCTTGAGCTCTGGTCGTCATGAAATTGGGGAAGAGTTCTTTGTTTCAATACAAAGAACTAAGAGAACTGATGAGTCCAAGTGGCGTTGGACGAAACTAGTATACTTTGCCTTTCCCGAAATTAAATCAATTTTAACTACATCCCACGAGATTAATCTGGAATTATTTTACAGCAATAAAAAAATACACATCTCAACAAAACTGCCAATGTGAATCTAATAATAATTATTAAGTTTTCCACAAACATCCCAGAAGGGGCAAGGGAGACTTCTCTCATATCACATCTGCAGTTTCAAGGCATATTTATTGTGTCACCTGCAGGTTGTTGCAATAATACAAAGAAAAAGTTAACATCACTTTCTTTGAAACAGAAATTGAATGACAGATGTGGAAGCAAATATAACGATAATAATTGTCATTTAATTCCATTTTGGTTCTTTCAGCTGATGAAAAATAAGCTTTTTGATTATATGTTTTTATTTTTTCACTATTCCTCTCCAAATAGTTTTCGGATATCAAGAAATCTGAAGCTGAATATTACATGAAGAGCCAATTCTTAGGCAGGTGAACGAATCGGATAACTGCCACTTTTTGGCAGCTAAAAATATTAAAGATAAGTGCGAAATTCGCTTTGCTGCCACAAAATGCACGCAAAACTTGTTTTGGCAGCTAAGTCAAAACTACTGTACTCTTTTTCGTTTGCTTTAAAAGTGATGACAACAAACAATTTTGCGTAAAAATCGCTACAACCGCTACCATAAACAACCAAAATCGCTACCGTAGCGATTTTTAAAAAAAATCGCTACAACTAGTAAACAGTGGTTTTTGCACGACAAAAATCACCACAAGTAGCGGGAAAACCACCAAGTTGGCATCCCTGCCCTTGAGTGCATCTGAAAAGATTACCATCAAAGCGTATAAAAAAAACCCCCTTCAATACGAGTAAAAATTCTCCCTTTAGTGCGCTTTTACCGATAGTACGTCTATAAAGATTACCTTCAGCTCATCTGTAAAACTCCCTTTACTAGTCCATAAAAACTCCAATTAAAGACCCCAGTGTGTCCACAAAAAACCCTTTAGCTCGTCTATAAAGACCCCTTCAGTGCGTCTATAAAGACTCCCTTCAGTGCGTCTATAAAGACTCCCTTCAGTGCGTCTATAAAGACTCCCTTCAGTGCGTCTATAAAGACTCCCTTCAGTGTGTCTATAAAGAGTCCCTTCAGCTCGTCTATAAAGACTCTTTTCAGCTTGTCTAAAAGGACTTTTTTAACTTGTCTATAAAGACTCCCTTCAGCGCGTCTATAAAGACTCCCTTCAGCGCGTCTATAAAGACTGCCTTCAGCTCGTCTATGAAGACTTCCTTCATTTTGGTCTATAAAGACTTCCTTCAGTGCGTCTATAAAGACTCTCTTCAGTGCGTCTATAAAAACTCCCTTCAGTGCGTCTATAAAGACTCCCTTCAGTGCGTCTATAAAGACTCCCTTCAGTGTGTCTATAAAGAGTCCCTTCAGCTCGTCTATAAAGACTCTTTTCAGCTTGTCTAAAAGGACTTTTTTAACTTGTCTATAAAGACTCCCTTCAGCGCGTCTATAAAGACTGCCTTCAGCTCGTCTATGAAGACTCCCTTCAGTACGCCTATAAAGACTTCCTTCAGTGCGTCTATAAAGACTTCCTTCAGTGCGTCTATAAAGTTCAGTTCGTTTATAAAGACTCCCTTCACTTCGTCTGTAAAGACTCCCTTCAGTTCGTCTTTAAAGACTCCCTTCAGCTCATCCATAAAGACTCCCTTCAGCTCGTCCATAAAGACTCCCTTCAGCTCGTCTATAAAGACTCCCTTCAGCTCGTCTATAAAGACTCCCTTCAGCTCGTCTATAAAAACTCCCTTCAGCTCGTCTATAAAGACTACCTTCAGTTCGTTTATAAAGACTCCCTTCACTTCGTCTATGAAGACTCCCTCCATTTCGTCTATAGAGACTCCCTTCTGTTCGTCTATAAAGACTCCCTTCACTTCGTCTATAAAGACTCCCTTCAGTTCGTTTATAAAGACTCCTTTTAGTCGTCTATAAAGACTCCCTTCAGTTCGTCTATAAAGACTCCCTTCAGTGCGTCTATAAAGACTCCCTTCAGTGCGTCTATAAAGACTCCCTTCAGTGCGTCTATAAAGACTCCCTTCAGTGCGTCTATAAAGACTCCCTTCAGTGTGTCTATAAAGAGTCCCTTCAGCTCGTCTATAAAGACTCTTTTCAGCTTGTCTAAAAGGACTTTTTTAACTTGTCTATAAAGACTCCCTTCAGCGCGTCTGTAAAGACTCCCTTCAGCGCGTCTATAAAGACTGCCTTCAGCTCGTCTATGAAGACTTCCTTCATTTTGGTCTATAAAGACTTCCTTCAGTGCGTCTATAAAGACTCTCTTCAGTGCGTCTATGAAAACTCCCTTCAGTACGCCTATAAAGACTTCCTTCAGTGCGTCTATAAAGACTTCCTTCAGTGCGTCTATAAAGACTCCCTTCAGTTCGTCTATAAAGACTCCCTTCAGTTCGTCTATAAAGACTCCCTTCAGTTCGTCTATAAAGACTCCCTTCAGTTCGTCTATAAAGACTCCCTTCAGTTCGTCTATAAAGACTCCCTTCCGTTCGTCTATAAAGACTCCCTTCCGTTCGTCTATAAAGACTCCCTTCAGCTCGTCTATAAAGACTCCCTTCACTTCGTCTATAAAGACTCCCATCACTTCGTCTATAAAGACTCCCATCACTTCGTCTATAAAGACTCCCTTCAGTTCGTCTATAGAGACTCCCTTCAGTTCGTCTATAAAGACTCCCTTCAGTTCGTCTATAAAGACTCCCTTCAGTTCGTCTATAAAGACTCCCTTCAACTCGTCTATAAAGACTCCCTTCAGTTCGTCTATAAAGACTCCCTTCAGTACGTCTATAAAGACTCCCTTCAGTGTGTCTATACAGACTCCCTTCAGTGCGTCTATAAAGACTCCCTTCAGTGCGCCTATAAAGACTCCCTTCAGTGCGTCTATAAAGACTCCCTTCAGTGCGTCTATAAAGATTCCCTTCAGTGCGTCTATAAAGACTCCCTTCAGTTCGTCTATAAAGACTCCCTTCAGTTCGTCTATAAAGACTCCCTTCAGTGCGTCTATAAAGACTCCCTTCAGTGCGTCTATAAAGACTCCCTTCAGTGCGTCTATAAAGACTCCCTTTAGTGCGTCTATAAAGACTCCCTTCAGTTCGTCTATAAAGACTCCCTTCAGTTCGTCTATAAAGACTCCCTTCAGTTCGTCTATAAAGACTCCCTTAGTACGTCTATAAAGACTCCCTTCAGTGCGTCTATAACGGCTCCCTTCAGTGCGTCTATAAAGACTCCCTTCAGTGCGTCTATAAAGACTCCCTTCAGTGCGTCTATAAAGACTCCCTTCAGTGCGTCTATAAAGACTCCCTTCAGTGCGTCTATAAAGACTCCCTTCAGTGCGTCTATAAAGACTCCCTTCAGTGCGTCTATAAAGACTCCCTTCCGTTCGTCTATAAAGACTCCTTCATTCGTCTATAAAGACTCCTTCATTCGTCTATAAAGACTCCCTTCAGCTCGTCTATAAAGACTCCCTTCAGCTCGTCTATAAAGACTCCCTTCAGTACGTCTATAAAGACTCCCTTCAGTTCGTCTATAAAGACTCCCTTCAGTTCGTCTATAAAGACTCCCTTCAGTTCGTCTATAAAGACTCCCTTCAGTGCGTCTATAAAGACTCCCTTCAGTGCGTCTATAAAGACTCCCTTCCGTTCGTCTATAAAGACTCCTTCATTCGTCTATAAAGACTCCTTCATTCGTCTATAAAGACTCCCTTCAGCTCGTCTATAAAGACTCCCTTCAGCTCGTCTATAAAGACTCCCTTCAGTACGTCTATAAAGACTCCCTTCAGTTCGTCTATAAAGACTCCCTTCAGTTCGTCTATAAAGACTCCCTTCAGTTCGTCTATAAAGACTCCCTTCAGTGCGTCTATAAAGACTCCCTTCAGTTAGTCTATAAAGACTCCCTTCAGTTAGTCTATAAAGACTCCCTTCAGTTCGTCTATAAAGACTCCCTTCAGTGTGTCTATAAAGACTCCCTTCAGTTCGTCTATAAAGACTCCCTTCAGTTCGTCTATAAAGACTCCCTTCAGTTCGTCTATAAAGACTCCCTTCAGTGCGTCTATAAAGACTCCCTTCAGTTCGTCTATAAAGACTCCCTTCAGTTCGTCTATAAAGACTCCCTTCAGTACGTCTATAAAGACTCCCTTCAGTGCGTCTATAAAGACTCCCTTCAGTGCGTCTATAAAGACTCCCTTCAGTGCGTCTATAAAGACTCCCTTCAGTGCGTCTATAAAGACTCCCTTCAGTGCGTCTATAAAGACTCCCTTCAGTGCGTCTATAAAGACTCCCTTCAGTGCGTCTATAAAGACTCCCTTCAGTGCGTCTATAAAGACTCCCTTCAGTGCGTCTATAAAGACTCCCTTCCGTTCGTCTATAAAGACTCCTTCATTCGTCTATAAAGACTCCTTCATTCGTCTATAAAGACTCCCTTCAGCTCGTCTATAAAGACTCCCTTCAGCTCGTCTATAAAGACTCCCTTCAGTACGTCTATAAAGACTCCCTTCAGTTCGTCTATAAAGACTCCCTTCAGTTCGTCTATAAAGACTCCCTTCAGTTCGTCTATAAAGACTCCCTTCAGTGCGTCTATAAAGACTCCCTTCAGTTAGTCTATAAAGACTCCCTTCAGTTAGTCTATAAAGACTCCCTTCAGTGCGTCTATAACGGCTCCCTTCAGTGCGTCTATAAAGACTCCCTTCAGTGCGTCTATAAAGACTCCCTTCAGTGCGTCTATAAAGACTCCCTTCAGTGCGTCTATAAAGACTCCCTTCAGTGCGTCTATAAAGACTCCCTTCAGTGCGTCTATAAAGACTCCCTTCAGTGCGTCTATAAAGACTCCCTTCAGTGCGTCTATAAAGACTCCCTTCCGTTCGTCTATAAAGACTCCTTCATTCGTCTATAAAGACTCCTTCAGTGCGTCTATAAAGACTCCCTTCAGTGCGTCTATAAAGACTCCCTTCAGTGCGTCTATAAAGATTCCCTTCAGTGCGTCTATAAAGACTCCCTTCAGTTCGTCTATAAAGACTCCCTTCAGTTCGTCTATAAAGACTCCCTTCAGTGCGTCTATAAAGACTCCCTTCAGTGCGTCTATAAAGATTCCCTTCAGTGCGTCTATAAAGACTCCCTTCAGTTCGTCTATAAAGACTCCCTTCAGTGCGTCTATAACGGCTCCCTTCAGTGCGTCTATAAAGACTCCCTTCAGTGCGTCTATAAAGACTCCCTTCAGTGCGTCTATAAAGACTCCCTTCAGTGCGTCTATAAAGACTCCCTTCAGTGCGTCTATAAAGACTCCCTTCAGTGCGTCTATAAAGACTCCCTTCAGTGCGTCTATAAAGACTCCCTTCAGTGCGTCTATAAAGACTCCCTTCCGTTCGTCTATAAAGACTCCTTCATTCGTCTATAAAGACTCCTTCATTCGTCTATAAAGACTCCCTTCAGCTCGTCTATAAAGACTCCCTTCAGCTCGTCTATAAAGACTCCCTTCAGTACGTCTATAAAGACTCCCTTCAGTTCGTCTATAAAGACTCCCTTCAGTTCGTCTATAAAGACTCCCTTCAGTTCGTCTATAAAGACTCCCTTCAGTGCGTCTATAAAGATTCCCTTCAGTGCGTCTATAAAGACTCCCTTCAGTGCGTCTATAAAGACTCCCTTCAGTTCGTCTATAAAGACTCCCTTCAGTGCGTCTATAAAGACTCCCTTCAGTGCGTCTATAAAGATTCCCTTCAGTGCGTCTATAAAGACTCCCTTCAGTTCGTCTATAAAGACTCCCTTCAGTGCGTCTATAACGGCTCCCTTCAGTGCGTCTATAAAGACTCCCTTCAGTGCGTCTATAAAGACTCCCTTCAGTGCGTCTATAAAGACTCCCTTCAGTGCGTCTATAAAGACTCCCTTCAGTGCGTCTATAAAGACTCCCTTCAGTGCGTCTATAAAGACTCCCTTCAGTGCGTCTATAAAGACTCCCTTCAGTGCGTCTATAAAGACTCCCTTCCGTTCGTCTATAAAGACTCCTTCATTCGTCTATAAAGACTCCTTCATTCGTCTATAAAGACTCCCTTCAGCTCGTCTATAAAGACTCCCTTCAGCTCGTCTATAAAGACTCCCTTCAGTACGTCTATAAAGACTCCCTTCAGTTCGTCTATAAAGACTCCCTTCAGTTCGTCTATAAAGACTCCCTTCAGTTCGTCTATAAAGACTCCCTTCAGTGCGTCTATAAAGACTCCCTTCAGTTAGTCTATAAAGACTCCCTTCAGTTAGTCTATAAAGACTCCCTTCAGTTCGTCTATAAAGACTCCCTTCAGTGTGTCTATAAAGACTCCCTTCAGTTCGTCTATAAAGACTCCCTTCAGTTCGTCTATAAAGACTCCCTTCAGTGCGTCTATAAAGACTCCCTTCAGTGCGTCTATAAAGACTCCCTTCAGTGCGTCTATAAAGACTCCCTTCAGTGCGTCTATAAAGACTCCCTTCAGTGCGTCTATAAAGACTCCCTTCAGTGCGTCTATAAAGACTCCCTTCAGTGCGTCTATAAAGACTCCCTTCAGTGCGTCTATAAAGATTCCCTTCAGTGCGTCTATAAAGACTCCCTTCAGTTCGTCTATAAAGACTCCCTTCAGTTCGTCTATAAAGACTCCCTTCAGTGCGTCTATAAAGACTCCCTTCAGTGCGTCTATAAAGACTCCCTTTAGTGCGTCTATAAAGACTCCCTTCAGTTCGTCTATAAAGACTCCCTTCAGTTCGTCTATAAAGACTCCCTTCAGTTCGTCTATAAAGACTCCCTTCAGTACGTCTATAAAGACTCCCTTCAGTGCGTCTATAACGGCTCCCTTCAGTGCGTCTATAAAGACTCCCTTCAGTGCGTCTATAAAGACTCCCTTCAGTGCGTCTATAAAGACTCCCTTCAGTGCGTCTATAAAGACTCCCTTCAGTGCGTCTATAAAGACTCCCTTCAGTGCGTCTATAAAGACTCCCTTCAGTGCGTCTATAAAGACTCCCTTCAGTGCGTCTATAAAGACTCCCTTCCGTTCGTCTATAAAGACTCCTTCATTCGTCTATAAAGACTCCTTCATTCGTCTATAAAGACTCCCTTCAGCTCGTCTATAAAGACTCCCTTCAGCTCGTCTATAAAGACTCCCTTCAGTACGTCTATAAAGACTCCCTTCAGTTCGTCTATAAAGACTCCCTTCAGTTCGTCTATAAAGACTCCCTTCAGTTCGTCTATAAAGACTCCCTTCAGTGCGTCTATAAAGACTCCCTTCAGTTAGTCTATAAAGACTCCCTTCAGTGCGTCTATAACGGCTCCCTTCAGTGCGTCTATAAAGACTCCCTTCAGTGCGTCTATAAAGACTCCCTTCAGTGCGTCTATAAAGACTCCCTTCAGTGCGTCTATAAAGACTCCCTTCAGTGCGTCTATAAAGACTCCCTTCAGTGCGTCTATAAAGACTCCCTTCAGTGCGTCTATAAAGACTCCCTTCAGTGCGTCTATAAAGACTCCCTTCAGTGCGTCTATAAAGACTCCCTTCCGTTCGTCTATAAAGACTCCTTCATTCGTCTATAAAGACTCCTTCATTCGTCTATAAAGACTCCCTTCAGCTCGTCTATAAAGACTCCCTTCAGCTCGTCTATAAAGACTCCCTTCAGTACGTCTATAAAGACTCCCTTCAGTTCGTCTATAAAGACTCCCTTCAGTTCGTCTATAAAGACTCCCTTCAGTTCGTCTATAAAGACTCCCTTCAGTGCGTCTATAAAGACTCCCTTCAGTTAGTCTATAAAGACTCCCTTCAGTTAGTCTATAAAGACTCCCTTCAGTTCGTCTATAAAGACTCCCTTCAGTGTGTCTATAAAGACTCCCTTCAGTTCGTCTATAAAGACTCCCTTCAGTTCGTCTATAAAGACTCCCTTCAGTGCGTCTATAAAGACTCCCTTCAGTGCGTCTATAAAGACTCCCTTCAGTGCGTCTATAAAGACTCCCTTCAGTGCGTCTATAAAGACTCCCTTCAGTGCGTCTATAAAGACTCCCTTCAGTGCGTCTATAAAGACTCCCTTCAGTGCGTCTATAAAGACTCCCTTCAGTGCGTCTATAAAGACTCCCTTCAGTGCGTCTATAAAGATTCCCTTCAGTGCGTCTATAAAGACTCCCTTCAGTTCGTCTATAAAGACTCCCTTCAGTTCGTCTATAAAGACTCCCTTCAGTGCGTCTATAAAGACTCCCTTCAGTGCGTCTATAAAGACTCCCTTTAGTGCGTCTATAAAGACTCCCTTCAGTGCGTCTATAAAGACTCCCTTCAGTTCGTCTATAAAGACTCCCTTCAGTTCGTCTATAAAGACTCCCTTCAGTACGTCTATAAAGACTCCCTTCAGTGCGTCTATAACGGCTCCCTTCAGTGCGTCTATAAAGACTCCCTTCAGTGCGTCTATAAAGACTCCCTTCAGTGCGTCTATAAAGACTCCCTTCAGTGCGTCTATAAAGACTCCCTTCAGTGCGTCTATAAAGACTCCCTTCAGTGCGTCTATAAAGACTCCCTTCAGTGCGTCTATAAAGACTCCCTTCAGTGCGTCTATAAAGACTCCTTCATTCGTCTATAAAGACTCCTTCATTCGTCTATAAAGACTCCCTTCAGCTCGTCTATAAAGACTCCCTTCAGCTCGTCTATAAAGACTCCCTTCAGTACGTCTATAAAGACTCCCTTCAGTTCGTCTATAAAGACTCCCTTCAGTTCGTCTATAAAGACTCCCTTCAGTTCGTCTATAAAGACTCCCTTCAGTGCGTCTATAAAGACTCCCTTCAGTTAGTCTATAAAGACTCCCTTCAGTTAGTCTATAAAGACTCCCTTCAGTTCGTCTATAAAGACTCCCTTCAGTGTGTCTATAAAGACTCCCTTCAGTTCGTCTATAAAGACTCCCTTCAGTTCGTCTATAAAGACTCCCTTCAGTGCGTCTATAAAGACTCCCTTCAGTGCGTCTATAAAGACTCCCTTCAGTGCGTCTATAAAGACTCCCTTCAGTGCGTCTATAAAGACTCCCTTCAGTGCGCCTATAAAGACTCCCTTCAGTGCGTCTACAAAGACTCCCTTTAGGGCGTATATAAAGACTCCCTTCAGTGCGTCTATAAAGACTCCCTTCAGTGCGTCTATAAAGACTCCCTTCAGTGCGTCTATAAAGACTCCCTTCAGTGCGTCTATAAAGACTCCCTTCAGTGCGTCTATAAAGACTCCCTTCAGTGCGTCTATAAAGACTCCCTTCAATGCGTCTATAAAGACTCCCTTCAGTGCGTCTATAAAGACTCCCTTCAGTGCGTCTATAAAGACTCCCTTCAGTGCGTCTATAAAGACTCCCTTCACTTCGTCTATAAAGACTCCCTTCAGTTCGTCTATAAAGACTCCCTTCAGTTCGTCTATAAAGACTCCCTTCAGTTCGTCTATAGAGACTCCCTTCAGTGCGTCTATAAAGACTCCCTTCAGTGTGTCTATAAAGACTCCCTTCAGTGTGTCTATAAAGACTCCCTTCAGTTCGTCTATAAAGACTCCCTTCAGTTCGTCTATAAAGACTCCCTTCAGTTCGTCTATAAAGACTCCCTTCAGTGCGTCTATAAAGACTCCCTTCAGTGCGTCCAGAAAGACTGCCTTCAGCTCGTCTATAAAGACTCCCTTCACCTCGTCTATAAGACTCCCTTCAGTGCATCTGTAAAGACTCCATTCAGTGCGTCTGTAAAGACTGCCTTCAGCTCGTCTATAAAGACTCCCTTCAGCTCGTCTATAAAGACTCCCTTCAGTGCGTCTATAAAGACTCCCTTCAGTGCGTCTATAAAGACTCCCTTCAGTGCGTCTATAAAGACACCCTTCAGTGCATCTACAAAGACTCCCTTCAGTGCGTCCAGAAAGACTGCCTTCAGCTCGTCTATAAAGACTCCCTTCACCTCGTCTATAAGACTCCCTTCAGTGCATCTGTAAAGACTCCATTCAGTGCGTCTATAAAGACTGCCTTCAGCTCGTCTATAAAGACTGCCTTCAGCTCGTCTATAAAGACTCCCTTCAGCTCGTCTATAAAGACTCCCTTCAGTGCGTCTATAAAGACTCCCTTCAGTGCGTCTATAAAGACACCCTTCAGTGCATCTATAAAGACTCCCTTCAGTGCGTCCAGAAAGACTGCCTTCAGCTCGTCTATAAAGACTCCCTTCACCTCGTCTATAAGACTCCCTTCAGTGCATCTGTAAAGACTCCATTCAGTGCGTCTGTAAAGACTGCCTTCAGCTCGTCTATAAAGACTCCCTTCAGCTCGTCTATAAAGACTCCATTCAGTGCGTCTATAAAGACTCCCTTCAGTGCATCTATAAAGACTCCCTTCAGTGCGTCTATAAAGACTCCCTTCAGTGCGTCTATAAAGACTCCCTTCGGTGCGTCTATAAAGACTCCCTTCAGTGCGTCCAGAAAGACTGCCTTCAGCTCGTCTATAAAGACTCCCTTCACCTCGTCTATAAGACTCCCTTCAGTGCGTCTGTAAAGACTCCCTTCAGTGCGTCTATAAAGACTGCCTTCAGCTCGTCTATAAAGACTGCCTTCAGCTCGTCTATAAAGACTGCCTTCAGCTCGTCTATAAAGAATCCCTTCAGTGCGTCTATAAAGACTCCCTTCAGTGTGTCTATAAAGACTCCCTTCAGTTCGTCTATAAAGACTCCCTTCAGTTCGTCTATAAAGACTCCCTTCAGTTCGTCTATAAAGACTCCCTTCAGTTCGTCTATAAAGACTCCCTTCAGTGCGTCTATAAAGACTCCCTTCAGTGCGTCTATAAAGACTCCCTTCAGTGCGTCTATAAAGACTCCCTTCAGTGCGTCTATAAAGACTCCCTTCAGTGCGCCTATAAAGACTCCCTTCAGTGCGCCTATAAAGACTCCCTTCAGTGCGTCTACAAAGACTCCCTTTAGGGCGTATATAAAGACTCCCTTCAGTGCGTCTATAAAGACTCCCTTCAGTGCGTCTATAAAGACTCCCTTCAGTGCGTCTATAAAGACTCCCTTCAGTGCGTCTATAAAGACTCCCTTCAGTGCGTCTATAAAGACTGCCTTCAGTGCGTCTATAAAGACTCCATTCAGTGCGTCTATAAAGACTCCCTTCAGTGCGTCTATAAAGACTCCCTTCAGTGCGTCTATAAAGACTCCCTTCAGTGCGTCCATAAAGACTCCCTTCAGTGCGTCTACAAAGACTCCCTTTAGGGCGTATATAAAGACTCCCTTCAGTGCGTCTATAAAGACTCCCTTCAGTGCGTCTATAAAGACTCCCTTCAGTGCGTCTATAAAGACTCCCTTCAGTGCGTCTATAAAGACTCCCTTCAGTGCGTCTATAAAGACTCCCTTCAGTGCGTCTATAAAGACTCCATTCAGTGCGTCTATAAAGACTCCCTTCAGTGCGTCCATAAAGACTCCCTTCAGTGCGTCTATAAAGACTCCCTTCAGTGCGTCTATAAAGACTCCCTTCAGTGCGTCTATAAATACTCCCTTCAGTGCGTCTATAAAGAGTCCCTTCAGTGCGTCTATAAAGACTCCCTTCAGCTCGTCTATAAAGACTCTTTTCAGCTTGTCTATAAGGACTCTTTTCAGCTTGTCTATAAAGACTCCCTTCAGTGCGTCTATAAAGACTCCCTTCAGCGCGTCTATAAAGACTGCCTTCAGCTCGTCTATAAAGACTCCCTTCAGCTCGTCTATAAAGACTCCCTTCAGTGCGTCTATAAAGACTCCCTTCAGTGCGTTTATAAAGACTCCCTTCAGTGCGTCTATAAAGACTCCCTTCAGTGCGTCTATAAAGACTCCCTTCAGTGCATCTATAAAGACTCCCTTCAGTGCGTCCAGAAAGACTGCCTTCAGCTCGTCTATAAAGACTCCCTTCACCTCGTCTATAAGACTCCCTTCAGTGCATCTGTAAAGACTCCATTCAGTGCGTCTGTAAAGACTGCCTTCAGCTCGTCTATAAAGACTCCCTTCAGCTCGTCTATAAAGACTCCCTTCAGTGCGTCTATAAAGACTCCCTTCAGTGCGTCTATAAAGACTCCCTTCAGTGCGTCTATAAAGACTCCCTTCAGTGCGTCTATAAAGACACCCTTCAGTGCATCTATAAAGACTCCCTTCAGTGCGTCCAGAAAGACTGCCTTCAGCTCGTCTATAAAGACTCCCTTCACCTCGTCTATAAGACTCCCTTCAGTGCATCTGTAAAGACTCCATTCAGTGCGTCTATAAAGACTGCCTTCAGCTCGTCTATAAAGACTCCCTTCAGCTCGTCTATAAAGACTCCCTTCAGTGCGTCTATAAAGACTCCCTTCAGTGCGTCTATAAAGACTCCCTTCAGTGCGTCTATAAAGACTCCCTTCAGTGCGTCTATAAAGACACCCTTCAGTGCATCTATAAAGACTCCCTTCAGTGCGTCCAGAAAGACTGCCTTCAGCTCGTCTATAAAGACTCCCTTCACCTCGTCTATAAGACTCCCTTCAGTGCATCTGTAAAGACTCCATTCAGTGCGTCTGTAAAGACTGCCTTCAGCTCGTCTATAAAGACTCCCTTCAGCTCGTCTATAAAGACTCCATTCAGTGCGTCTATAAAGACTCCCTTCAGTGCATCTATAAAGACTCCCTTCAGTGCGTCTATAAAGACTCCCTTCAGTGCGTCTATAAAGACTCCCTTCGGTGCGTCTATAAAGACTCCCTTCAGTGCGTCCAGAAAGACTGCCTTCAGCTCGTCTATAAAGACTCCCTTCACCTCGTCTATAAGACTCCCTTCAGTGCGTCTGTAAAGACTCCCTTCAGTGCGTCTATAAAGACTGCCTTCAGCTCGTCTATAAAGACTGCCTTCAGCTCGTCTATAAAGAATCCCTTCAGTGCGTCTATAAAGACTCCCTTCAGTGCGTCTACAAAGACTCCCTTTAGGGCGTATATAAAGACTCCCTTCAGTGCGTCTATAAAGACTCCCTTCAGTGCGTCTATAAAGACTCCCTTCAGTGCGTCTATAAAGACTCCCTTCAGTGCGTCTATAAAGACTCCCTTCAGTGCGTCTATAAAGACTCCCTTCAGTGCGTCTATAAAGACTCCCTTCAGTGCGTCTATAAAGACTCCCTTCAGTGCGTCTATAAAGACTCCCTTCAGTGCGTCTATAAAGACTCCCTTCAGTGCGTCTATAAAGGCTCCCTTCAGTGCGTCTATAAAGACTCCCTTCAGTGCGTCTATAAAGACTCCCTTCAGTGCGTCTATAAAGACTCCCTTCAGTGCGTCTATAAAGACTCCCTTCAGTGCGTCTATAAAGACTCCCTTCAGTGCGTCTATAAAGACTCCCTTCAGTGCGTCTATAAAGACTCCCTTCAGTGCGTCTATAAAGACTCCCTTCAGTGCGTCTATAAAGACTCCCTTCAGTGCGTCTATAAAGACTCCCTTCAGTGCGTCTATAAAGACTCCCTTCAGTGCGTCTATAAAGACTCCCTTCAGTGCGTCTATAAAGACTCCCTTCAGTGCGTCTATAAAGACTCCCTTCAGTGCGTCTATAAAGACTCCCTTCAGTGCGTCTATAAAGACTCCCTTCAGTGCGTCTATAAAGACTCCCTTCAGTGCGTCTATAAAGACTCCCTTCAGTGCGTCTATAAAGACTCCCTTCAGTGCGTCTATAAAGACTCCCTTCAGTGCGTCTATAAAGACTCCCTTCAGTGCGTCTATAAAGACTCCCTTCAGTGTGTCTATAAAGACTCCATTCAGTGCGTCTATAAAGACTCCATTCAGTGAGTCTATAAAGACTCCCTTCAGTGAGTCTATAAAGACTCCCTTCAGCTCATCTATAAAGACTCCCTTCAGCTTGTCTATAAAGACTCCCTATAGCTCGTATAAAAATAATCCCTTCAGTGCGTCTATAAAGACCCCCTTCAGTGCGTCTATAAAGACTCCCTTCAGCTCGTCTATAAAGACTCCATTCAGTGAGTCTATAAAGACTCCCTTCAGTGCGTCTATAAAGACTCCATTCAGTGAGTCTATAAAGACTCCCTTCAGTGCGTATATAAAGACTACCTTCAGTTCGTGTATAAAGACTCTCTTCAGCTCGTCTATAAAGACTCTCTTCAGCTCGTCTATAAAGACTCGCTTCAGCTCGTCTATAAAGACTCCCTTAATCTCGACTCCCTTCAGCTCGTCTATAAAGACTCCCTTCAGCTCGTGTATAAAGACTCCCTTCAGCTCGATATAAAGACTGCCTTCAGCTCGGCTATAAAGACTCCCTTCAGCTCGTCTCCCTTCAGATCGTCTATAAAGACTCCCTTCAGCTCTATATAAAGACTGCCTTCGGCTCGTCTATAAAGACTCTCTTCAGCTCGTCTATAAAGACTCCCTTCAGAGAGACTCCCTTCAGTCCGTCTATAAAGACTCCCTTCAGCTCGTCTATAAAGACTCCTTTCAACTCGTCTATAAAGACTCCCTTCAGCTCGTGTTTAAAGACTCCCTTCAACTCGATATAAAGACTGCCTTCGGCTCGTCTATAAAGACTCCCTTCAGCTCGTGTATAAATACTCCCTTCAGCTCGTCTATAAAGACTCCCTTCAGCTCGTCTCCCTTCAGATCGTCTATAAAGACTCCCTTCAGCTCGATATAAAGACTGCCTTCGGCTCGTCTATAAAGACTCCCTTCAGCTCGTCTATAAAGACTCCCTTCAGAGAGACTCCCTTCAGTCCGTCTATAAAGACTCCCTTCAGCTCGTCTATAAAGACTCCTTTCAACTCGTCTATAAAGACTCCCTTCAGCTCGTGTTTAAAGACTCCCTTCAACTCGATATAAAGACTGCCTTCGGCTCGTCTATAAAGACTCCCTTCAGCTCGTGTATAAATACTCCCTTCAGCTCGTCTATAAAGACTCCCTTCAGCTCATCTATAAAGACTCCCTTCAGCTCGTCTATAAAGACTCCTTCCAGCTCGTCTATAAAGACTCCCTTCACCTCGTCTATAAGACTCCCTTCAGTGCATCTGTAAAGACTCCATTCAGTGCGTCTGTAAAGACTGCCTTCAGCTCGTCTATAAAGACTCCCTTCAGCTCGTCTATAAAGACTCCATTCAGTGCGTCTGTAAAGACTCCCTTCAGTGCATCTATAAAGACTCCCTTCAGTGCGTCTATAAAGACTCCCTTCAGTGCGTCTATAAAGACTCCCTTCAGTGCGTCTATAAAGACTCCCTTCAGTGCGTCTATAAAGACTCCCTTCGGTGCGTCTATAAAGACTCCCTTCAGTGCGTCTATAAAGACTCCCTTCAGTGCGTCTATAAAGACTCCCTTCAGTGCGTCTATAAAGACTCCCTTCAGTGCGTCTATAGAGACTCCCTTCAGTGCGTCTATAAAGACTCCCTTCAGTGCGTCTATAAAGACTCCCTTCAGCGCGTCTATAAAGACTGCCTTCAGCTCGTCTATAAAGACTCCCTTCAGCTCGTCTATAAAGACTCCCTTCAGTGCGTCTATAAAGACTCCCTTCAGTGCGTTTATAAAGACTCCCTTCAGTGCGTCTATAAAGACTCCCTTCAGTGCGTCTATAAAGACTCCCTTCAGTTCGTCTATAAAGACTCCCTTCAGTTCGTCTATAAAGACTCCCTTCAGTGCGTCTATAAAGACTCCCTTCAGTGCGTCTATAAAGACTCCCTTCAGTACGTCTATAAAGACTCCCTTCAGTGCATCTATAAAGACTCCCTTCAGTGCGTCCAGAAAGACTGCCTTCAGCTCGTCTATAAAGACTCCCTTCACCTCGTCTATAAGACTCCCTTCAGTGCATCTGTAAAGACTCCATTCAGTGCGTCTGTAAAGACTGCCTTCAGCTCGTCTATAAAGACTCCCTTCAGCTCGTCTATAAAGACTCCATTCAGTGCGTCTATAAAGACTCCCTTCAGTGCATCTATAAAGACTCCCTTCAGTGCGTCTATAAAGACTCCCTTCGGTGCGTCTATAAAGACTCCCTTCAGTGCGTCCAGAAAGACTGCCTTCAGCTCGTCTATAAAGACTCCCTTCACCTCGTCTATAAGAATCCTTTCAGTGCGTCTATAAAGACTCCCTTCAGTGCGTCTACAAAGACTCCCTTTAGGGCGTATATAAAGACTCCCTTCAGTGCGTCTATAAAGACTCCCTTCAGTGCGTCTATAAAGACTCCCTTCAGTGCGTCTATAAAGGCTCCCTTCAGTGCGTCTATAAAGACTCCCTTCAGTGCGTCTATAAAGACTCCCTTCAGTGCGTCTATAAAGACTCCCTTCAGTGCGTCTATAAAGACTCCCTTCAGTGCGTCTATAAAGACTCCCTTCAGTGCGTCTATAAAGACTCCCTTCAGTGCGTCTATAAAGACTCCCTTCAGTGCGTCTATAAAGACTCCCTTCAGTGCGTCTATAAAGACTCCCTTCAGTGCGTCTATAAAGACTCCCTTCAGTGCGTCTATAAAGACTCCCTTCAGTGCGTCTATAAAGACTCCCTTCAGTGCGTCTATAAAGACTCCATTCAGTGCGTCTATAAAGACTCCATTCAGTGCGTCTATAAAGACTCCATTCAGTGAGTCTATAAAGACTCCCTTCAGTGAGTCTATAAAGACTCCCTTCAGTGAGTCTATAAAGACTCCCTTCAGCTCATCTATAAAGACTCCCTTCAGCTTGTCTATAAAGACTCCCTATAGCTCGTATAAAAATAATCCCTTCAGTGCGTCTATAAAGACCCCCTTCAGTGCGTCTATAAAGACTCCCTTCAGCTCGTCTATAAAGACTCCATTCAGTGAGTCTATAAAGACTCCCTTCAGTGCGTCTATAAAGACTCCATTCAGTGAGTCTATAAAGACTCCCTTCAGTGCGTATATAAAGACTACCTTCAGTTCGTGTATAAAGACTCTCTTCCGCTCGTCTATAAAGACTCGCTTCAGCTCGTCTATAAAGACTCCCTTAATCTTGTCTCCCTTCAGCCCGTGTATAAAGACTCCCTTCAGCTCGTCTATAAAGACTCCCTTAATCTCGTCTCCCTTCAGCTCGTGTATAAAGACTCCCTTCAGCTCGTCTATAAAGACTCCCTTCAGCTCGTCTATAAAGACTCCCTTCAGCTCGTGTATAAAGACTCCCTTCAGCTCGATATAAAGACTGCCTTCAGCTCGGCTATAAAGACTCCCTTCAGCTCGTCTCCCTTCAGATCGTCTATAAAGACTCCCTTCAGCTCGATATAAAGACTGCCTTCGGCTCGTCTATAAAGACTCCCTTCAGCTCGTCTATAAAGACTCCCTTCAGAGAGACTCCCTTCAGTCCGTCTATAAAGACTCCCTTCAGCTCGTCTATAAAGACTCCTTTCAACTCGTCTATAAAGACTCCCTTCAGCTCGTGTTTAAAGACTCCCTTCAACTCGATATAAAGACTGCCTTCGGCTCGTCTATAAAGACTCCCTTCAGCTCGTGTATAAATACTCCCTTCAGCTCGTCTATAAAGACTCCCTTCAGCTCGTCTCCCTTCAGATCGTCTATAAAGACTCCCTTCAGCTCGATATAAAGACTGCCTTCGGCTCGTCTATAAAGACTCCCTTCAGCTCGTCTATAAAGACTCCCTTCAGAGAGACTCCCTTCAGTCCGTCTATAAAGACTCCCTTCAGCTCGTCTATAAAGACTCCTTTCAACTCGTCTATAAAGACTCCCTTCAGCTCGTGTTTAAAGACTCCCTTCAACTCGATATAAAGACTGCCTTCGGCTCGTCTATAAAGACTCCCTTCAGCTCGTGTATAAATACTCCCTTCAGCTCGTCTATAAAGACTCCCTTCAGCTCATCTATAAAGACTCCCTTCAGCTCGTCTATAAAGACTCCTTCCAGCTCGTCTATAAAGACTCCCTTCAGCTCGTCTACAAAGACTCCCTTTAGCTCGTCTATAAAGACTCCCTTCAGTTCGTCTATAAACACTCCCTCAGTTCGCCTATAAAGACTCCCTTCAGTTCGTCTATAAGGCTCTCTTCAGTTCGTCTATAAAGACTCCCTTTAGCTCGTCTATAAAGACTCCCTTTAGCTCGTCTATAAAGACTCCCTTCAGCTCGTCTATAAAGACTCCTTTCAGCTCATCTATAAAGACTCCCTTCAGCTCGTCTATAAAGACTCCCTCCAGCTCGTCTATAAGGACCCCCTTCAGCTCGTCTATAAGGACTCTCTTGAACTTGTCTATAAAGACCCCCTTGAACTTGTCTATAAAGACTCCCTTCAACTTGTCTATAAAGACTCCCTTCAGCTCATCTATAAAGACTCCCTTCAGCTCGTCTATAAAGACTCCTTCCAGCTCGTCTATAAAGACTCCCTTCAGCTCGTCTACAAAGACTCCCTTTAGCTCGTCTATAAAGACTCCCTTCAGTTCGTCTATAAACACTCCCTCAGTTCGCCTATAAAGACTCCCTTCAGTTCGTCTATAAGGCTCTCTTCAGTTCGTCTATAAAGACTCCATTTAGCTCGTCTATAAAGACTCCCTTCAGCTCGTCTATAAAGACTCCCTTCAGCTAGTCTATAAAGACTCCCTTCAGCTCATCTATAAAGACTTCCTTCAGCTCGTCTATAAAGACTCCCTTCAGCTCGTCTATAAGGACTCCCTTCAACTCGTCTATAAGGACTCTCTTGAACTTGTCTATAAAGACCCCCTTGAACTTGTCTATAAAGACTCGCTTCAACTTGTCTATAAAGACTCCCTTCAGCTCGTCTATAAAGACTCACGTCAGCTCGTATATAAAGACTCCCGTCAGCTCGCCTATAAAGACTCCGTTGAGCTCATCTATAAAGACTACGTTCAGCTCGTCTATAAAGACTCCCTTCAGCTCGTCTATAAAGACTCCCTTCAGCTCGTCTATAAAGACTCCCTTCAGCTCGTCTATAAAGACTCCCTTCAGCTCGTCTATAAAAACTCCCTTCAGCTCGTCTATAAAGACTCCCTTCAGCTCGTCTATAAAGACTCCCTTCAGCTCGTCTATCAAGACTCTCTTCAGCTCGTCTATAAAGGCTCCCTTCAGCTTGTCCTCCAATACCTCCAAAAAGATTCCCTTCAGCGCGTCTGTAAAGGCTCTACTCAGTTTCGTCTATAAAGACTCTTATTTCAGCTTGTCTATAAAGACTCCCTTCAGTGTATATATAAGGACTCCCAACCTCTCCCTTAAGCCTTCATCCTCTATAAAGACTAATCTCTAACTAACCTCTAATCTTGGTAATTTTCAATAGCATTTGTGACAAACTCAATTCAAGTTCATGTCATATATTAATTCTCTAACCATGACATGGAGGAAAATTTTCCATGAGATTACTGTACACGTAGTTTGTAAAAAAATACCAACGGTCTTATCTCCAAAATGCATGACAAATATAATTAACATGTTTTCCAGCCTACAATACACGTTACGTTGACTAATTTACGTCCAAGATATCCTTGTCCTCGAATTCTGAAGAAATCGCAATTAAATGTAGAGGCCTGAGATGTTTTGCTGCAGTATGGTAGGCTTGAAGGTGATTAATCAAATTCCATTGAACTTTAGGACACAAAAAAGGTTAAAATTAATTTTTCAGATAAACCAAGGGAAACTCCTCTCACATGCTTGACACAATACCTTGGACAAGGAATGGATGGCAAATACACATACATACATACCTACATATATACATATAAATAAGTATTATTGATGTTTGAAGTGACCCAGATGCAAGTGTGGTGATAGGCACAAAAACTGAAGTTCAAAAGGACGCACGGAAGGACGAAGAAGTCAAAATGACCAAAAGTAGCTGTAAATGGCTGAGCAGTGAAGAAAATCGACAATTGTTAAAACAAAAGGAAATTCCTCCACTACAAGGTTCAATATTTAATGGCAGTTGATTTCATGCTGCACTTTCATTTTCTTTGTGTATTTTCACGAACATGAAATGTGAATACCCTACAGAAATACGAAGTGTTACACAAATTACACAGTGATGGTAGCGGTTATTAGATGGGCATTGAATTTACATCAAAAAAAATTTCATTATGAAAATTAAAGAGTGAAGGAAATTACTAAAGAACCTTCACGGTCCTCAATAAGAACTATTCATAAACGAAACTTAATAACGAAGCTCAAGTGGAGTAGTTAAAGCGAATTGGAATACTGACTTTATAAACGATCGTTAATTTTTTAAATTAAATGCTCAGCATCATTCACATGCAACCACAATGTAATCATTGTAGGCAAATTGAAGGGATCCACTATAACCGACCTAACTGCACTTCTGTTGTTTTGCATTTCCTTGTTACCATTGTTGACTTGAAAGCGCATCACAAGTGCAAGGAAGTAATTAGTCCTTTAAAAAATTATATATGAAATTTGAAAGAAAAAAGAAACATTAAACAAAAGGAATTATTGCTGCACGAAACCTGAATGAAAAAAAAAACAAACAGGAAAACATCCAACAAGTTCGTATGAGCAATTATAAGTGTTCACAGCATGTCTTGGGCATGAATGGTCGTTCTATTGTGCAGTTGGTTTTCCTATTGTCGGAATGCAATAGAATTTTACTATCATGATTCCGACATGACATGTTATGGAATAGGAAAAGGAATGAAAATGAGCAGTGGATATGTGTCACGCAATAACTGAAGTAGAAAGGAAGATGTTATGAACAGAGTTTTCAAAGAAGAGATGGAGGAAGTCTTTAAAGACAAGCTTGTTAACGAGACTTTATTTTTGATCGGAAGAGTGAGACTTTATGGACACACTGAAGGGAGTCTTTATAGACGAACTGAAGGGAGTCTTTATATACGAACTCAAGGGAATCTTTATAGACGCACTGGGAGTCTTTATAGACGAACTGAAGGAAGTCTATATAGACGAGCTGAAGGGAATTTTTATAGACGAGCTGAAGGGGTCTTTATAGACGAGCTGAAGGGAGTCTTTATAGACGAACTGAAGGGAGTCTTTATAGACGAACTGAAGGAAGTCTATATAGACGAGCTGAAGGGAATTTTTATAGACGAGCTGAAGGGAGTCTTTATAGACGAACTGAAGGGAGTCTTTATAGACGAACTGAAGGAAGTCTTTATAGACGAACTGAAGGGAGTCTTTATAGACGAACTGAAGGAAGTCTTTATAGACGAACTGAAGGGAGTCTTTATAGACGTGCTGAAGGGAGTCTTTATAGACGAGCTAAAGGGAGTCATTATAGACGAACTGAAGGAAGTCTATATAGACGAACTGAAGGAAGTCTTTATAGACGAACTGAAGGAAGTCTTTATAGACGAACTGAAGGGAGTCTTTATAGACGTGCTGAAGGGAGTCTTTATAGACGAGCTAAAGGGAGTCATTATAGACGAACTGAAGGGAGTCTTTTTAGACGAACTGAAGGAAGTCTATATAGACGAACTGAAGGAAGTCTTTATAGACGAACTGAAGGGAGTCTTTATAGACGAACTGAAGGGAGCCTTTATAGACGAGCTGAAGGGAGTCTTTTTAGACGAACTGAAGGGAGTCTTTATAGACGAGCTGAAGGGAGTCTTTATAGACGAGCTGAAGGGAGTCTTTATAGACGAACTGAAGGGTGTCTTATAGACGAATTGAAGGGAGTCTTTATAGACGAACTGAAGGGTGTCTTTATAGACGAGCTGAAGGGAATTTTTATAGACGAACAGAAGAGAGTCTTTATAGACGAGCTGAAGGGAGTCTTTATAGACGAGCTGAAGGGAGTCTTTATAGACGAGCTGAAGGGAGTCTTTACAGACGAACTGAAGGGAGTCTTTATAGACGAACTGAAGGGAGTCTTTATAGACGAACTGAAGGGAGTCTTTATAGACGAACTGAAGGGAGTCTTTATAGACGTGCTGAAGGGAGTCTTTATAGACGAGCTAAAGGGAGTCTTTATAGACGAACTGAAGGGAGTCTTTAGAGAAAAGCTCTGAAGGGAGTCTTTATAGACGTGCTAAAGGGAGTCTTTATAGACGAGCTAAAGGGAGTCTTTATAGACGAACTGAAGGGAGTCTTTATAGACGAACTGAAGGAAGTCTATATAGACGAACTGAAGGAAGTCTTTATAGACGAACTGAAGGGAGTCTTTATAGACGAACTGAGGGGTGTCTTTATAGACGAGCTGAAGGGAGTCTTTATAGACGAGCTGAAGGGAGTCTTTATAGACGAGCTGAAGGGAGTCTTTATAGACGAGCTGAAGGGAGTCTTTATAGACGAGCTGAAGGGAGTCTTTATAGACGAACTGAAGGGTGTCTTATAGACGAATTGAAGGGAGTCTTTATAGACGAACTGAAGGGTGTCTTTATAGACGAGCTGAAGGGAATTTTTATAGACGAACTGAAGAGAGTCTTTATAGACGAGCTGGAGGGAGTCTTTACAGACGAACTGAAGGGAGTCTTTATAGACGAACTGAAGGGAGTCTTTATAGACGAACTGAAGGGAGCCTTTATAGACGAACTGAAGGGAGTCTTTATAGACGAACTGAAGGGAGTCTTTATAGACGTGCTGAAGGGAGTCTTTATAGACGAGCTAAATGGAGTCTTTATAGACGAACTGAAGGGAGTCTTTATAGACGAACTGAAGGGAGTCTTTATAGACGAACTGAAGGGAGTCTTTATAGACGAGCTGAAAGGATTCTTTATAGACGAGATGAAGGGTGTCTTATAGACGAATTGAAGGGAGTCTTTATAGACGAACTGAAGGGTGTCTTATAGACGAATTGAAGGGAGTCTTTATAGACGAACTGAAGGGTGTCTTATAGACGAATTGAAGGGAGTCTTTATAGACTAACTGAAGGGGTCTTTATAGACGAGCTGAAGGGAGTCTTTATAGACGAGCTGAAGGGAGTCTTTATAGACGAACTGAAGGGTGTCTTATAGACGAATTGAAGGGAGTCTTTATAGACGAACTGAAGGGTGTCTTTATAGACGAGCTGAAAGGATTCTTTATAGACGAGATGAAGGGAGTCTTTATAGACGAGATGAAGGGAGTCTTTATAGACGAACTGAAGGCAGACCTTATAGACGAGCTAAATGGAATCTATATAGACGAGCTGAAGGGAGTCTTTACAGACGAGCTGAAGGGAGTCTTTACAGACGAGCTGAAGGGAATCTTTACAGACGAGCTGAAGGGAGTCTTTACAGACGAGCTGAAGGGAGTCTTTATAGACGAGCTGAAGGGAGTCTTTATAGACGAGCTGAAGGGAGTCATTTTAGACGAGATGAAGGGAGTCTTTATAGACGAGCTAAAGAGAGTCTTTATAGACGTGATGAAGGGAGTCCTTATAGAGAGGCTGATGAGAGTCTCTATAGACGAGCTGAAGAGGCATTTTCATAGACGAGCTCAAGTGAAAGTCTTTATAGACGAGCTGAAGGAAGTCCTTACAGACTAGCTAAAGGGAGTCTTTATAGACGAGCTGAAGAGAGTCTTTATAGACGGGCGGAAGAGGGTCTTTATAGACGACCTACAGGAAACCTTTATAGACAAGATAAAGGGAGTCTTTATAGACGAGATGAAGGGAGTCCTTATAGACAGGCTGATGAGAGAGATGAGATGAAGAGGAATTTTTATAGACGAGCTGAAGTGGGAGTCTTTATAGACACTCTTAAGGAAGTATTTTTTAGACGCACTAAAGGAAGTCTTTATAGTCGATCTGAAAGGAGTCTTTATAAAAGGGAGTCTAAACAAGTAAAAAATGTCGACTTTAGTTACACTTAAACAATAATGTTGAACTTATGTGAGGGAGTTTCGTACATTAAAGAGTTCGCCGACCTTGACCTTATGTATGGGAGGTAGCGGTAGGAGTGGACCGATACGCATTATCCGGTTCAAAAGTTGTCGTGCGCACCTGTCGTTACTCATGGTGGTCGTAAGGGTTGTTTTATACCCTCTACCATAGTGTTAAGTGTGTTTTTCGTTTGTAAGGCATTGAAATAATCATATGCGACCCTATAACATTACAATCTTGATTAGGATAAAATTCTTAGTCGATATAGCAATGTCCATCTGTTGTAATCACTCTAGCGTCCGCAAAAATTGAGCTAAATCACTATATCTTTGCACCCGAGTATATTTTTGCCATAGGCAGGTCAAGTTCGAAGATAGTTTACTCTTGTTTAAGTAAGCCCACATATAACAGTACCTCCGGATTTTCGGGATTTTGAGAATTTTAAATACAACTTTTAACCGAATTAGATGTATTTTGACATTTAACGTTTTTAGGGGTCACTACACTTTTACACAAAAAATTGTGAACATATGTCCATTTCAAGGTATAGCCTCCATATAACAATACCTCCCGATTTTCAGAGAATTAGAGAATTTTAGCTACAATTTTCAATCGAACTAGCTGTAATATGAAATTTGTGGTTCTTATGGGTCTCGAGACTTCTCCATTAAATACTGTCAACATAGGTCCATGATTAGGTATAGCCCTCATAAAACGATACCTACCGTTACTTGACATTTTAGATTCCCCGCAGTCACGAAACTTATTCACCAAAAACTTGTCAGCATCGGTTTTATCTAAATTTTTGGGCAAGATTAGCTGACGTTTGGCATATATGGTACCCAGTGGTTAAAAACGTTTCTATCCAAAAATTTTGAACATTGGCAAACGTTGGGGTATAGCCCCCATATTACGATGCCGCCCGTTTTTACCTGACCGAATTAGCTAAAATTAGGTATTTGGGGTTCTCGGTGCTCAAAAAAATATCCACATAAAATTGTGAAAAAATATTTCATAAATGTTTAGATTAAGCAATGTTTGTCCGTCTGTCTGGCTGCAGAGCTCGATAACTCTCGAATGTATTAACCAATTTGGTCCAATATTTGGCTTTCGTAATATTTTGTCCAAACTTAGTTCGAAGATGGGCCATATCGGCCCACTCCCCCACAAAAGTTCAGCTTTTTGCATATCGTTCTATTTCTATTATTGATTTGAAGATGGGCCTTATCGGTCCACTCCTTTGGATACCTCCCCCACAAAAGTTCAAAACTTTTCGCTAAAATGTTGAGCACGATAGTTCTCGAAGGCAATAATCGATTTGGTAATAGTAATAATTCTACGACACATAGATGAGGTTAAAATATGAACTATATATGTCAACTCCTTCGGATACCTCCCACACCAAATTTCGGTAAAGGGCAGGTTAGGACCTCTTCTCGAATCGTTTTAATTTTTTTGCAACAGGTTGCACTGAAGTCCTCTATTACGACGGTACAAGTTTTTTTAGTGGCATGTCCATACTTCTTAAGAAAATTACCCGAAAACTGTAAGAAACCCCTACCCCAGCACGTGTAGTGGATGGTATGCCCGACAACTACCAAACCGAATACTGCGTTTGTCCACACATTTCATCTCATAATATGTCCTCGAATATTAGATAAAATTCGAAAAGATTGTGTTTATAGGTCCAATCCTTCCTGTGGGACCTATCGGTCCATTCTTTAGGGTACCACCCACGCACATCGTGAAATTTCTACCAGTCTTAGGTGAGCTTCCAATATGATCTGAATCGGTCCACTCCTTCGGGTAACTACCACACAAAATTTCGGAAAAGTTCAGCATAGGACCTGCTCACGAATCGCTTTGATTTTTATTGTAACAACTTGTATTCACTGTCCCAATACGACGGTACAAGTTTCATCGGGGGCAAGTCCATACTTTCTGAGCAAATAACCTCCTAAGGCACCGCCTGTAGTGGTTGGAGCGCAAGATAACACTCGAACGGATCTGCCGATTCGGTCCGAAATTTGGCTTTCGTAATATTTTGTCCATGTTTAGTTTAAGTTCGAAGATAAGCCACATCGGCCCACTCCTTCAGATACCTCCCCCACAAAAGTTCAAAAATGTTCGCAAAAAATTGTGTGCGCGATAACTCCTCATGGGAGTGACCGATTTGGTCATACTTAACACATCCTAATATATGTACCAGATATAGATCAGGTTCGAATATGGGCTATATTTGTCCACTCCTTTGGGTACCTCCCACACAAAATTTCGGATAAGTTCACTTTAAGACCTCTTGTCGAATCACTTTGATTTTTTTTTTTTTTTTTTTTTGAAGCAACTTGCATCGCTGCCTCCATTACCACTTTTTATTTTTTAGGGACAAGTCCATACTTCCTGAGAAAACAGTCAGAAAGGTGTAAAAACCCCTATGGACCAAATCTTTTACTCTATTGCACCATTTTTGCAAACAATGTTGAACTTTGTGGTGATATGGCCCATCTTCGAACTTGATCTATATTTGGACAAAATATTGCAAAGGCCAAATTTTGGGCAGTTCCGTTCAAGAGTTATTGTGCGCACCAGCCGTCCAGACAGACGAACGGACATAGCTAACTCGACTCCAAATTGTCTGAAACAAATTTCGTCCAAAAATACTTGGGGTCTGAAACCAACGAGAAGCAAACTTAAAGACAAATATAGTTAATAATTAAAATTTACTTATTTATTTCAAATTTATATTTAATAGCTGAACCCGGTGCGCTTTGCTGCCCCGACTACGATAAAATATAATGGAATGCCATAATTTTTTTAACGTTTTTAATATTTTAACAAATAAATATAGAAAAAAAGAAGGCGTTATATACCTATTAAGGATTGTTATGGAGCTACTATGGTATTTTTGTATGTTTCAGGAGGTAACACTCCTCCGAAAGCCTTTCCGCCTGTAAGAATTCCTAATATATATCGTAATAAATCATAAATCTTAAGAAGTCACTCAAAGACATGATACTTAATAGCTGTAGCCTTGGTCAATTTCTTCCCGACTATAAGTAATTCTGTAAATAATGATGACTTTTACTGACTGCTAAGTCTTCAAAATTTCATTGAAATTGAACATACGTAACAAAAACATGAACTCGACCGAAAATATATATGGGTAGCTATATTCCTATATGAACCGCTCTCGATATAATCCGTCAAATTTATTTTTAGACCAAATCCCGTATCACATTTACATTTTGTGCATAAAATACAGAAAATCAGCCGAAAATATATATGGGAGCTATATTCAAATCTGAACCGATTTCGATATAATTTGTCCCATTTATTTCTAGAACGAATTGCGTCACGCTTTCCAAATTTCAGTGAAATTGGACATATGCAGTGTGTTCAAATCTGAACCGGTCTCGATATAATTTGACACATTTATATTTGGAACAAATTCCGTCAGACATCCCAAATTTCAGCGACATTGGACACATATAGCGTGTTTAGAGCATCAAATGCAGAAAATCGGTCTAAAATATAGATAGGAGCAATATCCAAATCTGAACCGATTTCGATATGATTTGGCACATTTATGTCTAAATCCAAATCCCGTCACGCATTCCACATTTCACCGAAATTGGACATAAATAGCGAGTTTTGTGCATAAAATACAGGAAATCGGTCGAAAATATATACAGGAGCTATATCAAAATCTGAACCAATTTCGATATAATTTGGCACATTTATTTCAAGACCAAGTTCTGTAACACATTCCAAATTTCAGCGAAATTGGACATATATAGCGTGCTTGGTGCATAAAATACAGGAAATCGGCCGAAAATATATATGGGAGCTATATTCAAATCTGAATCGATCTCTATATAACACTGTGCAACAAAATTCAATTTTTTTCAAAATGATGGGAAAAATCGAATAGATTATGAAAGTAGAGCTAAAAATATGAGACACGTGTATCGGCGTTTTTAAAGTTTACGTCGGAAAGTATCCAAAATAGGTGGGGCAAGTTCCGCCCATTTTTAATTTCTTCGACATATTCGAATTAAGATATCTTGGAATCCTTGCATTTCAGGTATATAGTGTCTTTGGCAACTTTACTCAGGAGGATATGGGGAATATTTTTGACAAAAATGTTAACCCTCATGCGGTTCATCAAAGGGGACTTTTTTGTCCTTTTTTTGAAAATCTTTCAAAAACTCCTTTAAAATGTGATCGTATCAAATCCAAACATTCTACAAAATTGTTCGCCATAAAATTTTACTATAGGTCTCAGAATACACCAAATCTGTAACTCTTGTCTAATCGCTAGGAATCTCTAAAAATGAAAAACACGTTTTAGGGTTAAAGTCGGACTTCATCTGAGTTTTTAAAATTGTCCCACAAAACATAACTTTAGAGAGATGATGTCAGAGACGAAAATATTCTTCATCGAATTTCACTATGGGTTACCAAAGAAATGAAATGTCTATTTACATCTTATAGCATGAAAATATCAGTATCAATGTTGCTGAAAAACATGAAAATATTTCCCAATTTTTTTGATGAAAAATTTTTCCTTCTTTTTTCGAGTTGATACATGGAAGTAATATAAAACTTGGTTACAGGTGAAAAGTGTCAAAGGATGAAAAATTCTATACAAAATTTCACTATGAGTTTCAAAATAAACCATATATCTATGTATAGTATTTCCTTAAAAAATTAGATTACGAATTTATATATATTAGGATGAAATTATATGTTTTAATTTTGGACTGTTAATTTTACATAATTCCATACTGGATCAAAATCTAGTAAAATCCTTTACTTTTTCGGAATATTGTTAAAGAAAGAAATGTTCCAAAAGAAATTTCATTGTGAGTCTCTGAATAAAAGAAATCTGTAACCATAACGTATAACATTCTTAGCAGCCCTTGTTTTTGGTGTAGGGTTTAGGGCCGTATTTTACAATTTTTAACCAGATTGTCGTTGTGATTAAAAAATATAAATATCTTATTGATGGTTTTTCGTTATAAATTCATACAGAAGATGTTGTGTGTTCAATTTAAATAACTTTAAAAACATTTGTGGTGTATATATATTTGAAAAATATAGAAAACCCCGATCGGACCTGCCAAAATTGCGTATTTTTAATACTTTTAACTTAAATTACGTATTTAGCATAAGCCATTTGTTGCTTATATTGTTTGTGAAAACACATTAGAGTATACGGCTAGGGTCCAGTGAAAATATAGGTATCGTATGGGCTCTCACATGTACAATTTGGTGTGGTCCAAAAAACTACAATGATGGGACTCACTCCTCATTTGGGTGGCATTTACGGAATAAACCTTAGAAATTGACATAAATGACTATATCCTAACTGGGTTCGTTATGGTCATTCATGATACAGCTATTTATGTCAATTTCTAAGGTTTATTCCGTAAATGCCACCCAAATGAGGAGTGAGTCCCATCATTGTAGTTTTTTGGACCACACCAAATTGTACATGTGAGAGCCCATATGATACCTATATTTTCACTGGACCCTAGCCGTAGACCTATAATGTGTTTTCACCAATAGGATAAGCAACCAATTGCTTATCCTAAATAGGTAATTTAAGTTAAAAGTATTAAAAATACGCAATTTTGGCAGGTCCGATCGGGGTTTTCTATATTTTTCAAATATATATACACCACAAATGTTTTTAAAGTTATTTAAATTGAACACACAACATCTTCTGTATGAATTTATAACGAAAAACCATCAATAAGATATTTATATTTTTTAATCACAACGACAATCTGGTTAAAAATTTTAAAATACGGCCCTAAACCCTACACCAAAAACAAGGGCTGCTAAGAATGTTATACGTTATGGTTACAGATTTCTTTTATTCAGAGACTCACAATGAAATTTCTTTTGGAACATATCTTTCTTTAACAATATTCCGAAAAAGTAAAGGATTTTGCTAGATTTTGATCCAGTATGGAATTATGTAAAATTAACAGTCCAAAATTAAAACATATAATTTCATCCTAATATATATAAATTCGTAATCTAATTTTTTAAGGAAATAGTATACATAGATATATGGTTTATTTTGAAACTCATAGTGAAATTTTGTATAGAATTTTTCATCTTTTGACACTTTTCACCTGTAACCAAGTTTTATATTACTTCCATGTATCAACTCGAAAAAAGAAGGAAAAATTTTTCATCAAAAAAATTGGGAAATATTTTCATGTTTTTTCAGCAACATTGATACTGATATTTTCATGCTATAAAATGTAAATAGACATTTCATTTCTTTGGTAACCCATAGTGAAATTCGATGAAGAATATTTTTGTCTCTGACATCATCTCTCTAAAGTTATGTTTTGTGGGACAATTTTGAATAAACTTTAACCCTAAAACGTGTTTTTTCATTTTTAGAGATTCCTAGCGATTAGACAAGAGTTACAGATTTGGTGTATTCTGAGACCTATAGTAAAATTTTATGGCGAACAATTTTGTAGAATATTTGGATTTGATACGATCACATTTTTAAGGAGTTTTTGAAAGATTTTCAAAAAAAGGACAAAAAAGACCCCTTTGATGAACCGCATGAGGGTTAACATTTTTGTCAAAAATATTCCCCATATCCTCCTGAGTAAAGTTGCCAAAGACACTATATACCTGAAATGCAAGGATTCCAAGATATATTAATTCGAATATTTCGAAGAAATTAAAAATGGGCGGAACTTGCCCCACCTATTTTGGTTACTTTCCGACGTAAACTTTAAAAACGCCGATACACGTATCTCATATTTTTAGCTCTACTTTCATAATCTACTCGATTTTCCTTGTCATTTTTTTTTTGTTGTCGCACAGTGTAATTTAGCACATTTAATTCTAGAACAAATTCCGTCAGACCCTCCAAATTTCAGCGAAATTGAACATATATAGCGTGTTTGGTGCATCAAATGCGGAAAATCGGACGAAAATATATATGGGAGCTATATCCAAATCTGAACCGATTTCGATATAATTCGGCACATTTATGTCTGGACCAAATTCCGTGACACATTCCAAATTTCAGCGAAATTGGACATATATAGCGTGTTTGGTGCATAAAATAAGAAAATCGGCCGAAAATATATGTATGTGGGAGCTATATCCAAATCTGAACCGATTTGAATATAATTTATTAAATTTATTTCTACGTCAAATTCCGTCACGCATGCACACTTTGCAGATTGTATCTGTAACAGTTCTAAAGATATTTGCATACAAAATCTAAATTTTTTTGGAGGTACCTCCGGTTTTGATGCTATATCTCCAGATCAACGCGAAATTTCAAAAAATGATATAGCCTATTTTCATTCCAGGCCATGTAGCAATGTACCCTAAACATTTCAGTAAGATCTGTTCAGCGGTTTTCGAGTCTATAAGGCACAAACAAACAGACAAACAAATTTTAATTTTATATATGTACATATATAGATAAAAAATTTAAATAAAATTATATAAAAAATAGCACTAGCATCTAAGGCTATCGGCTAATTATTAAAATTAAAAGCATTTTAATTTCACCGATTTTGTCGGTAACTCGAAAACGGAGTAAGAGAATCGGAAAACTGGTCTTCCAGAAAAATTTATTTTGCTTCATATTGGTTCTGGTCTGCTCATATTTGTATGTATCACGGCTCTCATCAACATCGTGGGCTTATTTTTTCATTACTAATTAATGATAGTTATAAGTATGTCAATGGTTCCAAATTATAATAAAATTAATCACTACAACGAACGTGTGTGTGTGATTTTAGCCAATTGAATAAAAAAAATCACTGACGATGAGACATGGAATGAGGATTACAAGAACTAAAAAAAATATATTCAGCATTATTGATTGCATGAAAACAGAACATTGTTGGCGGCCACTAGCAATGGCGCAACTCCAGCGACCATGAGGAAGAAACTTACTCTACATTTTAAGTCAGTCCATTAAGTCCTGTAAATTAACCAAGAATAACAAAATTACATTGATTATGGCCACCGCTTCTATAAGCAGGCCATTGGGCAAAATCGTCAAGAAATTTGCATTTAATGAGGGAAAACTTACCAAAAGAAAAACGCAAAAGAATAAAATGCCCATACACACTTTCCAGTGAGATGTTTTCTTTTCGGATTTTCATTCGTTTAGCGTTTTCACTCAAATTCCTGAAGAGTATAAGCGAGTTGGGTTGCCAAAGTAAACATTGGTAGTAGGTAGCATTGATTTAATGGATGGTCAATTTTTGCAGTACTTCGCAAAGCACCCTAAAAAGGGCTGAAAACTGGAAATTGATGACGCTGCCTTAACACGCAATCCATGACATCATCAAAATTCTGCCAGCCCCTTCAAGAAAATTTCTCTCCTTGAAATTAATGTTAAGGAGACTCTCTTTGGAGTTGTTGTCGATGACGTATTAGAATAAACAACATTTACTAGCAAAATTTACTTAAGGTGGTAAATGCTGAAAGTGAAACTTTGTGGCTTTAGTTATTTACGTGAATAATAAAGGCATATGGGGAATGTATGGGTGATGGATACACCGGAGCGGTTTTGATCTTCTTTAACAAAAGAACAAAAACAACTAAAAAAGCGGGCCGAACTTTTTATAACTTTTCTATACTAAAATGAATAATTACACTGTGCAACAAAATGAAGGTGAAAGTCTGGGGCACGGAAAATTCCTCTTGGGGAAGAAAGGCCTTGGTGAGTATATTAAGAACCCCGAAGAACAGATCCGACGTGAGTCGAACTTCCGCGTTATGGCGTGATGAATTTTTGCTAGCCAGCCATCAGGAATTAGCGTTATATCTTTGTTCACTGTTGCTTTAGCTTATTTTGGAGATGACACGTCTTCAGTCAAATCGAATGAGGATTATTTTCGTAGAGCACTTCGACCTTCTAACTCGCTTCCTTCAATGTCCTTTTCGTCCTTTATTTTAAGAGCCGCTATCAAAGTACCACTAGATGACGTTTTTCAGCTTCGAAATGTTCTGCAAAAATGTCGCTTAGAAAATTTTAGGTACTGCTCTCATTGACAACTAATTGATTTTGTCGCGTTTTCGGAGTCATTTTGTGAATTTACAATTTACCACTGGCAAACTCAAGCTAAAATCCTCAAAATACCGAAAATCGGGAGGTACCGTTACATAGGGGATATACCAAACCATGGACATATGTTGACGATTTTTGTTGGAGAAGTTTCGGGTCCCCTGAGAACCTCAAATGTCAATTTACAGCTAGTTCTGTTAAAAATTGTAGCTAAAAACCTCAAAATGCCGAAAATCGGAAGGTATCGTTAAATGGGGGCTATACTAAAACATAGACCTATGTTAACAATTGTTGATGGAGATGTTCTATGACTACTGGGAACCTCAAATGTCAAATTACAGCAAGTTCGATGAAAGAATGTAGCTATAAATACCGAAAATCTAGAGGTACCGTTAAATGGGGGATATATCAAAACATGGACCTATGGTGACAATTTTTGGTGTAGATGTTTTGTGACCACTGGGAAACTCAAGCGCCAAATCACAGGTAGTTCCGTCAAAATATGTAGCTAAAATCCTCAAAATACCGAAAATCGGGAGTAACTATTATATGGGGGCTATATCAAAACATGGACCTATGTTGACAATTTTTTGTGGAGATATGTTGTAACCACTGGGAAACTCAAGCGACTCCAGGACTACCGCGATAGGAGTTATGTTTCTGCTTGCTGCTCCAGAACATATCCAGCGTGTCTGCAAATTCGTTTCCGGATTCATCGTCTTCGACCGAATACGAGACACGCCCGCAGTCTCTCCAGCGCCCGCGAAATCCATCGTTCAGCAAAATTGTAGATTTTATGAGTTGGAGAAACACCATGGTCGCCAAGAAGGAGGACATACCTTCCTGTCCTGACATACCAGCCTGTCCAGTACAAAACTATCTTGTTTTTGAGCTTGACTCTAGTAGAGTTGTTTAATGTGTACATACTGCCGATGAATAGTCGTGGCTTGCGTTATGGTGCTAGGGGACTTCAATGTCCATCATGAGCTTTGACATTCCATTCTAGGCAATGATAAGAGGGGTACAGTGTTGACCAAGCAAATTGAAAGTTCCATATTTTGCATGGTAAACGAATAAAGCTCGCCAGACAACCGTTGTGGTACCCAGTCTGATAAATAATGTGTCCTGGCAAGCCATTGTTTACCTTTGCTTCGACCATCTTTCGATCATCGTCTCTATTAACAGACCACCGGATTCATAACCTCTGACCGCCGTACTTTTTTGAACCATGGAAAAGCTGATCGAAAAGCGTTTAGAAAATTTACCAATTACCGCATCCGAGAGCTACCCATTCCCTCAGAACCTCGGGTAGCTAAGAGAATTTTCCGGGACATCATCTCAGCTGCAACCACTTGCTACATACTTGCTTGTTGAATACCCCAATTCCGACCAAATTCTGGAGGTACTACTCCTCCCATGATAACTAGCAGTTTTATCAGTTGCCAAACATCGGCATGGATTCCGGAAACTGCACAGCATTACACACCATATCCACATATCAGTCGGTGACTGCAACGGGAGATATTGAAGAATAAACGTGTTAAGAAAGGGGAGTTTTTCCCACGTTTTGTGTATTTCCCTTTTCGCTACAGTCATCTCAAGGAGTAGCAGTCTTCCTGGCTCAGTTTGGTGGAAGGCAATCTGAGATGGGATCGTGTGTTCACACATTATTCCCAGTGTTTTGGTCGTGAGCATAATAAGCGTTCGATTGTATCTGTTTCTGTTCTTTGCATAACCTAAAATATCAAAAATTTCACTCAATTCCACTTCAAGTGGAAACACTTGCAAAAATTTATCTTATTCTGCAGTGACCCGTAATTATTCTTACCGTTAATTAAGGTCGAATTTCTTCATGGAAAGTAGAGAAACATTATCCATTCAAGACCGACGTGGAGTTTGCCCTTGTCAGTTCTTAAGTATTCTTGTCCCCCGAGTGTCTGTTGACACCCTGATGAAAAGAACCCATTTTCCAGAGTGTGGCTAATTACTTTCAGTGAGCTGGTCTTGAGATTGGAATTCTCCCTGTATTATCAGTATGTGTGCAGGTTCCACAGGCTAACACCCCTGCTGACAAAACCCCTCTACAGGATTCTCACCATTCCCAGAGTTTGCTGGAACCACCTATTGTATTAGGAAGCAAGTCTACAAACAACAAACATTATTCCACAACATCCCATACGGGACAAGGGAGACTTCTCTCATATCAATGAGTGCACCCCGATTCATATTTAGCTCAATGATATGGGACCTACTGTTTATCGCCGAGTCCGAACGGCGTGTCTTAAGACACCACTTATGGAGAAGTTTTTCAAGGCTGAAATACTCAGGAAAAGTCGCCAACATTACTGAGGGGTATTTTGCCACCGTTGAAAAATGTTTGATATTGCCTGGCCGGGGAATCGAACCCCCGACCTTCTGCGTGCAAGGCGGGCGTGCATACCATTGCACCACGGTGGCACCCAGGAAGCAAGTCTACGGATTCCTTATTTTCGCAACTGTAGGGGAGGTTCCCCATCGACCGAAAATACAATATCATGCATACGATCTGTGATAAGCAGCCATCGATTGCCACTTATCTTTCCATCAAGATCAGCTCTATCGATGACTGCTACTAACACTGTGAACCGAAATTTTGGGGGGTGGTAAATTCATTTGGGAGCGGGGGGGTTAAGCCCTTGATGAGTACATACAGAAACCCAAAGGGCAGATCCGCCGTGAGTCGAACTTCTGAGTTATGGCGTGATGAATTTTGCACTGGAGACTCTATAAGCCATCAGAAATTAGCGTTATATCTTTGTTCGCTGTTGTTTTGGCTTATTTTTGATATAACATGTCTTCAGTCAAATCTAATGAGGATTCATTTTCATAGCCCTTTTTGACATTTACCCTGTTTTTCTTCAGAAAAAACTATATGCTACCATTACCCTTCTGGTTCTCTTTTAAGCACTGCTATAAATGAGAGGTGATCTGAACCATTGGTTCATTGGTTAAAGAAGCGGTGGTTTTTGTAGGAACAACAAAAACAGAGGTACAGAAACCGGTGCTAGGTCAAACTAGGTTTTACCTGGAACTGATTATTCTTCTTTAACTTTACATTCTTCAACTTTGAGAGGTGTCCTGCTATGTAGTGATAGAGCCTCTTTGGAAGAGGGCCGATGGGCGGTCCTTCAGGGTTTTCGAAAGTCTTGGTTTCAAGGGCTTAAGGATTTTCAGTATTGTCGAGGCCAGTATATCGACAACTACAGTAGCTAGAACGACGATGGTATCAAGTTCGTCATCGGATAAAGAAAAAAGAGATTCAAGGCCACTGTCTGCTCCAAAAGGACTAGAAGCTGTCTACTTTGTTCTTTCTTAAACAACTTCTAAGTTGGGAACCTCCTTATCCCTTCCCTCCATGAACTACTGTCCCGTAAATCATAAACTGTCATCGGCCACAGCAGAAGACGGAGACTTGTGACGACGGTTTTTTTCCTTTGAACCTGGAGTATGCTCAGCGGGAGGCCAGGGTCGTCACAAAAATTTATTTTGATTTAGAGACATTAGAGAGAGAAACACATCAGTTGATTTCCTTTTTTCATAACACGTTATAAACACACTTTATTAACTATTTTTATCACACTAACACTACACATATTTAACACTGCATAGTTGTTCTGACACTCAATATACTGGTACAGAGATGGTCGGGCAAGTTTATAAGAAGAAATTTTGGCAGGTGATGATATTCTGGACGAATCAGGTTTGATGAGGCTTGTACACGACGACAGCGGGACACAACAAATAGGGACAAGGCGGTAGGCACAGGCTTTAGCGCAGCAGCGGATCGATGAATCTGACGACAGGACGGATGGCAGCGACTCGTTGAATGACGACGATGCAATTGGCATATGTTTTGGCACAGCAGTGGCCCGACAAATGCTGGGGGCACGGCGATTGGCAGCGACGTAAGCACAGCAACGGCGTCCGAATGCAACAGTGGCGGTCTGGTACGCGCTGAGGTGTTGTCGCAATGTCGAGGTTCGTTTTCCAACCCCACTCGACGAGACAGACACTATTTCTACAATACGTCGAGGTTCGTTTTACAACCCCACTCGACGAGACAAACAGTAATTCTTCTGCGCGTCGAGGTTCGTTTGCACCCCACTCGACGAGACAGACACTATTTCTAGAATTCGTCGAGGTTCGTTTTACAACCCCACTAGACGAGACAAACAGTAATTCTTCTGCGCGTCGAGGTTCGTTTGCACCCCACTCGATGAGACAGACACTATTTCTACAATGCGTCGAGGTTCGTTTTACAAATACATTTCTCTAGTTCAATGTAATCAAAAACGAGTACCCACGAATTTTGAGCGTTACAGATTCAAGGCCACTGTCTGCTCCAGAAGGGCTAGAGACTGTCTACTTTGCTCAGGTTGACAAGGGTACCCTTGTCCCTCCCCTCCAGGAACTACTGTCCCGTCAACCGGGACTGTTCCGGGTTTAGGGATAGTTATTTATATGTTTATCTTAATCTGATCCATGCTTCATTGATTTAGTGTAGTAATGGAGGTCCACAATGGCATAGCCCTCCAGTGCCATGGGAAGGACTATATTTATATTACGTTGAGACGCCCAGATATAAACGAGGATCCACACGCTATCTGCACACTTTGAAACACCGATAGGCATGCGTTCTTCAGACTGTTACTGAATGTTGTTAGTCTGTAGCATCGATTCTTCTTTTTTCTTCCTTTCATATTTTGTAATATTAGATTAGCAAACCTGAGTTGCAACATAACGCCATTCTACTTACTATCTGGTAACTAAGAAAAGTGACATTTAATAGCTGTGTTCCAGAACTAAAAAGTTTTTACAATTTTTACGATTTTTACACATTTTACACGAAACCCCGTTCCCATACACAAAAAAGTTGTAAAATGTTCACTTCTCTTTAAACAAAAATGGCGCTGAATGACGCTCTATTTAAAAACTTTTTACTCGACAAATTTGAACGTGTAAAAAATAGTAACAGGAATGCCGGCGTCTGATTGGCTGGTACGACGACTTTGACATTTGTTCCAGCTTTTTTGACGTTTTTTCTATTTTTGCGTTCCCAAACATTTTGAAAAAACTTTTGTGTGACAACAATTTTGCTCTCTTCCTCTCTTTTACAAGTTTTACTATTAAAAAGTACGGGAACAAAGCTAATGTGTTCTCTTTGCAAAGTGAGAAGAAGTAATCGATGCGTGCACGTTTGGGCTATTTATTTTATTGCCGTGATTCGTGTGAATTATTAAATGTAACACTCATATTTATCCAACAACAACAACAGCAACAACGAAACAAAATAGTGGCCTTATTAAAACTACATCGTGGAGCGAGAATGATACTCTTATAAATTCCTTCATTTGTATGTACACACCATTATATGAAGAAAAAGTGGAATTTGAAAACATTTATAAGGATGTCCCTTGGCTTTACATAAACAAATTTGCCGACCATGATCAAACAAGCTAAATACCATACCATAAATACAAATACATACAGGAGATGTATTGCATTACAGCTGTCGTGAGACCACAAGTAAATTTGGCTAAGGGTTTGTAGTAAGTAAGAGTCTTGAAGATCTCGTCTCCAGATTTTTGTGGTGGATGAAGGACTCGCTACCATTCGGTGCAAAGATAAGTTCTTCAACTTCATTATCTGCGACCAAGACAAGTATGAGCTAACGAAATATATTTTTACGAGGGTCTTGAGAAATCATACAATATATGCCCTGTTTATGACATTTATAATATTCTATGCGATTTTAAGGCAAAAATTGTAAAGAAGGTCCAAATGTCGGTAAAGATCCGATAAGACAATAAAGATGATCGACGCCGTGGCGTCAAATAATATTTTAGTTAGCAGCAGCTATGAAACAGGCAGAGTCATGGGAGGTCATTGATCTAACTCTCTCAAATTTAGATGACTCTGTCACCAGAAACTGGAAGTTATCAGATGAATGTTCCTTCTCGGACTCTATAGGTACTTTTCGAAATCTCTTTCGGCGGGCCGTCAAACTCCTTATAGAAACCTGAAAAGAACAAACTGGGATAAATACACGCAACTTACAAGCATCTATTGAAAATATAGAAACAGCTGAAGAACTTAATAGAACTGTGAACAATATTGCAGACGCTGTCATAAGGACTCCTGTCCACTAACGCTGGCAGATGTTTTGCTGAAAGAATTCGCAACATAACTCCTATCGCAGTAGTCTTAAAAGCTACTAAGACTAAAGCAGCTTCCGAAGTGCACCAATTTCTTACTTACTTACTTAGCTGGCCCATTACATAACATTTGTTCCATAGACCGAACTAAGAAAAGATCTCCAATTCTCTCTGTTTCGTGCTTCGCTTTTTGGAATACCGCGCCTTGTCATCTCTTCATCCACTTGTTAGCGCAATCTATTCTTTGGCTTGCCAATTCTGCGTGCACCGCCATGTGGCTCGAATTTATACGCCTTTTTAGCGGGTTCATCATCGCTCATTCTTATTATGTGGCCTAGCCAACGCAATCTCTGCATCTCGATACGTTTAACTATATTGATGTCGTTGTATAGCAGATACAGCTCGTGGTTCATACGACGTCGATATTCACAGTCAACGCAGATCGGTCCGTAGATCTTTCGAAGAATTTTTCTCTCAAACACGCCAAGCACTGCCTTATCTGCTTGCCCAAGTAGCCAGACTTTGGAACCATACATCAGCACGGATAGTATCAGTGTTTTGTAAAGCGTTATTTTTGTTTGACGAGTTGTGGCTTTGTTTTTAAAGTGCTTACTTAAGCCAAAGTAGCATCTGTTGGCCAATACAATTCTTCTTTTTATTTCATAACTGATGTCGTTTGATGTGCTTACGGCGGTGCCGATGTATACGAAGTCTTTTGCTACCTCAAAATTATAGGAACCAACTTCAACAGTTGGTCCGATCTCAATGGACGCGTCGACACCTTCAACTTGGTCTTCTCGCCGTTTACCGCCAGACCCACTTTCGCAGATTCTCCTTCGACCTTCATTAAGGTATCGGTTACTTCATTTACTGATCGTCCCATGATGTCTATATCATCAGCATAAGCAAGTAACATGTGGCTATTAGTGGTGATTGTGCCACTTCTTTTGACGTTTGCCTCTCGTACAACCTTTTCTAGCAGGATGTTGAAAAAATCACACGAAAGGCTGTCTCCTTGCCTGAAACCTCTTTTGGTACAAAACTCTTCGGAGAGGTTCTTTCCTATTTTAACTGAAGATCTTGTGTCAATTAGAGTCATTTTACAAAGCCGAATGAGCTTTGCGGGGATACCAAATTCAGACATTGCTTGGAATACCTTTGAACGTAGCGGGCTGTCGAAGGCTGCTTTATAATCGACAAAAAGTGGTATGTGTCGATCTGCATCTTATGGGTCTTCTCCAGGATTTGCCGCAGGTTAAATATCTGGTCAATGGTGGACTTGCCAGGTCTAAAGCCGCATTGGTATGGTCCAATTATTTCGTTGACCAGGGGCTTTAATCGTTCGCACAATATCCCTGACACTATCTTGTAGGCGATAGGGAGAAGAATTATTCCCCTATAGTTGGAGCATAAAGTCAGCGTGTCGCCTCCGGTTTTAAACAGCTCGGCTGGTAGGCCATCAGCTCCTGCTGCCTTATTATTCTTCAGCCGGTTTATTGCAGTCTTTACCTCATCTTGGCCGGGTGGTATACATTCAATACCATCTTCTGGGATTGGATCTGTGGTATCTTCGTCGACTTCGCTACTATTGGATACCATCAGTTTGGAAAAATTCTCTTTCCATATCCTTAGCACACAATCTGTATCAGTTACCAGATTACCTTGCTGGTCACTACAGGAGGATGTGCCAGTTCCAAAGCCATCAGTTTGATGTTTCACTGTTTGGTAGAATTTTCGCACTTCATTCTGTCTCCTGTACATCTCGATTTGTTCACACTCCCGCTTTTCCATCACTCTCTTTTTCTTGTGGAAAAGACGTTTCTCCTCTCTCCTTTTCACCCGATACCTCTCTCGTGCGCTACGCGTTGCTACTGATTGTAGAGTAGCTCTATATGTAGAGTTGGGCAATCTCGTTGCTTTTACGGTTCGATCTTTTCCGTTCCATTCCGCAAAAGGAACTAGGTCGTTCAGTTAGTTCCATAGTTCCTTTTAGTACCAACCTTTATATGTATACCCACACTCATACTCGTTCACTCAGTTCATATCGTTCGTGCTTCTTCATCAAAACAAAAGAAAAATAAATTTTTTCGGCTTTCTTCATGGTAGTTTACAAATATTTAAAACAAATTTACAATCGTTTTGTTAATTAAAAATACTTCAATTGTTTTTTTTAATTCGGCAAAGATCAGTTTAGAAGAAATGAAAAACGAAATGACACTATGAGATTTCTTATTCACTAATAGAAGACAGGGAGAGGAGAAAGAGACAACTGATTTTAAATGAACTGATGGAACTAACTGAAAGAAAAGAGCAAAAAGAATGGGAGAAAAACGAACGAGGGAGCAAAAGGAAATAGCTGAACCGCATAGTCGGACCTAGTACCGGTCGTTCCTTTTGTGGAGTAGTTCCTTTGAACTAGTTCGTTCCGGAATGACACAACTCTATCTATATGCCGCATTTTTTTCTTCGGTAGCAGCACGACACTCCTGGTCATACCACGAATTCCTTTGTGGAGGTCTGTGGTATCCAAGCATGGATTTTGCGGCTGTTTGCATGGAGAGGGCAATATTTTGCCATTGTGTTGTTATGTTATCGGGACAAGGAGTGCTCTCATTTAGCAATTGGGCTAGTTGAGTGGAATATGCTGTGGCTATCTGTTGTGTTTGCAGCCTATCGATGTCCAACTTCCGCGTTGTGTCTGTTCGTGCTTTATTTGCAACGTTTAGACGGGTGCGTACCTTTGCTGCAACTAGGTAATGGTCCGAGTCTATGTGTGCTCCTCGGAACGAGCGCACATCCAACACGCTCGATGAATGTCTTCCACCTATCACAACGTGATCAATTTGATTTTTTGTTTTCTAATCTGGAGACAGCCACGTGCTCTTAAGGATGTCGAGATGTTTATATCTGGTGCTGATAACTACCATGTTTTTTTGCCGCTGCGAAGTCTATCAGCCTCATGCCATTATCAGATGTTTCATTGTGAAGACTGAATTTTCCGACTGTTGGGCCAAAGATATTTTCCTTTCCAATTTTGGCATTAAAATCGCCTAGAATAATTTTAATGTCATGGGCAGGACAACGGTGATATGTTTCTTCTAGGCGCTCATAAAATATATCTTTGGTCTGTTCGCCCTTGTGGGAGCATGAGCCCAAATACAGCTGATGTTGAAGAATTTCGCTTTTATTCGAATTGTAGCAAGTCTTTCATTCACGGGTGTGAAGCTGGAGACCAGGGGTTTTAACCTCCGACCAACTACAAATCCGCAACCAAACTCATGCCTTATGCCATGGCAGCTATAATACAGTGCGTCACCTTTAGGTGTTGTTGTGACGGCTTTCCCGTTCCATCGTATTTCCTGTATGGCAGTAATGTCGGTCTTGTACTTTTCAAGTACATCTGCCAATGCGTAAACTGCACCTTCTCTATAAAGTGTGCGAACATTCCAGGTGCAGATTCGCAGATCATGGTCCTTAAAACGTTTGCGGGGGTTGTCAACTTTAGAGGGATTTGTTTTTCTTTTCTTTTGTTTTTTCATAGTAGGATGTTTTTTTCTAGGGGAGGGTTACTAACCCGACGCCCAAATCCAAGTTTTTAACGTTCTTATGGGTGAACGCGCGGCACATGTTAGTTCACTACCTTTAACGGGTGTTAAAGGCAGTTCCCCAGGTGACACCACGGGGAGGTCAGTGTTCACTTGAGATGAAAGAGGGGCCAAGATAAATCCTGGGCTTTGCCATGTTAAAACCGGTCAGGACCGTTCGTTGGTATCTTCCATCCCCTACGTCACCCACTTATAATTACATTTTAAAACGTTTATACCTTGCAAATATTCTTGAATACCCCCTTGGTCCTTTAAAAATAATAGGCGTAACTGCTTTTCAGGAAACTATCCTAATACATAATTACCCCCAAATATTAAACCTCCCACAAGAAATTTCCGCAGAAAACAAGAAATTATTTGAATGTTGTTGTTTTTGTTATTGCCTGAATTGTGTTCTTGTTTTGATTAAATATTAATAGTTATTGTCGCTAGTTTAGTCGCTGGTCGTCGTCGTCGCCGCCACTTTAACTATCCCAACATATCAAAGGAATGTGTAAATGACTTTTTACTCCTTCGTTTATTGCTGTTTGCTTCAACTTGACGTTGTTGATGTTGATGATTTTCTTTAATTTCCCCCCAAAACGAAATCTACACCTCGAACTTGTTTCGTGATTACCATCAAGTGTTGCCTTTTTATTGTGGTGGTGTGTCAAAGGTTAATGGAAATCACAGTCATTTCTGTCCAGCGACCCGCCGTCGTCTATGAGATGTTGCGTCGACTTTGGAAGACTTTAACATTGCAAAACAAATTACATCAATTACATATTAATGTGACGAGGACATATATTTTAAATTGGAAAGTTAATGGATTTCGATTAGTCCTTCCTAGCTAACCTGCAGCAATGTGGAATAATGTATAAGTATGTCAAAACAAAACCGGATCAATTGTAATGATATTTTAGGGGTTGAAGAGAAAAGAAGGTGTAGATTGTAATGTGAATACATCAAAAGACTGTGAAGAGCTTGTGACTAAGAAAAATTTGCCCTGAGATGATAATGATCCGTGAAATTTATTATTACAAAACAAGTAAAAACTACGTTAAGTTCGGCATGGCCGAAATTTTTACAACATTCAACGTACAAGGCGGGTGTGTATACCATTGCACCACGGTGGCACCCAAATTACAGCAATATCGGTTCGAAAATTTTGCAAAAACCCTCGAAGTACATGAAATTGGACAACACAGGCTGGACTTAATCCTGGATATATATGGATAGCTTTTTTGCGAATAAGTTTTTTATCTTCCGGGAAAAATGCGGCTACACTTATATGGGGCCAAAAAAAAAATAGGCAGTACCGTTCTATGGATGCTGTATAAAACGTTGACCTGTACCGAGAAATGTCAGAAGAAACGTTTTATAACTATAATGAAGACTAAATACTAAATTTCTGTCATTTCGACTGAACAATGTGGGGTACCGTTCTATGGGGGCTGTATGAATACGTGGACCTATACCGAAAAATTTCAAATGTAATGTTTTATACCCCCAATATAAACTAAATGCCAAATTTGAGCCATTTCGGTGGGATATTGAGGTCACAACCTTCGAAATACCCGAAATCTGGAGGTAACATTCTATAGGGGCTATATGAAGGCTTGGACCTATATCGACAAATTTTAGGTGGAAAGTTTTATACGCCCAATAAAAACTAAATAGCAAATTTCAGCCATTTCGGTCGGATATTCAGGCCACTACCTTCAAAATACCGAAAATCAGGAGGTACCATTCTATGGGGGCTATATGAAGGAGTGGACCTATATCGACAAATTTCAGGTGGAAAGTTGGATACCCCCAATAAAAACTAAATATCAAATTTCAGCCATTTCGTTGGGATATTGAGTCCATAACCTTCAAAATACGGAAAATCGGGAGGTACCGTTCTACGGGGGCTACATGAAGACGTGGACCTATACAGACAGATTTCAGGTGGAAATTTGTATACCTCCAACGAAGACTAAATACCAAATTTTAGCCATTTTGTTGGGATATTGAGGCCACAATCTTCAAAACACCGAAAATCGGCAGGTACCGTTCTGTGGGGGCTATATGAAAGCGTTGACCTACACCGAAAAATTACAGGTGGAAAGTTGTGTACCCTCAACTAAAAATAAATACCAAATTTCAGTCATTTTGGTGGGATATTGAGGCCACAACCTTCAAAAAACTGAAAATCGGGAGGTACCGTTGTACGGGGGCTATATAAAGACGTGGACCTATACCGACTAATTTCAGGTGGGAATTTTTATACCCCCAACGAAGACTAAATACCAAATTTCAGGCATTCTGCTGGGATATTGAGGCCTCAACCTTCAAAATACCGAAAATCGCAAGGTACCGTTTTATGGGGGCTATATAAAGGCGTGGACCTATACCGACAAATATCATGTGGGAATTTTTATACCCCCAACGAAGACTAAATACCCAATTTCAGCTTTTTTTGTTGGGATATTGAGGCCAAAACCTTCAAAATACCGGAAATCGGCAGGTACCGTTGTATGGGGGCTATATGGACCTACAACGACAAATTTCAGGTGGAAAGTTGGATACCCCCATTGAAGACTAAGTACTAAATTTCAGCCATTTTACTGGGATATTGAGGCCACAACCTTCAAAATATCAAAAATCAGGAGGTACCGTTCTATGGGGGCTATATGAATACGTGGACCTATACCGACAAATATCAGGTGGGAATTTTTATACCCCTAACAAAGACTAAATACCCAATTTCAGCCATTTTGTTGGGATATTGAGGCTAAAACCTTCAAACTACCGAAAATCGGCAGATACCGTTCTATGGGGGCTATATGAAAGCGTGGACCTATAACGACAAAGTTCAGGTTGAAATTTTTATACCCCCAAAGAGGTCTAAATACCAAATTTCAGCCATTTTACTGGGATATTGAGGCCACAACCTTCAAAATATCGAAAATCAGGAGGTACCGTTCCAAACCAAATATCAGCCATTTTGTTGGGATATTGAGGCCAAAACCTTCAAAATACCGGAAATCGGCAGGTACCGTTGTATGGGGGCTATATGGACCTACAACGACAAATTTCAGGTGGAAAGTTGGATACCCCCATTGAAGACTAAGTACTAAATTTCAGCCATTTTACTGGGATATTGAGGCCACAACCTTCAAAATATCGAAAATCAGGAGGTACCGTTCTATGGGGGCTATATGAATACGTGGACCTATACCGACAAATATCAGGTGGGAATTTTTATACCCCTAACAAAGACTAAATACCCAATTTCAGTCATTTTGTTGGGATATTGAGGCTAAAACCTTCAAACTACCGAAAATCGGCAGATACCGTTCTATGGGGGCTATATGAAAGCGTGGACCTATAACGACAAAGTTCAGGTTGAAATTTTTATACCCCCAAAGAGGTCTAAATACCAAATTTCAGCCATTTTACTGGGATATTGAGGCCACAACCTTCAAAATATCGAAAATCAGGAGGTACCGTTCCAAACCAAATATCAGCCATTTTGTTGGGATATTGAGGCCACAACTTTCAAAATACCGAAAATCGGCAGGTACCGTTCTATGGGGGCTATATGACAGCGTGGACCTATAATGACAAATTTTAGGTGGAAAGTTGGATACCCCCAACGAAGACTAAATACCAAATTTCAGCCATTTTACTGGGATACTGAGGCCACAAACTTCAAAATATCGAAAATCAGGAGGTACCGTTCCAAACCAAATTTCAGCCATTTTGTTGGGATATTGAGGTCACAACCTTCAAAATAACGAAAATCTGGGGGTATCGTTCTATGGGGGCTATATGAAAGCGAGGACCTACATATATCGACAAATTTCAGGTGGAAATTTGTATACCCCTAAATACCAAATTTCAGACATTTTGTTGGGATATTGAGGCCAAACCCTTCAAAATACCGAAAATCGGCAGGTACCGTTCTATGGGGCCTATATGATAGCGTGGACCTATAACGACAAATTTCAGGTGGAAAGTTGGATACCCCCAACGAAGACTAAATACCACATTTCAGTCATATATAGAGGTCACTACCTTCAAAATACCGAAAATCGGGAGGTACCGTTGTACGGGGCCTATATGAAGACGTGGACCTATACCGAAAAATTTCAGGTGGGAATTTTTATACCAACAAATTTCAGGTTGAAATTTGTATACCCCCAACGAACACAACAACCACAACCTTTAAAATATCGAAAATCGGGAGGTACCGTTTTATGGGGGCTATATGAATACGTGGACCGATACCGACAAATTTTAGGTGGACATTTTTATACCCCCAACTAAGACTAATCAACAAATTTCGGCTAAAAACTTCAAAAGACCGAACATCGGAAGGTACACTTCAATGGGGGCTATATCAAAACGTGGACTGATATGACCAATTTTCAATACCAAACATTCTAGGAGTAACAGAAACTTTAATACCAAATTACAAAGCTTTATCTTAAAAATTGCAAGCTGTATCACGATTTCAACCGACAGACGGATGGACTGACTGACGGGCATGGTTATATCGATTAAGAATATATATGCTTTATAAGGTCCCCGACGAATTCCAATCATCCAAACTAGATCGTTGGTTGCTTTGATTGGTTTACGTGGTGGCTATATACCATTGATGACCAGCATAGACAAAGCAGCATTACTTCCTATGCACACCTGGTTAGGCATTTGTGCTGCTTGCACTAAGGCAGCTTATGTGAGCAGAGCTTGTGTGTAAAACTAATGGTGGTGGTTTTGGGTCTACTGCTAATTTCCTTTTCGAGAATTATTATTCCCAGCCAGATCCACGAATAGACATGGCTAAATCGGTTAAATATTACCTGAAACGAATGTTGTCAAATATATTTGGGGTTTAAACTATTATTCCGATGACTTGTCTTTTAGCCATAGGGCTGAGCTAACCAAAATAGTGGCATTACGCACAAAAACCTCTAGACTCGAAAATAAACATTATGAAAGTAGAAAAATACAAATTTTAGACTCTCTATCTTAACTCTAAAAGTTACTCGGAACCACAAAGAACATCATAATTTTTTGTGTCTGAATCTTCCGATGCATCACACCGGAATTAACATCATAAATCCAAGTAAAAACTAAAATAAAAGTGAACATTTCATGAAATGGCATCGATTAGAGTAGCACAGAATACCGAAATGTTCTACTAATATAATAACTAACGTTCCCAATTTTTTTTTTGGCGGCCTGAAACAATCTTGAAAGTAATAATGCAAAATGTGCAAATATCCTTCCCCATAGTTGTCAAAATCACCACAAGAAGTTATATAAGTTTGTATATGCCAAACTTAATGACACCTGACCTTTCACCAATGTACATTTTTAACTCATTTTACAAATTGTTTACATTAGGAACATGCCATCAATATTTTATGGCCTAAACTCATTACCGAACACACAAAAGAAACCCAAAAGCGCACAACACCCATTAGGATGTCACGTAATTTCCAACAATATGGATGGCATTAGGATGAAAGAAAATGTTAAGTAATTTACACCATAATGTCGTTTGTTTTACTATTGTACAATTGAAATGATGATGACAAATACTTAGAAACAATATTTCCTTTCAAAATCTATTTGCATCATTTCAATTTTTATTCACACCCTCAGCTTTATGACGAAGCAGGCGGGAATATACACTTTGTCGCAAACAGAAATTTGCCATATTTTGCAACCAGATAGTCAGATATCAGTGCTAAATATCTGTGCATGATTGAGCACATAAACTCAACAAGTAAAAAAGTATCAGTCGGCTTTGCCGACAGAGATATACCCTCAGCCTGTGTATACTCGTATTGAAACAATTTTTTCCCAAAATACGTATGTATTTAGGGCGTCTGAACCGACAACAATTTTGATTAGGATTAAAGATCAAAAGTTTTGCGGAGGAGATCCTAAAAGGAATGGATCGACATTGACCGTTATGGAAGTGGATCTCCAACCACAACATATGGTGGCATAGGGGGTTTCTACACTCTTCGGGCTAATTGTTCAAGAAGTATGGACTTGCCCCTAAAAAACTTTTACCATCGTAATTGAGGCAGCGAATGCAAGTTGCTTCACCAAAAACCAACGCGATTCGATATCAGGTCTTAAAGTGAACGTATCCGAAATTTTGTGTGGGAGATACCGGATGGAGTGGACAAATATAGTCCATAATTTAACCTGAACTATATCTGGGAGATATATTAGGATGTGTAAAGTATAGACCAATTCGGCCACTCCCTTCAAGAGTTACCGTACGAACAATTTTTCCGAACATTTTTGAACTTTTGTGGGGGACCGATATGACTTATCTTCAAACTTAAACTATGTTTGGACAAAATATTACTAAAGCCAAATTTTGGACGGAATCGGCAGATCTGTTCGAGAGTTATCTTATGCTCCAACCACATCACACGGTGTCATAGGGTTTTTTTGCAACTTTCGGGCTATTTTCGACCGAAACCTTTCAAATCGTAAAATGACTTCTAAACGTACATATATGAAGTACCAATAGGGTTTATATGGGATAACATTTTTGGGTACCTTCATAACAAAACTTCAACATAAGTGCTGTTCGAGGATCCTGTGGACATTATGACCAAAGGTGCTCCTTGCGGTCTTGTGTACAGCGATATTCTACTTTTCGTGGAGAAGTCCATGTTTCCTGACATAATGACACAAAAGATCCATATCCTACTGTGACCAACTAAAATGGGTGATGGGCGCGATAACATCGAAAGGAATGATTCTGAAAATAGGATCCTCTTCTAAAATGGACTATGTCGGTTTTTGGCCCAAAATTGGAAAATGACGATTTGACGATTTCGTGCCCTGAAATGACGATTTTTCACGTTAGCCAAAATTGCATGAAATAAGACAGGATAACTATATTTTAACCAAAATTTAACTAAAGAATTTAAAGAAAACAATGTTGTAAACTCAATTTTATGGGCCTTAACAATTTCCAGACAGATTGGCTATATTTAGGCACATATCTGGAATAAAGGTAGTTTAGCTTTTTTGCCTTACATTCGAATTTTAGTTGAACATTTTCGTTTAGGATTGTTAACGGATGAAAATCGTCTACCTCATTGTGAAAAATGTAGGAGTCCAGCGTTCTGCGTTCTTTAAGAGGTCAGTTAGTGAGTCATGACCGAAAGACATGGACACAGTCAATCAGGCGATATTTAAGCAATGTTGTCATTCAAAACTAGCAGTGTATTTACCATGCTGCATTGTTCCAAACTCGACAGCCATTGGGGAAACTCTTATCTGGCGAAATCTTTTTTATGGCGGTATAACTAATTTTAAATGGAAGGTGCTTACACCTGGGAAGTTTTTGCAGATTCTGAAACTACAATGCTCATAGATGAGAAATATCAAGAAACAAAAAAAATCGCCGGAGGGATTTTCAAATAAATCGCGATTTAAGTTCAAATTTTTAGTGGTTCTTTAGGTTTTCAGGATTTGCCTGGAAACCGCGAGTCCTATTTAAATGGGCCTAAAGAAAATGTTGTAGGCGAGAAAATTCTCCCAAGATTGACCTTCACGATATTTTCGTAGGTTTTACCGTTTTTGAGATATAGAAGTTCAAATTGAGACAATGCACTGACTGTATCGCCTCCTTATAAAAACAATGTCATTACTGCAATTTCCCAAATTAAACTCATATATCTTGAAAGTGGTACAACCTAGGAAAAAATAAATCATCCACTCTAGTAGAGAATTTTCACAGTTCCAACATTGACTTGCGGTTTCCAAGCAAAATCTTGAAGACTTAAGATAAAAACCTAAAAATTTGAACTGAACCTAAATATCTCAAAAATGGTAAAACCTACGAAAAAACCTAAAGGTCAGTCTTGTAGAAAATTTTCTTGCGGTTTCCAAGCAAAATCGTGAAAACCTAAAAAACCCTAAAATTGTAAATTTTGATCGCGACTTATTTAAAAATCCCTCCGGCGATTTTTTCTGTTTTTTTAATTTTTCTTATCTATGAACATTGCTGTTTCAGAATCCGCGAAATCTTCTCATGTGTAAGCGGTTTTCATGAACAGTTAGTTAAGGTGCACTGAGCATGATATTGTTTTATAAGGAGGCGATACAGTCAGTGCATTGTCTCAATTTGAACTTCTATATCTCAAAAACGGTAAAACCTACGAAAATGTCATAAAGGTCAATCTTGTGCAGAATTTTCACAGCTACAACATTTTCTTTAGGTCCATTTACAAAGGACTCGCGGTTTCCAAGCAAAATCGTGAAAACCTAAAGAACCCCTAAAAATGTGAACTTAAATCGCGATTTATTTGAAAATCCCTCCGGCAATTTTTTTTTGTTTCTTGATATTTCTCATCTATGAGCATTGTAGTTTCAGAATCTGCAAAAACTTCCCAGGTGTAAGCACCTTCCATTTAAATTTGGTTAAGGTACACCGTGAGTTTCTATCACTCCTAGGATGTTTGGTATAGCAAATGAACTGTATCGGTCCACGCCTTCATATAGCCCCCATAGAACGGTACCTCCGGATTTTCGGTATTTTGAAGGTTTTGCCTCATTATCAGAGCTCCGAATACTCGCTCGAATTCCACTTGCGAGTGAAACCCTTCTCGACTTCGAGTACGTTGAGGGGGAAACTTGCCCCCCCCAACACCAAACAAAAACGTGTCCCACCCCAAAATAAACATGCCCCACAACCACCAAAAATATTGCACCCCAACAAAATTACCACCTCCCCGCAAATTTTCACTCGCGAGTGAATCGGAGCTCTGCTCATTATCCCACCGAAAATGTTGGAGTCTTGCAATTAGTATTCGTTGGGGTATAAAATATTCCACCTGAAATTTGTCGGTATAGATCCACGCCTTCATATAACCTCCAAAGAATGGTACCTCCCGAATTTCTGTATTTTGAAGGTGGTGGCCTCAATTCCCAACCAAAATTACTGAAATTTGTTATTTAGTCCTCGCTCGGGGTATAAAACTTCCCACATGAAATTTGTACAGGTCTATGCCTTCATATAGCCCCCATAGAACGGTACCTCCCGATTTTTGATATTTTTAAGATTGTGGCCTCAATATCTCACCGAAAAGGCTGAAATTTGGTATTTAGTCTTCGTTGAGGGTTCAAAACTTTCCACCAGAAATTTATTACTGCAGATCCTCGCCTTCGCATAGCCTCCACAGAACGGTACCTCCCGATTTTCGGTATTTTGAAGATTGTGGCCTCAATATCCCACCGAAATGGCTGAAATTCGGTATTTAGTCTCCGTGGGGGTATAGCACGACACACCGCACCTTTTCAACTGCCCTGCCAAACCTACTCATCTAACTCCAGTGGATCTGTGGTTACATCCCATCGAAGCAGGCACTATCCTTGAACTGGATATAGATTCAGAGGCAGATTGAGAAGAAGAAGGAACACGCAAAAACACACAATAATAAACACTGTTACAATAACAACAACGTTTTGGTATAATCCCCATATAAGGGTAACACACCATTTAGATGTTTTTTAAGATTTTAGTTACATTTTTCTATCGAAATGGTTGTTTGTTCCCAGAAGATAGAAAACTTACTCGCAAAAATACTATTGGTTATCGTACAATAATATTTCAATGATATTGTAGAATCTTGTATTTGTTATTTCTAAGTATTTGTCCAATGTATGATACTTTACGCTTTTTTATTGTTGAGATTAGCTGTCTGTTCACATTCATCCTTCTAAGTACTTCGTCATTTGATATTTTTGAAGTCCAGGGTATTTTCAGTACTCGTCGGAATGTCCACGTTTCAAAAGCTGCCAATTTTCTTTCATGGGACATTTTAAGTGTCCAGACTTCGGAAGCATATAAGAGGACTGACCAAACATAGCACTTGATAAATCTTATTTTTGTTGTCACATTTATGTCGTGACTTATTAATACTTTTTTGTGTTTAAAAAAGGCATCACTCGCTATTTCTATTCGGCTGTTAATTTCTTTTGAGTAGTCCCAACGGTCATTTATTAGTACTCCCAAATATATAAATGTGTGTACCCTCTCGATTTCGGTTTCCTTTATAGTAAGCTTCACGTTGCGATGGTCGTTTTTTCTGCTTACGATCATGTATTTAGTTTTTTTCATATTAATTTTTAACCCATACTTTTCACTTGTGAGTGCCAATTTTTATATAAGTTTCTGTAGACCTGATATGCTCTCAGCCAGTAGTGTGGTGTCGTCTGCATATCTAATATTATTATTCCAATATTTCCTCCATCTAGCGTTTCATGAAATATTTTTTCTGAGTACACGTTGAATAGTAATGGGGACAGTATGCATCCCTGTCTAACACCTTTTGAGATAATAATTTCTTCACTCTGTTCCCCATTGACGTCGATTCGTGCTTTTTGGTTCCAATACAAATTTTTAATACATCGTAATTCTTTTCCTTGTACTCCGATAGATGTCAAAATGTATATTAATTTATCATGTACCGTATCGAAGGCTTTCTCATAATCGATGAAGCAGATGAAAACATCTTTTTGGGCTTCTCTGCATTTCTGGACTAAGATTTGTAAACAGAATAGAGCTTCTCGGGTACCCATCCCTTCCTTAAACCCAAACTGCGTTTTTCCCATAGCATGTTCGCACTTGCTATATATTCGTTGATGAATTATTTTTAGGAATACTTTCAGTACGTGACTCATTAAACTTATTAATCTGAATTCACAACATCGTTTTGCATTGTTTTTCTTGGGAATGGCTATGAAAGTAGATTTGAGCCAATCTTCTGGATATTGTCCAGTGTCGTATACGTGGTTGAAAAGGGTGATGAGGAGTTCTTTATTGCTGGAATCTATTAGTTTTAAGACTTCAGAGGGTATTTCATCTGGTCCTGTGGCTTTTTTATCCTTTAGAGTTTGTACGGCGCGTTCTACTTCTAATCTTGTTATTGATGATCCAACTAGATAATTGCTTATATTATTCTCATTCTGCCCTCCATATCAAACACTGCTTCATTATTATCATTAAATATAATTGCACTTGTCTTTCTTCCATACGTCCCCGCAGATTCCTTTATCTTTTTATGTAGGTTAAAGTCGTCATGTATGGACTGTAAAATTCAATTTCTTGACATTTTCTATTTAGTTGGTCATTTCCCTTTATATTTCACACAAATTAATATCGCTTATAACGTCATCGCTTATAACGTCATATCGGTTGTAACGTCGGGTTTTGGCTAAATATTTGAATTTTGGTTCGGTTATAACGTCGAACCATACGAAGAAAAAAATGTCCCTCGATATTTTGTTGTATGTATACTTTTTCAAGCTCAAACAACTACAAAATATCAAACATATGCACATCATGTTGAAGACGGAGTTGGACAACTGAATTACGATTCACATCTCAAGTCAAATGTCACATCTGTTTTACAACCCATGAGCGAAGGTGTACTGAATTTATTAAAATCGCATTGCCGGAATCGGTAAATATCCACTATCTCAGTTAAATTTAAAACTTATGTTGGAATTCAAAAGCCCAAGCTAAAATAACAGACCAGTTTAAATAGAACCACATCCTCTATTAACGTAATATATATGCTGAAGAATGAATTGAATATCTTTATCTTTAGAATCTTTAGAATGAAAATAGTAAAAAATGTAATTGAATTTATTTTCTTAGTAAAACAACGTATTGTTACGAATGTAACTGATAGGTTTAAGTTAGTTTAGTTTAATTTCCGTTAATTTAAAAATTTGAATTGTAACGTAAAGTTTTTATTACGCAGTTATTTTATTTAAGCAACAACAACTACCATGTAGAACTCTCTTCATCATTCTAGTCGTTACATTACCTTTTGTTAATGTTCTTTTGTTTGTTTTGCCAAAATCATGTAATAATCGTTTAGTTTGTTACTTCTTTTCTTGCATTTATTTGTTGTTGTAATTACGTCATTGATCATCCCCCATGTATGTGAGTCTGGTTGTTCGCTTAGTGCGAATGTGCGTCTGTGTGTTCGTTGTACATATTCGAGGAGTTGCCAGACATTTTCTAGAGGACTCTCGAACAGGGAGACTTTGGGATATAAATACAGGGGAACTGGCAATGACGAGTTAGTTGTGTTTTAAGCGTTGAACTGAACAGATCGGTAAAAGAGTAGCTGCGTGCTAACTAGAGACTTGCTGTGTGCTTAGTAATTAAAGTCGGTTCCGAATAAGTCGGTTTTTTAATGGTAAAATGTTCAAAAGAGAAAACTGTCAAAAATGAGTTCAATGCACACATTTTTCCAAAATGTACGGGAACGGAAAAATGGCAGAAACGTCAAAAAATCTGGAACAAATGTCAAAGTCGGCGTATCAGCGAATCGGAAGCCGGCAAACATGTTGCACATTTTTGCTCGCTTAAATTTGTCGTGTAAAAAGTTTCTAAAGAGAAAGCTATTCAGCGCCATATTTGTTCAAAGAGAAGTGAACATTTTGCAACTTTTTAGGTGTACGGGAACGCATTTCGGGGAAAAATGTTCAAAATGTGTTAAATGTGTAAAAACTTTTTGTCCCTGTTTATACAGGGAAAGTTGATGTGAAAGAAAATTGAGTTTATGGGCGAGGGAGTAGAGAGGAATAAGAGGGGGTACACAGACCTCTGTACTGGCAAATTCTGTTTTGTTTCGTTTTTCTTCGTATACAACCTGAAGTTGTCTGCAGATTTGTTTTTGCATTTTCTTTCATTTTATTTTCTCTGTCGAGAAACAAACAACAGCGGAGACAATTGAAAAATAAAACCATTTTGAGGAAAAACTATTTTTTTAAGCAAAAATAATTCGAAATAAGTGGAAATATCAAAATTAAAATGCAATTCAAGGGTTCCTTTAATAATTAATTGTTTATCACACACCACAATGGTCACAAAATCAAATTTTCTGGCCAAAACTATTTCAACGTCCATTTTGTATTGAAATTTATTATTATTTTTAATAAATGTGTACAAACAGCAATTCTTACGTTTTATCGACCAAAATGACCAAAAACTGCCAAAATTTGTTGTACAGGGTGGACCCGTTGTGTGGGGTCTAAACCAAAACATTGACCTATGTTAACATGACAAAAAAATGGACCTATTTTCATAAAACTTACACATACTTGTTTCCTACACTCTGAAACCCTTAAATATGAATTTTAAGAAAAATCGGTTGATAGATGTAGGTATTACCGTTCTATTTCAATTGGATACTACGTACAGTCACCACAGGTATTTACAAAAAATTCTCCTATCTTAAAATAGAAAAATCCACTTTATTTTAACTGTGGCAAATTTGAGCAAGAATTTATTTCTCAATTTATTAGCTCAGACCCCCAGCTATCTTCCAAAATCAATTTGGAGGTGGACAAACTTGGACATTTTTTTAAAAGTTTAAATATATTTTAAAAATATTTGTAAAAAATAATTTTTAATATATATATAAAAATTGATTTTATTACGCAAATTTTACAAATTTCATCGCCCTTTTTGTAAATATTATGAAAGTACTCATTAACAGCTTCCCGATTCATAATAACTTTGGTCTCACTTCTGTATATTTATGCAGCGACGCAATACAACAAAAATTGTATATTTTGCAGCACAAAGTCTGTTTTATTTTTACATAGGAAGGTGTCAACTTTGGTACTGCGCCAATCAACGAATACTAACGTTATTTACAAAAACTAATTATTTTCAGATGACTTGAGGTGTTTTTTATTATTCTGTGCAAAAAAAAAAGTTAAAATTTCGAAACTTCAAAAATATGGTTTTGGCCAAAAATTTCCTGATTGAAACCTATGTGCACACGTCCATTTTTTACTTTTCATTACAATTTTGCCTTGGTTTTGTTTTTGAACGGCGCAATGAGAAAATGAGTGTGAAGAAGAATAAGAAAAATTATAAAATTGACACAAACATGATTTCCGTGTCTAAACAACAAGGACATTTTAAAAGAAATTGATATGAAAATTTTTCTTTCCAGTTTGAATGTCTAAACATGGTCTTTAGTTCTGGAACGAAGCTTTTGTTAGCTAAAAATGATTGAACTACAACATTTAAGGTATAATTTAGTGATTAAACAAAAAAACATTGTTCCACAACATCCCATACGGGACAAGGGAGACTTCTCTCATATCAATGAGTGCACCCCGATTCATATTTAGCTCAATGATATGGGACCTAATATTTATCGCCGAGTCCGAACGGCGTGTCCTAAGACACCACTTGTGGAGAAGTTTTTCAAGGCTGAAATACTCAGGAAATGTCGCCAACATTACTGAGGGGTATTTTGCCACCGTTGAAAAATGTTTGATGTTGTCTGGCCGGGGAATCGAACCCCCGACCTTATGCGTGCAAGGCGGGCGTGCATACCATTGCACCACGGTGGCACCCATAATAGTGATTAGGAAAGTAATTATTCAGCTAGACTTTGATATTAACGAAATAGACCTCGATGACTGTCAAATTTGTTGGACCGTGTGTACTATGCTTAAAGTAAGAACTAGAATGATGAAGAGAATTCTACATGGTTGTTGTTGTAGCAGCATATAATGCTGGGTTGGCAGCCGCTGGCCGAAACACTTTTGGTTTCGGGTCAATCCGGTACGTAAGAACCCGCTGCCGTGGTAGTTGTTGTTGCTTAAATAAACTAACTGCGTAATAAAACTTTACGTTACAACTCAAATTTTTAAATTAACGGAAATTAAACTAAATTAAATTAAACCTATCAGTTACATTCGTAACAATATTTAAAAAAAAGTGGACGTGGTCCGGTGTTTTGGCTCCAAATATGTCCTATACACAACATCATTGCCTCCCAAAAATGTATGCTGAAACCGATATAATCATAAGTTTGGCTTATACATACATATAGCGTTTAAAAGAAAGGCGTGGGGAAGGTAGACCAACTCCTCCGAAATTCATGAAATATACATAACAACGGTAAACATTGAGCTTCTGTTGCAATTTTGATAGAAATCGGTTCACTCGTATTGGAGATATAACATTTAAAAAAACAGGCGTGGTCGAGTCTTTAGGCCCCAAGGAAGTACTACATTGTAGATTAATCCGTAAATTTTTAAACCGATAAATGCGTAATTTTTGCAAACAAAGCGTTTTTTTAATATAGCATAGGGGAGGTACTCCGCCCGTCTGGAATTTTAATTTTAATTGAAACCTAAATTATGTTATGACGGGATTTGATTTGTATTCATAAAGATATGGTGTTTTTTTAAATATGGCAAAGGGCCGTATCAAGGATATATGCATCCTCTTTCCACCTGAAAATTTCAGGAAAATCGGTTCAGTAGTTTTGTAGATGTAACATATTTTAAAAAAGTGGGCGTGGTCAAGTTTTTGGGTCCTAAAAGTAGGTAAGGTCGCAGACACCACCACAATTATCTCGCAAATTAATTTCCAAACCGATGATTTTTATTTATATAGATATTTATGTCAAAATAAACGCTTTAAATATCGCGATTTGAGGAAATTAATGTAAAGTTGTTTCTAAATAAAAATAAATAAATAAAAATTTATGCATTGGACGTACGTATAATTTTCCGATATTGAAGATTATATTCAATTTCAATAATAATTACCTTATTTTATAATGATATCTTCTTCTTCTCTATTATATAAAACTCAAATGACGTTCGTACGTGAATCAAAAACTCGACCAATTTACAACCGATTTGTTTCGCGTTTGTCGTAAAATGTTCGTATTTATCCAAGAAAGGATCTGACGTATTTTATTTTTGAGATATAGCGAAGAATCCGCGAAAGTTTGCAAAAATATTTTTTGAAGAAAGTTAATTGTTTCCTCGCATTTCGTTGGAGGCTTTTGTTGCCGATTTGCTTATTTCCACCTCTTTTAAATTTTTTTAGGGCGAAAAATCCGCTAAAGTTTGCAAAAATTTATTTTGAAGAAAGTTAATTGTTTCCTCACATTTCGTTGCAGGCTTATGTGCCGTCTTGCTTATTTCCACCTTTTTCAATTTTTAGCTCGAAAAATCCGCTAACATTTGCAAAAATATATCTTGAAGAAAGTTAACTGTTTCCCCACATTTTGTTGAAGGCTTTTGTTGTCTACTTGCTTATTTCCACCTTTTTCAATTTTTTAGCGAAAAGTGAATAAAAACACGATGAAGCAAACGAGTTTTTTACGTTATTATTTTAAATAACGTTTAAATAAAGTAAAAGTAGAAGAATAAAAATGAAGATTACACTTCTAATGTACCACATTTCAAAATTTCCACTGAATGAAGATTACACTTCTAATGTATCACATTTCAAAATTTCCACTGCATCCCCCTTATGTATATTGACCATGTAGCCCAGACAGCAAAATTTGGTGCGATAGTTTTCCGAAAAACCCTATTTTTGGGTTACAGTATTTACAATATCCGTTTGATTGTGCTGGGACCCCAAGATATTTTAGTTTTTTGACGGTACGGATCATGTAAATCATAAATCGTGAAAATCCATCCACTAGAACGGCGAAAACAGCAACTGCAAAAACCGAAAAATGTGCGTAAAATGTTTTTGGAAATATCGCGGATTTAGTCGCGTTTAATGTGAATCGTTTCCTTTTTCAATGAAGAAACTGACACATCACTCGCGTTTTTGCGAAAACAGCCGTTTAAAAAATGTAGTGGCATGAGAGCTGTATCCGATTTATCCAAAAAATAGTGTGTAATGCTACACCCACGTTTCTTGATGGATTTTATCGAAATAGGTTTAGATCGATGAATTTTTTCTTGGACGATAGTGACATTGGGTGCGCATAAAAAGTGTATGCACTTTGTGCAAATTATAAGCGTTATACCGTTTTTTGCACACTACGCTGCAGGCGATGCAACATCTTAGCGGCCAAAGTAAATCCTGGCAAATGTGTACAAATTAAAAGAGAAGAATTTGGTGTATTGGTAAACCACATGCGCATCAAGCTATTTTGAGGATTTCGCGATTCACACGCATTTCAAAATGAACATCACCCGATAGAGTTTTATTTCAAGATTATACCCCATTTAAAGGAGCCCAAAATCTATTTGAAATTGCAAACTACCAATTGTTTTGAATTATTTCCTAATTTCAAAAGTTTATTATGGTGTTGCTACATGTTTTATCATATTTCAATGCCGCGACTTCTATTATATAAAACTCAAATGTCGTTCGTACGTGGATCAAAAATTCGACCAATTTACAAAACAGTTGTTTCGCAATTGTCTTAAAATGTTTATATTCAAGTTTAAATTTTTTTGTTTTTTATTATTTGGGAATCAAATACATTCCGATTTTAATTTTGTGACCGTAAGTAACGACAAAACATATTTTATGCGGTTGTGTTCATATTCCGGTACCACGAGTCTGAAAATTCGAAATTACCGCAATCAATGGTGTATATGTGATCAAGAATACCCACAGCGCAGTGATTGATGCTCAACTCCAAAAATACCGCTTTCGGGCGGTGTCGTTCTATAAGTGCTTTGCCGAAACGTGGAGCTTCGCCGAACATTTTCGGAAGAAATGTTTGTACCGAAGACCAAGATAAAAATTGCACACGCTTTTATTGTACAATGTGCCTAACACCAACAAAATATCGAAAATATCTAGGTGTTGTTTTACGGACTCTATGGGTCTATACCAACAATTTTCTACAACATAGTGGTATACATCTAATTTCCGAACCTTCAAAATACCGAAAATATGGTATTGTTCTATGGAGTCTATTTTAAAACAACGACCGATAAAATCATCTTCAATAACAAAATCACCTCTTCTTCTTCATTTGTATTCGGATGTTCCCGATTATACAATTACAATTTCGTGTTACTATAATTAAAATAACTAATTGTTAAAATTATTTAAATACATTTTTATCCAATTATCGAAAGCCTTCGGTTTCTGGCGGATTTCAAAAGACTTCGTTCCTCTTGCACACCCGTCCAAAGTCTTAACAGTCAAAACTGACAGTCAACTTACTTTAAGGACAATTTTCCGGCAAATAACAACTTTTATTTAGCTAAAAACGTTTGAAATACAATATTTACGATACTATTTAGAGATTATAAAAGAAATTTTTCAATTAGGCTTTGATATTCACGAAATAGACCTTGATGACTGTCAGTTTTGCTTGTCAATGTGTACTATACTTTAGGAGCTGTATAATTTTCATTAAAAACTCCATCAAAAATGTTGGAAGCTTTGTCTACTTTTCTACAGACGAGCAGACTGAGGGACATCGAATTGTCATTTTATGCAGATTAAAAATATGTGAATTAGGGTCATAAATTTTTTGTATATTTTACAAATATCGAAAATACCACATAGCGGTGTAAAAAAGCAGTTATTTCTTTCATTTCGCCATTACGGCAAAAAGTCGTTCTTAAAAAAACTATATTTTAAAAAAATATATTGTTTAATCTATTTGACGCACCAAACATACAATAAATTTCGGAATTTGTTACGGAATTTTGCTTACAAATAAATGTGCCAAAATATATCGAAACCTGTCCAGATTTGCATGTAGCTCCCATATAAAATTTTGGCCGATTTGAGGTATCTGATGCACCAACACGCTATGAATTGGACATTTCAATGAAGTTTTTAAGTGTGAAGGAATTGGGACTATATATTAATTATATTGAAATCGGTCGAGATTTGTAAATTGTGTGCAGAATTTGGACTAAAAAATATTCGAAAAAATATTTTGAAAACCGTTCAGATTTCAGGTCACCCTTTTGGTAAAAAATATCACATGAGTGGAGATAAGGAATAATAATAAAATACTGAATCTCTGATTCATTATTTAAGGAGGTGTCTTTGAAGTCAGTAGAAGTCATCATTATAGTATGCGTGTACTTTTAGTTGGAGAAAATCAAGGTTAAAATTATTAAATATTATTATTGGATTAAAAATTGTCAATGCAAGTGGGAGTTACCCTAATAATAATTTAAGGTGTCACAACAGCTTGATATATGCCGTTGGAAAAACGTTCTCAATCTTAACGTTATTCCTATATTAATTATCTTCTTTAAAGGGGCAGCGAAGCGCACCGGGTTCAGCTAGTGCTATTATATAATGTAAAACATATAAGAAAAAACTCCAATGAAAAACCGGTATGCAATAGGGGCGGAAACTTTTTAACGGTAGGGGAAAAGTGATAACGCATTTCTTAATATTTTTCGATGTTGGTGGTATTTTTGATATTTGCTAAAAAAAAAGTCGAAAAGTTATAACCCTAATATCCAGTTTTAAGTCTAGCCAGTATTTCCCAATTTGTTGACATAAGCTCTGTTCCTTTACGTGCAAGAATCTTCAAGTTTTACCATTTTTTACTCGAAAAGCGTTCCTTTACTTCAGACACCATTCAATTCATATGGGAGCAGTTTACAACTTTTACTACTTTTGCGGGTTTTACCATTTTCAAAAGTAAAGGAACAGAGCAATATTTTCGAACCCGGATTGCTGTAATTTGATATTGTGTGTTGCCAGAGGATTAGAAAATTATTAGCCCTATTCTGAACGCATGGGAGTTGGGAATTTTTTCCCATTCCCACATTTTCGTATTCTGAATAAAATTTTGGTGGAGTTTTTTTCCCATTTCCCATCTCCCCTCATTCTGAATGAAGTTCGAATTGGGAATTTGTTCCCATGGGAAAAAAGTATACATTCTCTATCTTGAATTTTGGGAGAATTTTGTGTCTTTTTGTGGGAAAAATCTCCCCAGCAAACAGTGTAGGAGTTTGAAAAAAAATTTCTAGATATTTCATATTTTTATGAAATTTCATATTTTAAGACATCTACACGACAAAATTATTGCAAATATTTATAATCTTCATGTGTTTGCTTAATAAAAGCATACAAAATGTACTGTAAAATATGTCATTAGTAGACTTCGGATTTTGCATATTCTTATATGATACATAAAGCTGCAAAAATCTAACATGTTTTACACCGATAAAAACATTTTCATTTATGTTATCGAACAAAACAAAAAAAAGTAGTAAAAATTAGTAGATTTTTGTAGTTCTGGAACAGACCATATGTATTGTAATACGAAAAAAAGTGCCATGGTTGATTCTACATATTAACGCAGCACAGCAAGTAAAAACAAATCAATTTCAAAAGAATTTTTGGCAATAATTATTAAAATATATTGGAAAATAACCATAATATATACAATCTTTATAACTTTTATTCATTTAAGTAATATAACCTTCGGGTTTTTTAAATCAGACGACTAACGTTCTATTGAAAACGTGTTAGTCTCCTCAACGACACGACAACGATCACACAAACGTACATACATATATGCCAAATTTTTGCAATGCTATTTCATTTTCCGAAATGCCTTTTCTTGAATAGGATCGTTATTTTTGAACGTAGAAGCTTGAAATGTGCTTATTAGAATAATATCACACATTGCTGACTCCATTCACTTAAAAAATCCATAAATCAATGCGCGGTTGTTGAATTAAGTGAGTTGTGCTTTTGCTAATCTAATTGAAAAACCGCGAATTCAATGCAAATAGGCATTTTGTATTACAAAACAAAATTACAGCCCCCAAAAGTATGCTATAATAATTTGGTGTAACTAATTTCGAATTTCGATGTTTCAGTTCCCATGTTTTGATGTTCCCACGTCGTTGAAAATATGGAAAACGTGGGAATGGGAAATTTCGCTCCCATGGGAATGTTCAGAATAGGTCTATATAGATAATGTTCCATGTTTAGGATAGGACAACGATGACGCCTCTTATGGGTTCCCAAAGCAAATATCAGTTAACATATGCTGCTCCTGCAAGGAATAAGAGGAAGAGCTTATTACTTTTAGCAATGAAATGGCACAGCCGAACTTAACACCATTTTTACTTGTTAATATTTATTTTGATAAGATGTTCGCCTTCTTATGGTTTTATGAGAGAAGTTCTGCCTACGGGAATAAAAAACTTTGTCGCTAGAAATCTTATCGTAAGGAATTCCCAATGGATCTAATCAAGGTTTTCAGAACCTATAAGAAAGGAATTGAAGGATGTCGTCAGAGCTCGAACTTAGCAAACAAAATCAGAATAATCATGAGTCGTCATCGTTTGTTATTATTCTTACGAGGCACATTGTAACTCTAACGTCATATAAAGTTATAGACTAAACGCTATTCTTTTTCGTATTTTTCAATTCTAACCCGAACTAAATACCATTTTTTTCTTAATTTGGCTATTGCTCGCTTTTCAGCTATAAACTTCCCTTCCCTACAATGAATCTACTACATATATACAAATTGATATTTTTTGTTTTAATATTTTTTTATTTATAAAGTTTTCTTATACACAATTTTTCGTTATATGTAACTATAATTCATTTTATAACTCAAGGGAGGCAGCAACTTTACAGTGTTGGAAAAAATAAACACCTAAGAGTTCCTTAATAATTTTGGAGTAACATAAAAGAGAAACTGTAAAACAGAACAAATCTTGGCTTACAAAGAACTGAACAGCAATAACTAAAGAGAAACATACAAAACTATGACAAAATATTTATAGATATGGGAATTTTTAATGGAATTTCTTATCAATAAAGTTTAGAATAATGAAAATGCAATGGGTATAATTTTTCGGTTTACAAAACAAGTTTGATGTCCGCTTATGTCTTGTTCCCATAATTCTTGTTGTTGTTTGTAGTTGTCGTTCTTAGAGAAATCAGAGATAAGGAGACGTTGTACGCAACCATTGTTTGCTGTTTCTATACATCATCAACATCATCATCATCACTTAACTATAGATACAGTTTTGTTGCTGGATGATGAATCAACACAAATCTACAATGTTCGTTGTTCAGATTGTTGACCTCCGGCAACTGAAGCATCATCATTGATACAAGTCCATTGATTTTCATTATTTTCCTTCCAGAGGGTTACTTTATTGTCGCCACCGGTTACAGCCAAGATATTACCAGTCATTGACCAACTGACCGACCACACAACATCATCGAATGTATGTAAAATGGTTGGTGACCATGTTGTAAAATCTGTACTATTCCAAATAATAACATGGCGATCTTGGGAAGCTGAAGCAATTTGTGAACGTGGCAAACCGATTGAGGGTGCCCAGGCAACATCGCGTACCCAATCTGAATGGGCTTCCAAGCGGCTTTCCTCAACCCAACGATCGCTTTCTTCACGCCAAATCTTGACACAGTTGTCGCAACCTCCACTCGCCAAACGTTTTATGCCGGCACTACGTGTGGAAGACTTTTGATCGAATGCAGGTTCTGGCACAGTTGAGGGACACCATGTCACGGCATTACAACCAATTGTATGGGCATTGGGCACCTTTTTACAATCCCATACACCATATTCTGTATTACAAGTCAATATGGAAATGGATCCATCTGAACTGCCGCAAGCTAACATTAAACCATATTCGGCAGGGGCAAATGCAACAGAATTCACTGAAGAGTCGTGGTTGCTATATTCATATCTGAAAAATAATAACAAAACAATCACACATCAGTGACATCATTTCCTCATATCTCTCTGTGATGTTCTACTTACAGTTTTGTCCAGTCATTGGCGGCACCTTCTTTCCAAACAATCACTTTACGATCATAGGAACATGAAGCTAAAATATTTCCAAACTTGGGATGAGCCCATGCCACTTGCCACACTGGACCCTGATGACCCTTCAGGTCAGCAACTAAAACTTGATTACGATTCTTAACATCGAATATTTTCACCGAACCATCCGATGAACAGGTTGCCAAATGCATTCCATAATAATCTAGAACAGCATTATGAATCATGTCCTCATGGCCGGTGTCAATTGTGTTAATCAAGCTAACCATTTTGTTGAAATAACTTGCTGTTTTTTCGTTATTTTTTTATTAAATATTTATTTATCTGTGTTAAATTGCGGCCTTTTGCTTAATTTTTTTCGTTTTAGTTTTGACGTGGATTCTCTCCAAGACAACTGTCAACGCTACGAAAAGTTTTGACATGGAACGAGTGGAATGAAACACCATGAACAGGGTAACACGAAGAAAATAAAATATGTCATCAGAACTTTAGAACGTCTACGCAAAGGAAATGACAGTTGAATCCACTGGATTTCGTAAATGTAAAAATGCTTTAAAATAAACATGCTGATGTTAACAAACGACAATTTTGAGCAGACAAAGGCATGTATACAGACATTTTTCCACTACAAACTGAAATCCACACTAGAGTGGTTTCATTGAAACAATAGGTCTGTTCGATAACTTCGCAAGTAAAAAGTATTTGTAAGTTCTTGCAAGTACTTGCATCTACTTCTCATTTCTCTTTTACTGAACAAGTTTGTTATCAAACAGCATTTTGTAAAAGTTGGTACAAATTTGTACAAACCACATCATTCCACTAAATACATAAATTCTCGCAGAAAGTAGAATTCTTGCAGAATAGTTTGGGGTCGCTGTAAATTCATAGAAAAAGGAGAAGCTGTTTCAATGTTTTGTTTTAGAAATCAAAGAAGCACATGTTTATTAGGGCTTATTTTTTTAAATTTTAACAAAATACCTCACATATTAACAAACGTTGTATCGCCTCTACAAGCGGGGATATACTGCGCGGCTTATCGTTCGAACTTGGAGGAGGTTACATATCATTGATATGAAGAAGTCTTTCTGGGAAATGTTTTTTTCCGAATGATATATATTTTTTTTTTCTCAAAAAATATATGTCCCTAACGTACATCGAAATAGAAATAAATGTATAAAATGTCATATGAAATGTGACACTAACGTTACAACCCAGTCCAATCAGCTGTGTATTGCTGCTACCTTTTCTTATTCTACCATGGGTCTCAATTCTGTTTCTATGAAAATGTGAAATGAAAACTTTTATAAAGGAGAAAACTGTCAAATAAAAAAAATTTAAAAGAAATATTTTTCATTTCAAATTTTCATAGAACAAGAATCTAGCCCCAGCTGTTCGAATATGAAATGTCAAATTCCCTTATAAAACATTATTTTTGTTGTAATATCCCCAACAACATAACGAAAATTTTGATATAATAGCTGTGTTCCTTTACTTACCTGAGGTTACCATTTTTAACTTGCAAAGCGTTCCTTAACCGCAAAAAGCAATTTTTAAGAGCGTGAGAGAGCACATATGCCTTTCTCGTCTACCACAGGCTACCAGCAAAATTTTTGCAGGTAAAAAATTGTAGAACTGATTTTTCGACTTTTGTTTGACGACTATTTCACAATGAAGAAGAAATGGACGAAAAACAGAAGAAAAAGTCGAACGCTGACAAAACTAAATTAAAAACTGTGAAATAAAAGACGAAAATTTTTTATGTTTCTTTTTGACATTGCTACCAGATCTACCATTTTTTCCGTTCCTTAACTTTTCTGGTAAAAATGTTCATGAGAGAGCAATTTTGAGAAATTTTGGCACTGTTCTCTTTTACCATTAAAAAAGTAAAGGAACAAAGCTCATGCTAAGTTTACATTTACGAAATCCACTCGATTTCAACTGTCAATTCCATAGCCCAAACGTCAAATGAAATCTCATCTGGATTTCATTTGACGTTTAACCTATGGATGTGACAGTTGAAATCGAGTGGATTTCGTAAATGTAAACCAAGCATAACATATTCAAAATTTTACGATGCAACTACCTGGGTAATTGTGTCAAGCCAACCATAAGCAGGCAAACATGTTGCATATTTTTGCTCGCACAAATTTGCCGTCATGGTAGAACAAATATAAGGTAAAGTAAATACAACTCAACGACAACCACATAGAAATTTGTTTTTAGTTTGTAATGTTACTGTCAAAGGTATATGTAAACACTAGCATGTGCCCGCTACTTCGTTAGCGGAAGTGACACAATTATAAAGAAAATGTCAACATTAACCCCCTGTTTTTGTAACTTATAGGCCGTTTATATATAACAAGGTTAACCCAGTGGGTCTGGGTTTCAAATGTCATTTCCATTGTATATATTTCAAACAAATCCTCATAAAGAAGGTTAACCCTGCAAAAAACTATAATATAAACGCCGTATTATTTTTGTTCGTTCGTCTATATTCGTAATGATTTAGGCATCCATAGCTCAGCACCCGCACGACATACATATCTAATTTTTCGTATACCCGTTCCATATAGTGCGGTTACACTACAGTTTTTTTGCCGGGTTAACCCACTTTATGAGGATTTATTGCTTAATCTGGTCAAATCTGACCAGATTTGCCATACAAAAATTAAATCCTCTCATGACTGGGTTTATTTTAAATCCGGCACAAATCCACCAAAAATACAGTGTTGTATTCGGTATTTGTGCAAAAAAATCCAACTCTACTCAAAAAGTACCAAAAGTTGCAACTGTTTCTGCAACAGAGTTTGTCGTGTTTTACACATTTACGATTGGTCGCATGCGATGTTATGGAGTTAATAAATCTAAAATTATTTGAAAATCATAAAATTATTTATTTTTTTACATTATACAATTTTTAACAAAAAGTACGCTTGATACCAAGTTACAAAAAATGTATCCCTGCGTGTAAAATAATCGAATATGACCAAAGTGGGACGATATCTCATACGATAAATCGTAAAAGTGTAAAACACGACTTAATTAGTTATTTTGTATGTATACGTAAACAAACAACAGCTGACAGTTTATATCCTCGAAAAGCTAAGTGTAACCAGCAAAGATTAACCCACTGGATCTTTTAAACCCAGTGGGTTAACCTTCAATAGTGTAACCGGGGTATATATCGATAAGAATTCTTCATTTAAAAATCAGCGCTCTACATTTGCGCTAAAGCGAGTAAATCGATCTACAATATTTGACAATTCGTGTGAGAAGAATAAAAATTTTTACAAAAACAGGGGCTAAAACTATTTTTTTAATAGAAATTATTTTTGTTATTTCTGACCGATTTCTGAATTTAATATCCTAATTTTGTCTTCAGCAGCAACTCATATGTTCAACAAACCAAACATTATTGAAAGAATTTTTGTTTTAATTTGAAATTGAAAATCAAAATTTTTACAAATTCATCGTTTGTAATCATTTTTGTTAAACTGGATTTTAACGAAAGAAAATCTTGGAGGAGGTTACATATAATTGATATGAAGAAGTCTTTCTGGGAAATAGTTTTTTCGGAATGATATATTTTTTCCTCAAAAAATAGATATATCCCTAATGTACATCGAAATAGGAATAATGCCAAGTTTACACTTGCGCTCTAAAATCCACTGGACTTCACGAAATCCTGAAATACATCCTGGTGTTTACACTTATTTTTTGTTGATTTCAAACATATCACAATGATCAAGGTAGATGCATCTGCGCAGCTGATCGAACATGCATTTTCAAAACAAGTTGTTGTAAATTGAATTAGTCATCAAAAATATACGACAATAGAACTTTACAACTTTATTTCGAAAATTATCGTAAAATTATCTATATATCGTATTAATTGTGTATAGTAATAACAAACGAAAAAATAAAAAATGATTTTATCGTTGAGACATCATAATAATAAATTTTGATAGATAAAAGTTGTGTTCAGAACTTGCAGCAGTTTTCCCATTTAGTGCTAAAAATGCGTTCCCGTACTCCGAAGTTTAGCAAGACTTGCACTTCTCTTTAAACAAAAACAGCGCCGAATAACACCCTATTCTCCTGTTTTTTGCCATACAATTTTGGCATAGTAGAAACTAGCAACATGTTCATTATCATATAAATACGATAGATGATACGTTGATTTGCTGCAGTTTTTGCAATTTTCAGCTCTGTTCCTTTACGTGCCTGAGGTTACCATTTCTTACCATTTTTACCTGCAAAGTGTTCCTTTACTTTAAAAAGCATACAATTTATATGAGACCAGTTCACCACTTTTACCATTTTTTGCCACTGTTACCATTTTTCAAAGTAAAGGAACAGACCATCCGTAATTTTTTCGTTCCATTATTTTTAAAGAAATTTGTATGGGGAATCAATTTTTGACAATTCGCTCTTTTTTCTAACATTACCATTAAAAAAGTACAATAACACACTGAAAAATAGCATTGTGACAGAGTAATTTAATATTTTTTTCACATTTGGCCTGTTCCCGTACTTTATAAAGTGGTAAAAGTCGTAAAAGTTGTAAAAGTCGTAAACGATTTTCATATAAATTTTGTGTACGGGAACGCAAAATGTGTAAAAGTGGTAAAAGTTGTAAAAACTTTTTAGTTCTGGAACAGAGCTATTGTTTACAAATTTTGATACTAACATTTTTTGTTGCATCAATTGACCATCTACCTTGTTTATTGTGATACGTGAAAAGTGTTCCAACTTTTGGTACTTTTTCAGGCAATAACAGGGTTGTATATCATGTGTCCTGCGATTTCGATGTTGATTTCGCTGAAATCACGAAATGAGATGATTTCATTTTTGTATGCGAAATCATGATAATTTTTGCTTGATTCCGCTCGAAATCACGATACGCCTTCGAAATCACGAAAAGACGCCGAATGTAAACCAAACATAAATATATAAAATGTCGTATGGAATTTGACACTAACGGTACAACCCAGTTCAGTCAGCTGTGTATTGCTGTTACCTTTTATTGTTCTACCATGGCAAATTCCCAACTTAAACTTGTATGCTCTGTTCCAGATCCTGCAAGAAGCTACTTTTTTACTACGATAGCATTATTCCCTTTATGTTATCCATGGTAGAATAAGAAAAGGTAGCAGCAATACACAGCTGACTGAACTGGGTTGTAACGTTATTGTCAAATTTCATATGACATTTTATACATTTATTTCTATTTCGATGTACATTAGGGACATATATTTTTGGAGAAAAAAAATATATCATTCGGAAAAGAACCATTTCCCAGAAAGATTTCTTCATATCAATGATATGTAACCTCCTCCAAGTTCGAACGATAAGCCGCGCAGTAAATCCCCGCTTGTAGAGGCGATACAACGTTTGTTAATATGTGAGGTATTTTGTTAAAATTTAAAAAAATAAAGCCCTAATAAACATGTGCTTCTTTGATTTCTAAAACAAAACATTGACATTAACAGCTTCTCCTTTTTCTATGAATTTACAGCGACCCCAAACTTTTCTGCAAGAATTCTACTTTCTGCGAGAATTTATGCATTTAGTGGAATGATGTGGAAACATAAAAATTGAAAATGTAACGAATTTTCATTCATGTTTTCCAAAATATTCAACCAAATGTGAAAAATTATTAGTTTTTTAAATTACAATAATTTATAGACATTTCCTTGTTTTGTTTACAAATACAACTGGCAGTAACGTTACAAACAAAAACGAATTCCTTTGTGGTTGTTGTTCGAGTTTAATTTGTTGTAGTATTTACTTTACCTTATACATATGGTCTGTTCCAGTACTGCAAGAATCTACTAATTTTTACTATTTTTTCCGATAACATAAAGGAAAAAATGTTATCGTAGTAAAAAATAGCAGCTTCTTGCAGGTTCTGGAACACAGCAATATTTGTTCTACCATGATGTTATCGGAAAAAATAGTAAAAATTTGTAGATTCTTGTAGTTCTGGAACAGACCAATATATTTAAAAAATGGTACAAACTAGGATAAGTTTCTTAAGCCAGTCTTGTAGGGAATTTTCACAGCTTTAAGATTTTTTGAGATCCCATATCGATAAGACTTGCCGTATTCAAGCAAAATCGCGAAACCCTAACAAAAAAAAACTAAACTGAGCATCTTTATCTCTAAAATGGTACAGCCTGGGAACAAATCATAAACGTCAATCCTCTAGAGAATTTTCACAGCTCCAACATTTTTTAGCTCCATTTCGATTGGACTTGCGGTTTTCAAGCAAAAAACACTCAAAAATGTGAATTTTTACCGCGATTTATTTAAAAATCCCTACAGCAATTTTTTCTTGTTTTTGCATTTTTTTCATCTATGAACATTGCTGTTTCAGAATTCACAAAAACTTCCCCTGTATAAGCGGGTTTCATTAAAAGTTAGTTAAGGCACACCCTTCATTTCACTAAAAAATTTCATGAAATTAGGCGTTATTAAATCGAATTCCCACTACAGCAATTTTAACTCTGTTCCTTTGTCGCGGGCCACACTACAGTAATTTCATTGAAATTTTAATATGAAATTATGCGTCTCTAGATCGACGTCCATAATAGAGTAAAATCATAAAATTGCTGTAGTGGGGAATCGATTTAAGAACACATAATTTCAAGAAATTTTTTAATGAAATTCACGCTAGTGTGGACCGGGACTTCACGTGCAAGAATCTTCAAGTTTTACCACTTTTTACTCGAAAAGCGTTCCTTTACTTCAGACGCTATACAATTCATATGGGAGAGTTTAAAAATTTTGCTACTTTTGCCGGTTTTACCATTTTCAAAAGTAAAGGAAAATACCATTTATGATTTTACTCTACTATGGAAGTCGATCTAGGGACGCATAATTTCATGCAATTTTTTCAATGAAATCATGTGGTCTGTTCCTTTAGTCCCGGTCCACACTAGAGTGATTTCATTGAAAAAATTGCATGAAATTATGCGTCTCTAGATCGACTTCCATAGTAGAGTAAAATCATAAAATTACTGTAGCGGGGAATTCGATTTAAGAACGCCTAATTTCATGAAATTTTTTAATGAAATTCACGCTAGTGTGGACCGGGACTTACTTTTGAAAATGGTAAAACTGGCAGAAGTGGCAAAAGTTGTAATCTACTTCCATATGAATTGTATGGTGTCTGAAGTAAAGGAACGCTTTTCGAGTAAAAAGCTGTAAAACTTGAAGATTCTTGCACGTAAAGGAACAGGGCTATGGTTTGTCGAAGGTCACACTAGAGTGGTTTCATTGAAACTTTTAGGTATTTATAGATCGAGTTCCCCACTACAACAACTTTATGATATCACTCTACAGTGAAACTCGATCTAGGAACCCTTGTTTTCATGAAAATGTTTCAATGGAACACTCTAGTGTGACTTTCGACTTTAATAAGAAAGGTTAGCTAAAGCTTCCTGTCAATTTAATTTTTTTCTTTCGACTGTTCCTAAAACGTCAACACAACCCAGCAAACCAATCGTACCGATATCGTAACGAAATCGGAACAAAATTCGGACGTTACGTCCGATATCTGATCCGAAATCGTAACGATATCTTAACGAAAGTTGTATGAAGTGGTTGACATAATTTCGGAACGAAATGTCGGAGCGAAATCGGATCGATTTCGGTCACAATTCGGAACGAAATCGGAAGAAAATCCTTGGGAAATTCGGAATGCGAATTTTTTCCTCCGAATTTTCGTACAGATTTCTGAACGATTTCGGAATAATGTCGTATGAAAATCTGAGGTACTTTCCGAACTTTCGTAAAGATTTCTGAACGATTTTGGAATAATTTCGTACGATTATCAATGGAAAAAATTTTTCTCCGATGCATCTTTTTTATTGATAAATTTTCTTTGTTATGTTTTTTATTGGAAGATTATAATTTCAAAGATATCTAATGATTTTCACTATTGTTATCATCTTGTAGTTATAGTAGAACAATAGCTCTGTTCCAGAACTAAAAAGTTTTTACAATTTTTACCACTTTTACACATTTTGCGTTCCCGTACACAAAATGTATATGAAAATCGTTTACGACTTTTACAACTTTTACGACTTTTACCACTTTATAAAGTACGGGAACAGGCCAAATGTAAACTTTGTGCACGAATATGTTGAGTCTATCAGCACTAGCTTGAATTATTATATGTTGCATTTATATTTAAAATATTTAAAAAAAATGTATATGCGAATTTTATAACCAACCATTTTGTTTTTCGACAACAAACTAAAATGTTGCTTGTTAGATACATACAAAAGGTGGTTGTTGTGCGAAGGGAAATTTGTTTCCGACATATCCATGGTACAATAATTCATAGGTAGGCCAGGTATGAGAATCGCCAAAAAAATACAACCCTGTCGCTATGGCTTAAAACGTCAAAATTGTTTTGATGAGTGATAACAGATGAGTATACAAAGAAGAAGAAGAACGAAATGTTGAAATGAAAACAAAACAGAGTTGATTTTTTTTGATCAATAATAAATATCAACTCTGCATGTCAACACGGTTTTGACAGATTAAGCCATAACAAAAAAAAAATTGTAATCAGCTGTTAGCTGTGGCCTACCTAAGAATTATTGTACCATGGACATATCGATCCGAATTCGTAACGAAATCGGAAGAAAAACATTAGCAAATTCGAAGGGAAATTTACTTCCGACATTTTCTCCGAAATCTGAACGAATTCCCCTACGAAAAATCGTATAGAAATCGATACGAAATTTGAATGATTTTGCTTCCGAAATTGTTCCGATATGTCGGACATCCGACATTTGGTTTGCTGGGAATATACACAATCTTTGTATGTGTGTGCGCTGTTTGAATAATATCCCAGCAAACCAATCGTACCGACATCGTAACGAAATCGGAATAAAATTCGGACAATACGTCCGATATCTGATCCGAAATCGTAACGATATCTTAACGAAAGTTGTATGAAGTGGTTGACATAATTTCGGAACGAAATGTCGGAGCGACATCGGATCGATTTCGGCCCGATTTCGTAACGAAATCTGAAGAAAATCCTTGGGAAATTCGGAAAGGAAATTTCTTTCCGACATTCGTTCCGAAATCGGTACAAAATCTGAACTATTTCCTCTCCGAAAAATCGTTTAGAAATCTGAACGACTTTGCTTCCGAAATTGTTCAGACGTGTCGGACATCATACATTTGGTTTGCTGGGATGCCAAACAATTTTAAAAGCAATCGAATTCAATGGTTTTTAAAATAGTTTTTAGAACATTTGTATGAAAGAAATTTGACAGCTTTTCATTTAAATAAACATTTTATCATATCCACAACTCGATTATGTGGAGAAACCTTGGCCTTTCATTCATTTTTCGTGTTTTTTATAAAAGTCCCGGTCCACACTAGCGTGAATTTCATTACATATGTTCAACATTGGTCCCGGTCCACACTAGAGGGATTTCATTGAAAAATTTGCATGAAATTATGCGTCTCTAGATCGACTTCCATAGTAGAGTAAAATCATAAAATTGCTGTAGTGGGGAATTCAATTTAAGAACGCCTATTTTCATGAAATTTTTTAATGAAATTCACGCTAGTGTGGACCGGGACTTGGTATTGTGTGTTTACGAATTTTGATGTTTTAGGAATTCAGGAAAAACACGATATGTATTTTACATATGGGTTGTCACTTTTTATATACAAAATGTGTATGCAGAGTGACAACACATATGTAAAATAACATATCGTGTAAAGTACCCAAAAAATCTATCTCTTTACTTATATCATGAATGAAATCACTCTAGTTTGGACCAGGACATGGGAGCAGTTTACAACTTTTACCACTTTTGCCGGTTTTACCATTTTCAAAAGTAAAGGAACAGACCATATATCTCAAAAATGATAAAACCTACGAAAATACCATAAAGGTCAATCTTGTAGAGAATTTTGATAGCAACAACATTTTCGTGAGTCACATTCTGATAGGACTTGCGGTTTCCAAGCAAAATCGTGAAAACCTAAACAACCACTAAAAATGTCAACTTGATCGCGATTTATTTAAAAGCGCTCCGGCGATTTTTTTGTTTCTTGATTTTTCTTATCTATGAACCATGGTAGAACAAATACAAGGTAAAGTTAATACTACAACAAATACAACTCGAACAACAACCACAAAGGAATTTGTTTTTGTTTGTAAACCTTAGTGTCAACGTAAATGTAAACAAAACAAGGAAATGTCTATAAATTATTGGAATTTAAAAAACTAATAATTGGCCTGTTCCCGTACTTTATAAAGTGGTAAAAATCGTAAAAGTTGTAAAAGTCGTAAACGATTTTCATATAAATTTTGTGTACGGGAACGCAAAATGTGTAAAAGTGGTAAAAATTGTAAAAACTTTTTAGTTCTGGAACAGAGCTATTTTTTCACATTTGATTGAATATTTTGGAAAACATGAATGAAAACTCGTTAGATTTTCAATTTGAATGTTTCCATATCATTCCACTAAATGCATAATTTCTCGCAGAAAGTAGAATACTTGCAAAAATGTTTCGGGTCGCTGGTAATTCATTGAAAAAAGAGAAGATGTTTCAATCATTTGCTTTTGAAAACAAAAAAGCACATGTTTATTAGGGCTTTATTCTTTTCAAGTTTAACAAAATACCACACATATTAACAAATATTGTACCGCCTCTATAAGCGGTGTTTTAGTGTGCGGCATGTCGTTCGGACCTGGAGGAGGTTACATGTCAATGATATGAAGCCGTCTTTATGGGAAATAGTTTTTTTTCTGATGAATAAATTTGTTCTTGAAAAATATATATCCCTAATATACATCGAACATAGAAATAAATACATAAAATGTCGAATGGAAGTTGACACTAACACTACAACCCAGTTCAGTCAGCTGGGTATTGCTGCTACCTTTTCTTGTTCTACCATGTCTATGAACATTGTAGTTTCAGAATCCGCAAAAACTTCCCAGGTGCAAGCACCTTCTATTTAAATTTGCTTCAAGAGCACCGTGTCCAATAATCTGATAATCTTCGGTTTGACGATTTCTGATTTCTGTGGCCTGTTCCCGTACTTTATAAAGTGGTTGGCGATTTAGATAAAATAAAATCTTACAACCCTGGGGGCCATGGCACACAATATGTGTTCGTTTACTCAAAATTTGTACAAATTGTTACTGGATGTTGTTCGCATGGTACAAATACACAGGTAGCCGCATCGGCAATTGTTGGTAACATAAGGTGTCAAAATTTGACATCAATTCAATGCAGTTGACACATTATGTTACCATCAGCTGGCATGATAATGCTACCTGTATTATTGTACCATGGTTGTTCGTTTACTCCCATGGTACAAATACACAGGTAGCCGCATCGGCAATTGTTGGTAACATAAGGTGTCGAAATTTGACATCAATTCAATGCAGTTGACACATTATGTTACCATCAGCTGGCATGATAATGCTACCTGTATGATTGTACCATGTTTACTCCACAGCATGGTACAATAATACAGGTAGCATTATCATGCCAGCTGATGGTAACATAATGTGTCAACTCCATTGAATTGATGTCAAATTTTGACACCTTATGTTACCAACAATTGCCGATGCGGCTACCTGTGTATTTGTACCATGCTCCACAGTACAATGCAAAAGAAATTAGTCGTTTACAAGTGGTCTGTTCCTTTACTTTTAAAAATGGTAACAGTGGCAAAAAATGGTAAAAGTGGTAAACTGGTCTCATATAAATTGTATGTTTTTTTAAAGTAAAGGAACACTTTGCAGGTTAAAAATGGTAAGAAATGGTAACCTCAGGCACGTAAAGGAACAGAGCTAAGAAGTTACTGGACGTGTACAAATTATTGAGTAAACGAACACACCTAATAACACAACGAAAACGAAACGCATGCAAAAACAGCTGTTTAAGTTTCTTTCTTTCGTTAAGCTGTGTTTTAGCTAGCTGACCCAAATTTTCCCAAAATTATCAGAGATCAACGGGTTTGAGTCTCCATTTCAATTCGTAAGATTATGTAAATGACGAAAAAAGATTCATTTAAATTCCACACCAAGAACAATACATTCCTTACAACACAAATGTACATTATAATAATTTGTGCTTTTCTAGTTGGGGCATCTACATTGTTTGTGACACAAACGCATATAAACAAAGGAATGGAAATGAGTGTAAGTATCCAATCCAAGTCTATCATATTGAGCAATAACCATAAATGTATGAAAGACTACAACTGAGCTGTGTAAAGACCAACAAGTGTTTCTCTTTGGAGTAACGTTTGTGGCGAAGCTTTCACCACCACCGAAGCCAACTTGCAGAATGGTTTGTTGTGTTGTCGTGTGATAAACTTTTCTCAAACCAGTTTCAATTAACAATCTCAACAGTTAACAACAGAGCGGGCCAAATGGTGGTCTCTTAAATATTTAATATTTGAATGTTTGGACTGGTGCTAGTGAAAGTTTATTGAGCCACTTTTAGTTTCATTTATTAAAACAAATTGTAATATTCTTAAACCAAAACAATTATTTATTTATATTTTATAAAACAAATAAAAGGCTGCTATGTTTGCCCGAGTCTCCTTCTATCCCACATTGTTGTACAATGTATTAATGGAAAAGGCCACCGCACGTAATTGGTATGATCGTATCGATGAAAATGTCATCTTGGGCGCTTTACCATTTCGCTCTCAGGCAAATGATGTAAGTATTTATGTTAATAATGTAATTTATATTCAATGGCTAAATATGTGACTCTTTCCCTTTGTAGTTAATTAAAAATGAAAACATGAAAGCCGTAGTATCCATGAATGAAGATTATGAATTGACAGTCTTCTCCAATAATGCTCCCAAATGGCAATTGTTGGGAGTGGAATTTTTACAATTGGCCACCACTGATATATTTGAATCACCTTGTCAAGATAAACTCTTCAAGGGTGTTGAATTCATTAATAAATTTCTACCTCAAGATAATCGTATAAAGAATTTAAGCACAACAACTAGTCCAGAGAATATTGGCACGGTTTATGTTCACTGCAAGGCTGGTCGTACACGTAGTGCCACTTTAGTGGGATGTTATTTAATGATGGTGAGTAAGAATTGAATAAATATGTTTTTATTGTTATAGGTATTGTTTACTGAATCTTTCGATAAATGATTAGCACGTACATATGAGGCTTATAAGAAGCAAACAAAGTAATCACTACCTCAGTACGTAGGTATAAATCATTGAACGGAAACACATTCCGTCTTAATAAAAAAATGCATATAGTGAATTTTTCATATTACAAACTTCTATAGCATGTAGACGCAAATGACATAAATTCAGCTTAAGTCAGGTTTATGGCCTGATCGCGATTACCTTGTCAAATGTACTGGTGGTAGATTGTTTCCGTTGGGGTCCTGATTACAGCGATATGTAGTAGGCTACGCGACGAAATTTCTTTTCGTGGACATTTAGGGAACTTTGTACGTCCATATATTGGGAAGTATGGACTTCCGCAACACCAAATGTATATCGTTATAATCACGGTTTTAAGGGCTATCGACGGTAGGTATGTCAAAAAGATCCGCGATCAGGCATTAAACCTGACTTGTTCCTAAACCTGAAAGCCAAAAATAATTGGATGTATTTTTGCACCTCTCTGAATTTGTTTACGTCCGCGGAAATTTTAATTCCTGTAACCTTATAAATATATATATTTTGATGCAACAACTATATAATGCTTATTCCGATTTAGCTGTAATGTGGTAGAAGCATTGTATCATAGTAATTATATCGTGCAATGGAGCTAAAAGTAAACTAAAAAATTCCACCAATTAAATAAGTTTGTTGTTTTTTAATCCCTTATAGAAACATCCATATCAAAGTTCAATGATAATGATATACAATATTTTAATAACCCCCTAACACATAATTGTTTTTTTTTTATATTTCAGAAAAATGGCTGGACACCTGAAAAGGCCGTTGAACATATGCGTAGCTGTCGACCACACATATTGTTACACACCAAACAATGGGATGCATTGAGATTGTTCTACAAAAAGAATGTGGAAAAGTCATGACCTGTTGATGCTACATAGAAAAGAATTTTTGTGAGGAAACAATCAAATTAAACAAAAATAGCTTTATTATTGTTAAAATAATGAGTTACAAATACGAATGCTGAGTGTGAACTTCTAATTTATATGGTAATTTTTTAATGAAAAGATATTTTGTGATTGTTATGTAAATAAACTAATTAAATTTTTTCCAAAAAAGCAACCACCGTACATGATTTCATTTCCCCTTTGGAGTAACAATATCTTGCGGCTACTTAACCCCTATTGCCCACAACTTTTTTAGCATATGGACAATACCACAATCTTTGTAAATCAGCAAATAGAGACCATATAATGTAGCCACAGACAAAGATATATTTAGACTTCGGGCAAGAATAGGCAATAATTTACCCACAACCGAGGAACGCACATAATCTTTACACATTGATTCACAGCCCCTAGAAGTTGAAAAATATTGTTGAGAACTTCCAATGGTGGGAATTGTGAAAAATATAACTACCAATAAGTGTGCAAAGTTGCAACGAAAGCCGTGGCCATTTCCAACTCTTTGGATTCAATACAAAATGCCATGGGCAGCATAAAAATGAGGGCAGTACCAACAAAACGTTCTGCCTTCCAGAGACCGGTATACTTGCGACTTGATTCATATTGTTTAATTGATATTGTCGTATTGCCACTTTGACGTAGCGGAACTTTGTAAACCCCAAATGGATGTGATTTCGAATATTGCCTTAGGCCTTGTTGGGGGCATTTTGATGCACTTATCTTTAGCCCATGTGAAGTTATTGCTAGAGGAATGCATGTATGAACACATGAATGATATGAGTGGTAAAGAAAATTTGTGAACTCTCAACATATTTGATATTTACCACGGAAACTTCTCAGATTATTTCGTAATAGGTTGCAATACATGTTCTTTGCTTGGAAAGTTGTTTGATACATTTTTTTATTTTGTTATTTGATTTTCATAATGGCATCTAAAGTTACTTGGATGTTTAGCAGGTATTATAATAAGGTTAAAATTACCACGGTTAATAGTTTGCTGGGCAAAAATACCATTAAAAAAATTCGATTTATGTTGAATTCTGGTGACACTCCATCTTGCAGTGAAACAAAATCCTACAGGCTTTTGGAGGCAGAGTTACCATATACAACAAGTTATTTGTTGAATCGCAAGAAGATGTTAGTCCCAATTTACATTTGGCGAGTTTACTTGCGGCAATTGTCATTTTGTAGGAGAGAGAGGTGAGGCATATGGTAACCCTTTGCCTCTCAGCACCCTCTCTCACCTACAAACTGACAATTGCCGCAAGTAAACTCGCCTAATGTAAATTGGGACTTAGTGTAGAACTTTAATAAAAATGGCTGATGACCATGATAACTCCAACAAGGAATAACCGACACATATTTACATCAAGTATGAAGATCGGGTGCCACCGTGGTGCAATGGTATGCACATCCGCCTTGCACGATGAAGGTCGTGGGTTCGATTACCCGGCCAGTCAACATCAAAATTTTCAACGGTGGCAAAATACCTCTCAGTAATGTTGGCGACATTTCATGAGTATTTCTGCCATGTAAAACATCTTTACAAAAGTGGTGTCTTAGACCAAACCCGTTCGTGGGTATTGATTTGGTTACGAAGTTTTTCGGCAAACCACACACACGCGACCCGAACGCAAAGTAAGAGAGCAAATGTTTTGATTTTTTTACTTCAGTCTTGTACTGAATTTCATGCAAGCAGGTTGATGCCGCTTTATTTGTTTATTTTTGGGTACACAGAAAAGATTTTGCAGTTGTACAGCAAATATGTGGAGGGAAGAATTTGAAAATGATTTTTGTTTTGTATTAATATTTTTAATGACGCAGAATGCCTCGTCTGCAATGCAACAATAAAAAATGTATGTATGCTTAGAAAGTCTTAAAAAATCATTTTTATATACAATTTGTTTTTTCTCTCAAAAAAATTAACATATGAAGAAAAATACTTTTCAAATTATGAAGTTATTTATATTATTTTTAATTTAAGTCATACAAAGCGAACGCGCCAACAATATATTTTTCATTTCACACTCAATATGAAAATCATCACCCTGTTCTGTCAGTGTAATTTTACCCACACATAAACAATTTAAGCGCTCGCTCTTCTTGGTCGGCTATGTCTTAGACACGTCGTTCGGACTCGGCGATAAACAGCTAATATTGAGCTAATATGAATCGGGGTGCACTCATTGATATGAGAGAAGACTTCCTTGTCCCGTATGGGATGTTAGTGGAACAATTATTATGAAGATCGCCTATATCGGTCCATACCTTAGACTCAAAAATGTCTGGTGAACATGTTAATTCTCGGGACGAGTAACCGAAGTAATATTTCTTCTAAACCTAGATAAACTTCGTAGATGGTCTAAAACGCATTTTACATTTAACGTGTTTCATAAAACACGCCTCATTTGTTAACAATTCCATAGAATATCTGTCAAATAAATTACGTAAAATCTCAAAACACCTGTTTTAAATGCAAGTGTAAAATGCGTTTAAGTCGGTCCACACTTCCGGATACCTCACCACAAATGCTCAAAATTGTTGCTGTTTAATCCCAGTTTATTACCACTTCTGAGATCTTGTTGACTTTTATGATCGTCTTTTTTGCTGGGAGGTTAAGTTGGAAGATGGACTATATCGGCACATATGTATTTGTATATACCCCAAAATAGCGGTACCTCTCGATAGACATTTTTATCTACTTTTCGACCTGAATTGGCTGAAGTTTGGGACTAACAGTGGTCAAAATTTGTTAACGTAGGTCCGATTTTAGTTACTTTAAAGTTTTCTCTACATTTTCAGCACAAATTCCCTGTAATATGGCATTTCTCCAAAGCAAGAGAGCCAACCGGAGAGGCTTATAAGCGGAGGCCAGCAAGGTCTTTACTCCTCCTCAGCATTAAAGTTCCTCTTGGACCTAAACGTAAGATGCCAATCATGAATATAAACTCCCCGTGAGTATTCTTACTTTCCCCTTTAAGTTGAACCGACAGAAGACAAAACTCACTGGGATTTTACACTCATAATAAGTCTGTCTGGTTACTTTCCCAGCAAGAATTGTCCAGCAAGAACTTTCTCAGAGAGTAATGGGTACTTTACACGGTATGTTTTTAACATATGAGTTGTCACTTTGCATATACATTTTGTATGGGAGAAGTGACAACTCATATGTAAAAAACATACCGTGTAAAGTACCCATAAGGGGTTTTTATTCTCTTTTGCTAGAAAATTGTAAAAAGTAAACAGACACCTTCCCAGCAAAAACCAGCAAACAATCAGCTGACTTGCCAAAACAGAACAATTTGCCGGCCAACAAAGGAAGCAAACACGTTGTATTTTATTAAAAATAAAAAAGAAAATGAAACAAAAAAGTATTTTTCCACTTTAGAAATTTGTTCTCCATAAAACAATACAATTAGACTATGTTATTTCCACAATAAAATTGTTTTTAATGTTCACAAACATACATAAATCAACAAAAAACTAAAAACGGCTGATTGATTGTTTTCAGGAAGAAGAAGAGCTTGCAAGTGCTTGCTAGAAGAAATTTGTCCAGCAAGAATTTGCAAGCTCTCAGTGAAAGAACTGTCAAAATGTTTCTCTCGAATCGCTCTCTTTTGCTGGTTTTATGTGTTAACAGACGACTTCCAGCAACAATTGGTACAAATTGTTACAAATTTTGGGTAACCAGACACAGCTAATAACGTGAACGCTTACTGTAATTGCATACATTTCTAATAGATGGCGCTAATAGATGGGGATCAAACATTTTTCTCTATGCCGCACACTGGTCGAAACCACTGATCTAGCGGCGCGAAAGTCAAAAAATCGAACTATAAAATTGCGAAATATTTTCCATTGTATCGATTACAGACACTTTGCAGACAAAGATTTTGTTTTTTAATTTTTGTTGTTGTAAATATTCATTCAGTTATTCACTATCAAATACAAGAGTTTTTGCTGCATCAGATTTTAAAAAACTGTTGCAATAAAATTAACTTGATTTTTGTTTAAATGTTAAATAAATTCGTAATGAAACTGGACAAGATTTATTTTTTATTAATAGCAGAGGGTGTGATTCAAATTATAAAAATTAGTTTGGGGTCTGGAGGTACTTAGTTATATACCAATAAATTTTCAAAAAATTCAATTTTTTAGTGTTTTTAGGGGTTGTACGCGCTTGTTCCATAGAGTGCATCTTGTAAACTTAGCCGAACTTAGGTTCGATTATTTTTGGGGAATGAAATTGGACTCTCTGGATACGGAATAACCACGTTAGGGCTGCAAATATTTGCAAATCTTTTGATGACTGCACTTTTAAAATAAGAGATTTTGCATGAAATTCATACAAATTTAGCTGTGCATTTGTATGGGACCTAAATAAAAATATGGACCTATCTTGAGAAATGTTTGCAAGGAGGAGTTCTACCCCCGGAGACACTATAATACCATATTATAGCTAAACATGAAATTAAATATGGGATAACAAGTAAAAATTCAACGAATCGGAGGTACCATAAAAGGGGCTACATCGAAACATAAATCCGTGTTGAAAATGTTTTGTAAGAAGATTTTAAAAGCACTGAGAACACGGAATGCAAAATTACAGCCAAGTTGGTTTAAAAATGTGGTCACGATATTCAAAATACCTTAAATTGGGAGGTACGGTTACATGGGGGCTATATCAAAACGTGCACCTATGTCCATAATTTTTGGTGAAAATATTTTGTGACTACTAGGATCCCTAATTACAAAATTACAGTTAATTTGCTACGAAATTGTGGCTTAAATCCTCAAAATACCGAAAATCTTAAGGTACCGTTATATGGGGGCTATACCAAAACATCAGCCGATATTGTGCATATTTGGCCCATTATTACCCACGGGTACAAGCTGAGTTTGTGCCAAATTTCAGTGAAGTATCTCAATTCGTTTGCAAGTTATTAATTTCGCGCCGCTAGATCAGTGCTTTCGACCACCGTGTGCCGTGGACAATTTTTCTACCTGTCATGTTGGGCATCCTATAATTTATGCACATTTTAAATTAGATGCTGCTGAATTGGCTGAAGTTTGGGACTAAAAGTGGTCAAAATTTGTTTACATAGGTCCGATTTTAGTTACTTTAAAAGTTACAAATTCCCTGTAATTTGGCATTTGGAGTAACAAAGCAAGAAAGCCAACCGGAGAGGCTTATATGCGGAGGCCAGCAAGGCCTTTACTCCTCCTCAGCTTTAAAGTTCCTCTTGGACTCCTCGTGGGTATTCTCGCTTTCCCTTTTTAAATTGAAGCGACGGAAATAATAACGCTTACTGTAATTGCATATATTTCTAATAGATGGCGCTACAACAACAAACTCTTCTCTATGCCGTGGACAACTTTTCTACCTGTCATTTTGGCCATCCCATAATTTATGCACATTTTAAATTAGATGCTGTGTGCATCTTCTAGCCACGTTGCATTATAATTAACAGCAGATTTTGTACAAAACAACGATTTTCTTGTTCGATGAATAATTTATTTTTTAACATTTTTCTTACAAATTGAATATCTTTGTTGTTTTCTTTGAATTATTAAGTAATTCTTCAAATAAAGCGTACAGTTTCTAAATAACTACATACATAATGTTGGCTAAAAAAATTAAACACCTTTTACAGCCCACAACTTCTTGACGGACTTGGCAATACCAATATCATTGTAGATCAAATAGAACAAACCGCCCAATGTTGCCATGGACAACAACAAGAGGGAACCATGAGCTACTTTAGGTAAAACATTACCAACCACGGAGGGACGCATGTAATCAGTTACCAAGGCTTCAATACCCCTACAAGTAAAAAAAACACATGCATTAGTGCCGCTACAACAAAGACATTTTTCCAGAAGTTTCCCTTACCAATGAGAGTGAAGCACCAAGGAGACAGCCAACAAAGCATCCATGGTTTGTGATGGCACCACAAATGCAAGTGGTACAACACCCAACAAAGCCAAGGAGACAACACGTTCAATGGTCCACAAGGCAGTGTGACTACCACCAGCAGCAGCCATGCGAGGAGCACTTACAGCAACATTACGTGTAACAGGCTAAAACAACAATTCATAAATATTTTGTTAAATACATAACAGCACATCTATACTTACAGCAGCAACATTCTTAACCAAATTCAATGGTTTCACCAAAGCACTACGTTGGGCAGCAACAACTGTGGCATATGTCTTAAGTGGTGTCATACGCACTGACTTAACCAAACCAGCAGCACCTGTTCGTTTTGTTTATAAAAATCATTAAATCAACAATTTGTCCAAAAATCATACCTTCCCCTTAAGTTATATAATGTAAATTATATTTTGTTTTATTACTTTGGGAAGTTTCAAGAACTTTATCAACACATACCATTGAATTTGGTGGCATTTCGGAGAACAATTTGCAAAGCCATTTTGAGAGATGTTAATTATCGAAAAGAACACCGTTCAAACCTTAATTGAAAATAGATTTATTAAAAATCTAAGAAAAATGTATGTCTATCGAAGCTGTTATGGGCAGTAGTGAAGTTTTGACAACACAGGAGAAGTGTCAATGTGGTATATAGAGTTGCCATTTGTAGCTTTAGTAATTAGTGAGGATCGTATCGTAGAATATTGACGAACAACACACAAGTAACACATCGATATAGGAGACATCACTACCCAGCAGTACATCTTTTTCTACCCAGCAAAAAGTTTGCATCCGCGGATGCAGTTGAATCACTACAAACGTACATCTTTTCCTATGAATTCACTTAGAATTTTACAAGAGAGCGCGCATCTAGGATGCACTCTATTTTGCTTCCACAGCACACAGCTAGGATGCACTCCGTTTTCGATCCAAATCACAGCTTTCGATGTAGTCGTTTGGATTGAATTTAAAGGCACTCTTCGGATTGTGTTTTTAATCAATCTTAAGATGCAGTAAAAATGCAAGCTATTGCGAAATATCCCAGAATAAATAAAATGCATTTATTATTTGTATAAAACAAGATTACAAAGAACTTTATTATATAAACACAAATGAAAAAAATTTCCATTAAATTCAATCACAATTGAGTGTACTTCTTCCGTTCTCCAATTAATCTAAGCGCATCTGATTTTATTTATTTATTTATTCAATCAATACAAAGAAAGCAAATAAATACCAATTATACATTATACATGCCATGGTTCAATTATTAGAAGGTTGGGCAGGTTCACAAAATTTCAAAAAAACAACTCTGAAGTTGGTTTGCTTATAACTTCAAATATTATAATAACAAATGCAACAAGTTTTCTTCATTTGAAATCTTGTCGGTTTGTATTTGTTTTTTTTTTTTAATTTTTTCTAAAATAATATTTGTATTACTCCCATTAGACATTTAAGTAAAAGTGGTAATTTGCGCCTGCGTGCCAACAGAAATGTCTGCAGAGGATGTCGGTCTGGAGCTGGTCTCTTTGAAATCAAGAACATTGGTAATGAGAACTTCCAAAACAAATGCAAGAATCCCAAGGCTACCAATTTCGTTCCTGATGGTGGTGCCAAATGGCTTTGTAAGACTCGCAACTGCTGTCGCCGCAGCTTTGGACATAATTCCTCGTACTTTAGCGCAAAACTGCGGTGCCAATACCATTCGTACATTAACTGCCTTAAGAGTAAAACATGCTCCCACTCGGGAGAGCATCATATGAATGACAAGGGCATTTGAGGCTGTTAAAATGCAAACCACTACTGATTTTCCTTTATTAAAATGCTTATATGAAATAAAACGCTATATTTAAGAAAGATCTTTATCATCTTTTATTATTCAAAGGATGTTTGGTATTTAAAATGGGCTATATATCAGCCCACGTTTTGATATAGTCCCAATAGAACAGTACCTCCCGATATGGTGGGTGGTATAATACGTACGGCCCAGCCGAACTTAACCCTATTTCTACTTGACTCCTGCAAACGTACGAAACCGTTATTACAGTCATACAGGAAATATGATGGACAGGGAAAGGGGTCACAACCACACTTAAAGGGGACGCACTGTATATAGCTGCCCTGATATGAAGTATAAGTTGCTGATTTCCAGTTAGTCTGGCGCCACGTATGAAAGACTTGCTACAATTCGAATAAAAACTAAACTGATCAATCTTGAAGTGAGGTGATTGTCTTCGCCGCGAAAAAATACATGTTAGTTAGCAACAGCAGAGTCAAGTATCTTGACTTTTATAAGGGCACCTCGCTGTCTCCAGATCAAAAAAAGAAATCAAATAGATGGAAGGCATTCATTCAGTCGATGTACGATTATCACCTAGTTACAGCAAAGGTACGGAAGTTGGACATCGGTAAGCTGCGATTACAATACACACGGCATAGTCCACTCATCTGGTCCTATTGCTTAATGGCAGACAGCACCCATCCATAACAATAATCCATAATTCTTGCTGTTTTTATTTATGCATATTTATAGCACGGTTACACTACAGCTTTTTGCCGGGTTAACCCACTTCATGAGGATTTATTGCTTAATCTGGTCAAATCTGACCAGATTTGCCATACAAAAATTAAATCCTCTGACGGCTGGGTTTATTTTAAATCCGGCACAAATCCACCAAAAATACAGTGTTGTATTCGGTAATTGTGCAAAAAAATCCAACTCTATTCAAAAAGTACCAAAAGTTGCAACTGTTTCTGCAACAGAGTTTGTCGTGTTTTACACATTTACGATTGGTCGCATGCGATGTTATGGAGTTAATAAATCTAAAATTATTTGAAAATCATAAAATTATTTATTTTTTTACATTATACAATTTTTTAACAAAAAGTACGCTTGATACCAAGTTACAAAAAATGTATCCCTGCGTGTAAAATAATCGAATATGACCAAAAGGGAAGATATCTCATACGAGAAATCGTAAAAGTGTAAAGCACAACTTTATTAGTTATTTTGTATGTATACGTAAACAAACAACAGCTGACAGTTTATATCCTCGAAAAGCTAAGTGCAACCAGCAAAGATTAACCCACTGGATCTATTAAACCCAGTGGGTTAACCTTCAATAGTGTAACCGGGGTATTATTTTGATTTTCTTTTATTTTGTGTATACATAAACAATTTGATTTTCAATTAATTTATTTTGTCAACTTTGTCAAAACTATTTTGACACAATAGGAGGACCTCAGAAAAAAATTGTAATCATATGTTTGCTGTGTCCTACCTTGTAATGATTGTACCATGATACATACATGATATTGCTTCATCCTCCTAAAGGTTTTTATGTTGACTTCCCATCACTAGTTCAGCATTCGACTCCAACTCCACTCCATTAAAAAATTCCGTCTCGTAAATTACCACAAAAATATTCGCAAGTTTACTTTGTATTTTTTTATTTTATAACAAATTCTTCGAAATATATTCACACATGTTTCTCTTTTCAAGAAATTATGTCGGCAGCGACGGTAGGGATCAACCAACTGTTTTTGTTTTGTAGGGATCTCTAAAGCAACTGCTTATAAAATGTATCGAACGGACTGCATTTTTCATAACTCTGTTGGACTACATCGAAAGATGTTGTGAAATCATAACTCCAATTGCACAACTTCCAATTTTTTTGCTGGGTATGAATCATGGTACAATTATTACAGGTAAAAGCAAGTGTTGTTGTACAACAATCGATACAACAACCACAGAGAAATTTGTTGTTGTACGTAATACTAGTGTCAACTTCATTTTTGAAAATTGTAAACAAAAATATAAAATATCAATATGCTTTGAAGTCTCATAAATATTGGTTTAATGAAATACAAATATATGTAAATTCAATAAATGAATTAAAAACTAATTAAACTAACATCAATAACAATTCCACGTGGTACTTTTCTTCAAAAATGTTGACTGTGGTAAGTATCACTGCATTTAAATATCCAGAATTACTAATAATTCATGGTCAATTTCAGATGGGCACATTGAATCACAATTTTCAATTAACCAAATCCAAATATATATAATACGAAGACAAGATGAAATCCACGACTCATAATGAAATTTGGGCCACCGTGGTGCAATGGTTAGCACGTCCGCCTTGCACTCTGAAGGTCTGCGGTTCGAATCCCAGGCCAAGCAACATCAAATTTACAATGGTGGCAAAATTCCACAGCTGGCGACATTTCCTGAGTATTTCAGCCTTGAAAAACTTCTCTACAAGTGGTGTCGTAAGACACGCCGTTCGGACTCGGCGATAAAAAGTAGGTCCCATATGTACATATGTAAGTTAGCACATCCCTGCCGAACTAACAAACAACATTGTTGCTTGCTTGGCTGTGTTGTGTTCTTGCTAGGCTACATTGATGGAGTCGTGTTACGTCTAGTGGCGTGATCATGGTGTCAGCACTTTTTGTCTTTTATAACTTAAGTAGTTTAAGTAGAATAAGTTTTTGGATTTCAATAAAGAAACAGTTTATTTAAGCTCACCAAAAGACGAAGAAGTCTTTTATTGTTAACTGGCGCCCAACCGGGTTCAACCCTACAAATATAAAGATCTAAAAAAAAGAGATCTATCAGTTTAAATCAGTCCTACGAATATAAAGATCTAAAAAAAGAGATCTATCATCTTAAATTTAAATTTTGCTGAAAAAGGAAGCTTTACTTAAAACTTGCTGGATTAAGAGGCCTCGCTTAAAATTTGCTGAAAAATCTATGGATCTACTCTTTTTAAATAACGTAATACTTACTGAAAGTAATATTTACTGGAAGGAAGCCTTACTTAAAACTTGCTGGATTAAGAGACCCCGCTTAAAACTTGCTGAAAAATATAAGGATTTACTCTTTTTAAACAACATAAAGTCATGTAAGTGTGTCACTCATTGAATTTCAAAATTGTGTCCAAAACTGGTGAATTAAGAGCTTAATATTTAAGAAAAAACAAAGTGTAGTGCGTGTTTAAAAAATTTTTATCTTTGTGCCAAAAAAAAAAAAAAAAAACAAACACAGTGATTTAGATCTTGTTATAGTCGTAACAATTTTTTGTTTGAAAAGACAATATGAACAGTGAAGAAATGACTGCATTAATAGAATCCGCTGTACGTACAGCGATTCTGGCATATAAAACAGAAGTCGACAAAAAAGTCGACGAGTTAACAAAAAAATTATCGTCCATTTCAGTAGGGCAAACAGATGTGAAACCATACGAAGACGTAAAAATTTATTCATCAATAACGTGTGATGAATCACTTGATATTATCAAATCTTTGCCCGAATTTGACGGGAAAATCGAAAACTATGTTTCGTGGAGACAAGCGGCACATAACGCGTATAAAGTCTTCGAAAAATACGATGGTAGTTCAAAACACTACCAAGCGGTCTGCATTATTAGGAACAAAATTAGGGGGTCAGCAGATGCTGTATTAGCGTCATTCAACACTGTGCTAAATTTTAAAGCGATCATAGCTAGATTAGATTTTACATATTCAGATAAAAAACCAATTCATCTAATCGAACAAGAACTAAGTACCCTCAGACAAGGCGAACAGTCAGTGATTCAATTTTATGACGAAGTAGAGAAGAAACTGTCGTTATTAACCAATAAAACAATTATGAGTTACGACAAAACTCTCGCTTTGGCCATGAATAACAAATATAGACAGGATGCACTCAGAGTATTTGTTTCCGGATTGAGGAAACCTCTCTGCGATGTGCTTTTCTCAGTCCGCGCTGCTGATCTTCCGTCAGCTCTAGCCTTAGCGCAGGAGGTAGAGGCGAATCACGAAAGATACGTCTTTGCCACATCGTTTGCGAATAGGAATGATGAAAAAAAGTTAAGGTCTGAAACCTCAAAAAAAATTCAGCCAAGAAAACCGTCTGATAGTGGTTGGAACTATAAACAACAAAACTATCATAAACGGAAAAATCCACATTACGAAAATGGTGGTGATGCTAATTTACAGGCTAGAGATCAAATAGAGGACATGGACTTGGACCCAACTTCGTCTAAATTCAGACAACCGACCAATTATGGTAACGGTAAAACTTCTCACAGACAACCATTTAAGCGTCAAGCTGGGTCTGGCCGAAGTACGGGCCCAAAATTTCAAAAAGTGAATAATATGATTCCAGAATCCCATTCAGGAGAAGAGCAGGCGGGACACTATTGTGACATAGCTCAATCCGAATGTGGAGACATAAACGATGAAATAAATGAAGACCGTGACTATGTAAATTTTTTAGAGGCAGGTCCCTACTACCGTTCATAAGGCGGACGATAGCAGGGAAACCAATACGCCTTTTAATTGACACTGGTGCTTCAAAAAATTATATAAAACCTCTCAATGAACTGAAGCATATAATTCCCGTAAGTACTCCTTTTTCAGTTCACTCTGTCAACGGACAAACTCCTATTAAACAAAAATGTTTTGTAAATTTATTCGGCATGAACTCTACATTCTTCATTTTGCCAACTCTAACAACATTTGATGGAATTGTGGGCTTAGACCTATTAAAGAAAATCAAAGCAAACATTGATTTAAAAAAAGGATTTATCCTACATAATTCTGGCTCTGAACTAATTGAATTTTTTGAATGTAAAGATGTTAATTTTATAGACGTCGATAAAATTGATGTGCCTTTCGCAATTAAGGCGGATTTTCAGAAAATGTTAAAAAAACGAATAAAGGTTTTTGCTGATCCTAAAGAAGCACTACCTTATAATACAAATATCGTTGCTACCATTAACATGGAGAACGAAGAACCTATTTATTCTAAACTATATCCATACCCAATGGGTGTATCCGAATTCGTAAATTCAGAAATAAAAAAATTGTTGGCAGATGGTATAATTCGACCTTCAAGGTCACCATTTAATAGCCCAGTATGGGTAGTCGACAAAAAAGGTGTCGATAATCTAGGCAACCGAAACAAACGTCTCGTTATAGATTTTCGGAAGCTTAATGCCAAAAAAATTAGTGATAAGTATCCCGTTCCGAACGTAACAATGATATTATCAAATTTAGGTAAAGCAAAGTACTTTACCACTTTAGATCTGAAATCCGGGTTTCATCAAATTGAACTCGCGGAAAGAGATAGGGAAAAAACGGCATTTTCTGTAAATAACGGAAAGTACGAGTTTTGCCGTCTCCCATTTGGACTAAAGAATGCTCCTAGTATGTTTCAAAGAGCGATAGATGACATACTAAGAGATGAAATAGGCAAAACATGTTACGTTTATGTTGATGACGTTATTGTTTTTTCAGAAACCAAAGAGGATCATGTAAAACATATCGACTGTGTTCTTAGGAAACTGCTCGATGCAAACATGAGAGTCTCTGTCGAAAAATCAAATTTTTTTAAATCTGAAGTTGAATACCTTGGCTTTGTCGTATCCAAAGAAGGTATAAAAACCGCACCATCAAAGATAAGTGCCACAGTTTATACAGTTGGCCATTCAGCCCAAACTAGTTAGCCCTGACTATTTAGTTTGCTGTCAAATACATAAAATACAAAGGAAATCAAATCACAATAATGAACAATCTATTATGTTTGCTGTCAAATGTTGTTAACAGAACTCTGAATGGCCAACTGTATAAACTGTGATAAGTGCAATACAAAATTTCCCAGAACCAACGACGTTGTTCGCACTAAGATCGTTTCTTGGGTTAGCAAATTATTACAGATGTTTTATCAAGGACTTTGCCAAAATTGCAAAACCTTTAACTGATATTTTAAAAGGAGAAAACGGTAAAATTCCTGCAACCAAATCCAAAAAGGTTGTAGTCAATCTTAACGCCTTCCAACTGGATGCATTTCACAAACTGAAAAATATTCTATCTTCGGAGGACGTCATGTTGATGTACCCTGACTATAAAAAACCGTTCGACCTTACCACTGATGCATCAGCACATGGTTTAGGTGCTGTCCTATCCCAAGAGGGAAGACCAATCACTATGATTTCTAGAGCATTGTCGGATAAAGAGTTGCATTTCGCAACAAACGAAAGGGAGCTTTTAGGAATAGTCTGGGCTCTTAAAACATTAAGACATTACCTCTATGGTGTGAAGACTCTTAACATCTTCACTGACCATCAACCTTTGACATATGCAGTTTCGGATCGTAATCCGAATGCAAAAATTAAGCGCTGGAAAGCTTTCATCGATGAACATAATGCAAACTTGTATTATAAGTCAGGAAAAGAAAATCAAGTTGCAGATGCGCTATCAAGGCAACTTGTCCATGCGTTGGAGAACGATAATTCGTCAGACATGGCAACAGTCCATAGTGAAGAGTCATTCACTTACACTATGGAAAGCTCAGACAAACCGGTCAATTGTTTTCGCAACCAAATCATTCTGGAAGAGTCGGAATTTCCCACCACTCGAAATTTTATACTTTTCGGAAACAAAACGAGACATATTGTACAATATAGAGATAAAAACGAAATATTGGCCAAAATTGTTGATGCAGTCAACACTGAAGTTGTCAATGCTATTCATTGCGGCCTACCTGTGTTGGCCCACATTCAACACGATTTGATTAGAATGTTCCCTTCAACGAAGTTCCGATTTTGTAGTAAATTTGTCTCTGACATTTTCAACCAATGCGACCAGAGAGAAATTGTCGTAAGTGAACACAATAGAGCTCATCGGGCAGCCCATGAGAATGTTAAGCAAATCCTTTCAAACTACTATTTCCCCAAAATGGTGAAAATAGCGAATGAGGTTGTTGCCAACTGCAAGACATGTTCAAAAGCAAAATACAATCGGCATCCAGAAAAACACGTTATAGGAGAAACAAAGGTTCCTTCTTATTCCGGTGAAATTCTACATATTGATATTTATTCAACTGATAAAAACCATTTCTTAACTTGTGTGGATAAATTCTCAAAATTCGCTGTGGTACAGCCAATAGCGTCCAGAACGATTCTAGACGTAAAAGAACCAATTCTCCAATTAATGAATATTTTTCCAAATACCAAAGTTGTCTACTGTGATAATGAGAGGTCCTTTAACTCTGAGACTATCAGATCAATTCTGAAAAACAGGTTTAATGTAGATATTGTCAATTCACCTCCTCTACACAGCACCTCAAATGGGCAGGTAGAGAGATTTCATAGCACTCTTGCCGAAATCGCAAGATGCTTGAAAATAGAAAGGAAGATCGAGGATACCGTCGAACTCATCTTACAATCAACTATAGAATACAACCGAACAATTCATTCTGTCACGAATGAAAGACCTATTGATACGATACATTCTGCACCCTCTGAGGTAAAACAAAAGATTAAAGAGCGAATCTCTAACGCGCAAAACAGGCAGTTACATTACTTTAATAAAAGTCGTCATGACAAAGTTTACAATGTGGGGGATAAAGTCTTTGTTAGGAATAATCGTAGACTTGGAAATAAAATGACACCACTTTATGAAGAAGCTACTGTCGAAGCAGATTTGGGGACAACTGTCCTAATAAAGGGGAGGGTGGTCCATAAGGACAACCTCAGATAAATTTTAGTTTATATTGATAAAATGTATTTTTCTGCTTTTGTTTTTTACCTAGGCTGTTACTACAATTTCTTTTCATACTAACGTTGACTCGTGCAAAGATTATTGACTATTCACACTCCGATTATGTCCCAATTTTGGATGGGAAAGCCATCGTTTGGAATGACTATGGGTATCTAAGGCATACAACTAACTTAACAACGTACTTTGAGATACAACGTGAAACTAAAAATGCAATTAGCATATTTCCTCAGACTCATGTAAAAAAGATATTAGAATCCGATTTATTGCATATTGATACTCTTTTAACAACCCTCACCATACATCATCGGCATGCAAGAAGCATTAATTTGATAGGCAAAGCACTTAAGGTCATTGCGGGTACACCAGATGCAGATGATTGGGAAGAAGCAAAATTAATCGAAAAACAACTTGTAGACTCCAACAATAGACAGATAGAAATAAATACAAAAATACAAATTGAAATCGAGAAATTAACAAACGCTGTAAACACGATTCTAAGGTCTCGTAGAAAGGAACAAATTGATACCGTAAATCTATTTGAAATTTTAATGGCCAGAAATCGGATGATAGTTATGGAACTACAAAATATAATTTTATCCGTAACTTTAGCTAAAATAAATATTGTAAATCCAACAGTTTTGGACCAGGACGATTTAAAAATATTTATAAAAAATCAGAGCAATGAGCAACACACAGATTTCACCATATCAGAACTAATGTCTTTGTCTAAAGTAAAAGTAATATCAAATGAATATTGTTTGTATTTTATCATTAAATATCCTATTCCAATAAGAACATGTCAGAAAATTTCTTTATTCCCAGTACCTCACGATAATAAAATTATCCAATTCGCTGACACCAACACTGTAGTAGACTGCGAAGGCAAGACGTATTCAGCAACAAATTGCAAGCAAACAATATCTTCAACCTATTGTCAACTTATGCCAAGCGAAACCTGCGCTCAACAACTCATATCGGGTGAATCAGCACACTGTAATACGCAAAGCAATAATCTTGATAAAGTGGCAGAAATCGACGATGGAATTATCATTGTCAATGACGCTATTGCAGAAGTGAAAGAAGCAACCGAAAATGTAAGAAACATAAACGGCACATTCCTCATAACCTTTGAAAAAAATGTGACTGTCAATGGTACACTATTCGTAAATAGAAACAACATTGATATGCGGAAACCAGGAACACCATCATTCCCCTCAATTATTATAAACAACCACAGTGAAATTTTAAGTTTGTCATCTATCCATCAGATGAACTTGCAAAACTTACAATATATTGGCGACCTTGAAAAAGATGCAAGAATGCGACCAATTTTAGTTGGCGGTGTTGTTTTTATGAGTATCGGAATACTCCATTTCATATTGTGCCTCGTCAAACGTAGGACAAAGATAAGAGAACAACAAAGATTTAAATCTGCCGTAGCAATGGCTATAAAGAAGACCGAGGACGGCCTCCACTTAAGTGAGGGGGTAGTTAGCACATCCCTGCCGAACTAACAAACAACATTGTTGCTTGCTTGGCTGTGTTGTGTTCTTGCTAGGCTACATTGATGGAGTCGTGTTACGTCTAGTGGCGTGATCATGGTGTCAGCACTTTTTGTCTTTTATAACTTAAGTAGTTTAAGTAGAATAAGTTTTTGGATTTCAATAAAGAAACAGTTTATTTAAGCTCACCAAAAGACGAAGAAGTCTTTTATTGTTAACTTGTATAATGCAATTTATCAACATTAATAAAAACCGCTAGAAACAAATCAAGAAAGCCGATGGTGAAGCAGTATGGCAGAAAGCAACATACATATTTGCTGTAATAAGAAATGCAGCCGATGTTATTGCCAGGATAAGCAAACATCTCTATTTCTGAGTCCTTATATGGCGTAAACAAATGAAACATCTCAATTCGATATATAAAATATATTTTGTTCTATGTATGTACATATGTTTTAAATAAAATCAGTGTGTTTGGACATTATCCCCAAAACTTGTTGACTGAATTTCCTAGATGCAAAATGGGTTCACTATTTTCATCCTACAGGGTTTATGTTCTGTTTAATCCATCGCTTGGCGTTTTGTGTAGCTAAAAACAACAACCACATAGGACTGGTTTCGTGATGCCAACCACAGCAACAACTTGAGACGAAACGGCTGTTCTGATAACTCTTCCTTAGCAAGAGGGGCCTACTAGGGATATTTTGAACATATCTGCTTCGCCATAGTTAGCCAAAATAACACTGCTGAGGTTCCATAATAGAAGGTTAACCATACTCTGCAATTATCTTATTCCGTATAATTCACAGTGCATCCAATATATTGAGATTCCATTCATAATGTTTTCCATCAGATCCTTGTCTGCAAAGAGATATTTTTACGGGCATAAATACCCACTTTACCATGAATAAATATAGCACTGACCTGTATCCGCAAATTCTTGACACACCATCCTTACACCATTCGAAAGTTGCATTCTGCTGATCTATTTGATTGAAGTTCACAAGTAAGTATTAGCCGTGAAGTCTATAACTTCAAAAATATGTGTTTTATGTTTGTTTATCAGAAAGTAAAAAATATAAATATTAATTGACAATTAACGAAAAGAACAACAGGTATTAAACTTCATATTGTTTTTGACACTAGTATTACGGGTGTATCTAATCAGCTGGGACTTGCTTTTACCTGTATTATTGTACCATGGGTATGAATTCACTTATGAATTTTACAAGAGAGCGCGCAGCTAGGATGCACTCCATTTTGCTTCCACAGCACACAGCTAGGATGCACTCCATTTTCGATCCAACTCACGGCTTTTGATGCAGTGCTTTGGATTGAATTTATATGCATTCTTTAGATTGTGTTTTTAATCAGTCTAAAGATGCAATAAAAATGCAAGCCACTGCGAAATATCCCGGAATAAATAAAATGCATTTATAATTTGTGTAAACCAAGAATACAAAGAACTTTATTAAATAAACACAAATTAAAAAAGTTTACTTCCTCCGTTCTCCATTTAATCCAAGCGCATCTTATTTTGCTTCATCATCCTAAAGGTTTTTTATGTTGCATTCCCATCGCTAGTTCAGCTTTCGACATTGACTCAAACTCCACTCCATTAAAAATTTCCGTCTAGTGAATTACCGCAAAAATGTTCGCAACTTTTTTTCTTTATTTTATAAAAATTCCTTAGAAATCATGGTACAACAAGAAAGGTAATTTCATGCTAACTTATGATTTAAATTTTTTTCAATTTTTGAATTTGAAGTACATTCATTGTCACTCTGAATTTGACATAGCATGTTTACATACATATGTATGTGTTTACATGTATACATAAGTATGTATGTGCAAATGTCAGTTTTTTTAATTTTGATTTGATTTTTTAATTTGAAATGAAAAATTTTTGTTTACAAATTAGATTTTCCCGGTCGTCAAAAAGTGGAAAAGATATTAAAATGGCTGATATTAATATACTCCCCACTGTTCCCTATTTTGGTGGAACTACATATCTATGTCCCAAATATTGAAGAAATAACTCATTGCTGATGGCCATGGTGTTTACCAACCAGCCTGGAATGATTTGGACAAACATCAATCTGTTCTGCGTATTTTGGCCGCGTTATTTGACCACCCAAACTACAAGAATCTGTCGTCCGCCAGGAATTAGAAATCACAAGACATTTGGTAAAATCAGTGAGGAATGCATGCCCTTTGCAGCTATTTCGTTCTTGTCAACGAGAATTTCGGAGTAGAAACCTAAGCTTTGGATGACGTCAAGGAACTCTTATACAAAGCGGTTAAGCTTTGTTTCAATAGAGTGTGACTAAACCGTATCTAACAAATTTATAAAAGTGAAACATCATTTGTTATTTTTAAGATATTTTTATTAATAAAAAGTAACTAAAAATACCAAGATCTAAATAACACAAAACTAATGATGTCGAAATCATAAAGAAACATCTAAATTATGTAACAGCAGATGCGATTGTTGCAATATTGATCACATGCAATTGTTGCTAGTGGAGGTGTTGGCGCAGGCCAATTGTCAATATGTCTTGATAATTTTGTTGTTGTAGCAAGCAATATTCTATTCAGTTATCTGATTCTGGTTCCTGCGTGTCCTGACTTAATTCTGCAACCTGACATGCAACCACTCGTGTTTGCAATTGCAGCTGGCATTCTTCTGCGGAGATGAATGTGGTATCCGAATACGACATTCAAACTGTAACTTTGTGGTGTATGTACAACTGCATCAGCGTGTGTGCTATTCAAGCCTTTCTGATAGGCTCCCTGATCTAGAGGTTCTCGCTTATACCTTTGAACCTCTCTCTCCAGATCATGAAGACTTTTCCTGACATTCCTGGGTGGGGATCGTGGGTGGGGATCCCAAGTAGGTATTGCATAGACAACATCTTGTTGTGCTGACGGACCCTTAAATCTGTACCTCATCTAGAAGATGGTCCGCCGGTGACGTGAGGAGTCACGCTTTTGCAGAAGCTGCATTCTGTCAGGTTTGAATATTCTTCCACTGCGCAGCACAAACATTTGGATAAAACGCTGGCGCGGCATAGCTTACCACGGACCGGTCTATGCATTGTAAGAGGTCAACAATTTGTTTGTCAATAATTTGCTGACGACCGGCAACTTGAGGACCTTGTTCCTGTTTACTATTGAACGTTACATTCAATATTTTGGGGTAGTTGGTGGTTGGAATCAGTACACCATCGACCAATATGTTCAGTTTCAGTGCGGCAGTGGATTTAGATTAGGATTCCGCTATCAATGGCTTCTAAAAAGAAACTCACTTTTGGTAAATGCCTGCAGGTTCTGTTTTTATTTCGGTGAAGGTTCCAAAAATCGTTGTTCCACAGCATCTATAAGAGAGTGATTGTTGAGACTAGGATGTTTAAAAGTGTTTTTTCATATGGGCGCCTTACCAGTCAGAGCATTAATTTAAATATCCAATATTTCTTGTTTTACAAATACATACAATAAAATAGTAAACAACTTTATTTTGTTTTTATTATGAAATGTCATGCCGTATTTGACACGCTCCCGTACATGCATACAGGGTTGTATATATCTAAATTTGACAGATGCGACTACCTTTTATCATTCTACCATGCTTAGAAATTTAGGGTAGGGACATGGTACAATTAAAAAAGGTAACCTTATGCAATCATATGATTACAATTTTTTCTAAATTGAACCTTTGACAACATTTCATTGTCAAAACGGATTTGACAAACATTGTCTATGGTGTTATCATGGTGAACACATACATACATAGACATTGTCAGTTACGTTTCAAATTTAATATTTTCAAAATTAAAAAATTAAAGAAAAAACTTTAATAAAATGAGAATGTGTTGTGTTTGCCATTAAAAATGACGCTGTGGGAAATGGATATTTTTTTTAATGTTCCAAAATACAATGAAACACGTGAAAAGTGGTCCCAAGCTTGGAATTAAGTTCAATGGGAAGGAATTTATTTGTGAAGACCACTTTTTGCCTTCAGATATAATACAATTTTCAAAACGGCGGTGCTTGCTTGCATTTCGCCACTAACTAGGCGTTTACACCAGACAGTTTGTCTTCAAATACAACTCTGATTTACTAACACATACATACACATTTGTCGTATGTCTCCCAGATGTCCATCATTTTTTTACAGACAGTAAGGAAGACAAATTTTTGGCAATTTTGTAAAAATAAGTGGGATAATAATTTAAATGTGTTGAAAAGAAAAGAGCATGAACAAAAACAAAATATGTGAACGGTAAACAAAAATATGTCGATGATTTTCATTCAAAATTTTACAACTGTTTTTGCATTTGTCGGGGCGTCTACGTCACACAGGCAAGTTGTAGGATTTTGACAATCAATACATGAAGTCAATTGTCCTGTCATTTGTAAACGCAGGGTAAGATTCGCCATCTTTACCATTGTAATAAAAAACGAATTTCAATATTATCGCAGAATATCCTGTATTTTTTAACTTACCAAACGTTTCATTTTGTAAATATATGGCCTGTTCCTTTACTTTTGAAAATGGTAAAACCGGCAAAAGTAGCAAAAGTTGTAAACTGCTACCATATGAATTGTATGGTGTCTGAAGTAAAGGAACGCTTTTCGAGTAAAAAGTGGTAAAACTTGAAGATTCTTGCACGTAAAGGAACAGGGCTATAAATAAACAACATTTGTTTTTGTTTTTCCTGTAGTGCAGGGTTGGATACGTTCAATTAGTCTGTAATTGAGCATGTCTATAAGTCCAGAGATGTATCTACCATTTTTTTAAATGAGGTTACCTTTTATTATTCTACCATGGGGTAGGGATTAACAAACTGGGTTGTTTGTAGTGATCTTTAAGTGGTTATAAAATGTAGCCAACTGAGTGCATTTTTCATAACTCCGTGTGGACTGCATCGAAGAATGCAGTGAAATCATAACTCCACATGCACAACTTCTAAAATATTTTGCTGGGTAGCAATTTTTAATGAGCTTTGTTCCTTTACTTAAAAAAACATATGATTTGGTAAGTAAGAGATAGAATGTGTTCGCTTTATAGACAAACACAAGCGATAGAAAGAGACAACAAGAGACAATATGGCGAAAAATTTGACATTTTACATTACGAAAAAATTGCTTTGTTGTAGCAATTCGCCGATTCATCTACCTGTGTAATTGTACCATGGTTCGTTCTTTTGTCCCGGGCCACACTAGAGTAATTTCATTGAAATTTTGACATTATGCGTCTATAGATCGAGTTCCATAGAAGAGTAAAATCAAGAAATTGCTGTAGTGGGGAATTCAACCTAAAACACCTAATTTCATGAAATTTTTTAATGAAATTTACTCTAGTGTGGACCGGGCATTGAAAAATTCGACACAACTCAACAGCATTAAGGGGTGAGTACATAGGCTGCCTTGCCTGCTTACCTTGCTTGCTTCTGATAAAAGAATAAAAAAGAAAAGGGCAACCCAGTTCGAAATTTGCTCGGCCTTCTTTATTCTTTTATTTTTATTGTGTCAGAAATGAAGCAGGAAAGCAAGGCAGCTTATGTACGCAGGCCTTTAATTCGTGTGTGTGAATACCTTGCTTGTTTGTGTACAAAACTAATTGCACGATCCATTCGTTCTTATCACGGAGTCGTTCCTTTGAGTCGGTTCGCTCATGAACGACACAACCCTAATAAGATCCCTTTCATCTGTAATTTGACCAAAACCAAATTTTGAAAACGGTATAACAGTATATATACCCCGGTTACACTATTGAAGGTTAACCCACTGGGTTTAATAGATCCAGTGGTTAATCTTTGCTGGTTACACTTAGCTTTTCGAGGATATAAACTGTCAGCTGATGTTTATTTACGTATACATACATACAAAATAACTAATAAAGTCGTGTTTTACACTTTTACAATTTCTCGCATGAGGTATCGTCCCCTCTTTGCTCATATTGGTATATTTTACACACAGGGATACATTTTTGTATCATGGTATCAAGCGTACTTTTTGTTAAAAAAGTGTCTAATGTAATAAATAAGAAATGTTATGATTTTCGAATAACTTTAGATTTATTAATTCCATAAAATCTTATGCGACCAATCGTAAACGTGTAAAACACGACAAACTCTGTTGCAAAAACAGTTGCAACTTTTGGTACTTTTTGAGTAGAGTTGGATTTCTTTGCACAAATACCGAATACAACACTGTATTTTTGGTGGATTTGTGCCGGATTTAATTTTTATACCCTCAGCCTTTAGGCTATGAAGGGTATATACACTTTCATACGGGCAAAATGTGCCTCATCGAAATAATGGTTTTAGACCCCAAGTATGTTTGGACGAAATGTGTTTCAGACAATTTGGAGTCGATCTAGCCATGTCCGTCCGTCTGTCTGTCTGTCTGGCTGGCTGGAGCGCACGATAACTCTCGAAGGGATGAACCGATTCGGTTCAAATTTTGGCTTTCGTAATATTTTGTCCAAACTTAGTTTAAGTTCGAAGATGAGCTATATCGGTCCACTCCTTCCGGTACCTCCCCCACAAAAGTTCGAAAATGTTCGGAAAATTTGTACGCACGATAACTCTTGAAGGGTGTAACCGATTTGGTCCATACTTTGCCCATCGTGGAGCGTGTACCAGACTTAGATCAGGTTTTAATATGGACTCAATCGGTCCACTCCGTCCGGTACCTCCCACACAAAATTTTGGAAAAGTTCAGTTTAGGAACATCTCTCGAATCGCTTTGATTTTTGCTTTAGCAACTTGTATTCACTGCCCTCCATACGACGGTATAAGTTTCATCAGGGGCAAGTCCATACTTCCTGAGAAAATAGCCTAAAAGTTGCAAAAAACCCCTATGACACCGTGTGAGGAGGTTGGAGGGCAAAATAACTCTCGAACAGGTCTGCCGATTCGGTCCAAAGTTTGGCCTTAGTAATATTTTGTCCAAACATAGTTTAAGTTCGAAGATAAGCCATATCGGTCCACTCCTTCAGGTACCTCCCCCACAAAAGTTCTCTTGAAAGGAGTGGCCGAATTGGTCCATACTTTACACATCCTAATATATCTACCAGATAAAGATCAGGTTCAAATATGGACTATATTTGTCCACTCCATGCGGTACCTCCCACTCAAAATTTCGGATACATGTTCACTTTAAGACCTGCTTTCGAATCACTTTGATTTTTGTTGAAGCAACTTGCATTGCTGCCTCAATTGCGATGGTAAAAGTTGTTTCAGGGGCAAGTTCATACTTCTTGAGCAAACATCCCTGAATTTCTAAAAAACCCCTATGGTACCATATGTAGTGGCTGGAGATCCATTCTTTTTAGTATCTCCTCCGCAAAACTTTTGATATTAAATCCTAATCAACATTTTTGTCAGTTCAAACGCCCAAAATTCTTAAAACTCCCTAAATACATGCGTTTTTTGGAAAAAAATTGTTTCAATAAACACATGCTGAGGGTATATCTCTGTCGGCAAAGCCGACTGATACTTTTTTACTTGTTGTATGGCAAATCTGGTCAGATTTGACCAGATTAAGCAATAAATCCGCATGAAGTAGGTTAACCCGGCAAAAAGCTATAGTGTAACCGTTCTATAAAACCGCAAAACAAAGAACACGGATTTGTTATGGCTATATCACACTATATGCTTTTTCACATGTATGTTGTCACTTTGGGTATATTAATATACGGGTCAGCTGATGTCATACATGCGAAAAAGCATATGGTGTGATATAGCCATTAACAGAATTTGACAGATATTCGCGATTTTTTGTTTATAATTTTTTGACAGTTCACAACAACACTACGTGGTAGATGTACTTTGCACGTACCTTGTTTAATATGCCTTTGTTTTTGTCTAAAGCATGGCACAATCATACAGGTACCCGCATCAGCCCAGCTGATGTACTGTGAGCTGTCAAAAAAGTTGTTGTAATTGAAAACACAAAATTAAAAAACAAAAATTTAAAAGAAAAATTGTGAATTTTTGTCGGATTTTTGTAATAATGTGTTTATTAATAACTGCCTAACAAAATTTTGTTGAAAAAATTGTGTGAATCGCTTTATTTTTGGAAAACATTTTTGACATTTCACAGTACTGAACTCGTTTTTGTTGTAGTTGTTTGCTGATGCATCTACCTGGTGATTGTACCATGGTCTAAAGCATAGTACACACGGTCCAACAAAACTGACAGTCAACGTACTTTTACGGCAATTTTCTGGCAAATAAAAACTTTTTGTTAGCTAAATATGATTGAAATACAACATTTAAGGTATAATTTAGTGATTAGGAAAGTAATTATTCAGCTAGACTTTGATACTAACGAAATAGACCTCAATGACTGTCAGTTTTGTTGGACCGTGTGTACTATGCTAAATTTCGCAAATGGTTGGATGGTTGTTGACGTACAAAAATGACTGCCGCAACAGAAAATAAAAGTAAATTAAGGAATTATATTTTGGCACCAGAACTATCCATACATGATCCCTTACCGGATATAATACCACGTAAATACAATGCAGACAAACTTCTGCATTTACCTCGGGGCCCTGCAAGCACGAAATTGGTACCCAAAAGAGATTTCATTACCGGCAAAATTCTGTCATTTATCGAAGTGGACTTGGAAGATGTGGGGGCTAATGCCAAAAACTCAACATCAATGAGGAGAGAACCTGGTAAATTAGAAGAAGTTACGAGGGGCTCAGCAATGAACTATCCCTTTTGGCCAGGTGGATTTGATGAACCACCCAAAGAAATAAAATCCCTAGAAGTGGAAGGCTTTGAAATTGAAGGTGAATTGTTGACCACGCCACCTGGATTTAAAGCTGGTTATGACTTTACCAAGCATGAACAATTCAAGAACAGCATTCTCCAATCTTATAAACCGAAGGAAGCCGAAAATGTTAATCTGCTGAGGAATCTTGAAGATGATTTGGATGTTCAGGAGTGGTTGAAAATAACACAGGAGGAAAACAAAACGGAAGAAGAGAATAGTACAACAAATCTTCCAGCTGAATTTAAAGATGTAGATGATGATATTATGGCCACGGAGTTGAAACCGGTATTGGAAATCTCCACAGCTAAGGACACTACGCTGCAAACAGAATGGGCTGAAATGTTGGATATTTCACAACCCATTACAGACTTCAAAGAGAAAATACCCTGCCCTGCTATGTCATTTCCATTTGAATTGGATACCTTCCAAAAACAAGCCATACTCAAATTGGAGGAAAGGCAATATGTGTTTGTGGCCGCTCACACTTCGGCTGGTAAAACAGTGGTGGCCGAATATGCCATCGCTCTGTCACAGCGAGATTTGACCCGCACCATTTACACCTCACCCATAAAGGCTTTGTCCAACCAGAAATATAGGGACTTTAAGAAGACATTTAAAGATGTTGGTCTCATAACTGGTGATCTGCAAATCGATCCAACGGCCACCTGTTTAATTATGACCACGGAAATCCTACGATCCATGCTTTATTGTGGTAGTGATATAACACGTGATTTGGAATATGTTATTTTCGATGAAGTCCATTATATCAATAATCCTGAACGTGGTCATGTATGGGAAGAGGTTATAATATTGCTGCCTGATCATGTGAATATCATTATGTTGTCTGCCACTGTGCCAAACACCATGGAATTGGCTGATTGGGTTGGCAGCACCAAGAAGAGGAAGGTTTATGTTATTAGCACATTGAAAAGACCTGTTCCATTGATGCATTATCTTTACACGGGCTCGGGAGGTAAAACCAAAGATGATCGGTTTTTGCTGGTTGATGATCAGGGACGCTTTTTGCAAGAGAACTATGAAAAGGCAGTGGAAAAGAAAAAGGCTGCCCAAAGTAAATCAAAACAAATGTCTGGTGGTACGGGTCCTAAACATCAAAACACCACGCCCAAGCAAGATCAAAATACGTGGATAGGATTGATTGATTTCTTGAAAAGGAATGACCTAATGCCGGTGGTGGCATTTACCCTGTCAAGGAATCGTTGTGATATGAATGCCCAGGTAAGGTGGGGGATATCACAATTACTATGTTTATACTAATGAAATCTTTTTACAGGCATTGAACTCCATTGATTTGAATACGGCCCGCGAAAAGGGTTCTGTTGAAATATTCTTCCATCAATGCTTGTCCAAGTTAAAGCCACCAGATCGTGAATTACCACAAGTTTTGCAAATGAAAGACTCTCTCAGCCGTGGTATTGGTGTACATCACAGTGGTATTTTACCCATACTCAAGGAAATTGTTGAAATGTTATTTCAAGCTGGTCTTGTCAAGTTACTCTTCGCCACAGAGACTTTTGCCATGGGTGTTAATATGCCCGCCAGAACTGTGGTATTTGATTCACATCGTAAATTTGATGGCATGGAAGTTAGAAATCTCAAGCCTGGTGAATACATACAAATGGCTGGTAGAGCTGGGCGTAGAGGTCACGATAAAAATGGTTGTGTCATTTTAATGTGTAAAGCCAATGTTCCACCGGCACAAGATTTACGTTCAATGATTTTGGGTAAACCAGAAAAGTTGGAATCTCAGTTTATTCTCCGTTATGCTGTCATCCTAACGTGTCTTCGTATAGAAAGTATTAAAGTTGAAGATATTATGAAGTTTACCTTTAAAGAATTCAATCAAAAGTTACAACTTCCTGCCCAGCAGAAACAACTGGAAGTGGCTCAGAACAAATTTTCCCAAATGCCTGAGTTGGGTGAACATTTGCAGCCGTTGTGTAAATTTTATGATTTAGCCACGGAGTATATAAGTGAAAAGCAAAGATTGATGGTAAGCATTATAAAGAATAAACATGGTGGGAGGGGTCTTTTAAAAATTCTTCCATTTTAGAGATTTTTATTGGCCCAACCAAAAATTGTTAAAGAACTAAAAGTTGGACGTGTTGTGCTGGTTAGCAAAGGCAAGCACTATAATAAACTTGGTGTGTTGCTGTCGACAAAGACTGTACAGGGCAAGGATACTACCTATAGAGTTTTAGTGCTCGATCATCAATTCAAAAGCAATGAAAAAGTAAGCAAAAACAAATACATAAATGAAGGTAAGTAAAACTTTTGCTATAGGACATAGGATATCAAAGTTGGAGACAGGGCAATACAAACAGTCCAAAACCCGCAAGAAGTCGAAACAGCCAGTCGCTGTGATATCCAGAAATGAAATAAGTTACTCATGATCTCGAGAGAGAGGTCAAAAGTACAAGCAGAAGTTCTAAATCAACGAGCCTATCAAGTAGATTTGTATAGCATTAACACGCATGCAGTTGTACAGGCAGTACAAAGCTACTGTGATACTACTCGGAGCCGATCCACCTCACACGAGTGATTTTATCTCAATTAAGGATATGGACGATGCAGCAGTGTTGCAATTCGTATTGGGCCCCGAATAGATAGCTCTATGACAAACACATGTCCTACATGTGGATTCAGAGCGTACAACCCAGCTAAACCCAATCACCTGTCTGTCTCCTTATTCTTTGTGGACACAACCAGTCCAAGTTGCAGAATTTTTGAGATACCATAACCAGATAACTGAAAAAGATATAGGAATATTTTCGTTGCTAAATTTCCTTCTTTTTAGGATGATTTTTATCGTGGAGAAATCTATTACAAAATGATCTCATTGACACCACAATTCAAACATTTCCATCCCGAGGGTATTGGTGGTCATACCATATTGGATTTAAATGCCGCCGATTTTGTGGAAATTACCAAAACGAATTTAAAAATTGATGCCGACGTTATAATACGCAATTGGGAACAGAGGCAAATTGAACGTTTCAAAGATTCGCCACCTGGCGCTTCAGTGGTTAAACTTGTCTCAGAGCTGCATCAATTGAATGAGAATTATATACAAAATGCCGATTCGATTAAATTCATAAACATGTCTAAAGAAATTAATGTTAATGCCGATACTGAAATGGCTCAAATTCGTTATTTGGAACATCTTGGTAAACAATTACACGACATTTTGCCCCACACAAATATAGCCGGGTTTGAGCAAGAATTTGCCATTGTCTATGAAAGGAAAATGTTGGAACATCGTATCGAAGAATTGAAATTTAAAAATTCCACAAAAAATCTGTCTCTCTACCCCGACTACTGCAACAAATTGGAGGTGCTGAGAGCTTTGAAATACATCGATGAACTGGATGAGGGTAAAAAATTTAGTTTTGATATTTTAAAAATCGTTTAATGTTTTGTATTCTATTATGGATTTTAGTAACCCTAAAGGGAAAAGTTGCCTGTGAAATGGGCCAAAATGAATTGTTAATCACCGAGTTAATTTTGTGTAACATGTTTAACAATTTGGAACCGGCTGAAATTGCTGCCCTATTATCTGGTTTGGTGTTCCAAGCCAAGATTCAAGGAGAACCGGTCATACCAGAGAAACTTAAAAAGGTAAATAATCCATATTTATTTCCTTGGAGTCATTTTTTTTTCAATACTCTACTTGCAGTGTGTCAAAGAATTTGAAGAAATCAATGATAACATATTGGCCGTCGAACTACGTCATCATGCTGTGGTACAAACAGAAGATCGTTTAAATTTCGGTTTGTTGGAAGTTGTCTATGAATGGGCCCGCAATAAGGTTTGTTGTCTGTAGTTGCAACAGTATTCAAGGATATTACCAAATGTCGTTTCATTTTAGCCTTTTGCTGAAATAATGAAGCTAACCGAAGTCCAAGAGGGTATCATTGTCCGTTGCATTCAACAATTGGATGAGACAATACGAGATGTTAAAACCGCTGCCATACGCATTGGAAATCCAGCATTGCAAAGCAAAATGGAAGAAGCATCAAATGCAATTAAACGTGATATTGTCTTTACTGCAAGTTTATATACAACGTTTTAGATCGGTCGTATACAGTTTTTGTATTTGTGTGCATGTTTTGATTTAAAATAAAAAACATCCCCCTTCAGGCGAGTTCGCAAATTTAATTTAAGAAAAGCAGGTATTGAAGCATTTATTTTTCCAAGAAAGAACAAATAATCTGTATTACCTATATACAAGTCAAATGGAAACAATAAAATCAAACGCTTCTGATAATCCGCAATATGAATGCTGTCCCCATATAATCCATATATGGCTCGGTCTTCTATAAGTAGGCCGTTGGACTTTTTTATAAAACGACCTGATGGTCTTCAAAAAAATGCGACAAGTTGACTCAGTACTCACCTCCGACGTCCATTTGATGAACAGAGTGACCGTAGATTTAGTGGCGGATATTTGCATATTCCTAGCGTGGCAAAAGGTGGTAAGATCAGTCAAATAAGAGTTCATCCTTTCACAAATGACATCAGGGAACCTACATTACGCCAAGATCCTACAATCATCCGCATACACTACGATCTCAATGCCGTCTGGAAGGGTTGGAATTCAAGAGAAGTAGAGGTTAAATAGTTCCGGAGATATCACCCACCTTGGGATCTCCCTGTTTCAGTCTATGGACTTGGAATTCTTGTTCCTGAATTCCACATACGACTGGCATTCACACATGTAATTGATTAACCTAAGTTTCCAACTTCTGTGCTCGAAATCCCCAATCAACGTGGAGTGATTGACATTGTCAGATGCATTTGACAAGTCAAGCGCCACCATTACTGTTCTGGTTGAATCCTCGACTAATATGTCTAGAGATGGCGTGCAGCGTGTTATGTTGGATAGTTATTTCTAACGCTGGGAAGGATTAAAGGCAAAAGCGTCTTTGCTACGGGCGATCGATCTGTATGATGTGGGAGGCTAGCGACAGGTTGAGGCTCCCGGCTCGCCCAGCTGTTTCAGCATTAACATGGAGATCCCATCATACCCAAAGACTCCAGGATTGCGAATGCCAAAGCTATCTGAGAAAAGGTGTGATGTAGGAAAAAGGAACCTAGCCGGCTGAACATGGAGTGCAGATAAAGAAATCTTGTTGACAACATATAACGCGATGGAAAAGTATTCAAACCTGTCAGAATTCCGCCCTGAGAACTGCAACAGGACTCCTCATTTTTTCAGTGGACCATCTACATGGGGAGACAATGACTATTCCAGTACAGCAACATAATGGATTTCGTTGCAGTAACTGCTTGGGTGTTACGGTAAGAGACATCACAATCGCCATATGGTGGATATGCCTCCCCACCAGGCATGTCAGGAGGGATGTTCATGATACGGAAAGACACGGTGATTATGAATGTAAACTTCCCAGTGAGTTTTGCCTTTTAGTAGTTTCAACACAAAGGGAAAAGTGAGAAATCTCACAGGGAGTTGACATTCATGATTGGGCTGAGAGAGATCGATCGTTACAGAGAGAACCTCTACATCACAAGCCTGTCAAGCAGGTTTAAATAGCATTCACAAAGATACATTCGCAGATGCCATAAACAACTATGGTATGAATGCGGAGGAGCGTCAGCTGGCACGACAAACCAAAGTAGTTTTGGCTCAACTACGCTCGGGAGGGCGCAGCCGTCTTAATTCCTATAGGGCAAGGATCGATGACACCGTGCAAAACATTTGCCCAGCATGCGGCACAGGCCCGCACGAAACACTGCTCATTTTCAACTGCTCTGTAAAACATACTCGACCAAATCCAGTTGCTTTGTGGCTACTGGGGATAGACCCAGAGACAGATTAAGCAGAACAACTAACTTAGTCCATATTTACATTAGGCAATTTTCCTTGCGGCAATTGTCAGTTTTATGGAGAGAGGTGAGGCATCTGGTAACTCTTTGATTCTGAATACCCTCTCTCACTGACAATTGCCGCAAGGAAAATTGTCTAATGTAAATTTGGACTTGTAAACATAAAAAATATACTGTAACAACAACATCCAGTTGGTCTTCTATAAAATGTTGGTTGTAGTTGGACTTCTAAACGGATAATTTCTAGAATAGGACAATTTTACTTCTATAATACGATCTCTGTTGGACTTCTTCTCATTCTCATATTCTGATAACAATGAAGAGTAGGTCGTTAGCGCAGTATGGCGAATGGCGAAACATAGTCCCGATAATTCATAATTGTTCTGCAAACATCCCAGAAGGGACTATAGAGACTTCTCCCATATCAATTAGCTCAATGATATGGGACTTACTATTTACCACCGAGTCCGAACGGCGTGTCTTAAAACATAACTTGTAGAGAAATTTTACATGGCTGAGATACTCAGAATATGTCCCGGATGTTGCAGATATATTTTGCCACCGTTGAAAATTTGGTGTTGAGTTCGATAGGAACTCCATAATTGTATAGTTTTCCTACCCGAAAACGTTAAGTTTTACTCAATGGTAATACCAGTATATATTCTTGATCATCAGTAATTGTAGTAATTCCTCAATGATGTTTCCTTGGTATTCTTTGACTTGACTTTGGATCTATATTTGGGCTTTGGAAGTTGTAATATTCCTGAAAAGAAGTAGACAAGCTTTTGAGATGTTTATATTTACATAAATAAATACAAAAAAACAAGTGTTCTATTGTTAAAGGGTTCGCTCTTTACCTCGTTCGCACTCTATATACCTGTTGATTATGTTACAAACTTGGTCCTTTTTCCCTTTAAACCCAATCTGAAAGATTTTAAATAAAATAAAAAAAATATTACGTAATTACCTATATTAATTTGTATGTTTTATTGTTGTTTTTCTCATTTAAAATGAATATGCGTACTCATATCGAATGTAATGAATCGACACGCTACAATGCCCGATTAATCACAAAGGACTTTGTTAAAAAACGAAAAATATTTGAACTTCTTATGTTTGTATATTATTTAAATATAATAGATGTAAGTTATGTATATACGCATATTATGTGTACGTCATTTGCTTAAAATATATTTAGAATAATGTTTATGTGTGTGTGTGGGTATTCTGCATTAATGAAAGAAATTTCGATTAAAACTTTCATCCAAAAAACGGGTGGTTTTGTATAAAATCTATATAACAGAGAAATATAATCGAGTTTAAAATTTACTTATCGTGATTCTGGCTTAAATTTCGGTGGTACCATCAGACCTTGCATACGTTTTTGTTTCTTTGCTTTTTTTGATTTACCCGCTTGAAAATCATGCCAACTGTTGACACGACTCTGACGGGATTCTTCGAAATTCTTTTGCCATTCACGATCAGCTTTTATTCTCTCTTCCTCCTCGATCTCAGCTTCCCGTTTACGTTTGCGTTCTTCTTGATCACGTTGATCCAATTGCTGTCGTCGACGTTCCATGTCGGCAAACAGCTTCATGACCATAACGTAAATGGCATGTTTATACTTTGCGGGATCATCTTCAGGTATGGTTTCGAAGCGATTTTCTTTTTTGATTTTTCTACGTTTTTCGGCAATCTACAAATGAAATGGAAATATTATGAATTCTCGGATCACTAAGGGGGAAGTCAAGTCAATTTACCATATGATCTGTTCTCTCTTTAGCCTCTTCATAGACGTCCAAACATTTTTTGCGAGTAACTTCATTTTCTAGAATTTTCCACGCCCTGTTGATTATTTCGAATGCCTTTTGTGCCCTCTCTTTGTCATCTTGATTCTTATCCGGATGCACTAGTATGGATAGTTGACGATAACGCTTCTTTATCTGATCAATGGGTAGTTCGGGTTCAATTTGTAACACTTCGAAAGGGTTGAGATTGAAGTATGTCGAACCTGGACGAAGTAAACGATCAATTTGTTGAGAAGATGTTAAAACCGAATCACGTTTTTCAATTTCTTTAACCTGTGAATAATATGGCAAAATAGTTTTAGCAATTTTACAAAATATTCAAATGAGAATGAAACATAAGTTGTTCTTTTTAACACAATGTAAAAATTTTGTTTTGGATGTAGTTGCAGTCTTTCGCTTTTCTTTGGTGGGTAAGATTAGGGCGTCATGATTAGGGCGAAATTTCAAAGGAACATTTATTCTCTTTACAGTCTTTACATTTTCTTTGGTCGGTAAAATTAGGGCCTCATGATTAAAAAATGTAATATCATACTTAGGAAAACATAAAACTTTGGAAATTCAGACCAAGATTTCAAGATATTTGCTAATGGTGGAAGACAAAACAAATAAGTTTCGGACTTCACAAGTTTAACCAAATGATGATCTAAACCAACTTTACCTTGTGATGTGCGATGCTAGTACTGTTGTGCCAATCTATACTACGTATTCCTTGGCAAGGAAGACTCTTTAAGAAAGATTCCTTGGAAGTTGCTATAACTGAATTCTAACGTATTTGTATGATGGTTTTTAATTGCGCTAATTGACTCGCAGACTTGTACATGGCGCCCTTAATGTTTACCTTTATTTATATGCCTCTAAAGCGCTACTTACTTCTTCATAGAACACATCAAATGATTCCTTTGAAGTTGTTGGCTTTTCCTCCGATGACATGGCTGTGTTTAAACGAAAAAAATATAAATTAAATATTTGCAATTGCTAGATGCGTTGCTAATGAAATTTTAATATAATTCTTTGACTAGATATTATAGTTTATTTGTAATAAAAACATTTTTTTGATTCACAAAATTCACAATTACTTTGTTTGCAAGCACTAGGGATCTATAAGTAAAAAAATAACTAATTGGAAGGTCATTCTAGAGTGGTTTCTAGAGCTGGCAAAAAATCGATAGCGCTATCGATAGTATCGATTATTTTTTAAAAATTTAATATCGATAGATAGTTCTGTCTATCGATTTGTTGTCACACAAAAGTTTTTTCAAAAAGTTCGGGAACCCAAAAATGGAAAAAACGTCAAAAAAAAGCTGGAACAAATGTCAAAGTCGGCGTACCAGCCAATCAGACGCCGGCATCCATGTTACTATAGCTTTGTTCCTTTACTTTTTTAATGGTAAGAGTGGTAAAAGAGAAAAGTGTCAAAATTGTTCAAAATTGCTCTCTCATGAACATTTTTACCAGAAAAGTAAAGGAACGGAAAAAGGGTAGATCCGTCAGAAAAAAGGGTAGCAATGTCAGAAATAAACATAAAAAATCAATTTTCGTCTTTTATTACACAGTTTTTAATTTAGTGTTGTCAGTGTTCGACTTTTTCTTCGGTTTTTCGTCCATTTTGTGAAATAATCGTCAATCGTCGTAGCCTGTGGTAGAAGAGAAAGCCATTTTCGCTCTCTCTCCCCTCTCACTCTCTTAAAAATTGTTTCCAGTTTTGTCACTTTTCGGGGTTAAGGAACGCTTTGCAGGTTAAAAATGGTAACAAATGGTTAAAATGGTAACCTCAGGTAAGTAAAGGAACACAGCTTATTTTTTACACGCTCAAATTTGTTGAGTAAAACGTTTTTTAAAGAGAGTGTCATTCATCGCCATTTTTGTTTAAAGAGAAGTGAATATATTAAAACTTTTTTTGTACGCGAACGGGTTTTCGGGTAAAATGTGTAAAGCTATGTTTACATTTACGAAATCCACTCGATTTCATCTGTCAAATCCATAGGTTAAACGTCAAATAAAATCCAATGGATTTCAGACGAGATTTCATTTGACGTTTGAGCTATGTAATTGACAGATGAAATCGAGTGGATTTCGTAAATGTACATCGGGGATTAAAAGGCCGTGAAAGAATCAGCTCGTTGCTTGCTTTCAAATGTCAAATTATATGGGAAACGCAGCATTAATTTGCATTAACTACCTTAATTCAAATTAAGTCGTGCATTATCCACATTCTTAATACAGAAAATCAAACTAATTTTAATGGTCATTTAGGTATTTCAATATGGCAGTACCGTTAAAGAGAGCCCATATTCATACGAGGGAGAAAACATATTCATGCTATGAGACACAAGGAAAACAAAAAATTAAAGTGCAAACAAAACAGCAATCGGTTGTTTCGTAAATGCAGAAACTGTCGGGAAAAAATTAAATGCACATCTAAGTCCCAATTTACATTGGGCGAGTTTACTTGCGGCAATTGTTATTTTGTAGGAGGGAGAGGTGAGGCATATGGTAACCCTTTGCCTCTCAGCACCCTCTCTCACCTACAAACTGACAATTGCCGCAAGTAAACTCGCCTAATGTAAATTGGGACTAATTCAACGCCTAGGTACACTGGTATGCAGCTATCTATAAAGCCCCCGGCACATACAATTAGGTAAAGGCATTAAATGGAGAAGGGAGGAAATACACTCAATTGTGATTGAATTTAATGGAAACATATTTTAAGTTGTGTTTATGTAATAAAGTTGTTTGTATTCTCGCTTTACACAAACAATAAATGCATTTTATTTATTCTGGGATATTTCGCAATGGCTTGCATTTTTACTGCATCTTTAGATTGATTAAAAACATATACCGAAGAGTTCCTTTAAATTCAATCCAAACGACTACATCAGAGTGCATCCTAGCTGTGTGCTGTGGAAGCAAAATAGAGCGCATCTTAGCTGCGCGCTCTCTTGTAAAATTCATAAGTGAATTCATAGGAAAAGATATACTTCAACGGCAAATGTACCGTACACTTGTAGTGGTTAAACTGCATCCACGGATGCAAACTTTTTGCTGGGATACTTTTGACTGTGATTCACTGTACTTCAAATGAAAACTCATCTGAAATCGATTGGATTTCATTTGACGTTTGAGCAATGGAATTGGCAGTTGAAATCAAGTGGATATCGTAGTATTGGTTAACATTTACAAATCCACTCGATTCAACTGTCAATTCCATTCTTTTAACGTCAAATTAAATACAATGGATTTCAGATGAGATTTCATTTGATGTTTGAGCAATGGAATTGACAGTTGAAATCGAGTGGATTTCATAAATGTAAACCTAGCATTAGTCCCGGTCAAGTCATATTTATACAAGGTGGAAGTGACTATCAGCTATATTCTTACTTTTTTTGTAAATTTATGGGTCTATTTTGTATTGCCACTAAACTTGAGTTGCGTTGTCAGTTGTCTGCGCGACTGAGAAGAAATGTTGTACCATTAATAGCTTTGTTCCTTTACTTTTAAAATGGTAGGAGTGGTAAAAGAGAGAAGTGTCAAAATTGTTCAAAATTGCTCTCTCATGAACATTTTTACCAGAAAAGTAAAGGAACGGAAAAATGGTAGGACTGGCAGCAATGTCAGAAAAAAAAACATAAAAAATCAATTTTCGTCTTTTATTTCACAGTTTTTTATTTAGTGTTGTCAGTGTTCGACTTTTTCTTCGGTTTTTTGTGAGATAATCGTCAAACAAAAGTCGAAAAATCACTTCTGCCATTTTCTACCTGCAGAAATTTTGCTGGTAGCCAGTGGTAAAGGGGAAAGCCATTTTCGCCCTCTCTCCCCTCTCACTCTCTTAAAAATTGCTTCCAGTTTTGCCCAACAGTGTAAAAACGGTCAAAACGACACAAAACTTTACCCAAACGTTGTATGTGTTTTCAGCTTCACTGTACCATGAAATAACTGTAGTGTGGATTTTTACATCGGAATTGATGGCATCACTGAGCAAAACACGTCGTAGCATGGTACAATTATTACAGGTAAAAGCAAGTTTTGTTGTACAACAATCGATACAACAACCACATAGAAATTTGTTGTTGTACGTAATACTAGTGTCATATGAGTCATATGGGCAAAAATGTAAACAAATATAAAAAATATAAACACATTTTGAAGGTTCATAAATATTGTCTTGAAAAATGTCAAGGCTTTTTAATTAAAAAGATTTGAATGAAAAAACATAAGATTTCCATTTTTAAAGTTTCAACTACATTTCTTCCTAACAAAGAGTTTTAGCGGTATGTATTTCTCTTAATATAATATTTAAAATCACTAATAATTGATTATTTTTCAGATGGTTGAAGGATGACAAAACAAAGGGGTTATATATCGAAACGGCCAAGATTTCTCGTTCTTGAATTTTGTTTAATGAATTCTTTTAATACTAAATACTACATGCAAACTTGTATCAAAAAGAAATAAAGTGCGCCGCATATATAAGCTCTTCGTATGCTATTGATAGTTGGTAATGAGATCCAGGGCTTCATCGACCAATACATTCGGAGTGAGCATTATTTTAGCTGTTCATGTGGCTATTATGTCTGTACATTTTGCGGTGGATGATTTCATATTCCTCAGAGGAAGAACTACTCTAAATCAGCTTTGTAGACGTTTAACCGACCTCTCCACGCCGTGGTTGTACAATAATATGCACATATTAGGACCTATATGGAGGTTGTGAAATATCAAGAAGGTATACTTGCAACTGTTTTGTAGAAGTTTTCGTCAAAGTCCCTGTTTCACTCAACGGGCCTCCGACTTCTTGTTTCTGTATTCTGCAAACTTCTGTTGTCCGCGCATATAGTTATTTATTCAACATTTCAAACGCGGTTGAAGGGTAGCTTTCTCTATGCAAATTAGAAAGTCTTTTTAGGTCAAGTGTTACAATGACAGTCACGGAATGTTCTGGTTCAGTCCTCGACTTATTACATAACTGTGTAATTAGATGTTTGTGTTAGTTTACGTATACTAGCCATGGAAGCCACGTGGTGCAGTTGTAAGCACTCCCGCCTTGCACTCGGGAGGTCTGCTGCTCAATTCCTAAGCAGATTTTCATACATCTGCATTTTTGACAGCTTTAATTTGCAGAGTATTTCAGCCCTGAAAAACTTCTATACAAGAGCGCCGATAAAAAATAGTTTCCATATCATTGAGCTAATATGAATCGGCTTGCATTCAGTGATATGAGAAAAGTCTCCCTTGTCCTTTTGGGATGTTCCATGAAAATCATTTCTTAACATAACATTTCATTATAAATTATTTTTTTATTTGTTAATTCAGGACTGAGGTAAATACATAATATTGATTTTTATGTATGGCTGACGTTTTCTCCTGGTCTATATCTATTTCCTTTTCATCACAAAGTTCTTGAACGGATGTGGAATGGAAGGCAATATTTACATCTGTGGAACTGAACAAAATACATATTACATTAATAATCAATTCTTAAATACATGTACTTAATTACCATTCCATAGTCACAACGTTCGGCAAATGCGCCACAAATGGTTCTGCATGTGGCACGAGCTTCCATTTTTTCCTACACTTCTTTTTTCCCATCCTCTGGTTAAAAGTTATCTCAACATATACAATCATTCTTCTTGAAAGGCGTTACTGCGATGTGGATGTTGAAATAAGCACCTTTGTCCATTGTTTCTATTATTTTTTATATTTTTAATTTCCATCTGTTTGTATGTGTATGATTTATTTTTTTATTTTGAAAACAACGGTTGAAAAAAAGTATACAAAATGAAAAACAATGACAAAACGTCATATAAATTTTGACACTAGTATTACGGGTGAATCTAATCAGCTGGGACTTGCTTTTACCTGTATTATTGTACCATGACGTCGTAGCTACCCATGGTACAAATACACAGGTAGCCGCATCGGCAATTGTTGGCAACATAAGATGTCAAAATTTGAGATCAATTCAATGCAATTGACACATTATGTTACCATCAGCTGGCATGATAATGCTACCTGTATTATTGTACCATGTAGCTACCCTTCATGGTCATGGTACAATAATACAGGTAGCATTATCATGCCAGCTGATGGTAACATAATGTGTCAATTGCATTGAATTAATGTCAAATTTTGACATATTATGTTGCCAACAATTGCCGATGCGGCTACCTGTATATTTGTACCATGTTCATGGTAGAGCTGGCAAACCATCGATATTCCCAACATTAGATATTTTCGATATAAAGTTTTAAAATATCGATTGCTATCGATATTATCGTTAAGTTGTCCTCGCCATTAATTTGGAGATGAAAATGGCGGAAATGTCAATGATTTTCTTGAAATTATGCAAAAGTAGTTCACAGAAATGTAAAGGAGAAGAAACAACTGCTTTTATTTCATAAAAAAATTAAAATATACATTTTATTTTACCGAAAAATATATACTGGGACTGCGGACTTATGCTAAGTTTACATTTACGAAATCCACTTGATTTCAACTGTCAAATCCATAGGATAAACGTCAAATGAAATCCAGATGAGATTTCATTTGACGTTTGAGCTTGACATAAGAGTTACACGCTAAAACTTTCATACGAAACTTTCCCATTATTTTGGCGTTCATAGATCGAGTTCCATACAAAAGTTATTTTATGAAATTACTGTAATGGGGAACTCGACCTAAGAACTCCAAAATAATGGGAAAGTTTCGTATGAAAGTTTTAGCGTGTAACATAAGAGCATGAAAACGGAATCGTGCCAGAGTTGTCGTCGTGACAGGAAAATCAGATGATTTCATGGCCCAATTATACAGGTCCTCTCTCAAGCAAATTCAAACAATAATACTATGTTTACATTTACGAAATCCACTCGATTTCATCTGTCAAATCCTTTGTGTATACGTCAAATGAAAACTCATCTGAAATCGATTGGATTTCATTTGACGTTTGAGTAATGGAATTGACAGTTGAAATCGAGTGGATTTCGTAAATGTAAACATAGTATAACAAATATTTGAAATGTCAAAATTCATAAACAAAGGCGAAAAATTTGTTTTCGCCGACACGGAATATGTTTGAGGCGAATTTCTTTATTGTCAATTAAGGTAGATGCATATATAACAACAACAAGAGACCAAAAGAGACAACAAGAGACCATTTGGCGAAAATTTTGACAGTTTACATTACAAACAAAGTTGCTTTCATGGTACAATTACTTAGGTAGATGCCTCAGCCCAGCTGATCGAATCTATAACGTCAAAAAACTAGGAATTCGCTATGAAAAATCAAAACAAACAACCATATGATTCGGTAAGTAAGAGATAGCATGTGTTCACTTCAATGTACAAACACAAGTGATAAAAAGAGACAACAAGAAACCATTCGGCGAAAATTTTGACAGTTTACATTACAAAAAAAGTTGCTTTGTTGTAGCAATTCGCCGATGTTTCTACCTAAGTAATTGTACCATGGTTGCTTTTATTGTAGAAATTCGCCGATGCATCTACCTTTCTTATTGTACCATGCAGTTTACATTACAAAAAAAGTTGCTTTGTTGTAGCAATTCGCCGATGCATCTACCTTTCTTATTGTACCATGTACCTAAGTAATTGTACCATGGTTTCATTGAAACAATTTCATGAAATCCAGGGTTCCTAGGTCCCGGGCCACACTACAGTAATTTCATTGAAATTTTGATATGAAATTATGCGTCTCTAGATCGACTTCCCTAAGTCTTATGCCAGACTATGAAAATTTTCATGAAAATGTTTTGAGCTTATGGGTAATGCCTGATTTAGACTATGCTGGATTTAGCAAATCCAGTGGATTTAAGTTGTCATTTTCATACAACATATGTCAAATAAAACCAAATAATTGCTAAATCCAGCGTAGTCTAAATGGACTTTTAGAAGGGAGAAAGGGAGCTCCTTCACCTCCGCTCTCTCCTAAAAGCTAAAATATTTTCATGTGTTATTTTCAGTGTCTGGCACAAGAGTAATAGAGTAAAATTATAAAATTGCTGTAGTGTGGAATTCGATTTAAGAATACCAAGATCTATTTAACAGGTCACGTAAGTAGCACAACAACAACTCTATTTTGGCCGAAAATTCTTCAATATGTCAAAATGTTTGTTTACGTTTTCATACAATTTATTCACAATAACAAAATATTTGACAGATTGAAACTAATCAGCTGGCCGCTTTACGCCACCTTATAATTTCATCATGAATACCTAATTTCATGAAATTTTTTTATGAAATTCACGCTAGTGTGGACCGGGACTAGGTCGATTTTCATACTAGAGTCAAATCATGAAGTTGCTGTAGTGAGGAACTCGATTTAAGACCCCCTAAAAGTTTCAAAGAAACAACTCTAGTGTGAACATCGACTTATTGGTCCATGCTACTTCAAATTGCTAGAAAACATGTGTTTGTATCAAGAGAGGGAGAAAGAGGAGCGTTGTTTTAACAGTTGTTTTGTTATAACATCCGCAACCAACAAACAAAATTAGACTAGAATAAGAATTAAATATCAATGATTTCTAAATTAAATAAGATAATATTTAATAATAAATTAATACCTCAGTACTTGTGCAATAAGTTAAAAGTAGAAAATATCCATTCCACTGCGAACAAATCCCATGCAATGGCAACAAATATTGTATGGATGGATTTGGAAATGACGGGCTTAGATGTTATGACGGATAATATACTCGAAGTTTCATGTTTAATTACCGACAAAGATTTAAATGTTGTAGCGGAGGGACCATGTTTTGCCATCAATCAGCCAAAGGAAGTTCTGGACAATATGAATGAATGGTGCATAAAACATCACAACGAATCTGGACTTGTAGAGAAATGTTTGAAATCACAAATAACAACCGAAAAGGGCGAACTGTTGATTTTGGACTTTTTAAAGTCACATATACCAAAAGGAAAATGTCCACTAGCTGGAAATTCTGTTTATATGGATAGGTTGGTAGTTTAACTTTTAGTATTGGAACTTTTTTAATATTTATTTCTTTGTATTTATAGGTTATTTTTACGCAAGGAAATGCCCAAAGTGGATGATTATATGCATTATCGCATCATTGATGTTTCAACGGTAAAAGAATTGGCTCGTCGTTGGCATCCACAAATACTAGAAAATGCCCCCGCCAAGAAAATAGCCCATCGCAGTTTGGACGACATTAAGGATAGCATAGAAGAATTAAAATATTATCGTCAAGTATTTTTTAAGTAATAGTTAAATTTTAATAGTTTATTTTTGGAAATTGTCTCTAACTATTTTCTTTGTATATCATAATTGCAATAGTACTTAAATTTACATAATTGACTCATTTATTTTTATAGAATAAATTCCTTATTGAAACGCAAGTCGTTTTTCTTTGTCCGGACACGGGCTTAAAACATTCTTCCAATTACATACATGACATAAAGCAACTTTGTATACATATCTGTCTTAACACAAGTGCATCTTCGGGGAACATCTCCCATGTATCGCGTCAGCTGCCAAGAGAAACCAGAATAGTTTTCGATCAACTACGCTTGGGATGGTGTAGCCGTCTGAATTCCTATAAGGGAAGGATCGATGACACTGCGTAAAACATATACCAAGTATGCGGTACAAGCCCGCACGACTAACTGCACCTTTTCAACAGTCCTGCCAAACCTACTCAACTAACTTCAGTAGAAAGTTATTTTTTGTTGGTTTCATCTCGCCCTAGAACTGGAGATAGACCCAGAACGAACATTGAGCTTTCCCATCATTAAATTTGTGTTTGTCCTCAAAGTGCATGCTCCACTTCTTCAGATTAAGCGGACTTACAAGTACTCCTTCATCCGAGCCGGTACCTTGTACATAATCTCGTAGTTTCCTGACTGTTATGGGGGGTTATCATGAAAGGCAATTCCCAGTGAATTTTTTCACTTTCTTCCTTAAGTTGCAACTTCAGAAAGACAAAACTCATGGAGAAATTTAATTCGTGATAATCCCAATGGTGTTGGGATTCAGGGAACCATTCAAAATAGAGCTGAACGTATTTTTTTTTTAAACTCGCGTATATGATGCAAGTATAAATTACCTTTAAGGGTGCATGCATACCGCCAGTGTTAAAATTAAAGCTTCTCTTAAGAACCAATGCATTCCATGTGTAGATAAACAGATCATTGTCCTGAAAAAGTTCACGAGGCTCGTAGACATTAGTGTGGTTAATTTGTGTATTTAACAGTAAAGTGTTTTTTTCTGAAATTTCGGCAACCCTATTCCTCAACTAACCCTGCGTTTACAAATGCCAGTATTGGCAAGACAATAGCAAAAATACGAACCTTTTTCACAAATACATTTATAAACTTTTAAATATGTACCCAGCAAACCAATCGTACCGACATCGTAACGAAATCGGAACTAAATTCGGACGATACATCCGAAATCTGATCCGAAATCGTAACGATATCTTAACGAAAGTTGTATGAAGTGGTTGACATAATTTCGGAACGAAATGTCGGAGCGACATCGGATCGATTTCGGTCCGATTTCGTAACGAAATCTGAAGAAAATCCTTGGGAAATTCGGAAAGGAAATTTCTTTCCGACATTCGTTCCGAAATCGGAACGAAATCTGTACAAAATCTGAACTATTTCCTGTCCGAAAAATCGTTTAGAAATCGTAACGAAATCTGAACGACTTTGCTTCCGAAATTGTTCAGACTTGTCGGACATCAGACATTTGGTTTGCTGGGTATAGAGAAAATGATGAATGTATTGGTGAAAATGGTTTGTAACTTTGCTATCGTCTTGCCAATACTGTCTGTGTGTAAACGCCTAGTTAAGTTTTTGTTTGTCCCAATTTACATTAGGCGAGTTTACTTGCGGCAATTGTCAGTTTGTAGGTGAGAGAGGGGGCTGAGAGGCAAAGGGTTACCATATGCCTCACCTCTCTCTCCATCAAACTGACAATTGCCGCAAGTAAACTCGCCTAATGTAAATTGGGACTTTGTTTACATATTTTAAGCTGAAAACAGATACAACGTTTGATAAATGTTTTGCGTTGGGCGTCGAGAAAAAAAACAACAACAGGGCGACGACGATACCAAAGTCCAGCGTTTATCTGTTTGCCGGCATATATTTCAAATGAATTTGAATTTTTCGGCATCATGCCCAACAGTGTAAAAACGGCCAAAACGACACAAAACTTTACCCAAACGTTGTATCTGTTTACAGCTTAAGTCGTTGATGGATCGTCTCTTGACATACATCATCCTCTACTTTACGCGTCCGGTAATATATTCTCTAGAACCTCTCTGATCATTGCCACGTTCGTTGAGCTCTATCCGTAAGTGGGTAGAGAGACAATTTTCTTTTGCAATAAAAAATAAAACGCAAGTTTTACATTTAAAATTACGTTTTATTTTAAGATGGTAATGCTATGCTAAGTTTTTCTTCATCTTTACTTAAAGTTTCTTTCAGTGTTTTCTTCTTCATTTGGGTTATTTTTTATATGAAATTTTCACATTCACTTCTTTCTGGTTGAGTTTTTCATCTGTTAGGGGTTATGCGTGAAATATCTTTAGATGTAATTTAATCTGTTTTACTTTGTGTTCTTTTTATCTGATTTTATGTTATTACATTAAAAATTAAATGAAATTGTAAATTACATATTTTTGTTGTTGTGGTTGGTTTTGTTTGTTTCTTCTGTTAGTAATTTTAAATGTGATCTTAATTATTTGTTATTTTATTTTATTTTTAATGCTAGATATTACTATTATTATTTTGTTACATTTTACAACTATTAAATATATAAATATTTTCTTTTTTTCTTAATAATATATTTATATAAATGTAGAATTGGTTTAATGTTAAAAATTATTAAAAAAAAACAAGGAAATAAGACAAACACATTTGGATGTGAGTAGAAAGGAAGGAATATGAGCTTAGTTTATATAAATCTGTACATATATAAAGACATGTGGTCTGTTCCAGAACTGCAAGAATCTACACATTTTTACTATTTTTTTCGATAAAAAAATGCGTAGGTTCTTGCAGTTTCTGGAACAGGCAAAAAGTTGTTTTTTTTTGTTCTTAATTAATATTTGCAATAATATTATTTAAATATTATTCGTTTTTTTCTCTTTTTCTTTTACTAATAAATGAATTTAAGACATTGTCCTAAAAATACGTATTTTAGGTAGGTTAATTACATGGAAAAGTTGTTGTGTTTTACTATGTTAATGTTGCGAGAAGAAATGTCAAAACATTTCATTTATAACAAGAAAAATATATAGGAAGACGTTTAAAAGAATAACTTAAATTAATAATTATTAATTTAAATATATGTACATAAATAAATTGAAGACAGCTGGTGTTTAGAGAGAAGATAGGTGAATTTAGTTTTCATGGAGTATTTTTATTAATCACGTACATTAGGTTGATGACTTTTCGATTTTTTTCTCAAAATTATTTCCTGTTGCACAAATGAAGGAAATATTGAGGGCTAAAATTATTATAAAATTTATTCCATATTAATATTAAAATAACGCCACACATAAATTGAATTAAACTTGAACATTCCAGATTTATGCATCGGACTCATCTGACAGCAATACTGATAGTCCTTGGGAGCACCAACGTAGCCAGGGGAGCCTGCCCGGGCACACTCCCAAATGGTATTTTTTTTAGACATTTTTTGAATATTTTACTCACAAAACTTCAAATTTTGGCCGTTAACCTTCTTCCCTGATGTCATTTGTGAAAGGTTGAACTCAAATTTCACTGATCTCAACAGCCTTTTCCATGCGAGAAATATGCAAATATCCGCCTCTAAATCTACGGCCACTCTGTTCACAACATGGAAGGCAGCGGTGGGAACAGAGTTGAATCTCATGGTCGATGGTAGTAGAATTCCGACCTCAAACTACCCCAAAATTCTAGGGGTGAACTTCGACATCATGTTCATGTCGTGCGCATGCCACAGTTATCTGCGACAAGCTGAGATGTAGGAACAAGGTCCTAAACAACCTAGCCGGCAGCACTTGGGGTGCAGATAAAGAAACGCGATAGGTCGGTCTGTGGAAAGCTATGGGATGTCAGTATGTTCTGCGAATGTAACTGCAACGCGATGGAAAAATGTTCAAACCTGCCAGAATGCCGCTCTGAAAACTTCAACAGGGTGCCACCGCAATTACATTAGGAGACAAAGATTCTTCCAATACAGCTACACAATGACATGCTTTCGTTGCAGTACTTGCTTCCAATCACCATATGCAAATTCGTTTCGGATGTCAAACCAGCATCAAACCTATGCTGCATGTCAGGAGGGATCTTCATGATCTAGGAAGAGAGGTCCAACTTTACTGGAGAGAACCACTACATCACCAAGCCTATCAAGCAGGTTTAAATAGCATTCACACAGATGCAGTATAAAAAAATAAGTAATAGGAAAGTTCGTTATAGAGAAGTTCCACTGTATTTGTTTCTAAAGCATTGGTTTTTGGCAAATATATATGTATACGAGGTCTGATCAAAAATGTTATGTTGGCTTTCTGTTATATGTTTGTCCCAATTTACATTAGGCGAGTTTACTTGCGGCAATTGTCAGTTTGATGGTGAGAGAGGTGAGGCATATGGTAACCCTTTGCCTCTCAGCCCCCTCTCTCACCTACAAACTGACAATTGCCGCAAGTAAACTCGCCTAATGTAAATTGGGACTTATTACACATGTCTGTTATATACATATGTTGGTACAAAGACATATGGACTGTTCCCGTACTTTATAAAGTGGTAAAAGTCGTAAAAGTTGTAAAAGTCGAAAACGATTTCCATATAAATTTTGTGTACGGGAACGCAAAATGTGTAAAAGTGGTAAAAATTGTAAAAACTTTTTAGTTCTGGAACAGAGCTATAAATACAACAAGATAAGACTTTTTTTTTATCATTCTTCAGTGAATGGCTTTTGAATTTTAACATAATGTTATATCACGATATGGTGATATAACATTTTTTTCTATTATACATTTTTACGTATTTAACCGAAATTATAGTACGTTTATATATAATCGGATTTAACAAACCTACTGGGTTTTAAATGTCAATTCCATTACATATACACATAGCCCAGAAAGTCTGCGTTCACCGTACTACTTTTCAAAAATGATGCTAAAACTTTAATAAATAGGTAAATGAGATCAGTTTTTCTTTCATAAATATGTTATTGGCACTCTTTACTACCAGAATAAAAAGAAAAATTCTTGAAAATATATTATTATTACGAAGATAACGGTAAAAAAGTGTTACAACTGCTAAACTAGAGCCCCAAAAAGTCTGCGTTCACTTTGTATGTTGCAATAATACCGTTAATTTTTGTGAATTTTTGTGCAGTTTTCTCCCATTTTTAATCAATATTGTCACAACTGGTCATTCTGTGAGGTCGTTTGCACATTTAACTTAAAAAAGTAAAATATTTCAAGAATGGAAAACAAGGACAAAGAAATTGGCATCGATAAAAGGAAAATTCTAGGTAAATTATGGAAAAAGCTATCGAAATATTGGCGAAACTGTAGGTAGAACATATTAGTCCATACATAGAGTCATAATTAACTATAAACAACAAACCAGAATTTTTACGTCAAAACCCAGATCTGGGCATTATATAGGAGCCATAACCTTACAATCTCAGCAATATGCTTTGAAACGTTATGTTGTTGCAACCAAAATTTCGTAGTTCTTCTGCATTTTGGTTCAAATTGCGCTTCATGATGTTTAGGTAACCATACTTGTCCATTGTCGATTCAATAAATACAAGTTGGCCCACTCCAGAAGCTGCTACACACCCCAAACCAAAACAGCACCCTCACCATTTTTTACAGTGTAAAACAAGATTTTGTTTTTCAAGCGCTGTTCGAGCTTTCTCTAAACAGTTAGAAGTCCTTTCATTGCAAACATATAGAACATACTTTCGGCCGAAAATATGACTTGATTCCGGAATACTTGGAGGCTTGTTTTTGTGTTCATTATCAAATTAAATATGCTTCTGCCTGTTCACTAGTGATATCTACGGTTTTCGCCGTGCGACTATACCATGATATCCAGCTTTATGCAGTATTTTTCTGCCGGTTTGTGCACAAATACTTTTTTTGGATGGCATTTTCACATTTTCAACAATTTTTGAAGTAATTATCGGACTGTTTGTTTTAACTATGTTAGTTATGTTACGCTTCTCCCGTTCTGATAATATTTTTGACCGTCCAAAACTGAGCTTTGACCGTCCAGATCTGGGCATTGACTTCAAACTTCCGATTTTTTTATAGTTAATTATCACTCTATGTATAGACGAATATGTTCTACCTACAGTTCCGCCAATATTTCGATAGCTTTTTCCATAATTTACCTAGAATTTTCCTTTTATCGATGCCAATTTCTTTGTCCTTGTTTTCCATTTTTGAAATATTTTACTTTTTTAAGTTAAGTGTGCAAACGATCTCACAGAATGACCAGTTGTGACAATATTGATTAAAAATGCAAGAAAACTGCAAAAAAAATTCAGAAAAACTCACGGTATTATTGCAACATACAAAGTGAACGCAGACTTTTTGGGGCTCTAATTTAGCAGTTGTAAGAATTTTTTACCGTTATCTTCGTAATAATAATAAATTTTCAGGAATTTTTCTTTTTATACTGGTAGTAAAGAGTGCCAATAACAAATTTATGAAAGAAAAATTGATCTCATTCACCTATTAATTAAAGTTTTAGCATCGTTTTTGAAAAGTAGTAAGGTGAACGCAGACTTTCTGGGCTATGTGTACGTCAACCAAATCCTCATAAAGAAGGTTAACCCTGCAAAAGGCTATAATATAAAAATGACCTTACCGATCCAATTGACATAGAATTATTCTTGAAAAGATCCTTGAATTCATAAATTTCGTTTCTGATACCATTACATGAAATGTTCCTCCTTGGTTGCGATTTTGAATTAACTGCAACCTGTTAAGGGTAATGTTTCTATACAAAGTTTCGTAAACATTTTTTTGTTGCATGCATTTTGTCTAGTCTTATGCTTGGTTTACATTGGGCTTCGTTTCGTGATTTCGTGGGCGTTTCGTGATTTCGCGCGAAATCAAGCAAAATTTATAATGATTCTGCGTACAAAAATGAAATCATCTCATTTCGTGATTTCAGCGAAATCACAGTACACATGATATACAACCTTGCTTTTGCCTAAAAAAGTACCAAAAGTTGCAACACTTTTCACGTATGACAATAAACAAGGTAGATGTGCGAATTGCTGCAACAAAAAATGTTAGTATCAAAATTTGTAAACAATGTGAAAAAACATTAAATTACTTTGTTACAATGCTATTTTTCATTGTGCTCCCGTACTTTTTTAATGGTAATTTTAGAAAAGGAGCGAATTGTCAAAAATTACTTCCCCATACAAATTTCCTAAAAAGTACGGGAACGGAAAAATGACAGAAATTGCAAAAACTCCAGCAGAAATGTCAAAATCAGCGCATCAGTTATAATATTAGATACCAATGAACATATTGTTACGGAATTAGATTTAACTAATGTCCGTGTAGACGTTGTTTTATTCCCCGATACGATTTGTACCAAATAAAACAGGGTTCGTTTTAGATTACGTTTCTACAATGCTACTTTATTACACTTATTCGGAACCGACTTTAATTACTAGCACACAGCTTGTATCTAGTTAGCACGCAGCACTTATTTTACCGATCTGTTCAGTTCAACGCTTAAAACACAACTACTTCGTCATTGCCAGTTCCCCTTGTATTTATACCCCAAAGTCTCCCTGGTCTAGAATTATCCAGAAAGTCTGGCAACACCTCGAATCTGTGCAACGAACACACAGACGCACATTCGCACTAAGCGAACAACCATACTCACATACATACGTGGGGCGAATACAGGCGGACGACAAGCACAGTAATGACGTTATTACAACAACAAACAAATACACGAAATACAAGAAGTAGAGACTAAACGATAATTACATGATTATGGCAAGACAAATAAAAGCACATTAATAAAAGGTAAAGTAACATCTAGAATAATGAAGAGAGTTCTACATGGTAGTTGTTGTTGCTTAAATAAAGTAACTGCATAATAAATACTTTACGTTATAATAATCATAATAATAATAATGTTCGTTTACTCAAAATTTGTACGAATTTTTACTGGATGTTGTTCGTTTACTCTACAGTACAATGCAAAAGACCTTAGTCGATTACAAGAAGTTACTGGACTTTTACAAATTTGTACAAATTGTTGAGTAAACGAACATACCTAATATGAACATGCTTGCTGCTATTTTCTACTAGGCCAAAATTTTATGGCAGAAAACAGAAGAAGAGGGTGTTATTCGGCGCGATTTTTGTTTGAAGAGAAGTGCAAGTATTACTATATTTCGAATCACGGGAACGCATTTTTAACACTAAACGAGAAAACTACTGCAAGTGCTAATATTGTGCAGGATCTGAGCACAACTTTCATCTATCAAAATTTATTATAACGACGTCTCAACGATAAAATCATTTTATTATTTTTTCATTTGTTAGTAATATACACAAATAATACGATATATAGATAATTTTACTATAATTTTCCAAAGAAAGTTGTAAAATTCTATATTGTCGTATATTTTTGATGTTTAATTCAATTTACAACAACTTGTGTTGAAAATTCATGTTCGATCAGCTGCGCATATGCATCTACCTTGATCATTGTGATATGTTTGAAATCAACAACAAATAAGTGTAAACACCGGGGTGTATTACAGGATTTCGTGAAATCCAGTGGATTTTGGAGCGCAAGTGTAAACTTAGCATTAGTTGTATTCATGTCTTTGGTTGGTAATATCAGCCACTTTGGATTGATTGCCTGTATGTTTTTGACAGATAAAGAGGTTAGTCGCGTTTAGGTGTACTCTTTGTTTTTTTTTCTACTGTTCGAAAGAATGGGTCAAAGAAACCGTACTAATAGTAAGTTTACATTTACGAAATTCACTCGATTTCAACTGTCAATTCCATAGCTTAAACGTCAAGCGAAATCCAATGGATTTCAGATGAGTTTTCATTTGACGTATACGCAAAGGAATTGACACTTGAAATCGAGTGGATTTCGTAAATGTAAACCAAGCTTTAGTTTTGTTGAAAAAATTAATAAAATGACTTTTCATAGTAATTTGTTGGAAAATAACTCTTGTGCCAGATATTGAAAATATAAAAAATTTACAGCCCTATTCTTAACGCATGGGAGTTGGAAATTTTTTTCCATTCGTATTCATTTTTTCCCATTCGTATTCATTTTTCGTATTCTGAATAAAATGTCGTGGGAGTTTTTTCCCATTTCCCATCTCCCTTCATTCTGAATGAAGTTCGAATTGGGAATTTGTTCCCATGGAAAAAAAGTAAGCATTCTCTATCTTGAATTGTGGGCGAATTTTGTGTCTCTTTGAGTTAAAAAAAAAAGAAACTTTCAAGAAATTGCATATTTTTATGAAATTTTATATTTTAAGACATCTGCATGACAAAATTATTGCAAATATTTATAATCGTCATGTGTTTGCTCAAGATCTATTTAACAGGTCACGTAAGTAGCACAAATACAACTCTGTTTTCGCCAAAAATTCTTCAATATGTCAAAACGTTTGTTTACGTTTTCATACAATTTATTCACAATAACAAAAAATTTGACAGATTGAAACCAATCATCTGGTCATTTTACGCCACCTTATTATTTCATCATGTGTTTGCTTAATAAAAGCATAAAAAATGTACCGTAAAATATGTCATTAGTAGACTTCGGATTTTGCATATGCTTATATGATGGAAAATTGTATACTACGACAATTGTTGTAAGTTTTAGCGTCTTAGATCAATAAAATATGGAAAGAAACAAAACAATTTTATGATTCCGTGGACGGATTTCTAGGGTTAAACAGATACGACAAATCGTCATTATATGCCTGTTGCAGAACCTGCAAGAATCTACAATTTTTTACACCGATAAAAAAATTTCCTTAAGTTATCAAAAAAAAAAAAAAAAAAAAAAAAAAAAAACAAACAAAAAATAGTAAAAATTAGTAGATTTAAAATAAACGAACAACATTCGATACGCCGACGACACCACTATTCTGGCTGATACTATGTCCGGACTACAAAGTCTTATGAACAGACTCACTGAATACAGCGAAAAATATGGGCTAAAAATTAATATCCAAAAGACTAAGTTCATGGTGATTAGTAGAAAGAATTCGCACACGGAAACATCTTTAAAAATACATAACTCTACTATTGAAAGAGTAAAATGTTTTAAATACCTAGGCGTTCTAATTAATGAGGAATGGGATAATAGCAAAGAAATTAATGGGTCTATCTTGCATTGCCACTTAACTTGAGTTGAGTTGTCAGTTGTCTGCGCGACTGAGATGAAATGTTGTACCATTAATGTCAACTCAACTGGGTGGTCGATAAACATGTTATCGATCAGTGTTTTTTCAAACTTGTGACCTCTATTCGCCAAAAAAAAACTTTAAAAAATAATTTGCGCTTTGGATAACTCTTTTGTGTATTCTGGAAAATATTTTAATATTTTGGCTGAGTTTTCGAGCAAATTTGGAAAACAACCCAAGATTGGAATATAACCTGGCCATTGAATCTTCGGATCGTCAAGTTTTATTTGCAAAAAATGATAAGTTCGGTGGAATTATTTTTTGATGATGAAGAAAATGTACAGGACATTGCATCTATTAGAAGAAATTTGAGGGACAAGTCGAATCCATTGGAATTGCCATCTGCACTGTAAGTTGATGTTCATGTGGAAAGAACTGTATAATCAGTAAATGATTTCAGGTTTAAGGCGTATTTTCGATTGCCAAAGGATGCCGTAGTTGACATTGTGGAAACGTTAAAGGATGACTTCAAAGTTACAGATCAACAGCAATACCCCCACTTTTAAAAGTGTGCGCAGCGTTGAGATTCTTTGCGGACGGAAGTTTCTAAAAGTCCCATGGCAATGATTTCAACAATTGCATGGGTCAATCTACATTGTCGAGCGTATTGAAGGAAGTTGTCCACTTGATAGAGGACAAATTGTGCCAAAATTGGATCTTTCGAAGTTGACGGAGGAGGAAAAAAGACATAATAAACCCCATTTTTATTCAAAAACGAAATTCCCTGGTGTAGTTGGCTGTATAGATGGAGGATGTTCCTCATTTGTACTTAAACTGCACCTACTGTATTTGTCACCAAATTCATTTGCAAAAGATTTGCTGCTGTCCGCACCAAAGGCGATAAATTCACTTATTGTGATGGACCACCACCAGTGTCGTTGAAGTTTATTTTGAGGCATTTTCTTTTTCAACTTTGCTTTAAAGTGAATCCAGACTCTGCCACTCTTCAGGTGTTCGTGTTGGAGGTTCACGGCTGTTTAAACTGCCCGAAATGGACCTCCACGCTTCATCCGCTGTGGCTTTGGTTTCACCAAAACTCCCGAACTCCTCGGGCTAAGTTTGGATTTTCACTCAGTTTATCAATTAATATTTCGAACTGCTGCTTTGTCGTTATTTTCACCATATTGATACACAAAATTAATTAATGATGCAAAGAATCAATAATTGTTAATAAAATGTTTATTTTTCCTTCTATTTTACTTCTTGTTTCTTCGAAAATGTTCACTGCAACTGAAAATTTGTGGTTGCTGAAAAACAGCCGCTTCGTCAACTGAGATTCGCAACTTCAGTTGAGAGTTGCCATACGTGGATCAATTTTGACAACTGGCAACGCCACTCAACGATAATTGTTATCGATGATCGACCCCTAAATGTAGAATAGAGATGACAAAGGACGCATTTTCTAAATATAAAAAAAGTGTTAACAAGCCATAACATAAACATTGAAACAAAGACAAAGAGATTCATTAAAAATTATATTTGGTCAGTATTGCTATATGCAGTGGAAATTTGGACCATTAAAGCTGTAGACATTAAAAGACTCGAGGCATTTGAGATATGGGTTTACAGAAGAATACTAAAAATACCCTGGACAGCTCACATATCGAACAAAGAGGTTCTCAGAAGAATGAACCGCACCCGAGAACTAAGAACGCATATCAAAAAGCAAAAGAGCGCATACCTAGGACACATTATGAGGAATCCCAAATATAAAAAACTTCAATTAATTCTCCTAGCAAATATAGAAGGTAGAAATCCCAGAGGTAGAAAAGAAACAGCTTTCCTCAAGAACATACGGCAATGGACCGGATATCATAACGTAGTGGTCTATCAACACATCACAAAATAGAGAACGCTTTAGTCAAATCATAAATAATATTTAATGAAAATAGAAACTATGTAATTGTATGATCGCTAATATTCGAAAATCGAATAAGCACATAAAGAAGAAGTCGATTTTTGCAGTTCTGGAACAGATAATATATATAAAAAAACTTTTAACTTTTAGGAGAAAGAGAAGTTGAAGGATCTCCCATTCTCCCTTCTTCTTACCCACGACTCAAAACATTTTCATTATCAATTTTCATAGTCTGGCACAAGAGTAACTTAAAAAAACTGGGAATTTCTAGCCAAATTGCCTACAAAGGGCACTAATTAGGATCATGCCAAAATTACGTCAGGAACATTATTTTTTCCGTCGAAAACGATAGGAAAGCAATTATTCCACCATTCTGGTAACTCAAATGGCATACAAAGCCAACAATATTTTAATTATTAACCGATTATTATGGTGCATCATTTTCAATGCTCAATTTATAAATGCTCATTTTTTTTATTTTTCGGTAAAATCTTAGTTTATATTTTTGTATGCCATCGTAAAGATAACTTTTCACAAAATTATTTTTTGCATTGTTAAAAAAATATGAAATTACAGTAGTGGGGAGCTCGATCTAAAAACCCCTAGTTTCATGCACGAATACACAAAGCAACTGACGTTTCGGAAGTCAGCCCTAGTTTCAAAGTTATCAACGTTTACATTTTTTAGTTGTGGCTGCATCATTTTCAATGACACCCACTGCATGTGTCGTTTGCGCGAAGCAATTCGTCAGAAAATCACGTAATTGTGGAAAACCCAATCATGGATTTTGCACCATGATAACGCACCAGCTCACACATCGCCACAGCTTGTGCGTGAATCAACCGTCGTATTCAACTGAAGACACCGATGAAAGGAAAGCATTTTGCTTGGATTATAGTAGGAGCCGTTGGCTATACCAAAAAGAGCGTTTCAGAAGTGTTTCGAGGATTGGAAAAAAAAACGATGACATAATAGTCCGTTTATATACACTCCACGTCAGTAGAATAGAACACCTACATTTTTGTTAATGTTCGCTTATTTATCCCAAAATGAATGAATCTACGTTTTTAATTTTGTGGGGATTTAAAGTCCATGATGTTCCGTATCAAACACAGAAAAAATTATGTTTCTAGCTTTTCGCGAAATGATTTTCTGATCAAATTTCAGATAGTACTATGAAAAATAGACATTTATTTTTGGTCATCAGGATAGAACAGTCACTTTATTTTCGCGAATTTTTGAGATATTAACGCCGTATCAGATTATCTTCCTTCAAATCTGGAGCATATTTCCAAACCGTTGAACGGCAGACTTGTTCGCGAAAAACCCGTTTTATTGAACAAAACGTCATGGTTTTTATGAGAAATTTTGACGCTTTTCATAATTATTTTGAAAATGTTCCATCTTATCAGCATCCGAAGCACTCGATTGTATCCGTCGAGCTTGTCTGTGTCATATTCTATCTTATTGTGAAGAAATATGACATAACTGCGCGACTCCTATTGATATTCAGAGATGTTTCAAATATCTGTCAATTTAAACCCTTTAACGCTGTTATTTCGGTGTCCGCGGAATAATTTAAAGGTTTTCTTTGGTGGAAAATGATTAGAAAGCCTTGTTTTATCGACTGAAAGAAATTTCGGCGTTAATATCTCAAAAATTCGCGAAAATAAAGTGACTGTTCTATCCTGATGACCAAAAATAAATGTCTATTTTTCATAGTACTATCTGAAATTTGATCAGAAAATCATTTCGCGAAAAGCTAGCAACATAATTTTTTCTGTGTTTGATACGGAACATCATAGACTTTAAATCCCCACAAAATTAAAAACGAAGACTCATTCGTTTTGGTATAAATAAGCTAACATTAACAAAAATTTAGGTGTTCTATTCTACTGACGTGGAGTGTATAACCGGATTTCAAAAACCCACTGACTTTCAAATGCCAATTTCTTTGCTTAGTCCCAATTTACATTAGGCGAGTTTACTTGCGGCAATTGTCAGTTTGTAGGTGAGAGAGGGTGCTGAGAGGCAAAGGGTTACCATATGCCTCACTTCTCTCTCCTACAAAATGACAATTGCCGCAAGTAAACTCGCCCAATGTAAATTGGGACTTATATTTCAAATAAATCCTCATAAAGAAGGTTAACCCAATGGTACAATAATATAGAAGGTAGGTCAGGTTGAAACAAATTGTGAAAAACAAGGCCTGCAAAACCCTATAATATTAACATGGCCTAAGTGTATATGAGGGGGATTACTTTGAACAAGATAGTTATTGATGAATAAAGTAATACTAGTGGTATTCACTGATGGTGGTAGATTTACTACTCTTGTATATGCACTAGGGTTTTTTACAACGAAGCGTGAACACTTATTTTTGTGAATATTGTAAACAAATTCAAACATCTTAACATCACTGTCAGTCTATCCTTTAGTTTAAGTTTTATTACACTTTTTCATAAAAACTAGTTTTTTTCTTGGCCTCCATTCTTTTATTCTTTTGATTTTCCCCATTTTTCTACCACGAAACAAAACTACGACATAAAATAAAACTCGCAACAAAGTGGCGCCAAAACAATCAGCTGTTCTCCACACATTTGTAAAAGTTCAGTGCAATGTTTACAATACTTTTAGGTCGAGTAAATTAACAACCCTGTGGTAAATTAAACATTCATGTATTTTGTTGTTGTAGTATTGTAAACAGTGTTAGACTACAATAGCTCTGTTCCTTTACGTTCAAGAATCTTCAAGTTTACCACTTTTTACTCGAAAAACGTTCCTTTACTTCAACCACCATACAATTCATATGGGATCAGTTTATAACCTTTGCCGGTTTTACCATTTTCAGAAGTAAAGGATCTGTTCCCAAATATTAACAATATCTACAAGATCTACAATGCCACGTTACCACCATGACTGAATACCGCTACTGTTTTGTACAGGTTATAATGGTTATTTATTGATCAGATCTCGTATATTGCGATGTACATGATTGGGACATAATCGGTAAATCCTTCCAAGACTTATCGTGCATAGAATCCAGGCAGATGAACTGTAGAAATGAATAAGTCTATTATAAATAACACTGTGCGACAACAAAAAAAGATGACAAGGAAAATCGAGTAGATTATGAAAGTAGAGCTAAAAATATGAGACACGTGTATCGGCGTTTTTTAAGTTTACTTCGGAAAGTAACCAAAATAGACGGGGCAAGTTCCGCCCATTTTTAAATTTTTCGAAATATTCGAGTTTAGATATCTTGCAATCCTTGCATTTCAGGTATATAGTGTCTTTGGAAACTTTACTTAGGAGGGTGTGGGAAATATTTTTGTTAAAAATTTTAACCCTCATGGGGTTCATCAAAGGGGTCTTTTTTGTCCTTTTTTCAAAAATCTTTCAAAAACTCATTCAAAATGTGATCGTATCAAATATTCGAATATTCTACAAAATTGTTCGCCATAAAATTTTACTATAGGTCTCAGAATACACAAGTCTGTAACTCTTGTCTAATCGCCAGAAATCTCTAAAAATGAAAAACACGTTTTAGGGTTAAAGTCGAACTTCATTTGAGTTTATTCAAAATTGTCCCACAAAACATATTTTAGAGAGATGATGTCAGAGACACAAATATTCTTCGTAAAATTTCACCATAGGTCACCAAAGAAATGAAATGTCTATTTACATTCTATAGCATGAAAATATCAGTATCAATTTTGCTGAAAAAACATGAAAATATTTCCCAATTTTTTTTATGAAAAATGTTTCCTTCTTTTTTCTAGTTGATACATGGAAGTAATATAAAACTTGGTTACAGTTGAAAAGTGTCAAAGAATGAAAAATTCTACACAAAATTTTACTATGAGTTTCAAAATAAACCATAAATCTATGTACACTATTTCCTTAAAATAATTTGATTACAAATTTATACATATTAGGATGAAATTATATGTTTTAATTTTGGACTGTTAATTTTACATAATTCCATACTGGATCAAAATCTAGCAAAATCCTTTAATTTTTGGGAATATTGTTAAAGAAAGAAATGTTCCAAATGAAATTTCATTATGAGTATCTGAATTAAAGAAATCTGTAACCATAACATATAACATTCTTAGCAGCACTTGTTTTTGATATATAGGTTTTAGGGCCATATTTTCCAATTTTCATACAGATTGTCGTTGTGATTGAAAAATATAAATATCTTATTGATGGTTTTTCGTTATAAATTCATACAGAAGATGTTGTGCGTTTAATTTAAACAGCTTTAAAAACATTTGTGGTGAATATATATTTGAAAAATATAAAAAAAACCCAGATCAGGCCTGCCAAAATTGCGTATTTTTAATACATACTTTCAACTTAAATTCCGTAGCTAGGATAAGCCATTGGTTACTTATATTGCATGCGAAAATACATTAGAGGTCTACGGCTATGGTCCAGTGAAAATATAGGTGTCATATGGGCTCTCACACGCACAGTTTGGTGTGGTCCAATAAACTACTATGATGGGACTCACTCCTACTTTGGTGGCATTTGTTTAACAACATTTTGACGACAAACTTCTTTTAAGAGGCAATTTAGAAAGATATGAATTTACTTACATGTTTCCACTTGAATTTTTGACTTAGGGATATAACTTCAATCTCTCCCATAATCCCATAATAAGTATTGAATTTAATATATCCAAGGTCATATGAGTTCACGTAATTTAATTGTCATTATCAAAACACCTACTTGTCGACACTTGGTGACACTTGGTGCTTCTTTGTTCTGGCTGAATTGTTTCAAATTAAATGTTGTTCTAGTTCTTTCGTAATTCTATGTGAGCTGAAAGTATTTAGATTATATCAATTATACCCATCATTAAACATTATTGACAATTTTTAGATTTAATTCAAAGAAACGAGATATTTAAGAAAATTATTAAAATTTCTAAAACAATGGAATTTCAATGCATTAATAATTATAAACATGTTAAGACGCTGACATTTCTACCGTCGTTGTTTCATAAAGTATCGATTCCATTTTTCATTCAATATATTACCAAAAGAGAAAAAACATTGAAATGCCATTGGAAGTTACATTCTTTCGACATTATGGAAACAAGTCTTCGATTTCAATGGGAAAACATGGCAATTCAAATAAAAAAAGGAAACACACAATTTTTAATTTTTTGTAGAAGAATTTTGTTTTTATTTTAAAATTTTTAATTTTCAATTTGAAATTTTCTCAAAAATTTTCTATTTGAATAGAAAGTTCTTTGAATTATATCTAAAAATGGAATAATTACGAATGCTTATATCAATGGTGAAAAATAAATTTGTTTTATAAAGATAGGATATTTGGACTGTGTTGTTGTGTTGCTATTGATCTGGGATAACTGTGCATGGTTTTATTTTAATTGACACTTTTTTTTTTAAATTACGAGTGGATTACAAATTATTGGACTTTTGTTTAAAAAAATTACTATTTTTTTCAGAATAAATACTAAGAATGTAAGAGGGAGGAAGAGCAAATGAAAGAAAGAACTCAAATAAAGTTTACTGAACACAAATAGTATATCGTATAGGCAAAATATCATATTATTATTGATTTCTTTTCAACATTAGTCAAATTGAAAATTATGTGGTTGGTTGTTTGTTTGTGTGTAAAAACCTAAACCCTAAAGTAAAATAAGAGAAATTATGCGTTTACAAAATAATATAACAACAATCATTATTACGTTTTTTTACTTCGATTTAATTAAACAAATTTCTTTTAGAAATAAAAAATATAAAATATAATTAAATATTTATTTAGACCCCCGCGATGTGGTTTATTTCAATTTACCTGAATAATTAGGTAAATATTTATTTTATGTGGGATTTTGTTTATAGTTTTATTTTATAGTGTTGTTATTATCTGAACTATTATTATGGAGATTTTAGAACTAGTTTTGTTTCTATATAAAAAAAGACGTTGCGTGAAAAGATGGAAGAATGGGGGAAAAAGTAGATTTATATTTTTCTGCTTGTGTGTGTGTGTGTCTGTCTATGTCTGGTATGTAGTTACGATAATTCATGCGTAGAAATTATACTTGTCGTTGTTCTTAAAAAGTTCCATTACTTTATATAATCTATAAAATATATATATTTATATATATATGTGTGTTTGTATGTATAGCTCATCATCTTCCAAAGCAAACTATGATTTAAGTTGCCATTCATCATTAATAATTTGTTTTTATGTACAAGAAGTTGCATTTTGTTTTTTGTGTTTTTTTTTTTTTTGTAAATATCCAAACAAAATTTCTAAAATTCATTGGTATTGACATTTTGTCGAGCAACAATTAACCTTCGTCCTCCTGGTTCCCAAATCTAAATTACTCTGTTTTAAACCTAATTTTGCTATTGCCTTTAATTCAAAAGAGCATCCATTGTATAACGAAATGGTTGTGTTGATGGTGGTAATTGTTTGGTTGTTGGAAGCTGTGGTCGATACTGTGTTATAAGCTGATGTTGTTGCTGCTGCTGCTGTTGTTGTTGTTGCTGCTGTTCAATCAATGATGATGATGTTGATGTGGTTGATGTTAATGATGCCGCTGATGACGGTCAGTCTAATATCACAACCTGTGATTCAATGGGTCTACTCGGTATATGTGGCTTTGCAATAGGAATATTACGCCAAGGCTTTCGAGCTGCTCGTCTTAGATCGGTAGGTGATAGAATTTTTCGCGCTTTTCTGAAAGTTGAAAAAGAAAAGTGAATTTATTGCTTGACAAGTAAGAAAGTATCAGTCGACGGTACCGACAGAAATATACCCTCAGCCTGTGTGAATTGAAACGTTTATTCATGTAGAAATCGAATATCGTTTACACAACCAAAATTATGTAGTTACGGGACCTTCAGAAGAAGTACGAACTTGTCGCTAAATTATGGATTTGGACTAAGACTCAAAAGTATGAAGCCTATCAGTCATTTGAGTTGATCATCGTACGAGTACAATTTATAGCTTAGGGTCATGGACTTGCCCACGAAAAACATAATATTGCTGTATACAGGACCGCAAGGAGTACCTTCGGTAAGAATTTCCAAAGGATCCTGGAACAGACCCTAAACAAAAACGTTAAACTTTTGAGAGGCAGTTACTTTAAGGAGTGGGTCGATATGACCCATTTTTGAACTTGTAATTGTTAGATGTTTGTTTTTATTCGACCTTTTTCATTCAATTTTGAAATAATAAGAGGTTTGTTATTTCAAAATTGATCTTAAACTAAGTTTGGACGATATATTACGATATCCATAGTTTGGATCAATCAAGAGATATAGCGCAAACAATGAACCAACACGATTTATAATGGATTGTGTTGCCAATGTCATTGGGAACGCTAAATCGTCCAAATCGTTGGACCCTGACGGAATCTAAATGGTAATGCTGAAATAGCTGGATGCGCCAGTAGCCGCGTATCTCACTAAAGTTCTCAATCTGCTAGCGACAGATCTTTACGAAGTCTGGAAAATGGAAAATGAAACTGAAGCCAGGCAAGGATGCCAGCAAAGGTTAATCGTACCCTTGAGGCTTTAGTCATCCCCAGCGTCAGAAGCAGCTATGCAGTTGCCGATCATCAGCATGGGTTTCGTAAGCAGCAGACAGAACTGCACGCTATAGGAAAGTATCATGAACTCCACGCTTTTTGAGGACATCGAGCAGACAAACCTCCGACCAAGTTTGAAAATTTGGATAATCCTGTTCAACAAAAGGACAGTAATTCAAAATGTTGAATTGTTTTACATTTTATGAAAAAACGATACATAATAGGTCTGTCTGGTTACCCTAAAATTTGTACCAATTGTTGCTGGAAGTCGTCTGTTAACACAAAAAGTCAGTAAAAGAGAGCGATTCGAGAGAGTCATTTTGACAGTTCTTTTACTTTTACTTTTTTGCAAATTCATGCTGGACAAATTCCTTCTAGCAAGAACTTGTAACTCTTCTTCTTCCTGAAAACAATCAATCATCTGTTTTTAATTTTTCGTTAATTTATGTTTTTGTTTTTTTTTTTTTTTTTGTAGAACAAAGTTGCAAAGTGGAAAAAAATCCATATTTTGCTCATTTTCTTTTTTATTTTTAATAAAATACAACATTTTTGCTTCCTTTGGTTCCTGCATTGGCGGACAAATTCTTCTGTTTTGGCAAGTCAGCTGATTGCTTGCTGGTTTTTGCTGGGAAGGTGTCTGTTTACTTTTTACAATTTTCTTGCAAAAGAGAATAAAAACTCCTTACTCTCTGAGAAAGTTCTTGCTGGACAATTTTTGCTGAAGAGTAACCAGACAGACTTAATGATTAACTGCACGCACTGTAAAAATCTCCCGTTACTTTGTCTTCCCTTTCACCAACTATACCGTTATTTCACTCTTCATTTCTTCAGAGTAACTTCTAATGTTGGATCAACAGTTTTTTGTCTCTACTTTTTTGTCCTTTTTTCAAAAATCTTTCAAAAACTCCTTAAAAATGTGATTGTATCAAATCCAAATATTCTACAAAATTGTTCGCCATAAAATTTTACTATAGGTCTCAGAATACACCAAATCTGCAACTCTCGTCTAATCGCCAGGAATCTCTAAAAATGAAAAACACGTTTTAGGGTTAAAGTCGGACTTCATCTGAGTTTATTCAAAATTGTCCCACAAAACATAATTTTAGAGAGATGATGTCAGAGACAAAAATATTCTTCGTCAAATTTCACTATGGGTCACCAAAGAAATGAAATGTCTATTTACATTTTATAGCATGAAAATATCAGTATCAATTTTGCTGAAAAAACATGAAAACATTTCCCAATTTTTTTGATGAAAAATTTTTCCTTCTTTTTTCGAGTTGGTACATGGAAGTAATATGAAACTTGGTTATAGGTGAAAAGTGTCAAAGGATGAAAAATTCTACACAAAATTTCACTATGAGTTTCAAAATAAACCATATATCTATGTATAGTATTTCCTTAAAAAATTAGATTACAAATTTATATATATTAGGATGAAATTATCAGCCCTATTCTGAACATTCCCATGTGGGAACATCAAATCATGAGAATTGAATTTTCGAAATTCGAAATTAGTTACACCAAATTATGATAGCATACTTTTAGGGGGCTGTAATTTTGTTTTGTAATACAAAATGCCTATTTGCATTGAATTCGCGGTTTTTGAATTAGATTAGCAAAAGCACAACTTACTTAATTCAACAACCGTGCATTGATTTATGGATTTTTTAAGTGAATGGAGTCAACGATGTGTGATGTTGTTCTAATAAGCACATTTTCTTCAGATTGTGCGAATTGGTGTAAGCATTTTTTAATTAGTAGGCAAACATAATTTTTATGTAAAAAGTAATAGGAACTTTTTAAGTTTGTAACGAATTTAAAAATTGAATTTATTATTACATACATATTTTTGCTTGTTATTACATATCGTCACCATAAATATCCGAAGACGTATCTCAAAAAAAAAAAAATAATAATAATAATAAAATACGTTTGTGATTGAATCTAAAACTAAAACACATGCCCTTGCAAAATTTCAAGCTTCTACGTTCAAAAATAACGATCCTATTCAAGAAAAGGCATTTCGGAAAATGGAATAGCATTGCAATAATTTGGCATATATGTATGTACGCCTGTGATCTTTGTCGTGTCGTTGAGGAGACTAATGGCCCCGGCACATACGGTGCGTGGAGCGTTGCGTTACAACAACCACATGAAAACTTCAAGAACAAACTTGGCATCACTTACACATTTTTCATGTGGTTGTTGTTTTCAACGCGCAACGCGTCGCACAACGTACCGTATGTGCCGGGGGCTTAACACGTTTTCAATAGAACGTTGGTCGTCTGATTTAAAAAACCCGAAAGTTATATTACGAAAATGAATAAAAGTTGTAAAGATTGTATATATTATGGTTATTTTCCAATATATTTTAATAATTATTGCCAAAAATTCTTTTGAAATTGATTTGTTTTTACTTGTTGTTCAGCGTTAATAGAATCAACCATGACTCTTTTTCTCGTATTTCAATACATATGGTCTGTTCCAGAACTGCAAAAATCTACTAATTTTTACTACTTTTTTATTTTGTTCGATAACATAAAGGAAAATTTTTTTATCGGTGTAAAACATGTTAGATTCTTGCAGGTTTTTGTATCATATAAGAATATGCAAAATCCGAAGTCTACTAATGACATATTTTACAGTACATTTTGTATGCTTTTATTAAGCAAACACATGGCGATTATAAATATTTGCAATAATTTTGTCGTGTAGATGTCTTAAAATATGAAATTTCATAAAAATATGAAATTTCTTGATTTTTTTTTTCAAACTCCCACACTGTTTGCTGGGGAGATTTTTCCCACAAAAAGACACAAAATTCTCCCACAATTCAAGATAGAGAATGTATACTTTTTTCCCATGGGAACAAATTCCCAATTCGAACTTCATTCAGAATGAGGGGAGATGGGAAATGGGAAAAAAAACTCCCACAAAATTTTGTTCAGAATACGAAAATGTGGGAATGGGAAAAAATTCCCAACTCCCATGCGTTCAGAATAGGGCTGTATATGTTTTAATTTTGGACTGTTAATTTTACATAATTCCATACTGGATCAAAATCTCGCAAAATCCTTTACTTTTTGGAAATATTGTTAAAGAAAGAAATGTTCCAAATGAAATTTCATTATGGGTTTCTGAATAAAAGAAATCTGTAGCCGTAGCATATAACATTCTTAGCAGCACTTGTTTTTGATATATATGTTATAGGGTCATATTTCCCAATTTTCATACAGATTGTCGTTGTGATTGTCCCCTTTGGGACTTTCATTGGAACACAACGATGGTATTTCTGGGTTTTACGAAAAGGCCCTTGCCGGAACCCACCGAGGGTAGTTACATGTTTACCTTCTTTTGTCTGTTTTTTTTTAGTTCTTATCTATTATTTCCCCATTAGTTTTAAGTACACAACCCCTAAAATTAAGAAACCTTTTAATCAGCCCCGGGAGCAAGGGCGTATATACCTTTATAAACACTATCTATGTATATAAGCGACAATCTATGTATAAGCCTGATGCTGTAAACACCATTTAATCATTGCGATAATACATTATAGTCGTAAGTGTTCATTATTATGTAAAAAAAAAATCACCTTATTGTTATCCTTTAGTCTCAATAAATTAAAAATTAAATTAAAATTAAATTGGATACTGTAAATATCATATTGATGGTTTTTCGTTGTTAATTCATACAGAAGATGTTGTGCGTTCCATTCATAATGCTTTTGAAATATTTGTGGTGCATATATATTTGGAATATAAAAAACCCACATTGGACCTGCCCAAATTGCGTATTTTTAGTACTTTCAACTTAAATTCCGTAGTTTGGATAAGCCATTGGTTGCTTATATTGTAAGTGAAAATACATTAGAGGTCTACGGCTATGGTCAAGTGAAAATATAGGTGTCATATGGGCTCTCACATGCACAATTTGGTGTGGTCCAAAAATCTACAATGATGGGGCTAACTCCTACGTTGGTGGCATTTACGGAATAAACCTTAGAAATTGACATAAATGACTATATCGTAACTGGGATCGTTATGGTCATTCATGATACAGCTATTTATGTCAAATGCTAGTGTTAATTCCGTAAATGCCACCAAAGTAGGAGCTAGCCCCATCATTGTAGTTTTTTTGACCACACCAAATTGTGCATGTGAGAGCCCATATGACACCTATATTTTCACTTGACCATAGCCATAGACCTCTTATGTATTTTCACTTACAATATAAGCAACCAATGGCTTATCCAAACTACGGAATTTAAGTAGAAAGTACTAAAAATACACAATTTTGGGCAGGTCCAATGTGGGTTTTTTATATTCCAAATATACACTGCCGCTCACTTGAATAGAACCCCCCTGCAAAAGTTTATTAAACCTCCTTTTTTCCGAACTATACAAGATATGAAGTTTTTAACTTTTACTATATTTTGCGTCATGTGTTTGGAGTAAACTTAGTCATTCATTTGCATTAAAATCCAATTTATATAATAATTATACAAGAAATACTAAATTAAGTCAAAAATTGCAGTAGAAAATTTGGCTCATTTGAATAGAACCCCCCTTTAAAACTTGGGAATGCAGAAAGATTGTGTGAGAATAGCAATGCATATTCACTCTATATTGAAAACGAAGTACTTTCAGTACTATTCAGTAAAAGGATATCCATCCTGATTAAGGATACATCCGTATATCCTGCTTTGGCAAGGATACTTTAAATAATCAGGTGTAATGCCTAACAAACCTTGCTTATTTCTGTCAACAAGTTTATTTTTGGAAGCGTACTGTCTCCTAGAGTCGTATATTTTACGCATAAGTCATTCCCATACAGTTTAGAGAATATTTACCACTGTAGAATATGGTGGCCCCTCCAGGATATCCGCATTTCTATTCAAATCTTTAAGTTTCGATGACTCGAAGTGTACAAAAGTTTATAAAATCGTAATGAAATTGCCACTCGGGATATCTGAAAATGTTTCTCAATACTTAAAATGCCTGTTTTAGAACTCCTTTGTAAATTGTCGTGCGCATTTAGGGTAAAAGAAATTAACGCCCAAGTCCTTCATAATTATTAAGGATTCTCCTCATTAAGTAAACAATTGTATAACAATATAACTATTATTTTCGCGTCTACTGAATGGAAGACCATCTTCTAAATTGTTTCTGTAGCGATGAATGAGTTTTTATTGTGGTGGAACGCATTACTAATTTAGTCAATTTAGTTCAAGGAGTTCTAAAACAGACATTTCCAGTATTAAGAAACATTTTCGGATATCCCGAGGGCAATTTCATTACGATTTTATAAACTTATGTACACTTCGAGTCATCATAACTTAAAGATTTGAATAGAAATGCGGATATCCTGGAGGGGCCACTATATCCAACAGTGGTAAATATTCTCTAAACTGTATGGGAATAACGGGTGCCACCGTGGTGCAATGGTATGCACGCCCGCCTTGCACACAGAAGGTCGGTGGTTCGATTCCCCGGCCAGGCAACATCAAACATTTTTCAACGGTGGCAAAAAACCCCTCAGTAATGGTGGCGACATTTCCTGAGTATTTCAGCCATGTAAAACTTCTCTATAAGTGGTGTCTTTAGACACGCCGTTCGGACTCGGCGATAAACAGTAGGTCCCATATCATTGAGCTAATATGAATCGGGGTGCACTCATTGATATGAGAGAAGTCTCCCTTGTCCCGTATGGGATGTTGTGGAACAATGTTTTTTTTTTTTTTTTTTTTTTTTGTATGGGAATGACTTATGCGTAAAATATAGGACTCTAGAAGACAGTACGCTTCCAAAAATAAACTTGTTGACAGAAATAAGCAAGGTTTGTTAGGCATTAAACCTGATTATTTAAAGAATCCTTGCAAAAGCAGGATATACGGATGTATCCTTAATCAGGATGGATATCCTTTTACTGAATAGTACTGAAAGTACTTCGTTTTCAATATAGAGTGAATATGCATCGCTATTCTAACACAATCTTTCTGCATTCCCAAGTTTTAAAGGGGGGTTCTATTCAAATGAGCCAAATTTTCTACTGCAATTTTTGACTTAATTTAGTATTTCTTGTATAATTATTATATAAATTGGATTTTAATGCAAATGAATGACTAAGTTTACTCCAAACACATGACGCAAAATATAGTAAAAGTTAAAAACTTCATATCTTGTATAATTCGGAAAAAATGGAGGTTGAATAAAATTTTGCAGGGGGGTTCTATTCAAGTGAGCGGAAGTGTATATGCACCACAAATATTTCAAAAGCATTATGAATGGAACGCACAACATCTTCTGTATGAATTCACAACGAAAAAACAATCAATATGATATTTACAGTATCCAATCACAACGACAATCTGTATGAAAATTGGAAAATATGGCCCTAAAACCTATATATCAAAAACAAGTGCTGCTAATAATATATGTTATATGTTATGGTTACAGATTTCTTTTATTCAGAGACTCATAATGAAATTTCATTTGGAACATTTCTTTCTTTAATAATATACCCAAATAGTAAAGGATTTTGCTAGATTTTGATCCAGTATGGAATTATGTAAAATTAACAGTCCAAAATTAAAACATATAATTTCATCCTAATATATATAAATTTGTAATCTAATCTTTTAAGGAAATACTATACATAGATATATGGTTTATTTTGAAACTCATAGTGAAATTTTGTGTAGAATTTTTCATCCTTTGACACTTTTCACCTATAACCAAGTTTCATATTACTTCCATGTACCAACTCGAAAAAAGAAGGACAAATTTTTCATCAAAAAAATTGTGAAATGTTTTCATGTTTTTTCAGCAAAATTGATACTGATATTTTCATGCTATAAAATGTAAATAGACATTTCATTTCTTTGGTGACCCATAGTGAAATTGGACGAAGAATATTTTTGTCTCTGACATCATCTCTCTAAAATTATGTTTTGTGGGACAATTTTGAATAAACTCAGATGAAGTCCGACTTTAACCCTAAAACGTGTTTTTCATTTTTAGAGATTCCTGGCGATTAGACAAGAGTTACAGATTTGGTGTATTCTGAGACCTATAGTAATTTTTTTTTTTTTTTTTTTGGCGAACAATTTTGTAGAGTATTTGGAATTGATACAATCACATTTTTAAGGAGTTTTTTTGAAAAAAAGACAAAAAAAGACCCCTTTGATGAACCGCATGAGGGTTAAAATTTTTAACAGAAATATTGCCCACATACTCCTCTGTAAAGTTGCCAAAGACACTATATACCTAAAATACAAGGATTCAAAGATATCTTAACTCGAATATTTCGAAAAAATTAAAAATGGACGGAACTTGCCCCGCCTATTTTGGTTACTTTCCGACGTAAACTTTTAAAACGCCGATACACGTGCCTCATATTTTTAGCTCTACTTTCATAATCTACTCGATTTCCCTCGTCATTTTTTTTTTTTTTTTTTGTTGTCGCACAGTGTTAATTGAAGGATTTTGTTCTTCTAACAAATAGTTTGTTACTTTTGATCTGAACTTACTTGCTTGCTTCCGTTGCTCTAAAGTAAACATCGTCTGGTGCATCCATCCAACTAATAACCTGCTTACGTCCATTCCCGGTACGAGCCATTTGAGCAATTTTGGGTTTACCATTTAGCTATAAATTAATGGGATATTGAGAACAAAATTTAGGTTATTTTTATTAACTTTATTTTCAATTTTTCCAACTTACATGATGCCTTGCTAGCGGTTGCCCTGAGGCAGCCATCATGGCAGCAAATTGTTCGGGGCTCGGACAATGTGAGGGCATGGGATCCTTATTGGGTCTTTTGGTGGGTGGGCCAGCCGGTACAATTGTAACTAAAATGAAAAATGGGAATTTAAAACAAAATAAAAAAAATAATAAAGTGAAGCATCATTTACCTTCTGTACCATTAAGTTGAGTCTCTTCAAGTGCTCTTTTACGCAGTGCCGATGGCGCTGGTGGTGCTGGTATTATGGTTAAATCTTTATCTAAATCTATAATTTTATTCGGTATACGATCATATAGTAGGCTACCATCTGGTGCTTTGGGCGGTTTGGGGAAAAAGACTATATCGGGTTTTGGCATTTTATCTCTAGGTGTTAATATCAGCCATTCATGTGGCCCGGAACCGGGTGAACCCAAACGATTGGCAATTTTTGTTACACTACCGCGTTCCTTTTTCTTTAGCAGAAGAATCTTTTTGATTTCCGCCTCTGATTTACCACTCATACGATTATTAACTGAAAAAAAAAGAGAGATAAACTTTAGAAAATTGTGGACTTTTGAGAACATTTAATGTTTAACATACATTCCTGCTTTACCAGTTGAGTGTTAATGGCGTAGGAGCTTTGTCTTGCCGCTCTTTTGGGTTTTATTATGTGCCGGCATATAATACGCGCCAGTCGAGTCATTGGATTTGTGTGTAAATAGAATGCGGTGCGTGTCTTCATTATGGGTCGGGGTGAACTTGAACTAATTGCAATGCCATGCGCCTGGGCATAATGCCGTGCCAAATGAGTCTTTAGTTTAAATTCTTTGCCACAACTGACAATTGAACACCTGCAACACACAAATGGTAAATAACTACAAATATTTGCCTAATATATTGGTTATAGGTCACTCACTTGTGCAGTTGACGATTTGATAAGTCACTGACTTTGTCATCATCCGGTTCGCCGCCAGTCAATTTCTTCTTATCCTCACTACCATCGTTTTTACACTTAAGACCACCATACTTTTTCCAATAGTCCCAACACGATTGACACACACGACTGAGCACATGGCCACTTGTCCAGGGATACCACTGAAATAACAAACATCACCGAAGATAAGTTAGGTATTTTTAGGTTTTAGTTCCAAATTTCTCCGATACTTACTTGTGATGACTTCAGAACCCCACATGACTCACATGGTTTACCCATATTTGATACATCTGCGCCACCATTTGTTGTGCCATTGTATATGTTGCCACCCTTGGCACCGGCTTTATTTGAATTATACTGCGGTATATAGACCTGCTTTAGTTTCAACTCCGCCTCAACAGCTTTGACACGTTTTTGTTGCACATAACGATCTGTTGTCTTCCACATGTAATAATATTCTATGATTTGTTTTAGGGTTTTCCAGGGCAGCTATAACAATAACAAGACGGGACTTTTAAGAACATTGATTGCATAGAGCGTTTAGGGGGTTTTTGACTTACGAAATCTTGTCGTATATCATTAAAATCTTTGCCATATTTGTCTAGGGCCTCCTCGAATAGATTTGCCTCAGATGCACTCCAATCTTCAATTTCATCACGACATAAAACTGGACCAGTGGAAGGAACTAAGGAACACATTGCTTCTTCTATGGAATAGTTGTGTTTGTGCAAAGTGTCCATAGCGTGAAACTGGAAAAAAATCAAATCAACTTTTTAGAAGTACAACGATGTGGTCACTCAAATGTACCAAACTTACCAATGTTATGTCACGGCTAGCTGCTGCCGCCGACATGTGTAACGAGGGCTGTTTAACTGAACTACTACAGTCTAAAGCTCGTGCAAATGTGCCTATGGAACGTGACACAACCAAAAATTGATCAATTTTTCGATCATTTAGATTGTGATGCGGTGTCCAAACCAACGTTTCTAACTCTTCCAGCTTACGTTCATCCGTTAGAGTATCTTTTAATTTAGCAGGAATTTCACTTTGATAACGGCTGCCCACACGTATTTCCCCCTTATCAGCCAGGAGGGTTTTTTGTGTCGGATCAAATACCAAGCAATAGAAGAAGGTATCCTAAAATAAAATGGGTGGTGTGAGTTATATTAGTAATGTGATATTCTCGCCCTACTATGAGGTGGTCTTTAAAAATATCAATTTCATGTTAATTATGGAAATTTCAAGGTCTAACATTTTTTGCCAAATTGGAAATTTACGACTCACGTCTTTATTTATATAACTTTGCAGAGATTCCGTTTCATTTAGCAATGTCACCGAACATTTGCCTCGTATTTGTGTGGCGGGTAATGACTCAACTTGACGTGATAGAAATAATTCACGATGTTTGATTTGATAGCGTTGCTTAGCTGTTAGAGGTTCACTTCTTTCGGAAGATGCATTATTGCCACCAATACCACCAGCAGCTTTATCACCAGCTGCAGTACTGACAGGACTTGTACGTTCTTCATCGAGGGCAGCTAAAAACAAATTTTGCAAAAATTTAGAATTAATGCTACAAAACTTTAAACAAATTCTTCATATATTGTAACTATGTACTACAATATGTAACTACACACACACATACACGAACATATGTTCTTGTGTTCTAATAAATAACTACCAATTTAAATCAAAAAATATAATAATTTTTCAACTATAAAACTAAGCCAATCTCTACCATAGAAATTATAAAATTTTGAATATTTCTATTGAAAATATTAAATGTTATAGCAGTTGTTTGATACCTATCGAAGGATCTAGCACAGCTTGTGCAGCCTGTTCTTCTCCTACTGGTGTTCTAAGCCATGTTTTCTTCAGCTTCGTTGCCAGAGGGGAGTCTTCTGCAGTTGCCACTACATAATTTAGAAGAAATTTCATAATTATGTTTTAATTTTGAATTATACCAAACAAAAAAGAGATTCATAAAAGATATATAAAAGTATTCACATAATAATAATTCTACATTTTTAACTTATTTTATAGAACTTGGTTGTTATTTAAAATGTAATGAACGAGTCTCTTTTCAGGAGGTAGTATCCCAAAAAAAGTTTACTAAAATGGACAATATGTTCCTAACCCCGTATCCGACCAGCAAAATGTTCGATGCCAAAGATGCCATTCAATCATGGGTGCAAGTGATCTGGCATGTCATCTTTTTAGCATCTTCATCGATGAATTTTATATGAGCGTGAACCCCAAAAGATGCTATTCATTTTTGGATCCAAAGCATGTCATTTACACCAATGCTTTGACATGTAATTTTCACCAATGCTTTGACATGTCATTTCCACCAATGCTTTGGCATGACATTAACATTACGACGAGAGTTTTAACAACGTTGGTTGTGATTTCGAGTCTCCGACAACATCAAGTCTATTGCAAATAATTAATCTTATATATTTAGAAAAATGTGTATAAATAAAAACACAAAATTCATCTCTATTGGATCGATGGAATGGGTTCAAATGCTGATGAAAAGATCGGATCTTTCACGACTTCCTTTGCATTAGTTCAAATGCTAATGAAAAGATCGGATCTTTCACGACTTCGTTTGAACCAATGCAAAAGATGCCATGAAATCACGTCATCGCATGGAACCCCTTCCTTCAAATTTTGCTGGGCGGGTGCATCTCAGGAGTTGTTTTGGACTTGTCCTTGTGAGGGACTATTTTGCTGTATGGTGAGAGAACACAGACCCCAGTGATGAGTCGCCGTCAGAATACGCCACTCCCCACCCAGTAGAGTTGTGTAGTTCCGCAACGAACTAGTTCCAAGGAACTATTCCGGACAAGGAACTATTGGAACTATATACAGCTCTTGCGTTTATATAGTTCCTTTCGTTTTTATCGTTGCTTCAATTTAACGCCTACGTCGATCTTTCGTCGTTGCTGTTTGTTCGCTGCAACTTATTTATTTTTATGTCAATTCCTCCACCAAACCATGCAAACATTTCGGTCTCGAAACTTTTTGGAACGATGAAAACAAAAAATGCCACATAAGAGAAAGATTCGTTGAACTATTTCGGTCTCGGAACGAAATGAGCGATGAAAGAGAAAGATTCGTTAAATATATCGGTCACGGAACTATGGAACTATATTAAGGAACTAGTTCTTTTTGGGAAAAGGAACTAGAAAGATCGATCGGCTCCGGGAACTAGATTTCCCAACACTACCACCCAGTCCCCCCAACAGCAGCCGCACACGCAGCACTAACACCAGCCGTTGCTGTTCCAATCCCTGTTAATGCATCCTTTTTGCAGTTTAATTGCATTGAATTCCCGGGTATGATTGGAGAAATAGTGGAATTCGCGTTGCTACAGGAAACCCAGCGTACAGTGTTGTGATAGTTGCAACGTTCTGAGGAAGGATCGCACTAGAAGTGGAGTTGGGGGATTAGCTTTCCTATTGCATCAGGCTGTTCAATACAGACCTATCTCGCTTGAGCCTAATGGTCCGTACATGTATGAGGGTTGCAGTCAGGAGTAGAACTGCACTGGTTGTTGTTGTTGTAGCAGCTTCTACAAGTACATGTATTTATTTTATTGATTCGACTCTGCCTCCAGCTCCAAGCTCAGAAAGGACGCCACCTGAATTGGATTAGTCCAAAGAGAGAGAGAGGAGTTAAGTCAGTCGGGTTGGCTGGGCAGTTAAACAGGTGCTGCGTAGTATGCGGACCGGTGCCACATGCTGGGCAGATATTTCGCGTGCCATCAATCCTGGCCCAGTAAGAATTAAGGCGGCTGCACCAACCAGATCTAAGTTGCGCCAACACGACTCTCGTTTGTCTTGGCAGTTGCTGTTCTTCCGCTGTCACGGGTGGTGGATGATCTTCGAGGACTATATTCACACTGTAGGCTGCCAGAGCCTCTGCAACCGCATCAGTATGAATGTCTCTTAAACCTGCTTGGTATGCACGTTGATCTTGAGGTTCTCTTTTATATCTTTGGACCTCTCTCTCTAGATCTCTATAATCCTCCCTAACTTGCCTGTGACGACTCACAGGAAGGATCTTTGTCTCCTCATGTAAATGGTCCACTGCAGACATGAGGTGACACCCTGTAGCTGTTCTCAGGGCAGCATTCTGACAGATTTGTAGTTTATCCCATTGCGTATCACTAACGTTAGCAAACCACGCTGGCGCCGCATAGCTTACCACAGACCGGCCTATCGCGTTGTATGTGGTTAACAAGGTTTCTTTATCCGCACCCCAAGTGCTGCCGGCTAGGGACTTGAGGACCTTGTTCCTGTTTCTCAGCTTATCGCAGATAACTGTAGTATGCTTGGACGACTTATACATGCTATCGAATGTGACCCCTAGGACTTTGGGGTAGTTTGTGGTCGGAATAGTTGCACCGTCGACCTGCACATTCAGTGGGAGCTTCATTTGCGCCGTCCATGTGGTGAACAGTGTGGCTGTTGACTTAGTGGTGGATATTTTCATATTCCTCGCGTGGAAAAACTACAACTGCACTGGTAGGTAGAGTTGCTGAAAGTATACATCCCGCCGATAAATAGCGGTAATACAGATTATAAGTCCAACATTAGCGCGCTTTTGGAAGGTCATAACCGTCTGGTCTTGGGGGACTTTAATGCTCATCATAAGTTGCAGTGCTGGCAGAGCAAATTGACAGCTATACGTTTTGCACGGCCAATGAGGAAGCTCCTACCAGAATTAGAGGAGAGTGTCACAGATTGCTAGACATAATCATCGTGTTATCTGATGATGTCACCTGGCAACGTGTCGTTTCTCTTGATACCGACCCTCAGTCTGCATCAGCAAACCGGCGGATTTCATCACCTTTGAACGCAGCACTTTCATCAATCATGGCCAGGATTCAGAGAGTTCACCAATCACAGCTTCAAAAAACTACGAACCCTTCCGATTTTCGGGTAACAGAAAGGACGTTTCGAGACATCATCACTGCTGCAGCAACTCACCATCTATTTATTTGCTGGTCGAATACCCGATGTGAGACCAAACTTCCTAACAAAGGCGACGGGATTAGTAAATGAGCGTGATGAGCTTCGTGTGCCAACCTCAGTGGTCCCAGAAATAGAGAGCTGACACTGGAAGTTAACAGGTTGGTCGGTGAGCATAAGGGGAACAAGTGTTCAAATCATCTGAATAGTTGCAACATTGGAATCGTAATAAGTGAATTGTGGGCAACGGTTAAGTCACTCTCGAACCCTGGCGACGTTACGTTAACTGATCCACCTCAAGTAATTTAAATCTACATTTTGTCGATCACCCCGTTAGTGACAGGGCGAATCATTAGCATGAGTTCCGTAAGCAACACAGCACGACAACAGCGCTGTATGTCATTTCCACGCATATTAGTCGAGGACTCAACAAGAGCAAGCCGTATGATAAAACAGTGATGGTGGCACATGACTGGTCAAAAGCCTCTGATACTGTCAAGCACTCCACGGTGTTTGAGGACATCGAGCAGACTACCCTCTGGGCATGTTTGAAACGTTGAATAATGAAGAACGCCAGTCCTACGTGGAATTCCGGAACAAGAAGTCCAAGCCCCGTAGATTGAAACAAGGAGTTCCCCAAGGTAGGGAACTGTTTAACCTCTCCTGTATTCCATACCTTCCAGACGTAATTGAGATCGTAACGTATGCGGATGGTAGTACGATCTTGGCGTCAGCTCAGAGTTGATTTTTAACTTACAAAAACCACTGTTTAAGCAAGGACTACAACTATTCCGAGGTATGATCATATGATCTGTAGAGATTTTTACCTCGGAACAGGTACCTTCCCTGATTTCATTTGTGAAATGCAGAACTTCTTTGACTGATCTTACCACGTTTTTCGCTGAGGCGAGAACCGCAAAAGCCACAGCTATCTGCTACAAGCTGAGATGCAGGAATAAGGTCCTCAAGTACCTAGGCGGCAGCACTTAGGGTGCAGATAAAGAATCCTTGTTGACCACAGATAACACGATAAGTCCGTCTGTGGTAAGCTTTGCGGCGCCAGTGTGGTTTGCGAATATAAGTGCAGCGCAATGGAAAAAAAAAAAGATTTTTTTAGTACAGCAACTCTCCTTGCAGTACTTGCTTGGGGGTTGCCGTGAGAACCATCCTAATCACCATATGGGTGATAGGACTCCTCCACCCAGGCATGTTAGGAGGGATCTTCAAAAAGACATCAGGGAAGGTATCTGACCTGAATGCGGTTCTCGGTTCTCCCAAACAAACTTACAAACATATCATATGCTGTTACAACAACAAATATGACTTGCATTCTTCAAACGTTCATATAAAAATATTTACCCCGATCATCCCCGTAGTAGGAAGAAGGAAGGACTTTTTTCACATCGAGGGGAGCAACCCGAATCTATGCTCAGAAAAAAACTATTTCCGCCGAACATTCGTTAAGTTACAAGGTGAGATTAGTCTCCCCTGATTAAGAAATAACCGCTGAAAATTTTCATGCTGTCCTTCTTGGTCGCCATCGGGATTCTATGATTAGCATCCCGGAAATTGACGCAAGCATTCATATCTACCTAAAAAATTATCCGTCCAGAGTGTCTTCAATGATGCCTATGCTTGTCTCTGTTTTTTTTACAAACAAGTAGAGAGTCTTAACTGTATCTGGTGCTGCCCGTTAAACGAATTTTGTTCATAAAAACGAATAAAAACAAAGAAAATATGAAAAAAATAGGATTCGAAAATAAGAAATGAAAATATACAATTGTCAGAATATTTGGGTGTATGTTCTCCAATCCAAAGATACAAATTGGTTGCATAAGAATAAGGTAGTATATTTGTAAACAGGAAGATTGTGAAGACGAAAGTTGGTAAGCAAATTGAAATATGCAAAAGTACTGGTCGCCCGCCCCACCATCCACCAGTGGCATCATCATGATGATAAAATCCACAAATCGGTAACACTCTCTACCCAGAATATCATGATTTCGCATTGTTGTTGTTCTTTGTAAATGGGTGTAATGAGAGGGCAGATATGAGACCAAACGCAATACACAATTCCCGACATACAGACACAGACCGACCGACCAACCAACCAAACACATTCAATTTTTAAGCAAAAGCACGTAAACGAAAATCAAGGCAGCCGCCACAGCATCATCAAGTTTGTGTTATATATTTTTGTATAGTGGGTGGGAGTGGGGGACAAATACAATAGGCGCTGGCACAGCATCAGCCATGCGAAACTTAAAAAAAAAAAACAGTTAATGGAAATGGAAAATATGATGGTTCTTAACCATCATAAAAAAGAAGAAAGTAAAAGAAAAAAATCTTTTTTCAATGATGCTTATGTGTCGTCTGTACATCCTTTCTTTTTTGTTTGCGTACAAAACAAAATTATAAATAAATTAAAATATGTATATATGTATGTCCTATTAGAGAATATAATTTTGACGGACAATTTTTGGCTATTTTGAATTAAGGAAGCTATTAATTAGTTTTTAAATTGAAAATGGCAGGCAATTACCGTTTTCGTTATCTTAACAATATTTTATGACAGGTAGGTGTTGGCATATGTAAATGGATAATGGAGTGCATCAGAACATTGTATTTAGGTATGTCATCGCTATTGTTATATAACTTAGTTACAATAAGTTTGATTTTAACTTAGAGCTTTACATTTTATCCACAAGTTATTAAAAAAATTGAAAGACGTCACTACCTGTAGCTTAGAAAATGTTAAAGAAAAGCAAATTGGATGATCTTCTACATACAAAGACTTCAAAATTAATTCAATCGGTTGGTACTTTGGTTTCATTTAGAACTAGACCATCACGTGGAACTATGTGTGGTATTATTATCGTGGAATATAGCAAGCAACAGTTCATGTTGGCTTTAAGTTGGGAAAGTCAACTAGTTTTCTGGTCGTTCTTTCAATTCCATACACAGCCAAGAACGGGTGTAGAAACTACCTCTCACACATAATCCCACAGCTGTAGGTTCTTTAACACCGAATTGACCCAGATTCACACCCACATCAGTGTAATGTACATATGTTTATTAAGGAAGAAACTGAATGGATTTTTGTTGGTTGCTCCGCTTTCTTGACATGAAAGCGAGAAACTAAATTGTACTGTTTTCAATAGAACAGCCCTCAACGAAGCAAGGTTTCAGGGGCCGAAGTTAAAAAAATGTTTAATTTTGGAATTCTTGTTCGGCTTGATATTTGACATTTCATTTTGACAGTAGTTCATTTTATTGAAAAAGATCACGCACAAACCACTTTCAATTGATATGATATATGGAATAAAGTTATATATGATATAAATTAATATATAATATTGTAAAAAAAGTCATAACCCTTATGTTTATATTTGTAGGTTTTTTTGCGGAATGCCTGCTACGGATTATTTTAGTACCTGCTGGGACGGAGGAAAATCCAGGACCAATATGGATGTGCACAGTCATCGTCGTCATCAACCGCACACGCAGCACACCAGTCGTTGCTGTTCCAATCCCAGCAAGTGCATAATTTTTACAATTTAATTGCAATGGACTCGGAGGTAAGGTCGAGGAAATTGTGGATTTTATGAGTCGGAAAAATATTATGGTCGCAATCAACAACAACTGCAGCTTGGGAGACTACACCTTTTTCAAATGTAATTCGAATCGTTTTAGTTGTAATTCGAGAATTCCATTTGTAATTGGAAACATTTCAATTGTAATTTGAATTATTCTGATTTGTTATTCGAATTATTTTATTTGTAATTCCAATTTTTATACCCTCAGCATTTATGCTAACTTCATACCGGCAAAATGTGCCTCATCCAAATAATGGTTTTAGACCCCAAGTATGTTTGGACGAAATGTGTTTCACACAATTTGGAGTCGATTGAGCAATGTCCGTCCGTCTGTCTGGCTGGAGCGCACGATAACTCTCGAACTGATGAACCGATTCGGATCAAATTTGGCTTTCGTAATATTTTTCCCAAACTTAGTTTATGTTCGAAGATGGGCTATATCGGTCCACTCCTTTCGGTACCTCCCCCACAAAAGTTCAAAAATGTTCGGAAAATTTGTACGCACGATAACTCTTGAAGGGAGTAACCGATTTGGTCCATACTTTGCTTATCGTGAAATGTGTACCAGACTTTGATAAGGTTTCAATATAGACTCAATCGGTCCAATCCTTTGTTTACATCCCACACAAAATTTCGGAAAAGTTCAGTTTAGGGTCATCTCTCGAATCGCTTTGGTTTTTGCTGCAGCAACTTGTATTCACTGCCCCCCATACGACGGTATAAGTTTCATCAGGGGCAAGTCCATACTTCCTGAAAAAATAGCCTGAAAGTTGCAAGAAACCCCTATGACACGGTGTGAGGTGGTTGGAGCGCAAGATAACTTTCGAACGGGTCTGCCGATTCGGTCCAAAATTTGGCCTTAGTAATATTTTGTCCAAACATAGTTTAAGTTCGAATATAAGCGATATCGGCCCACTACTTCAGGTGCCTTCCCCACAAAAGTTCAAAAATGTTCGGTAAATTGTTCGTACGGTAACTCTTGAAGGGAGTGGCCGAATTGGTCAATACTTTACACATTCTAATATATCTACCAGATATAGATCAGGTTCAAATATGGACTATATTTGTCCACTCCATCCGGTACCTCCCACACAAAATTTCGGATAAGTTCACTTTAAGACCTGATATGGTATCACTTTGATTTTTGTTGAAGCCACTTGCATTCGCTGCCTCAATTGCGATGGTAAAAGTTTTTTCAGGGGCAAGTCCATACTTCTTGCGCAAACAGCCCGAAGGGTGTAAAAATCCCCTATGGTACCATATGTAGTGGCTGGAGATCCATTCTTTTTAGTATCTTATCCGCAAAACTTTTGATCTTTAATCCTAATCAACATTTTTGTCGGTTCAAACGCCCAACATTTTTAAAACGCCCAAAATTTAAATACATGCGTTTTTTTGGGAAAAAATTGTTTCGATATACACAGGCTGAGGGTATATCTCTGTCGGCTGATACTTCTTTACTTGTTTTATTTGTAATTCAAATTATTCCATTTGTAATTGAACACCTGAACACCTATATCTTTAATTTCATTTTGTGCAATATAAGCCTATGGGCCGATTAAAGTTCAATTGCATTTTTATTATTCATTTCATTATCAAGTCTATGGCCACTCTGTACACCACATGGACTGCTGAATGTTGAATGTCGTGGTCTATGGTAACAGAATTCCGACCACCAACAATCGCAAGATTCAAGCGTTCATATTCGATAGTATGTTCACGACTTCTGGAAGTACCATGGCGTTCTCTCGTTGGAGTACTTCCTCGGGTTTTACCGCGAGAGCCATCCAAATCACCACATGGTGGAGAGGACCTCCCACCCAGGCATGTAATGAGGCATCTTCATGAGGGGTCCAACGTTACAGGAGAGAACGCCTTGATCAGCAAACCTATTAAGCAGGTTTGAATAGTATTCACACAGTTACAGTCGCTGTAAGCAGGACCACATGGAGTACCTTCGGTATAAATTTTCAAATTATCTTCGAACAGACCTTAAACTGCACTTAAACAATAATGTAGATCTTTTGTGAGAGAGGTACCCTAAGGAGTGGATCTATCGATCTTCAATCAGGTTTGCACAAAATATTACTAAATCCAAAGTTTGGACTAAATTCGGTTGCTCCGTTTAAGAGAGTGCAATTTCTGTGGTGGGGGTACCGGAAGGAGTGGGCTGATAGGCAAAATCATCGAGCTTCATCTAAGATTCGAAGAAAAATTACGATATGAAATTTAGACCAACGCAGTACACGTTTTCAAGATTGCCGTTCGCATCAGCCCACTACACATGGTGACTGTATGGGGATTTTTACAGCCTTCGGGTCATTTTCTCAGGAAAAAAATTTACCGTTGTAAAAGGAGCCCTGACCACAACCTACTGCAAAAAATCATCAGGGCCCTATTCCACGAAACAACTTATCGCTTTTCACTTATCAAAAAGTAGTTATTTTGAAAAGTGATACATATTTTTTTTTTTGATCCACGAAATAACTTTTCAATTTCTCTTTACACTTAGCAAATTTTTTAAAACCGTTCTTTTAGCAAAGTTGTTGCGCTCTCTTGCTTAATTTTTCCTCTATCTTGCTAAGCCTCTCAGTTCTCTTGCAAAGTGTGATTGTTATTTGTCCCAAAGAACATTTTATCATCTTTGCATTATTTTCTACTTAGCAATGATAAGTTATAAATAAAAAATTGAATGAAATAAAATAAAATGAAGTGAAATAAAATAAAATAAAGTAAAACAAAATAAAATGAAGTGAAGTGAAATAAAAGAAAAATTAAATAAAACAAGATAAAATAAAATGAAATAAAATAAAATTAAATTAAATTGAAGAAAGTAAAACAAAATAAAATAAATGAATGAAATGAAATAAAGTACAATAAAATGAAATAAAATAAAATAAAGCAAAATAAAGTGAAATGAAATAAAATTAAATAAAATAAAAATATACTCTCAAATAGTTTAGGCGAAGTGTAAAATCGAGAAACATCGATTTGTATGATTGTTCGGAGTTTGGAAGTTCGGAATCGGGTGCTTCACAAGGTGGAAGTTCGGAGGGCGAAAGATCGGAATGGGATGGTTCTTGACGTTGGAAGTTCGGAATGGGGTGGTTGGAAGTTCGGAATGGGGTGGTTAGAAGTCGGAATGGGGTTGTTGCCAGTGTGGAAATTCGGAGTGGGTGGTTGGTTTGAAGGTTGAAAGTTCGGAAAAAAGTAATTCGATCTTTATAATTTCCTAAAATATTAAAAAAACAACTATTGTCTTCTTTGGTTGCCCCTAAAAGTCTTTAAAATATCCACGCCTATTGTCTTCCTTGGTTGCCCCTAAAAGTCGTTAAAAAATACACGCCTATTGTCTTCTTTGGTTGCCCCCTAAAAATCTTTAAAATATCCACGCCTATTGTCTTCTTTGGTTGCCCCCTAAAAATCTTTAAAATATCCACGCCTATTGTCTTCTTTGGTTGCCCCCAAAAAATCTTTAAAATATCCACGCCTATTGTCTTCTTTGGTTGCCCCCTAAAAATCTTTAAAATATCCACGCCTATTGTCTTCTTTGGTTGCCCCCAAAAAATCTTTAAAATATCCACGCCTATTGTCTTCTTTGGTTGCCCCCTAAAAATCTTTAAAATATCCACGCCTATTGTCTTCTTTGGTTGCCCCCTAAAAATCTTTACAATATCCACGCCTATTGTCTTCTTTGGTTGCCCCCTAAAAATCTTTAAAATATCCACGCCTATTGTCTTCTTTGGTTGCCCCATAAAAATCTTTAAAATATCCACGGCTATTGTCTTCTTTGGTTGCCCCTAAAAATCTTTAAAATATCCACGCCTATTGTCTTCTTTGGTTGCCTCCTAAAAATCTTTAAAATATCCACGGCTATTGTCTTCTTTGGTTGCCCCTAAAAATCTTTAAAATATCCACGCCTATTGTCTTATTTGGTTGCCTCCTAAAAATCTTTAAAATATCCACGCCTATTGTCTACCTTGGTTGCCCCTAAAAGTCGTTAAAAAATACACGCCTATTGTCTTCTTTGGTTGCCCCCTAAAAATCTTTAAAATATCCACGCCTATTGTCTTCTTTGGTTGCCCCCAAAAAATCTTTACAATATCCACGCCTATTGTCTTCTTTGGTTGCCCCCTAAAAATCTTTAAAATATCCACGCCTATTGTCTTCTTTGGTTGCCCCCAAAAAATCTTTACAATATCCACGCCTATTGTCTTCTTTGGTTGCCCCCTAAAAATCTTTAAAATATCCACGCCTATTGTCTTCTTTGGTTGCCCCCTAAAAATCTTTAAAATATCCACGCCTATTGTCTTCTTTGGTTGCCCCCCTAAAAATCTTTAAAATATCCACGCCCATTGTCCTTTTTGGTAAGTCCTAAAAATCTTTAGAAAATCCACACCTACTGTCCTTTTGGGTAACTACTAAAAATTGTCTTTTTTGGTTGCCCCTAAAAATCTTTAAAAATCCACGCCTTGTCCTTTTTGGTAACTCCTAAAAATCGTTAAAAACAACCACGCCTATTGTCCTTTTTGGTAACTGCTAAAAATCTTTAAAACCAACCACGGCTCTTGTCTTCTTTGGTTCCTCTAAAAAACTTTAAAAATCCACGCTTTGTCCTTTTTGGTAACTCCTAAAAATCTTTAAAAACAACTACGCCTATTGTCATCTTTGGTTGTCCTTAAAAATCTTTTAAAAAATCCATGCCTAAGCATTAGCGGAGCAATGAGGACCACACCGACTAGGGTTTTAGAAACAATTGTGTTTGTACACCCAATAGATATTCAGGTAAGGTATGAGACAGCCATCGCAGCTGCAAGGCTAAAGTCGATGAGCGAGTGGATCGAAAAGAGCCACCAAACATACCACCAAAACATCCCAGCAAACCAAATGTCGGATGTCCGACAAGTCTCGGAAGCAACGTCGTTCAGATTTCGTTCCGATTTCTAAACGATTTTTCGGAGCGAAAATAGTTCAGATTTTGTATCGATTTCGTTCCGATTTCGGAGCGAATGTCGGAAAGAAATTTCCTTTCCGAATTTCCTAAGGATTTTCTTTAGATTTCGTTACGAAATCGGATGGAAATCGATACGATGTCGCTCCGACATTTCGTTCCGAAATTATGTCAACCACCTCATACAATTTCGTTAAGATATCGTTACGATTTCGGATCAGACATCGGACGAATCGTCCGAATTTTGTTCCGATTTCGTTAAGATGTCGGTACGATTGGTTTGCTGGGATATTAAAGGTCACAACGGGTGAATCTATAAATCAGGTAGTATCGGACCGTAGTAATGAAGTAGCCTTGTGTGAAGTGTCAATACCTGACAGAGACATGTGGATCGGGGGAGCTCTAGCACAGATTCCCGCTGGAAGCTGTGGGTTTACGGATGGGGCTGTGCTAGGGGGGAGAACCGGACTGGGTCTTTATATAATGGAAACGGAAATCTCCCTCCGTCTACCGTATCATAACACGATCCTGCAGGCGGAACTCCGGGCGATAACAGAGTGTCTGCTTTGGTTTGATACTCACACAAGGCCTACCACTGTAAATACCTTACGGACAGCAAAGCAGCCATTAGAGCTATATCAACCAAGACAGTGAAATCTAGAACTGTCTTGGAATGTATAAATAATTACTTGGAATCTATAAATAATTACTCTCAACACGGTAAGGTAAAGATTATATGGGTACCAGGGCATGCCGGGATTAGGGGTAATGAAATAGCAAACTCCTTGGCAAAACAAGCCAAGAAGCAACCCACGGTAAGTCTAGAAAACGCAAAGCCGTTTAAAGCTACGCGACTAGAACTAAAGACATGGGCAAAAAATGCACATGTATCCCTCTGGAGTAGTGAAGAGAAGGGAAAAAACACAAAAATCCTATGGGGAAACCCAGATGAGGACAAACCAAAAGAATTACTTTTAATAAGTAAAAAAGATATTAGTAGACTGACAGGAATCCTTACAAGTCACCTAGGTCTAAAAGCGCACCTGCACAAAATAGGTTGTGCAGAAAACAGTGAATGCAGAGCATGCGGAGGGGACGACGAAACGGTGGAACATTACATCTGTCATTGTCAAGCCTTCACAAATCTGAGAACCCAGTTACTAGGGAATTACCAGGCCTCGACCAAACTAGGACAATCGAGTTCAAAAAGATCAGAGACTATGTAAATAGGACAGAGACCCTAGACTAAGTCAAAAAAAAAAAAAAAATAATAATAATAAATAAATAAACAAAAAAAATTAAGCAACTTAACGAATAATTCCAAAAATATAAAGATAATCTTCCATAACCCAAAATTAGAGCGCACAACAGGCCTACTTATGGCTTAAGTGTATGTCCACATGGGCATGCGGTGATCTAGTATCACCCCTCTTTTCAACCTAACCTAACCTAACCTAGCAAAATACACTATGCAGTTACAACTTTTCACTTAGCGGAACGGAACGTTTGTGGAACAGAAATAAAAAAGAGAGCAACATTTTTTTGAAAACTTAGCAAACTCAACTTATCACTTATCAAAAATAAGGGTTCTGTGGAACGCAAAAATTTGCAAATTATCAAAAATATTGCTATGTGCAAAATGAAAAGTTGATAAGTTGTTTGATGGAATAGGGTCCAGATCTTAAACTGCACTTTACGAAATCTTGTCTGGGCGGTACCCGAAAGAGTGGACCGATACAGTCCATATTCGAACCTGATCTAAAACTGGTAGAAATATTACGATGTGGAAAGTATGGACCAAATCGGCGACTTCCTTCAAGAGTTTTCGTGCTTATAATTTTTGCGAACAATTTTGAACTTTTGTGGGGGCGGTACCCCCGAGTTAATATGTAAAATACGTTTGGACAAAATATTACGAATGCCAAATTTTGGACCGAATCGGTTGGTTCATTCGAGAGTTATCCTGCGCTCCAGCCAGCCAGACATACGGTCGGACATGGCTAAATCGTCTCCAAATTGTTTGAAATGGACATACTTGGGGTAGAAACTCAATTATTTCAATGATATTTCGAAATTGAAAATCCATTCGTGAGCCTAAAGACTGATGGTATGAAAAGGATTTGTGGAAGTAATCTATATAGTCAAACATAGTTTCTGTTAGATTAGGCGATTCGCATTTCTAAAAGAATGAAGTATCCACAAATTGTTCCGTAAATCCCTAATAGCATTCCTTATACGTTTTTTTACTAGTTTGTAAAATCAAATATGCACACGAACACACACACATAACATACACATGAAGATTTTCGTTTCAGTTGAATAGCGACAAGTCTATATTTATAAATATACATAGGTATTTAATTTTATGTAACAGGTCTATAAGAATTTAGAAGTGTAAATAAAAAACTAATTCATCAATCAGTTAAATGTTGGACACAAGACCACAAAAAAGTCCCAAAGTTTTACAAATTTGACTTATCACGTTTGCCCTATAAAAAATAGCGAAGATAGATATATGATACATGTTTTGTGGGATATGTTGTGGGATACGTATTTTAGATTTTCGTTAATACATATGTACACATGCTGATGTTGATGATGGTATGACTTGGTTTGTATTGGTACCAACGACGACGAAAACAACAGGATACGGCATCAGTACACAGTTATATTGCCGTCATCCTTGTTGCTGGCCGTGTACAAGTGTGTACGTATAGATAGATGTTCTTCATGCTCCGTGTACACATCTGAACCATTTCTCATCTGTTGAGGTTGTCGGTCGGTCGGTACGTTCGTTCGTTCGTCCGTTTTCTCCAATCACATCACACAAAGCATAAACGAAAATGCAACAGCCAACACATGTCTGTCTACAACACAACACCACCAGTGCACATGACACTACGATACGATTATAGTACCTTGTTACCATCATCCATCCAACCACCAGCATGCATTCCAATGGTCTTGTGTCTGCCTGCCTGCCAGTCAGTCAGTCGGTCCAGCAATTCTGTTTCCTGTTTTTGTCTTATTAACGTGCCGAAAAAGTTATTTCTGCAATATTTGGCATAAGGATTTGTTGTTTGTTGTACAATTTTCATTAGTAGGGTATGGATGGATGGGAAATAAGTACATAGTTGGTTGGTTGCTTCAATTTTTTTTTTTAATTGTTGTTGCATGGTATTTTGTTTAACTAGAAAAAAATATACGCTTTGAAAAGTAAGCAATGGAATGTGCATTAAATATATTAAAACTAAATACATGGGGAAATTGTATGCAATGGAAAAATGAAAAGCGTAAGAATAGGTAAAATTAGTACAAACGAATCAGTCGACAGATAAATTCCCTATGACCAGGAGTATTTGTTGTTTGTTTACATTTTCGTATGTGAAAATTAAAGTTTTCGGGGACCACAAAGCAGTGTAAATTTTCAAAACTGCACTTAAGTTGGCGGAAGTTCGCACAGCTTACCACATACCGACCTATCCCGTTATAAATGGTCAACAAGGTTTCTTAGTCTGTACCACAGCTGTTGCCGGCTGGGGACTTGAGGACCTTTTTCCTACAGATAGCTGTGAAATGTACCGACGATGTGAAAATGCTGTTGAATGTTACCCCTATAATCTTGGGGTAGTTAGTGGTGGGAATTCTGTTACCACCGACCAGGACATTGAACTTTGTGCTCAGCAGGGGTGCCAAGTTGGTGGTTTTCCCGCTTTAATCAGGAATGTCAACTGTTTAAAGGTAAAAATCGCTACAGACCTATACTGCGTATGTGGCTGTAGCGATTTTTACCTCGGAACAGTTGCCATCCCTGGTGCTCAGCAGTCCATATGGTGAACAGAATGGACGTAGACTTTGTGGCGGATATTTGTATATTTCTCCGGCGGAAAAAGTTGCTAAAATCAATGAAATAGGAGTTCAGCATTTCACAAATGACATTAGAGAAGACACCGACGCCAAGATCTTACAATCATCCGATGGAATACAGAAAAGGTAGAGGTTAAACAGTTCCGCAGATATCATCCCACCCTAGGGGAACAACCAGTTTCAATCTACGGGGTTTCGACTTCTTGTTCCTGAATTTTACGTACGACTGGCTTCCACACATATATGTAGTTGATTATCCAACGTCTCAAACTTGGCCGTAGGTTAGTCTGCTCGATGTCCTTTAACTGCGTGGATGGAATAGAGAAAAGGTAGAGGTTAAACAGTTGCGGAAATATCACACACCATGGGGAATTCCAAGTTTCATTCTGCGGGGTTTCGATCTCTTGTTCTTCATTATATAAATATGGCAGGAGGATTGTCTGCTCGATGTCCTAATATGTGTGAAGATGGCGTGCAGTGATGTGTTGCTTACGGATCCCATTCTGATGGATTAACTTCAATTGGATAGCCATTTCTGATGCTGGGGAGAAGTAAAGCCCGAAGGGTCTTAGATCCGGGCGAAAAAAGCGAACTTGGTCTGTACGATACACCTTTGCTGGCATCCTTGCCTGGATGCAGTAATGGGACCACTCTGTAAATTTTCAGACTTCGTACGCGATGTAAAAACTTTCCTGAGATACTCAACACCAGGCTCATTCAGCTGTTTCAGCATTACCACGGAGATACCGTCAGGGTTGCTTGGATGATTTAGCATTGCTAATGGCATTTGCAATATCATCCATCGAAAATTGTTGTGATTCCAACTCGGCGAAAAGAGAGCTAATGCGAAACGGGTGCTCGACAATTTGTTGATTAAAATAACTTGCGTACCTCTTTGGATCAGTTGGCGTAATGTCTGAGGTCCTATCTTCCTTCTTCCTAGCAATTTCGGATGACACTAATTCCGACTGCAATGCTGCATCTCACTATCATTTGTAAGTCCCGCCAGCTCTGCCGGGAAATTTGGTTTCACTTCGGGTATTCGACTAGCAGGTAAATATCGAACGGATGCAGCTGTGATGATGTCCCAGAACATCCTTTCAACTATCCGAAAATCAGAAAGGTTGGGCAGTTCTATAAATTGGTGATTGGTGAACTCACTGAAGCTTGTCCAATTAGCTTTCCAATGATCGATGAGAAAGCGGGGCGGAGAAAGACGAAGTGACACGACGATTTAATCTGTGCGAACTGTGACATTTCACATTCCAAATTGACCGTGCAAAACGCGCTATACGCCTCTTGTCATTGCAGAGGAACGAATGCCAATCTCATGATGAGTATTAAAGTTCTCTAAGACCAGTCAGTTACGACGTTCCAACAGCGGGCTAATGTTAGGCCTATAACTGGCAGTAAAGCTGTGTACGGGTTCTATTTTACATTTTGGTCAATAATAAGCAACCAAGTTTCTTCTCAATGCCTTGTTTGAGTTTCAAACCAACGACTGCAAGGCTGACATCACTAATATCGGCGCGGTATCATTAGTGTACGCCTATACAAATAATGAGCTTTTAGCATCATACTTTAATTCTAGAGTAAATAAATCTGAAATTGAGTATTTTCAAATTCCATTTTGCCATAAAAAAAAACTTGACCCAGGTAAAACGCATACTTTAAAAAACAATAGTAGACGAAACGAGAAAGAATGCCAACCAACAGTCTCCAGTGGTATTGTCCTCATACAAAAAGTTCACATCTTCCGCGATTCGAGAAAGAAGCACACAGACAAAGCACAAAAAAAAACATTAGCGTTTTGCTTATGCTCCCATTTATTGTGTTGAATTGAAAATGTCCCAAACAAACTTTTTCGTTTTTTTACTTTAAACAGTTATGTGGCGAAGGAGGAAGGAAGCCTGAATTTTAGTCAAAGCCAACAAATGTTGTTGTGTGTGTGTTTATTCGCGCATTCTTGGGTATGAATATCTATCTGCATGTTTGTCCTGCTGCTGTTGTTGTTGCTGTTACCATCTATGAATATAATGGTGTTGGTTTGTTGTGTTATATCCCTTCTTATGTTCTGTTGCGCTACGGCTTCTTTTCCAAAGGCAAAATACAAATCGATATTTAGTATCGTTGGTGAGTTTTCAAATGTTGGTCCTCCACACGTACAAAAAAGGAACAAAAGGACTTTGTTAAATTAAATTTTTTTATGTGGGAAAATAGAAGTAGGAGATGCTAAAACATTTTTTTTGTGTTCAAAATTTGTTTTTGAAAAGTCAAATCGTCGAATAGGAAAATTCAGCGAACAAATACAAATTTTCAATATGAGAGACGAGTTTTTTCCTCGATAAACTTTTCTGTAAGAAACTTTATATTCAAGGGAATTTCACCATTGATAAACTAATTGTATATGACAGCCATCTAGACTACTTAAGACAGTCAACTTTGGCTTATCTCTAGTTTAGTTTAAAACTCTCCGATTTTTTTTTTTGAATTTTTTCCAGAGGTAGCTATTGTTGCGGTGATCAAAGCAAAAAACATTGTTCCACAAAATCCCATAGGGGACAAGGGAGACTTCTCTCATATCAATGAGTGCACCCGATTCATATTTAGCTCAATGATATGGGTCCTACTGTTTATCGCCGAGTCCGAACGGCGTGTCTTAAGACACCACTTGTGGAGAAGTTTTTCAAGGCTGAAATACTCAGGAAATGTCGCCAACATTACTGAGGGGTATTTTGCCACCGTTGAAAAATATTTGATGTTGCCTGGCCGGGGAATCGAACCTCCGACCTTCTGCGTGCAAGGCGGGCGTGCATACCATTGCACCACGGTGGCACCATGGCACCCGATGCGGTGATCACGGGAATATATTATTTCCTTGGAGGACGGACCCGGTTACCCGGTTATGTGACCGGTATTATAGAAAACCGATTTTTGGGCTATATCATCTGAACACCTGAAAATACACCTGAAATGGCCACTTGTTGGATAGGTATTTCCATAAGCTTTCCAATGATACATTTTGTAGCATTCGGTTCATTAGAGCCGAGTCTAACCCGGGTTTTACACCCGGGCTCTAATGAACTGAATGATACAAAATGTATCATTGGAAAGCTTATGGAAATACCTATCCAATAAGTGACAACAAGACACCTAGAACCGGTTTGTAAAGATTCTAAGTGTCATATCTCTGGATCCCAGAGAAGGTATTACAATATATAGCACTATTTTGGAAAGGTTAAAGTGTGAACTATAATCTGGCATACATTAAGCGAGCACCCATAATGGGCCCATTTTCGACTTTTTTAAGATTTTTTGGAAAACCCCAGGTCTAAAAATTGGTTTTGAATATAGTAGCCGAACACATGAAAATAGCCCCTTCGTATAACACCTTGTTGGACAGGTATTTCCATAAGCTTTCCAAAGATATCCATATCAATCGGTTCAGTAGAGACGGGTCTAACCCGAACTTTCGCGTCAAATAACCGGGTCTGATCAGCGCAACATAATCTACCTTTGGAAAAAATTTCAAAGAAATCGTAGCGGTTTTATAAACTAGAGTTGTTCCTCAACTTTTAACTCTGCTCCCTGAAACTAGAATTCCCGAAACGAATGTTCTCGCTGTAGTAGATGCCCAAATAGTTGTAACCATACCCAGCAAAATTTGACGGAAGGGGTTCTTTGCGATGACGTGATTTCATGTCATCTTTTGCATTGGTTCAAAGGAAGTCGTGAAAGATCCGATCTTTTCATTAGGATTTGAACCAATGCAAAGGAAGTCGTGAAAGATCCGATCTTTTCATCAGCATTTGTACCCATTCCATCGATCCAATAGAGATGATGTTTGTGTTTTTATTTACACACCTGTTTATTTTCATTTTGGTATGTTCCAGTACTGCAAAAATCTACTAATTTTTACTATTTTTTCCGATAACATAAAGGAAAAATTGTTATCGTAGTAAAAATAAGTAGATTCTTGCAGTTTCTGGAACAGACCAAAGTTGTTAGAACTGTCGTCGTGATGTGTCTTACATTTCCTGCATATCAGACAACTAAAACTTCTAAACAATTGGTATTATATGAAGTCCCAACCATCGAGCTAAAAATAGAATCGGACTGCACACATTGTTATTTTAAAAGTTCCCTTGTCTGTTCTGAATCTGACATAGAATGAAATCAATCAAATCTCGCTTCTTGGAATTTGAAAAAAAGTCCGAAACGAAAAGGAACAAGAATCTGAAAATAAAGAAGAAACTACTTTTGGAAAGAAACAATTAAAAATAAATTAATTAAGCATAAATGGTATTTTCCATAAAAAGTCTCTCCTTCCCGTTCATTACATTTTGTTCTTAGAGATCCCTAAAGCAAGCCGGGTTGTAGATCCCTACATATTTCCGTCACTAAACAAAATAGTATAAACTAGCAAAATACCCGCTACTTTGTATGCGGAAAAGGAATAATATACAAATAAACAATATTTAATATGGAGAACACTGAGAATTTTGATGTACTAATACCTATTTGAATTGATATTTAATTTCCATCAAGTACTGCTCGTACAAGTTTTGTTCGAATTTAAAAAAAGACCTCTATACTTCAACAGCGGCCTACATTTTAAATTCCAGTCCATGCTTTATTAGAACGGTATGGGTATTTTAAAAATTTTATCCACATTTTCCAACCCAATTTTGGAATTTGTGATATAAAAATGTAGAATACCATTATTCAGAAAATGTTACCCTAACAGTTAATTTTTGAGATATTTTATTTTAGGCCTTTTTTCTCAGGATTTAAAAACATTCAGTACATTATTTAGAAACCGAATTCGTTTTAACTTAAAAACAATAGTACATTATTCAGTACAATTTTTAAAATCCAGAACCTTAGCTCAAACGTTCCAGTTTTAGCTCTACTTGTTCACCCAATGTCAATGGTATTACATGTAGAAACCTTTCATACATTTAAAGGCTGATTTAAATAAATTTTCTGATCCAATCTCAACGGTGATCCTCATAACAAATTTTATTTATCGATTCACCCAATACCAGTGCCTCAATATTTAGTATTATTTAATACTTCTAGTACACTTATTTTACGACCACCTCTACCAATGAACCTGACAAATCAATAATATATCAGAATTTCACTTCTATTCCTTAACCCAATACCAAATTTATTGCAATTTTGTACTTTTCACGCACTAATGATATACTTCCATCTTCATTGCTACACCCAACGTCAAATTTAATAGCATTTAGTACATTTCGTATTTCTCTAATTTTAGAATGGGTATCTATTTCAAAAAATCCGTATCTAAACACCAACACAATCCCTCATACAACAATTCCACCTATGTATATCCCTTCATGCAACACCAAACTGGTAACAAATTTAGTACTTATAGTATGTATGTATAAGTTTCAAAAATTGCCTCCTTTTATCCAAAACTAAACTGGGTGCCACCGTGGTGCAATGGTATGCACGCCCGCCTTGCACGTAGAAGGTCGGGGGTTCGATTCCCCGGCCAGGCAACATCAAACATTTTTCAACGGTGGCAAAATACCCCTCAGTAATGTTGGCGACATTTCCTGAGTTCTTCAGCCTTGAAAAACTTCTCCACAAGTGGTGTCTTAAGACACGCCGTTCGGACTCGGCGATAAACAGTAGGTCCCATATCATTGAGCTTAAATATGAATCGGGGTGCACTCATTGATATGAGAGAAGTCTCCCTTGTCCCGTATGGGATGTTGTGGAACAATATATCCCAACGCGATTTTGTATTTTTCGTATACATTAGTACGCATTTTCAAAACTTCCTCTCTATCTCCACTCTAAACGTCAACTGCTATGCTAATACCAAATTTCACAATTTCAGCTCTACGCCTTAGCACAATAACAATTTGGACCAAATTCTGTGCCACTTGGTAGTCTTGGTACACTTATTGTACGTATGTTTATCCACAACCACATCCATATCTCAACCCTACATACCAACAGCGGCTATAATACCAAATTTCCGAATTCCACCTCTATTCATAATACCATTAACACTTTTAGTATGAAAGTACGAATTTCAATAACTATCTTCAATAGTAATTGCGAATTTCAGGATTCCACCTCTATCCGTTCTCCCAAATCCAAATTGTTCCAAATTTAGTACCATTTAGAACTTTTCGTACACATAAGTACGAAATTCCAAAACTACCTCAATCCTATACTACAACAGTAAACATAACTCCAAATTTAAGGATTCCAGCTCTATCCGTTCTCTCAAATCCAAATTGTACCAAATTTAGTACCATTTAGTACTTTTCGTACACATAAATACGAATTTCAGGATTCCAGCTCTATCCGTTCTCTCAAATCCAAATTGTACCAAATTTAGTACCATTTAGTACTTTTCGTACACATAAGTACGAATTTCCAAACCTACCTCAATCCTATACTCCAACAGTAACCGTAACTCGAAATTTTAGGATTCCAACTGTTTCCGTTCACCCAAATATAAATTGTGCCAAATTTAGTACCATTTAGTACTTTCCGTACCCATAAGTACGAGTTTCCAAAACTACTTCAATCCTACACTCCATAAGTAATCTTAATTATAAATATCAGGATTCCAGCTCTATCTGTTCACCCAAATCCAAAATGTACCAAACTTAGTACCATTTAGTACTTTCCGTACCCATAAATACGAATTTCCGAAACTACCTCAATCCTAAACTCCATATTTAATTTTAATTTCAAATTTCAGGATTACAGCTCTATCCGAGCACCTAAATTTAAATTGTACCAAATTTAGTACCATTTAGTACTTTCCGTACCCATAAGTACGAATTTCCAAGACTAACTCAATCTTACACTCCAAAAGTAATTAAATTCCAAATATCAGGATTCCAGCACTATCCGTTCACCCAAATCCAATTTGTACCAAATTTAGTACCGTTTACTACTTTTCGTACCCATAAGTAAGAATTTCCAAAACTACCCCCATATCTCAATCGTACACTTCAACGTTAATCTAAATTCCAAATTTCAGGTTTTCAGCTCTATCCGTTCACCCAAATCCAAAATGTACCAAATTTAGTACCATTTAGTACTTCTCGTACACATAAGTACGAACTTCCACAATCATTTCCTTATATCAACTCCACTTCCCAACCTTGATTCCCACACCAAATATGAAGATTGTAGCTATATCTGCTCAAAATATGCAATTGGTACCAAATTTAGTAACTTTTCGTACACTTATAGGTCGAATTTCCAAAAACCCTTTGGTACATCTTTCTAACTCTCCATCAGTTACCCTCATTCCAAATTTCAGAATTCTAGCTCTTCCCGTTTGCCTAATACAAAGGGTACCATATTTAGTACCTTTTAGTACTTTTCGTACCCTTCTAGGTCGAATTTCCAAAAACCCAGCCTTATCTCACCCCTACACACCGACAGCAACCCACAGTCAAAATTTCAGCTTTCTAGCTTCAGCGGTTTCGTCTGGGCGATGATATGTCAGTCACTCACTCAGTCACTCACTCACTCACTAAGCTCTTTTATATATATAGATTACCAAAATGTTATAAAATAACAAAATTATAAAATAAAAGTAATTTACGAAATAAAAATACTTAAAGGAGTGCATTTGGAGTCCATGTTGAAATCTGAACTGGTGATGGGAAGATAATTGAAAAAACCTTTTGTAAGATGAAAGAATATCAGTTGCGGAGAACGGAGGAAGTAATCCTTTGCTTTGCAGCGGTGGTGATTACATTGCAATTTTGGATGTAAACTTTTGAAAAACTAAACTGATAAATTAATTGTAGCTATTTCATGAATTCGTTTGAATTAATAAAGAGTTTTGTTTTTCATGAAAACCATATTTCAATACAGCATTTCCATTTTCCAAACAAGACATGAAAATTTCATGCCAAGGGGTTGGTGAAAATGACATGCCAAAGCATTGGTTAAAATGACATGTCAAAGCATGGGTAAAAATGACGTGTCAAAGCATTGGTGAAAATGACATGTCAAATGATTGGTGGAAATGACATGTCAACGCATTGGTTAAAATGACATGCTTAGGATCCAGAAAAGAACGTCATCTTTTGGGGTCCACGCTCATATAAAATTCATCGATGAAGATGCTAAAAAGATGACATGCTAGATCACTTGCACCCATGATTGAATGTCATCTTTGGCATCGAACATTTTGCTGGGATATCATCATTTCAAAAGAGAAAAACAAGTGATATGTTGCAACCCCACGAGGCGGGTTCCTCGATACCGGATTGACTCGGAACCACACAACAACCTTGTTCCGACCAGCGGCTGCCACCACAGCATGTATATGTGTGTATTTGTATCGTGTCGGGATAAAGGGAAAATTTACAAAAAATGACCAAAATTGATGCGCTCATTTTGGCACATCTGCATCCACCACATTCAAATTTCGGCGAAAAGCAATAGATGCCTGGAGTTGATGCATCTCAAGGTGTGTTCTGGACTCGTCCATGCGAGAGACTATATTGCTGCATGCTGCGTGAACACAGCCCCCTGTGACTCGCCATCGTGATCAGAACACTCAACTCCTTCCCTTATTGGAATTTAATTGCAATGGACTCCGAGGTAAGATCGAGGAAATGGTGGATTTTATGAGTCGAAAGAAAATCGTGATCGCGGCGGTGCAGGAAACCAAGCTCAACAACAACTGCAGCAGATCGCACCAGAAGTGGAGGTGGTCATTAAGCTTTTCTATTGCACCAATCTGTCCAATACAGACCTACCTCGCTTGAGCCTGGCTCTATTGGCCCGTACACATGGAAGCAGCATGTGTAGCAGTCAGGTGTGGAACTCCCGAGGTAGAGTTGGTGAACGTATATATGTAAATCCCGGCGACAAATAGCTGTACTCCATATTATAGGCCCACATTACCCCAATTTTGGAAGGTCATTACCGTATGGTCTTGAGGAACTTTAATGCTCATTATGAGCTATGACATTCGGTTCTCGGAAACGACCAGAGGGGTATAATGCTTGTTGAGCAGATTGTTAGCTCTACGTTTTGCACGGTCAATGAAGATGCCCCTCCTAGTGTCACCGTTCGCCAGACAAATGACGTCACTCGCAGACATTTTTCTTGGATCAGACCATCTCCCCATAATTGTCTCCATCAGCAGACGACCCGATTTCATCACCTCTGAACTCCGCCCTTTCATCAATCATGGGCTAATTGGCCTAGTTTCAGAGAGTTCACTAATCACCGCTTCCGAGATCTGCCGAACCCTTCAGATGTTCGGGTAGTAGTACGGACGTTTCGAGACATAATCACTGCTGCAGCATCTCGCCATATACCTGCTGCTCAATTACCTGAAGTGAGACCAAACTTCCCAGCAGAGGCGATGAGATTAGCGAATTAGCGTGATGAGCTTCGTCGTGCCAACTCCAGTGACCCCAGACTTTGGGAGCTTACACTGGAAGTTAACAGTTTTGTCCGTAAGCATGTGTGGTTAAATCATCTATAGAGTTGCAACATTGAGGCCGGAATAAAGGAATTGTGAGCAACGGTTAAGTCACTCTCGAAACTTGAAAAGAAGGAAGATAGGACGCATTAGATCTCGTCCTGTCAAGAATGAACCACCACAATTTACAATGGGTGATGTTGCGAATGTCATCAGGAACGCTAAACCATCCAAAACGTTCGGCCCTGATGGAATCTCCATGGTAATGCTGAAACGACTGGATGCCACCGCAGCAAAGACCCTTGATACTGTAGTTCTCCCCCCAGCGTCAGAAATAAATACCCCCAGCAAAATGTTCGATGCCAAAGATGACATTCAATCATGGGTGCAAGTGATCTAGCATGTCATCTTTTTAGCATCTTCATCGATGAATTTTATATGAGCGTGGACCCCAAAAGATGACGTTCTTTTCTGGATCCTAAGCATGTCATTTTAACCAATGCGTTGACATGTCATTTTCACCAATGCTTTGGCATGTCATTTCCACCAATGATTTGACATGTCATTTTCACCAATGCTTTGACACGTCATTTTCACCCATGCTTTGACATGTCATTTTAACCAATGCTTTGGCATGTCATTTTCACCAACCCCTTGGCATGAAATTTTCATGTCTTGTTTGGAAAATGGAAATGCTGTATTGAAATATGGTTTTCATGAAAAACAAAACTCTTTATTAATTCAAACGAATTCATGAAATAGCTACAATTAATTTATCAGTTTAGTTTTTCAAAAGTTTACATCCAAAATTGCAATGTAATCACCACCGCTGCAAAGCAAAGGATTACTTCCTCCGTTCTCCGCAACTGATATTCTTTCATCTTACAAAAGGTTTTTTCAATTATCTTCCCATCACCAGTTCAGATTTCAACATGGACTCCAAATGCACTCCTTTAAGTATTTTTATTTCGTAAATTACTTTTATTTTATAATTTTGTTATTTTATAACAACATTTTGGTAATTTATACTCTTTTGTTTAGTGACGGAAATATGTAGGGATCTACAATCCGGCTTGCTTTAGGGATCTCTAAGAACAAAATGTAACGAACGGGGAGGAGAGACTTTTTATGGAAAATACCATTTATGCTTAATTAATTTATTTTTAATTGTTTCTTTCCAAAAGTAGTTTCTTCTTTATTTTCAGATTCTTGTTCCTTTTCGTTTCGGACTTTTTTCTCAAATTCCAAGAAGCGAGATTTGATTGATTTCATTCTATGTCAGATTTAGAACAGACAAGGGAATTTTTAAAATAACAATGTGTGCAGTCCGATTCTATTTTTAGCTCGATGGTTGGGACTTCATATAATACCAATTGTTTAGAAGTTTTAGTTGTCTGATATGCAGGAAATGTAAGACGACGACAGTTCTAACATCTTTGATCTGTTCCAGAATCTGCAAGAATCTACTAATTTCTACTACGATAACAATTTTTTCTTTATGTTATCGGGGAAAAATAGTAAAAATTAGTAGATTCTTGCAGTACTGGAACATACCAAAATGAAAATAAACAGGTGTGTAAATAAAAACACAAACATCATCTCTATTGGATCGATGGAATGGGTACAAATGCTGATGAAAAGATCGGATCTTTCACGACTTCCTTTGCATTGGTTCAAATCCTAATGAAAAGATCGGATCTTTCACGACTTCCTTTGAACCAATGCAAAAGATGACATGAAATCACGTCATCGCAAAGAACCCCTTCCGTCAAATTTTTCTGGGTAATATATACTTTATAGGGTCGCCGACGAATATTTCGATGTGTTACAAACGGAATGACCAATGTAATTATACCCTCTCACTCTTTCTTTCATTGTTTTCTTAGGAAAATGATTACTCTCCTAGGCGTTGAAACTTTCATAAGTAAAAAAGCGTTAAGTTCGACCGGGACGAACATTTTTAACTTTCACCACTCACCACCCAAAAGTTTGTGAAAAACTGTAACTCATCTAATTTCGAGTCTAGGCCCAGATAAAATATCATTAAAAGAACATAATTGTGAATTACAATGTGCGCTTCCTTGTTGAAACCCTCAACATGTTGTCAAAATCTCTTCGTAAATGTGTTTATCTTTAGTTGCCTTAATTAATATGCCTATATACTAAAATATTTAAATTGTTTTCTCACTGTGCGTGTATTCGTTCATATGTACTTACGTTGATGTTTATCAGCTAATTGAACCAGGGGATTTGGAAGATCACGTCTTCTATAGAAGCACATAACTTTTGCCTCAACATTGCCGCTTTGATTTTTATTTAATTCCTCTATGCGACGTATAAGATATGGACTATTCGGAGATGTCTCCACATAGACATAGTCTGCAAAGAAAACAGCAAAAATAGAAGAAAAGGAAGAAAACAAACAAAAAAAGTTATTAATGTAAAAATGCAAACGACACATTCATTAGATATCACATTAAAATAAAAAAAAGAGTATTTAGAAGAAAAAATAATCCAATCCAGTTTCTAATATTTCTTGTTGTTGGTGCTGCTAACGCTGTTACTGTTGTTGTTGTTAGGCAATAAATGGTTTGTCGTTTTTGCATTTAATAAATACCAACACTCTATGTGCGTATTAAAAAAAAGAGGTGGCACATATAAACACACGGTGGTGGAGGAGCTGCTAACAAAATGTGGTCGGTCCGTCGTCGATTGGTCGTTTAGTAGTTATGTATGACGTATGTTTGTACATATTCTCATACAATTAACAAAATCACTGTCCATATTCAAGATATTGTTGGTTAGTCGTTTTGTATGTTGGTTGGTACCATAGCCATAGCATAGCTCTTCTTGTTGTTGTCTGCACTAAATATTACACATAAAAGTAGGTACATATATACCTATCTACACATAGATGTGTGTCCACCATCATCATCATCTACCAGTAGTCACTTTAGTCACTCTGTCGTCCCCAAGTACAGACAATACAAAAGGTATGAAAAAAGAGTACTCACAGCCAGCCATCCATCCATTCATACCGATGTACACACATGTAGGCATGCCGCCCATTTGTTTGGTTTAAATATAAAGCAATATTGTTGAAATAAATAGCAAATTACCAACGATTTTAATTGTTTCACAAAAATTATAAATGCAAATGAAAGAAGTCTCCCTTGTCCCTTCTTTTGGGATGTTTGTGGATGTTTGTTTACATTATTATAAGAAGAAATCATTAACTAGTTATATCCTGCCAATACTGCTTAAATTTGTTATTTTTGGAACTGAATTTATTAATTAGCAGTCTGTTGTTAAATTTGTTGTTATTGTTTTTTACAAGACTGTTGGTTAATGCTGTTGTTTTATTTAAGCAAATGTTTGTAATTAATCAAATAATATCCCTAAACAAGTTTGGTGCAAAATAAGTGGTCAGGTGAAATGTGCTTTTAGGTATTCGCAAGTATTACGTGGAAGGAAAGCATGTTCAAAGTAATATCAATATTTTAGATTAGTGTATTGTATTAATGTTCAAATCCATCAGAATTCCCGTCCCTCAGACAGACTGCAATTAGCGAAACCATATACATAATGCTGACAATGTCCCATAATCAGATTGCTTGATAAATAACGATTTGGTCATCAATGTTTTAAAAAGTTGATGCAATGTTTTTGAATCCTACGTGTCGTGGTAGTCAAAGATTGCATGTCAGAAAGTTTGACGTATATGACATACTTTTCCGATGTATAATACATACGTCGAAAACGTCGTAAACCTATCCGAAGTCAATAGGTTTCTAACGAAAGTAAAATTGTAGAAGATTAGACGGTTTCTGATAAAGCGACGGTATAATCCAAGGTAAGGTTCATTTAAGTGAGGTTACCCAGAAAGAAAATTCAGCCCTTTGTCTTCTCTTGATGTCAAAAGTATCAGTCAGCTTTGCCGACAGAGATATACCCTCAGCCTGTGTGGATTGAAATTTTGGGCATATGAACCGACAAAAGTATCGATAGGATTAAAGCTCAACAATTTGGGGGATAACGATAGCTAGGGCTTTTTTATCACACTATCCCACGAAAAACACAATATTGCTGTAAACAGGACCACTAGGAAAACCTTCGGTAAAAATGTCCAAAGGATCCTCGAAAGACCCTTAACCACACAAAAATGTTAAACATTTGTGTGTGTGGTACTACAAGGATTGGAGAGGTAGGGCCCAAATTTGAACATAAACTAAGTTTCGACAATATTTAGAGATACAAAGTTTGGGCCAAATCGGTCGCTACGTCTATGAGAAATTGCCCGTACCATTTTAGCGAATATTTAAAACTTTTGTGGGGCAGGTACCGGAAGGAGTGGACCTATAAGCACCGCCTTCGAATTTTTTTTATTCGTAGAAATATTATAATATCTCCAGCCACTACATATGGTGCCATAGAGTTTTTTTCCAACTTACGGACTGTTTTCTCAAGAAGTATGGACTTGCCCCTGAAAAAACTTTTACTGTCGAAATTGAGGCAGCGAAAGCAAGTTGCTTCAACAAAACAAAATCAAAGTGATTCGAGAGCAGGTCTTGAATTGAATTTATCCAAAATTTTGTGTGGGAGGTACCCGAAGCAGTGGTCGAATATAGTCCATACTCGTATTCGAACCTGATCTATATCTGGTAGACATATTAGGATGTGTGAAGTATGGACCAAATCGGTCACTCCCATCAAGAGTTATCGTGCGCACAATTTTTCCGAACATTTTTGTGGGTTTGTGGAGGAGGTACCGGAAGGAGTGGACCGATATAACCCATCTTCGAACTTAAACTAGGTTTGGGCAAAATATTACGAATGCCAAATTTTGGACCGTATCGGTTGATCCGTTCGAGAGTTATCTTGCGCTCCAACCACCACACACGTGTCATATGGGTTTTTTGTACCTTTCAGGCTATTTTCTCAGGAAGTATGGACTTGCGCCTTATGAAACTTGTACCGTCGTATGGGGGACAGCGAATACAAGTTGACCAAATCGGTCACTCCCATCAAGAGTTATCGTGCGCACAATTTTTCCGAACATTTTTGTGGGTTTGTGGAGGAGGTACCGGAAGGAGTGGACCGATATAACCCATCTTCGAACTTAAACTAGGTTTGGGCAAAATATTACGAATGCCAAATTTTGGACCGTATCGGTTGATCCGTTCGAGAGTTATCTTGCGCTCCAACCACCACACACGTGTCATATGGGTTTTTTGTACCTTTCAGGCTATTTTCTCAGGAAGTATGGACTTGCGCCTTATGAAACTTGTACCGTCGTATGGGGGACAGCGAATACAAGTTGCTACAACAAAAATCAAAGCGATTCGAGAGCAGGTCCTAAACTGAACTTTCCGAAATTTTGTGTGGGAGGAGGAGGTACCCGAAGGAGTGGACCGATTGAGTCCATATTTAAACTTCATCTAAGTCTGGTAGAACTTACATGATGTACAAAGTGTGGGCCAAATTGGTTACTCCCTTCAAGAGTTATCGTGCGCACAAATTTTCCGAACATTTTCGAACTTTTGTGGAGGAGGTACTGGAAGGAGTGGACCGATATAACTACGGTGACCAACCGTACTCTATTATAGAGGACAGTACTCTATTTTAGGGGTCCGTACTCTATATTTTCAACGTACTCTATTTGTCCTCTATTTTCATAATATGTACTCTATGTCCTCTATTTTTGATTTGTTTTACAAATACATGTGAGTACAAAGGTAATACAATGAAATCCGAGAAACCTAGGCAGAAATTTAACTAAATATTGTCGTTGTTGAAATGAAATCAGTCGTTTCAAATCACTGTTTATTGATTTAAATTGATTTATTGAAACACCTCAAAAACGTTGTTTTTGAACGTGTCAACAGCATGTTCTGTCGATTGCTATTTTGTTTCGGGCTTATACTCGTCGTATAAGGCTTATACAGCGATCGTATTTTTTCATGCAGTATGGAATGTAAGCCGGTAAAAGAAATGTCCAAGGATGCCTCTATCATGGCGATCTTGCATTATCAGTCACTCGTACAAATGTTTCGGTAAAGTAAATTGATTTTTTGGGATAGAGCTCTAAGTTTTGCACGGTCAATGAGGACGCCCCTTTCAGAATTAACGGCAACTGTCACAGACATAACCATCGTGTCACCTGGTCTGTCAAATGATGTCGTTTCTCTTGGACGTATAAAGTTTGCTGTAAAATATATTGAGTGTTTGGTAGAGAGCGTGAAGAATGGAGCTTCCCTACAATCAATTTCGCAAAAACTCAATTTACTTTACGGCAAACCTTTTACGTGTGACTACCAACGTTTTGTAGCGAGCCATTTTTGTTTCGACTCCGACTCCGGAGTCGACTCAGAGGATAATTTCTAATAGCACTCAATATGAATAAAGTATACACAAGTTTCCAACTTTTTTCTATATGTTGCCCCTTTTCTGAGGTGTTCCTTGAAAAGAACATTTGTCACAACTACAAAACTTCTTTTTTAAAACTTCTACGATTATAATAAAAATACAAGATCGTCGAAATTTGAAACTCTGTGTAACAGGTTCTGAAGTGGGCAGGCTTTCGCTCGGGAATATGAGCAATTGGAGATCATTATCTTCTTGGAATATCATTGATCATTTTCTAAATCAAGAATGTGTGGGATCTAAAACAAATATTCCAAAATATTTATACATTTCTTATCGAATATTGAGAAATCGACCCAGCTTGGAAATTCACGCTAAAGTTGAAACTCTAATTCGATTGTCATGGAATTTTAAGTTTGCTTTAGAGTATTAATTGGACCAAAAAAATTCTTGAAATTCATTTTTGATAAATGTATAAAAAAATTGTTGCACGGAGTTGGAGCCAAGTTATTTTTCGACTCAGTCTCCGACTACAGCATAATTGCTCTACTCCAACTCAGACTACGAAACCCTATTGATTAATAACTATAGGATGTTGTTTCATCGCGTCGTCCTCACGTAGAACATTGTGAAAAATGGTCGGATGAAAATGTTCACAAGTAAACTCCACATTTTTTTGCAAATTAATTCTTGAAGTCCTGTAAAAAACGCAATACGTGGTACGTCAAACCGTACTGAGTACGCTTATGCAGAAAATGTTAAGCTTTCCAGTGGAAATGGTAAATGGGGCCTGAGATTGTTGTCTAGCCCAGAAACTTATGTAGTAGCCCACGTATGTGTACTCTATTTTCATCCAAAAATATTGGTCACCGTAGATATAACCCATCTTCGAACTTAAACTAAGTTTGCGCAAAATATTACGAAAGCGAAATTTTGAACCGAATCGGTTGCTCCGTTCGAGAGTTATCGTGCGCACCAGCCAGCCAGACGGACAGACAGACAGAAGGACGGACATGGCTAAATCAACTCCAAATTGTCTGAAAACACATTTCGTGCAAACATACTTGGGGTCTAAAAACATTATTTCGATGAGGCACATTTTGCCCGTATGAAAGTGTATATAATTACCACTTTTGGATACGAGGCAAATTAAAATATGACCAATTTTGGTCATATTTGATATTTGAGAACTTTTAGAGCGGGCTGTTGTGGTTCTCCTTGCATAAAAGCTGGATCGAGATCCAAATTTATATCATACTAGCGGACCCGGCGAACTTCGTCTCGCTATTAAGGAATAAAATTTCATACAAAAACTCAATTTTCGATTTTTCCAATTTTCCGACTTTTCCAGAGAGATTTTCCAAAATTTTCTTCCGTAAAGACCTTCTCCTCGAAAATACGAATAACTGACAAAAAATTTTTAGCCGTTCTCATTTTATGAATTACTATACATTTTTTACACCATTTTTATATATATAGATATTAGATGGATTAATCCACGATTTCAGTGGATAATCTTGAGATTTAAGTCCTCCTCGACTAAGCTATAATTTTTGCATTCTTTTTTAACTTTTTCGCACAAGCAGCTCCAACCACCGATTTGACATATAAAAAGTTTAGTCCGCGTGATTAACCAGCATTTCTTGTATTCTTTTTGATTTTCTGTCTGACAGAAATACAAAATTTTGATTTCAAAAACTATTCTATTTACCCAAGAAAGAAATTTACCTGGTATTTAACCGTGTGTTGGGTAAATACCGCATAGAATCCCATCTATATCCATTCAGGAAATGTATATTGTTTAAATGCAACTAAATGAATTTTCGTACATCTAATTCCCTAATAATTGTATTTAAACTTTTAATCAAACCTCAATACCCCGATGTATCAAAAAAATGATAGTTTTTTAACTCTACTGAAAATTTGTGTTTTTAAAAAAATGACTTAATGAATTAAGACGTTATTCGAAACATCTTAGTTGTAATCCATAACATTTAATTTGTAATTCGAGAATTCCATTTGTAATTCGAATTTTTCCATTTGAAATTCGAATTATTTTATTGAAATACGAATTATTCCGCTTGTAATTCGAATTATTCCATTTGAAATACGAATTATTCCACTTGTAATTCGAATCATTCTTTATGTAATTCGAATTACTTTTTTGAAATTACAAAAAAAATGATTAAAAATACAACTACAAAAAAAAAACAAATTCGAATTTAAATTAAACTAATTCGAATTACAAATGAAATAATTCGAATTCCAAATGGAATAACTTGAATTACAAATAGAATAATTCGACTTGAAAATGAAATAATTCGAATTGCAAGTGAAATAATTCGGATTGCAAGTGGAATAATTCGAATTACATATGAAACAATTGAAGGCTTTTGTATTAGTATATGGATTGAATAAATAAATAAATGTTACGAATTACAAATAAAATTCTCGAATTACAATTAAAATAATTAGAATTACATCTGAACAAGTAAGAAAGAATCAATCAGCTGTGCTGATGGAGATATACCCTCAAGGTAGAATCAGACGTGCCATAGCCATAGTAACCATAGAAAACAAAAACCCAATTGGTTTTATATGGTTATGGCTATGGCATTATGTTATGTCACTTCTAATCGGATACATTTATTTCCTTTGGTTTAATCAGCTGTTTGATATGGCATAATGACGTTATGGTTATGTCACGTCTAATTCTACCTTCAGACACTGACAAAAAAGAACAACAAAACCAAACCAAAAACAATAATTACACTGTGCAATATTTTTAAGGTGATCTTGTTCAAACAATTCCAACTGAGGATTTTTTGAAAGTACAGACCCAAACGACAAGAAACCCTAGTGTTCTAAAGAATGTTCTAAAGAATTGTTGAGAACTTTATTTGGAAGGTTTTTTGCAAAAGGTTACTTGGTTCAACTCCTAATAGTTTAGCCGATACTGACCAGTATTTCATCAATTATGTACAATTTTCTATATTTTATAGATTTTAATGCCCTAGATGGAGTTTTTCTTATGTGGTTTTTTCAAAAGATAAGTTCTAACAGTTTAGGGCTACAATATTGCTAAAGATAGCAAGTCCAAATGCATATTCGTTTCTGAGTGCATAGTGCTATGCCGTATATAAAATATACTGATTTTATATCACGAGTTTGCTTTAAAATCTGTATGTTCCGTAATGAGGGGCCAAATCATTGACATATATGAAACATTTTTAGTAACCAAACTTTTTCATAAAGGACTTGAAATATTAAATTACGTTAAACTAAATTTGGAAGAAATTTTTGAAAACGTTTTGGAGTTATCTTGCACAATAGCCATTTTAGTATGTGCAGGCAGGGTTTTGGAGATTTTCGGCAATTATCTTAGAAATATTGACTAACTTCGGAAAAAAATTTACCGCTGTAAATGAGGCCGCCAGAACAACCTGCTGAAAAAAAGAATCAAAACGATGCGAGAGGACCTCTTAAACTTCTCTTATTCCGAATTTTTGTGTGGACGGTACCCGAAGGAGTGCACCGATATAGTCCATATTCTAACCTGATACATGACTGGATGAAATAATATGACATGCAAAGTCTGTACCATTTAGAAGCTCCCTGCGAGAATTATCTTGCGGATTGAGCTTGGAGCTTTTACGCTAATATCTCAAGAAGTATGGACTTGCGCATGAAAAAATGTACACCCTCGTAAAGTGAGTCGCAAGGACAACCTACTGAAAAAAAAATTCAACCCAATCCGATGGTGCTCTTAAAATTCACTTCAGCCGAATTTGTGTGGGAGGTACCCGAAAGAGTGCACCGACATAGTCCATATTCGAGTCCGATATATATCTGGAAGGAATAATACGATGTGCAAAGTTTGGATCAAATCAATTACTCCCTTAAGAGTTATTGTTCACACCATTTTACAGAAAAAAATTTGAACTTTTGTGGAGAGGTACCCGAAGGAGTGGACCGATGAGGCCCATCTTCGAACTTCAACTAAGTTTGGACAAAATATTACGATACCCAAAATTTGGTTCGAATCGGTTGATCCTTTGAGAGTTATCGTGCGCATCAGCCAGACAGACGGACAGACATGGCTAAATCGACTCCAAATTGTCCGAAACTAATTTCATCCAAACATACTTGGGCTCTAAAACCGTTGCATTTTTTCCCCCTTCCTACTTATAATTTAGATTGCAACAACTCTTGCCTTATGACCCAAAATGTTTAACTAGAATTCAACTATCCTATTTCTGCAAAGGTGAGATCTTCTACTTTAAATACTCTCTCCTTTTGAAAGTATACGACTTTTTATAGTTTCATACAGGTATATGACGATTGCGACCATAACATACTTTTGACGGTCGATAACCTAAAAAATTGTCATACGGGCCATCCCTGTCGGTAGTTTGAATGTACTGATGACCGATGGACCTATTAACTTTGTCGACAAGATGATGTATGTTTACGAACACACAAACATACAATAATACACCCCCCTCAACGAAGTTCGAAGATGGGCAATACCGGACACCTCCACCACAAACGTTCAAAAATGTTCGCTAAAATGGTGAGCAGGATAACTTTCGAAAACAATAATTGGTCCATACTTTGCACAACGTAATATTCACCGAACCATAGATCAGGATTGAATATGGACTATATCGGTCCACTCCTTCGTGTACCTCCCGACAAAAGTTCAGAAATGTATAGTTTATGGGCCCTTAGTGAATGGTTTTGATTTTTGCAATAATTTGTATTCTCTGCCCTACTTACGACGGTATATTTTTTTTCAGGGACAAACCCATACATTCCTAAAAATGACCCAAAAGCTCTACGGCCACCATGTGTAGTGGCTGGTGCGCACGATATCTTTCGCAGTGAATACTGCGTTGATCCAAACTTTGCAGATCGTAATATTTCTGTGAATCTTAGATAAAGTTCAAAGATGGTGCTCATTCGGTCACCTCCTTCCGGTACCTCCCCCAAAAATTTTTTCGTTAAAATTGTGTGTGTGTGTGTGTGTGTGTGTGTTATTTCTTATCGGACCAACTGATTTGGTCCAAACTTTGGATCTCGTAATATTTTGTCCAAACTTAGTCTAAGTTTAAAAATGGGCCATACCTTCGTCACAAAAGTTCAATATTTTTGTCTTAGTGCAGTTTAAGGTCTGTATCCCTGTTACAGCGATATTATGTTTTAGTGGGAAAGTTCATGATTCCTAAATTATACAGGGACAAACTGAATTGACTTGTGGGCGCTATATCCATTGAAAGGAAAGGCATTCAAAATAAGATCCGCTTTTAAAATGGACAGGAAATGAAATACCTCTATTAAATATGGAGCAGGATGAATGTTTGGACTGGTTTCGGATCGACCTGAAATTTTTACCACAGATAGGACATGCACTGCTGATCACGCCAATATATATATCATGGGCAGGAAGTCCATACTTCCCGAGATATAGGCTCCGAAAGTTAAAAAATCCCTTTGTTTTGACGATATGTTTATTTTAAATCGAAATTTTTTCATACACTCCACGTCAGTAGAATAGAACACCTACATTTTTGTTAATGTTAGCTTATTTATCCCAAAACGAATGAATCTGCGTTTTTAATCTTGTGGGGATTTAAAGTCTATGCCGTTCCGCATCAAACACAGAAAAAATTATGTTTCTAGCTCTTCGCGAAATGATTTTCTGATAAATTTTCCGATAGTACTATGAAAAATAGGCATTTATTTTTGGTCATCAGGATAGAACAGTCACTATATTTTCGCGAATTTTTAAGATATTAACGCCGAATTTTCTTTCAGTCGATAAAGCAAAGCTTTCTAATCATTTTTATTATTCCGCGGATACCGAAATAACAGTGTTAAAGGGTTTAACTTGACAGATATTTGAAACATATTGGAATATCAATAGGAGTCGCGCAGTTATGTCATATTTCTTCACAATAAGATAGAATATGACACAGACAACCTAGGCGGATACAATCGAGTGCTTCGGATGCTGATAAAATGGAACATTTTCAAAATATTTATGAAAAACATCAACATTTCTTATAAATACCTTGATGTTTTGTTCAACAAAATGGGTTTTCCGCGCAAAAGTCTGCCGTTTAAAGGTTTGGATATATGCTCCAGATTTAGAGGAAAATAATCTGATATGAAAACAACCGTTATTTTAATACACTGAGAGAAATTTACCACATTTTTCAAATCGAACACACCCTTTGGACTTCGAGTTTTATATGTGTTCTTTTTCGGTGTCCGCGACTGTTCTAAACAATGTTATGCTCCAATATAAATGGACCAGGTTATGCTCCCTGTACCGGATTTTACGAATTAGTAGTTTTTTTTAACTGAACTCGCAAATGTAAAAGCCCCGTTTTCGCGGGAAAACACATTCATGGAAATTGAGGTTTTAGGTTTCGTATGTTGTTTTAAAAAGTACTAAAATTTCCCTCAGTGTATTAAAATAACGGCTGTTTTCGTATCAGATTATCTTTCTCCAAATCTGGAGCATATTTCCAAACCTTTAAACGGCAGACTTGTTCGCGGAAAAACCATTTTATTGAACAAAACATCAAGGTATTTATAAGAAATTTTGATATTTTTCATAATTATTTTGAAAATGTTCCATTTTATCAGCATCCGAAGCACTCGATTGTATCCGTCGTGGTTCTCAGTGTCATATTCTATCTTATTGTGAAGAAATATGACATAACTGCGCGACTCCTATTGATATTCCGATATGTTTCAAATATCTGTCAATTTAAACCCTTTAACGCTGTTATTTCGGTGTCCGCGGAATAATTTTTAGGGTTTCTTTGGTGAAAAATGATTAGAAAGCTTTGCTTTATCGACTGAAAGAAAATTCGGCGTTAATATCTTAAAAATTCGCGAAAATATAGTGACTGTTCTATCCTGATGACCAAAAATAAATGCCTATTTTTCATAGTACTATCGGAAAATTGATCATAAAATCATTTCGCGAAGAGCTAGTAACATAATTTTTTCTGTGTTTGATACGGAACGGCATAGACTTTAAATCCCCACAAGATTAAAAACGCAGATTCATTCGTTTTGGGATAAATAAGCTAACATTAACAAAAATGTAGGTGTTCTATTCTACTGACGTGGAGTGTATATAGCCGGCCTTCGGCCGGGGATTTAAGACTTTCTCCTATGGACAGGAACAAATCTCGGCTAACGCGAACAAAATTGTCCTTCAAATCGAATTTTTTTTATCATCGATCCGAATCCAGTCCGTATATTCAACTTATGCCAAATATATACATATCGCTTCCTGAAAAGGGACGCAAAAATCTGAAAACGCGTTAAATCCTTAATTCTTGGGCAAAAAGAATTTCGGTTGTGTATCCAATATTTGATCAGCGTTTAGAAAGTATGTCTCATACCGTCATAACGATAGTATCGATATTTTTTAGGAAATATCGAAACTATCGAATGGTGCGACTATCGATATTTTGTCAGCTCTACTCGTCTGCGCACGAAAGACGTCATTGCGAATTTGAACAACATTCTGAATATAGACTCCCCATCAGTTTTGTCTCTCTCTGTAGTTTGAATTTAAAAGGAGAGAGATAGAGGAAATGTGTGGGAAATTTACATTCAGAATAAGGCTGATGGAGAAAAATATAAATGAAACAATCAAACTCCAAAACAATATCCTTCGGTTGAAGTCTGGCAACTCTTATCAGACAGGAGCTGGTAGCTCGCCAATTAAGTATAGTCAGCAGTGGAAACACTTCTGAAATACTTCATAAACAACCTATTAAATATTATGTTCATTATCGACAAAATTGCCAAGAAAGCAAGCTTCCAACTGTACAGTGAACGAACGGGGTGAGGCAGACAAGATCACATCGCCCATGTACCTCCATGCGAGAACGTTCCAGGATAGAAGACATAAAGTCCGCTAAGAGGAAGAAACTAAATCACTATACCACGACATTTTCAACAATAAAACGTCCCTTCAACCAAATCAACCTGATGGTTGCCGTGGCCAACGACAAGAAGGGGAAAAACTGCCCTCAATCACAACTTTGGTATGGGTTAAAGTAGAAACTAAGTTGTCTGCAGTTTTAAATGGTTGAAAATTATTCAGTAAATAGAGCTCTTTGGATACTGAGGGACTCTTGCCAACCTTGGATACTGGCGTTTTTGTGGTCTCCGGGTAAGGCAATCACCCTGTATATTAAGTGGGCGGCTGTATCGGTGTGAATGCTATTCAAGCCTGCTTGATCTAGGATTCGTCCACGTTCGTAACTTTGAATCTCCTCTATAGATTATGCAGATATTTCCTGGGTGGTGAAAGCCTGTTAATATTGTAACATGGATGCTCGTGTGGATTACACTCAATCAGGTTTTGTTTTTCTGCATGTAGCATGTTTTTCTGCATGTATCATGAGGAGGGATCCTGTTGCATTCTACCGGGCGGCAGCTTTAATTATTCTTCCACTCCGTAAACCAAAATTCGCTAAAATACCATAACCAGATTCTGAACAAGGTTTCTATGTCAACATCAACCCAAGTGCAGGCTAACCTAAGCCATGCAACCAAGCACTACCGGCTGGCAATCTAGTTCCGGTTTGATTGATCTGATTACAATAAAGTGTAAAGGAACTTTAATCTGGCACTGACCGTTAATTCTTCTATTTAAAATTAATGTTAGTTAGTATTGTAATTTCTTTGACCTTTACCGCCAAATTGGTCACGATTCGCTGTGATAAGCATAACAAGAACTACCTATGATGTGTCCCCAAATATGAACTTCCTCTGTTATGTAGGATGTGTGTTGATTCCAAAAACCACAGAAATCCGAATATAAATACAATGATGTTTTCGAAAATAACTTGGAATTTTCAATGTTTTTTTTTTTTTTGTTTCTTTTTTTTTTTTTGTCCAAATTCTTATATAACATTTTTACCATAGGTGGGTCCCTGATCACATACTTTCGAAAATTTGGGTCTTGACATTTCGGAAATGTCCTACTTTAACACCATTACAATGCTTATGGTCACCCCTATAATCAGGTTGAAATTTCTAGAATAAGTAGTTCTTTGACCATGATCACAGCGACCTGCATTCCAGAGAGAAGGCCATACTTCCCGAGATATGGGTCTTGGCATTTTATTTTTTATTTATTTGATTTGCTTTACCATTCTAAAGTTGGCAATATGAGTATCGTTTTGTAGGGGAAACTTAAAATTTAAAGGAAAATTTTGAACTCGTGGACTGAAGAAAGTCTTTAATTCCTGAAGGAAAGAAGGCTACTTAAGGGAAACTTATAATTTAAAAGGAAGTTTTTATCGATTAGACGGAATTTGAACCAGTCCTTTGGAGAAAGTCTTAATCACTGGCCAAAGGCCTGCTATTTAAGGGAAACCAACAAAATAATGATATTATCTATAATTATACAATTGCGAAAAATTGGTCTGACCGCGATATTCTACTTTCGAGATGACCATTCAGGATCAAGACAGTTATTATGATAGTATCGCAAACAATTTTTAAACAATACGTTCAAAAATGTCGTGGATTTCGCGTTTTTTTTTTTTTTTATTTATTTATTTTTTTTTTTTGTGGGGGAGATAACCCGTACCCACCTATCAGACATAAAACCCCACATACAAAATTTCATCAAATTCTATCCAGCCGGAGGAGAATTTTTGGCTTAAATGTCGTTTAGGGGCACATCTTGGATCGGGCTAAAATTTTTACAGTAGATATCCCTTGGCATCCTGAATACACCGATATATAGTTTCCCGGGGGGAAGTCCATACTTCCCGAGATATGGGTCTTGACATTTCGGAAATTTCGTACTTTCACACCTTTAGGTTGTTTATGGGCACCTCTCGGATCGGGCTGAAATGTTTACAGTAGATAGCCCTTGGCATCCTGAATACAACGATATATAATTTTCCGGGGGGAAGTCCATCCTTCCCGAGATATGGGTCTTGACATTTTACAATTCTAACGTGGGCAATATGGGCATCGTTTTAAAGCTTATGGAGAGTACTTTTATGCACGCGACCTATTTTTACACCTGCTCATAGGAGAATGTATTAAATTCGTGTAAAGCCGGCTACTTAGGAAACTTTAAATTTACAAGAAATTTTTGTTTGCGTACCCCACTTTTGTCATTGTTCATAGGAGAAAGTCTTAAATACACTTTCAATTTAAAAGAGAGTTTTGATCGCGTAGCCCACTTTTATCCTTGTCCATAGGAGAAAGTCTAAAATCCCCGGCCGAAGGCCGGCTTCTTAAGAACACTTTCAATTTAAAAGAGAATTTTGACCGCGTAGCCCAATAATAACTTAATAAATTATTATTAGAAAATCTAATTATCCCTTTATGTTGTGTATGGGCACCTCTCGGATGTGGCTGAAATTTTTACCATAGGTAGCCCTTGGGACCCTGAACACAACGATATACTATTTTCCGAAGGAAAGTCCGTACTTCCCGAGATATGGGTCTTGACTTTTTTACTTTTATCACCATTATTTTTAAAACCTATGCAATATGGTTTTAAAGCTCACGAAGAGTACTTTCCAATGCCGCCAATAATTAATAATGATAATTAGGAACAAGTTGAGTTGACGCACTATGGTCAAATTTTTTTTAAATTGTATTTTTTTAAGTAGCCGGCCTTCGGCCGATGTTTTAAAATTTTCTCCTATTTACAGGTGCAAATCTAGGGCACGGGAACAACTTTTTTTTAAATTTAAAATTTTTCTCTTATCAGCTGGGCTTTAACAAAGGAATTTTTGGAACTTCAAAGGCCCATATCTCGGGAAATATGGCAACAAATGTTATATATATTTGTGATCAGGGTGACGAGATCTACCTGTGATAAAAATTTCGATCCGAGCCTAGTTGGCCAGCTCGTCTTAAGCCAAAAAAAAAAAAATATTTAAAAAAATAAATTATAATCGCGTTATCATCGTGTTCAGGGTCCCTTCAGCCCGATCTGAGAGGTGCCCCTAAACGACATTTAAGCCCAAAATTTCAGCCTGACCCGAGAGGAGCCTCCTAAACGACACTTCTACCGCAATTTGTAATTTGTGTGGTGCACCATTTAATTTGAGCTAATAATTACTAAATATGGAGCTGTCTTTCACATTAGATCATTTCTTGGCAATATCTTTAGAAATTTGCTTTCACTGCATTTCAGCGATCATCATAAACATGAAGAAACTTATGCAATGAATGTTTCATTATCCATTCCACACTCCCAATCAGTATTAGCTATAAAAAAAGGTATCAAACTTAATTAGTAACACGAAAATTATACTACTACTACTTGATGTTATACTTAACACAAACCAAGAAGTCACACATTTCAATCGTCAGGATTTGGCAGCAAAATTGTTGCACATTACTTCCAAAAGCAAAACAAGAATAAAATTGAAAAATTAACATTTTAGCGATAATGTCAGCAAATTAGATGATCACATTTCGAAAGCACAAAAGTGATAACTAAAAGAAGGTTCAAATATTAGCACTTAACATACAAGTATGGTTAGCTGCGCTATCTTTACCATACAAAAGTCAATAGCCCACACACACATACACACAAGGACACACATTTTGGGGCAAAATTCATCTAGACTTTTTGCGTGTCTCCAATGTTTGGTGGTACGTATTTTCTGTTTTAGCATATACACATCTATACACACACAAACAGGTACACATAGGCACTGGAATCGAAAACCAAAAATGCAACAGCAACAGCACGTCATTGAAAATCAGCGAGATGAACCCACCAAGTTTACCATTGAGTTGTATTGAAGTGGCTTTTGGGGGTGGAAAGAGGTGTAATAGAACATTGATATGTAATGTTCCCATTCCATATTTCCATTCATTCTAGACATTGCGCTTTGAATATATTTCAATAAATTTTAAAAACACAATATATTAAATAAATTGTGGTTGTCGGTTGTCATTATAAATATTCATTTTGCATCACTGCCCTACAAAATTCCGGCATAATTTTTTTCTCTCATACTGCTTGCAAAAAACACACTTTTTCTTCTATATTGGCCTTCTATGGCTTGCTGTGACACTTTATAGTTTGTTTATAATTTCTTTCTATTTTTTATGGACTTCTTTTTTGTTATCCTTTTTTAACATATCTTCTTTCTACTTGGGCTTAATCGACCGGAAAAAGGGGTGGGGGATGGGTATGGTGGATAAGCTTAAGCGAACACGTTGATGTGCACATTGATCGTCAATTGGAGTCCCATATTTCGCCCCCTTCGTCAACTGTTTTTCTTTTTTGAGCGATCGGAGAAAGCCAACTTTAACTTTGAGCGCGAGAACAGAGCGAGCATCACCATCATCATCAAGCCAAAGAGCAGAACACACGAACATACAGCAGCACACACCAGCAACAGAATACGCAAACCGACACAACGAAAACCAATTCAAAAGATAAAGCGAAAAAATGGAAAATTTTTTCCTTCTTCACATTCTCACCTCCGACACGATACATATTTGTTGCCATTTTTATTTGATTTTCATACACAATTTCATATGTATTTGATGCACTATTTATTTGTTAATGTTTTTAAACAATTCTTAGGCGCTTTTAAACACATTTATTAATAAAAATCACAATTTGTTATGATTACATTCACACACAAGACGCGTTTTTTTCGTCGCCATCTTAGAAAATTATCGATAAACTATCGAATTTATCGATTGTTACAAACTGACATAAGAAGCTGAGAGAAAATGGAATCAAAGAGGAATGGATATTAAAAGAGGAATTAATAAAAATGGTACCAATTGGGAAAATAATAGCTTTGTTCCAGAAACATCACATGAAAAATGTGTGAAGCCCTAAAGGTGAAAGCACATCCAACGTTTGAGTAAAATTTCGTGTTGGGCGTTGAGAAAAAAAAAAACAACAAAAGGGCGACGTCCAGCGTTGATATGTTTGCCGGCATATATTTCAAATGAATTTAAATTTTTCGGCATCATGTCCAACAGTGTAAAAACGACCAAAACGACACAAAACTTTACCCAAATGTTGGATGGGTTTTCAGCTTAAAGGTCGCGGCACATACAGTCCGTTGTGCGTTGCGTTACAACAACCATATGAAAACTTCAACAACAGACTTGGCATCACTTACACATTTTTCATGTGGTTGTTTCCAACGCTCAACGCGTCACACAACGGATCGTATGTGCCGGGGCCTTAAAAACAACAACCACATGAAAACTTCAAAATAATACTTGGTTTCCCTTATACTTTTTTCATGTGGTTGTTGTTTTGACGAGTAAAATGAACGATCAGAACGAACCTATTGTGTTGAGTGACGCGTTAAAAACAACAAGCACATGAAAAAATATAAGTGATGCCAAGTGTGCTCTTGAAGTTTTCATGTGGTTGTTGCAACGCGTCACTCAACGGACATTATGCGCCCGAACCGTTGTGTTAAAACAACCATATGAAATATGTGTAAGTGATGCCAAGTTTGTTAAAAACAACAACCATATGAAATATATGTAAGTGATGCCAAGTTTGTTACAAACAACAACCATATGGAATATGTGTAAGTGATGCCAAGTTTGTTCTTGACGTTTTCATGTGGTCAGAACAGAATCAATCGTCGCTTGCTTTGCTTGCTTCCCCAAATGTCAAATTATAAAGGAATGCTAGAGCCTCTTTGCAAATCCGCCTGCGTTCCCCATTAGGAAGCAAAGGCATTCCTTTATAATAGGTGTGTTCGTTTACTCAACAATTTGTACAAATTTGTACATGTCCAGTAACTTCTTGTAAACGACCAAGGTCTTTTGCATTGTACTGCAGAGTAAACGAACAACATCCAGTAACAATTTGTACAAATTTTAAGTAAACGAACACACATAATTTGACATTTGGGAAGCAAGCAAAGCAAGCGACGATTGATTCTGTTCTGACTTTAAGATTTGTACTGGATTTATTAAATCCAGTGGAGGATTTTTGAATAGCTTAATAGCTGATTTAGACTATTCATAAAACATCACATGGGTCTGGATTCTTCTATGAAAATTTGTTGCGTGGGTAGGCAATTTTTACCCTGTTGTCGGCGGTATCCAACCTAGTACCGTTTATTATATCAGGAAGCATGATCCAAACGAAGGATCAATGCAACACTCACCAACGTAGTTCATTTTATTAAATAAAATGGGTGGTTGATTCTGCCGCAACAAATTTTTTTAAGAAATTTGATGTGTCCTCACATCATGCGATCCTCAAAAAAGACTAAAGTAGAGAAGAAGGAAGTGTTGCCATGTCAACACAAAAAATCGGAGGGGTATGTTCAGTCAGGAGTTACCTTATCAATCAACTATGCAAAAAGTAGCCATTTCGGTATAATGGTTTTTGTTTTTGGCAAATTATTGGAAAATTGCAGGAAAATGGTGGAAATGCCCTGCGGTATAAAAGGAAAATTCCGAAGATTTGGAGGAGCTATTTGTCTATTGACCGCATAACATACAGGTTACCTGCTATAACTACATTTTTAGCCCAAAAAAAAAAAACAGTGGTAATAATTCGACAAGTGTTGAACGTTTTGTTACTTTTATTTCTTTTTGTTTGTTTGTGGAGACAAATACTTAAAGTTTCCCGGTATTTTATTGTGTCAAAACGGAAACCAATTTTGGGAATTGTGCCACAAAAATATTTCTTTTGGTCTTTCTGCCGGCTGGAGAGCGTTCAGTCTTGGTGTTCCCACTACCAGCCACGGCCGGGCGTACCAAATCCAACGATCTATTTGACCACTTTTCTGGACAAATCGTGACGAAGTGAAGTGGGTGTAGCAGAGATTTTGGTCGGTTCCTCCTTGATTGATGGACAAGTTCCGAAAAGAGGTATTTGGCCAGAAAAGCGTTAATTTTGCCATTCGCTACAGGACGTCCCAGGTAACCTTTGTATGTGAGAATTTGATGTGTAATCCACTCTCAGTTGCGGTTTCCTGCAAGAAATAAGAAAGGCAGATAAATTAATTATTTACCAATATATCCATATTTGAAATCATAAAAAAAAATCCAATTTGAAATAATTGTCGCCACAGATATTTTGGATCTGTTGGCTAACAAAAGGAAAAGAATATTTAATAGAAATCCGTTAAGAGTCATAAATGTTAAAACTATCACTTTTATGCCAGTAATTTATAACCATATTTTTTTATAAGTATCATGAAAGACTATTAATATTAATTGTTGTGGTGTTTTGTGAGTGTCCGATATTGTATTACACATTTGTAAGAGATTTTAACGCCAGTGTCTTATTAACTGAATTTCATCGATTTTTTCAAGGGGATATAGAGTAGTTTTTTTTTGCGTGAAGCCAAATTGGTCAATTAGACTGTCTTAAGCGAGCTCACTTAGGATAGGGTTATAAATTGATAAGTGGTCAGAAGACAGACCATATGCTCTAAATTCCTGTAGATAAAGCGACGATCATTTTTGATATTTTTACGATTTTTGGCTGGTGTTAGATTTTCAAATAATAGTTTAAAACGTCAGACAAAAAAAACAAATTGCTTAGTTTTAAGGTTTCTTATAAAAAAATAAATGTAAAATATGTTGATTTCTAGAGAAAATATTTAATATGTTTTAATTGTTCGTCTAAAAGGGGGAATACGTAAGGTGATGAGGTGAGTGTGTGTGTTTGTGGGGTTTCCGATAAAATTTATGTATGGAGGAGATTTGGAAACCATGGTTGGGTGGGCGGATGTGGGGGGGAGAAACATCGTTACCCTCTTGTCAAGGCAGGTGTTTTGTGTTTGTAGTGTGGTTGTGTATGTAGAGCTCAAATTCGTGTTCGCCCTGTGGGCTAGAGATGTTGGACGGGTTGAGGACCATAGACCCGAGACCGCTAGCTGCCGGAAGGTCCCCTCTAGCGCCGACTAACAGGGAGTCGTAACAGATGGCGCCCAAGCGGAAAAAAGGTTCATATAATGAACAAAGAAAATTGAAAAAGTGCAATACCATCCAAGCACGAAAACAATAGACCATAGGGATTTTAATAGATATGAGTGCTATCGCGATATCCATCAACCGGAACGATATTGATTCGTGTTTTCTGTGGAAAACATTTTAAGTGCAATATTAGTTTTAGGTATATAGGATATTTAGGATAGTACTTCCATTTACATGTAGGTCAGTGCAATAGCTTGTTCGTCTTGTGTGTAACAATGTTTGTATTGTGAAAGACCTGTTTTGTTTTGTTTTTTTTGTTAGTGTAGATTAAATAGCGAGATTTTCGAGACGAGGGACTGTGCAATAGTCACCAGGATCTGGAGAATCGGGTGTTAGTTGACAATCCTATCGGTGAGAGCGTTTTCGAAAAAAAAAGAAGAAAATAGCCACCGAGACAAACTCGAAAACAGAAATTTTTAAACCTTTTTGTATTGTCATGTATTTGTTAGCTTGCCTTGATAACCGAAAGGACATATCCATTATAAATTAAAATAAAAAACACACACCTCATGAAACCCCATCTTGTGTAAAACCCCTAAAATGTGTTATTTGTTCGTTTATAAATTTGGTTGCACGTTGTATGTTTACGTACTATTTATGATTTATTATATTTTATTTTTTTATGCTTTTTATTTATTTTTTTATATACTTTTATTATTTTTTTATTTGACTTCTTTTGATTAAAATTTTCCTTTTGATTTAACTTCCGTTGATTTATTTTTTTTATATAAAATTTTTGAGGCTCTAAACACCAAGTTCTTGTCAGATACGAAGGTTTTTGCGAATGACAGAAGAGTATCCTTTTGAGACAGTACGTCGAAGTAAGCGGAACCGAACAGCATCCTTCGATGCAAGTAGGATTTTTGTCCAAACAAAACCCAAATATAGGAAAAAGAATAATAAGGGCAGGATGGTGAACCAACCTCTGGGAATGGACGCGTCCATAGTAGACATGTCCCAAACCATCAACTCCAATTCGAATCAATATGCCAACGTAAATCCTAATACAAATGGTCAAAATTTTGCGAGCAATATACCATTAATGAATGTTAATCAGGTAGCTCAGAATATAGCAAGTAAAGATCCTACGCCTTCCAATGACAACCAAAACATAAGGCAAATGGTTGATGAAAGCATCAACAATGCGTCACTGAATCTTAGGCCGTTAGTACAGGAGTGCATCGGGGATGAAATGAGGAAAGTTTATGATGCGATAGGGAAGTTAGGAGATATGGTTAAGAATTTGTCAGGGGCAAAGAACATTCCTCAAAATCCTCTACCGAATATTCCATTCAACTTCAACACACCACCACCAACAATAGATCCAAATAGACCCCCAGATAGGCCACAATCAATGCCAACTAATCACGGTCCAAATTTTGATAGGTCAAATAAAGTGGAGAAGTTTAAATTGAAATTCGATGGTGGGCATTCTGGGATGTCTGTTGAAGACTTCGTCTTTCGTTTAGAATACTTAAAAGAACAATACAAGGTTTCATGGGAAGAAATATACGCCGAGTTTCAGTCATTGCTATCTGGAGGAGCTTATGAATGGTTCTGGCTCCAGATCAAAACTAACGTTGTAAAAGACTGGCCTTCTTTGAAAGACGCTTTGTTTAGCAGGTACTGCAACACTAGGTCTAACTTTGAAGTTATGAGCGAGTTAGTAGAGAGAAAGCTCAAGCCAGGAGAAGATATTGATAACTTTTTCCAATCCATAAACACTATAAGGTCGAAATTAGTTCAACCCATAAGCGAAAGAGAATTTATTCAAATTGTCAAGAATAATTTGAAAGGTGAGATATTTAGGATGGTGTATCCAATGTCCATCTCTTCTATTGAACATTTAAGGATGGAGTGTATTCGGGCTGAAAAAGCATGTTCAAAACGAGAGGTCAGGCAGATACCACCACCCATTAATCGCAACATTAGGGTTCACGAAATAGCTAACGAACTTTACGACTATCACGAGTTAGAAGAAGTACCAGAAGTAGCTGAGGTTTCTACAGGGCCGGTTTGTTGGAACTGCCGCAAACCGGGGCACCGTTTCATGGATTGCCTATCGACACAAAGGACACTGTTCTGTTACCGATGTGGTCATCCAAAAACAGTAGCCCCTTTGTGTCCAAAATGTAATCCGGAAAACTCTCGAAGGAACATGACGATGGCGGGAAAGTCATGTTCAGCAAACCAACCCGTACAGTCCAACCAACAACGTCAACAATAGAAGATTCAAATTACGCTTCTATACGACAATACCTACCAATCGAAGTTAGAAAAGCCAATTATGAGATTGTAAGGAAAAGGATATTTGAGATAGAAGAGGTCGACCAAACAGAAACCGAAAAGGAAACAGAATGTCAGAAAGGCAAAAAACTTTACAAGAATCCCAAAAGGTACGAACGACTTTTGAAGTTGAGAGAAAGAAGAAAGGAAAATAAACTCGCTAGAAAGATGTTGATAGAATCAGTGAGAAGATACAACGAAACTTCTGACCCTAGACCATATGCAACAATAAACGTAAAAGGCAAAGAATTAAAAGGCTTGCTCGATTCGGGAGCCACCGTTTCTGTACTGGGAAAAGGATGCCGAGAGTTGTTAGAGGAATTGGAGATAGGACCCGAATCTCATTATACTAACGTCAGAACAGCATCTGGGCAATTGCACAGAATTTTAGGCAAGATAAGAATAAAAGTGAAATATAAAGATTATGAAAAGGAAATAGCTTTTTACTTGTGTCCTGATCTGGAACAACCAGTCTATTTAGGAATCGATTTTTGGAAAGCGTTTAAATTGGCTCCAGATATAATCGAAGTACAGGAAATAGACATTGAGAAGATACAATCCAAATTCGCTGGTGATTCAGAGGGGAAGAAGGAAATGCATGTCCTAGGATCGGATCAAATGGAAAAATTGCAAAAGGTAGTGGAATCATTTCCATCCTTTGAAAAATTGGGGCTTGGTCACACAAACTTAGAAAAACATACCATCAAATTGGTCGATGGGACAAACCCTATTAAAGATAGACACTATCCCATTTCACCTGCAGTGCAACAGATAGTATACGAGGAAGTGGACAGAATGCTAGAATTAAATGTTATTGAAGAAAGTGAAAGCGCCTGGAATAATAGGACAACGATAGTCCGCAAGCCAGGGAAAAATAGGTTCTGTCTGGATGCTCGAAAATTGAACGCGGTGACAATAAAAGATGCTTACCCGCTTCAAAATATTGACGGCATTCTGAGCAGAATCGACCAAACGGTATATATCAGCAGCGTTGACTTAAAACATGCATTCTGGCAGATAGAGTTGGACGAAGAGTCAAGGCCCTATACGGCGTTTACTGTACCTGGTCGTCCACTCTATCAGTTCAGAATGATGCCGTTTGGTCTGTGTAACGCTGCACAGCGCCTCTGCCGCCTTATGGATAAGGTGATCCCTGCACGCCTAAAATCGAATGTATTTATTTACTTAGATGATCTCTTGGTGATCTCTGAAGATTTCGAGACCCATTTAAAACTTTTGAGCGAAGTGGCAGACTGCTTAAAGCGCGCTAATCTGACCATCGGGTTGAAAAAAAGCATGTTCTGTTTCAAGGAACTCAAGTATCTGGGATTTATCATAGGAGGGGGAGTTCTAAAGACCGACCCAGAAAAAGTGTTAGCCATTAAAAATCTCAAAGTACCAAAAAGCCCGAGGGACGTCCGCAGCTTTTTGGGAACGGCCGGTTGGTATCGCCGATTCATTAAGAACTTTGCTAACATCTCAGCCCCTCTGACAGATACCCTAAAAAAAGGTCCCAAGTTTTCAATGACTAAAGAAGCTAAGGAGGCCTTCGAAAATCTAAAAATTGCATTAACCACAGCACCTGTTCTGACGCACCCAAACTTTTCGAAACCGTTTTATATTCAGTGCGATGCTTCAGAACACGGTATTGGAGCTGTCTTGTTTCAAAAGGGAGAAAGCGACGAGGAATGCCCTATAGCCTTTTACTCCCAGAAGCTAAATAGTTGCCAACGCAACTATAGTGTAACTGAGAAGGAATGCTTGGCGGCCGTTATGGCTGTGAAACGATTTAGACCCTATGTGGAGCTAATGAAGTTTACAGTCATAACGGACCATGCCAGCTTAAAGTGGCTGATGGGCGTAAGAGACTTAAGTGGTAGGCTCGCTCGCTGGTCTCTTATGTTGCAGGGATACAATTTCGACATAGAGCATAGGAAAGGCAAAGAGAATGTGGTGGCCGATATGCTTTCTCGTTTAGAGGTGGTAGAAGATATTGACGTGGTAGATGATCTCTTTGACTTTGAGACGGCAGAGTTCGAAAGTCAAGAGTATAAAGATTTATTAGAGCATATTGAAAAGAGCAAATCCAAACTGCCTGATATCAAAATAGAAAATGGACTGATATTTAAACGGACTAAAAGTGATGTGGATTCCGAATTGGAAGATGAGATGCCATATAAATTATGGATCCCTGAATCCTTAACACACCTTTTAATAGAAAAAGCTCACGATGAGTTAACAGCTGCCCATGGGGGTATTGCAAAAACTCTCCATCGTCTAAAAAAATTTTACTATTGGCCAAAAATGACCCTACAGGTGAAACGCTACATAAACAATTGCAAAACTTGTAAGGAGACTAAGCCCATAAATAAAAGTATGCAACCAACAATAGGGAACGAGGTTGTGACGGAACGACCGTTCCAAAAGCTCTACATGGATTTTTTGGGGAAGTACCCCAGATCTAAGAGCGGTAATGCATATATCTTTATAGTGGTTGACCACTTTTCCAAATTTGTTTTCTTAAAGGCTATGAAAGAGGCTACTTCATCCAATGTTATGCAGTTTCTAGTTGAGGAAATTTTCAGAAAATTCGGTGTTCCAGAAACCATACATACTGATAATGGGGCTCAGTTCACATCCAAAATATTTAAAGACATGATCGAACTTTATAAAATCAAGCATTTGCAAACCGCACCCTACGCGCCGCAATCAAATGCATCAGAAAGGGTAAACCAATCTGTGCTAGCCGCAATTCGGGCATATTTGGAAGAGGATCATCGAGAATGGGACACATACTTGTCTGAAATAGAGTGCGCTCTGAGATCATCTATACATACAGCCACGGGAGTGACACCGTTTTTCGCCCTTTTCGGGTATGAAATGTATACGAATGGGACCGACTATAAGTTGGCTAGACAACTTAAATCCTTGTGCGACCATAGGATTAGCGAAATAAATCGAAAAGAAAAGTTGGATCTAGTTCGAGAAAAGATTGCTAAAAACTTGCATGAAGCCTATGAAAGGAGTGCGAAGCGCTACAATCAGCGGGCACGTACTGTAAAATTTGTTCCAGGACAAGAGGTCTATAAAAGAAATCACATACTGAGCGATTTCGGAAAGAATATTAATGCAAAATTTTGCAGAAAGTATGTCAAATGTAGAATAGTGAGACCCATTGGTAATAACATTTACGAAATCGAAGACCTGCAAGGTAATCCTCTAGGCACTTGCCATATTAAAGATTTAAAAATGTAACACCAGACTGTGAGGTTATCGGATAAAGACAAAGTTGGAACATTTGTAGGTAGTTGTGAAGTCTAGCAAGGCTACAGCCAGGACCGTGTAGCTAAACCAAACCACTGAAATGGCTCCAACATATGTAGCGAAGAGGAACCAGTGCCACGCGTACTGAGGGAGACCAAAGTGGCCGGTGCAAAAGCTAGATTCCAACTACCTAATAGTTCTAACTATTGGCAATAATAAAGATAACATTTCACAAGTCATGATGTACGAACACTATGTAGGGTTTTGGGGTTTTCACCAAAAAAGTGGGGAGTATTAATCACCATAAAATAACCCGAAAATCAATTGGCCAACGAAGGTATTATTCATCTCTTTTCATACCACTTTTAAACATGGTCATAATTGTTTAACTATAAGTTAATATATTCTATCCAAAACGTGGTTATGATTTTGCACAAGCATAATTATTTTATTTTTTTTTACCTTTCCACGAAGCGAGGGGAATGGTCATATAATAAATGATCGCACAATTGCCATCAATACCTTATTATGTGTGTTCGTTTACTCAAAATTTGTACAAATTGTTACTGGATGTTGTTCGTTTACTCTACAGTACAATCCAAAATACCTTAGCCGATTGCAAGAAGTTACTGAGCTTGTACAAATTTGCGCAAATTGTTGAGTAAACGAACACACCTATTGATTGTCGGGAATACACAGACCTTCTAAGGATGATACTGTATCATATGCATATTTAGAGTCTACACTTACCAGTTTTAATATATTGACACAAAAATGCAGTTTTAGTACCCCAGTCAAACCATTTTCAGTCTACGAGCAAATCTGTCTATTGACAAAAACAGTTGGAATATCCCACCCAAGGTGAATCTAACAAGGTGTGCCAAAAGGCGAATTCGAGCGAATTCCAACCAAAGTCTTCATTTTCTATCAATATCCACGAAAGGTAGAAGAAAATGGTAAAATAATCGTCGCGAATTTTTTATAAAGATTTTGCAGACATATGTTCTCTATAGGAACGAAATATATGTTATTTATTTTTGATTAAAAATATGTTTTGACAGCCAATGAAGACATCAGTTGGTGTTATTGTATCACCGTCTTTCTTGCACCATGATTCCACCCATCATGAAAACATAATTATTTATTGAATCCGTCATACCCAAGGCACATTTATATCAGCAATCAGCTATATTTTTACTTCTTTTGAAAATTTGGTTTTAGGTCTGTCTACCCATGAAATTTGAAACTTTGAAATGTGCTACCACAAAATACTTCTTTCCATCCAAAACCGGCAATAAAACTGAACTACGACCGTTCTGAATACCTTATATTTACATTTTGATTCAAATTTGTTCTAAGTTAAAGGATTCTCAAAATGTATTTATGTTTTCCTGAGAAAATTTTTGGAACGACCTTATAATTCAATATTATCTCTGACAAATAGTTTTCAATAAAATTTGTTAGCTGTTGTAATTCATGCCGGCCTTATACAAATTTGTCTTGTTCAATGCATGTATACACCTATAACCTACATGTAAACAGTCTTTATAGACCGATTTCAAGCTCAAAACCAAACTTTCTAGGACCGCTATCAATAATAAACAAGTCTATGGGCCATTATTATATGCGTTCATTTATATTGGATGGATCTGAAAACGCAGAATAAGCCAATTGGAAGACATTAAAAATTGAGTTTGTAATGCCAAGATTGTCCTCCTTGGGAGTTTATCGTCGCTTTTAACTTTATGTTAATCGGAACGTTTAAAAAAATCTGTTCGGAGAATCCAAACTGGATAAAGGAAGACATATAATAATGAACACTTGACTTTATCATACGTAACCATTTTGTATGGCCCAAACATTTGAATAAAAAAAACATTCACTTTTATTCACACACACACAATCTGGGATGAACGTACCTGGAAAATGTCCAGCCTAATGAGATGTCCTTGTAGTGAGTGGTGGGTTCCTATGTAAAATGTCCATCCGCACTTTCCCGGAACATGGGCCACACAGGTATGCGACTAGTGAAGCTGCCATTCAATTGACACTACTGCCCGCATCTAAAAGTAAAAAGGGTAACCATCGTAGTGATCAGAACGACACCAATGTTGATTAAAATTATACTTGCAAATAATTTTTTGTTGATGACTACAAAGAGCCCTGTATATGGGAAGCAGGTAGTTTAAGACTTTACTACGGCCTACTTAAATCATATACACCCATAGACGAAATTCCATCACTCATAAACATAGCGTGGAAGTATTTTAAACAAGCCACACTATGGTTTAATCCATTGTTGTCCTTAAATTGGGCAAATGATGGTGATACGATTTTTGCACTTTTGGCCCATTAGGAACCAAATTGTCTTTTAAGTACAAGACACCATCACTCCATTCAATGTACAGAATCTAACGTATATGCCGGTCGGAAGGTCCCCAACAAAACGAACGAACCTACAAAACGAAACAGAAATGAATAAAAGGGGGAAATGTAAAGAATTGTACAAAGATACTCACAAAGGGTTCCAGAACAATTCCAATGAGGTAGAAAAACAATGACTGTCGGGCGAACTGGAAAAAATTAAAGAAACCTTTGTAATTGTTACCTCAATGGAAATATTAAAATATGCACCTACTGTTGAGCAAACATTTTTTTACATCCAATGTTTTGTGTGTTTACATTCCTCTATGGAAAATTTGTAAATGCTTCTTCTTGTTAGACCTCTTCATGAATGAGACATTCAGGGTGAATGGAGTGTGAGAATGTTGCCAGATGGTGTAGTAAATATGATGGGTAGTATACATTGAAACATTCGACTAGTGAAGAATCTGTCGACGCCGACGGCGACCGCTCGACTTTACTAGTCTACGTTCATGTATATGTGTGAGTACATCCAAATGCATGAATGACGCTGAAATGTGCCGCTAGTTCTTAAAAACCACATGGATCAACCAATATGAAAACTTACCAGAAACTGATTAAATATGCCCGGCTTGGAATCTCCAGGGTGTGGGAGTTCCCCACGTTTGGAAAAAGAAGACCACACGCACATCGCCCTTTGCAAATTCCAAATTTCGCTCAGCAATGGGCGAAGTTTTGTTGCGTGGGTAGGCAATTTTTACCCTGTTGTCGGCGGTATCCAACCTAGTACCGTTTATTATATCAGGAAGCATGATCCAAACGAAGGATCAATGCAACACTCACCAACGTAGTTCATTTTATTAAATAAAATGGGTGGTTGATTCTGCCGCAACAAATTTTTTTAAGAAATTTGATGTGTCCTCACATCATGCGATCCTCAAAAAAGACTAAAGTAGAGAAGAAGGAAGTGTTGCCATGTCAACACAAAAAATCGGAGGGGTATGTTCAGTCAGGAGTTACCTTATCAATCAACTATGCAAAAAGTAGCCATTTCGGTATAATGGTTTTTGTTTTTGGCAAATTATTGGAAAATTGCAGGAAAATGGTGGAAATGCCCTGCGGTATAAAAGGAAAATTCCGAAGATTTGGAGGAGCTATTTGTCTATTGACCGCATAACATACAGGTTACCTGCTATAACTACATTTTTAGCCCAAAAAAAAAAACAGTGGTAATAATTCGACAAGTGTTGAACGTTTTGTTACTTTTATTTCTTTTTGTTTGTTTGTGGAGACAAATACTTAAAGTTTCCCGGTATTTTATTGTGTCAAAACGGAAACCAATTTTGGGAATTGTGCCACAAAAATATTTCTTTTGGTCTTTCTGCCGGCTGGAGAGCGTTCAGTCTTGGTGTTCCCACTACCAGCCACGGCCGGGCGTACCAAATCCAACGATCTATTTGACCACTTTTCTGGACAAATCGTGACGAAGTGAAGTGGGTGTAGCAGAGATTTTGGTCGGTTCCTCCTTGATTGATGGACAAGTTCCGAAAAGAGGTATTTGGCCAGAAAAGCGTTAATTTTGCCATTCGCTACAGGACGTCCCAGGTAACCTTTGTATGTGAGAATTTGATGAGTAATCCACTCTCAGTTGCGGTTTCCTGCAAGAAATAAGAAAGGCAGATAAATTAATTATTTACCAATATATCCATATTTGAAATCATAAAAAAAAATCCAATTTGAAATAATTGTCGCCACAGATATTTTGGATCTGTTGGCTAACAAAAGGAAAAGAATATTTAATAGAAATCCGTTAAGAGTCATAAATGTTAAAACTATCACTTTTATGCCAGTAATTTATAACCATATTTTTTTATAAGTATCATGAAAGACTATTAATATTAATTGTTGTGGTGTTTTGTGAGTGTCCGATATTGTATTACACATTTGTAAGAGATTTTAACGCCAGTGTCTTATTAACTGAATTTCATCGATTTTTTCAAGGGGATATAGAGTAGTTTTTTTTTTGCGTGAAGCCAAATTGGTCAATTAGACTGTCTTAAGCGAGCTCACTTAGGATAGGGTTATAAATTGATAAGTGGTCAGAAGACAGACCATATGCTCTAAATTCCTGTAGATAAAGCGACGATCATTTTTGATATTTTTACGATTTTTGGCTGGTGTTAGATTTTCAAATAATAGTTTAAAACGTCAGACAAAAAAAACAAATTGCTTAGTTTTAAGGTTTCTTATAAAAAAATAAATGTAAAATATGTTGATTTCTAGAGAAAATATTTAATATGTTTTAATTGTTCGTCTAAAAGGGGGAATACGTAAGGTGATGAGGTGAGTGTGTGTGTTTGTGGGGTTTCCGATAAAATTTATGTATGGAGGAGATTTGGAAACCATGGTTGGGTGGGCGGATGTGGGGGGGAAAAACATCGTTACCCTCTTGTCAAGGCAGGTGTTTTGTGTTTGTAGTGTGGTTGTGTATGTAGAGCTCAAATTCGTGTTCGCCCTGTGGGCTAGAGATGTTGGACGGGTTGAGGACCATAGACCCGAGACCGCTAGCTGCCGGAAGGTCCCCTCTAGCGCCGACTAACAGGGAGTCGTAACAAATTTGAAATGAAAAATACTTTCTTTGTATGTTTTTTCATTTGACATTTATTTCCTTTATAAAGTTTTTCATTTCTCATTTTCGTAGAAACAGAATTGAGCCTCATGTGTGTCCCGGTCCACACTAGAGAGATTTCATTGAAAAAATTTCACGAATTTATGCGTCTCTAGAATTTTTTAATGAAATTCACGCTTGTGTGGACCGGGACTATGGAATTCGATCAAAGAACGCATAATTTCATGAAATTATGTCAATGAAAACACTCTTCTGTGGACTTGGACATTAGAGTTGGGCAATCTACTTCCCGGAGTGGATCCATCTTTCTAGTTCATTTTGCCAAAAGGAACTAGTTCCTTAAAGTAGTTCAATAGTTCCAAATAGTTCCGAGATCGATATAGTGCAACGAATCTTTCTCTTTCATCGTTCTTTTCATTCCAAATTGTTCCGAGACCGAAGTGTTTTCATTACTTGGTGGATGAATTGACATAAAAATAAATAAATTGCAGCGAACAAACAGCAACAACGAAAGATTGACGTAGGCGTTAAATTGAAGGAACAAGAAAAACGAAAGGAACTATATGAACTAAAGGAACTATATAAACGCAAGAGCTGGATGTAGTCCCTTGGAACTAGTTCGTTCCGGAACTACACAACTCTTTTGGACTTAGCTCTCTCTTTTTTTGTGTGTGTTTTTCGCCTCTATATCGCCACAACAAATAGCTCTCTCTTTAGAAACTTTCACACGCCTACTTTGACATTTTTGGCGTTTCTGCCATTTTTCCATTCCCGTAAATTTTGGAAAAATATGTATGTGGAACTAATTTTCAACGGTTTGCTTATTTTACACTTTTACCTTTAAACAAGAGCTCTTCAAATGTTTTGCTACTTTTGCCAGTTTTACCATGTTCAAAAGTAAAGGAACAGACCAAAGGACTGGAACAAAGCTATTGTTTGTATTTGCAAAAATGCCACTTCAACCGGTTATCAATACCTGGTGAATAACATTTGGTCCCACTGCTATCATCTCAGTTTGCAGCTGTCAAATCAAAGTGACGTGGCCAGCAGCCACAGGCAGCGTTGTCAGTATTGGGGATTTTTCCCCAAAATGGGGAATTTTTATTTGAAATGGGGAAAAAAATTTCGACTTGGGGAATTGGGAAAATGTTGAGGAAATCTGAAAAAATATTTGGGGATTTTTGGGGAATTTCTTTTTATCATGCGGTTCGTCGATTGACAGCGTATGAGAACAGTGGATTGAATTGAAATAACATTTTCCATCATTTCTACTGCGGAAGGGGACTTAACTGCAGAAATGGATTTATGCAGAATCTGGATTGATGGGCAATGATGGAATTAAACTTTATTTAACATTCATGGTTCCAATTATAAAAGAGATAAATATGTTTAGGCCCGTTATTACATCCTTTCTGTAGTTAAATGTTGGCCGATATCGGACAAATAACCCTTTTTTATTTCTGCAAGGTTGCTCTAATAATGTGTTCCTTTTAAAATTTAAAGTGCGCCCAAAAACAAGAAAAAATTGAGAGCAAATTCATATTAACAAATCCGATTTGAGTAACTTTGATGTATACAGACTGTTTGCTTGAAATGGAATCGAAGATGTAATAAAAAATCCCTGGTAATGCGAACTTTATTCCTTATTTTTCTTAATGTAATATATAACAAAAAGGGATTTCAAAGAAAATATGTAAGAACGGGCCTTAGTCTAAGTTTTCAAACCGATGCACATTGCTAATATGCATTTTTCCCTGTGCACTCGAATATTGAAACCATTTTAAAAAAAAATTAAGAAGATATTGAAAAAATAGTGGAATCGATCGAAAACGACTTGGCCATGGACCTATGCTTTAATTTTGACTTGTACTTTTTTGAGTAAACAAATATTAAAGTTAAAAAGACCAGTGCCGAATATTTTAAACGCTGTTAATACAAATGCTGAAACCGATGCCTACAAATATGCAATTTTTAAACTTACAAGCAATTTTACCCCAATATACGAACCTTTTTAAAACCAGTTGTCAACACAAAAACTCCACGATTGTTTACGAATCGCAATTTAGAAAATTATCATTCGTAAATTGGAGATGGTATTAAATATGCTTCCCGTTCCAACAAGTAATTTGTAAGAGTCTTCTATTTTGAACCATATTCAGAAATAAAATGCAGTACGAGTTACTAGAATAATAAATTTTCTAACAACTCCATTTGTTGTAGAAATTTTGACCAACCTAAAGAAATGATAAGGTGTATGCATCAGCTAGTTAGCACCATCTGGCAGGAAGAACGCGTACCCGACGATTGGAACGTGACCATCCTATGTCCAGTCCACAAGAAGGGAGATAAGACTGTGTGCTCCAATTATAGGGGCATAAGTCTGCTCCCTATTGCATATAAGATTGTATCTGGCATATTGTGTGAGAGACTAAAGCCTATGGTCAATGAAATTATTGGACCCTATCAGTGCGGCTTTAGACCTGGCAAATCCACCATTGACCAGATATTTACCTTGAGACAAATCCTGGAAAAGACCCAAGAAATGCAGATCGACACCTTCCATCTTTTCGTCGATTATAAAGCAGCATTCGACAGCCCTATACGTTCAAAGGTGTTCCAAGCCATGTCTGATTTTGGTATTCCTGCAAAGCTCATTCGACTTTGTAGAATGACATTAACTGAGACGAGATCCTCAGTTAAAATTGGAAAGAACCTCTCCGAAGAGTTTACTACCAAAAGAGGTTTCAGACAAGGAGACGGCCTGTCGTGTGATCTATTCAACATCCTGCTGGAAAAGGTCATACGAGACGCGAAGGTCAAAAGAAATGGAACGATATACACGAACAGCCACATGTTACTGGCTTATGCCGACGACATTGACATCATGGGTCGATCGGTAAAGGAAGTAACTGACACCTTTGCAAAAGTCGAAAGAGAATCTGCTAAAGTTGGTCTGGCAGTAAACGGCGTAAAAACCAAGTTGATGGTATCGACGCGTAATATGTCCATAAACACCGCACCATCTGTGAATGTTGGTACCTATAATTTTGAGGTAGTAAAGGACTTCGTCTACCTCGGCACCGCCATAAACACAACAAATAACATCAGTTGTGAAATACGAAGAAGAATAGTGTTGGCTAACAGATGCTACTTTGGGCTGAGTAAGCAGTTTTGGAATAAAGCCACCTCTCGTCAAACTAAAATAACACTGTACAAAACACTGATACTACCCGTGCTAATGTATGGTTCCGAAGCATGGGTACTTGCTCAAGCAGATAAGGCAGTGCTTTGTGTGTTTGAGAGAAAAATTCTTCGAAAGATCTACGGGCCAATCTGTGTTGACGGCGAATATCGGCGTCGTATGAACATCGAGCTGTATCAACTATACAATGACATCAATATAGTTGAACGAATCGAGATACAACGATTGTGATGGCTAGGCCATGTTATAAGAATGAGTGATGATGAACCCGCTAAAAAGGCGTATAAATACGGGCCGCATGGAGGTTCTCGCAGATCTGGAAGGCCAAAGCTTCGTTGGAGCGAACAAGTGAAACGAGATATCACAAAGCTACATATCCCAGATTGGGAAAATACAGCAGCAAACAGAGAGGATTGGAGATTTTTTCTTAGTTCGGCTTATGGAACAAATGTTCTGTAAAAGGCCAGCTAAGTAAAGAAATGTTACAACTCTTTCATTACACAAATTTATATAAATCCAATGAGACTAATGATTCTGAATCACATGAAAGTGAAGCTTTCAATATCGTTAATTTAATTTATATATAAATGTATAGAATGAATTTTAATAGTAAAATAAAACTAATTTTGATTTTTTTGCAATTATTTGTTAAAAAATTTTTGGGGATTTTTTTGAGGAAATTCAATAAAATCTGGGGAATTTTGGGGAAAAGTTTTGGACAAGTTGGGGAAAAGAGTCTAAAAAATACTGGCAACGCTGGCCACAGGGAAAAAATTGAGAAAATTTTGTATTTCTAATTGGATCACTGCGATATATCTGGAAATTAGTTTATGTAAAAAACGAGAAATATATCCACAACAACTATAGAAAAAACAGTGATCCAAGTGATCTGAAACCCAATAAAGATGACGACCTATGAGGAGTTTATTCAGCAAAACGAAGATCGTGATGGTGTTCGTCTGACGTGGAATGTTTGGCCATCAAGTCGTATTGATGCCAGTCGATTGGTTGTTCCATTGGCTTGTCTTTACCAACCTTTGAAGGAGCGTCCCGATTTACCACCCATACAATATGAACCAGTGCTGTGCACTAGGGCTAATTGTAGAGCCATTTTGAATCCATTATGTCAAGTGGATTACAGAGCCAAGTTGTGGGTTTGCAATTTCTGTTTCCAAAGAAATCCTGTAAGTTGTGTAAAATATTTTAGCGTAGACAATATATTAACTTGTTTCTGTTCTTTTAGTTTCCACCCCAATATGCTGCCATATCAGAACAACATCAACCAGCCGAGTTAATCCCAGGCTTTAGCACCATCGAATATACTATTACAAGGGCACCATGTATGCCACCAGTTTTCTTGTTTTTGGTTGATACCTGTATGGATGAAGAGGAATTAGATGCCTTGAAAGATTCGCTGCAAATGTCATTGAGTTTGTTACCCCCAAATGCTTTGGTGGGTCTCATTACTTTCGGTAAAATGATACAGGTTCATGAGTTGGGTGCTGAAGGTTGCTCGAAGAGTTATGTATTTCGCGGAACCAAGGATTTAACTGCGAAACAGGTTCAAGAAATGTTGGGTATCGGACGCACGAATGCAGGAGGTCCTCCAGGCGCTCCCGTTGGCCCTGGCGGCCAACCAATGCCAGGTCAACAGCCACGTATGCCTGGTGCCCCTGGCCAACATGCTGCCGTTCCACCAGCCAATCGCTTCTTGCAGCCTATTTCGAAGTGTGACATTGCCCTTGGCGATTTGTTAAGTGAACTGCAACGTGATCCTTGGCCTGTGCCTCAGGGCAAGCGTTATCTCCGTTCAACCGGAGCTGCCATGGCCATAGCTGTGGGCTTGCTGGAATGTACCTATCCAAATACTGGAGCCCGCATTATGGCCTTTGTTGGCGGACCTTGCTCTCAGGGCCCCGGTCAAGTGGTCGATGATGAATTGAAACATCCCATTCGTTCACATCACGACATTCACAAGGACAATGTTAAATTCATGAAAAAAGCCATCAAACACTATGATACCTTGGCTCTTCGTGCAGCCACCAACGGGCATTGCATTGATATTTATTCCTGTGCTCTGGATCAAACTGGCCTCATGGAAATGAAACAATGTTGCAATTCGACGGGTGGTCATATGGTTATGGGTGATTCGTTCAATTCGTCACTGTTCAAACAAACTTTCCAACGTGTGTTTGCCCGTGATGCACGTTCCGATTTGAAAATGGCATTCAATGGTACACTGGAAGTGAAATGTTCACGAGAACTAAAGATATCTGGTGGTATTGGTTCATGTGTGTCATTGAATGTGAAGAGCCCATCGGTGTCGGATGTTGAAATTGGTATGGGCCAAACGGTTCAATGGAAATTGTGTACGCTAAATCCCAGCTCTACAATGGCATTCTTCTTTGAGGTGGTTAATCAACATGCGGCACCTATACCACAAGGCGGTCGTGGTTGTATACAATTTATAACACAATATCAACATCCCAGTGGTCAGAGGCGTATACGTGTAACAACATTGGCAAGAAAGTGAGTTAAAAATTTGTTGAAAAGTATTTAGAAAAAAGGACTGACGATGTTTTTTATAGAAAAGTTCATCGAAGATGATTTTTTTATAGAAAAGTTCATCGATGATGAATTTATTTATAGGGACAAGTTTATTTATATATATGTATTTATTGATAGGGAAAATTTTATTGTGGAAAAAAGTTCATCGACAATGAATTTGTTATGGAAACATTTCATCGTCGATGAATTTTTTTTATCGAAAAAAGTTCAACGACAATGAATTTTTCTTATAGAAAAGTTCATCGACGATGAATTTTTCTTATAGAAAAGTTCATCGACGATGAATTTTTCTTATAGAAAAGTTCATCGACGATGAATTTTTCTTATAGAAAAGTTCATCGACGATGAATTTTTCTTATAGAAAAGTTCATCGACGATGAATTTTTCTTATAGAAAAGTTCATCGACGATGAATTTTTCTTATAGAAAAGTTCATCGACGATGAATTTTTCTTTTGGAAATTTTTTTTATGATTTTTTATTTTTGTAGATAAAATCTCATCGGAAAATGTATCTTCGGTAAATTTTTGGAAAATTTATCTTCGGTAAATTTTTGGAAAATTCATCTCCAAAAAATTTTCTATAGTTCATTGACCTTTGTTGCTTTATAACATTCTTTTTCCTAAACATAATTTTTCTATTTTTTAGCTGGGCGGATGCTACATCAAATATCCACCATATAAGCGCAGGTTTTGATCAAGAAGCCGCTGCAGTTATAATGGCGAGAATGTTGGTTTATCGCGCTGAAACCGATGAAGGTCCCGATATATTAAGATGGGTTGATAGACAGCTTATTCGTTTGGTAAGTTCAAAAATTACCATACCTTCTCGCTCTACGAAATTTTCTAATTCTATTTCTTGTACTTTCTCTTTACAGTGCCAAAAATTCGGTGAATATAGTAAAGATGATCCAAATAGTTTCCGTTTGGCTCAAAATTTCTCACTCTTCCCACAATTCATGTATCATTTGCGTCGTTCACAATTTTTGCAAGTTTTCAATAATTCACCCGATGAGACCACATTCTATAGACACATGTTAATGCGTGAAGATTTAACGCAATCACTGATTATGATACAACCAATATTGTATTCATATTCATTCAATGGACCACCAGAACCTGTACTACTTGATACATCATCGATACAACCGGATCGTATCTTGTTGATGGATACGTTCTTCCAAATATTGATATACCATGGTGAAACCATTGCCCAATGGCGTGCTCTTAAATATCAAGATATGCCAGAATATGAGAATTTCAAGCAACTGCTACAAGCTCCGGTAGATGATGCCCAGGAAATTCTGCAAACACGTTTCCCAATGCCACGTTATATTGACACAGAGCACGGTGGCTCTCAGGCGCGTTTCTTGCTATCGAAAGTTAATCCCTCACAAACACATAATAATATGTATGCTTATGGTCAGGTAAGTGGCACAGACAATAAGAGAATTTTTTGTTTTCTTTTTATTTTGTTGGTTTTTATTTTCTTTTTTTAATTTGCAAATTTTTCTTGTTTTTGTTCTTTTGAAAAAATGAATGATTTTAATTGTATCCTGTGTTGTCCGTCCCCATCATGTTTGTTAATCTCTAACAAATAATGACCCTGAATTATAATAACAACAACAGCCGCCAATTGGCCAATCAATGGTATTTACCCAGACATTTTTTTGTTTTTTTACAACCCCCCAAAGAAGGGCTAATGCAATATGGCCCTTATTAGGAAGTAAATTGTTATAATTTGGTGGAGGTTATATTTGTTTGTTGTTGTCAACAAAACAACTTATGGTGTTGGTTGTGTGTTAATGCCCTTCTTATCTTATCAGTTCCCATACATATATTTTGACCTTTAATTTGTAGTAATGGCATTGCATTGACAAATTTTTAAACAATTTTAAGATAACAATTATTTGTGCTTTTAACTGCTTCCTAGTCTAGTGACTGCTTATTCCTCCTAATATACACATATTTCTAAACATGTTCCTTAACACATTTTTCCATTTTGTTTGCCTTTCTAGGATGGTGGTGCTCCCGTACTCACAGATGATGTTTCTCTACAATTGTTCATGGAACATTTGAAGAAATTGGCTGTCTCTTCGACAACATGAATTCATGCTCGGAAGGCAAGCTGGTGGTGTCATCGTTTTATGACAAGTCTACGCAATATTTTAGCATTTGCTACAACTCACATTAGACGGTATTTATCTTGGCTATAAAGGAAAAACAAAAAACAAGTGAAAGAGATTTTTGGCGTGTGTGTTTTTTTATTTTCTTCTATTCTTTTCTTTGTTTACTCTACATTTATATCGTAAGTTAAGTCTGGCATTATGCGTTTCAAATGTGAGAAGTCTTAATGCATGTGTTTTCTCTTCGTAATAGTAATTTTAATTATTCCAAATAAACAAATGAATCATAGCCAGAAAGGATGTTATTAAGCAAACATATAAGACTACAACAATTATGAAAAAAAAAATACATTCGAAAATAAAAAAAATACATTCGAAAAAACAACAACAAAACAAATATGCAAACGAGAACCTTAAATTGGTGTAGAGATTTTCATTTCATTCCGGAGTACTTCCGAGTTTTTTCCGTAGCGTATGAAGAAGATAACAAAAATGTTTCTTTTCTTTTTTTCTTGACAAACATTACACCAACAGCATTGTGTACAATCTTTACACGTCAGTCGATAATTTAACCAGAGCAGTATATTGGTGATGGGGAGCCACCTGGTGTAGTGTTAAGCACGTCTGCCTTGTACTCTTAACGTCTGCGATTCGATTCCCAGACCGACATTACCTGAGTATTCCAGCCATGTAAAACTCTCTTTGAGGACCTCAGTGACAACCGCTTCAGGGAATTGCCTTCTCGGCTCGCTGAGAAATGTTTCAGAGAAGTCATCAACTTTGCAACTGTCAGAACTATTTTTTACTGGTATAAATTATAACTTAGCAGATGCTGTAGAAATCGCAGTGGAACGAGATGATTTCCGTCGAGAAATTTTGTAGACCAGCATAAAAGAAACAAATGGCTAGAGCATCTGAAGAGTTTCAACGGTTAAATTGCATTCCAGGAGGTACTTCCTCAACTAGCTCAAGTAGCTATATTTGGCGACGATGCTGTGGCAGATCAGCGGATGGACTCCAATCGATTCAACATACATTTTGTGGAGCACCCGGAAAGTGATAGGGCGAAAAGAAGAGTTTTGCGTCGCATTAGAACTCTTCCAGTGGAATATGAACCACCGCAGTTCTCCAGAGCAATTGGTCCAGAACGCATTTCAATGATCATGTAGAATGAACTAAGTGAACCTGGAATAGATTATTTAATGAATATGCTCAATTTTCCGTTAGCCATCCACATAGTTGCCTAAGCTTGGAAAATGGGCAGGGGATCCCGCTATTGAAACTTGGGAAAGATGCGAGAAAGCAACAATCTTACAGTCCGAACTCTTCTCTCGTCATAACAAAGATTCCTGAGGGTACATAAGCAGCTGGTATTCTTGCTTACGTTATTTCTGATAGAATACTAAAAGGAAAATGGAATTTGGCACGGTCGATCTGTGCCGGGATGGCGGAAAACCCAAGACCAATTTGAAATTTTGTGACATCCGTATGAACTCAAGATTCGGTGAGATGCAATAGATGTCGGTAGTAGGTGCATTTCAGGGGTTCACCTCACTCATTCATGTTGCTGCGTGAACACAGCCTCCAGTAAGTCGTTGTTGTTGTTGTAACAGTGTTTTTATTATGTTTATTTGTTCGTTCCTCTGTTCAATCTGGCTCTGGGTCTATCTCCAGTTCCAGAAAAGTGGCTGCTTCGATGGGATGTAGCCACAGATCCACTGGAGTTAGATGGGTAGGTTTGGCGGGGCAGTTAAAAAGGTGTTGTGTGTCGTGCGGGCCCATGCCGCATACTGGGCATATGTCTTGCACGGTGCGATCGATTTCCGCCCAATACGAATTTAGGCGACTGCAATATCCCGAGCGTAGTTGAGCCAAAACTACTCTGGTTTGTCGTGGCAGCTGACGCTCCTCAGCTGCGATAGATGGAGGATGTACTCCGAGTACTTTATATACACTATAATTGCTTAAGGCCTTGGCAACTGCGTCCGTGTGAATGCTATTCAATCCTGCTTGATATGCTTGTTGATCTAGGGGTTCTCTCCTGTAACGTTGGACCTCTCCCTCTAGAGCATGGATATCCTTCCTGATCTTCCTGAATGGGCCGGTCCTACCCACAAGATGGTTATTGGGATGGCTCACACGATAACATCCAAGCAGGTACTGCAACGAAAGCATCTCATTGTGGAGGCACCCTGTCGCTGTTCTCAGGGCGGCATTCTGGCAAGTTTAAATCTTTTTCCAGTTCGAATCACGCAATCTCGGGGTCCAGACTGGAGCCGCATAGCTTACCACAGACCGACCTATCGCGTTATACGTGGCCAACAAGGTTTCTTTATCTGCACCCCAAGTGCTGCCGGGCAGGGACTTGAGGACCTTGTTCCTACTTTTCAACTGTCGCAGATAGCTGTGGCGTGTGCGCACGAAGTGAATGTAGTGTCGAATGTGACCCCCAAAATTTTAGGGCAGTTTGTGGTCGGAATTCAGCTACCGTCGACCACGACATTCAACTCACGTCCAAACTGCGCTGTCCATGTGGTGAACAGAGTGGCTGTAGATTTTGTGGGGGAATTCTGCATATTCCTCGAATGGAAAAAGGTGGTAAGATCGGTTAAATAGTTGTTCAGTCTCTCACAGATGTTATCAGGATAGGTACCCGACGCCAGGATCGTGCAATCATCCGCATACGTCACGATCTCAATGCCGTCTGGAGGGGGTGGAATACAGGAGAGGTAGAGGTTAAACAGTTCCGGAGATATCACCCCACCTTGGGGAACTCCCTGTTTCACTCTACGGGGTTTGGACTTCTTATTCCTGAATTCCACGTACGACTGGCGTCCACACATATAGTGCCTATCCAACGTTTCAAGCTTGGCCGGAGGGTTTTCTGCTCAATGTCCTCAAACAGCGTGGAGTGCCTGACTGTATCAAAGGCTTTTGATAAGTCAAGCGCCACCATCACTGTTCTATCGCACGGCCGTCTCTGGTTGAGTCCTTTACAGATATATGTGGTAATGGCGTGCAGCGCTGTTGTGCCATGCTGATGATCGGCAACTTGATAGCTATTTCTGATACTGGGGAGGAGCAAGGCCTCAAGTGTCTTTGCTTTGCGACAAAAGCGAAATCGGTCTATACGATGCATCCTTGTCTGGCTTCCGTAGTGGGACCACCCTGCCCATTTTCCAGACTTCGGGAACAATGAGGGTGGCTAGCGACAAGTTGAAGGCTTTGGTGAGATACTCGACTCCCGGCTCATCCAGCTGCTTCAACATTACCATGGAGATTCCATCAGCGCCCAACGCTTTGGATGATTTAGCGTTCCTGATGGCATTGGCAACATTATCCATTGTAAATTGTGGTGGTTCATCCTCGGCAGGAAGAGATCCCTCTGCTGGGAAATTTGGTCTTACTTCGGGTATTCGACCAGCAGGGATATGGCGAGCGGCTGCAGCAGTGATGATGTCCCGGAACGTCCTTTCCGCTACCCGAAAATCAGAAGGATTGGGCAATTCTTTGAAGTGAATCAGCTTTTTTATGATTGACGAACGTGCGACGTTCAGAGGTGATGAAGTCGGGTGGTCTGCTAATGGACACAATTATGGGGAGATGGTCTGATCCAAGGGAAATGACGGGTTGCCAGGTAACGTAATTTGTCATACCAGGTGACACGATGGTTATGTCAGGCGAACTGTGACACTCTCCTCTAATTCTGGCAGGGGCGTCCTCATTGACCGTGCAAAACGTAGAGCTATCAATCTGCTCAGCCAGCGCTGTACCTCTCTGGTCGTTTCCGAGGGCCGAATGCCACATCTCATGAAGTGCATTAAAATCCCCCAGGACCAGACGATTATGACCTTGCAAGAGCGGGCTAATGTCAGACCTATAATCAGGGATACAGCTATTTCTCGGCGGGATGTGTACATTCAGCAACTCTATCTCGGCAGCTCCACACTTGACTGCTACCCCCATGCATTCCATGTACGGGTCATTAGAGACAGGCTCAAGCGAGATAGGTCTGTATTGGACAGACTGGTGCAATAGGAAAGCCAATCCCCCACCTCCACTTCTGGTGCGATCTTTCCTCAGAACATTGTAACCATCACAATGCTCTAAGCTGTGGTTGTTGTTCAGCTTGGTTTCCTGCACCGCCGCGACCTTGATGTTCTTCCGACTCATAAAATCTACTATCTCCTCGATCTTACCTCGGAGTCCATTGCAATTCAATTGCAAAAAGGCTGCATTTCGGGGATTGGGACAACAACGGCTGGTGTTAAAGGCTGCGTGTGCGGTTGTTGTCGAGGGGACTGCGGGGGAGTTTCGTAATCAGACGACGAGGGAGTCTCGCAATCCGACAACGATTCACTGGGGACTGTGTTCACGCAGCATGCAGCAACATAGTCCCTGTCGTAGTCCCTCACGTGGACGAGTCCAGAGCAACCCCTTAGATGCACCCACTCCTTACATCTATATCATCTCACCGAAGATTGGATGTGGGTGAAGATGCGGATGTGACAAACTGAGCACAGATATATTGGTCCTGGGTATTCCTCCGTCCCGGCTCGGACCAATAGAATTCGGAGCAGGCATTCCGGGATATGCTGCTCCAAATACAGAAAAACGAAACAAATACAAACATGTACACACTGAGGTGGCAGCCGCTGGCCGGAACATTGGTTTTGTGTTGTTCCGGGTCTATCCGGTACGAAAGAACCCGCTGCCGTGGGATTGCCAGTAAGTCGTCGTCGTCAGCAGTATATAAGACTCACCAGCAGCCCCAAAAACGTCAGCCGCACACGGTTGTTGAAGTTCGAATCCCTGGAAATGCGTTAATTTTACAATTTAATTGCAATGAACTTAGAGAAGTAAAGTTGGGAGGTTAGCTTTCCTATTGCACCAGTCTGTTCAATGCAGACCTGTCTCGCATGAGCCTGGCTCTAATGATCCTTACCTAGAAAGTAAGAGGGTAGAAGTCAGGTGTGGAACTGCTGAGTTTGAGTTGCTTAACGTATACACTGCCGCTCACTTGAATAGAACCCCCTGCAAAATTTTTTTCAACCTCCATTTTTTTCTGAATTATACAAGTTATGAAGTTTTGAAGTTTTATTATATTTTGCTTCATGTGTTTGGAGTAAACTTAGTCATTCATTTGCATTCAAATCCAATTTGTATAAGAATTATACAAGGAAAAGAAAATAAAGTGAGAAATTGAAGTAAAAAATTTGGCTCATTTGAATAGAACCCCCCTTTAAAACTTGGGAATACAGAAAGATTGTATTAGAATATCGATGTATATTCACTCTATATTGAAAACGAAGTACTTTCAGTAATATTCAGTAAAAGTATATCCCTCCTGATTAAGGATACACCCGTATATCCTGCTTTGGCAAGGATTCTTTAAATAATCAGGTTTAATGCCTAACAAAGCTTGCTTTTTTCATTCAACAAGTTTATTTTTGGAAGCGTACTGTCTCCTTTAGTCGTATACTTTAGTCATAAGTCATTCCCATACATTTTAGAGAATATTTACCGCTGTAGAATATGACAGCCCCTCCAGGATATCCGCATTTCTTTTCAAAATTTTAAGTTTTGGTGACTCGAAGTGTACAAAAGTTTATAAAATCGTGATGAAATTTCCACGCTTCCAAAAATTAATTTGTTGAAAGAAAAAAGCAAGCTTTGTTAGGCATTACACCTGATTATTTAAAGAATCATTGCCAAAGCAGGATATACGGGTGTATCCTTAATCAGGAGGGATATACTTTTACTGAATATTACTGAAAGTACTTCGTTTTCAATATAGAGTGAATATACATCGATATTCTAATACAATCTTTCTGTATTCCCAAGTTTTAAAGGGGGGTTCTATTCAAATGAGCCAAATTTTTTACTTCAATTTTTCACTTTATTTTCTTTTCCTTGTATAATTCTTATACAAATTGGATTTGAATGCAAATGAATGACTAAGTTTACTCCAAACACATGAAGCAAAATATAATAAAACTTCAAAACTTCATATCTTCTATAATTCAGAAAAAATGGAGGTTGAAAAAAAAATTTGCAGGGGTGTTCTATTCAAGTGAGCGGCAGTGTATATGCCACTGATTAATAGCTGTATTCCAGGCTATAGACCCAACATTAGATCGCTTTTAGAAGGTCATAGAGTTTCGGCCATCAGCTGCCAACACCGTATCAAATCTATGTTTCCACGTAGGTTGCATGCTGCTGCAACAACAACACCTTTGAACGTCGCACTTTCATCAATCATGGAAAATCTAATTGGTCTAATTTCAGAGAGTTCACCAATCATCGAAATTGAAATTTCATCATTTTTCCCAGCGGCGTGACTAGCAAATGAGCATGATGAGCTTCGTCGAGTGAATCCTAATGACCTCGGAATTAGGGAGCTGACACAGGAAGTTAACAGGTTAGTCAGTGAGCACAGGAGTAACAAGTGGCTAGATCATTTGAAACATGGAGCCGAAATTAGTGAATTGTGGGCAACGGTAAAGTCACTGTCGCTATCCGCAGGGTCACGCTACTCAAGCCACACAAGGATCGCAAAGACTTTCGATGCTTTACTCCTCCACAGTATCAGAAATAGCTATCCAGACCGATTATCAGCATGGGTTCCGTAAGCATCACGAACAATTAGAACAAGAACTTTTTTATACTGTCAAGCCTTGGTCGCCAGTGGAATTCCGGAACATGAAGCAGAACCCCCTTGAGAGAAACAAGGAACTGTTTAACCTCTCCGGAACTGTTTAACCACTATCTCTCCTGTATTACGCCCCCTCCAGACGCCATTGAAATTGAAACGTATGCGGATGATTGTACGATCTTGGCGTCAGGTACCTTCCCTTTAGTCATTTTTGAGAGGGTAATCTTCTATTTCATTGATCTTACAACCGTTTTCCACGCGAGGAATATGCAAATATTCGCCTCTAAATCTACGGTCACTCTGTTCACCACATGGACGACAAAGGTGAGAACTAAGTTGAATCTCATGGTCGATGGTAGCAGAATTCCGACGAAAAACTACCCCAAAATGCTAGAAGTTATAATCGACAGCATTTTCATGGTAGTCAATTCCATATCCGGCAGCACTTGAGGTGACCACATACATATAACAGTCTGGGGTAAGCTATGCGGCGCCAGTATGGTCCGCGAATATAAGTGCAACGCAAATGGCACGTCTGATGTTTTCCCCCAAGATCGGAATCGAAACGCATATAATTTTGACTTTACATATTCTCACAGGAAAAAGTCTAACGGAGTAATATGAGACGATCTTGGTGGTCAGTCGACTGGTCCAAAACGTGCTCGCCGAATTGTTCTTTCAATAAATCCATTGATTAATGTGATGTGTGGGAAGTGTCGCCGTTTTGTTGAAACCAAATGTCGCCGAGATTACAAGCTTCAATTTCAGATATCAAATGGTCAGTTATCACGACGCAATAACGGCCGCCATTGACGATGAAGTCCTAACCGGCATCATTTTGAAGAAATAGGGTCCGACGATTTTTTCTGGCAGCTCTTCAATCTCTTTAAGCTGCTCTTCTTCCCAAATGTGGCAATTTTGCTTCTTTACTGTATCTATAAAACCAGAAAATTGCCTCATCACTGAACAAAATTAAGCACTCCCTACAAAACGCGAATTTTCGTAATAAAGTTGAATGATTTGTAAACGTTGTAGATGCGTTTCCATGATAAAATGTCAAACAGTACTAAACAAAAATAATATGAAAACGTGACACGATTCTCGCGTGATGTGTCAAAAAAGGCTGTTGAAAAAAGTACCTCTTGTTGGATCTCCCGTTATATTTGAAAAAAAAGCGTTTACGATATTTTTATGATTCTCAGAAGTAAACAAATTAGTGAGAAACAAATGTTATGTCAGTTTGGTTATCTCATGTAGTTCTAATGTTTATTTTTATACCCTATACCACAATGTGGAAAAGGGTATTATAAGTTTGTTTTGGTAAAAATTCATGTAACACCGCGAAATATTCGTCGGAGACCACCAATGTGGTATACCAATCTTCATATCTCGACGAGATAAAGCGATTTTGAGATGTGTGTCCGTCCGTCCGTCCGTCCGTCTGTCCATTATAAATTGTAAACACGCTCCAGGCCGCAATTATGGACCGATCGTCACGAAATTTTGTGTGGATGTCGGGTTCAGATCAGAATAGATCCCAATTCTTATTGGTGATGATCGCGAAATATTTAGCGGGTGAAATGGACCAAAAACATAATATTTATCCAATTTTCTAGCGGCTCTGTAGGTCTCAATAATAGTCCGATCAACGCGTAATTTTAAATAAGGTAAGAGTATATCACATAGGAGAAGCTTGCAATTCGAGATGGCGATCGGATAATATTTAGAGGGTTAAATGGACCAAAACCTTTGTGTGAAAATTGTGAAAATTTTTAATTTACAGCTTATATCTTAATTCCTGGAAGTGACATTCCCGACAAGTGAGATATACTTGAAAGTGGAACGCTTGACCTTTCAATTGATGCCAATTATGTTGGTGTACATGCTAAGATAACAGAGTTACAGCCTAATATATTCCATTATTTGTTTGTAGTGTAATAATAAACTCGCTAGAAGTCGCAATTATACATCAATAGTCACGAAATTTTGCACCGGGTAAGAGTATAGGTCGAAAAAGATGCCTACAATTTTGAATGATGATCTGATATTCTTAAGCGGGTGAAATGGACCATTACTTTTGTATGAAAAATATAAAAATTTTATTTTTGGTCGATATTTTAATTCCTTGAGGACATATATATTTCGCAAAGTAGCCTAGATATGGAAAAAAAACTACTGACCTTTCCTCTGATGTAAATTGCAATAAAGTGTTTGCTAGATAACGGGCCTACTGCCTAATATATAATGGGTTCTGTGTAGAGAACCACATTTTTATCCCATGCTACATATTGTCTCTCCAAAAATTTATGTAACACCACAAAATATTCATCCTAGACCCCTTATTTGGTATGTCAAAATTCATATCTCGACGAGACAAAGCGATTTAGCGATGTGTGTCCGTCCATTAAAAATTGTAAACAAGCTTAAGGCCGCAATTATGGACCGATTGTAAAGAATTTTTTAAGGAGGTTGGGTTCGGGCCAGAATAGAAATGATTAGCTTTTGGTGATGATCGTGAAATGGACCAAAAACAAAATTTTAACGAATTTTGTAGCGGCTCTGTAGGTCAAAATTTTAAACAAAGTTTGAGTTTATGATGAAGAAGAAGCGTACAAACCAACGTGAAGATCAGCTAATACTTAGCGGGTTAAATGAACTGAAACTTTTGTGTGAAATTGGTAAAAATTTCAATAACGTAGCGGTTAAACACCGGAAGTAGTAGTACTACATAAGTGGGGTTCATTACATTTTAGTTTGTGTGAACTAAATTTTCCTTTCCTGCTACAAAAGTCTCTTTGTCATGCTAGATAACTTTTTGGTTTTGGTTATAAGTATTATACATTACATCTCTAATATTTGATAATTAAATGTTCACAATCATTGAAAAGAAGTTCCGTGGAGAGCGATTGTCCAGGGATAGTGGTATAGGGTATCCCATGGTCGGCTCCGTCCGACTATAGACTTTTCTTACTTGTTAATTATATATCTGCTTGCAGTGACTTCAAAAAAATTGCCCATAATTCTGATAAATTCATTAATTCGCCTTATAATTAATATTTTATGTAATCTTATGTAGAAACTCATCACGCTATGATACAAGAGTATGAGGTTGTAAAAAAGTCATAACCCTAATAAACACACCATTTGTATTTTAAAATATTATCCAATAGCGGTTGCTTTTAGTGCAACGTTTTCTTCCGGCATCCTTCACTGAATACATTTGTAATAGTGTATGTAAATCAAAGATGTTTTCAACATAAGTTTTTAATTCAATTTTCAATTAATTTCAATAAGAAAGTATTATGTATAGAATTTTGGTACACAATATGCTACCCCAGATAGCATTTAGAAGACTGTTTTTTCAAAAATCACATTGAGGAGTCTTTTTAGAGTCCTTTTGGTGATCAAAAATTGATTAAGTCGCTTGTGTGATCAGAAAGGGACTCGAAAGTGACTCCCTGTAATGATTAAAAAGAGTTCAATTTAAAATACAACAACAAATGTGTAGCAATCACAAATAAATCATTGAGGTGTTTAAAATGTGACAATTTTTTGTTATTTATTGTCACATTTTGATCATCTGGAAGATTGAAAAATGCTTAATCAAAAAAGGGTCATACAGGTGTTTGAAAAGTGATTATAATTATGTATACTCTGATCATATTTTGAACAGTTAGGTGATTAAAAACTGATTGCTTTGTTTTATTTTTATTTGGGTGTAAATAAAAAAATAAAATTCTCATATACACTTTCTACAAAATTTTGATATAAATGTAACGTATAATATTAAAGGTACAGACAAACACAACACAACAGGTTTTGCCAAGTGAAATGAAGAAGCAGTATACTAACCACCAAGCAACATAAAGGATAATTAAAAGACATAACAAAGCAGAAAAGACTATAAAACAAAGAAAAGAAACAAAGAAGAATAAAAAATAAAATTTTTTTAATTTATTTCGTCTAACAAAAAGACTCATAAATGACTCCCTAAAGACTCATAAATGATTATAAACATGACTCTAAAAAGACTCGAAAAAGGGTCCGAAATTAATCAACAAAACACCAATAAATGATTGAAATACGACTCGAAAAAGACTCATTTGTGATTTGTTTAGAAGAGTCGCCTGAGGTTATGTTTTCCTACCGACAAAGGAGTCATTTATGATCAGAAAATGAGCTCATATTCTAGCTTTTTAATCGTGCAGTCGGATCAAAAAAGACTCGAATTTGATTAAAATTTTCAAAAAATGCTGACTGGGACGTTCTCAAAAACAAGTAGCATACACATATACAAACATACGCATCAACATTAATAGGACAATGTTAAATGCATTCAAGCACAACAAGAAATATACACATACACAATGTTCACACACAGACGTTCAAATGTGTTAAAACGGCAACTTGTTGAACGCCATACTATATTTGTTTTGCAACAGAGGCGTGTTTTAAGGCTTTGTCATGAGTGTTACTCATACGCCCCAATTACGGACAACCGATTTGTGGCGTATACATTACGTGCACAAATAAGAATCAATTTAAGATTTAGGTTCCATATTTTCTTTTGCATACTTTAGGGGGCTGTTGTTATGTATATTAATGTGTTTCCAGAGAGAGAGAGAGTCGTTCTCTGCCATTTATTTAAAATCTTAAATCGTTTCTTCGGTATGACAACTTTTCTAGTTGTGATAGTCTCTCAAAAATATTGTTTAACAAATCCACGTTTATTGCACTGATGGTTCCTCAAAATTGCCATAAAGGCCACGTCCCTGCTAAAGGGGATAAAACATATACACACATACATATAATGTCAGAGAGGTATTGTTGACATGCACTGAACAAAACAGTGTTAAATCTTACAGACTCCATCGCACACACACACTCATACATTGACACAAACTTCATCACAGAATAATACAACGTTAATAACGGTTTGTTGGCCTTTTTTTGTTGGTTGGAAATTCTCATCCATATCGTCTGTCGTAGATGTCAGTTCAAAAAACCAGCCGTATAAAATGAAGTATCGACATATTGATACTTTTCAATATTGCCTCGGGCTTCGTGGCGCTAACACCTGTTGAATTCGCGCTGGTAACGGGTTTTTGTTTAACCAATGTATGGTTAAAGCGCGGTTAACACACAAAAGCTAACAGCAACCGATAGATTTCTATTAATGGTGGTTTTGTTTTTTTGAAGCATATTTTTAGGCTCTCCATTATTATCGTGAACGAAGTGTTTACATTGAGCACATATGCTTAAGTGATGTGATTGTGATTGCTACAATTTCGGTTTATGTGTATTCGTGTGAACCACATGTGTGTGGGTGTGTGTAAATTTAAATATAAAAATAAAGTGGTCATGACCACAGCCATATGTCGGAAATTTAATTAAAACTTTGAACACAAAAAAAGTCTATAAATTAATTTGTATTGTAACAGCAAAAAAGGAAGAAGAAGAAACTAGTAAATATGTCTGAAACGGAACCAAAACAACAAAGTGCAACAAATGTTCCATACAAAATGGATACTACACATGAATCTCAACATGCCTCAACACTAAATCCGACCTACAATCAACGACGTACCTCCAGTCCAAACTATGGTACATCGAATCGCAACATGATTGCAGTGATTGTCTATTTGGCTTTGCTATTGGATAATGTGCTATTAACAGTAATTGGTAAAATTATTGACAGTTCTGAAATTTCATTTTGAATTTGAATTTATAGAGAAAAATGTTGACTATCAGAACAAGAATCATGTTAAAAGACTTTGAGATCAAGACAAATAGGTGTGGATTTTTTAACAATATTTTTTCAAGGACTATTAGACAATATTTTTAACAAAATTTTTCTCAAGGACTATCAGACAAATAGGCGTGGATTTTTTAACAATATTTTTTCGGGGACTATCAGACAAATAGGCGTGGATTTTTTAACAATATTTTTTCGGGGACTATCAGACAAATAGGCGTGGATTTTTTAACAATATTTTTTCAAGGACTATCAGACAAATAGGCGTGGATTTTTTAACAATATTTTTCCAAGGACTATCAGACAAATAGGCGTGGATTTTTTAACAAAATTTTTTCAAGGACTATCAGACAAATAGGCGTGGATTTTTTAACAATATTTTTTCAAGGACTATCAGACAAATAGTCGTGGATTTTTTAACAATATTTTTTCAAGGACTATCAGACAAATAGGCGTGGATTTTTTAACAATATTTTTTCAAGGACTATCAGACAAATAGGCGTGGATTTTTTAACAATATTTTTTCAAGGACTATCAGACAAATAGGCGTGGATTTTTTAACAAAATTTTTTCAAGGACTATCAGACAAATAGGCGTGGATTTTTTAACAAAATTTTTTCAAGGACTATCAGACAAATAGGCGTGGATTTTTTAACAATATTTTCTAAGGACTACTAGGAAAAAAGGCGTGAAACATAAATTTTTCAAGGTTATTAAACAAATGTGCATGGATTTTTTAACAATATTTTTTCGGGGACTATTGGACAAATAGGCGTGGATTTTTTAACAATATTTTTTCGGGGACTATTGGACAAATAGGCGTGGATTTTTTAGCAATATTTTTCCAAGGACTATTGGACAAATAGGCGTGGATTTTTTAACAATATTTTTCCAAGGACTATTGGAAAAATAGGCGTGGATTTTTTAGCAATATTTTTCCAAGGACTATTGGACAAATAGGCGTGGATTTTTTAACAATATTTTTTCAAGGACTGTTGGACAAATAGGCGTGGATTTTTTAACAATATTTTTCCAAGGACTATTGGACAAATAGGCGTGGATTTTTTAACAAAATGTTTTCAAGGGCTATCAGACAAATGGGCGTGGATTTTTTAACAATATTTTTTCGGGGACTATTGGACAAATAGGCGTGGATTTTTTAACAATATTTTTTCGGGGACTATTGGACAAATAGGCGTGGATTTTTTACCAATATTTTTCCAAGGACTATTGGACAAATAGGCGTGGATTTTTTAACAATATTTTTCCAAGGACTATTGGAAAAATAGGCGTGGATTTTTTAGCAATATTTTTCCAAGGACTATTGGACAAATAGGCGTGGATTTTTTAACAATATTTTTTCAAGGACTATTGGACAAATAGGCGTGGATTTTTTAACAATATTTTTCCAAGGACTATTGGACAAATAGGCGTGGATTTTTTAACAAAATGTTTTCAAGGGCTATCAGACAAATGGGCGTGGATTTTTTAACAATATTTTTTCGGGGACTATTGGACAAATAGGCGTGGATTTTTTAACAATATTTTTTCGGGGACTATTGGGCAAATAGGCGTGGATTTTTTACCAATATTTTTCCAAGGACTATTGGACAAATAGGCGTGGATTTTTTAACAATATTTTTCCAAGGACTATTGGACAAATAGGCGTGGATTTTTTAACAATATTTTTTCGGGGACTATTGGACAAATAGGCGTGGATTTTTTAACAATATTTTTCCAAGGACTATTGGACAAATAGGCGTGGATTTTTTAACAATATTTTTCCAAGGACTATTGGACAAATAGGCGTGGATTTTTTAACAATATTTTTCCAAGGACTATTGGACAAATAGGCGTGGATTTTTTAACAATATTTTTTCAAGGACTATTGGACAAATAGGCGTGGATTTTTTAACAATATTTTTCCAAGGACTATTGGACAAATAGGCGTGGATTTTTTAACAATATTTTTCCAAGGACTATTGGACAAATAGGCGTGGATTTTTTAACAATATTTTTCCAAGGACTATTGGACAAATAGGCGTGGATTTTTTAACAATATTTTTTCAAGGACTATTGGACAAATAGGCGTGGATTTTTTAACAATATTTTTCCAAGGACTATTGGACAAATAGGCGTGGATTTTTTAACAATATTTTTTCAAGGACTATTGGACAAATAGGCGTGGATTTTTTAACAATATTTTTCCAAGGACTATTGGACAAATAGGCGTGGATTTTTTAACAATATTTTTTCAAGGACTATTGGACAAATAGGCGTGGATTTTTTAACAATATTTTTTCAAGGACTATTGGACAAATAGGCGTGGATTTTTTAACAATATTTTTCCAAGGACTATTGGACAAATAGGCGTGGATTTTTTAACAATATTTTTCCAAGGACTATTGGACAAATAGGCGTGGATTTTTTAACAATATTTTTTCAAGGACTATTGGACAAATAGGCGTGGATTTTTTAACAATATTTTTCCAAGGACTATTGGACAAATAGGCGTGGATTTTTTAACAATATTTTTTCAAGGACTATTGGACAAATAGGCGTGGATTTTTTAACAATATTTTTCCAAGGACTATTGGACAAATAGGCGTGGATTTTTTAACAATATTTTTTCAAGGACTATTGGACAAATAGGCGTGGATTTTTTAACAATATTTTTCCAAGGACTATTGGACAAATAGGCGTGGATTTTTTAACAATATTTTTTCAAGGACTATTGGACAAATAGGCGTGGATTTTTTAACAATATTTTTCCAAGGACTATTGGACAAATAGGCGTGGATTTTTTAACAATATTTTTTCAAGGACTATTGGACAAATAGGCGTGGATTTTTTAACAATATTTTTCCAAGGACTGTTGGACAAATAGGCGTGGATTTTTTAACAATATTTTTCCAAGGACTATTGGACAAATAGGCGTGGATTTTTTAACAATATTTTTCCAAGGACTATTGGACAAATAGGCGTGGATTTTTTAACAATATTTTTCCAAGGACTATTGGACAAATAGGCGTGGATTTTTTAACAATATTTTTCCAAGGACTATTGGACAAATAGGCGTGGATTTTTTAACAATATTTTTCCAAGGACTATTGGACAAATAGGCGTGGATTTTTTAACAATATTTTTCCAAGGACTATTGGACAAATAGGCGTGGATTTTTTAACAATATTTTTCCAAGGACTATTGGACAAATAGGCGTGGATTTTTTAACAATATTTTTCCAAGGACTATTGGACAAATAGGCGTGGATTTTTTAACAATATTTTTCCAAGGACTATTGGACAAATAGGCGTGGATTTTTTAACAATATTTTTCCAAGGACTATTGGACAAATAGGCGTGGATTTTTTAGCAATATTTTTCCAAGGACTATTGGACAAATAGGCGTGGATTTTTTAACAATATTTTTCCAAGGACTATTGGACAAATAGGCGTGGATTTTTTAACAATATTTTTCCAAGGACTATTGGACAAATAGGCGTGGATTTTTTAGCAATATTTTTCCAAGGACTATTGGACAAATAGGCGTGGATTTTTTAACAATATTTTTTCGGGGACTATTGGACAAATAGGCGTGGATTTTTTAACAATATTTTTTCGGGGACTATTGGACAAATAGGCGTGGATTTTTTAACAATATTTTTTCGGGGACTATTGGACAAATAGGCGTGGATTTTTTAACAATATTTTTTCGGGGACTATTGGACAAATAGGCGTGGATTTTTTAACAATATTTTTTCGGGGACTATTGGACAAATAGGCGTGGATTTTTTAACAATATTTTTTTGGGGACTATTGGACAAATAGCCCTGGATTTTTTAACAATATTTTTTCGACTTTTAGACCAAGCAGCATGGATTTTTTAATGATATTTTTCCATGGACTTTTAGACCAAGCAGCATGGATTTTTTAATGATATTTTTCCATGGACTTTTAGACCAAGCAGCATGGATTTTTTAATGATATTTTTCCATGGACTTTTAGACCAAGCAGCATGGATTTTTTAATGATATTTTTCCATGGACTTTTAGACCAAGAAGCGTGGAAATGCATTTAGCTACCCATGGGTAACTGATGAGTGTTATGAAGTCGAATAAGTAATTTCATCGATCATACGCAACGTTAGACAACAGGAAAGTTACCCTTATTGGGATTTTTGTTTAATCTGACAGTTCTCATGAAGCAAGTTATAAAAACTATATAATTATCGCTCTGATAGTCCCTGCAAAACATCCTTAATTTATTATCATGAATACGTCTCTGATAGTCATTCAAAAGACATGCTTATAAGGATATCGAAACTAACACACATTTATTCTGAGCATGCCTTTTGCCAAGCTTTTGTAGTAATACCCAAAAAAAGGTTTTGTATATTTTTTAATGGCTATTATTTTTATACCCTATACCACAATGTGGAAAAGGGTATAATAAGTTTGTTTTCCCAAAAATTCATGTAACGCCGCGAAATATTCGTCGTAGACCCCTCATGTGGTATACCAAACTTCATATCTCGACGAGATAAAGCGATTTAGCGATGTGTGTCCGTCCGTCCGTCCGTCCGTCCGTCTGTCCGTCCATTAAAAATTGTAATCAAGCTAGAGGCCGCAATTATGGACCGATTGTCACGAAATTTAGTATGGAGGTCGGGTTTGGACCAGAATAGAACTGATTAGTTTTTGGCGATGATCGTGAAATGTTAAAGGGATGAAATGGACCAAAAACAAAATTTTTGCTCGATTTTGTAGCCGCTCTGTAGGTCGCAATAATAGTCCGATCGGCGCGAAATTTTAAACGTAGTTTTGGTTTGAGATGAAGAAGTAGCGTGCAAGTCAACGGTATGATCGGATAATATTTAGCGGGTTAAATTGATCAAAACTTTTGTGTGAAAATTGGTAAAATTTCTAATGCACATCTTATAACAGCTAGCCCGGAAAGCTAGTGCACAGGGATAGTGGTATAGGGTATCACATGGTCGGCCCCGTCCGACTATAGTCTGTTCTTACTTGTTGGTACATAATTTGTGTTGCTTAACAGCAGTAAGCAACAAGTTGTATATTTTGGCATTATTTCTCATTAATACCCCTTTCTTGCTCTTGTTCTTCTTCTTTCTTTTCATGTACATTCTGCTGAAACCCCTTTTATGGGCGGGGTGGCGATTGTGGATGTTTTTATTTTCGTTTTTTTTTTGTTCATCAATAAAATTGATTTTGTTAAACACACACACACCCACAGTGCCCATTTTGCCAGATTATCTTGCTACCATAAACAATCGAACACTGCTGCCACCAACAACAACAAGCACAGCAAGGATGGCATTTACAACGCCAGGAACAGGAAAAACAACTGGGTCGGCAACATCGTCATCATCATCATTATCACCATACAATAATAATAATACACCACCATTCCACGTCATGGTGGGTTTGAATAACAGTGGTGGTCCTGTCGGTCCTGTCGTCACTGATACAACAGCCTCAGCACAACATATGGCTTATCGTAATCTGGATGGAACAGTTGCAGCAACAAAAGCAGAACCGTTAACGGCACAACATCCTTCGCAATATTATTTTCACGCACCATCACAACAACAACAGCAGCAACACCATCAACCACCAACAGTTCAACACGTCATGACAAAGCATCCGATACCAGGCAAATCGATGGTTAATTTTTCACTAATACATTTGGCATCGGATGATAATGGAAAATTGTTGTTATCAACATCATCGCTAACGACGACAGACCACCACCACCAGCAGCAAAGCAACAGTGGAAATGCCATAAAATTTTCAAATAATAACAATGCTTCCGTTAAAGGATCAAGGAGCCAATGGAGAAATGAGAACAAGTTCAATAATAAAGCCCAGCCGAGAAAGGCTAATGAAAGTTCGAATGATTCATTGCAAAGTGAGAATGGTTCAATTGGCGTTCTATTGGCCATGAAAGCCTTGGTTCAACTGATATTCAATCCGATTGTGGGAAATTTATCGACAAAATATGGCTACCGTCTGCCCATTGTTATGGGAACATTTTTCCTACTCATCTCGTCGTTGGGTAAGATTTTTGTTTTTGATTTTTTTTTTTTGAAAAAACAAAATTGCAAACGCTATCCCAAAAAAACGCCACAATGTTTCTAATTGAAGACACTGGCACGACGTGTGTTGTTTTTGCTGTAAAGCAGACCAATCAAATTTTGGTGTGTGCATTCGTCGAAATTCGACGACACATACTAGTGGAAAAGGTTTGAATTGTTTTCGCAGACACTTTCGTCGGAGTTGTGTGAGGTTGCCAAGGAAAAACTTCTCATTGAACTTTTTTCTTCGCTTACCTTTATACTTCGAGCTGACGATTGATGTTTGGGTATAACAAGTTTTTTCTTGAAGAAGTTATTGAAAAATAACTTCGGTGGAGAATATCCACAAACAAAAAACAAGGGAACTGATGAGATTCTGTGGCGAGAATCGAAACTATAGTATTCCCTGCCTTACCCCTTGGCGAATAATGCCAAATCTTTTCCACTAATAAACTAGTTGTTTTAAAATATTAAAACAACAATGGGATTAAGCCAGACTATTTTGAAAAAACAAAATTGCAAACGCTATCCCAAAAAAAACGCCACAATGTTTCTTTTTGTTTTTGTTTTGTTATACCCTACACCACACTATGATAAGGGGTATTATGTCTTTGGGTATATTTTCAGGAAGTGTCTACAGAAGCAGCCTTTCTTTCAGAAGGGGTCTATAGAATCAGCCTTTCTTTCAAAAAGGGTCTATAGGAGCACCCTTTCTTTCAGAAAAGGGTCAATAGAAGCAGCCTTTTTTTCAGAAGGGGTCAATAGGAGCACTTTCTTTCAGAAAGGGTCTATAGAAGCAGCCTTTCTTTCTGAAAAGGGTCAATAGAATCACCCTTTCTTTCAGAAAAGGGTCAATAGGAGCACCCTCTCTTTCAGAAAGGGTCCATAGAATAAGCTTTCTTTAGAAAGGATCTATAGGAGTACCCTTTCCTTCAGAAAGGTCCTAAAGATGTATCCATTCCTTCAGAAAGGGTCTATAGGAGTACCATTTCCTTTAGAAAGGATCTACAGAAGCAACCTATCTTTTAGAAAAGGGTCTATAGAATTATCCTTTGTTTCAGAAAGTGTCTATAGAAGTACCCTTCCTATTGAAGTAACCTTTATTTTAGAAAAGGTCTAAAGAAGCAGCCTTTCTTTTAGAAGCACCCTTTCCTTCATAAAAGGGTCAATAGAAGCACCCTTTCATTCAGAAAAGGGTCAATAGAGGCACCTTCTCTTTCAGAAATGGGTCAATAGAAGCCCCCTTTCTTTCAGAAAAGGGTCAATAGGAGCACCCTCTTTTCCAGAAATGGGTGAATAGAAGCAATCTTTCTTTCAGAAAGAGTCTACAGAAACAGCCTTTCTTTTAGAAAAGGGTCTATAGAACTACCCTTTGTTTCAGAAAGGGTCTACAAATGTACCCTTTCTATAGAAGTAACCTTTTCTTTAGAAAGGGTCTGAAGAAGCACCCTTTCTTTTAGAAAGGGTCTGAAGAAGCACCCTTTCTTTTAGAAAGGGTCTGAAGAAGCACCCTTTTTTTTAGAAAGGGTCTGAAGAAGCACCCTTTCTTTTAGAAAGGGTCTGAAGAAGCACCCTTTCTTTTAGAAAGGGTCTGAAGAAGCACCCTTTCTTTTAGAAAGGGTCTAAAGAAGCACCCTTTCTTTTAGAAAGGGTCTAAAGATGCACCCTTTCTTTTAGAAAGGGTCTAAAGAAGGACCCTTTCTTTTAGAAAGGGTCTAAAGAAGGACCCTTTCTTTTAGAAAGGGTCTAAAGGAGCACCCTTTCTTTTAGAAAGGGTCTAAAGAAGCACCCTTCCTTTTAGAAAGGGTCTAAAGATGCACCCTTTCTTTTAGAAAGGGTCTAAAGATGCACCCTTTCTTTTAGAAAGGGTCTAAAGAAGCACCCTTTCTTTTAGAAAGGGTCTAAAGAAGCACCCTTTCTTTTAGAAAGGGTCTAAAGAAACACCCTTTCTTTTAGAAAGGGTCTAAAGAAACACCCTTTCTTTTAGAAAGGGTCTAAAGAAGCACCCTTTCTTTTAGAAAGGGTCTAAAGAAGCACCCTTTCTTTTAGAAAGGGTCTAAAGAAGCACCCTTTCTTTTAGAAAGGGTCTAAAGAAGCACCCTTTCTTTTAGAAAGGGTCTAAAGAAGCACCTTTTCTTTTAGAAAGGGTCTAAAGAAGCACCCTTTCTTTTAGAAAGGGTCTAAAGAAGCACCCTTTCTTTTAGAAAAGGTCTAAAGAAGCACCCTTTCTTTTAGAAAGGGTCTAAAGAAGCACCCTTTCTTTTAGAACGGGTCTAAAGAAGAACCCTTTCTTTTAGGAAGGGTCTAAAGAAGCAACTTTTCCTTTATAAAGGGTCTAGAGAAGCACCTTTTCTTTTAGAAAGGGTCTAAAGAAGCACCCTTTCTTTTAGGAAGGGTCTAAAGAAGCAACTTTTCCTTTATGTTATGCTGATGCATTGCTAAAACCTGCGTCTCTTCATGAAGATGGTGTACTGAGGAGACACCCTGTTGCACTGCTTAGGGCGGCATTCTGGCAGGTTTGAATATTTTGCACTGCTTAGTGCTAACATTGCACACCACGCTACCACTGCATAGCTTACCACATTGTTTTGTAAGAGGTCAAAAAGGTATCTTTGTCAGCATTCCAAGTGCTGCCGACCAGCGACTTGAGGACCTTGTTCCTACTTCTGATCTTATGGCAAATAGCTGTGGATTGCTCTGACGACTTAAACATTCTATCGAACGTTATACCCAATATTTTGGGATAGTTAGTGACCGGAATCAATACACCATCGACCAATATGTTCAGTGGGAGCCTCATTTCAGTCGTTCAAGTGATGAGCAGTTGGACAGTGGATTTAGCGGCGGATATTTTCATATTTCTCAGATGGAAGAACTGCACTAGGTCAGCTATGTAGATATTTAACCTATCACATATGTCATCGACGATAGGGCCCGACGTCAAGAACTGTATAATCTTCGCATACATTACGATCTCTATGCAGTCTGGAGGGTGTAGTATTTAAAAATCTAAGACTAAAGGTAAGGTCACATTAGGAAAATATTTGCTCCAGTGACCGGCAGTGTGCGCCTACTGAGAACAAGTGAGCATAAACTTCTATACATTATTTACTCTCACTTGCTCTCAGTAAGCGCACACTGACGGTCGTTTGAGCAAATATTTGCTTAATGTGACCTTACCTTTAGTCACCACAGCCGTTAGTTTCAGTGCCGCTTCACAAGGTATGTCTGACGTTAGCCAATGGCGATGCTGTTGTAAGGATGAATTGTACTCCGATCTTTTTCTTCATTAATACGTTTTTGTAGCCTCTGCTATATTCAACCTTTACTTCGTTTTCGTAAACTTATGATGCATATGTAAAGATCCTTCTCGACCAGAAGGATCTGCAGGTTAGCCGAAGCGACTCAAGAGTGCTTCAGATTGATCTACACGACATTAAGCATAATTTTTGTGAGGCGATGATGTGTGCGCCCCCTCTAGCTGCATGTTGTCCAGCAGCTTTTCGGCATCGTCGGCTTCATCTATGTCAACTTCTTCATTCGGACCATGCGGGCTTAGGACTATAATTTTGACCTCACATATGTCATAGAACAGCTTTTTGTTCATATTCGCCAATCCTCTCAGCAGCATTGGGACGTTACCTTCTATCATGGGCAACCAAACTCTGGCACGAGGTTTTATTGGGATCACAAGAAGCATAGCTGAGCTTAAAAATGCACTTTTCCAAGAATCTTATGTATCCCATGTAACCACGATGCAATTCGCTACAGTCGAAATTGGGCACAGTGGAATCTTTCTTTGTAAAAACATGTTCCATTACTTGTTCAAACAACTTATTTTCTAATTCACCCCATTTCGCTGTAGCGATAGGGGACATCTTTCCCGTTAGCCACAGCAACCTTCAGATTGTCCTTAACTAATTCATTGAAAGGTCGTTTTATTCTTGAAGAAGCAGTTGAGTTGTGATCTCGTATCTTCCTCTTAGCGCACTTTATGTCCTCTGCCCGAGAACGTTCTCGCTTGGAGGTAGATGGATGGTTATCGTTCTGAAAGATTTTGTCTATCCTCGACAATTTTAGTATAAGTGAGCTTATCCGCCTCATCCCATTGTTGTACTGTACCGTTTGCAGCACCAAACTTCTTTAGACACTTGTCGGTCATTCAGATCCTCGGCAAAACTCCTTCACAACCTTTTAACTTAAAAGTGCAAATATATGTGGCTTGCACAAAGTAGTGTAGTGTGGAAAAGTCAGTCTAACTCCTAGGATTTCAGAAAAATCTCCTCCTTTCTCAAACGAGCTTTGGACTGTCTACGGCTGAGTTTTCATGTACATATGTACATATTTTTTTATTTCAAACGAATTTCAGGAGATGCGGTAGATCCAACAGCTCCAGACATTACTTACTTTCCGCGCCTTGTCATCTCTTCATCCACTTGTTTGTGCCATCTATTCTTTGGCCTGCCCGCCATGCGGCCCGAATTTATACGCCTTTTTAGCGGGTTCATCATCGCTCATTCTTATTATATGTCGTTGTATAGCAGATACAGCTCGTGGTTCATACGAAGTCGATATTCACCGTCAACGCAGATTGGTCCATAGATCTTTCGAAGAATTTTTCCCTCAAACACTGCCTTGTCTGCTTGCGGAAGTACCCCGGATTCTGAACCATACATCAGCACGGGTAGTATCAGTGTTTTGTAAAGCGTTGTTTTCGTTTGACGAGATGTGGCTTTATTCCTAAACTGCTTACTCAGCCCGAAGTAGCATCTGTTGGCCAACACTATTCTTCTTCAAATTTCACAACTGATGTTGTTGGTTGTGTTTACGGCGGTGCCGAGGTAGACGAAGTCCTTTACCACCTCAAAATTATAGGAACCAACGTCAACAGTTGGCCCGACTTTGTATTCCCGCCGTTTACCGCCAGACCCACTTTAGCAGATTCCCTTTCGACTTCTTCAAAGGTATCAGTTACTTCCTTTACCGATCGACCTATGATGTCAATGTCATCGGCATAAGCAAGTAACATATGGCTGTTTGTATTGTTATTGTGCCACTTCTTTTCCCCTTCGCATCTCGTATAACCTTTTCCAGCAGAATGTTAAAAAGATCACATAAGGGGCCATCACCTTGTCTTAAACCTCTTTTTAACTGACGATCTAGTAACAGTTAATGCTATTCTACAAAGCCGGATGAGCTTTGCAGGGACACCAAATTCAGACATGGCTTGGAATACCTTTGAAAGTAGGGGGCTGTCGAAGGCTGCATTGTAATCAAAAAAAAGGTGGTAAGTGACGATCTGCGTCTCTTGGATCTTCTCCAGGACCTTCTCTTGGATCTGCCGCAGGGTAAATATCTGGTCAATGGTAGATTTGCCAGGTCTAAAGTCGCATTGGTATGGTTCAATTGTTTCATTGACCATAGGCTTTAGTCGTTCGCACATTATCCCTGACATTTTCTTGTAAGCAATAGGGAGAAGACTTATGCTCAGGATACTCAGGTTCCAATCGTCGGGTACTCGTTCTTCCTGCCAGATGGTGCTAACTAGCTGATGAATACACCTTATCAGCGTGTCGACTCCGGTTTTGAACAGTTCGGCTGTTAAGCCATTGGCTCCTGCTGCCTTATTCTTCTTTAGCCGACTTATTGCTGTCTTTACCTCATCTTGACTGGGCGGTATACATTCAATACCATCTTCCATATCCTGAGCACACTATCTGTGTCAGTTACCAAATTACCTTGCTGGTCTCTACAGGAGGATTTGCCTGTACCAAAGCCATACCTCTCTCGTGCGCTACGCGTTGCCACTGATTGTAGAGTAGCCCTATATGCCGCATTTTTCTCTTCTGTAGCAGCACGACACTCCTGGTCATATCATGAATTCCTTGGTGGAGGTCTCTGGCATCCAAGTATGGATTTTGAGCTGTTTGCATCGAGTGGGCAATATTTTGCCATTGTGTTGATATGTTATCGGGACGAGGAGTGCTTTCATTAAGCAATTGGGCTAATTGAGTGGAATATGCTGTGGCTATCTGTTGTGTTTGCAGCTTACCGATGTCCATCTTCCGAGTTGTATCTGTTCGTGCTTTATTTGCAACGTTTAGACGGGGTTGATGTCTTTGCTGCAACAAGGTAGTGGTCCGAATCTATGTTTGTTACTCGGAAGGATCGTACATCCAATACGCTCGATGAATGTCTTCCATCTAATACAACATGATAAGTTTGATTACTTGTTCTTTGATCCAAAGACAGTCTTATGAATATCGAGATGCTTAAATCTGGTATTGCTAACTACCATGTTTTTTGCAGCTGCGAAGCCTATCAGCCTCATACCATTGTCAGATGTGAATCCCCGGAGAAATTTTCAAATAAATCGCGATTTAAGTTCATATTTTTAGGGGTTCTTTAGGTTTTCACGATTTTGCTTAGAAACCGCGAATCCTACGTAAATGGGCCTATGGATGATGCTGTAGCTGTGAAAATTCTCCACAAGATTGACCTTTATAATATTTTCGTAGGTTTTACCGTTTTTGAGATATAGAAGTTCAAATTGAGACAATGCACTGACTGTATCGCCTCCTTATAAAACAACATCATGCTCAGAGCGCCTTAACTAACTTTTGATAAAAACCGCTTACACATGGGAAGATTTCGCTGATTCTAAAACAGCAATGTTCGTAGATAAGAAAAATAAAAAATCAGAAAAAATCGACTGAGGGATTTTTAAATAAATCGCGATCAAAATTCACAATTTTAGGGGTTTTTTAGGTTTTCACAATTTTGCTTGGAAACCGCAAGTCGTATCGAAATGAGTCTAAAAAAAATGTTGTGGCTGTGAAAATTCTCTACAAGACTGACCTTTAGGTTTTTTTTGTAGGTTTTACCATTTTTGAGATATAGAGGTTCAGTTCGAATTTTTAGGTTTTTATCTTAAGTCTTCAAGATTTAGCTTGGAAACCGCAAGTCATATCAAAATTTATTTATTTTTTCCTAGGTTTTAACATTTTCAAGATATATGTATAAGTTTAATTTGGGAAATTTCAGTAATGACATTGTTTTTTAAGGAGGCGTTACAGTCAGAGCTTTGTCTCAATTTGAACTTCTATATCTCAATAACGGTAAAACCTACGAAAATATCATAAAGGTCAATCTTGTGAAGAATTTTCACAGCTACAAAATTTTATTTAGGCTCAATCACATAGGACTCGCGCTTTCCAAGCAAAATAGTGAAGACCTAAAGAACCCCTAAAAATGTGAACTTAAATCGCGATTTATTTAAAAATCGCTCCGGCGATTTTTTTTGTTTCTTGATATTTCTCATCTATGAGCATTCTAGTTTCAGAATCTGCAAAAACTTCCCAGGTGTAAGCACCTTCCATTTAAAATTAGTTAAGGCACACCGTGATTAATAAACTGAATTTTATTTGTATCGCTTTTTTACCGAACTACATACATATCGCTCATTTACTCAAAGAGTGACACATCTCGAAAAATCAAGTTTCGAGAAAAACGCGTTTTAAGTTGGCGATTGAAATTTGACTTCCCAACTTAAAAAGATTATTACACTAAAACCTATATATATATATATATATATATATATACTAGCTGACCCGGTCCGCGTTGCTAGCCCGTTGTTTGGGTTCTCCGTGTAAACTTTAGTTATCTATCCAGTATTGATACACCCATAATTAGGCATCCCTCTAGAAACTTCATAATATAAATCAATGTTTTTACATAAATTCCATATAATGGTATCCCCCAAATTCAAGATATAAAATCTCTTTTATTATACCCTTCACCATAAATCGACAGTTTAAAGCACTTTGAGACCCACATATAATGGTCGGTGCACGTCAATTGACATTGCTATATATTGGATTGTTGGTCTCGGTTGGGGTCGTAATTATTACTGCAAAGAATTTTTGGTATAGGTCCACGTTTTGATATAGCTCCCATAGAACGGTACCTGTCGATTTTCGCTATTTTTGAGGATTTAACATCATTATCATACCGAAATGGCTGAAATCTGATTTTAATATATTTTAAAGAGGAGAGCATAAATATTCGTATCGACCGAAAGACACGCCTTTTTATTTGCGCTCGGTATGTAACAGTAATAGGTTCACGTTTTGATATAGCTCCCATAAAACAGTACCTCCCGATTTTCGATAGTTCAGAGATATATCCACTGTTCAGTATACGTCCTCGTTTTGATATAGCTTCCATAGAACGGTGGCGCCTGATTTTCGCTATTTTTGGTGGATTTAACCTCATGCAGGCCGATCGAACGTAACGCTTTTTTCTTCGCGCTCTATATGCAATAGTGGTAAAATACCCCTCAGCGAAATGTATGTTCCTTCGGGATATGTATGGCAACATTTATATAATTCATAAAAAAATACTTCTATAAATTGTAGATGCTATTATCGAGATTTTGATGTATTTAAAAAATGTATATTTACCTAGCTATTCCAAGGACTGGAATCAATGCTCATGAAGTTTCACTTCCCACATTTTGAGATTTTATCCGTAATTATAATATTTTCAAAAATCGAACACGATCGCGGTATTCTGATTCCAATGATGATATTGTATTGTATATCAATAACTTTGTCTGATTTCCAATGGATCTTTCTGGAATTTCGATCTTGTGACATCTCAAGTTATCCGGATTTTACTGTATTCCAAAATGTGGAGTTGATCGCGCTGTCCCACTTATTGTTTAGTGTTCAGCGTTTATAGCGTTTTTAGGCATGCTTACAAAATTATGTATATTATCTGAAATAATAAATGTTTGCAAATTTTGTGATGACCGCGATATTTCACTTCCGCGAAGACCATTCAGGGTCAAGACAGTAATTACAGTAGTATAGCAAACAATCTGTAAACAATACGTTCAAAAATATCATGGACTTCAGATTAAAAAAAAAAAATTTAAGGAGAACCTCCGGTCACTACACTTTGCCGTATTAAAATAGCTCACGACCGCGCTATCCCACTTGTTCAAGTGTTTATATCATTTTTGTGTCACGCTTACTAAAATTATGTATATTAATTGAAATAATACATTTTTGAAATCTTTGTGATGACCGCTATCATTCAGGGAAAACAATCTGTAAACAATACGTTCAAAAATATCAAAGATTTCAGATTTTCTTAAAAATTTTGTGGGGGAGGACCACCGGTCACTACAAAAACAACTTATGACAGTTCTAATTAATTGAAATAATACATTTTTGGAAATTTTGGGATGACCGCGATTTTCACTTCCGCGACGACCATTCAGGGTCAAGACTGTAATTACCATAGCATTGCAAACAATTTGTAAACAATATATTAAAAAGTATCATGAATTTCGCGGTTTTCTTAAAAAAATTGTGGGGAGGGCCACCGGTCACTACACTTAGCGGGATAAAAAAATAGATTACGACCTATTCTCCGACCTAAAAACTCCACATACAAAATTGCATAAGATTTCCCAGTCGATTTATCGAAATTTCTATATAGTGACATCTCAAGTCATCGGGATTTTACTGTATTCCAAAATATGGCGTTGACCGCGTTATCCCACATATTGAAGCCAGTGTTATAGCGGCTTTGTAGTCACGCTTACTAAAATTAGGTATATTATCTGAAATAATACATTTTTGAATAATTTGGGATGACCGCGATATTTCACTTCCGCGACGACCATTCAAAAAAATATATAGCCTATTTTCACCACCGGTGTTCCCAGTACATTATCTGAAATTTTCAAGAAAATCTATTCAGCCGTTTTTGAGTCTATTCGGAACATACAAACATACAAACATACACACATTGCCTTTTATATAATAGATATATATATATATATAATTGTTCCACAAACATCCCAGATGGGACAAGGGAGACTTCCCTAATATCAATGAGTGCACCCCGATTCATATTAGCTCAATGATATGGGACCTACAGTTTATCGCCGAGTCCGAACGGCGTGTCTTAAGACACCACTTGTAGAGAAGTTTTACATGGCTGAAATACTCAGGAAATGTCGCCAACATTACTCAGGGGCATTTGGCCACCGTTGAAAATTGTTTGATGTTGCTTGGCCGGGGAATCGAACCCACGACCTTCAACGTGCAAGGCGGGTGTGCATACCATTGCACCACGGTGGTACCAAAATATCTACTTGGACCATATTTTGCTATAAGATAGCCAGATATCAGTGCTAAATTTCTGTGCATGACCAAGCATGATTTGAAGTATTTTAGTCCTTCATAAACTCAAAAAACTTTTGTGTTGAATTATGCGAAACTCTTAGTAAATTAGCTGTAACTCGATGAGTTTCAGAGATATGACCATGAAAATTTGACATAAGATAAAGTAGAAGTCGTAGAAAAAATAGAAATTGTTATCTCAGAAATTGAATTTTTTGAGTTATGTCACTCTTTGAGTAAATGAACGATATGTATGTATATTTTTATTTTAGTTTTTGCTGTTGGTGAAACCTATGCCATGCTATTGATTGCACGCTCCGTACAAGGTATTGGTTCAGCATGCATTGGTGTTTGTGGCATGAGTTTGGTGGCTCAGGTAAGTGTTGACGAGAACATTCGAAAATTTGAAATTTTTTATTGACTTTCATTTTAGCATTATCCCGAAGAAGATCGTCGTTCTAAAATAATGGGCATCATATTGGGTAGCATAGCCTTGGGTGTGCTATTAGGTTATCCTTTTGGTGGAATACTGTACGATTTGTTTGGAAAATCAGCACCGTTTATTATTCTGTCGACCATCATTTTCATTAATTTGGGTAAGTGAACATGGATGAATTCTCTAATCTATAGATAACGGTCAGAGGGTCTTCTTTCTATAGAAGAGAGAACATTTTTGACTTTTTCCTAGAGTAGGAAATTGAACAGGTATCCTCAAAACATCTCATAAAAACTTTGGTAAGGAGCTTTGTGTGCAAACCATTGTGGTTGCCCAGCTCAGAGGTCGTCTGAACATGTCCTAATCTATTCTCCTTGGATTTCTGCCTGGAATGCCTGCTTCGAGCTCTTCTGATCCGTGCCGGAATAGAGGAGAATCACTGACCACGAATCTTTTCCCAAATACCACATGTCAACATCTTTCAGATGTAATGGAAGTGGGGAATGGATGCACTTGCGAAGCTGGTCTGGTCTTAACCGCCTCTAGCAGTATGCGATCAGAATTACTTTGCTGCTTCAGAAAATTTCCAACTTGTCTCCAACTTCGTCGTCGTCGGAATACGAGACACTCTCGCACTTGAGACAACGCATGTTTTTGTTCGATTGCAACGGGCTTCGCAACAAAGTCAGCGACATTGTAGACTTCATGAGTCCAAGAAACATCAACATAACCGAGATCCAGGAAACAAAGCTCACCGTCACATGTAGCTTGCAATGATGCGATGGTTACAACGCTTTGCGAAAAGATCGTAAAGAGCATCGAGAACGAACTCTTGCCTTCCTTATACATCTGTCTGTCCAGTACAGACCTATCTCGCTTTAGTGACCCATACATGGAATGTAAAGTGTGGGACTGCCGAGGAAGAATTGCTCAATGTGTACATACCATACCGCAGATAAATAGTTATGCACTGCGTTACGTGCATGATTTGCTTTTGGAGACAATGACCATCTGGTGCTAGGAAACCAGAGACCTAGACAATAACAAGAATTTTGGCGACCAAATTTTTATCTCCACCTTTTGCACGGTTAACGAAGTTGTTCATACAAGGATAAGAAGTTGTTCATACAAGAAGACAGACATCGCAATTGTGGCACCCGGTCTGATAAATGACGTGTGTCCTGGCAACCAGTGATATCCTCTATTAGTCTCCGTTAACGTACCATCCGACTTCATAACCCACGAGTGTCGTACTTTTCTGCACAGTGGAAAACTTCCCATAAGAGGCGAAGACCCTAGAAACTGAGTGTGATGAGCTTCGTCGTACGAACCCTGAAGACCGAAGAGTTAGGGAACTTACACTTAAAGACAACAGCCTATTAGGAAAAGTGGCTATACTACCTGAAGCAATGCAACATTCGTACAGGATTAAGTAAAGTGTGGCCTAATCCTGTAGGCCTATTCTGCAACTTTTATCAACTGAAAAGTTGTTAAAATTTCTTTTGTTTTTGTAACAACTACAAAACAAACAAATGAAATTTTTGTACAATAAACAATGAGTAAAGTTGTTAAAAAGTTACAGAGTAGGGGGGCTGGAAGGAAGAACGATTGTTACTTTTAACGGCGATTGGAGTATTGACAAGAGTCCTCAATTTATTGTTAGCCACCCATATTGTACCAGAAGCCGCCATTACTGAAGCCAGGCAAGGATGCCAGCAGAGGTGAATCGTACAGACCGATGTTCCTTCTGTCGCCGGTAGCGAAGTCCCTAGGGTCACTATTCCTCGTCATCATGAGAAACGGTTTTCCGGTTGCCTGACATCATCATAAGTTCCGAAATATCCACAGTATCACAACAGCATTACACACCATATTCACACATATAAGTCGAAGACTGAACCAGAACAGACCGTGCGATCGAACAGATATGGTAGCTCTTGACCTTACGTAGGCCTTCAGTACCACCAGCCACGTCAAGGTATTCGAGAACATAGAGAGGGCTTCCCTCAGACCGTGTTTGAAATGACGCCGAAGATCCGTAGAGTGAAAAAGGGAGTTCCTCAAGGCGGAGTGATATCTGCGGAACTTTATGAAGAAAATATCAGAACTAGAAACAAGGCCCTCAAGTCACTGACCGGTAACACTTCGGGTGCTGAAAAAAATCTTGTTGACGCAATAGACAGGACTGTGTTAAGCTATGCGGCTCCAGTGTGGTACGCAAATATTAGCGCACCGAAGTGGAACAATGTTCATACTTGCCAGAATCTTATGACACCAGTGGACCATCATCATGAGGACACCAAGATTTTATGGGTGCCTTAGCACAACAAGATTTCGTCGATACAGTGATTGGGTGTTATTGCCGTAGACAGTCTTCCCTCATCCAGGCACGTCAGGAGAGCTCCTGATCTGTTGAGAGAGGTAGATGTGATAACCTTTAGATCAATGAGCCTATCAGATAGGCTTGACAGCAGGCAGTACAACGGTACTGGGTAAGATAGGCCCCCAGTCACTTTCGGCGACCTAACGTTGACTGACCCGAAGAGGTGCGAACGTTATTTCAATCGACAGTTTGTCGAGCAATCCGAGAGTGACATGGCGAAGAGAAGAGTATTACGTCGCATTAGATCTCTTCCTGCCGAGGATGAACCACCACAGTTTACAATGGATGATGTTGCGAATGCCATCCAAAGCGTTGCGCCCTGATGGAATCTCCATGGTAATGCTGAAGCAGCTGGATGGGCCGGTAATGGACTATCTCCCTAAAGGTCTCAACTTGTTGCTAGCCACCCTCATTGTTCCCGAAGTCTGGAAAATGGGCAGGGTGGTCCCGCTACTGAAGCCAGGCATGGATGCCAGCAAAAGTGAATCTTACAGGTCGATTTGGCTTTTGTCGCCCGTAGCAAAGACCCTTGAGGCCTTAGTACTTCCCAGTATCAGAAATAGCTTTCAAGTTTCCGATCATCAGCATGAACTCCGTAAGCAGCACAGGACGACAACAGCGTTGCACGCCATCTCCGCATATATTTGTCAAGGACTCAACCAGAGACCGCCGTGTGATAGAACAGTGATGGTGGCACTTGATTTATCAAAAGCCTTTGATACAGTCAGACACTCCACGCTGTTCGAGGATATTGAGCATACTACCCTTGGTCCAAGCTTGAAATGATGGATAGTCAATTATCTGTGTGGACGCCAGTCGTACGTGGAATTCAGGAACAAGATGTCCAAAACCCATAGAGTGAAACAGGGATTTCCCCAAGGTGGGGTTATATCTCCGGAAATGTTTAACCTCTCCTGTATTCCGCCACTCCAGACAGCATCGAAATTGTAACGTATGCGGATGATTGCACAATCCTGGCGTCAGGTACCTTCCCTCATGACATCTGTGAGAGACTGAACAACTATTTAACCGATCTTACCACCTTTTTCTAGGCGAGGAATATGCAGATTCCCGCCAAAAAATCTAAAGCCATTCTATTCACCACATGGACAGCGCAGTTTGGAAGAGAGTTGAATGTCGTGGTCGACGGTGGTAGAATTCCGACCACAAACTGCCCCAAAATTTTAGGGGTCACATTCGATACTACGTTAAAGTCGTGCGCGCACGCCACTGAAATGTACGAAGAAGGTCCTCAAGTCCCTATCCGGCAGCACTTGCAGTGCAGATAAAGAAACCTTGTTGACCACATATAATGCGATAGGTCGGTCTGTGGTAAGCTATGCGGCTCCACTTTGGTCCCCGGGATTATGTGATACGAATTGGAAAAAGATTCAAACCTGTCAGAATGTCGTCCTGAGAATAGCAACAGGGTGCCTCCGCAGGTCTTTAGAGGACCATCTACATGAGGAGGCAAAGATTCTCCCAGTACAGCAACACAATGATATGTTTTCGTTGCAGTACTTGCTTGGGTGTTACGGTGAGAGCCATCCCAATCACCATCTGGTGCGTAGGCCCGACACATTCAAGCATATCAGGAAGGAATCAAGCCGGTTTAAATAGTATTCACACGGACGCAGTTACTAGGGCCATAAGCAAATATAGTGTGAATAAAGTCCTCGAAGTACATCCCCTATCTATCGCAGCTGAGGAGCGTCAACTGCCACGAGGTTTTGGCTCAATTACGCTTTTATTGGGCGCCATGCAAGAAATTTGCCAGTATGCGACATGGGCCCGCACGACACACTGCACCTTTTTAACTGCCCCGCCAAACCAACTCATCTAACTCCGGTGGACCTGTGGTTATTTCCGAAGCAGCCACTTTCCTGAAACTGGATATAAACCCAGAGACAAATTGAGCAGAAGAACCCAGCAAACCAATCATACCGACATCGTATCGGAACAAAATTCGAACGCTACGTCCGATGTCGGATACGAAATCGTAACGATATCTTAACGAAAGTTGTATGAAGTGGTTGACATAATTTCGGAGCGAAATGTCGGAGCGAAATCGGATCGATTTCGGAACGAAATCTGAAGAAAATCCTTCTGAAATTTGGAAGGGAAATTTATTTTCGACATTTGCTCCGAAATCGGAACGAAATCTGAACTATTTCCCCTGCGAAAAATCGTTTACATCCGACATTTGGTTTGCAGGGAACGAACACACAAACATACAGATATGCTGAGTTTTACGTGAGTACCTGCCTTTCAGCCTAACCCCACGGTGTTCTCAACACCGGACGGAAACAATGCGTCCATCGGTGCCCTCAACACAAGTGTGAGTACCAATTGGTTCCCACGTATTTGGACGTGTTCACCCCCTTGGTTTGGGGCGGAGCCTATCTAACACTCCTGCCTTTCTATGGGTCAGGCACCCGGTTGGTAATGCAACTCCACATTCGAGCCAAAGCTCTACCCGCGATTTGGGTATAAACCACAGCCACCGCGATGCTCCCAGCAGGGGCCTGCATCAAACTGCCAGGCTAGATCATTGAGACCTAGGGGCTCCTGACACCCGCGGTACCAGAATATAGCCTCCGGTCAGGCTTCGTACTAGAAATTACTACCAGTTGAACTCCAAATAATTCGGGACTGTTCACCAACAGAATAAAGCCTCTGCACAGCTTCGCAGCCAAAGACTACTACCAGTTGAACTCTAAAGAGTCCGGGACTGGTGACCCACAGAATAAAGCTTCTGCCGACCACGTAGCCAAAGACTACTAACAGTTGGACTCAAGGAGTCCGGGACTGGTGACCACACAAACATACAATAATAAACACTGTTACGACAACAACAACGGTACTGTGTCAATGCCATACAGGAGACGACCCATTATGCATCGCAGCAGAAGAACGCCAGCCGCCAAGGCAAACACGAGGGGTTTCAGCCCAGATAAGATCCTTAATTTATATTGGACCCGAATTGATGGCACGATACCCAACACATTGGGACCGCACGACACGCTGCATTTATTTAGCTCCCCAGCTAACTCCACTCACCTGTCTCGTGATTCTTTATGGACGCGATCAGTCCAGGTTGCAACATGTTTGAATCAGGATATAGAGGAACGAGATAACTGAAAAGGGTATACGAACGAATATGTGTATTTTTAAAGGAACCAGATAACTGAAAAGGGTATACGAACGAATATGTGTATTTGCGTTGCTGCAACAACAACTCGTTAAGTCGCCCAAGTATCAACGAAGTTCGATAAGTTCGTGTTCGTTTAACATATCGTGGACCTCTTACTGGCTGGAGATCAATGAAGGTCTTCTATAATTATATTCTATTTATAAATGTTTTATAGGGTTTATCTGTCTATATAAGACTGAATCTAGAGAAGACCTTTAAAGAAGAGAAGATCTACAAAGAAGGTCTTCGTTCTCTACAAAATATTCGATTTTTTCTTCTAAGAAGGCATATAGAAAATTTTCTATCTGCAGATTTTCTTTGTGTACAGTATGTAAAATATTATATTTTATCAACCGTTTTCTTTTCGTTTCCTCTTTGCCTCACCCAAAGGATTACAACTTATCACAATGGATCTATCTGTACAATCAGAGGTGAATTTTCATCTAAGAATTTTTGAATTATTCAGATACTTATTTCCAAATTGTCTCCGTTTCAGGCCATAGTGGATGTAGATCAACAACAAAAACCAAAATGGAAACCTCTGCTCCAAAGTAAAATGATTCTGGCCATAGTCGTAGCAATTTGGTTTTCAACATCAACAATGGCCATATTGGAACCCTGTTTACCGCTGTGGTTGATGACGAATTTGAAACCGAACAAATGGCAATTGGGTACTGTCTTTATACCAGATTCGGTGGGCTATTTTGTGGGTACAAACTTTTTCGGTTCCATTGCCTATAGATTTGGACAAATCAAGGTGTCATGCCTGTCGCTGTTGTTGGTTGGCATATCATCGATTTTGGTAAGTTTAGGAGGACAGGTTTATTTTTGCCAAAAGTCAATGGATGTTTGCACTGTAGAGACGCACCCTTATTGGACGCCCTTTTCTTAACATATTTTTATTTTTTTATTTTGCAGATTCCAACGGCAACAACTGTATCTCAGCTCCTTTTACCCCATTTCGGTTTGGGACTGGGCATCGGTATAATTGATGCTGCCCTGGTGCCTCTGTTAGCGACATTTGTTGATGCCACTTTATCCGGTGATGATGACGGTTATGATGCTCGCATGGAAACGATTGATACCCGAAGTTCCCATTCCATGTCAAGCTATGGCAGTGTCTATGCCATACAACAAACCTCCGTTAGTTTAGCATATTGTTTGGCTCCCCTGCTGGGCGGTGAATTGGCCCAAGCTTTGGGTTTTGTATGGCTGATGCGTATTGTGGGCGCATTCAATATTGTCTATGGTCCCATATTGGTCTATCTCTATTATAAATATGATCCAAAGGTAAGAGGAGCTTGGAGCGACTTGGGCTGACTTCCGCATCGTCAGTTGCTTTGTGTTGTTTAAACTTTGTCAAAAATGCATTTTTTGTTAAGTACTACGGCGTTGAGTAACATGATACTTCACATAGTTTTAGTCATTTGCCAAGCAACTGACGATACGGAAGCCAGCCTTGGTTTAACTTACGTATTGATAAATTTGCGGTATTCACTTTATTTTTAGGTTTTGCGTAAAAGGCAACACGAAATGCTATTGAGTTCGAGCGGTGGCAGTTATGGCCGTGGCAGTAAATATAAACAACTCTACAATTCTGTTGACAATGAATAGAGAGATTACCTACAGATTACCTACAATATTCTTCTAAAAAAGCAAATATGTACCAATTTTTGTTCATTTACTTACCTCTTCTATAGCAATATTGTATTGTATTTATTTATGTATGTGTCTCTGCGATTCCTATGAATGTTTAATTCGATGTTGAAAAAGTATCTAAATAAAATTCATATTCCTAATTCACAAGTGGGAGGTAGTAGGAAAGGAAGGGGGCATTATGGCGAAATGGTAGGTATTCGGATAACATAAAATATGCAATATTGCTATGGCCGAACCATGGTAATACATTGACTGCAAGCTCGGATAGATTTTTGTAACTGGTGGTCTACTAACGCGCAACATCGTTTGGAATGGTGGACTTCATAAGAGCTGCCATAAAGGTCTGCCAAAACTTCAAATTTTGTCCATCACGAAAGTTAGACATCGGTAAGTCCCGGTGCACACTAGTGTGAATTTCATTAAAAAAATTTATGAAATTAGTCGTTCTTAGCTCGAATTCCTCACAACAGCAATATTAAGATTTTACTCTACTATGGAACTGGATCTAGAAACACATAATTTCATGAAATTTTTTAATGAAATTTACACCAGTGTGGACCGGGACTAAGCTCCAATCACAACGGATAGCCACAGCATATTTCACTCAACTGGCCCAATTGCTTAATCAAAGCACTCCTCGTCCCGACAACATATCACCACAATTGCAAAGTATTGACCATTCCATGCAAACAGCCGCAAAATTCATACTTGGATACCAGAGACCTCCACCGAGAAATCCATGGTATGACCAGGAGTGTCGTGCTGCTACCAAAAAGAAAAATGCGGCATATAGGGCTACTCTACAAACAGTAGCGCGCGAGAGAGGTATCGGAAGAAAAGGAGAGAGGAGAAACGTCTTTTCCGCAGAAAAAATGAGAAATGGAAAAGCGAGAGTGTGAAAAAATCGAGATGTACAGGAGCAAGAATGAAGTCCGAAAGTTCTACCAAAGTGTAAAACATCAAAATAATGGCTTTGGTACAGGCACATCCTCCTGTAGAGACCAGCAAGGTAATTTGGTAACTGATACAGATAGTGTGCTCAGGATATGGAAAGAGCATTTTTCCAAACTGTTGGTGTCCAATAGTAGCGAAGACGACGAAGATACCACTGATCCAATCCCAGAAGATGGTATTGAATGTATACCGTCCAGCCAAGATGAGGTAAAGTCAGCAATAAACCGGCTAAAGAATAATACGGCAGCAGGAGCCGATGGCTTACCAGTCGAGCTGTTCAAAGCCTAGTTAGCACCATCTGGTAGGAAGAACGCGTACCCGACGAGTTGAGCCTGAGTATCCTGTGTCCCGTCTACAGGAAGGGAGACAAGACTGTATGCTCTAACTATAGAGGCATAAAGGCCTGGGTACATAAGCTGCCTCGCCTGCTTGCCTTGCTTGCTTCTGATAAAAGAATAAAAAAGAAAAGGGCAACCCAGATCGAAATTTGCTCGCCTTCTTTATTCTTTTTTTATTATGTCAGAAATGAAGCAGGAAAGCAAGGCAATCAGGCGAGGCAGCTTATGTACCCAGGCCTTTATGCCTCTATAGTTAGAGCATACAGTCTTGTCTCCTTTCTTGTGGATGGGACGAGGCCTTGAGTCTTCTCCCTATTGCCTATAAGATAGTGCCAGGGATATTATGCAAACGACTAAAACCAATTGGATCTTACAAATGCGGCTTTAGACCTGGCAAGTCCACCATTGACCAGATATTTACCCTGCGGCAAATCCTGGAGAAGACTCAAGAGATGCAGATCGACACCTACCACCTTTTTGGCGATTATAAGGCAGCCATCGACAGCCCGCTACGCCCAAATACATTCCAAGCCATGTCTGAATTTGGTATCCCCGCAAAGCTCATTCTGTTTTATAAGACGACTTTAGCTGATACTATGTCCTCATTTAAAATAGGAAAGAACCTCTCCGAACAATTCAGTACCAATAGAGGTTTCAGACAAGGAGACAGCCTTTCGTGTGACCTGTTCAACATCCTGCTGGAAAAGGTTATACTAGATGCAAATGTCAAAAGAAATGGCACAATATACAGCAACAGCCACAAGTTTCTTGCTTATGCTGATGACATTGACATCATGGGACGATCAGTAAAGGAAGTAACTGATACCTTTAAGAAGGTCGAAGGAGAATCAGCAAAAGTGGGTGTGACAGTAAACGGCGAAAAGACAATGTTCATGGTGTCGACGCGCAATGCGTCTATAGAGCTAGGACTAACAGTGAAAGGTGGTTCCTATAATTTTGAGGTAGTTAAAGACTTCATCTACCTCGGCACCGCCATAAACACAACAAAGAACATCAGTTGTGAAATAAAAAGAAGAATTGTGTTGGCCAACAGATGCTACTTTGGCTGAAGGAAGCAGTTTAAAAACAAGGCCACATCTCGTCAAACAAAAACAACGCCTTACAAAACACTGATACTACCTGTACGGCTCCGAAGCCTGTGTACTTGCGCAAGCAGACAAGGCAGTGCTTGGAGTGTTTGAGAGAAAAATTCTTCGAAAGATCTAAGGGCCAATCTGCGTTGACGGTGAATATCGATGTAGTATGAACCACGAGCTGTATCTGCTATGCAACGATATCAGTATAGATAAATGTATCGAGATGCAATGATTGCATTGGCTAGGCCATATCATAAGAATGAGCGATGATGAACCCGCTAAAAAGGCGTTTAAGTACGGGCCACTTGGCGGTACACCCATAACTGGCAGGTCAAGGTTTCAATGGAGCGAACGAAATGGAAAAAGAGATGGAAAGACGCGGTATTCAAAAAAAGCGAAGCAACACACAGAGAGAGAATTGGAGATATTTTCTTAGTTCGGCTTATGGAACAAATCTTCTGTAATAGGCCAACTAAGTCAGTAAGTAAGTAAACAGAAAAACTGGAAGACATTTCCACAAGGCGGGGTTATATCTCCGAAACTGCTTAACCTCTATCTTTCTGAAATGCATGTTGATGATTGTACGATCTTGGATCGGGTCCAATAACCGATGACCTATGTGCTAGGTTAAATATCTACATAGGGCAGTTCTTCCATCTGAAGAATATGAAAATATCCGCCGCCAATCCATTGCCACACAGTTCACCACCTGGACGTCTGAAATGAGGCTCCCCCCAAACATGTTAGTCGATGGCATCTCTGATTACGACCCCTAACTACCCCAAGATGTTGGGTGTAATAATCGATCGCATGTTTAAGTCGTCCGTGTAAGCCACATTTATTTGCGACAAGATCATGCAGCATTTGGAGTGCAGACAAAAAGATCTTCTTTACTTCTTATAAAGCAATAGGCAGGTCTGCAGTAAACCTTGCGGCGCAGGTACGGTATTCACATGTTAGCGCTACGCAGTGGGAGAATTTTAAAAATTGTAAGAATGGTACCCGAAGGACTGCAACAGGGTACCTCCTCATGGCATCAGTTTACCATCTTCATGGGGATTCTAAGAGTTTGCGGGTTTGCAGGCTTTTCAATCCATACAAGTTAGAAGAGTTATTTATGATCTAGAGGGAGTTCCAAAGGTATAAACGGGTACTGGTATTGGGGGACAGGGGGAAACATCCCTATTATTATTTTTTCGGGTGAGCACAGTGGACCTCTGTGGTCTTCACATGAAGTGACTGCCTGCAAGCAGGGGCTGCTGCGCATCCTATAATCAAAGATCTTTACAATAATGTATTTTACTAAACCTTCGCCAAAGGTTCTACGAACTTATTAGTCCCACTGTAAATTGTATGCAGCATGATTTGAAAACAAAAAAAATTTATTGTTTTCAAACTTTATTTTTCAATCCTTTTTTGGTCTTCTTACATTTCGGTCTTCTCTACTTTTGGCTACAACCTCTTCAAAATTTACAAAATTTGCAAATATTGCATCAATTTAGATAAACTATGGCAGCCAGAACTTCAACGGGTATTTAGGATATTATATTTTTTTTATGGGAACACGTCAAATCTGTTGCTTTTTTAATGACAGGTCCCTCCGATCTCTATGGATTACCAACCACAGTGGGTTATGAAAGTCATGATTTGCGTAAACAGAGGCTACCGCAATTTTCGTTTGGAACGAGAACACAATTGAAAGATAATAGCATTGGGCCGGGGCCGGCGAGATATAATGTGGATAAGTTGGTACGTTACGGCAATACGAAGGCGAATATTTATACAATGGCCTCAAAAACCATTTACAGGGGTAAGAGATACCTTAATTCATCGACCATTTGTTATATAATATACATACATATGTGGTGTGTGTATATTTTATGAATTTCCAGAGAAGAGTAGAAGTCCGGGACCCTTGGCCTATCAATTACGTGATTCCCCGATATATAAAGGTTCTAATCCACCAGCCTATACGTTAGGTGCAATGAATACATTTTTCTTTAAAAATTGTGCACCAGGACCAAATATTTATGGTATCAATGATGCCTATACTAAACCAAGGGCTCCAGATTATAGTCTGTAAGTATAGTCAGATGCCTCTGTACATAAACAGCATTTCAGTTTAGTTAAGTGATTTCTGGTAGCTGTAGTATTTTTAATACACATTATTATTAATATTTTTCCCTTCCACTAGCGGAGTTAAGAAGTATCTGCCAGAATTGTCACGTTCACCTGGCCCAGCAAAATATCCCCGCACCAATTTGTCTGCCATAAAACAATCTAGTCCTAGCTATAGCCTGACACCAAGAACCAAATATGAATTTAAATTGTACGGTCCCGGTTCGAATTATTACGACCGCATGGAATATAAACCTGGGAAAAGATCACCTGACTATTCTTTTGGTGTACGACATTCAGCACGTTCTGGCGTTATGATTGTTCCTTGTGATAATTGGTAATAAGCAATATTTCATCACAAAATTTTTTTTTACAAAATTATGGTATTGTTTTCAAATATTTTTGCTTTTTATATAAATATGTATGTAATTAATTATGAATAAATATTCAAATAAAATAGACTCAGTCCTACTATCATAACAAACGAATAACAAATTACAGTGGAAATCGTTTATAACATCGGTCAAGGGACCGACGGAATTTGTCGCTATAACCGATATGTCGTTATAAGCGATGGGGCTATAAAGGGCCCCAGAAATTTGGGACTTTTGGATATCGTCGTTATAACCGATATGACGTTAAAGACGACGTTATAAGCGATTTCGACTTAGGGACCGAATACAACGGGCCGTTGAGTGTCGTATTCTTCTTTTGACGCGTAAAACGACACTCAACGGTTGAAAATTTGGCTTTCGCAATATTTTGCCCAAACTTAGTTTAAGTTCGAAGATGGATTATATCGGTCCACTCCTTCCGGTACCTCCCCCACAAAAGTTCGAAAATGTTCGGAAATTTGGTGCGCACGATAACACTTGAAGGGAGTAACCGATTTGGCCCACACTTTGTACATCGTGAAAGCTCTACCAGACTTAGATGAAGTTTAAATATGGACTCAATCGGTCCACTCCTTCGGGTACCTCCCATACAAAATTTCGGAAAAGTTCAGTTTAGGACCTGCTCTCGAATCACTTTGATTTTTGTTGTAGCAACTTGTATTCGCTGTCCCCCATACGACGGTACAAGTTTCATAAGGAGCAAGTCCATACTTCCTGAGAAAATAGCTTGAAAGTTACAAAAAAACCCCTATGACACCGTGTGTGTTAGTTGGAGCGCACGATAACTTTCGAACGGATCAACCTATTAGGTCCGAAATTTGGCATTCGTAATATTTTGTCCAAACTTAGTTCAAGTTCGAAGATGGATTATATCGGTCCACTCCTTCCGGTACCTCCCCCACAAAAGTTCAAAAATGTTCGGAAAATTTGTGCGCACGATAACTCTTGAAGGGAGTAACTAATTTGGTCCATACTTTGCGCATCGTGCAATTTCATCCAGACTTAGATGAGGTTCCAATATGGTCTCAATCGGTAAACTCCTTCGGGTACCTCCCACACAAAATTTCGGAAATGTTCAGTTTAGGACCTGCTCTTGAATCGCTTTGATTTTTGTTTTAGCAACTTGTATTTACTGCCCCCCATACGACGCTATAAGTTTTATCAGGGCAAGTCCATACTTCCTGAGAAAATAGCCTGAAAGGAGCAAAAACCCTCATGACACCGTGTGTCATGGTTGGAGCGCAAGATAATTCTCGAACGGATATGCCGACTCCGTCCAAACTTAGCTTAAGTTCGCAGATAAGCCATATCGATCCACTCATTCAGGTACCTCCCCCACAAAAGTTCAAAAATATTCGGAAAAATTGTGCGCACGATAACTCTTGAAGGGAGTGGTCGATTTGGTCCATACTATACACATCCTAATATATATACCAGATATATATCATGTTCGAATATGGACTATATTTGTCCACTCCATTCGGTACCTCCTACACAAAATTTCGGATAAGTTCACTTTAAGTCCTGCTACCTAATTCCTTTGATTTTTGTTGAAGCAACTTGCATTCGCTGCCTCAATTACGATGATAAAAGTTTTTTCATGGGCAAGTCCATACTTCTTGAGAAAACAGCCCGAAGTGTGTAAAAACTCCCTATGGTCTATATCGGTCCATTCCTTTAAGTACCTCCTCCGCAAAACTTTTGAACTTTAATCCTAATCCACATTTTTGTCGGCTCATACGCGCAAAATTTTGAAACCCCCTAAATACATACATACCTGCGCCGCATAGTTTACTACAGACCTGCCTATTGCTTTATCTCTTTGTCTGCACTCCAAATGCTACATGATCTTGTCGCAAATATTGTGGCTTGCACGGACGACTCAAACATGCCATCGAACATTACACCCAGCATCTTGAGGTAGTTAGGGGTCGTAATCAGGGATACCATCGACTAACATGTTAAGGGGGAGCCTCATTTCAGTCGTCCAGGTGGTGAACTGTGTGGCAATGGATTAGCGGCGGATATTTTCATATTCTTCAGATGGAAGAACTGCCCTATGTAGATATTTAACCTATCACATAGGTAATCGGTGATTGGACCCGATCCAAGATCGTACAATCATCAACATACATTTTGGAAAGATAGAGGTTAAGCAGTTCGGGAGATATAACCCTGCATTGTGGAAATGTTTTCCTGTTTTTCTGTCTACTTACAAACTTACTTAGTTGGCCCATTAAAGAACATTTGTTCCATAAGCCGAACTAAGAAAAGATCTCCAATTCTCTCTGTTTGTTGCTTCGCTTTTGGAATACCGTGTCTTTCCATCCCTTTTTTCCACTTGTTCGCTCCATTGAAGCCTTGGCCTGCCAGTTATGCGTGTACCGCCATGTGGCCCGTACTTAAACGCCTTTTTAGCGGGTTCATCATCGCTCATTGTTATGATATGGCCTAGCTAATGCAATCATTGCATCTTGGTACGTTTATCTATACTGATGTCTTTGTATAGCCGATACAACTCGTGGTTCATACGACGTCGATATTTACCGTCAAAGAAGATTGGCCCGTAGATTTATCAAAGAATTTTTCTCTTAAACACACCAAGCACTGCCTTATTTGCGTGCGCAAGTACCCGGGCTACAGAATCATACATTAGCACGGGTAGTATCAGTGTTTTTTTCTTAAGTGTTCGGCGAGATGTGGCTTTGTTTTTAAGCTGCATACTTTAGCCAAAGTAGTAATATATACTTCTTCTTATTTCCCAAATGATGTTGTTTGTTATGGTTATGGCGGTGGCGAAGTAGACAAAGTCTTTAACTACATCAAAATTATATGAACCAACTTCCACAGTTGGTCCGAGTTCTATGTACGCATTGAGCGTCTTTATCATCAGCTTGGTCTTATCGCTGTTTACTGTCAGACCTACTTTAAAAGATTCTTCTTCAACCTTCTTAAAGGTACTTCTTTTACCGATCGACCCATGATGTCAATGTCATCGGCATAAGCAAGTAACATATGACTGTATATATTGTGCCACTTCTTTTGACCTTCGCATCTCTTATAACCTTTTCCAGCAGGATGTTGAACAAGTCACACGAAAGGCTGTCTCCTTGTCAGAAACCTCTTTTGGTACAAAATTCTTCGGAGAGATTCTTTCCCATTTTAACTGAAGATCTTGTGGCAGCTAGAGTCATTTCACAAAGCCGAATGAGATTTGCGGGGATACCAAATTCAGACATGGCTTGGAATACCTTTGAACGTAGCGGGCTGTCGAAGGCTGCTTTATAAACGAAAAAAGGTGATAGGTGTCGATCTGCATCTCTTGGTCTTCTCCAGGATTTGCCGCAGGGTAAATATCTGGTCAATGGTGGACTTGCCAGGTCTAAAACCGCATTGGTAAGATCCAATTATTTCGTTGACCATGGGCTTTACTCGTTCGCACAATATCACTATCTTGTAGGCCATAAGGAGAAGACTTATGCCCCTATAGTTGGAGCATAAAGTCTTATCTCCGTTCTTATGGACAGGACACAGGATGCTCAGGTTCCAATTGTCGAGTGCGTATTGTTCCTGCCAGATGGCCCTAACTAGGTGATGCACATACTTTATCAGAGTGTCGCCTCCGGTTTTGAACAGCTCGGCTGGAATGTTATCGGTTCCCCCTGTCTTTTTATTCTTGAGGCGGTTTTTTGCTGTCTTCACCTCTTCTTAGCCGGACACTATCAGTACCATCATCTCGGATCGGGTGTGTGTGTTATCTTCCTCGCCTTCGGTACTATTGGATACCAAATGTTTGAAAAAATGCTCTTTCCATATTTATCTATCTATCTATCTATCTATCTGTATCTGTTACCAATTTAACTTGCTGATCTCTACAGGAGGATGTACCTGTACCAAAGCCACGAGTTTGATGTTTCACTCTTTCTCCTCTCTCCTTTCTCCCAATACCTCTCTCGTGTGATACGCGTTGCTACTGATTGTAGAGTATGCCGCATTTTTCACTTCGGTATCAGCACGACACTCCTGGTCATACCATGGCTTCCTTGGTGGTGGTCTCTGGTATTCAAGTATGAATTTTGCGACTGTTTGCATGGAGTGGGCAATACTTTGTCATTGTGCTGGTATGTTATCGGGACGAGGAGGAGTGTTTTGATTAAGCAATTGGTCCAGTTAAGTGGAATATGCTATGGCTGTCTGTTATGATTGCAGTTTACCGATGTCTAACTTCTGTGTTGTGTCTCGTCGTACTTTATTTGCTACGGTTAATCGCGTACTGCAACAAGGTGTTGTTCCAGGTCTACGTCAATGCCGTTCTTTGGCATTGTTAAAGTTACGAAGTTCTTCGGCAATTCACACACACACGACCCGAAAGCGACGAAAGATCACACAAAAGAGAGCAAATGTTTGATTTGTTTTGTTTTGCCGCATGCGTACGTACAACCTTACTAACACACTGTCAAAATTTTCCAATATTCAGAATTTTGTGTGCTCTCTTCTTGGTCGGCGTGGTCTACGTTTGCTCCTCGGAACGAACGATCGTACATCCAACACACTTGAAGACTGCCTTCCATCTATTACAACGTGATCAACGTGATTTCTTGTGAATATCGAGATGCTTAAGGGGTCGATTATGGATAGCAACCCAACTCCAGTTGCGTTGCCGACCACAAATTTAATACAATTAAATTAATAGCCAAAGGCTCAAAACACAGGTATTGAATGAATTTGACAAAAATGTATGTCGTTCCACTTATTTTAATTGTATGATTTTCTGAGTTGAGTTGCTATCCATAATCGACCCCTAAATCTGGTACTGTTAACCACCATGTTTTTTGCCGTTGCGAATTCTACCAGACTCATCGCATTGTCGGATGTTTCACTGGGGAGACTGAATTTTCCTACTGTTGGGACAAAGATATCTTTGGTCTGTTCGTCCTTGTCTTCAGTGAAAGAATTTTTCTTTGGTGCGTACTGTAGTAAGTCTTTCATTCGCTGGGTGAAGCTGGAGACCATATGATTGAACCTCCGACAAAAATCGGTCAAATTTAAACCCAAATTTATCGGTAGGACTTAACGACAACTTTATTTTGGTTGCTAACTACCTACCAATTTCATTAATTACCGAAATTACAATTATTTTAATTTGTCCGATTGTTGTCGGTAATCAAAAAATGCGTTAGGGAATCCCACTACTTTAGTGAGATTCTCCAACACATTTTTTCAGTTACCGACAAAAATCAATAAAATTAAAATGCTTATAGTTTCGGCAATTAACCATGTTTGTCGGTAAGTTAGCGACGAATAAAAAGTAGTCGTAAAGTTTTACCGATGTTTTATTTGAATTTTTCATTTGCGTTTTAATTTTAACGATTTTTGTCGGTAACTCAAAAAATGAATTAAAGGATCCCACTACAAATAAGTTAATACCTTTCTAACATATTGAAATATAAAACAACAACATATTAATATTGAAAATTTAAATAAATTTTATTAAATATTCTTTGGTAATGATTCATTATTATGGTAAAAACGTCAGGATCCAAAATGTTTATCAATAAATACATACCATAGCATCAACAGATGTTATTACGTATATTAAAACGGTTTGCTTTAAATTATTGGATTGCCAATAGTTCCAATCATTGGCTTATTTGAATCTGAAATAATGAAACACACAGAGATAAATTTAAATTGTTACAACTTAGTATAGATTCAAAACTTCCTCTCATTTGTTCTGTATTTCTGAATTTTAAGCTGTAGTTTTTGCAATCAATCGGCGTCCTCGTACGGAAAATACCGCTGCATGCCATGACCTCAGATACCTTTTATGAAAATATAAGAAATTTAATTGACATCCATTAATTACATTTTAATTGTGTGTTTGAAATGCTTTGCTGTACAATAGTAAGGCAATCTATATTTGAGAATAAATTTAGAATCACTTTTATTATGCAATACTTTCGAGATGTTAAGAAGGAATTTGATAACCTACTTAATTTCTATAAATACCCCACAAACTGCACAGTTAATCCTGTCGCTACGAATTGGGTTATGTGACCCAGCATAACGTTGTTTTCCATACCAAAACAGCGTTATGTCAAGTCCCCACAGCTTTCACATTGAAATGCAGGGCCATCTCACACGACAGAACGTAAGAGATTTCCGCCCAGACATCCTAGACGTCTATAGAAACAGGTCTGAAACACGGACTTACTCAAGAGATGAACCAAGCTGTCAGGGTTAACGGTCTTAACTATTGAGTATAACCCATTTACATCCAAGGCCCTCGTCCTACCTGAAATTTTATTTATAATGTAAAACAAAGTTTTGAGGCATCTGACCACGGTTTTAATTACTCTCGTATCCCCGAAAGAGGTGTAGTAATAAATCCAAAGATTTTAATACGAAAGTGAAAGGGCGAAGCATGACTTTGTCGCGTTCAGTCGGGCTCGAAATCAACATCTCAAAAACTAAGTCCATGCCGGGAGGCTATTGAGCGGACTCTGATTCACACATCCGCATTGACGATGTTGACATCGAATGGGTTGTTGTTGTTGTAACAGTGTTTTTGTTATGTTTATTTGTTCGTTCCTCTGTTCAATCTGGCTCTGGGTCTATCTCCAGTTCCAGAAAAGTGGCTGATTCGATGGGATGTAGCCACAGATCCACTGGAGTTAGATGGGTATGTTTGGCGAGGCAGTTAAAAAGGTGTTGTGTGTCGTGCGGGCCCATGCCGCATACTGGGCATATGTCTTGCACGGCGCAATCGATTTCCGGCCAATACGAATTTAGGCGTCTGCAATATCCCGAGCGTAGTTGAGCCAAAACTACTCTGGTTTGTCGTGACAGCTGACGCTCCTCAGCTGCGATAGATGAAGGATGTACTCCGAGTACTTTATTCACACTATAATTGCTTAAGGCCTTGGCAACTGCGTCCGTGTGAATGCTATTCAATCCTGCTTGATATGCTTGTTGATCTAGGGGTTCTCTCCTGTATCGTTGGACCTCTCCCTCTAGAGCATGGATATCCTTCCTGATCTCCCTGAATGGGCCGGGCCTACCCACAAGATGGTGATTGGGATGGCTCACACGATAACATCCAAGCAGTTACTGCAACGAAAGCATATCATTGTGTTGCTTTACAGGAAGAATTTTTGCCTCCTCATGTAGATGGTCCACTGAAGATTTGAGGAGGCACCCTGTCGCTGTTCTCAGGGCGGCATTCTGGCAAGTTTGAATCTTTTCCAGTTCGAATCACACAATCTCGGAGACCAGACTGGAGCCGCATAGCTTACCACAGACAGACCTATCGCGTTATACGTGGCCAACAAGGTTTCTTTATCTGCACCCCAAGTGCTGCCGGCCAGGGACTTAAGGACCTTGTTCCTACTTTTCAACTTGTCGCAGATAGCTGTGGCGTGTGCGTACGACGTGAATGTAGTGTCGAATGTGACCCCTAAAATTTTAGGGCAGTTCGTGGTCGGAATTCTGCTACCGTCGACCACGACATTCAACTCACGTCCAAACTGCGCTGTCCATGTGGTGAACAGAGTGGCTGTCGATTTTGTGGGGGAAATCTGCATATTCCTCGAATGGAAAAAGGTGGTAAGATCGGTTACATAGTTGTTCAGACTCTCACAGATGTCATCAGGATAGGTACTCGACGTCAGGATCGTGCAATCATCCGCATACGTCACGATCTCAATGCAGTCTGGAGGGGGTGGAATACAGGAGAGGTAGAGGTTCCGGAGATATCACTTCACCTTGGGGAACTCCCTGTTTCACTCTACGGGGTTTGGACTTCTTATTCCTGAATTCCACGTACGACTGGCGTCCACACATATAGTTGACTATCCAACGTCTTCTCAATGTCCTCAAACAGCGTGGAGTGTCTGACTGTACTTCGAATGGGTGGACAAATTCAATTACCTTGGTAGCCAAATAACGATAAAGTTGGAGCTGAAAAGACATCAACTTTCGATTTAAAAAAGCAAAAGGCTGCTTTCCGCAAGCTTCAGCCTATTTGGAGATGCCGACAAATCTCAAAACACACGAAGCTTCGTATATATAATTCCAATATTAAATCTGTCCTCTTTTACGGATGCGAAACCTGGAAACGCACGATTCAATAAACGCCCGTCTGCAAAACTTCACAAATACATAAATGTCTGCGGCAATGAAAGTCAACAGATTGGACGTAAGTATAAATGGCTAGAAAAGGTGGCTGGATCATTCGATAGGTTGCAGAATTTGAGACGCAACAAGTAAATTAACGATAATTTGTCGACAACACCAGAGTCAGTCAGAGGGCGAAGAGAAGAGTATTAAGTCTCATCACCACAGTTTCCAATGGTTGAAGTTGCAAATGCCAATTGAAACGCCTAATCATCCAAAACCTTTATCATTATGATTTAAGTTATTACAAGCTTAAGTCAAAATACCGATAGAAAAAGGAAGTCTATAACTGCAACTCATCAAGAATATACCTGCCGTTCTTTCCACTTGCTTTCCTGAATACAACATAATTTTGTAGCTTGAATTAAGCAACCCGGTCTGAAAATGTTACCAAAACATTGAAAATAATTTTCAAATATTTAATTGTAATTTTTTGGTATAGCAGCATTTTTTTCTTGGCTATTTTTTCCTTCAATTTTTCTTTCTGTAAACCGGGAAGAGGGTAATGCAATAAATTCTTAAAACCACAATGGCATCTACAGGTACGAAAGCAAAGCAAATTATATCAATTACTTCTTTTTTTCAATCTTGTTTTTCTTGTTTTCTTCCTTTAAGGTCCGGGTCCGGTGTATGCTCTACCACCAACAATAGGCTATGAAAATCATGATCAACGTAAGAATCGTATGCCTCAGTACTCCTTTGGTGGAAGGACAAAATTAATTAATAAGAACCAAGTACCGGGCCCTGGTTTAAATGTATCGGGGTTAACACGTTATGGACCGGCCAGAACATATGCCTATAGTATAGGGCCAAGGACATTTATGAAAGGTTTGTGGAACAACGAAGAAAATGTATTCTTTATTTAAAACACTTCAATTGCAGATTCAAAAAATATTGGACCTGGCCCAGCGAATTACGATTTGAACAAGTCACCCTATGTAAATACGACTAGTCCACCATCGTATTCGATTGGTCGCCGTACCATGTTGGCAAATAAAAACATATGTCCCGGACCCAATGCTTATGGTATTAGTGTTAATATGGTTAGACCAGCTGCTCCAGCATTTAGCATGTAGGTTTCTTATAAGGTCAACTTTGTGATTTCAATAACCGAACCTTTTGTTTCGTTTTTTTTTAGTGGAATGCGTACCGGCTTGAAAGCCAAAAGTCTCTCACCTGGACCAGCAAATTACAGCCCAAGCACTTTGAAAACTTATTTACCCAAAGCACCGGAATATTCATTGGCCCCACGTACCTTCCTAAATGCCAAGCTGTTTGGACCTGCAGCAAATGCCTATGACTGTATGAATTTTAAACCTGGAAAGACCCCACCCAACTATTCATTTGGTGTTCGTCATTCACCAAAGGCGCCACCAATGATTGTTGCCTGTGATAATATGTAAAAGGACGACGAGAGTAGAACAAAGGTTGGATTATTACACCCGAGAGTTTACATTGAGCAGAATGGATCAAATAGTTAAGGATAAAATGCATCAAAATTTTAAAATTATTTATAAAATAACAAGTAAATTTAATGTAAAATCAAAAATTTTGGCTTTATTTGTTGTCCTATACCAAAGGATCCACGGAAAATCGGGCAGATTATCGGCGTTCTGAAAGCTTTCATTAGGAGTTAGCTTGGACGAAAACCATTTCAGTCAATTTGGGAATTGATTTAGCCTTGTACGTTCGTTTGTCTAGCTGAATTATTATTGCATCCTCTCTGAACCAAAGCGTAGATTTTTTTAAAGAATTTTTATTGCATCCTTCCTGAACAAAACCGTGTATTTTTATACCCTCAGCCTTTAGGCTAGAAAGGGTATATACACTTTCATACGGGCAAAATGTGCCTCATCGAAATAATGGTTTTAGACCCCAAGTATGTTTGGACGAAATGTGTTTCAGACAATTTGGAGTTGATTTAGCCATGTCCGTCCGTCCGTCTGTCTGTCTGGCAGGCTGGTGCGTACGATAACTCTCGAACGGATCAATCGATTCGTTTCAAATTTTGGCTTTCGTAATATTTTGCCCAAACTTAGTTTAAGTTCGAAGATGGGTTATATCGGTCCACTCCTTCCGGTACCTCCCCCACAAAAGTTCAAAAATTTTCAGAAAATTTGTGCGCACGATAACTCTTGAAGGGAGTAACCAATTTGGCCCGTACTTTGTACATCGTGGATTTTCTACCAGACTTAAATGAGGTTCCAATATGGACTCAATCGGTCCACTCCTTCGGGTACCTCCCACACAAAATTTCGGAAAAGTTCAGTTTAGGACCTGCTTTCGAATCACTTTGATTTTTGTTGAAGCGATTTGCATTCGCTACCTCCATTTCGACGTAAAAAGTTATTTCAGGGGCAAGTCCATATTTCCTGAGAAAATAGCCTGAAAGATGCAAAAAGCCCCTTGACACCGTGTGTAGTGGTTGGAGCGTAAGATAACTCTCGAACGGATCTGCCACTTCGGTCCAAAATGTGGCCTTCGTAATATTTTGTGTAAACTTAGTTTAAGTTCGATGATAAGCCATATCTTTCCACTCCATCAGGTACCTCCCTCACAAAAGTTCAAAAATGTTCGGAAAAATTGTGCGCACGATAACTCTTGAAGAGAGTCACCGATGTAATCCATACTCTGCACATCCTATTATATCTACCAGACATAGATCAGGTTCAAATATGGACTATATTTGTCTACTCCTTCTGGTACCTCCCACACAAAATTTCGCAAAAGTTCACTTTAAGACCTGCTCTCGAATCACTTTGATTTTTGTTGAAGCGATTTGCATTCGCTACCTCCATTATGACGGTAAAAGTTATTTTAGGGGCAAGTCCATATTTTTTGGGAAAACAGCCCGAAAGCTGTAAAAAACCCTATGCCACGATAACTCTCGAACTGTTCAACCGATTTGGTCCAACATTTGGTCTTCGTCATATTTTATCCAAACTTAGTTTCATGGAGCAATACAGGACCACAACATCCGGTACTTCTCCCCCAATAAAATGTCACTAAAATGCTAGGACGATATCACTTGAATTGGTCAACCAATTTGGTCCAAACTTTGGTTCTCCTAATATTTTGTCAAAATTTAGTTTAACTTCTAAAATGGGCCATATCGGTCTTCCCTAAGGATACCTCCCCCACATTGCATTATCCCTGAATTGAAGCGTGGATTTTTTAAAGAATTTTTATTGCATCATCCCTGAATTGAAGCGTGGATTTTTTAAAGAATTTTTATTGCATCATCCCTGAATTGAAGCGTGGATTTTTTAAAGAATTTTTATTGCATCATCCCTGAATTGAAGCGTGGATTTTTTAAAGAATTTTTATTGCATCATCCCTGAATTGAAGCGTGGATTTTTTAAAGAATTTTTATTGCATCATCCCTGAATTGAAGCGTGGATTTTTTAAAGAATTTTTATTTCCTCCTCAATGAGACGAAGCGTAGATTTTTTAAAGAATTTTTATTGCATCATCCCTGAATTGAAGCGTGGATTTTTTAAAGAATTTTTATTGCATCATCCCTGAATTGAAGCGTGGATTTTTTAAAGAATTTTTATTGCATCACCCCTGAATTGAAGCGTGGATTTTTTAAAGAATTTTTATTGCATCATCCCTGAATTGAAGCGTGGATTTTTTAAAGAATTTTTATTGCATCATCCCTGAATTGAAGCGTGGATTTTTTAAAGAATTTTTATTGCATCATCCCTGAATTGAAGCGTGGATTTTTTAAAGAATTTTTATTGCATCATCCCTGAATTGAAGCGTGGATTTTTTAAAGAATTTTTATTGCATCATCCCTGAATTGAAGCGTGGATTTTTTAAAGAATTTTTATTGCATCATCCCTGAATTGAAGCGTGGATTTTTTAAAGAATTTTTATTGCATCATCCCTGAATTGAAGCGTGGATTTTTTAAAGAATTTTTATTGCATCATCCCTGAATTGAAGCGTGGATTTTTTAAAGAATTTTTATTGCATCATCCCTGAATTGAAGCGTGGATTTTTTAAAGAATTTTTATTGCATCATCCCTGAATTGAAGCGTGGATTTTTTAAAGAATTTTTATTGCATCATCCCTGAATTGAAGCGTGGATTTTTTAAAGAATTTTTATTGCATCATCCCTGAATTGAAGCGTGGATTTTTTAAAGAATTTTTATTGCATCATCCCTGAATTGAAGCGTGGATTTTTTAAAGAATTTTTATTGCATCATCCCTGAATTGAAGCGTGGATTTTTTAAAGAATTTTTATTGCATCATCCCTGAATTGAAGCGTGGATTTTTTAAAGAATTTTTATTGCATCATCCCTGAATTGAAGCGTGGATTTTTTAAACAATTTTTATTGCATCATCCCTGAATTGAAGCGTGGATTTTTTAAAGAATTTTTATTGCATCATCCCTGAATTGAAGCGTGGATTTTTTAAAGAATTTTTATTGCATCATCCCTGAATTGAAGCGTGGATTTTTTAAAGAATTTTTATTGCATCATCCCTGAATTGAAGCGTGGATTTTTTAAAGAATTTTTATTGCATCATCCCTGAATTGAAGCGTGGATTTTTTAAAGAATTTTTATTGCATCATCCCTGAATTGAAGCGTGGATTTTTTAAAGAATTTTTATTGCATCATCCCTGAATTGAAGCGTGGATTTTTTAAAGAATTTTTATTGCATCATCCCTGAATTGAAGCGTGGATTTTTTAAAGAATTTTTATTTCCTCCTCAATGAGACGAAGCGTAGATTTTTTAAAGAATTTTTATTGCATCATCCCTGAATTGAAGCGTGGATTTTTTAAAGAATTTTTATTGCATCATCCCTGAATTGAAGCGTGGATTTTTTAAAGAATTTTTATTGCATCATCCCTGAATTGAAGCGTGGATTTTTTAAAGAATTTTTATTGCATCATCCCTGAATTGAAGCGTGGATTTTTTAAAGAATTTTTATTGCCACATCCCTGAATTGAAGCGTGGATTTTTTAAAGAATTTTTATTGCATCATCCCTGAATTGAAGCGTGGATTTTTAAAGAATTTTTATTGCATCATCCCTGAATTGAAGCGTGGATTTTTTAAAGAATTTTTATTTCCTCCTCAATGAGACGAAGCGTAGATTTTTTAAAGAATTTTTATTGCATCATCCCTGAATTGAAGCGTGGATTTTTTAAAGAATTTTTATTTCCTCCTCAATGAGACGAAGCGTAGATTTTTTAAAGAATTTTTATTGCATCATCCCTGAATTGAAGCGTGGATTTTTTAAAGAATTTTTATTGCATCATCCCTGAATTGAAGCGTGGATTTTTTAAAGAATTTTTATTGCATCATCCCTGAATTGAAGCGTGGATTTTTTAAAGAATTTTTATTGCATCATCCCTGAATTGAAGCGTGGATTTTTTAAAGAATTTTTATTGCCACATCCCTGAATTGAAGCGTGGATTTTTTAAAGAATTTTTATTGCATCATCCCTGAATTGAAGCGTGGATTTTTTAAAGAATTTTTATTGCATCATCCCTGAATTGAAGCGTGGATTTTTTAAAGAATTTTTATTTCCTCCTCAATGAGACGAAGCGTAGATTTTTTAAAGAATTTTTATTGCATCATCCCTGAATTGAAGCGTGGATTTTTTAAAGAATTTTTATTGCATCATCCCTGAATTGAAGCGTGGATTTTTTAAAGAATTTTTATTGCATCATCCCTGAATTGAAGCGTGGATTTTTTAAAGAATTTTTATTTCCTCCTCAATGAGACGAAGCGTAGATTTTTTAAAGAATTTTTATTGCATCATCCCTGAATTGAAGCGTGGATTTTTTAAAGAATTTTTATTGCATCATCCCTGAATTGAAGCGTGGATTTTTTAAAGAATTTTTATTGCCACATCCCTGAATTGAAGCGTGGATTTTTTAAAGAATTTTTATTGCATCACCCCTGAATTGAAGCGTGGACTTTTTAAAGAATTTTTATTGCCACATCCCTGAATTGAAGCGTGGATTTTTTAAAGAATTTTTATTGCATCATCCCTGAATTGAAGCGTGGATTTTTTAAAGAATTTTTATTGCATCATCCCTGAATTGAAGCGTGGATTTTTTAAAGAATTTTTATTTCCTCCTCAATGAGACGAAGCGTAGATTTTTTAAAGAATTTTTATTGCATCATCCCTGAATTGAAGCGTGGATTTTTTAAAGAATTTTTATTTCCTCCTCAATGAGACGAAGCGTAGATTTTTTAAAGAATTTTTATTGCATCATCCCTGAATTGAAGCGTGGATTTTTTAAAGAATTTTTATTGCATCATCCCTGAATTGAAGCGTGGATTTTTTAAAGAATTTTTATTTCCTCCTCAATGAGACGAAGCGTAGATTTTTTAAAGAATTTTTATTGCATCATCCCTGAATTGAAGCGTGGATTTTTTAAAGAATTTTTATTGCATCATCCCTGAATTGAAGCGTGGATTTTTTAAAGAATTTTTATTGCCACATCCCTGAATTGAAGCGTGGATTTTTTAAAGAATTTTTATTGCATCACCCCTGAATTGAAGCGTGGACTTTTTAAAGAATTTTTATTGCCACATCCCTGAATTGAAGCGTGGATTTTTTAAAGAATTTTTATTGCATCATCCCTGAATTGAAGCGTGGATTTTTTAAAGAATTTTTATTGCATCATCCCTGAATTGAAGCGTGGATTTTTTAAAGAATTTTTATTGCATCATCCATGAATTGAAGCGTGGATTTTTTAAAGAATTTTTATTGCCACATCCCTGAATTGAAGCGTGGATTTTTTAAAGAATTTTTATTGCATCATCCCTGAATTGAAGCGTGGATTTTTTAAAGAATTTTTATTGCATCATCCCTGAATTGAAGCGTGGATTTTTTAAAGAATTTTTATTTCCTCCTCAATGAGACGAAGCGTAGATTTTTTAAAGAATTTTTATTGCATCATCCCTGAATTGAAGCGTGGATTTTTTAAAGAATTTTTATTGCATCATCCCTGAATTGAAGCGTGGATTTTTTAAAGAATTTTTATTGCATCATCCCTGAATTGAAGCGTGGATTTTTTAAAGAATTTTTATTTCCTCCTCAATGAGACGAAGCGTAGATTTTTTTAAAGAATTTTTATTGCATCATCCCTGAATTGAAGCGTGGATTTTTTAAAGAATTTTTATTGCATCATCCCTGAATTGAAGCGTGGATTTTTTAAAGAATTTTTATTGCCACATCCCTGAATTGAAGCGTGGATTTTTTAAAGAATTTTTATTGCATCATCCCTGAATTGAAGCGTGGATTTTTTAAAGAATTTTTATTGCATCACCCCTGAATTGAAGCGTGGATTTTTTAAAGAATTTTTATTGCATCATCCCTGAATTGAAGCGTGGATTTTTTAAAGAATTTTTATTGCATCATCCCTGAATTGAAGCGTGGATTTTTTAAAGAATTTTTATTGCATCATCCCTGAATTGAAGCGTGGATTTTTTAAAGAATTTTTATTGCATCATCCCTGAATTGAAGCGTGGATTTTTTAAAGAATTTTTATTGCATCATCCCTGAATTGAAGCGTGGATTTTTTAAAGAATTTTTATTGCATCATCCCTGAATTGAAGCGTGGATTTTTTAAAGAATTTTTATTGCATCATCCCTGAATTGAAGCGTGGATTTTTTAAAGAATTTTTATTGCATCATCCCTGAATTGAAGCGTGGATTTTTTAAAGAATTTTTATTGCATCATCCCTGAATTGAAGCGTGGATTTTTTAAAGAATTTTTATTGCATCATCCCTGAATTGAAGCGTGGATTTTTTAAAGAATTTTTATTGCATCATCCCTGAATTGAAGCGTGGATTTTTTAAAGAATTTTTATTGCATCATCCCTGAATTGAAGCGTGGATTTTTTAAAGAATTTTTATTGCATCATCCCTGAATTGAAGCGTGGATTTTTTAAAGAATTTTTATTGCATCATCCCTGAATTGAAGCGTGGATTTTTTAAAGAATTTTTATTGCATCATCCCTGAATTGAAGCGTGGATTTTTTAAAGAATTTTTATTGCATCATCCCTGAATTGAAGCGTGGATTTTTTAAAGAATTTTTATTGCATCATCCCTGAATTGAAGCGTGGATTTTTTAAAGAATTTTTATTGCATCATCCCTGAATTGAAGCGTGGATTTTTTAAAGAATTTTTATTGCATCATCCCTGAATTGAAGCGTGGATTTTTTAAAGAATTTTTATTGCATCATCCCTGAATTGAAGCGTGGATTTTTTAAAGAATTTTTATTGCATCATCCCTGAATTGAAGCGTGGATTTTTTAAAGAATTTTTATTGCATCATCCCTGAATTGAAGCGTGGATTTTTTAAAGAATTTTTATTTCCTCCTCAATGAGACGAAGCGTAGATTTTTTAAAGAATTTTTATTGCATCATCCCTGAATTGAAGCGTGGATTTTTTAAAGAATTTTTATTGCATCATCCCTGAATTGAAGCGTGGATTTTTTAAAGAATTTTTATTGCATCATCCCTGAATTGAAGCGTGGATTTTTTAAAGAATTTTTATTGCATCATCCCTGAATTGAAGCGTGGATTTTTTAAAGAATTTTTATTGCCACATCCCTGAATTGAAGCGTGGATTTTTTAAAGAATTTTTATTGCATCATCCCTGAATTGAAGCGTGGATTTTTAAAGAATTTTTATTGCATCATCCCTGAATTGAAGCGTGGATTTTTTAAAGAATTTTTATTTCCTCCTCAATGAGACGAAGCGTAGATTTTTTAAAGAATTTTTATTGCATCATCCCTGAATTGAAGCGTGGATTTTTTAAAGAATTTTTATTTCCTCCTCAATGAGACGAAGCGTAGATTTTTTAAAGAATTTTTATTGCATCATCCCTGAATTGAAGCGTGGATTTTTTAAAGAATTTTTATTGCATCATCCCTGAATTGAAGCGTGGATTTTTTAAAGAATTTTTATTGCATCATCCCTGAATTGAAGCGTGGATTTTTTAAAGAATTTTTATTGCATCATCCCTGAATTGAAGCGTGGATTTTTTAAAGAATTTTTATTGCCACATCCCTGAATTGAAGCGTGGATTTTTTAAAGAATTTTTATTGCATCATCCCTGAATTGAAGCGTGGATTTTTTAAAGAATTTTTATTGCATCATCCCTGAATTGAAGCGTGGATTTTTTAAAGAATTTTTATTTCCTCCTCAATGAGACGAAGCGTAGATTTTTTAAAGAATTTTTATTGCATCATCCCTGAATTGAAGCGTGGATTTTTTAAAGAATTTTTATTGCATCATCCCTGAATTGAAGCGTGGATTTTTTAAAGAATTTTTATTGCATCATCCCTGAATTGAAGCGTGGATTTTTTAAAGAATTTTTATTTCCTCCTCAATGAGACGAAGCGTAGATTTTTTAAAGAATTTTTATTGCATCATCCCTGAATTGAAGCGTGGATTTTTTAAAGAATTTTTATTGCATCATCCCTGAATTGAAGCGTGGATTTTTTAAAGAATTTTTATTGCCACATCCCTGAATTGAAGCGTGGATTTTTTAAAGAATTTTTATTGCATCATCCCTGAATTGAAGCGTGGATTTTTTAAAGAATTTTTATTGCATCACCCCTGAATTGAAGCGTGGACTTTTTAAAGAATTTTTATTGCCACATCCCTGAATTGAAGCGTGGATTTTTTAAAGAATTTTTATTGCATCATCCCTGAATTGAAGCGTGGATTTTTTAAAGAATTTTTATTGCATCATCCCTGAATTGAAGCGTGGATTTTTTAAAGAATTTTTATTGCATCATCCCTGAATTGAAGCGTGGATTTTTTAAAGAATTTTTATTGCCACATCCCTGAATTGAAGCGTGGATTTTTTAAAGAATTTTTATTGCATCATCCCTGAATTGAAGCGTGGATTTTTTAAAGAATTTTTATTGCATCATCCCTGAATTGAAGCGTGGATTTTTTAAAGAATTTTTATTTCCTCCTCAATGAGACGAAGCGTAGATTTTTTAAAGAATTTTTATTGCATCATCCCTGAATTGAAGCGTGGATTTTTTAAAGAATTTTTATTGCATCATCCCTGAATTGAAGCGTGGATTTTTTAAAGAATTTTTATTGCATCATCCCTGAATTGAAGCGTGGATTTTTTAAAGAATTTTTATTTCCTCCTCAATGAGACGAAGCGTAGATTTTTTTAAAGAATTTTTATTGCATCATCCCTGAATTGAAGCGTGGATTTTTTAAAGAATTTTTATTGCATCATCCCTGAATTGAAGCGTGGATTTTTTAAAGAATTTTTATTGCCACATCCCTGAATTGAAGCGTGGATTTTTTAAAGAATTTTTATTGCATCATCCCTGAATTGAAGCGTGGATTTTTTAAAGAATTTTTATTGCATCACCCCTGAATTGAAGCGTGGACTTTTTAAAGAATTTTTATTGCCACATCCCTGAATTGAAGCGTGGATTTTTTAAAGAATTTTTATTGCATCATCCCTGAATTGAAGCGTGGATTTTTTAAAGAATTTTTATTGCATCATCCCTGAATTGAAGCGTGGATTTTTTAAAGAATTTTTATTGCATCACCCCTGAATTGAAGCGTGGATTTTTTAAAGAATTTTTATTGCATCATCCCTGAATTGAAGCGTGGATTTTTTAAAGAATTTTTATTGCATCATCCCTGAATTGAAGCGTGGATTTTTTAAAGAATTTTTATTGCATCATCCCTGAATTGAAGCGTGGATTTTTTAAAGAATTTTTATTGCATCATCCCTGAATTGAAGCGTGGATTTTTTAAAGAATTTTTATTGCATCACCCCTGAATTGAAGCTTGGATTTTTTAATTGCCAAATCCCTGAATTGAAGCGTGGATTTTTTAAAGAATTTTTATTGCATCGTCCCTGAATTGAAGCGTGGATTTTTTAAAGAATTTTTATTGCATCATCCCTGAATTGAAGCTTGGATTTTTTAATTGCCAAATCCCTGAATTGAAGCGTGGATTTTTTAAAGAATTTTTATTGCATCATCCCTGAATTGAAGCGTGGATTTTTTAAAGAATTTTTATTGCATCATCCCTGAATTGAAGCTTGGATTTTTTAATTGCCAAATCCCTGAATTGAAGCGTGGATTTTTTAAAGATTTTTTATTGCATCATCCCTGAATTGAATCGTGGATTTTTTAAAGATTTTTTATTGCATCATCCCTGAATTGAAGCGTGGATTTTGTAAAGATTTTTTGTTGCATCATCCCTGAATTGAAGCGTGGATTTTTTAAAGAATTTTTTTTCTCTCTCCACTGCCTTTGTCTATATTTATGCTATAGAGAAAGGTGTAAATGGTCCAAGGGCTTGCCAAGCAATCCCATGTATGGGGCCAAAACAAATTGTATAGAATTGGTCTATGTGCCTTAAAATTATATTTCAGTCTTGGTTTCTCTTAGAAATTTGACTAGATCATACAAATGTTCTCCCTTATGTTTAACCATGAAGTCCTCGACTGTGAGGATTTCATTAAAGGTGGAGTAGTTGCCTCTTATGTTGCTATATTTGGTGCATTCAAACAAGATGTGCGAAACAGTGTCCTCTGAATTACAAGTATCGCAATCACCCGATGGGACTACGTGCATTTTGTATAGTGTGCTTTTACTAAAAGAGTGGTTGCTAAGAATGCGGTTGACTGTTTTTGATCACTAGGGTGAAGCTTGGATTTCTTGAACCAAGTTGTTCTATTTGGCTCAGGAAAAATGTTATAGTAATGCGAGTTGCTTTCTAGGGCTATATTTGAGTACTCCCTTGTCCAATCTTCCCAGATTTTGTCTTGGATTACGGATATGACATCGTTGATAGGCTAGTTGATGTCCAAGAATGTAACTTTTATCGATTGAAAAGTTGTTAAAATTTCTTTTGTTTTTGTAACAACTACAAAACAAACAAATGAAATTGTTGTAAAATAAACAATGAGTAAAGTTGTTAAAAAGTTACGGAATAGGGGGGCTGGTATGAAATGCATTTCTACTAACATTGTTGATGAGTTCAGCTTCCTGAGGAGCTCGTCGATGAGGAAATTTTTGTGTTGTTTTGCATTTATAGCTAAAATCCCACTGAGACTGTCTGAAAATATTGCTATTTTTGGGAAATTTCTGTTTTGCGCAAAAAGAACAGTTTGCAGGAAAGCTAAAACCTCAGCTGACATTGATGTGAGCTTTTTGTTCGTATAAAATGACTCAATAGTGTTACTATTTATGTGTAGTAGTGCTGCACCAGATGAATTGTTGGAAACGGATCCGTCTGTGATGAAAACTTCAAAGCCTTGTTGTTGCAGGTTACTGATCTTCTCGTTTACAAGTTGAGTAATGATTTCATTGTTTGCTTCTCTCTTTCTGGTTACAAGACCTGGGAAGAAGTCAGTAAAGATGGTTACATTATTTGGAGACAAGGGTATTACATTTGTTTCCGCAACGTTGTTTATTATATAGGGTGTGTTTTTACAGGTTTGTTTTTCGAATAGAGATAAAACTGGCATTTTGTGGTCAAATCTGGCAACTCTAATGTCATTTATGTTCAGTTTGGTTTGCCATTTCATCATGAACAGGTTGACAAAAGAACAACGCTTGCAAATCGTGCAAATTTATTTCGAAAATAATGGTTCAGTTCGCGAAGTTTACCGCAAGCTCCGTCCATTTTATGGTCGACATAATCGTCCATGGGGGCCACCGTGGTGCAATGGTTAGCACGTCCGCCTTGCACACAGAAGGTCTGCGGTTCGAATCCCAGGCCAAGCAACATCAAATTTTCAACGGTGGCAAAATTCTCCCTCAGTAATGCTGGCGACATTTCCTGAGTATTTAAGCCATGAAAAACTTCTCTACAAGTGGTGTTGTACGACACGCCGTTCGGACTCGGCAATAAAAAGTAGGTCCCATATCATTGAGCCAATATGAATCGGCGTGCACTCATTGATATGAGAGAAGTCTCCCTTGTCCCATCTGGGATGTTTGTGGAACAATTATATATATATATATATATAATCGTCCATCGGAGCAATTAATTCGGTTAACCATGTATCGTTTTCGCACTACGTTTACTCTATATGATAATACGCATCCGCAGAGACGTCGAACAGTGCTCTATGGGCTGGTGGAGTCATTGGGCCATACTTCTTCCGAAATAATGCTGGAGAGGCAGTTACCGTTAATGGAGACCGGTATAGAGCCATGATGAATGTGGATGAGTTGTGGTTCCAACAAGACGGCGCTACATGCCACACAGCGCACGTCACAATCGATTTATTGAAGGAAACATTCGATGAGCGCATAATTTCGCGGAATGGACCTGTCAATTGGCCACCAAGATCGTGTGATTTGACACCATTGGATTATTTTCTTTGGGGATATGTGAAGTCGCTCGTCTACGCCAACAAACCAGAAACGTTAGGGGAATTGGAAGCCAACATTCGTGGCGTTATTGTCGACATACGGCCCCATATGCTCGAAAAAGTGGTTGAAAATTTGACATCTAGAATTGGCTTTATTCGAGCCAGCCGCGGCGGCCACATGCCCGAAATCATATTTAAACATTAATGGCATAAAATTATCCTTCCAATAAAGCCAAAATGATGGACATTAAAACGATTTTCTTGTGTTTTATTTCAATTCGAAGTTCTATACCACTAAAAAAAACACCCGATATCTTCAAATTGTTTAAGCACTTGTGCATAACTAGTGATGAGTGTTGACATTTGTCTGGCGTTGTAGATGTTGGGAAGCCCGTAGGCCTTAGCTTTGACTAACTCCTTGGCTGTGGCAAATTGAAATCTGTAACGAGGTGGCAATTCTGCTGCTAAGTGGTAAATAATTGGCGTAGGTGTCGTCCTTATGAGCCCTAAGGCTTTGCGAAGGAAGCTCTGGACACATGTTTTTATTCTTTTCTCTGAGCATTTAGTCAGGTTTGAAATTGCTGTAGCGCCATATTCCAATTTTGCTTTAGCGAACGCCTTTTTAATACTATTTGTTTGGTTAAGTTCCTTATCATTAACTCTGATTTTCAGCGGTTTTGGTCTACGACAAAAATGAATGGTGTTTACCTTTTCCATGTTGATACTTAGATCAAAATTGGTGCAGCTGTTGTAGAATCTCTGGAGTTATCCTCGAGGCGATCTCTCGCTTTTTGATGAACTTTATCGTGGCATAAGATAAAAAAATCATCGGCAAATTGAAAGATTGCTACGTTGTCCGAAGTGGTCCTATGCAATTGAATGGTGTAAATATTAAAAGGATAGGACTTAGCCCACTGCCCTGGGGAAGTCCATTTGTCACGATCCTTGAATTTTTGCCACATTTACATTACATGTGAGTTGACACCTTTTTCGAATAAAATTCTTGCTAGCTTGGCAATGTTGGTGTTGTCAAACGCCTTCTCAACGTCAACACACGCACCCACAACATGATTTCCGGATCTTTTTAGTATTTCAATTGAGTTTATGACGTCATTGATACAACTTGTAGTACATCTACCTGGTCGGAATGCATATGACCTGCTTGGTTAAACTTTCTCCTCTTCGGTAAAACGCAGCATAATCTCTTTGATGGCACTTTCAAGAATTTTTTGTGAAGTACACATTAATGCAATGGGTCGATAGTTTTGGATGTCAGACAGATCCTTTCCTTTATTGGGAATGGGTGAAATCCTGATTCGCCTCCATTCTTCTGGGAAATCTCCTGTGTTCCATATGTCTAATAGCATTTAGAAAAATTTTTGTTTTTCTTCATTGTTAAGGCTCGCAATCATTCCATATGAAATGCCATCTGGCCCAGGTGCCGAAACAGTGCTGCTATTTAAGAAATTTTCAAATGTTTTTGGATCGAGAGCAGGACGATCACTAAGGATATTTCCAAAAATGGGTGGCGTTGAGTTTGTGTTGCCATTATATTGTTGCACAATAAAATCTAGATATTCTTTCTTTTGTTGTTCGTTCCAGATGTTGTTTATTGGTTTTTCCTTGTTATACTTTTTGACGTTTTTAATCATGTTCCACACGTCCTTACTTGAAGTCGGGTTATTTAATTGACTTTGAAACTTTTTAAAACATCTTATTTTTCTCCTTAATATTTTTTTGTACAACCTCCTTTCAGCTTCGCCCAGCGCCAGACAATCTTCCCATGATTTGGTTCTTTGATATTTTCTTCTAGCCCTCATTCTGATTTGATATAACTCTTTTATTTCATCATCCCACCAAGGCTTTGGTGTATGTTTATTGTTGGGGTCAATAGAGATGGTGTTGTTCTGTATAACTGTCTTCATATTTAAGGTGAACTCAGAAAGGTTGCTGCCAACTTTCATGTTATTTATATCTGAATATACTTTGTTAAATTGAATTTTGTTCCGGTTTCTGGGCTTATTGTTTTTAAAAATCTTTATTATTATCGGGGAGTGATTACTATTATCGGGTAGTGATTACTACTGGTTGGTGCCACCGTGGTGCAATGGTATGCACGCCCGCCCTGCACACATAAGGTCGTTGGTTCGATTCCCCGGCCAGGCAACATCAAAACACTTTTCAACGGTGGCAAAATACCCCTCAGTAATGTTGGCGACATTTCCTGAGTATTTCAGCCATGTAAAACTTCTCTACAAAAGTGGTGTCTTAGACACGCCGTTCGGACTCGGCGATAAACTGTAGGTCCCATATCATTGAGCTAATATGAATCGGGGTGCACTCATTGATATGAGAGAAGTCTCCCTTGTCCCTTATGGGATGTTTGTGGAACAATTATTATTATTAGTGATTACTACTGGTTAGCTTTGTTGAGTGAACGTTCCAAGTTATGTGGTGGTCTGATGTATTTATAAAAGTGAGATCTATAGCTGACCATGAATTGTTAACTGAAAATGTTGGCTCACCATTGTTGAGACAAATGAAGTCATGATCATTTACTTGGTTGAGAAGTAAATCCCCTTGTGCATCAGTTATTTGATTGCCCCATGAGACGGCTTTAGCATTGAAATCTCCTGCTATTAAGGTTGTACCTTGAAGTTTTGTTGCTGCTTCGAAGATTGTTTTAATTATGTTTCTGTATTCGTTTCTTCTAAGGTTTGGTGGAAGGTAGACCGCTTTGATATTTAGGTTTTTTTAAGCAAGTTGTGCGTCGTAATGCCAATGATCTCATAATTGGAATTGAAGCTTATGATGCTATACGAAATATTTCGTCGAATGGCGAGCCCTACGCCACCGTATCCATCGGATCTGGCCTTACTGACAAAGTTATAGTCGAGTAGGCTTATGCTTGAGTTATCTTTAACCCAAGTTTCCGATAGGATAGCTATGTCGACATTTTCTTCGTGTAAGAACAGTTCGAGGAGATTTTTATTTTCTGGTTTATTGATGCTTTGTATATTGTATTGAAGTATAATCATATTGATGAGTAAAGAGGTATAAGATAAAAATTAAATATATATAATTGAAGAAGGTAAGATTTATAATAAGCAAGATCACAACATTTCTCTGCTGTTTTTCAGCTCCTCCGTACGTTTCCTTATTTCATAAGTATCTATGTCAACTATTTGTCTGTTTTAAATTAACAAAATAGCGAGAAAACTCGCTTGGGATATTTTTGTTTTCGCCTTGGCTGACGGTTTGTATTTCATTTGCAATTTTACACAAAAAGTCTTGAATCTCTTTAACTTTTTCCAGACACTTAAGAGCTTCGCCGTTTTCTGAGTTGTAGGTTTCTCCCTCTTCTAGAACTCTTTTGTGCTCCAACATTGTTTTTGCAGCGTTTTCTGCTTCTCTTTGTCGGTTTTTGTTTACCTTGGTTACCTTTGCGTAAGAATTTCTTGCGTGTATGAACTTAGCCGACTCGGCTGTGTTATTTAAGACAACTGGTTTGGATTTTATTTTATTGCGTGAACTGTTAGCTAAGGGGAATTCCGATTCTATGTTTTCACCAAGTATATCAAATCTGTTTGAGAACGCAGGGGAGTATTTTTTACGCGCCTCCTTGTATGTGACATTTTCAATGGTCATTATCCTCTTAATTTGATATGCTTCCTCTCGTACAGGGCAATTCTTATGAGTAGGGGCACGACTACCCTCACAATTGGAACAGGCTACAGGTAGCTTACAATCCTCGTCCTCTTCGTGGACTTTGGAACAAGTACGGCATAAGGCTACTTTTTCCTTGCAGTGGTCGGCGAAGTGATTAAAACGGAAACATCTGTAGCATTGAGAGAATGATACAAAATGTTTGACGTCCCGTTTTGTGTAATCAAAAATTTTAACAGTCTTAGGCAAGTCGGATCCTTTAAACAGGATTTTAATTCTTGGCGTAGGTACTCGTACTCCTTTGTCCACTCTCGTAAGTCTTGTTACACTCAGAATAGGAACATCAGACTTAATTGACGCTTGAACTTCTTCGATGGGTATTTCGGTGGGAACTCCGAATATGATACCGGCCTTTGAAACAAAATGTGCAAGAATCTTACCTTGATATCCTTTTTCATTTAGTTGTACATTTCTTAATAAAAGGTTAGCGGCTTGAGCACTTCTGCAATAGACCTTTGCTCTGCCATATCCAATTTTAAACGTATCCAGTATTCCTGGTATGTAAAGCGTTTTGAAGAGCCTTGACAAAGAGATTGAATTGATAGGGATAATATTGCCACTGGAGTCTACTCTGTCTATGTAGACAATAAATGGACCCTGGTGATCGACATCATACAAAAATTCTTTTTTGCTATGTTCATTTTTGTTGTCATTGTCAACTTGTGAAATTTCAAGTTCACTTGACACTTGCATTGCTTGGGGTTCATTTAAGTCACCGTTTGAATCATTTCTAGACTTTCCTAGCACATCACAACGAGGTTTTTTGTGCACCGTATCTCGCGTACGACTTCGGTTTCTATCGCGGTTAGGACTATTGTTCTTTTCACTGCTTTCTATTCTAGGTTTTTTAGTTTCAATAAATTTTCGAGAATGCCTGGTTTCAGGCCTAGACAGTCTAGCGGGGAGGATGTTAACACCCTCCGCCATGGCTAACTAGTTATAAAAAGTTTGGAATGTAATATTATTTTACACTATCTAGATCGTTAGAGAGGAATCTTGTAAGTTCTAGAAAATAACTGTTCTTTAACGTATGCACACACACTAACACAGCATCAGAAATTTCTGGTAACTGAGGATGCAAAAGAAAGGCACGTTGCACTGTTTATAAAAAGCACCAGCAACAGAGGTTTATTAAAAAATAACACACAACACCATATAAGAATTCTTATTGACACAGGAGTTAATTATTTTAATTCTGAAAATTGGCACTTTAGCTTTTGTTTTGGTGGTTTTGCTTGGTTTTTTCCGCGCGGGAGATCGATCTGTACTCTATGACGCTTACAAAAAGAATGTTAAAGAATTTTTATTTCCTCCACAATGAGACGAAGCGTAGATTTTTTAAAGAATTTTAATTGCATCATTCCTGAATTGAAGCGTGGATTTTTTTAAAGAATTTTTATTTCCTCCTCAATGAGACGAAGCGTAGATTTTTTAAAGAATTTTTCGATTTAATAAAATTCAGAGTCTAGACTCTAAAGCAAATGTGTTCTTCTTCGACACAGCGGTGCCGAAGTTTTTCGGCAATTTACACACATACGACCCGAATGCATAGAAAGAGCGTACGAAAAAGAGATAATGTTTTGATTTGTTTTTGTTTTGTAGCGTGCGTGCATAAAAACACACTAACACACAGTCATAAGTTGCCAATAGTTTGAATACATTAACATTTTGGGCTGTTCTCTTTTTGGTCACGTCTGCTCTAGAGTGATGTTATATCGTTTATTAGCAAAGCTCAGAAGTTTGGCTCCCGATAAGGGATTGGTTTGGTGGTGAGTAATGGTGATCTATTGACGTTATAAGGACCGGTGTCATTAAAAATACGGGAGTCTATAAACTTGAAACGTTTTTGAAAGCTCATCAGATGATAATTTAACATACAAATATAGTATACTAGCAAAATGCCCGCTACTTCGTATGCGGAAAGGGAATAATATGCAAATAAACAATATTTCATATGAAAATGGTGGACACTGAAAATTTTGATGTACTAATACCTATTTTAATTTATATTTAATTTCTTTTTAGTACTGTTCATATACCATATGTTCGAATTTCCAAAAAATACCCATTTTAAATTCCAGTCCATGTTTTATTAGAATTTCGTCATTTGTGATATCAAGATGTAGAAAACCTTTAGTCAAAAAATGTTACTTAATGCGCACGCTTTGTTTGACATGTCCCCTATATAACAGTTATTTTTTACACATTTTAATTTAGCCCTTTTTGTTCACAAGGGCTAAAAACCTTCTTGTAAAACATAGTCGCATAGAATTTCATTTTCAAATGTACTTTCTAAAAAACCATTTAAAAAAAAAAACAATTTTGTTCAAAAGTTAGTATACACCGTTGAAACCAAAATGTATTAGGGATAAATATCACTATAACTTATTGAAAACAACAAAGAATTAGTTTTATTTGATAGACAAGAAGGTTGTCTTCCGTAATAACAATTAAAAGTGCGCAATATTTGCGTACATTAGCAAATGTACGGTTCGAATCCCAAAAGACCAAAATTTATGTCGCAAAAGTTAGTATACAACGGAGAATCCTCCTGGAACTGTGTAAAAAATTCTTGATATTTTTGAACAAAATGAAACTAAGTCTGTATCTAAGATCATAAAGAGTATCATAGCGATCATGAATACTCACGTAGGGAGCTTCTCACGAGTGAGTTGCAGTTCACTTCTCACTTCTCGACCTATCACAAATGACAAGGGAGGAGCGAAAAAAGTGAAGAAGGGTTCACAAGTTGGAAAATTGAAAATATTGCCGCAATTTGTGAACCCTTGAAAATATAATTTGTGTTGCCATATCGTTATTTTATTTACACATAATTTTGCAGTAACTAAATTCCTAATTTTTTTTAATAAAACACTACTTTATTTTAAATTAAATTAATATTTCTAAAACGAAAAATACTTTTTATCAACAATCCACTTTAAAAACACTTGGTAATTGATAAAAAATATTAAATGTTTGATATGTGGCAACATCTGTAACAGCTGTTTTTCTGCAATTTGCAAAAAAAAAAAGTTAACAAATATCGTTTAAAGGTCATTAAATGGCAAAAAATGAAAATGTTTAATATTGCATTTTGGATGATGGCCGAAACGACAAAGGCTGAGGAATACTAAGAAAACCAAGCAAAATTTTGTGGAAGTTGTTCCATGCGATGCCAATATCTCACTGGATCTTCTGTATTAGTTCAAATGAAGTTGCGAAAGATCCCATCTTCAGCATTTGAAGGAATTTCAAGAATTGTAAATAAATACAATACGTGAAACATCCGATCATTTCTCCAGCATTAGGACCAATTTTATGAGTGCTAAGTACAATTCAATTAAATTCCTTTCTTCAACATTTAAACCAATTTCATAATGTTATCTTTCTTTTTGTTACGTTTTTTTATAATCAGGGCAATCATGAATAAAAATTCCGTGCGGAATTTGTTCCCTTTTTCCAATTTTACATTTTTTTTTTATTTCCGTATTTGTCTCCAAAAAGGGAATATTTTTATCGATTAACGAGAATACTCCATAATTAGGCGATTCTAGTAGTTTTCCACGTTTAAAAATATTGATTTTTAAAGAATTTCACCATTTCAAATTGATTTCCGTGCGGAAAAATTTCCCAGGGAAATATTCATCATTGCCCTGAATATGTTTATATTTTACTTTAAGAATTTAATCCTTCATATTTTGACTCCTTCTTCTTCGTGGTGATGTCATGCCAAGTTGGGTTAAGATACCATTCCACTGGGTTATTGAAGATGCCATCCAAAATGATTTGGATCTTTTGGGGGTAATGGTCTTGTAAAAAGAATGGGCGAAGGTGGTAAAATGGCGACATGTCACTTGTACTCATGCTTGAATAGCATCTTTGGCATCGAATATTTTGCTGGGAACCTTAGCGAACAAAGAACAATTCAAAGGCACTTACGATATGTCACTTATTATCTTGAGTTGCCGCAAAGTTTGTAAGTACCTACATATGTATGTATGTACATTAAGTAATATGCACATTGTTCTATCGAGGAACAACAATTGCAGAAAGGGGTTGCTCCTGATTGGGTCCTCTTCCATTCGTGTTGCAATCCTATGATTCTGAACCGCTTCCCATATATGAAAAATATTGGCCAACTTCAACTCCGCCTCCAAATTACGCCAAACTCGATTGAGGTCTTCCTTGCTTCATTAAAACACGGATGAACATGTGCAGTTGCCAAAAGAATTTCTAATTGATTTTTATTTGTTACTTTTAACGTAAAACATAAATAAACGCTATTAAATATCATTAAAAATGCAAAATACTCGTTTTCGTCGATTTTTTTCTATAAAAAATTTCCATATTTACATTTTCTGTTCAACTCACCTCCATTTCTGTAGTGAGAGAAAATTGCCTCACATTCTCACTTTTTTGACATTTATGATAGCAACATTTCTCACGAACGTGAGTTTTGTTCTCCCTTATGGTGTTTATAGTAAACGAGGAGGCGAGAGTCAGAAAACTCACGGTGATATGATGTTTATGATTGGGCTGTTTATTAATTGGTTTTAATGGCAGTTATAGTACTTATAGTAACAAGTCCAACGTACACTGGATCGTAAAATCCACAAAAATTGGTCATCTACAAATATAACAACTGTAACGACAAAATTCCGGGTGTTATGTCTTGTTTATGAATTTTAAAGCCATGAAATGCTCTAAAGTTTCAATATGGGGTGATCTTAATCGAGTTTCGGATTGTCCTCTTAGAAAAAACGGGAATTTCTTGAAGGAAACCCATACTTTTGAGGCCGTTGTCCTTTTGAAACATGTAATAATCCTTAATCCTTACTCATAAGGACTTTCCTTTTCAGTTAATTGTACCCATATCCAAATGCTACCAAATGTAGTACCATTCGGAAATTCGTACTTTTGTGTACAAAAAGTATTTAGTACACATAAGAATGAATTTCCGAAATTTGTCTGAATCCTCCACGCAAAAGTAATCACAATTCCAAATTTCACGATACTTTTCCTACACATAAGTACAAATTTCCAAATTTCAATCCTGTACTCCAACAGTAAATTTTATTACAATCGGTTCACCATAACTTTTCGTACACATAAGTACAATTTTCCAAAGCTATTTCCGTAACTCAATCCTACCCTACAACAGTAATCGTAATTCCACAATTCCGGTTTGCAGCTCTATCCGTTCACCTAAATCGAAATTGTACCAAATTTAGAACAGTTTAGTATTTTTCGTACACATAAGTACGAATTTCCAAAACTTCCACAATCCTATACTCCAACAGTAATCACTATTCCAAATTTTAGGATTCCGCCTCTATCTATTAATCCAAGTCCAAATTGTACCAAATTTAGTACACTTTAGTACTTTTCGTATACATAAGTACCAATTTCCAAAGCTACCTACATAAATCAATCCTACACTTAAACAGCAATCCTAATTACAAATTTCAGGTTTCCAGCTCTATCCGTTCACCCAAATCAAAATTGTACCAAATTTAGAACAGTTTAGTACTTTTCGTACACATAAGTACGAATTTCCAAAACTACCACAATCCTATACTACAACAGTAATCACTACTCCAAATTTTAGGATTCCGCCTCTTTCCATTTATGCAAATCTAAATTGTACCAAATTTAGTACCATTTAGTACTTTTCGTACACATAAGTACGAATTTCCAAAGCTACCTCAATAATCCACATTTCAGGTTTGCAGCTCTATCTGTTTACCCAACCCCAAGTTGTACCAAATTAAGTACCATTTAGTACTTTTCGTGGACATAAGTACGAATTTACAAAACTACACCCATATCTCATTCTTACACTTTAACAATAATCATAGTTCCAAATTTCTGGTTTCCAGCTCTATCCGTTCACCCAAATCCAAATTGTACTAAATTTAGTACCATTTAGAACTTTTCGTGTTCCAAAACCATTTCCTTCTATAAACACCACTTCCCAACCTTGATTTCCATACCAAATTCCAGTATTCTAGCTATATCAGTTGAAAATATACAACTGGTACTAAATTTAGTAACTTTGGTAACTCTCCATCAGTGACCCATATTCCAAATTTCAGAATTCCCGCTCTATCTGTTCACCCAAATCCAAATTGTACTAAATTTAGTACCATTTACAACTTTTCGTGAACATGAGTACGCTTTTCCAAAACCATTTCCTTCTATAAACACCACTTCCCAACCTTGATTTCCATACCAAATTCCGGGATTCTAGCTATATCAGTTGAAAATATACAAATGGTACTAAATTTAGTATCTTTTAGTACACTTATAGGTCGAATTTCCAAAAACCCTTTGGTACATCTAACTCTCAATCAGTGAGCCAAAATCCAAATTGTACTACATTTAGTACCATTCAGAACTCTTCGTACACATGAGTACTAATTTCCCAAACAATTTCCTTTTATAAACACCACTTCCCAACCTTGATTTCCATACCAAATTCCAACTTTCTAGCTAAATCCCTTCAAAATATACAATTCGTACAAAAATTAGTACTTTTCGTACACTTAGAGGTCGAATTTCCAAAAACCATTTGGTACATCTTTCTAACTCTCCATCCGTTACCCTCATTCCAAATTTCAGAATTCTAGCTCTTCCCGTTTGCCTAATACAAAGGGTACCATATATAGTACCTTTTAGTACTTTTCGTACCACTCTAGGTCGAATTTCCAAAAACCCAGCCTTATCTCACCCCTACACACCAACAGCAACCCACAGTCAAAATTTCAGCTTTCTAGCTTCAGCGGTTTCGTCTGGGCGATGATATGCCAGTCAGTCACTCACTCACTCAGTCATCACTAAGCTCTTTTATATGTATAGATAGACAATTCCGGGAGGAGTACAGGCTTTTGCTTGCAAAACATTCTTTGAAAATCCATGCTTGGTGGTCATTCGGTGCTTGAAAAATAATTTTTAAAAATTCACGATTGGTGGTTATTTGGTGCTTGAAATATAATTTTTAAAAATCCACGCTTGTAGGCGATTCATTCAATGCTTGGAAAATAATCTTTAAAAATCCGCACTTGGTGGTCATTTGGTGCTTGAAAAAAGTATAAAATACTTTATACAATTGTTTATGGTTTCTAATAAGACCTAGAAATATTAAGATATGTATATCTTTAGCTACGCTGTCGCATCACTTGTTGTAATTTTCAATAGTGTATTAGGGTAATTATCAAACCTTTTGTTTCCATTTTTGGTTTTCTCAATATTGTGTTAAAGTCCAGAGTTTTGTTTTTATTGGCAATCACTCTCCCTGTACACAACATGCATCTGATGAAAGAAAAGAAGAAAAAAAGAAATAATGATACTTATAAAAATCGTCAAGTTAAGATTAAAACGTTAACGACTTACGACTTTAGAACCAATTTTAACTATACTTATATAAACAACAAACTCTCATCTGCCTTTGTGTGTGTCACCCAACCACACATACAGCAAATATATTCTGAAAATTTGAAAAAAGAGACAGTACTTTAGGTAAGGGTTATAAAAGAGAATGATTTTTTGAGAAAAACAAATACAAGAACTATTTAAGGCGGATATGACCCGGGTTAGGGTTTTTGGATTAAAGAGTTCTTGTGTGTTTTCCTTCTTGTAATTTAACATTTTTAATATGAAGTAAATTCAATGCAATTTTGCCCATTATTATTACCAGAGTTGCACTCTTTCACATGATCAAGGCGTTACTTTCAAAACAATTCAAGTTTTTGATGTTAGTTTGTCACGGCATTTTTTTGTGGAAAGATCGAACTCTTGGTGGGGTAACGAGAGCTGCATATCTCTTTGATGTTGTCATGGTTGGAATTCTGAAAATGTAGAAAAGTTAATATAACCAGCCACAGTCAATGAAAGAAAATGCTGTGTAATTTAGGTAATTTAATAAAAATAATACATGCTTCATTTGTTGTTGTTTTCCTTTTGGTCACAGACTGAAATGTTATTTTATCTTTACTAATTTAGACATTGCTTATTACAACAACACACTACAATTTCATGTGTTGTTTTGAAATTGTTCTTTTTACACTAAAATAAAATAGCTTAAATCAGACGACATGCCTACATTGGGGGCGTATAGATGTTTTTGTTGTAGTTATTGTTATCGTAATACATTTTAAAACATTTCAAAATAGTTAGTATCTCTCTTGTGAATTATGTACTTTTACAAACAAAATTTCAAATATTACAAATATATTTTTTTCAGTTTTGCTTTCCAATGTGGGGGGGGGTTTCATTTTTATACACACCAAATAAAAAAATTGAACATCCTTACTTTAATAACTACCTCATTAGTTTGGTAAATAAATTGTATTGTTTATGATAATTATATAATTATAGTGTATGATAAAAATTTACATTTAGAGCATTGCTAGCTAGGACAACATTTAGCAGCGAAACAATAACTTCTGTGTCTCCAACATCATCTGTCATTGCTTCTCCTTCCATTGGTTGTTGCATGCCAAGCAAAATTTACATCTTTTCTTGTATGAATGGATGTACAAGAGCCTGATTCAATGAAATGCGTTTCGAGGGATCCAAAGCAAATATATTATCCAATAAATCCCTTAGTTGGGTAACCTTACGATGTTGATCGTCGGGCAAATTTTGATCGGCAATCAATTCTTGTTGTAAGTTGCGTGTCGCCTTTATGACTGGCATAACAACAATTTTTTCCTGTGAACAAGAAAAAAATACAAAAAATGGAATAAGAGTTAGTTAAACATAATAAAGGCGTAAGAAGTAAAAAAGAAATATTCAGCTTTCCTTTGGGAAATTTCGGGGTCCATATCGCCAAGAAAAAATATACTATTGTAAACAAATCAAACTGGATTTAAACCCAATACCATAGCGGAGGGTCCATTTTGCAAAGACATTTATACCAGTAACTTAAACTCTACTTCCTAGACTTAAGTTCAAATTTCTAAATATATAATTTTAAACAATATTAAACAAAAAGAAACTTACCCTCTCAGTAACTTTATCAATTTCATGATAAAGGAAATTGCAGCTTTGATCAAAATGTTGATCTTTAAATTGACCCTTGCGTATAATGCGATTGGGAATTTTGCCTGTGGAGAAAATATACAAAACAAAATGATTTCAAAATTTAACAAACTATTTTTTTCTAACAAATTATACACACCTTTTAAATCCATAAAAAATTTCAACATTTGATTATTACTCTTGCCACTGAATAAAATCTTTCCGGTGTACAATTCATATATGGTACATCCAGCTGACCACATATCGATACCATAATCATAAGGTATGCCTAATATAATTTCAGGTGCACGATAAAATCGTGAAATTAAATAGGGTGTTATTTCATTGTCGTTAATAGTTGAGGCCGAACCAAAATCACACAATTTCAAAATTAAATTATTTTCATTTACCAGAATATTGTCAGGTTTAATGTCGGCATGTAAGATGCCAGTTTTTTTTAATAATTTCAATGCCAAAAATAATTGTTGGGTATAACTGCGTACAGCCTTGATGTGTAGACCAACATTTTTACCATATTTTTTCAAGACCTCACGTAAATTCATAGCCAATGGTTCAAAGACCATACAAAGATGCTGAAATGAGTTTAGAACCAATATAATAATTTTGTAGGGAATCCAATCTTTAAACATCATTTACCTGTTTATGAAAGAAATGACGAAATAGTCTCAGGCAATGGAATCTATCATCGGGGTCAGCATCATTAAGTTTCTTAAGTATTTCCAATTCACGTAAACCAGTTTTGTGCCTGGAAAAGAGAAAACATTGATTAACAACTGAAACTCCTGCCCGAAGACAATTAAAGCTTACATAATTTCATTGTTCCTTATAATTTTCACAGCTACATTGGCATTTCCTCTGGCCTGATCTCTGGCTCTTATGACATTACTGAACACACCTTGGCCTGTATAGCCACTAACCACATAGCGATTATCTAAAACTTCACCAATACGTACACGATAATAACCTTCGGCATCGTCCCAATTGTCTGTTAATGCAGGATTCTCAGCCATGTTTTTATTTTGAACAATTGTGTTGGGAGACTTTAAGAGAGAAAGATGAAATGGTAAAGGAATTTAATTATGAAATTACAAGAAATTTGTTAAGCTTTTAGGAGAGCTGGCGGAGCTCTCTTTCTCCCTTTTTACCCATAAACTCAAGACATTTATGGTCTGTTCCAGTACTGCAAGAATCTACTAAATTTTACTATTTTTGTCGATAACATAAAGGAAAAATGTTATCGTAGTAAAAAATAGTAGCTTGTTGCAGGTTCTGGAACAGAGCAATAGTGATCGACAAGAATTTCTAGAGAAAATGTTGTTATCGACAAGTTTTTCTATACAAATTTGTTGTTTGTAGATAGATACCTGCGTGTTCGGCAAGATTTTTTACAGAAATATTGTTATCAAGAAGATTTTCCGAAGAAATCTTTTTTATCGACAAGATTTTTTGAGGAAAACTTTCTCATCGGCGATATCTTCTACAGAAAACTTTATTATCGACAAGAATTTTTAGAGAAAATGTTGTTACCTACAATATTTTTTATAGAAAATTTGTTATCGACAAGATTCTCTATATACTGTTGTTATCGATAAGATTTTCTATAAAAAATTTTGTAACAAATTTTTTATGGAAAACAGAACAGATCTTTCGTACAAAATGTTGTTATCGAAAAGATTTTCTGTACAAAATGTCGTTTTCGATTTTCTAGAGAACATTTTAATGTCGATAAAATTGTCTATAGAAAATGCTGTAATCGAACAGTTTTAAAATCGAATATGTACTTATCGACAAGAAAACTTCGCTATCCACAAGATTTTTTAAAAAGTGTTATCGAAAAGATTTTATATAGAAATGGCTGTTATCGACATGATTTCAAAACGAATAAGTTAACCACAAGAAAATTTCGTTATCGACAAGATTTTCTAAAGAAAACTTAGTTAGAGACAAGACCTTCTTGAGATTTTCTATAGATACTGTTGTTATTGGCGATATTTTCTACGGAAAATATCGGCAGGAATTTCTAGAGAAAATGTTATCGGCAAGATTGTATATAGAAAATGCTGTTTTCGGCAAGATTTTGTATAAAAATGCTGTTATCGACAAGTTTTTCCAGAAAACATTTTGTTACCGATGAAATTATGTGTAGAAAATATTGTTATCGACAAGATTTTCTGCAGAAAATTTTGTTATCCATAAAATTTCCTATAGAAAACTTTTTTTTTTGGAATTAGGGTTGTAGTTGGTAGAGTACCCGAAGTACTCGTATGCCACGACTGGTTATGTATTTGGTATTGATTGTTTACATTTATACTTTTTGTTGTTGACTAAAGTTCAATTTTAGTAGACTTAATGAATTTGCAGAGTTCTTTGAGAGTGTCATTTGTGCGACTACTCAAAAGATCGGTTAGGTTGTTGAATTGATTGAAGAAGTTAAAACTGGCACGTATATGATTAAATCTGGTGCATTCGAATATCAAGTGATTTTCGTCTTCTATTATATTGCAGCTTTCGCAGAGATTCGTGGATATACTTTGTACTTTAAATAGGTATGGTTTCGAGTAAGAATGACCTGTGAGGAGTCGGTTTATAGTCTTGATTTCATCCGGTGTGAGCCAGAGCTGGCAAACTATCGATAGTTCGACTATCGTTTTGATCGCTGTCTCAAAGCTTCGTTTATATCGGACTCAAAAGCAATTATGTTTTGAAAGATGCGGGACAGATAACTCAAATAACTTGTTTTGGTTGCCGACGTAACCTTTGTTTTACGACAGCAATCAAAACGATAGTCGAACTATCGATAGTTTGCCAGCTCTAGTGTGAGCGGCGACCCAGAGAACCAGTGGCATATAGTTGGTTCCGGAAAAATTTAGCAAAGTATGTACCCTTTGATAGAGATAATATTTTAAACTTGCTAACCCATTCATCCCATAGGGAGTTGTATATGATGGAGAGTGCATCCTTTACTGATAAAAGTGTTGGAATTGGACAACCGGCCTCAACAGCTAGTTTCGCGTAATAATCTGCCCTTTCATTGGGAAGAATGCCGATGTGTGATGGAATCCAAATAAAAATGATTAAGTCAATCATAGAATTGTTTATTTTATTGTTGATTTCATTGGCCAAGTAATTCTGAGATGTATTTTCAACAGGATACATGCATTTTTACTGTCCGTCAATATTACCGCTTTTTGGATGCGGTCTTCGATTATTAAGTCAATCGCTTTGTTTATTGCATTGAGTTCCCCCATGAGGGAAGAGCATTTGCCGTTAATTTTGAAGAGAAAGTTTTGATTGGCTGATATGTTGCATACACCGCAGGCTGTAGCATTTCCAACGACGGAGGCATCTGTTGCCCAAATGGAGGCACCTATAGATTTGTATTCCTCGAGCTTTTGTAACACATTTGTTTTGAAAAATTCATTTGATTGTGCGTGTTTAGAAACATTGAATATATTTAGAAGAAATTTAGTTTTGTTTTCCGGTTTGACAAAAGGATAAATTTTTGTTTTATCAAATACATCTTTGAATTTGTTGTATACTAGACCAAGACTGGTTTTGTTTGTCGCATTTGAGACAAATTTACTGTATGATTCATTATGAAACATTTTGAATTTTAAGAGTTCTTTTGCAGTAAGATATAACGATCGTTGTTCGGGAGGTAAAACAACTGCCAAAGCATATATTATATGAACTGGTGTTGATGGGGTTAAGCCAAGGTTTTTTCTCAGAATTTGATTCTGGAATGTTGTTATTTTTTTATTGATATATTTAGAAATTGAATACTCAACTTTAGAAAAAGCAGCGATTTAGCGAGATTAATAGAAATACTGGGGTGTACGCCTTCTTTCTTTGCATTAATCATTTTTAACGCATTTAATGTAGTTTTACAGGAGTCTAAAGCTTCATCATAATGATTTTTTAGTGTGAGGCTATTTTTTATATGCCTTCCCAAAAATTTGATTTTTTCTACAGCGTTGATTGATGATCCGCGTATGGTAATCTGAGGAATTTTCCTAGGTCCTTTTGCCACATACATCACAGCGGTTTTCTCTACGTTATATGTTAGGTTTAATGATTCCAAAAGACTGCAGAATTGATTGGCTTTTGCTTGAAGCGCGAGATTTGCAGCATCAAAGTCTTTATGTGCAGCCAAGATTATAAAATCGTCAGCAAATTGAAAGATTTTTGTAGACTGATCATTTATTCCGTGCAATCCAAGAGTATATATGTTAAACAGAGTGGGACTCAGGCAAACTTCCCTGCGGTAGACTATTATAAATTACCAGATTTTCTTTAACCATAACTAAAGTTCGTTGTCTTAGAAAGTGTACAATCCAATTTGTGATCTCATTTGGACATTGAAGTTCATTTAAAATTTTGTAAAGTAGTTCGATTATTACCTTTGCCTTTGAAATATCCAAAGAAAGGATGATCACTTTTTCGCCTTTTTCCTTGTGGACATTGATAGTATATAACAGATGGTTTATACCAGACGTGACCAAAAAGAGAACAGCCCAAAATGTGAATGTATTCAAACTATTGGCAACTTATGACTGTGTGTTAGTGTGCTTTTATGTACGCACGCTACAAAACAAAAACAAATCAAAACATTGTCTCTTTTTCGTACGCTCTTTCTATGCATTCGGGTCGTATGTGTGTAAATTGCCGAAAAACTTAGGCACCGCTGTGTCAAAGAAGAACACATTTGGTTTGTACACATTGATGCTGACAGGTGCTTTCTGTACGCGTAAGTATTGTCCGGTAAAATATGATTGGTGTCAAGGAAAAATTGGAGTCTTTCCTTTACCATAAGGTTGATTATTTTGGCAAATACTGGAATGAGAGCGATAGGCCTAAAATTGGTGGGAACCTCTAAGTCTTTGCCTCGCTTGGGTATTGGAACAATTTTTATTTTTCTCCACTCATCTCTAATTTTACACTCTTTCCAGGAATCGTTCATAGCAGTAAGCAAATTGTGTTTGGCTGAAATTGATAATTGATTGACCATCTCGTAAGTTATTCCGTCAACTCCTGCAGCTGAGGGCTTCTTTTTCTTGCTCAGGGTATTGTTGAATTCATCCATCGTGAAAGGGGTAGGATTTGATTGTTGATCTAAAGAGATGTCTATTGGATTGTTATTTGGAACTTGATCCGGTAGATGTGTTAGGAAAGTTTTATCATTTTCGGAGCACCACTTTGTTTGACACGTATTTGAAAGAAGTGTTTTTGCACCCACGAACAAATTTAAACAACGATTTAGAATCTGGATTTTTATTGAGCTCACAAATTTTGGACTTGAAAGACTTCTGTTTGGCAAACTTAACTGCATTTCTGAAAGCTTTGATGGCTTTTTTGAGATTGATGGCATTTATATTGTTATTCTGTAGATCAAAGACCTTTTGTGCTGCTAACTGCAACCTATAAGTTTTATCGACCGTGTCATCCCACCAAGCTTTGGGAGTATGATTGCCATTGATTACAAAAGTTGACCCTCTAACTTCATTATTAAATACTGACTGTATTTCATCAAAAGAAGGTGGAAAGTTTGCAGCTTGTAAACCTTTTAGAAGCTTTTTCTTTGCAAGGAATTTTTGATTTTTGTTATTAACGTTTTCAATTTTTATGACAATGGGGTAGTGATGACTTCCGCCGATGTTAAAAGGATGTGTATTCCAAGATATTTGTAAAGTGGTGTTGGTAAAGGAAAGATCGAGAACTGATCCATATGTGTCATCAAGACGCTTTTTAAATGTATAGCTGCCATTGTTTAAGCAATAGAAATTGGAGGAATCAAATATTGTTTTTACTATGTTACCTCTGTGAGAGTCAAAACGATCGCCATAAACAGAATGCCTTGCATTAAAATCGCCACAAATGAGTTCGTTCGGTTTTGATTCCAAGAAATAAGTGAGTTTTTCCAGCTCATGTTTGATTTCACTTGCTTTGATTGAATGAGGAAAGTACACCGAAGCTATTGTCAAATTGGTTGTTAAATTCGTTGTTTGGCATATTAGAGTATCCAGTGGAGTTTGAAATTTAATTTTTTTGAATTTATGGGCCGATTCCGTACAGCGAGGCGAGTCATGTCGCGTCGTCTATCGTCTCTGTGACAAAATTTAAAAAATGCACTACGTACAGCGATAGAAAATAATCGTCGATAACAAGTTATTTTTATTTTATTTTATTTATATTCGTTAGTAAAAATGTACGGCGACAGCTAATTTGTTGTCGCCGGAAAATGAACATTTCGGCGACAAAATTTGACGACGTCAGGCGATATTGCCATACGGAATCGAAAAATTGCATTTCGCAACGCGACACGACTCGCCTCGCTATACGGAATCGGCCCATTAATTTGTTTTTTGAGAAGGATGACAACTCCGCCGTAGTTGTCACTTTTCTTTTTGGACACAATGGGTCTGTTCCAGAACTGCAAGAATCTACTAATTTTTATTATTTTTTCCGATAACGTAAAGGAAAAAATATTATCGTTGTAAAAATTAGTAGCTTCTTGCAGGTTCTGGAACAGAGCAAATACTATAGTTGGTTATGGACGATTTGTTTTGATTTTCATCAATGTTGAAAATCGCACTGAGAACACATATATCGAAACCTTTTTTATAGTAAATGTTATCCATAATATTCCATAGAAAATCTTATTGGTGAGATTTTCTACAGAATGTGTTTTGGATATCGGATTGTTATTGACATTGGATTTATTGGAAAAAACATTGGTATCGATAAGAATTTCTAGAGAAAATGTTATTATCGATAAGATTTTTATAGAAAATGCTGTTATCGACTAAATTTCAATAGAATATATTATTATCGAAAAGATTTTCTATAAAAACTTTTGTTATCGACAAGATTTTCTAGAAAACTTTTTGTTGTCGACAAAATTTTTTATAGAAAATGTTGTTATCTACAAGATTTTTTATAGAAAACCATGTTGTAGGAAATTACGTTATCGACAAGACTTTCTATAAAAAATTTGTTATCGACCAAATTTCCTAGAGATATTCTATAGAAAATGTAGTTATCGCACCGGATTTTCTAGAGAAAATATTGTTGGCGAGATATTCAATAGAATATGCTGTTATCGACATCGGATTTTAAAGAAAAAAATTGTTATCGAAAAGAATTGATAGAGAAAATGTTGTTATCGGCAAGATTTTTTTAAAGAGAATTGTGTTATCGATTAGATTCTGGAAAGAAAATTTAGTTATGGCTGATTTTCTATAGAAAACATTGTAATCGACAAGGATTTCTAGAGAAAATGTTGTTATCGACAAAATTTTGAATAACAATGTTGTTATCGACAAGATTTTTAATAGAAGACATTTGTTGTAGGCAATTTTGTTATATATAACAATTTCTAACAAAAAAAAAAAAAAAACATTGTTCCACAACATCCCATACGGGACAAGGGAGACTTCTCTCATATCAATGAGTGCACCCCGATTCATATTTAGCTCAATGATATGGGACCTACTGTTTATCGCCGAGTCCGAACGGCGTGTCTTAAGACACCACTTATGGAGAAGTTTTTCAAGGCTGAAATACTCAGGAAATGTCGCCAACATTACTGAGGGGTATTTTGCCACCGTTGAAAAATGTTTGATGTTGCTTGGCCGGGGAATCGAACCCTCGACCTTCTGCGTGCAAGGCGGGCGTGCATACCATTGCACCACGGTGGCACCCAACAATTTCTACAGAAAATTTTATCGATAACATTTTCTATAAAAATGTTATCGATACATTTTCTATAAAAATGTTATCGATACATTTTCTATAAAACATGTTGTTATCGAAAAGATTTTAAAACGTATATGTTGTTATCGACCAGATTTTAAATCGTATATGTTGTTATCGACCAGATTTTCTATAAAAAATTCTGTTATCGTCCAGATTTTCCACAGAAATTTGTGTTATATATGAATGTACTCTCCCCGTGAGTTTTGTCTTTCTGCATTGCAACTTAAAGGAGAAGGCGAGAAAACTCACGGAGAGTTTTCATGATCGGGCTGATAGAAAATTTTATCGAAAGGATTTTCTATAAAAAGTGTTATCGATAATTTCTAGAGAAAAAATTGTCATCGACAAAAATATCTAGAGAAAATGTCGTTTTCAACAAGATTTTGTATAGAAAATTTGTTACCGATAAGATTTTATATAGATAAGATAAAATTTTCAATAGAATACGTTATCGATAAGATTTTATATAAAAAAGGCTTTTATCAGGATTTTTTGTTAACGACAAGATTTTCTTTTGAAAATATTGTTTTTTGCCGATGTCCAATGAGATTGTAACCAGTTTTCCCGTATAGACAATATATGCTCTATTACAGAACTGCAAAAATTTGTAGATTCTGGAACGGAGCAATAATCTTAAAAAGTACTAATTATAGCTTATCCTTAACTATAAATTGAAATTGATTTTTACAAGCCAACAACTCACATCGAAATTTGAATCAACATCTTGATCTGCAAACATATCCCATTCGGCGCGTTTTTCTTTTGTTGTTGATGTTGTAGTAGTGTTGTTGTTAGTATTCTTAATATTTTCCTGCTGATCAGGAGTGTTTTCCGCATTTTCGGTAGGCTGACGTGATGATTCTGATGTAACAGGTGAGCGGGAACGCGAACGTAGGCGTTTACGTTCTACAGGAGATGCGGGTGATGGGGAACGCTTTTCAACATGAACATTAGGTTTGTCATGATTCTTATCATTGCCACTACTAACATCATTATTTTCAGCAGGTTTGGCGGTTTCTTCTTTAACACCCAATTTCTAGAAGAAGTAAAAATTCAACATTTTCATTTGCTTTTTTTTAATGCAGTTATTAAAAACTTACTTTCAACAACTCTTCCCTTTGTTTACGTCTCATCTCAATGATTTTCTCTTCATCGTCATCTTCATCAATATCAATGTCCAAATTAACATCTTCATCACTGCTTGAATCGATTTGTAGAGTTTTCTGTCCTTCACTCAAAGAACCTCTGTAGCGATCTTTATCATTTCGTTCACTACGATCTCGGGTGGAACGCTGGCGATCACGTTCCCTTTTACGATCAGATTCAGCTTTGCTACGACTGTGTGATCGTTCACGCATCCATCTGTCACGATCTCTATCACGTTCTCGTTCACGTCCTCCACGATTATTGCCACGATCATGTTGACGCATTCGATCCTCACGACCCTTGTTATCTTTATCGCGGCCAGTTGCAGTGTCATTTTCACGCTGTTTATCACGATTGATTTCTTGTCTTAAATCTTCCAATTGCCGATTATGATCGTAATGTTCACGATGTCTTTGTCTGCTGCGATCTTCATCAACATCTGCTGGTCGTCTTCTCTCCTCTCTTGAATATCTATCGCTTTTATCCCCCCTCCGTCCTGGCGAACGACTGCGGCTACGAATTCTACTATGGCTATGTGACTGATGCTTGCTTCTGGAATCTCTTTGTTCACGAGAACTTTTCCGTTCTCTTGTCCGTGAGGTTTCAACGACTTCTCTCTTTGTTTTACTACTGCGTTCCCCATCTTTCGAGTGACTCTTCTTACTGGCACGACGATCTCTACTTTCTCCTCCTCCTCTGCCATCTGGGCTTTCACTAGAATCATCCAATAATATAACATCGTTTTCATCATTCGATTTGCAATCATTAGAAATTTTGTTAATGTTTTTACTAGTGGCAGGAAGTTCTGCAGGAACTAGATGAGAACTTTTAGTCTTGTGGTGGTCATCAATGGTTGCAACGGTTTTCTTGGGTACAGAATTTGGACGGCTGTCATCACCTTCTGTGTCAGACATGTAAGCACCCAAACGGGCTTGCAATAGGGCCTTTTGTTTCATGAGATCCTCCAAATTAAGATCATCTTCAATTATCGTTACAACGGGACTGGCATCATCAACTGGCCTATAGCGAGAAACATATGAATTTAAATTAAGTAATTTATGTTTGAACCTAAACACTACTACTCACACTTCACTTTCCGATCCGGAGGAAGCCACCTCCATTGTGGGCAAAACTTTATTCTGTATTGTCTTGGTAATCTCCTCCACCAAACTACATGGATCTGTTGGCAAATTGGGTTTGGTAATGAGAAATTTATTTGTTTTTGTGTCATGTTCCACACGTAATGCACTACTCGTATCCTTTTTCACCTTTTCCATGATCTCGGTGAACTTTTCATTTAAAGCTCCAGTTTTCTTCTTCTCCACAACAACTTCTCGCTCCGACTCGCTACCCGATGAGGAGCCAGAATGCTTGCGAGATCTCTTCTTTGAAGACTTCTTATGCTTTTTGTGTGACTTTTCACTTTTATTTGATTTTTTATGCTTTTTGTGTTTCTTCGATTTCTTATGATGACTTCCAGATGAATGTTTGGAACGCTTCTCTTCAGGAGGGCCATCATCGTTGTTGGAATCGTAGCTGGTGGGGGTAGTAAATAGACAAGAAAAAATATGTATACATGAGCTACTAAAACGTTTATTGAAAATCCTAAAATCTTTTGCATACCCATTTTCGTCACTGGTCATTGTGAGAAGTTTTGTTTGCCAAGCAAAAACTATTATCTAAGCACAGTAATAATAAATTATTTTGATAATAAATCCAATAAATATTATTTTTTTTGCAGAAGAAAATAAATTGGAGAAAATAACACAACGAAGACCACAGCGTTTATTATGAAAGTTGCCAACTGTTTGTACATGTGACTGTGTTGGCAATACTTACAGCCTCTGTAATGGGCGAAATACAATACATACGGTCCGTTGTGTGACGCGTTGCGCGTTGAAAACAACAACCAAAGTGATGCCAATTTTGTTCGTCCCGGTTCACACTAGCGCGAATTTCATTAAAAAATTTCATGAAATTAGGCGTGTAAGTGATGCCAAGTTTGTTCCTGATGTTTTCATGTGGTTGTTGTAACGCGACGCTCAACGGACCGTATGGCTGAAAACACATCCAACGTTTGAGTAATGTTTTGTGTTGGGCCATGGCCATGATACAATGATACAAGGTAACCTCACGCTCACAGCTCACAGAGTTGTATTAGCTTCGACGTCCCTTCATAGTCAAAACGATTTTGACACACTTTGTATGTATGTGTATGTATGTAAACAAATGTCAGTTACATTTTAATTTGAAAATTAAACGACAATTTCAAAATAAATATCTAAATATCTAAAACTTTCAACAAAAAATATGGTTTTTCGCAAAATTCAAATGTTCCCAGTTTTCAAGGGATTGTGACGACAAATGTATAGAGGAAAGGTCGCTAATATAAGTAATGAAGTGTATCTCGGACGGACTTTAGGTCAGACATAGACCCCATAATCATTGTTAATTTTGCCACCTATCATGGTTTCCTTCTATCTATTTTCAGCAAAACCTACAAATCGAACTCACGGCAATACTGTGACCTATTCTCCATTTTTATCCTTAATCCGACAAGCAGCCACCACAGAACTCTCTCATCATCATTACACCATTTCGTTCTTCATCTTCAATTTATCAAGCATAAAACTCTTATCATCATCTTAACTTATACAGGATGAACACAACGGAGTATATATATCCTAAACCAAATATGGGTTATTGACCATTACCATGTTTACTAAATCCCCCCATTCTTCTAAAATAAAATAATTAAATAATACATTTTAACCAGCTTTCAGATGTTTTACTTTTATTTGGAAAACATCCATAAATGTAGTTGCTTAACTAGACAATATACATAAGTCCTAAAAAGGTACCGTTGCATAACTTATGTTGGTGTTACATATTTTTTTATATTATGAAAAAATTCTTACAATATAGTAGTTTACTTTCTCTTGTTTTACTTGGCGATGTTAGACATGTCAACAATTTAAGCGGTGGGCCGGCGGAGAACCTTGATCAGTTGACGAAATATGGACGACGAACACAACGGAAAACATTATTGCATGGGCCACGGGGTACCTCGTAGATTTCTTCGGATTAAAGAGGCGATACAAATCGGTTTTGGTCGTCTTGGGTTGAGGAAGAGTTCGTTAAATCGAGCGAATGCAGACCCGGTGCGGATGACGAAACAACCAATGGTCACAATGAGCTACTTTTAACACGTTTATCATCTCAAATCTCGTAATTTCAATGCCTAGTATGTTACGCAAGTCGCGACCTTAATCTTTGTTGTAGACGATGAGGGCCCACGAGGGCAATGCGGCGACGATCACACATGGTACTACGGCCAGCACAGTAGCGTTTCCAAAAGAGAATTGCCTAAAAAGATGAACGTTTAATATGTTGGCTTAAGTTAACTGGTAAGAAAGTATTGAACAATTTACAAAGGAATACTTACCGAAAACAGGTTTTATCTAGCAGCTACCATGGGCACTTAACGGAGATGGCTATATTTTTTCTACTGGTAGCCCTTTCTAGCCTGATTCCAACGATGAATATTTTTTGTCTAGGAAATGTATGTTTTCCGACATATGGGACCAAAAGGAAGTACCTTCACAACGATCTGTTTTCCAACAAAAGGTCGTTCAATCGTAAACAACAATATGTTAATAAGAAATGACCAAAGGGAATTTAGAGACGACATCAATGATGTCACCAACTCAGACACGGCGAGTGATTTGTAGGCTTTTTAGCTAACAGCATATGGTTGATGATTGTATCTGGATGTTGTTACTCAGGATGCGTACTTTGAACGCTGCTGGCAAGCAAATGATCTTTTCCTTGGTTTGTCATTCTGAATACACATTGCTAAGCTCTGCAATAACACGAACAAATATAAAAAACATCAAAATCAGAACTTTTTCCACGATGTCACAATTTTCTTACCAGAAACAGAAGAACGAAATTTCTATCTGCTTCTACACAGTTATTTTAGCGAAATTTTCACAGAATTTCTACATGTCCATAATTGGTCGCGATGTCTGTTTCATTTCTTGCACACTGCTTACCATATTTGGTCGCATTTTTTATTCTGCTCCAATCAAATTATATACACAAATATTTTAAGAGAATGTAAACAAAACTGTATGTTTTTATTGTTGTCATTGACATACAATAACAACAAAAACTTTCATATTGTTTCGAAGCAGTGTTGTATTTGGCAGCTCAAGGACGGGTTTTTCTAATGAGATTACCTTCTTATTCTGCCATGGGCCATGGCAGAACTACCAGGTAGTGGTATCACACCAGCTGATCGAATATGAAAAGTCAATTCCCTTTATAAAAAAATTATTTTTGTTGTAATTTCCCCAACAACATAAAGAAAGTTTTGACATAACATATTCAAAATTTTGCGATGCCACTACCTGTGTAATTGTACCATGTGTTGGGCATTGAGAAAAAAACAACAAAAACAGGGCGACGTCGACAGCAAAGTCCAGCGTTGATCTGTTTGTCGGCATATATTTAAAAAGAATTTGAATTTTTCGGCATCATGCCCAACAGTGTAAAAACGGCCAAAACGACACAAAACTTTACCCAAACGTTGGATGTGTTTTCAGCTTAATGCTATGTTTACATTTACGAAATCCACTCGATTTCAACTGTCAATTCCATAGCTCAAACGACAAATGAAATCTCATCTGGGTTTCATTTGACGTTTAACCTATGGATTTAACAGTTGAAATCGAGTGGATTTCGTAAATGTAAACCAAGCATAACATATTCGTTGATAATGGTTGATTTTAGCGTCACACGTTAAAAACAAGAATCAAATAAAAACATCAAAAGAAAAGTTGGCATCACTTGCACTCATGGTATAAGTAAAGAGGTAGATTTAAATGAAAAAAATCTATAGAACCCTTGTTTTTCCTGAATTCCTAAAACTTCAAAATAAAAGCAACAAGTGGGTTTGTTTACAATGCATTTTTTGAGCATTTTATAAAAAACGATAAAAATGAATGAAGTGTTAAGTTTTATCCACATAATCGAGTTGTGAATATGATAAAAATATTGTTTCAATGCAAATCTGACGAAATTTTTCCATACAAATGGCCTAAAAACTATTTTGAAAATCATTAAATTCGATTGTTTTTAAAATTGTTTGGCATATTATTCAAACACCACACACACACATACACATTTTGTGTATTTTGTTTTGAAGTTTTAGGAATACTGGAATGAAAAAATTTAAATTGACATAAAGCTTTGGCTAACCTTTCTTATTAAACCATGCTTGCACTCTTTTCATGTGGTTGTTGCTTTAAAGCTAGAAACACATACAACGTTTGGGTAAAGTTTTGTGTCGTTTTGGCCGTTTTTACACTGTTGGGCATGATGCCGAAAAATTCAAATTCATTTGAAATATATGCCGACAAACAGATAAACGCTGGACTTTGGTATCGTCGTCGCCCTGTGCTTGTTGTTTTTTTCTCGACGCCCAACGCAAAACTTTAATCAAACGTTGTATCTGTTTTAAGCTTTAAAGGCCTGGGTACATAAGCTGCTTCGCTTGGTTGCCTTAAGCTGAAAACACATCCAACGTTTGAGTAAAGTTTTGTGTCATTTCTGATAGATAAATGTGTTTTCGGTTTTACTTTCCTGCTTCATTTCTGACATAATAAAAATAAAAGAATAAAGAAGGCCGAGCAAATTTCGAACTGGGATGCCCTTTTCTTTTTTATTCTTTTATCAGAAGCAAGAAGGCGAAGTAGCTTATGTACCCAGGCCTTAAGGGGTGAGTACATAAGCTGCCTTGCTTGCTTCTGATAATAGAATAAAAGAGAAAAGGGCAACATAGTTCGAAATTGGCTCGGCCTTCTTTATTCTTTTATTTTTATTATGTCAGATATGAAGCAGGAAAGCAAGGCAATTAGGCAAGGCAGCTTATGTACCCAAGCCTTTAAGGCCTGGCGGCATATATTTCAAATGAGTTTGAATTTTTCGGCATCATGTCCAATAGTGTAAAAACGGATGTGTTTTCAGCTTAAAATTTTCATTGAAGTCCACACATATTTAAGCTGAAAACAGATACAACGTTTGGGTAAAATTTTGTGTCGTTTTGGCCGTTTTTATACTGTTGGGCATGATGCCGAAAAATTCAAATTCATTTGAAATATATGGCGACACACAGATCAACGCTGGACTTTGGTGTCGGCGTCGACCTGTTGTTGTTTTTTTAACGCTCAACACAAAACCTTACTCAAACGTTAGATGTGTTTTCAGCTTTATGAAATCATATGAAAATTTTAATATTTTCATTGCTTTGCATTGGTTTGAGAGTTATGCGGGGCATACACTATACTGCCAAACTGGACTGCCAAATGAACCCTTGTGTATGTGTGTGATTGAATAGTGTGTGGCATTCCTTCAATCCATATTCCAAAAATGATGAATTTTCCTCCAAAACTCGAATTTGGGTTGAAGTTTCCAATTTTTTTAATTTCCTCACAAATAATATTTGTTGTTTTCAAAAATTATTTGTTGGTTACTTGGAAAATAAACAATATTCATCGGATTGAAAGGGGTTCATTTACAAAATCAAAACTATTTTGATTTCAATCCTGCCAAAACTACTCTCAAATACATTGACAAAAACTTCAAAATTTACTAATACTATTACAAATGCTGTCCTGCATGCCCATAGTGTATGCCCGGCATTACGAATTTAAACACAAAGAATAATTTCAGAATACAGAACCTTGTGTACAGAGTTTCACCCCCTTCACACCTCTTATACACCCCATTAAAAAATTTTGGAAGTTGTGCAATTAGAGTTATGATTTCACAACATCTTTCGATGTAGTCCAACAGTGTTATGAAAAATGCACTCCGTTCGATACATTTTATGAGCAGTTGCTGTAGAGATCCCTACGGAAAAAAACCAGTTGGTTGATCCCTACACATTTCTTCAAAAGACAAACAAAAGTGTATACATTTCGGAAAATTTGTTATAAACTAAAGAAATAAAAACTTATGTTGCGAACATTTTTGCGGTAATTCACGAGACGGAAATTTTTAATGGAGCAGAGTTGGTGTCCATGTCGAAAGCTGAACTAGTGATGGGAAGGCAACATAAAAAACCTTTTGGATGATGAAGCAAAATCAGATGCGCTTGGATTAATTGGAGAACGGAGAAAGTAATCTCAAATGTGATTGAATTTAATGGAAACTTTTTTTTAATTTGTGTTTATATAATAAAGTTCTTTGTATTATTGTTTTACAAATAATAAATAATATATGCATTTTATTCATGGTATAAGTAAAGAGGTAGATTTAAATGAAAAAAATCTATAGAACCCTTATTTTTCTTGAATTCCTAAAACTTCAAAATAGAAGCAACAAGTGGGTTTGTTTACAATGCATTTTTTGAGCATTTTATAAACAACGCGAAAAATTAATGAAGAGTTAAGTTTTCTCCACATAATCGAGTTGTGAATATGATAAACTGATTGTTTCAATGGAAATCTCACAAATTTCTTCCATACAAATGGTCTAAAAACAATTTTAAAAATCATTGAATTCGATTGTTTTTAAAATTGTTTGGCATATTATTCAAACGCCACACACACATACACAGTTTGTTTATATTGTTTTGAAGTTTTAGGCATACTCGAATGAAAAAATTTAAATTGACATACAGCTTTGGCTAACCTTTCTTATTAAACCATGATTTTATTTATTCTGGGATATTTCGCAATGGCTTGCATTTTTATTGCATCAGTATACTGACTAAAAATGCAATCCGCAGAATGCCTTTAAATTCAATCCAAAATATGTACATCAAAAGCTGTGATTTGGATCGAAAATGGAGTGCATCCTAGCTGTGTGCTGTGGAAGCAAAATGGAGCGCATCCTAGCTGCGCGCTCCCTTGTAAAATTCATAAGTGAATTCATAGAAAATAATGTACTCCAACGGAACTTGTACTGTACACTTGTAGTGATTCAACTGCATCCGCGGATGAAAACTTTTTGCTGGGCCCGCTTACGTCAAACAAATCCTCTGGAAGTGGGTTAACCCGGTAAAAAACTCTAGTGTAACCGTACTATTACCTATAAACTCATTTTCATGTTAATGAAAATATTCATAAGACTTTTATAAAGGAAAAATGTGTCAAATGAACAAGTAAAAAAGTATCAGTCGGCTTGGCCGACAGAGATATACCCTCAGCCTGTGTATATTGAAACAATTTTTTCCCAAAAAAACGCATTTATTTAAGGAATTTTGGGCGTTTGAACTGACAAAAATGTTGATTAGGATTAGAGATCAAAAGTTTTGCGGAGGAGATACTAAAAAGAATGGATCTCCAGCCACTACATATGGTACCATAGGGTTTTTTTACAACTTCAGGGATGTTTGCTCAAGAAGTTTTGCGGAGGAGATACTAAAAAGAATGGATCTCCAGCCACTACATATGGTACCATAGGGGTTTTTTACAACTTCAGGGATGTTTGCTCAAGAAGTATGGACTTGCCCCTGAAACAACTTTTACCATCGCAATTGAGGCAGCGAATGCAAGTGGCTTCAACAAAAATCAAAGTGATTCGAAAGCAGGTCTTAAAGTGCAAGGCGAATTTAACAAGGTGATCCAATAGTTGACGTTAGGTTGTAGTCTTCATTTGCTGTCAAATTTTTTTTGCGCGAAATATCCACAAAAGTTGGAAGAAAACGTTAAAATATTATTCGCGAAGCTTAAACAAAGATGTTGTACACAGATATTTTTTATAGAAGCGAAATATTTGTTATTTATTTTTGATTAAAAATATGTTTTGACAGCAAATGAAGACATAGGTTGCTATTATTGTATCACCTTCTTTCTTACACCATGATATATTATGATGTCTAAAGTATGGTCCAATTCGGCCACTCTCTTCAAGAGTTATCGTACGCACAATTTTACCGAACATTTTTGAACTTTTGTGGGGGAGGTACCTGAAGGAGTGGACCGATATGGCTTATCTTCGAACTTAAACTATGTTTGGACAAAATATTACTAAGACCAAACTTTGGACCGAATCGGCAGACCTGTTCGAGAGTTATTTTGCCCTCCAACCTCCTCACACGGTGTCATAGGGGTTTTTTGCAACTTTCAGGCTATTTTCTCAGGAAGTATGGACTTGCCCCTGATGAAACTTATACCGTCGTATGGAGGGCAGTGAATACAAGTTGCTAAAGCAAAAATCAAAGCGATTCGAGAGATGGTCCTAAACTGAACTTTTCCATATTTTTGTGTGGGAGGTACCCGACGGAGTGGACCAATTGAGTCCATATTAAAACCTGATCTAAGTCTGGTACCCGCTCCACGATGGGCAAAGTATGGACCATATCGGTTACTCCCTTCAAGAGTTATCGTGCGCACAAATTTTCCGAACATTTTCGAACTTTTGTGGGGGAGGTACCGGAAGGAGTGGACCGATATAGCTCATCTTCGAACTTAAACTAAGTTTGGGCAAAATATTACGAAAGCCAAAATTTGAACCGAATCGGTTCATCCGTTCGAGAGTTATCGTGCGCTCCAGCCAGCCAGACGGACGGACATTGCTCAATCGATTCCAAATTGTCTGAAACACATTTCGTCCAAACATACTTGGGGTCTAAAACCATTATTTCGATGAGGCACATTTTGCCCGTATGAAAGTGTATATACCCTTCATAGCCTAAAGGCTGAGGGTATAAAAAATTTTATAAAGGAAATATTTTTCATTAAAAATTTTCATAGAACAAAAATCCAGCCCAAGGCAACCATATAACCAAGCCATATAGAAGGTCGGCTTTATTACCAAAGTGTAGTAATCATTTAACATGTCGCCGTAGAGCTTCATGCAAAATATTTCTATGTAATCACGCCTTCACTTTGACAACCTAAAGAGGAACATGATAATTGACAAACAAGACGAATTGAAACAGTGTTGTTAGTTAACCTCAGCACGACATTTTGCTACATCCTTTTTCTTTTGAAAAAATTAACCGTGCGGGACATTTTTTATTATAAATCTTGTAAGAAATAACTAATATTAAGCGGGTGAGTTGAATTATGATACCGCAGAATAAACAGTGCAATTGTAAATATTATTCTTACTATTTGCTTTTTTCACAATTATAACAGTGTTGCAAAACGACGTCTCTCCCCCCCAGAAGAAAAGAACAGCAGCCAAGCAGCCAGCAGTGGAGACTTGGAAAGTCAATAGTTATGTTGGTGGTGTAGGACTCTAAAGGACCGAATACAACAAAACACGGTGAAACTAAAAGCAATCGTAACAAGAATTTGCAAAGCGCAAATTTTTTTCCTTTTACAACGAATTTTTTTCTAATTCAGAAAAGGGAGTGAGATTTTATTTCAAATTTACAAAAATCACAAAAAAAAAATAATTAAGTAAAAAGAAGTACAGAGAATACAAAAGAAAAAACAAGAATGTCAGCTGTTGAAATAATGCAGGAACAAAACAATAATGAGGACCAGAAAGCATGTGGTTCCAGTAATACTCCACAATCCACATTAAATGCACCTGTCGTCACCATAACAGAACCTGCTCAGGATGATATAATTGCTTTAGCCGATCAATATAAAAATCAGGGAAATGATTATCTTAAGGGTGAGTATTATGATGACCCGTTTGACGACAACTGTTTGTGAATTGCTAATGAGTTAAACCTATACATATTAAGATGGCATATTCCGTAATTGAATAACTCAAAGATAAAATTAAATTGTTTATTGATGTTTAGGGAAAGCTGTGAAAACAATTTGTATGCGGTAATAACACATTGATTTAATATGTTCCCATAAAAAGCACGTGCAGTTTTTCTTCTGCTGTGTAGTGTAAACCAGGTGAAAATTATATGCTATTTTTATAATTTAACACATACATATGTATATTCTTTGTTTTAATATTCCAATTGGAACAGGGAAATGTCCAATCATGTTTTTGAAAGTATGAATGGGTACATCTCTTAGTTAAGGTAAATCGAATCGATTACCACAAAGGATATCCCTTTTAAAGTATTCTGGATGTCTTGATTGCAACTAGCTAGTGTTGGAAAAACTTTTGGTTTTTAAAGGGAAGATATAATCCTACCGGGACCCTGTCCATAGGTGAAAGCCTTAAGTTAGCGACCAAAGGCTGGCCACCAACAAAAACTTTTATTTCTTACAAAGAGATTTAACAGCGTTTTAAAATCCCGCCCGATGCGAGCCACCCGCAAAAAATTTTAATTTTTTGTTTTAATGCCCAAGACAAAATTTATATTGTTATACTCAGGACACAAGGGCTATTTGTGGTATACATAACATAATCCCGTGCCGAGTCCTAGACTGGACTTGTTCCATATTTTACATCAACCCATAGGTAAAACTGCAAATTGTTAAATAAATATAAGACGAAGAGATATGCAGTGATTCGGCTCTTAGAGGTCGTTCTGATACTACAACAATGAGACCTTAAACTAACAGAGTCGATTTATGCATGTCCGATTCGACTGAACATTGGGGAAGATCATTTTTAGCCGTGGGAGAATCGATATTACTTTTGGTGAGAATCGATTTAGTTTTAGATATACCAGGCCTGATTAAAAAATAACCATTATAACCTGATTTTGTCCTCTTAAAAGTAACCCTCCTCAGATATAATGCACTTATGGCAGCGGGTATTCCAATCCTCAAAACACTTCTGAAAAGCGTTTGTTGTTATAGACAACAGCTTCCGCTTCGATTTTTCTTTTATTTCCTCAATTATAGCAAAATGCTTTCCTTTCATCGGTGTCTTCAGCGATTTTTTTCACACGTTGTACCACTCTTTCAGGTACCTCCCACACAAAGTGTGGAAAGAGTGCAGTTAAAGGACTTGTTTGGGATGGTTTTTAAATTTGTTGTGTATGGGTCCTAGTTACTTCCTGAGAAATTGGCCCTTAAAAACTCAAGAAACTCCTATAGACAGTAGAAGTTTTGTGTTTGCTTCTTTTCTTCAGCTTCGAGGCTTAGGGTGTATCTCTGTCGGCACAGCTGAAATATTTCATTGAGACATAGACCGGGTTCGAATATGAACTATGTTCGGGTACCTCCCACACAAAATGTCAACATTTTTGGCACATGTGTAGTTTAAAAACCCCCCTAGGATCGTCCTGAGTTTTTCCGGCAAGTTGTGATCGCGGCCCCTTTCACAACGGTTCAATTTTTCCGAAGCAAGTATCCCAGCCGCACCAAAATGACTGATAAGCACAACTCACGAATTGAGAATCCGATTTATTGAGACTTTGAACATCGTAAAATTTATTCTAAACGTACCGCAAGTTCCAAATGGTCTACATTGCAGAACTTCTTCGGGTACCTCCCCCGCAACAGCTCAATGATGTTTGAGGATCGTTTATACATTTTTAACAAAAATACTTCATTACTGTGGTCCTGTTTAAAGCGATATAATGATTTTCATGGCAAGTCCATGCTTCCTGAGTTTTAGAGCTTATGCACCATTAGACGAAAGCTCTGAAAAATCAACAGTGACCAACTAATGTGCCACACATACAGTGTATGAAGCATGACACACTGAACCTCGCACGACACACTGAACCTTTTCAACTGTCCTGTCCAGGGCTTCGGAGTCGAGCCATTTTTGGTCAGACTCCGACTCCGACTCCAGTCCATTTTTTTTCTCGACTCCGACTCCAACTCCGGAGTCGACTCCGAAAATAGATAAAATAGAATTCACAACTTAAATTACAGTCATCTCACTTTGAACTTTCAAGATACATTACATTGGGAGGATACCAATTTTTTCTCGTTGACAATACGGAATACAACGTAACAAGCACTTCAGAATACTTCACACTTCAGAACATGTAGCAAACCCCTTCAAAAGACCGAATATGTCGTTTAAAAAATAGCTGGAACATCGTCTTTAAGAAGATTCTAACTTTTCTCATACAAATTCAGCAGAAGTCTAGTAGGTCTTTCGTATGATTTCCCTTAAAGTACTACAAGGTCTTTCATAGAAGTCCAACAGGTTCTTTCACAGCAGACATAAATGACTTCTAATAAAAAACAACAAGAGAAGACCAGTGAGTCTTCTATAAAATGGCCTGTAAATCTTCTAAAAGATCTTCCCTAAGTATATTTGGAACCAGGGTTTCGGAGTCGAGCCATTTTTCCTTCGACTCCGACTCCAGGCCAGTTTTTTGTCACGACTCCGACTCCGGAGTCGACTCCGAGGGTAATTTCCTATACCACTAAAAATTAATAAAATTTGCTAAATTTTTCAACTTTTCCTATACTAGGACCCCCTATATGCTTATCTGTTCTTTTCTCTAAGACAATTTGTAATGCAATGCGATGTAAAATTGATGTTCCGTATTGAATCTGCTGTATCTTATATCAAAAAGAACAACAACAACAGAAAGAATTTAGAAAGTTTCAGTAGATTTTGCCGAAATATATGTACGAGTATACCCTCAGATTATCAATTTAAAACAAAAACAAGTACAACTGACGAGTTTGATTAATTTTTTTTTTTTTGTACGGACGCACCGAGGTGAAACTTAGGCATAAAGTTGCTCAAAACTCAAAATAGGAAAATCGTTTTTTTTATGAAAAAATGTTGATAAACGGCAACCAGACTCTTTTCTACATTTGCTATAACCATCCTCGACTTTGTAAGAATAACCAATCCAATGCAGCAGTCGATTGAACTCAGCCTTACTGAAAACAAAAAGTAAACACACAATAATGAACACTGTTGGGTTTGGTTTGGTTGCTACAACAGCAACTAAAGTGCCTGACGGGCACTACAACTATCGAAAGGGGTGATTGGCATTGGTCCAAACCTTGTAGCGGTGTAATATTTCACTCACACTTAAATTATGTTCGAATATGAACTATATCGGTTCACTACTTCGTCGTACCTACCACACAAAATTTCAAAACATTTCGGGAATGTGCAGTTTAGAGACATGTGTAGGACCATTTGGAAATGTTTACAGCAGGTAGTCCTTTTGGCTCATATTACGATAGGATAATTTTTATCGTGTGTAAGTGCTAATTGTCTAATTACCCTAAAGCTTAAAAAGCATTAGGCCACCAACTTAAAAGAAGTCCCCGATTTGGTCCATTCTTTGTACATCACAATCGTTCTTCCAAACATACGTCAAATTAGAAGAAGGACTATATCAGCCTACTTCTTCCACAACCTCCCTCAGAAAAGTTCAAATATTTAGGACTAAGAACTGGCTCAGAATCTGTTCGCCGTAAACTTTTTTCGGATATTTTTCGCAGTTCTTATTACAACAGTAATGTATTGAAAAAAACAACCCATTTTCTTCTTTTCATTGTGTTACAGCCTGAGGATATATCACTGTCGGCAAAGTTGATCGATAATTTTTGACTTGTTTTATAAAAAATCAAAAATGCAAAAGGCTCAACTTTTTTATTCTTTACATTCTCTTAATACGAAATATTATTGCGTTTGGCGGAAAAGCTTGTCACAAGTAGAACAAACCCCCAACATCAAGTATAATTATCCACTTTGTCAGGTATCAGGTATAACTATCCGCCAGCCCGATCATCATCGTGATTTCTGCATGCGGAAATAGAGCAAATGTTTTACCGTATAATCATTTATATGTGTAAGTGCCTGTCCAAAGTAGAATTAAGTAACAAGAAGCTGAAGCACCGTAGTGTGAAGCAGGGAGTTTCCCAAAGAGCAGAGAAATCTCTAGAACAGTTTAACCTCTACCTTTCCTATATTCCAACTCTCCAGACACCATCAATCATACTGCACTTTTCCACGCGAGGAACATGCAAATATCCACCACAAAATCTACGGGCACACTGTTTACCATATGGTCTTTAGAACAATTACGGTCGCAAATTACCTGGGTATATTAGGTATATTAATCCAAATCCGTCTTGCTTTTTAACTTTCGAAGGCCAAAAATGTGCCCCAAGTATGTTTGGACAAAATTAGTTTCAGACAATTTTGAGTCGATTTAGCCATGTTCGTATGTCTGTCTGGTTGGATAGTGCGCACGATAATTCTCGAACTGTATTTTGTTCAAACTTAGTTTAAGTCGAAGTCCGGTACCTCCCTCACAAAATTTCGGAAAATTTGTACGCACGATAACTCTTGAAGGGATTCTTTCAGAGAGGCTCTAGAGAAGCACCCTTGCTTTCAGAAAGGCTCTAGAGAAGCACCCTTGCTTTCAGAAAGGCTCTAGAGAAGCACCCTTTCTTTCAGAAAGGCTCTAGAGAAGCACCCTTTCTTTCAGAAAAGCTCTAGAGAAGCACCCTTTCTTTCAAAAAGGTTCTAGAGAAGCACCCTTTCTTTCAGAAAGGCTCTAGAGAAGCACCATTTTTTCAGAAAGTCTCTGAAGAAACACTATTTCTTTCAGAAATGCTCTAGAGAAGCACCCTTTCAGAAGGGCTCTAGAAAAGCGCCCTTTCTTTCAGAAAGTCTTATAGAATCGCCCTTTCTTTCAGAAAAGCCTTATTAAAGCACCCTTTCTTTCTGAAAGGCCTTATAGAAGCACCCTTTCTTTCATCGAAAATGATCTGGAGAAGCACCTTTTTTCAGAAATGCTCTGGAGAAGCTCCCTTTCTTTCAGAAAGACTCTAGAGAAGCACAATTTTTTCAGAAAGTCTCTGAAGAAGCACTATTTCTTTCAGAAATGTTCTGGTTGTTGTAGCAACCTGTATTCACCGCCCGTCATACGACGGTATAAGTTTCATCAGGGGCAAGTTCATACTTCCAGAAAAATAGCCTTAAAGTTACAAAAAAAAAAAACTCCTATGACACCGTGTGTAGTGGTTAGAGCGCAAGATAACTCTCGAACGGATCTGCCGTTTGTTCCAAAATGTGGCCTTCGGTCCATTCCTTCAGGTACCTCCCTCACAAAAGTTCAACATTTTTCTGAAAACTTGTGTGAAAGATAAGCAATCGATTTGGTCCAAATTTTGCACATCATATTATTCCTTGCAGATATTAATCGAGTTCGAATATAGACTATATCGGTCCACTCCTTCGGGTACCTCCCACATAAAATTCGGATAAAGTGAAGTTGAAGAGCTCCTCTCTGATCGTCTTGAAATTTTTTCAGCAGGTTGTCCATGCGGCTCCCTTTACGACGGTACAATTTTTTTCTTGTGCAAGTCCATACTTCCTGAGATATTGGGTAAAATGTTCCAAGAAACCCTTGACGGCACCACCCAAAATGGAAAATCCGCAAGATAATTCTCGCAGGGAGTTTCTGATTGGTGCAGACTGTGCACATCATATTATTTCATCCAGTCATGTATAAGGTTGGAATATGGACTATATCGGTCCACTCCTTCGGGTACCTCCCACACAAAATTAGGATAAAGTGAAGTTCAAGAGCTCCTCTCGGATCGTCTTGAAATTTTTTTCAGCAGGTTGCCCATGCGGCTCCCTTTACGACGGTACAATTTTTTTTCTTGCGCAAGTCCATACTTCCTGAGATATTGGGCAAAATTTTCCATGAAACCCTGACGGCACCACCCAAAATGGCAAATCCGCAAGATAATTCTTGCACGGTGTTTCTGATTGATGCAGACATTGCACATCAATATTATTTCATCCAGCTATGTATCAGGTTGGAATATGGACTATATTGGTCCACTCCTTCGGGTAGCTCCACTGGAGTTAGGTTAGGTTAGGTTCAGGATGCGCAGCTGCCATGTTGACAGCTACTCCACTCGGAGACCTTGAGGTCCATTGTGATCATCCAAACTATTAAATTATTTGTGTTGTAGAGGTGAAAGATGTTGTATTGATGTGTGGTCTGGGCTATTTGATTGTAGATGCTGGATATGGCTATGTGTGTTGATGTTGGTTGAGTTGTAGATGGTGATGATATGTAACTGATGTGAAGATAATGGTGGTGTGGAGGACAAGTGATGTGGTGCCTGTTGTGGATAGAGCTATGTGGTGCTGTGTGACTGTGGGTGATGATATAAGTCTGTTGATGTGCTGTGCTTTTAGATTGTGGTGATGTGTAACTGATGGCTATATGGTGATTTGTGCATTCAGGTGATGACAAGGAGATATGTTATATATATATCTGTAGATGATGATACGTGCCCAGCTAACAATTTTTTCCGAGGGCTCTGATATCAGATTTTTTCTGAGATTTTCTGAATTTTTTTTTAGAAATGTGGCCGATTTCTCTAATATTTTCCTAGAAATTGGGCCGATTTTCTATAACTTTATTTTAAGAATCTCTGCACATTTTCTAAAGAATCTTAAGAATCGTCATTCCGAATTCGTTCCGATTTCTAATGGATTTTCTAAGGGAATTTTTTTTCGGTTGATGTCGAAGAACAGAATTACTGGTCTTAAAATTCGCATATACAAATTTACAATTTTTTAAATATAAATGCAACATATAATAATTCAAGCTAGTGTTGATAGCTTCGACTTACTTCTGCACATTGTTCTACTGTTAATCATAAAATGATAACAACAGGCAAAATCATTAGAAAGTTTGAAATTATAATCTTCCATAAATAGTACATTAAAAGAAAATTGTCTCTGAGTGGGGGTTGTTCAGTACAGTACACGTGTTGTGTCAATATCAAAGGCGTCAGCGTCAGAATTGTTTCCGATTTTTTCAGAAAATCTGAACTTTTCTCCGAATTTTTCCAGAATTTCCTTCCGAATTCGGACGGATTTTCTTAAGAAAATCTAAATTTTTCATCGAATTTTCCAGAATTTTCTTCCGAATTCGGACCGAATTCTGTCAGAAAATCTAAATTTTTCTCCGAATTTTCCAAGAATTTACTTCCGAATACGGACCGAATTCGTCGCGAAACTCTAATACTTTTTAAGAATTTCCTTAGAAAATTCTTTCCGAATTCGGTGACCACGTCCATACAACTTTCGTACCGAATTCGGTACGAATTCGGCATCAGAATCGGATATTTTTTCAGAAATTCTGTCCGAATTCGATACGAATTCGGAAAAAAATGTTAGCTGGGTGGCTATTTAGATGATGATAGTGTATGTGAAGGTATTGGTGATGTGGAGGACAAGTGATGAGGTGCCTGTTGTGGATAGAGCTGTACGGTGCTGTATGCCTGTGGATGATGATATATGTTTGTTGATGTGATGTGCTGTGTGGGAGGAAAGTGATTAGGTTGGAAAGGTTGGACAGGAAGGGAAGCGGAAGTTGGTATGACAAGAGAGAAGAATAAGAATAATTAGAATGATTAGTGATTATATTGGAGAAGTCAGGTTATTTAAAGAGAGAAGATGGTTTAGTAGCTAACTACGATTTAGTTACTAATGGTTTTAGGTCTGTGTTGGCCTGCCCCAGAGCATCTTAAGGCTCTTGCAGTAAACCACCAACACTGTGGGGTCAATAGAGGCGAAGTAGGAAAGAGATTCAATCACATGTACACCAAATAGTCTATGTCTTTTGACCATCAGTCTAGGACATCTGCATAGAAGGTGCTCGATTGTCTCCGTTTCCTCCTCATCCTCACATAACCTACAGTACTCAATGTTATTGCCATCCCACTTGCGGTTCTGATTACTGATTTGCATAGCGAGAGGAGGGACGAAGTTCTACGCCGTGAGATAACCGGCCAGATTGACTTAGATACCATACAACCAGGCACATCCTGCCAAACTTTAACGGTTTCCTCTGCGTAGAGCTTACTGAGTTTGTCGAGGAAGAAGCAGAGAGGTGGCTTGACACTATCCTCTACCGTGAGGTCCGAGGATTGGATCCTCTTCTAGCCAGTTCATCAACTATCTCGTTTCCCTCGACATTGCAATGCCCTGGAACCCAACAAAACCTAACAACTATGCTACATGTTTTTAAGAGAGACCTGCATCTTTGAACAATCCTGGATTTAATACTGTATGACCCTAACGCTTTTAGGGCAGCCTGACTGTCCACGTAAACAGTGACTGCCTTATCTATAAGGTCCGTCATTCCCACTATTAATTCCAAGGCCTTCAAAACCGCAAAAACTTCTGCCTGAAAAACACTGGAGTTAGATGGGTAGGTTTGGCGGGGCAGTTAAAAAGGTGTTGTGCGTCGTGCGGGCCCATGCCGCATACTGGGCATATGTCTTGCACGGCGCGATCGATTTCCGCCCAATACGAATTTAGGCGACTGCAATATCCCGAGCGTAGTTGAGCCAAAACTACTCTGGTTTGTCGTGGCAGCTGACGCTCCTCAGCTGCAATAGATGGGGGATGTACTCCGAGTACTTTATTCACACTATAATTGCTTAAGGTCTTTGAACTGCGTCCGTGTGATTGCTATTCAAACCTGCTAGATATGCTTGTTGATCTAGGGGTTCTCTCCGGTATCGTTGGACCTCTCCCTCTAGAGCATGGATATCCTTCCTGATCTGCCTGAAAGTGACAGGCCTACCCACAAGATGGTGATTGGGATGGCTCACACGATAACATCCAAGCAGGTACTGCAACGAAAGCATCTCATTGTGTTGCTTTACAGGAAGAATTTTTGCCTCCTCATGTAGATGGTCCACTGAAGATTTGAGGAGGCACCCTGTCGCTGTTCTCAGTGCGGCATTCTGGCAAGTTTGAATCTTTTTCCAGTTCGAATCACACAATCTCGGGGACCAGACTGGAGCTGCATAGCTTACCACAGACCGACCTATCGCGTTATACGTGGCCCAGGGTTTAAAAGCCAGCGTTTAAATACATTAGCATTAGCTGTACACTTCAACTGCTACACAACATTGACACACACGGCTAAATAAGCCACCGAACGCATATTTATTTTTGTACATTTTTGCTTATTTCTTTTTTTACGCCTAATCTTTTTTTCGTTAGGCATAATCGACAACCACGCTACATATTTAGCAGTCGGCTGACCATTCGTAGCAGCGAATTAGCAACCGACTGTGATTTTGTGATTAGAGTTGCCAACGCAGTAATAAAAAAGGTGTAATTTAATGTCAAAATGCCTCCATCATACGGTAGAACCTAAAGAATACTAATTATTATTGTTTAAAAATAGAAAAAATATATCAGGAATATTGTCAATTATTTCATATTCCATTTCAGAAAAAAAGGATAAATTTTTTTCGCGCTACATCAACGATTTTTGATATGTAGGTTATGAAAAAAATTCCGAGTACGAATCTGGTCGCGAGCCAATTTTTGGTTGTTGCGGACAAAAGTTATGGCGCTTTTATTTCGCTTTTTAAGAAAGAAAATATTATAAAAACGCTAATTATTTTAATGAGCACAATTGTTACAAAAAAGTTCTCTCGAAGTTACTTCAGCGAGTAGATTGCATAATACCTGCAAAATGTTACACAGAATTCGCGGAATGTACAAAAAATTGATAAATTATTGAATATAAGTCTACTTTTTTCAAAATTAAGGCCCATTTAGTGGTCATAAAATTACAAAAAAAATTGTTGTGGATCCAAACTTCACGGCAAATCAAATGAGACTACAATCATACAGATTGGTGTTATAGTTTGGATGTTACAGCCAAAATAAGCACATATTTCGGTCAAAAAAATAATTTTTTGTTTAAAAAAATATTTTTCACATGCATTATGTAGTGGAAAATATTGTAAAAATTTATAGGAATACTTCCTTCATTTTGCTTAAATCTCCCAACAAAATAGACGGATTTTGCTTTATTGACATTCATATTAAAGCTTTCCCATTAGGGAAGCTAATTGGGTTGATGGGGATATATGTCAAAGCTTCTGACATGGAAATAGAGGTCAAATAACCCATTTTTATTTATATGCATTTTTAAATACGTGTAAATCGCGTAATTATCAAAATCAGTTTGTCCGCATGTGATTTTCATGTACAGTAATACCGTATCTTTTAATTTGAATATAGTTTTCGAAATTTAATTTGGTGGCTAAGATGTAGCATCGGCTGCATCTTAGTGCCTAAAAACCTATATAACGTCGCTAACTTGCGCAGAGTGCGTATGCTTTTTGTCCGCATCCGATTTCAGTGTCCACCATAAAAATCTACATAGATATATATCTATTTCAAGGCGGTCAACGAAGAACCGTGGATGTAGCATCACACACTATTTTTTGGGATAAAATGAATGTAGCTCCCTTATCAGTGAAGTTTTCAAATCTCTGTTTCCGCTAAAACAAAGATGCTGTATTAGTTGTTTCATTCCAAAAACAATTTTAGGTGATTTTTCTACTTTGGATTTTCTTGTAACTCGCGTTTTAGTGGATGGATTTTCACGGAGAATGATTTATTAGATCCGGAACGTAAAAAACTAAAATGTGCAATCAAGTACGAGGAAATCGAATGACAATTGTAAAAATTAGGCCCGAATAATATGATTTTTAGAAAAATATTCACACAAAATTTCGTCATTTCGATACATATTTCTGTGAAGCTGTGGAGGCTACATTCACGATATACGTATCAAAAAGCTCAGAATCGCAAGTACTATAATCCTATTAAAGCCTTTTTGAAAAATCTGTTTGCGGAACGCGACTAGAAGAAAATGTCAAAAACACTGTAAATTTGGCTTCAAAATGTCAGCGTCATTTATTGGTAGACGCTGATGAAATTTTGAAAAGTTATACATTAGTGAGATTATCCTTATTTAGTTGGCTTCTACTTTTACTTTGACAGGAAAATCGTGAGAAGTGTGGTTTACTCACAAATCGAGAGAAAACAAAAAAAGACACGTTGGCTTCAACCCATTTTTACCCATTTTCTAACATAAATATAGCCACAGCTTCCACGCAAATTAACTTTTGAGGCCAATATTTTTTGTCACGTCCAAAAACATTTCATTTTATCCATAAACATTTAATTTGTATAATATACAATCACAAGTCGCGTGTTCTAAAAGGGTAAACCTTGGCTTCAGCTATGTTAAATTTTCAAAAATATTGGTGATATATTGAACGGCTTCACCAAAAATCCACATGTCCTTTGAACGAAAAAGCGGAATTATTTATATCGTGACTTTTCATGCATTACACTGGTAACCCTGATCTCAAAAACAATTGTTTGCTGAAAACATGGCTAAGCCGTTGAAACTTTGTTGCTTATTCTCTTTTCTGTGTTGATCATGTGTGCTGCAAAATATGAGTATGCGTGTGCCTGGCTATTTTATTATAGCGACAAAATCGAATAGCATCAGCATCGCTTGCAATATGTTTGTGTAATTTGTTGCTACATGTTGCCGTTGTTCATTGATGCTACACATATTTCGAAGAAATTTTAGCAGGCAAAGCTGCAAATATTCGGTGCTTTTGCTAATATGGCGTTAGCATTTTAAACCCTGACGTGGCCAACAAGGTTTCTATATCTGTACCCCAAGTGCTGCCGGCCAGGGACTTGAGGACCTTGTTCCTACTTTTCAACTTGTCGCAGATAGCTGTGGCGTGTGCGCACGACGTGAATGTAGTGTCGAATGTGACCCCCAAAATTTTAGGGCAGTTTGTGGTCGGAATTCTGCTACCGTCGACCACGACATTCAACTCACGTCCAAACTGCGCTGTCCATGTGGTGAACAGAGTGGCTGTAGATTTTGTGGGGGAAATCTGCATATTCCTCGAATGGAAAAAGGTGGTAAGATTAAATAGTCGTTCAGTCTCTCACAGATGTCATCAGGATAGGTACCCGACGCCAGATCGGGATTGCCGATCGTGCAATCACCCGCATATGTCATGATCTCAATGCCGTCTGGAGGGGGTGGAATACTGGAGAGGTAGAGGTTAAACAGTTCCGGAGATATCACCCCACCCTGGGAAACTCCCTGTTTCACTCTACGGGGTTTGGACTCCTTATTCCTAAATTCCACGTACGACTGGCGTCCACACATATAGTTGACTATCCAACGTTTCAAGCTTGGCCGGAGGGTTGTCTGCTCAATGTCCTCAAACAGCTTGGAGTGCCTGACTGTATCAAAGGCTTTTGATAAGTCAAGCGCCACCATCACTGTTCTATCGCACGGCCGTCTCTGGTTGAGTCCTTTACAGATATATGTGGTAATGGCGTGCAGCGCTGTTGTCGTATTGTGCTGCTTACGGAATCCATGTTGATGATCGGCAACTTGATAGCTATTTCTGATACTGGGGAGGAGCAAGGCCTCAAGTGTCTTTGCTACGGGCGACAAAAGCGAAATCGGTCTGTACGATTCACTTTTGCTGGCATCCTTGCCTGGTTCCGAGTATTTCGAGTCCTTTATGTTTGGTATATGTCAATAATTTGGTATAGCCCCACATTACGGTACCTACAGATTTAAAAGCAAACTTGTAATAGAAAATCAATATTGCTCTTTTCCAGAACTTGCAATAAGCTACTATTTTTTACTACGCTAACATTTTTTTCCTTTATGTTATCGGAAAAATAGTAAAAATTAGTAGATTCTTGCAGTTCTGGAACAGACCATATATTTTATATTCGGCATAATTATTGTTTGGTTTTTTTCATGGCACAATTACAATTAGTTCTGCCATGGTTTTTTTTGGTTGAGTGGCTGACAGCACAGCTGACTGATATTTTCTTCCTTGTTTTGTTTTTATTTTCTTCTCTTTTCATTCCTGAGCTATCGATTCTTAGTGGTATCATGCCAACCGTTCATATATTAAAAAACTTTGTCTCTGAAGTGTAGTCTTCGATTTTTTTTTTGTAGGAACATACCATTTTTTTTTTTTTAAATTATAATGAAATCTGAATTCTTATAAAACACTTAATGAGTTCATATATTATGGTATTGTACAACTTTTCGCGCATTACAAGACTCTAAAATCCATTGTTTCAACATAAGTGTATTACATATTATTTATACCATTTGAAAATCAACCTTTATTTAAAAATTTTCAACAGCATGATTCCTTATTTTTTCACAATATTTTGCAAATTTCTAATGATTTCTTCATTAACTCCATAATTTCAAATCAACAACAACAACAACAACAACGCGCTATTATTGCATATTTATTGTCCGTAACGCTAAATTTTCGATAGATGATCGCCTCAAGATTTGTAACATGCTTGACATTGCCATTCCAAAGAATTTTCCTATACTTAAGTGTTGACGGAACTTGTGTTATTTATCAATTTGGTGTGAAAAAACAAGCCAACAGAATGATAAATCTCAAGTTTTTTGTTAAAACCCAAGCAGATGGATGAATTACCATTTTTCATTTGAATTTTAATGGCTGCTCGAGGATCGTTCTGAAATACAAATACAATGAACGATATACATTTTTTCTAGACAAAGTCTGTATTTTCTACGCTAACCCACTAAAATGGTTGGTGCGCACGATAACAAAAAAAAAAGGTGTGACTACCAAACATAGTTCAAGTCCCATAATGAACTATGTCGTCCTATTACTGCGCTCAATCCACCACTTCTTGGATCGGATATGTTTAAGTTTTACGGATATTATTAGAGTTGACTTTGATTGGATCTGCCAGTGAAATAATTAGGCCCACCAAAATGTAATAACTTTTGAAAATTAAGGACATTACGGGTATGTTCTGAGACACACTTCACCTCTCACTTCACGCCTCAAGCATTTTTTACCCAATTTACTCCCACTTTTTGCGAATTTCTTGGGGCAAAAATTCATTAGGGTATTTAAAAAGAGTTCACCCTAGTCCGTCCATAAAATACTCGAAAAATAAGCGTAAATGGGGTGAACAAAATGCTTGTAACGTGAAGTGAGAGGTGAAGTGTGTCTGTGTGTAACTCATGTTACTATACTTTGTACAGTCAGAGGCTGAGGGAACTTAGCTTTTGTGATGCCTTGCCCGATATGGATCTTCATGGAACTTGATATTAGTTTGGAAAAAAAATTTACGATGTGCACAGTTTTGGCCAAACGGATACTCAATTCGTAAGTAATCGTGTTCATCAGTCATTTGTGTTCAGACAACCCGTCATTTCCCTTGGATCAGACCATCTCCCCACAATTGTCTCCATTAGCAGACCACCCGACTTCACACGCAAGTTCGTCAATCATAAAAAACCTGATTGGCCGAGTTTCAGAGAGTTCACCAATCACCGATTCAGAGAATTGCCCAATCCTTCTGATGTTAGGGTAGCGGAAAGGACGTTCCGTACATCATCACTGCTGCAGCCGCTCGCCATATCCCTGCTGGTCGAATACCCGAAGTAAGACCAAATTTCCCAGCAGAGGCGACGGGATTAGCAAATGAGCGTGATGAGCTTCGTCGTATCAACCCCAATGACTCCAGAGTCAGGGAGCTGACACTGGAAGTTAACAAGCTGGTCGGCGAGCATAAGCGGAACAAATGGTTAAATCATCTGAAGAGCTGCAACATTGGAGCCGGTATAGGTGAATTGTGGGCAACGGTTAAGTCACTCTCGAACCCTGGAAGAAGGGAAGATAGGACCTCAGTCACGTTTGGCGACGTTACGTTGACTGACCCGAAGAGGTGCGCAAGTAATTTCAATCGACAGTTTGCCGAGCATCCCTAGAGTGACAGGGCGAAAAGAAGAGTATTACATCGCATCAGATCTCTTCCTGCCGAGTATGAACCACCACAATTTACAATGGATGATGTTGCCAATGCCATCAGGAACGCTAAATCATCCAAAGCGTTGGGCCCTGATGGAATCTCCATGGTAATGTTGAAGCAGCTGGATGAGCCGGGAGTCGAGTATCTCACCAAAGTCTTCAACTTGTCGCTAGCCACCCTCGTTGTTCCCGAAGTCTGGAAAATGGGCAGGGTGGTCGCACTACGGAAGCCAGGCAAGGATGCCAGCAAAAGTGAATCTTACAGACAGATTTCGCTTTTGTCGCCCTTAGCAAAGACCCATGAGGCCTTAGTCCTTCCCAGTATCAGAAATAGCTATCAAGTTGCCGATCATCAGCATGGATTCCGTAAGCAGCACAGCACGACAACAGCGCTGCACGCCATTACCACATATATCTGTAAAGGACTCAACCAGAGACGGCCGTGCGATAGAACAGTGATGGTGGCGCTTGACTTATCAAAAGCCTTTGATACAGTCAGGCACTCCACGCTGTTTGAGGACATTGAGCAGACAACCCTCCGGCCAAGCTTGAAACGTTGGATAATCAACTATATGTGTGGACGCCAGTCGTACGTGGAATTCAGGAATAAGAAGTCCAAACCCCGTAGAGTGAAACAGGGAGTTGCCCAAGGTGGGGTGATATCTCCGGAACTGTTTAACCTCTACCTCTCCTGTATTCCACACCCTCCAGACGGCATTGAGATCGTGACGTATGCGGATGATTGCACGATCCTGGCGTCGGGTACCTATCCTGATGACATCTGTGAGAGACTGAACAACTATTTAACCGATCTTGCCACCTTTTTCCATTCGAGGAATATGCAGATTTCCGCCACAAAATCTACAGCCACTCTGTTCACCACATGGACAGCGCAGTTTGGAAGAGAATTAAATGTCGTGGTCGACGGTAGCAGAATTCCGACCACAAACTGCCCCAACATCTTAGGGGTCACATTCGACACTACTTTCACGTCGTGCGCGCACGCCACAACTATCTGCGACAAGTTGAAAAGTAGGAACAAGGTCCTCAAGTCGGTCGGTCTGTGGTAAGCTATGCGGCTCCAGTCTGGTCCCCGAGATTGTGTGATTCGAACTGGAAAAAGATTCAAACATGCCAGAATGCCGCCCTGAGAACAGCGACAGGGTGCCTCCTCAAATCTTCAGTGGACCATCTACATGAGGAGGCAAAAATTCTTCCAGTGAAGCAACACAATGAGATGCTTTCGTTGCAGTACCTGCTTGGGTGTTATCGTGTGAGCCATCCCAATCACCATCTTGTGGGTAGGCCCGGCCCATTCAGGGAGATCAGGAAGGATATCCATGCTCTAGAGGGAGATGTCCAACGATACAGGAGAGAACCCCTAGATCAACAAGGATTGAATAGCATTCACACGGACGCAGTTGCCAAGGCCTTAAGCAATTATAGTGTGAATAAAGTACTCGGAGTACATCCTCCATCTATCGCAGCTGAGGAGCGTCAGCTGCCACGACAAACCAGAGTAGTTTTGGCTCAACTACGCTCGGGATATTGCAGTCGCCTAAATTCGTATTGGGCGGAAATCGATCGCACCGTGCAAGACATATGCCCAGTATGCGGCAAGGGCCCGCACGACACACAACACCTTTTTAACTGCCCCGCCAAACCTACCCATCTAACTCCAGTGGATCTGTGGCTACATCCCATCGAAGCAGCCACTTTTCTGGAACTGGAGATAGACCCAGAATATATACCATGAATATCGACGTCGCATGAACCACGAGCTGTATCTGCTATACAACGACATCAATATTGTTAAACGTATCGAGATGCAGCGATTGCGTTGGCTAGGCCATATCAAAAGAATGAGCGATGATGAACCCACTAAAAAGGCGTATGAATACATGCCACATGGCGGTGCACGCAGAATTGGCAGGCCAAGGAATAGATGGCGCAAACAAGTGGATGATGAGATGACAAGGCGCGGTATTCCAGAGAGCAAAGCAACAAATAGAGAGGAATGGAGATCTCTTCTTAGTTCGGCCTATAGAACAAATGTTCTGTAATGGGCCAGCTAAGTAAGTAAGTAAGGAGATAGACCCAGAGCCAGATTGAACAGAGGAGCGAACAAATAAACATAACAAAAACACTGTTACAACAACAACAACAACAGTCATTTGTGTGTTTATAGGTTTTGGATCATTATTTCAGAAAGTATGGGCTTGTTCCCGAAAAAAGTTTGCTAAGGGGACCGCGTGACAACCTGATAAAAAATAAGATCAAAACGATCCGAGACATGTCTTTAATCTACATCGGTGCACATTTTTTTGAAATTTTGTTTGTGAGGTACTGGAAGTAGTGGACCGAGTGAGATATTAAGAGTAACCATTTTTGAACCAAATCGTTTGATTCGTTTGAGATTTATATTGCACACCACTTAGGGGAAAAATTTTAAACTTTTGTGACGGAGGTAACCAAAGAAGTCGATCGATATAGCTCATATTCGAACTTAAACTAAGTTTGAACAGTCGATACAGAACTAAATTCGAAGAGTGACATTTATATAATGTCACAGTATATTAACCCGACGACATAAAGACTCCATAAGTTCCCATCTCTAGTCGTAGCTCTTTAAAACTCATATTAAAATTAGTATCAGATTCCTTTTTATGTATCTGTACCTATAAATTTATTCAGCTATTTAAGATCCACGTTTTCCGAATTTTTATTGATGCATGGCAATAATCTTTTCTTTGCCAATTTTTTCTTTAATAATTTTATTTTTTATTTTATTTATTTTATATTATTTCTTTTTTTTTCTTCATATTTTTCTGTAGAAAAGGATTTTTCAAAAGCTATTGAAATGTACACCAAAGCCATAGAATTAAACCCCAATAATGCTATTTACTATGCCAATCGTTCATTGGCCCACTTAAGGCAGGAAAGTTTTGGATTTGCTTTACAAGATGGTATTTCAGCTGTTAAAGCTGATCCAACATATCTTAAGGGCTATTATCGCCGAGCAGCAGCTCACATGTCTTTGGGTAAATTTAAACAAGCGCTTTCAGATTATGAATATGTGAGTATAGCGTACAATGAACACTACGGGGGTTATCATGAACGGCAATTCCCCTTGAATTTTTCCACTTTCTCCCTTAAGTTGCTACGGCGGAAAGACAAAATTCACGGTGAAATTTCATTCATGATAAAACCCTACATTATTACTACTTCCCTTTTCCTCGAACACCATTCTTATCACATTCTCTTTTTATTGGACATCATAATCATCATCGCCATCATCAACAATAGGTATCGAAATGCCGTCCCAATGATAAAGATGCAAAGCTAAAGTTTAGCGAATGTAATAAAATTGTTAAAATGCGGGCATTTGAGAGGGCCATAGCTGTTGATAAGCCCGAGAAAACATTAACAGAGATGTTTAGAGAATTTGAAAATATTGGTAAGTAGTTTTGTTAATTAATCTTACCCACAATAACACTTAACTACATTGTCTTGATTTCCATTCCCCCCCAGCAATTGAGGAAGATTATACGGGACCCATGCTCATAGATGGAAAAGTCACTTTACAATTTATGTTAGATTTAATGGAAAATTATAAACAGCAAAAGAAATTACATCGTAAATTTGCCTATAAGGTAAGGAAGAGATGATTTATAATTGGTCTGTTCCAGAACCTGTAAGAAGCTACTATTTTTACTACGATAACATTTTTTTCTTTATGTTATCGGAGAAAATAGTAAAAATTAGTAGATTCTTGTAGTTCGGGAACATACCAAATAGCTCTATTCCCAAACCTGCTAGAATTCATTATTTTTAAATTTTTGACAAATTTCAAAAAATAGTAGAACTTTGCAGGTTCGGTAACAGTGAATATAAGGCTCCCTTGTTTTGCATGATTTTGCCCAATTGTTCTTTTTTATGCTATCTAAAATCCATTATATTTTTCTTAACAGATTCTATGCGACATTGATGCCTATATGCGTACCCAAGATTCTATGGTTGATATTACTGTACCCGGCGATTCGAAATTCACAATTTGTGGTGATATCCATGGTCAATTCTATGATCTAATGAATATCTTTGAAATTAATGGTTTACCTTCGGAAACTAATCCGTATTTGTTTAATGGTGATTTTGTGGACAGAGGCTCATTTTCAGTGGAATGTATATTTACATTATTTGGATTTAAATTATTATATCCCAATCACTTTTATCTATCAAGAGGTAAGTGGGAAATTACATTCCTCATACTCTAACTTTCTAATAAATCAAAATGTTTTCTCATTCAATTTTAAGGTAATCACGAAAGTATAAACATGAATCAAATGTACGGCTTCACTGGTGAAGTCACAGCTAAATATACCAGTACCATGGCTGATATGTTTACTCAAGCATTTAACTGGCTGCCATTGTGCCATTGCATTAACAAAAAGATTCTGGTCATGCATGGTGGTCTCTTCTCATCCGACGATGTTTCATTGCAAGATTTAAGACGCATTGATCGTAATTGTCAACCACCTGAAGATGGTTTAATGTGTGAATTGCTGTGGTCCGATCCCCAACCAGGGGAGGGTAGAGGACCATCAAAACGCGGTGTTGGTATACAATTTGGTCCCGATGTAACAGAGGCTTTCTGCAAACGTAATAATTTAGATTATATTGTACGATCACATGAAGTGAAAAATATGGGTTATGAGGTGACACATGACGGCAAATGCATAACGGTATTTTCAGCACCCAATTATTGGTGAGATATTTGTTGAAATGGCAAATTCAATGATTTGTTCTTAATCTATTTATTTTTTGTGTACTTTTACAGTGATACAATGGGTAATATGGGTGCTTTCATAACCATTAAGGGCAATGATTTAACACCCAAATTCACGTCGTTCAAATCTGTGGTAAGTAAAAGAAATAAATATAATATCTCTTACTTATATGAAAAGCAAATAAGGGTTTTTAATTAAAACTGATTTTGGAGTTCATATTAAAACGATTTGTGCTGACACATTGAATTGTCAGATGATGATCAATAACCACAAAGAAAGACAAAGACAATACAAAACTTCATTATAAAATTACAATAACATAAAATTTGTTGTGATATACAAATAAGCTATATTTTTAATGATTTTATTATACGTTACACCTCTATTGTAGGTAGGTAGGGTATATCTAATAGTATATTGACTGCTTCACTCGGAGAGCTTTGGTCCACTGTGTTTATTGTGGATATATGATGACGAGAGAGTTTTTAATAATTTTGATTTGAAGATGAAGAAGAAAAAGTTTACGGAATATTGCAGCATTGTTGATCGATCGATGGTTTTTGTCTTAACCCTACAGTGACCCGTAATAAGTTCCGCAGGGATTTTTATAATCACATTCTTTAGACTAACGAGGGTGTATACACTTTCATACGGGCAAAACGTGCCTAATCAAAATAATGACATGTTTGGACGAAATTCATTTCAGGCAATTTGGAGCAATGGCCGTCCGTCTGTCTGCCTGGAGGGCACTATATCTTTCGAACAGATCAAACAATTTTATCCAAACTTAGTTTCAGTTCGAAGATGTGCCATATCGATCCACTCCATCGGGTACCTTCCCCACAAAAGTTCGAAACTTTTCTGTAAAATACCGCGCACGATAACTCACGAAGACAGTAACCGATTAAGTCCATACTTTGAACACAATCCCACGGCAGCGGGTTCTTTCGTACCGGATTGACCCGAAACAACACAAAACCAATGTTCCGGCCAGCAGCTGCCACCTCAGTGTGTACATTAGGGCTATAACCAAAAAAATACCACCACATAGCCGTGTAGAGCATGGAAAACTATTATGAAATACGGCGTCAATTTTTCTTTATCGCGAAAAAAGTTTCCGCACCAAATGCATTGAAGTTCAGTAATGCATTTTTTAATTTTAGCTGTTATGACAACATATTTGCTTTTAATTAAAATTTTTATTTTTTGTAATCTAATTTAAAATCATTATCAAAGCGTTCTGGACCAATTTGTTCTCAAATCGCGCCATTTCGGAGCATTTTATGAATTTTTGACACTATTGCAGTTTTTGCTTTTTCTTTATAAACTCGTGAATTTTATGTTTATATTTTTTGTACCTACCGGACAAAAGAATATGGGGTCATTTGCAACGAAGTCGCGAAAGTTACAGGCTGTTTTTGTTGACTTTGCCTGTGAGAATCGTATATGTTTTTTACAAAAATACAACACCAGTACCACGTGGGGAATTTTGTCCTAATAATGAAAACGCGTTTCTAAGATCGATTCGGTGAAAAAAGTTTCCGCGCCGACTGTAATTACTAAAACCCTTTTGATATTTTTTCTACTTATAATTTTAAATTTGCTTTGTTTGAATAAATATTCATAGAAAAAATACAATTCTCACAGGCAAAGTCATTAAAAACTGTCTGTAACTTTCGCGAATTTGTTGCAAATGACACCATATTCTCTTGTCCGATAGGTACAATAAATATAAACATAAAATTCACGAGTTTATAAAGAATAAACAAAAATTGCAATAGTGTCAAAAATGCATAAAATGCTCCGAAATGGCGCGATTTGAGAACAAATTGGTCCAGAACGCTTTGATAATGATTTTAAATTAGATTACAAAAAAATAAAAATTTTAATAAAAAGCAAATATGTTGTCATAACAGCTAAAATTAAAAAATGCATTACTGAACTTCAATGCATTTGGTGCGGAAACTTTTTTCGCGATAGAGAAAAAATTACACCTTTTTTCATAATAGTTTTTCATGCTCTGCACGGCTATGTGGTGGTATTTTTGATATTTGCAAAAAAGTGCAAAAAGTTATATCCCTAGTGTACATGTTCGTATTTGTTTTGTTTTTCTGTATTGGGAGCAGCATATCCCGGAATGCCTGCTTCGAATTCTATTGGTCCGAGCCGGGACGGAGGAAAACCCAGGACCAATATATCTCTGCTCAGTTTGTCACATCCGCATCTTCACCCACATCCAACCTTCGGTGAGATGCAATAGATGTCAGGAGTGGGTGCATCTAAGGGGTTGCTCTGGACTCGTCCACGTGAGGGACTACGACAGGGACTATGTTGCTGCATGCTGCGTGAACACAGTCCCCAGTGAGTCGTCGTCGGATATCGAGACTCCCTCGTCGTCTGATTACGAAACTCCCCCGCAGTCCCCTCGACAACAACCGCACACGCAGCCTTTAACACCAGCCGTTGTTGTCCCAATCCCCGAAAATGCAGCCTTTTTGCAATTGAATTGCAATGGACTCCGAGGTAAGAGCGAGGAGATAGTACATTTTATGAGTCGGCAGAACATTAAGGTCGCGGCGGTGCAGGAAACCAAGCTGAACAACAACCACAGCTTAGAGCATTGTAATGGTTACAATGTTCTGAGGAAAGATCGCACCAGAAGTGGGGTGGGGGATTGGCACCAGTCTGTCCAGTACAGACCTATCTCGCTTGAGCCTGTCTCTAATGAACCGTACATGGAATGTATGGGGGTAGCAGTCAGGTGTGGAGCTACCGAGATAGAGTTGCTGAATGTATACATCCCGCCGAGAAATAGCTGTATCCCTGATTTTAGGCCTGACATTAGCCCGCTCTTGCAAGGTCATAATCGTCTCGTCCTGGGGGATTTTAATGCGCATCATGAGATGTGGCATTCGGCCCTCGGAAACGACCAGAGAGGTACAGCGCTGGCTGAGCAGATTGATAGCTCTACGTTTTGAGTATTAGAGGAGTGTGTCACAGTTCGCCTGACATAACCATCGTGTCACCTGGTCTGACAAATGACGTTACCTGGCAACCCGTCATTTCCCTTGGATCAGACCATCTCCCCATAATTGTCTCCATTAGCAGAGCACCCGACTTCATATCCTCTGAACGCCGCACGTTCGTCAATCATAAAAAAGCTGATTGGCCGAGTTTCAGAGAGTTCACCAATCACCGCTTCTCTCTTGTCCCATCTGGGATGTTTGTGGAACAATTATTATTACCAATCACCGCTTCAGAGAATTGCCCAATCCTTCTGATGTTCGGGTAGCGGAAAGGACGTTCCGGGACATCATCACTGCTGCAGCCGCTCGTCATATCCCTGCTGGTCGAATACCCGAAGTAAGACCAAATTTCCAAGCAGAGGCGACGGGATTAGCAAATGATGAGCTTCGTAGTATCAACCCCAATGACCCCAGAGTCAGGAAGCTGACACTGGAAGTTAACAGGTTGGTCGGCGAGCATAAGCGGAACAAATGGTTAAATCATCTGAAGAGCTGCAACATTGGAGTCCGTATAGGTGAATTGTGGGCAACGGTTAAGTCACTCTCGAACCCTGGAAGAAGGGAAGATGGGACCTCAGTCACGATTGGCGACGTTACGTTGACTGACCCGAAGAGGTGTGCAAGTTACTTTAATCGACAGTTTGTCGAGCATCCCGAGAGTGACAGGGCGAAGACAAGAGTATTACGTCGCATCAGATCTCTTCCTGCCGAGGATGAACCACCACAATTTACAATGGATGATGTTGCCAATGCCATCAGGAACGCTAAATCATCCAAGCGTTGGGCCCTGATGTTGAAGCAGCTGGATGAGCCGGGAGTCGAGTATCTCACCAAAGTCTTCAACTTGTCGCTAGCCACCCTCGTTGTTCCCGAAGTCTGGAAAATGGGCAGGGTGGTCCCACTACGGAAGCCAGGCAAGGATGCCAGCAAAAGTGAATCGTACAGGCCGATTTCGCTTTTGTCGCCCTTAGCAAAGACCCATGAGGCCTTAGTCTTGCCCAGTATCAGAAATAGCTATCAAGTTGCCGATCATCAGCATGATTCCGTATGCAGCACAGCACGACAACATCGCTGCACGCCATTACCACATATATCTGTAAAGGACTCAAGACGGCCGTGCGATAGAACAGTGATGGTGGCGCTTGACTTATCAAAAGCCTTTGATACAGTCAGGCACTCCACGCTGTTTGAGGACATTGAGCAGACAACCCTCCGGCCAAGCTTGAAACGTTGGATAGTCAACTATATGTGTGGACGCCAGTCGTACGTGGAATTCAGGAATAACAATTCCAAACCCAGTAGAGTGAAACAGGGAGTTCCCCAAGGTGGGGTGATATCTCCGGAACTGTTTAACCTCTACCTCTCCTGTATTCCGCCCCCTCCAGACGGCATCGAGATCGTAAAGTATGCGGATGATTGCACGATCCTGGCGTCAGGTACCTATACTGATGACATCTGTGAGAGACTGAACAACTATTTAACCGATCTTACCACCTTTTTCCATTCGAGGAATATTCAGATTTCCCCCACAAAATCTACAGCCACTCTGTTCACCACATGGACAGCGCAGTTTGGACGTGAGTTGAATGTCGTGGTCGACGGTAGCAATTTCCGACCACAAACTGCCCTAAAATTTTGGGGGTCACATTCGACACTACATTCACGTCGTGCGCACACGCCACAGCTATCTGCGACAAGTTGAAAAGTAGGAACAAGGTCCTCAAGTCCCTGGCCGGCAGCACTTGGGGTGCAGATAAAGAAACCAGTCTGGTCCCTGAGATTGTGTGATTCGAACTGGAAAAAGATTCAAACTTGCCAGAATGCCGCCCTGAGAACAGCGACAGGGTGCCTCCTCAAATCTTCAGTGGACCATCTACATGAGGAGGCAAAAATTCTTCCTGTAAAGCAACACAATGAGATGCTTTCGTTGCAGTACCTGCTTGGATGTTATCGTGTGAGCCATCCCAATCACCATCTTGTGGGTAGGCCCGGCCCATTCAGGGAGATCAGGAAGGATATCCATGCTCTAGAGGGAGAGGTCCAACGATACAGGAGAGAACCCCTAGATCGACAAGCATATCAAGCAGGATTGAATAGCATTCACACGGACGCAGTTGCCAAGGCCTTCAGCAATTATAGTGTGAATAAAGTACTCGGAGTACATCCTCCATCTATCGCAGCTGAGGAGCGTCAGCTGCCACGACAAACCAGAGTAGTTTTGGCTCAACTACGCTCGGGATATTGCAGTCGCCTAAATTCGTATTGGGCGGAAATCGATCGCGCCGTGCAAGACATATGCCCAGTATGCGGTATGGGCCCGCACGACACACAACACCTTTTTAACTGCCCCGCCAAACCTACCCATCTAACTCCAGTGGATCTGTGGCTACATCCCATCGAAGCAGCCACTTTTCTGGAACTGGAAATAGACCCAGAGCCAGATTGAACAGACGAACGAACATATAAACATAACAAAAACACTGTTACAACAACAACAACTTTGAACATGCTTATATATCTACTAGACATAGATCAAGTTCGAATATGGACTATATATGTCAACTCATTCGGGTATCATCCACACAAAATTTCAGAAAAGTGCAATTTAAGACCTGCTCACGAATCGTTTTGGTTTTTGTTGTAACAAATTGTGTTCGCTGCCCACATTACAACGGGGCAAGTCCATACAACCAGCATGTGAACGGAGCAAACAAGTTTGATCCAATCTCAGGATAATATTTTGTCCAAATTTAGTTTAACTTCCAAAATGATCCATATCGGCCTTCTCCTTAGGGTACCTCCCCCACAAAAGTTCAACATTTTTGTTTAAGTGAAATGTATACCTTTGGAAATTTATACCGATGGCTACCCTTGTTGTCCTGTGGGCAAGTCCATGCTTCCTGACGTAAAGGTCCAAAAGCTGTAAGTTATACGGTGACCATGGTGGGAGCAATATCTATCGAAAAGAAATGACGCCCAAAATAAGATATACTCCAAAATGGACTATATCGATCCATTCCTTCTAGTAACTCGTCTACAACACTTTTGAGCTTTAATCCTAATCCACACTTTTGTCGTTCAAATGTCCAAAAAGGGACACAAAATCTGAAAACCTCTTAAATGCATTATTATTGGGGAAATAGATTTTGGTTGCGTAGCCGGTATTCGATTCTACATTGTCCATAGATGAAAATTTCAATTAAGGGGGGTTATCCCTAGTTGTGCAGACCAAAAAAACTAATTTTTCGTGATTTTTTTAATTAAAGTACCAATACTTTTATGTAGTTCTTTCATTCATCTGAAAGAGAACATCTTATACTAATTTTGGATTTTTTTTGGTGTTGGAAAATATTGCATAGTCTTGTGGTAAACGGCTACCTTCGGTGCCAACGAAAGCTCCTAAACAGATTTGCCGATTTTCGAAAATTATTTTGGGCGTTTTAAGAACCTATTCTGGTCTTGAAGCGAAAATTAAAATTTTCGAAAAACGAAAAATTTGAGAGATTTTTGTCAAAAAATCGGGGGAAAATCTGTCTCGCTTAAAGACAAGCTTTTTATGTATTTAAGAAGCTCACCAAGCCATATGAAGATCGGTCAATTCGTTTTCGAGCTATCGTTGGCACCGACTTCAAAAATGTCATTTCGAGAAAAACGCGTTTTAAATTTTTATGCTATATATATCTCAGCCAATTTTGCTCCGATCGACTGTATGTATTTTTTTGGTTTTTTTTTTTTTTTTTTTTTTTGAAAGTGATAAGTAGATGTAACCCCTTAACACAGGCAAAGCCGACTGTTACTTTTTTAATTGTTAAAATAGGGATCTCTAAGGAGGACACTTTGACTGACCCACCGACTATTTTTTGCTTATTTCAATAAAACAAGTAATCAATTGATAGCTTCAAGAACCCGCAAGAGTCTACTTTGGTTAAATTTTGGAAAAAAGAATTCTATTATAAATTTGTCGAAAATTAAGAAATAGTAGATTCTTGCAGGACCTGGAACGCAGTAAATATAAACTAATAAACTAAAATTTAAAAAAAAAATCACATTTTCCTTTCTTTACAGCCTCACCCTGATGTTAAACCCATGGCATATGCAAACAGACTAATGAGTTTATTGGCGTAGTCATTTTAGTCGTGTTGTTATCTTTTCTTCTCTATACTATATATGGATCTAATGTTTTTCTAAAACGGAACAATTTGTTAAACATATGCGCTAAAAGTAATTTTATACAAAAACAATAAAAAAAGAAAAACAAATCATGCAACCGCAGCAGCAGCAAGTCGAGAAAGGATGCAGCATCCTTTAAAATAACTTGTTTTCCCTCTCTCTCTCTATCCCTGTTCTCTCAACAACAGCCAGCAAGACAGACAACCACAGCGGCTACAGCAATTGGAGAGGCAAACATTAGATTGCTAACTTCTAGCCAAGCTTTACATTAAAACTAAGAACAAACAACAATCCCGTTAAAAAATGCATATTAAGTCATCCAATTTTGCAATCCATAAATGAAAAAAAAAATAATCAAAAATAAAAGAAAATTGTTTAAATATTTACAACTTGTTAATATTTTGTTTCTTATTCTTTTTCTTGTGGGGTTTGTTTGTTAACCTTTTTTCACTTTTAAAGAAAATCGAAACCAATATTTTATTTGATGCCATTTTTTGTAATTTATTTTTAATTATCTTTTTATAATTGTTTTAAATTAAAAAATATTTTTCAAAATAAAAAAACCAAAACCAACAAAATTGTAAACAATTTTCGTTTTTAATGAAAACAAAAACAATATTCTTTTATTTGGCTGTAAATATTAAATTCACTATTCAAAGCTAATCTATATTTTTACATATAAAAAGGACAACAACCTTTTCTCTGCCCCCTTCCCCAAATCCCCTTACAATCATGTCTCCACATCAGCAAAACAAAACTAAAAAAATAATAAAGAAAATTACTACCCCAGTTAAGGTATTATATACATACATATTTATATATGCAAATACACAACATATACGATGAACAATAAACAAAAAAGAACAACAACATCTAATATTTTTATCTTAAGAAACAAAAAAGACATTTATTAACACAAACAAAATGAAAAAAGAGAGATTTAGTCAATAAAAATAACAAACAAAAATATCTTCTAAAAGATCAGAACAAAAAAAATTAAATATTTTAATTTATAAATTATATATACCTACCTGCGTACATTCAAAAATATAAAACAAACAACTACAAACAGCAAATATAGAGCAATTACTAAGTGTAACAAAACGAAACGAATGTGTAACACATAACAAAAAACCAACAAAAAAAAACATCATCATCGTCATAAAAATTATAAATAATATGAGAGTAAATCCAAAAACAATGTGTATTTAATATTATAAATAAATAAACAACAACAACAATTTTTATGAAATGAAAAATTCACCACTTGTGTTTGATTTGGAGGAAAGGAGCTTCCATAGAATTTTTCTGAAAGGGTGTTTCTATAGAACCATTCTGAAAGAAAGGGAGCTTCTATAGACACTTTCTAAAAGAAAGGGTGCTTTTATGGATCCCTTCTGAAAGAAAGTGTGCTTCTATAGAAAACCCTTTCTGAAAAAGGTGCTCCTGTAGACCCTTTCTGAAAGAAAGGGTGCTTCTATAGACCCTTCCTGCAAGAAAGGGTGCTTCTATAGACCCTTCCTGCAAGAAAGGGCGCTTCAATGGACCCTTTCTGAAAGAAAGTGTGCTTCTATAGCTCCTTCTGAAAAAATCTGCTTTTATGGACCGTTTCTGGAAGAAAAGGTGTTTCTATAGACTCTTTCTGAAAAAAGGGTGCTTTTATGGACCCTTTCTGAAGGGAAAGGTGCCTCTATAGACCCTTTCTGAAAAAGGGTGCTTCTGTAGAAACTTTCTGAAAAAGGGTGCTTCTGTAGACCCTTTCTGAAAGAATGGATGCTTTTATAGCTCCTTCTGAAAGAAAGGGTGCTTCTATAGTCCCTTACTGAAAGAAAGGGTGCTTCTATAGTCCCTTTCTGAAAGAAAGGGTGCTTCTATAGTCCCTTTCTGAAAGAATGGGTGCTCCTATAGACCCTTTCTGAAGATTTTATGAACCCTTTCTGAAAGAAAAGGTGCTTCTATAGACCCTTTCTGAAAGAATGGGTGCTCCTATAGACCCTTTCTGAAGATTTTATGAACCCTTTCTGAAAGAAAAGGTGCTTCTATAGACCCTTTCTGAAAGAATGGGTGCTCCTATAGACCCTTTCTGAAGATTTTATGAACCCTTTCTGAAAGAAAAGGTGCTTCTATAGACTCTTTCTGAAAGAATGGGTGCTTCTATAGTTCCTTCTGAAAAAGGGTGCTTTTATGAACCCTTTCTGAAAGAAAAGGCGATTCTATAGACCCATTCCGAAAGAAAGGGTGCTTCTATAGACCCTTCCTGCAAGAAAGGGCGCTTCTATAGACCCTTTCTGAAAGCAAGGGTGCTTTTATAGACCCTTTCTGAAAGAATGGATGCTTTTATAGCTCCTTCTGAAAGAAAGGGTGCTTCTATAGTCCCTTTCTGAAAGAAAGGGTGCTTCTATAGTCCCTTTCTGAAAGAAAGGGTGCTTCTATAGTCCCTTTCTGAAAGAAAGGGTGCTTCTATAGTCCCTTTCTGAAAGAAAGGGTGCTTCTATAGTCCCTTTCTGAAAGAAAGGGTGCTTCTATAGTCCCTTTCTGAAAGAAAGGGTGCTTCTATAGTCCCTTTCTGAAAGAAAGGGTGCTTCTATAGTCCCTTTCTGAAAGAAAGGGTGCTTCTATAGTCCCTTTCTGAAAGAAAGGGTGCTTCTATAGTCCCTTTCTGAAAGAAAGGGTGCTTCTATAGTCCCTTTCTGAAAGAAAGGGTGCTTCTATAGTCCCTTTCTGAAAGAAAGGGTGCTTCTATAGTCCCTTTCTGAAAGAAAGGGTGCTTCTATAGTCCCTTTCTGAAAGAAAGGGTGCTTCTATAGTCCCTTTCTGAAAGAAAGGGTGCTTCTATAGTCCCTTTCTGAAAGAAAGGGTGCTTCTATAGTCCCTTTCTAAAAGAAAGGGTGCTTCTATAGTCCCTTTCTGAAAGAAAGGGTGCTTCTATAGTCCCTTTCTGAAAGAAAGGGTGCTTCTATAGTCCCTTTCTGAAAGAAAGGGTGCTTCTATAGTCCCTTTCTGAAAGAAAGGGTGCTTCTATAGTCCCTTTCTGAAAGAAATTGTGCTTCTATAGTCCCTTTCTGAAAGAAAGGGTGCTTCTATAGTCCCTTTCTGAAAGAAAGGGTGCTTCTATAGTCCCTTTCTGAAAGAAAGGGTGCTTCTATAGTCCCTTTCTGAAAGAAAGGGTGCTTCTATAGTCCCTTTCTGAAAGAAAGGGTGCTTCTATAGTCCCTTTCTGAAAGAAAGGGTGCTTCTATAGTCCCTTTCTGAAAGAAAGGGTGCTTCTATAGTCCCTTTCTGAAAGAAAGGGTGCTTCCCTTTCTGAAAGAAAGGGTGCTTCTGAAAGAAAGGGTGCTTCTATAGTCCCTTTCTGAAAGAAAGGGTGCTTCTATAGTCCCATCTGAAAGAAAGGGTGCTTCTATAGTCCCTTTCTAAAAGAAAGGGTGCTTCTATAGTCCCTTTCTGAAAGAAAGGGTGCTTCTATAGTCCCTTTCTGAAAGAAAGGGTGCTTCTATAGTCCCTTTCTGAAAGAAAGGGTGCTTCTATAGTCCCTTTCTGAAAGAAAGGGTGCTTCTATAGTCCCTTTCTGAAAGAAAGGGTGCTTCTATAGTCCCTTTCTGAAAGAAAGGGTGCTTCTATAGTCCCTTTCTGAAAGAAAGGGTGCTTCTATAGTCCCTTTCTGAAAGAAAGGGTGCTTCTATAGTCCCTTTCTGAAAGAAAGGCTGCTTCTATAGTCCCTTTCTGAAAGAAAGGGTGCTTCTATAGTCCCTTTCTGAAAGAAAGGCTGCTTCTATAGTCCCTTTCTGAAAGAAAGGGTGCTTCTATAGTCCCTTTCTGAAAGAAAGGGTGCTTCTATAGTCCCTTTCTGAAAGAAAGGGTGCTTCTATAGTCCCTTTCTGAAAGAAAGGGTGCTTCTATAGTCCCTTTCTGAAAGAAAGGGTGCTTCTATAGTCCCTTTCTGAAAGAAAGGGTGCTTCTATAGTCCCTTTCTGAAAGAAAGGGTGCTTCTATAGTCCCTTTCTGAAAGAAAGGGTGCTTCTATAGTCCCTTTCTGAAAGAAAGGGTGCTTCTATAGTCCCTTTCTGAAAGAAAGGGTGCTTCTATAGTCCCTTTCTGAAAGAAAGGGTGCTTCTATAGTCCCTTTCTGAAAGAAAGGGTGCTTCTATAGTCCCTTTCTGAAAGAAAGGGTGCTTCTATAGTCCCTTTCTGAAAGAAAGGGTGCTTCTATAGTCCCTTTCTGAAAGAAAGGGTGCTTCTATAGTCCCTTTCTGAAAGAAAGGGTGCTTCTATAGTCCCTTTCTGAAAGAAAGGGTGCTTCTATAGTCCCTTTCTGAAAGAAAGGGTGCTTCTATAGTCCCTTTCTGAAAGAAAGGGTGCTTCTATAGTCCCTTTCTGAAAGAAAGGGTGCTTCTATAGTCCCTTTCTGAAAGAAAGGGTGCTTCTATAGTCCCTTTCTGAAAGAAAGGGTGCTTCTATAGTCCCTTTCTGAAAGAAAGGGTGCTTCTATAGTCCCTTTCTGAAAGAAAGGGTGCTTCTATAGTCCCTTTCTGAAAGAAAGGGTGCTTCTATAGTCCCTTTCTGAAAGAAAGGGTGCTTCTATAGTCCCTTTCTGAAAGAAAGGGTGCTTCTATAGTCCCTTTCTGAAAGAAAGGGTGCTTCTATAGTCCCTTTCTGAAAGAAAGGGTGCTTCTATAGTCCCTTTCTGAAAGAAAGGGTGCTTCTATAGTCCCTTTCTGAAAGAAAGGGTGCTTCTATAGTCCCTTTCTGAAAGAAAGGGTGCTTCTATAGTCCCTTTCTGAAAGAAAGGGTGCTTCTATAGTCCCTTTCTGAAAGAAAGGGTGCTTCTATAGTCCCTTTCTGAAAGAAAGGGTGCTTCTATAGTCCCTTTCTGAAAGAAAGGGTGCTTCTATAGTCCCTTTCTGAAAGAAAGGGTGCTTCTATAGTCCCTTTCTGAAAGAAAGGGTGCTTCTATAGTCCCTTTCTGAAAGAAAGGGTGCTTCTATAGTCCCTTTCTGAAAGAAAGGGTGCTTCTATAGTCCCTTTCTGAAAGAAAGGGTGCTTCTATAGTCCCTTTCTGAAAGAAAGGGTGCTTCTATAGTCCCTTTCTGAAAGAAAGGGTGCTTCTATAGTCCCTTTCTGAAAGAAAGGGTGCTTCTATAGTCCCTTTCTGAAAGAAAGGGTGCTTCTATAGTCCCTTTCTGAAAGAAAGGGTGCTTCTATAGTCCCTTTCTGAAAGAAAGGGTGCTTCTATAGTCCCTTTCTGAAAGAAAGGGTGCTTCTATAGTCCCTTTCTGAAAGAAAGGGTGCTTCTATAGTCCCTTTCTGAAAGAAAGGGTGCTTCTATAGTCCCTTTCTGAAAGAAAGGGTGCTTCTATAGTCCCTTTCTGAAAGAAAGGGTGCTTCTATAGTCCCTTTCTGAAAGAAAGGGTGCTTCTATAGTCCCTTTCTGAAAGAAAGGGTGCTTCTATAGTCCCTTTCTGAAAGAAAGGGTGCTTCTATAGTCCCTTTCTGAAAGAAAGGGTGATTCTATAGTCCCTTTCTGAAAGAAAGGGTGCTTCTATAGTCCCTTTCTGAAAGAAAGGGTGCTTCTATAGTCCCTTTCTGAAAGAAAGGGTGCTTCTATAGTCCCTTTCTGAAAGAAAGGGTGCTTCTATAGTCCCTTTCTGAAAGAAAGGGTGCTTCTATAGTCCCTTTCTGAAAGAAAGGGTGCTTCTATAGTCCCTTTCTGAAAGAAAGGGTGCTTCTATAGTCCCTTTCTGAAAGAAAGGGTGCTTCTATAGTCCCTTTCTGAAAGAAAGGGTGCTTCTATAGTCCCTTTCTGAAAGAAAGGGTGCTTCTATAGTCCCTTTCTGAAAGAAAGGGTGCTTCTATAGTCCCTTTCTGAAAGAAAGGGTGCTTCTATAGTCCCTTTCTGAAAGAAAGGGTGCTTCTATAGTCCCTTTCTGAAAGAAAGGGTGCTTCTATAGTCCCTTTCTGAAAGAAAGGGTGCTTCTATAGTCCCTTTCTGAAAGAAAGGGTGCTTCTATAGTCCCTTTCTGAAAGAAAGGGTGCTTCTATAGTCCCTTTCTGAAAGAAAGGGTGCTTCTATAGTCCCTTTCTGAAAGAAAGGGTGCTTCTATAGTCCCTTTCTGAAAGAAAGGGTGCTTCTATAGTCCCTTTCTAAAAGAAAGGGTGCTTCTATAGTCCCTTTCTGAAAGAAAGGGTGCTTCTATAGTCCCTTTCTGAAAGAAAGGGTGCTTCTATAGTCCCTTTCTGAAAGAAAGGGTGATTCTATAGTCCCTTTCTGAAAGAAAGGGTGCTTCTATAGTCCCTTTCTGAAAGAAAGGGTGCTTCTATAGTCCCTTTCTGAAAGAAAGGGTGCTTCTATAGTCCCTTTCTGAAAGAAAGGGTGCTTCTATAGTCCCTTTCTGAAAGAAAGGGTGCTTCTATAGTCCCTTTCTGAAAGAAAGGGTGCTTCTATAGTCCCTTTTTGAAAGAAAGGGTGCTTTTATAGTCCCTTTCTGAAAGAAAGGGTGCTTCTATAGTCCCTTTCTGAAAGAAAGGGTGCTTCTATAGTCCCTTTCTGAAAGAAAGGGTGCTTCTATAGTCCCTTTCTGAAAGAAAGGGTGCTTCTATAGTCCCTTTCTGAAAGAAAGGGTGATTCTATAGTCCCTTTCTGAAAGAAAGGGTGCTTCTATAGTCCCTTTCTGAAAGAAAGGGTGCTTCTATAGTCCCTTTCTGAAAGAAAGGGTGCTTCTATAGTCCCTTTCTGAAAGAAAGGGTGCTTCTATAGTCCCTTTTTGAAAGAAAGGGTGCTTCTATAGTCCCTTTCTGAAAGAAAGGGTGCTTCTATAGTCCCTTTCTGAAAGAAAGGGTGCTTCTATAGTCCCTTTCTGAAAGAAAGGGTGCTTCTATAGTCCCTTTCTGAAAGAAAGGGTGCTTCTATAGTCCCTTTCTGAAAGAAAGGGTGCTTCTATAGTCCCTTTCTGAAAGAAAGGGTGCTTCTATAGTCCCTTTCTGAAAGAAAGGGTGCTTCTATAGTCCCTTTCTAAAAGAAAGGGTGCTTCTATAGTCCCTTTCTGAAAGAAAGGGTGCTTCTATAGTCCCTTTCTGAAAGAAAGGGTGCTTCTATAGTCCCTTTCTGAAAGAAAGGGTGATTCTATAGTCCCTTTCTGAAAGAAAGGGTGCTTCTATAGTCCCTTTCTGAAAGAAAGGGTGCTTCTATAGTCCCTTTCTGAAAGAAAGGGTGCTTCTATAGTCCCTTTCTGAAAGAAAGGGTGCTTCTATAGTCCCTTTCTGAAAGAAAGGGTGCTTCTATAGTCCCTTTCTGAAAGAAAGGGTGCTTCTATAGTCCCTTTTTGAAAGAAAGGGTGCTTTTATAGTCCCTTTCTGAAAGAAAGGGTGCTTCTATAGTCCCTTTCTGAAAGAAAGGGTGCTTCTATAGTCCCTTTCTGAAAGAAAGGGTGCTTCTATAGTCCCTTTCTGAAAGAAAGGGTGCTTCTATAGTCCCTTTCTGAAAGAAAGGGTGATTCTATAGTCCCTTTCTGAAAGAAAGGGTGCTTCTATAGTCCCTTTCTGAAAGAAAGGGTGCTTCTATAGTCCCTTTCTGAAAGAAAGGGTGCTTCTATAGTCCCTTTCTGAAAGAAAGGGTGCTTCTATAGTCCCTTTCTGAAAGAAAGGGTGCTTCTATAGTCCCTTTCTGAAAGAAAGGGTGCTTCTATAGTCCCTTTCTGAAAGAAAGGGTGCTTCTATAGTCCCTTTCTGAAAGAAAGGGTGCTTCTATAGTCCCTTTCTGAAAGAAAGGGTGCTTCTATAGTCCCTTTCTGAAAGAAAGGGTGCTTCTATAGTCCCTTTCTGAAAGAAAGGGTGCTTCTATAGTCCCTTTCTGAAAGAAAGGGTGCTTCTATAGTCCCTTTCTGAAAGAAAGGGTGCTTCTATAGTCCCTTTCTGAAAGAAAGGGTGCTTCTATAGTCCCTTTCTGAAAGAAAGGGTGCTTCTATAGTCCCTTTCTGAAAGAAAGGGTGCTTCTATAGTCCCTTTCTGAAAGAAAGGGTGCTTCTATAGTCCCTTTCTGAAAGAAAGGGTGCTTCTATAGTCCCTTTCTGAAAGAAAGGGTGCTTCTATAGTCCCTTTCTGAAAGAAAGGGTGCTTCTATAGTCCCTTTCTAAAAGAAAGGGTGCTTCTATAGTCCCTTTCTGAAAGAAAGGGTGCTTCTATAGTCCCTTTCTGAAAGAAAGGGTGCTTCTATAGTCCCTTTCTGAAAGAAAGGGTGATTCTATAGTCCCTTTCTGAAAGAAAGGGTGCTTCTATAGTCCCTTTCTGAAAGAAAGGGTGCTTCTATAGTCCCTTTCTGAAAGAAAGGGTGCTTCTATAGTCCCTTTCTGAAAGAAAGGGTGCTTCTATAGTCCCTTTCTGAAAGAAAGGGTGCTTCTATAGTCCCTTTCTGAAAGAAAGGGTGCTTCTATAGTCCCTTTTTGAAAGAAAGGGTGCTTTTATAGTCCCTTTCTAAAAGAAAGGGTGCTTCTATAGTCCCTTTCTGAAAGAAAGGGTGCTTCTATAGTCCCTTTCTGAAAGAAAGGGTGCTTCTATAGTCCCTTTCTGAAAGAAAGGGTGCTTCTATAGTCCCTTTCTGAAAGAAAGGGTGCTTCTATAGTCCCTTTCTGAAAGAAAGGGTGCTTCTATAGTCCCTTTCTGAAAGAAAGGGTGCTTCTATAGTCCCTTTCTGAAAGAAAGGGTGATTCTATAGTCCCTTTCTGAAAGAAAGGGTGCTTCTATAGTCCCTTTCTGAAAGAAAGGGTGCTTCTATAGTCCCTTTCTGAAAGAAAGGGTGCTTCTATAGTCCCTTTCTGAAAGAAAGGGTGCTTCTATAGTCCCTTTCTGAAAGAAAGGGTGCTTCTATAGTCCCTTTCTGAAAGAAAGGGTGCTTCTATAGTCCCTTTCTGAAAGAAAGGGTGCTTCTATAGTCCCTTTCTGAAAGAAAGGGTGCTTCTATAGTCCCTTTTTGAAAGAAAGGGTGCTTCTATAGTCCCTTTCTGAAAGAAAGGGTGCTTCTATAGTGCCTTTCTAAAAGAAAGGGTGCTTCTATAGTCCCTTTCTGAAAGAAAGGGTGCTTCTATAGTCCCTTTTTGAAAGAAAGGGTGCTTCTATAGTCCCTTTCTGAAAGAAAGGGTGCTTTTATAAACCCTTTCTGAAAGAAAGGGTGCTTCTATAGTCCCTTTTTGAAAGAAAGGGTGCTTCTATAGTCCCTTTCTGAAAGAAAGGGTGCTTCTATAGTCCCTTTTTGAAAGAAAGGGTGCTTCTATAGTCCCTTTCTAAAAGAAAGGGTGCTTCTATAGTCCCTTTCTGAAAGAAAGGATGCTTCTATAGTCCCTTTCTGAAAGAAAGGATGCTTCTATAGTCCCTTTCTGAAAGAAAGGGTGCTTCTATAGTCCCTTTCTGAAAGAAAGGGTGCTTCTATAGTCCCTTTCTGAAAGAAAGGGTGCTTCTATAGTCCCTTTCTGAAAGAAAGGGTGCTTCTATAGTCCCTTTCTGAAAGAAAGGGTGCTTCTATAGTCCCTTTCTGAAAGAAAGGGTGCTTCTATAGTCCCTTTCTGAAAGAAAGGGTGCTTCTATAGTCCCTTTCTGAAAGAAAGGGTGCTTCTATAGTCCCTTTCTGAAAGAAAGGGTGCTTCTATAGTCCCTTTCTGAAAGAAAGGGTGCTTCTATAGTCCCTTTCTGAAAGAAAGGGTGCTTCTATAGTCCCTTTCTGAAAGAAAGGGTGCTTCTATAGTCCCTTTCTGAAAGAAAGGGTGCTTCTATAGTCCCTTTCTGAAAGAAAGGGTGCTTCTATAGTCCCTTTCTGAAAGAAAGGGTGCTTCTATAGTCCCTTTCTGAAAGAAAGGGTGCTTCTATAGTCCCTTTCTGAAAGAAAGGGTGCTTCTATAGTCCCTTTCTGAAAGAAAGGGTGCTTCTATAGTCCCTTTCTGAAAGAAAGGGTGCTTCTATAGTCCCTTTCTGAAAGAAAGGGTGCTTCTATAGTCCCTTTCTGAAAGAAAGGGTGCTTCTATAGTCCCTTTCTGAAAGAAAGGGTGCTTCTATAGTCCCTTTCTGAAAGAAAGGGTGCTTCTATAGTCCCTTTCTGAAAGAAAGGGTGCTTCTATAGTCCCTTTCTGAAAGAAAGGGTGCTTCTATAGTCCCTTTCTGAAAGAAAGGGTGCTTCTATAGTCCCTTTCTGAAAGAAAGGGTGCTTCTATAGTCCCTTTCTGAAAGAAAGGGTGCTTTTATTGACCCTTTCCGGTGCTTTTATAGACCCTAGACGCTTTCTGAAAGAAAGGGTGCTTTTATAGACGCTTTCTGAAAGAAAGGGTGCTTTTGTAAACCCTTTCTGAAAGAAAGGGTGCTTTTATAAACCCTTTCTGAGAAAAAGGGTGCTTTTATGGACCGTTTCTGAAAGAAAGGGTGCTTTTATAAACCCTTTCTGAAAGAAAGGGTGCTTTTATAGACCGTTTCTGAAAGAAAGGGTGCTTTTATAAACCCTTTCTGAAAGAAAGGGTGCTTTTATAGTCCCTTTTTGAAAGAAAGGGTGCTTCTATAGTCCCTTTCTGAAAGAAAGGGTGCTTCTATAGTCCCTTTCTGAAAGAAAGGGTGCTTCTATAGTCCCTTTCTGAAAGAAAGGGTGCTTCTATAGTCCCTTTTTGAAAGAAAGGGTGCTTCTATAGTCCCTTTCTGAAAGAAAGGGTGCTTCTATAGTCCCTTTCTGAAAGAAAGGGTGCTTCTATAGTCCCTTTCTGAAAGAAAGGGTGCTTCTATAGTCCCTTTTTGAAAGAAAGGGTGCTTCTATAGTCCCTTTTTGAAAGAAAGGGTGCTTCTATAGTCCCTTTCTGAAAGAAAGGGTGCTTCTATAGTCCCTTTCTGAAAGAAAGGATGCTTCTATAGTCCCTTTCTGAAAGAAAGGATGCTTCTATAGTCCCTTTCTGAAAGAAAGGGTGCTTCTATAGTCCCTTTCTGAAAGAAAGGATGCTTCTATAGTCCCTTTCTGAAAGAAAGGGTGCTTCTATAGTCCCTTTCTGAAAGAAAGGGTGCTTCTATAGTCCCTTTCTGAAAGAAAGGGTGCTTTTATAGACCCTTTCCGAAAGAAAGGGTGCTTCTATAGACCCTATCTCAAAGAAAGTGTGCTTTTATAGACGCTTTCTGAAAGAAAGGGTGCTTTTATAAACCCTTTCTGAAAGAAAAGGTGCTTCAATAGACCCTTTGTGAAAGAAAAGGTGCTTCTATAGACCCTTTCTGAAAGAAAGGGTGCTTCTATAGACCCTTTCTAAAAGAAAGGGTGCTTCTATAGACCTTTTCTAAAAGAAAGGGTGCTTCTATAGACCTTTTCTACAAGAAAGGGTGCCTCCATAGACGCTTTCTGAAAAAAGGGTGCTTTTATAGACGCTTTCTGAAAAAAGGGTGCTTTTATAGACCTTTTCTGAAGGAAAGGGTGCTCCTATAGACCCTTTCTTGCAGAAAGGGTGCTTCTATAGACCCTTTCTAAAAGAAAGGGTGCTTTTATAGACCCTTATAAAGTTGCCGAATATAAATCCAGACTATTATGAAACTACTTTGGAGAATTCCTTTCCCCTGCTATACCGACTTCGAAAATTACATTGACATTTTTTCGACTTTCAAATTTGTTGTGAAAAAATTTATAAAATAATTTTAAAGATATAAAATTAAATTTATTTTAATAAAAATCGTTGTTAATAAGTTTAGGATATTTTGAGACAAAATCCTCAGTTAAAAATAAAATTAATATTACCCGTATTGCGTTTCATAAAAAATGAGGTGAGATCAAATTGAAAATCTCAAATTCGTTTCAAATTTTTCATCTATTCTTTCTACATCCAGTGAACGACGTGATCGTTGTTCATCCTTAGATCGTGCCCTACATGAAAAGGCGAAATCCTCACCTCATGGCAATGGTCGTTATATACCCGGCCGATCACCAAATAGATCACCGACCGGACACCATCAACGTCTAAGTCCCCATCATGTTCCCAGTTCACCAGAATTATTTCGTTATATGCCTAGTCCGGGAACTGTGGTCCACACGCCTACCTATGCATTGGGTCGTTATCAAGTCCATCCTCAGGAAATTCCCGCCAGGCCGCCGGAGGAGCATCATTGTAAGTTTTTAAAAACTAAAAAATTATTAAAATGGTCTCATAAAAGATGGCTTGTTGGCCTTCTCTAAGAAGACATTTTGGTGTTCTATAGAAGACGTGCCGGTCTACTATAAGAAGACCAATAGAAGACTTATTGGTCTTCTATAAGAAGACCTATTGGTCTTCCATAAGAAGACCTATTGGTCTCCTATAAGAAGATCTATTGGTCTCCTATAAGAAGACCTATTGGTCTTCTATAAGAAGACCTACTACTGGTCTTCTATAAGAAGACCTACTACTGGTCTTCTATAAGAAGACCTATTGGTCTTCCATAAGAAGACTTATGGGTCTTGTATAAGAAGACCCATAAGTCTTCTATAAGAAGACCTTTTGGTCTTCCATAAGAAGGCCTATTGGTTTTCCATAAAAAGACTTAGTTGTCTTCTATAGGAAGACATGTTGGTCTTCTATAAGAAGGAAGACATATGGTTCTTTTATAAGAAGACTTATGAGTCTTTTATAAGAAGATATGTTGTTCTCCTTTAAGAAGACCGGTAGAAGACCTACCTACCTACTATTGGTCTTCCATAAGAAGACTTATGGGTCTTGTATAAGTAGACCTATTAGTCTTCTATATGAAGACCTTTTGGTCTTCCATAAGAAGGCCTATTGGTTTTCCATAAGAGACTTAGTTGTCTTCTATAAGAAGGAAGACATATGGTTCTTCTATAAGAAGACTTATGACTCTTTTATAAGAAGACATGTTGTTCACCTATAAGAAGGCCGCTAGAAGACCTTCCTATAGAAGAACTATTGGTCTTCCATAAGAAGACCTATTGGTCTTCTATAAGAAAATATGTTGGTGTTCTATAGAAGACATGTCGGTCTACTATAAAAATACCGATAGAAGTCCTACCTATAGAAGACTTACTGGTATTCTATTAGAAGACTTATGGGTCATCCATAAGAATACATCTTGTTCTTCTATAAGAAGACCGATAGATGACTCATTGATTTTCTATAAGAAGACTTAGTTGTCTTCTATAAGAAGACATGTTGGTCTTCTATAAAAACACCTATTGATCTTCCATAAGAAGACTTATTGGTCTTCTATAAGAAGACCTATGGGTCTTCTATAAGAACACCTATTGGTTTTGTAAAAGAAGACCTATTGGTCTTCTAAAAGAAGACCTATTGGTCTTCTATAAGAACACCTATTGATCTTCCAAAAGAAGACTTATTGGTCTTTAATAAGAAAACTTACTGGTCTTCTATAAGAACACCTATTGGTCTTCTAAAAGAAGACCTATTGGTCTTCTATAAGAACACCTATTGATCTTCCAAAAGAAGACTTATTGGTCTTCTATAAGAAGACCTATTGCTCTTCTATAAGAAGACCTATTGATCTTTAATAAGAAAACTTACTGGTCTTCTATAAGAAGAACTATAGAATACCTACCTATAGAAGACCTATTGGTCTTCCATATGAAGACTTATGAGTCTTCTATAAGAAGACATATTTATCTTCTATTAGAAGAAGACATGTTACTCTTCTGGACCGATATAAGAATAATACCTATTTGTCTTCCATAAGATGATATCTTGACCTTCCATATAAAGTCCACACAGAGTTAACACCCCTGCATTTCATCTTTAATCCTTTTTCATTCTCAATAAAGACGATTATCACGGTCAATTTGATGAACAACTTGCAAAAACCCCACTTCGTGAACCTAAACTTACAACTCCAAGAGTTCGTCGTCGCATTGAAGATTTACCCGAAGAATTGCTTGAACAATATGAAGAACCTTCATTTTATGAACCACCGGAAAGTAATTCTTTCGATGAATTAATGTGTGTCTTTCCAACTCCGGTATCGACTCGTACAAGGACTCCCATAGCCCACGATCGGGAAGAAAAATCACCTGTCATTGAAAAAGTTGCGGAAGAAACACCAAAACGGGAAGTAAAACCAAAGTTGGTGAAAAAAGGGAAAACCAAAACTAAAGAATGTCCGCCACAACATCCCCCAGATTATATAGATCCTGAAGATGCTGCGGCAATTTTAAGGGCCCGCCAAATAGCTGGACTTAAAACAAGAAACCCTAAACTGTTGCCAAAACGTTCAACACCCATCAAGTCCATAGAAGCTGAAGGCAGAAGAATGCCATCTAGTCCCCGTGAACCATCATCTGGTGCCACATATGAAACTATTTTAAAACGTATGGCTGCCATACGAGCGGCAGCTGAGGCAAAAAGGCCGCCACAAATCCCAGTCGATACCTTAACACCAACCTTAATGCCGACATCTGTGCAGGATCAATTGGCTGAATTTGAAACGTTGGAAAGGCTATATGAAGCCCAACCCAGCCAATGTCCCAGAGAATCAATGGATGTGGGCCAATCTTTAGTGCAGCGTATAGAAAATCTACAACGCCAACTTTTAGAAAGCCCTCCCCCGCAAAAAGCACCACCAAGTCCCGTGTTTGAGGTACCACCCATAATCCGTTATTATGATTTGTTGAAACGTCAAGAAGCATTGAGGCAACCTGAACATAGGCAAGAAGAGTACGAACATGTGCCGGAATATGAGGAAGGATATCTAAAAGAAATTCAAGATATGGCCGATTGGGAACTGGCAGAACTTTCACAACAATCGCTTAGCCCACAAGAAATTGCTCAATCTTCCGGAACAGTTTGTGCCACTCCCAAGAGGAAAGATGTGTATACTCCCCTAGCTTCGGCAACTCCTAGGGTCCCTCAATATTTATTATCCCCCAATTTGTTGGCAGATATGGATTATGGTCAGGATCAAGAATTGTCTCTAAGTGATATCTCCATGCCAGATGATGTTTGCCTGCAAGAGAGTTCAATTGAAGAACCGGCTGTGGAAGATATATCTGCACCCCAACTAGATGATTTATCGATATCTGTACCAGAGGCTTTACAACCAGACTATTCATTGGAATTGTCGGCTGAAGAGCAGGATAAAGCTTCTCCGGGATTTTTAACTTCCATGGTTGGAGCGGTAGTTGATAAATTTCGCAACATGTTTGTGGGATCCGGCAAGGACCAAGAAGAAGTTCAAATCGATGAAGACCCTATAAATTTGGACTCTTCACTACCCAATGTGTTTGAGTGCACACCACAACCACCACCAAAAGCCATAACACCACCTAAACCTAAGACTGAAAAGGAGGCATGCTCAGTTAAAGCTGTGGCTGCACCACCCTCTCCAGAATCACCAATTGTCATACCCACAGATCCCATACACCCCAAAGACTACAAGGCCATGGTTAAGAGGGCCCAACTTATATATAAACTTAAGGCCAGGGAGGCGGCCAAGGCTGCCCAACAGATGGCAGAGGAAGCTAAGAAAGAGCCAAAAAAGAAACCTCCGGTCAAAACGTCCATACCAAAAAAAGCTGCCGGTCCCAAACAACCTGCAGGTAAAAAGAAACCGGCTACCAGTGAACCTCCGGAAAAAATCTATCCTCCGGGGGAATATTCTCCAGGCTATGTGGAGGCCGTTGCCCGTGCCCGCATATTGGCAGGTTATAAAAATAGATCGGCTCTTTTAAATCCCCAGAGGGCAGCCAGATTGGCAGCCTTGAAAGCCCAGCAGGAAGCCGAAAGGGCTGCGGAGGAAGCTCTACCGCCCGTGGAGAAAATGAAGAAACGCATAGCACGTATAAGAGAGAAGAGAGGAAAATTACCTGCCCTCAGACCCTCAATAGACACCTTGGCTGCCCTCGAGGCCATAAGAGAAAGTTTACCCAGGCCGGTAATAAGTCAAACCCCCCGACAAGGTAAATGGAAACCTGCTGCCCGAAAACTTAAAACCCAAGATGGCGAGTTATTCTCGAAGCAGTATCAAAGAGCATTGGAACAAATTCAACCCATGTCCCCCATAAAAGAGGAAAGCTTTCACAAAGAGGATTTAATAAAGTTTTCACCTCTGCGGCCCCATGAAATGCGTTTGAGATTGGAACATCTAAAGCAGCAGGCAGAACAGAAAGCCGCTCCCAAAATCATCCCCAAAACCATAACTGAGGAAGTTGAGGAAACAGAGGAAGAGTTACCGTCCTTTGTTTATACCCCCCTGACATTACAAAGTCCCGACAAACCCCGAACTAAAGAAATTCACAAAGAATCTTTTGCAACACGCCGGAATGATCAAAGTGGCCTGGAAGAGAGGATACACGAGCAGGTATTGGAAACTTCCTTTGTGGAAAATGGTGAATTGCATACAACAACAAAGAAAATTACAACAAAAACTGATGCATTTGGTAAGGTAACCGGTCGTCTGGAGGAAAATGTGGAAAACATTGATGCCATTGGAGCTCCAGAGTTTCTAGACCTTTCGGATACTGTACAACCTTCGACGGCACCGCGGTCACCGGTGGGGGATCTTAGCATACCAACCCCCTCAGAATTAATAGAGAACATAAGGCAAAAGGTCCAACAACAGCTTCAGATGACAAGGGAAAGTCCCAAGATGATCCCACCAAGAATGGAAAGTCCTCCCAAAAAGATCTCCATGAGAATGCAGAGTCCCAAGAAGATCCCCCTACCCACAAATTTACCAGATGAGCAACTCTTCGATGTGGATATGCCGGAGATGGATATATTTTCACCCGAAAAAGAAAGGCCAACCAAACTAGACGTCTCCCTGCCACATCTGTTCATGGAGGAGGTTCAACCAAGTCCAAAACCAGCAATTCCCTCTTCACCCGCAAAACCTCAAAAACCCATTTGCCCCAAATCACCGGCAAAAGAAACAAAGGTTCCGCCACCAAAAAAGGAAACCATTGTTATTCCGCCCTACCCCAAGGATCCCAAGGACTATGTGGCCATGGTGAAAATGTCAAGAGCCATATATCAGCTGCAGAAACAAAAGGAAGCTGAGGCGGCGGAAATGGCTGCCAAACAACCACCACCTCCTGTTGTGCCCAAAAAGAAAATAAGTAAAAAACCCAAGGGAAAGGGGGTACCAAAAAAGAAAGAAATTCCCCCTGAAGAGTATCCCTTGGAACCTCCACCACTACCCTCGGATTATGTTGCGGCCGTGGCCAGAGCCCGTCAAATTGCTGGTTTAAAAAATACCACAGCTTTACTTAATCCTGAACTGGCAGCTAAACTGGCCGCCGAAGAAGCTGCCCGGCAAGCAGAATTAGCCGAATTTGAGAAGCTCAGTGCCTTTGGAAAAATCCAAAAGCGAATGGAGAAAATAAGAAAATCTACAGAGGGACGACGAAAGTTACAACCATCTGCAGATGTTTTGGGTATGATTGAGGCCATAAGGGCTAATTTGCCCATTGCCGAAGAAGCGGAAGAAGAAGAAGAAGAAGAGGATGGAGTAGTAGAAGAAGAACCACAGGTCCTAGAAGGGAAAATTGTTTGTCCCTCGAGAGCCCAAGATGAGTTAGAAGCTTCTTTAAAATCTCCTCAAAGGCATGGCACTGATTCCCTGAAAATTAATAAGCCCATATGCCCCAGGGATACCTCTCGGCGAGAGGTTGAAGACTTAGGGAAACATATGGCAGTTGTACAACCCAAAGATACTTCCCTGGATGAATTTGAAGCCCTGGAAAGGCAAATGGCTGCTTGTCCCAGCGGAAGATACCCCAAAGATACATCCTTAGATGAGTTTGAGGCACTGGAGAGGCAGTTGGCGGCTGAACATGCCAAAGATACTTCCCTTGATGAATTTGAAGCCCTGGAACGGCAAATGGCAGCGTGTCCCAGAGAAATGACTCTACATAGGAAAGAGTTCACCCCCAAAGATACCTCCTTAGATGAATTTGAGGCACTTGAGAGGCAGTTGGCGGCTGAACATGCCAAAGATGCTTCCCTTGATGAATTTGAAGCTCTGGAACGGCAAATGGCAGCTTGTCCCAGAGACACCTCCTTAGATGAATTTGAGGCACTGGAGAGGCGATTGGCGGCGGAACATGCCAAAGATACTTCCCTTGATGAATTTGAAGCCATGGAACGCCAAATGGCAGCTTGTCCCAAGGAAATGACTCTACATAGGAAAGAGTTTACCCCCAAAGATACCTCCTTAGATGAGTTTGAGGCACTTGAGAGACAGTTGGCGGCTGAACATGCCAAAGATACTTCACTTGATGAATTTGAAGCCCTGGAACGGCAAATGGCAGCTTGTCCCAGAGAAGCGTTTCCACATGGGAAAGAGTTTATCCCCAAAGATACCTCCTTAGATGAATTTGAGGCACTAGAGAAGCAGTTGGCAGCAGCACATGTCAAAGATACTTCCCTGGATGAATTTGAAGCCCTGGAACGGCAAATGGCAGCTTATCCCAGAGAAATGGCTCTACACAAGATACTGATTACCCCTCGGCACCACAAAGATGCTACCTTGGATGAATTTGAGGCACTAGAGAGGCAGATGGCGGCAAAAGCTCCAGAAAAACAGTTGGCAGCTCAAGCAATGACCCCTCCACCCTTCAGCAGAGACACTCCCAAGGCCATTGGCTATCACAAGGCCAAAAGGCGTAATATAATGGCGGAAATAGATCGGGAAGCAGCCAAAGAAGATCCGGAATTTTATCAAAAACTTATTGGGGAGTTTGCCACCCACAAGGATACTCAAGGAAAAAAAATAAAGCCCCATGAAGATTTAATCGTATCGACTCCGCTAAGCGCCCAGGAACGTTTCAGGCGGATAAAAGAAGCCCAAACTCAACAAATTAGGCCAACCGAAATAAAAACCCCCTTAATGCTGCAGGGGACCCCCATAGCCACCTTCAGTCCCATACCTTGGGCTAATCCTGATAGTCCCCCTCCTCCTTCTCACCCTTCAATGGATGAAACCCGTGATGCCACAGCAATGAAGAGAATGGAGCGTGATATGCCTTTGGTAAATCTACAGAGTCCTCCGCACCAGCCTTTTCAATTTATCAAACCCTTTGGCCAACTTGAAGATATGCCCTTGGATGATCTGGCATTTGAAGATGTACCCACATTTGCCAATATCTCCTTTGATAAGCCATTGACACCACCACCAAAACCCTCCGAACTTATTGCCAGAATCAAACAACAGGTCGAACAACGTTTGAGAGAGGAAAAATTGGATGAAAGCATTCATTTGCCGTTGTCCAAGGGAATAAAGCTTCCTGAGAATTTACCGGAAGAGGCATTATTGGAGCTAAGTGCACCTTCTTTTGCTCAGACACCAAAAAGTACGACTCCCCAAAGAGTTATTACACCACGGCACTCTTTGCCGTATGTTTTTGGTGAACCACCGGCTGAGGATCCTAGGAAAACTCCAATAAAGCAGGAATTACAACCTGAACCTACCTCTCCCAAAGTTGCGGAAATGTTTCCCCATAATTACCCCAAAGAATATGTGGCCATGGTAAAGAAGGCCCAGGCCATATATAAGTTACAACAACAACAACAAAAAGAGGCAGCAGCTAAAGGAAGACTGCCGTTAGCCAAGTTACCTTTGAAGGGAAGAAGAAAAAAATTGGTACTCAAGAAAAAACCTTCAGAAGTAAAAGCCGCAGAGCCAATAGATTATCCCGAAGAGTTGCCACCCTTACCCGAAGATTATGTGGCTGCTGTGGCCCATGCCCGTAAGTTAGCGGGGCTGAAAAATAAAACCGCTGCCCTTAATCCTGAAATTCGCGCCAAAATAGCTGCCCAAAAGGCCAAGGCCGAGGCAGAGGCAGCCGCCTTTGAGGCCATGAGCGAACATGACAAGTTGTTGCATCGCATGGAAAAACTAAAGAAAAAACCCGGATTTAAACCCACCACAAAACCCACAACGGAACAAATGGCATTTCTGCAGCACATGAAGGAGGCTTGTCCGCGTCCAACACCCATAGAAACTCCCATAAAACCAGAAACTCGAGAAATACATCAGGGTGTTACAATAACACCAAAAGTAGGCCAGGATCAGCAACAGGATATCTTGGATGAAATCGCAGAATTTGAAAAATTAGAACAAATGGAATGTCCCACAAGAAGTCCCCATATGGCGCCCAAACCGGAAGAGTTGCCCATGGATTTGCAGGAAAAGATTACAACAATACAACAACAACAATTGGCCACACCTCTACCACCCAGAGAACGTTTCCAACAACTTATGGCTGCAAAACAAGCCACACCTCAAGCTCCACAAACACCGCAGTTGAGTGAAACTCCCCTGGTCCACTATAGCCCAATATTGTTAAGCACTCCGGACATTACTACCCCTGGCAAACGTGTTAAACTAAGTGAAAAATCAACAAGCCAAATAACAAAGCAAGGTGATGACACCATAAAGGAGGTAATAACTGAAACCCAGGAAATGGTTAATGGTGAGCTGCAACAAATCACTGAACACATTACCACGGCCTCGGATCTACAGGGCAACATAACCTCACAAACAAAGGAGATCAAAAAGGTAATAGGTTTTGATACCTCAGTGGATGCAGAAGCATTGGAAGCTATTGATGAACCCAGTTTCCTTGATACAACACCAATTTCACCCTCGGAAGTGCCTCCCAGACCCAGGGATATCATTGAGCGGATTCGGAAAGAAGTTCAAAGCAGACCTCCCAGACCTGAAGTACCAATGGGCCAGCTAATTGAATTGAGGACACCACCAAAAATATTGCCACTGCCTCAGGAGGTTACCGAAGAAGATTTGCTGGAAATGACTTTGCCAGAGTTGCCAAAAACACCGCAAAAGACACCCATAAAGAAGAAAGGGAAAACTACGGAACCTAAATTAGACATTTCGCTTCCGGAAATGTTTCGTGAAACACCAAAACAAGGGAGACGAGGGAAGTCGGCACAAACTCAAGAATCTGTTATTAGGCCACAACCACTGAAAACCCAAGCTCCTGAAACAATAAAACAGCAGGAAAATTATGCCAATCTCATGGCCAAAATTGCTGATATGAGAAAACGGGGCCAATTGGCTGAAATAAAAGATATAAAGGTCATGGAACCATTACAGGCCGCCTTAGGTCCAAGAGAGAGAACCCCTGCCGCTGAATCCCCCGCAAGTCGCTTGAGAAAACTTAAAGAATGGGCAGCTAAAACCTCCACAGGAGGTCCTCCTAGTGGAGAATTTGAGGAATCGCAAACACTTGGGGACATTTCTTTCCGTCCCCTAACCTTGGAAAGTCCCAGGGAAAAAATTGCCTGGAAATTCGATGAAAGTAAATTTAAAGATCTGCACGACATCAGTGCCCTCAGTGACCTGCAAGAACCTAGCTTTCTACAAAGCAGCCAGAGAGGTGTAACACTCCAGGCGACACCTTCGCATTTAATCGAAAATATTCGACATCAGGTGATGGAAAGACTGGAATCTGAAAATATGAAACAAGCAATTCGTGATGCGACTCACGACGATAATATCGGCGATACATCAATGCCAGCGGAATTATATAGTTCTACAGCGGCTCAGCGAAGGGATAAGTCGGAGATAGATATAGGAGATATATCAATGCCAGCGGAATTATATAGTCCTACCGCGGCTCAGCGAAGAGATAAGTCGGAGATAGATATAGGAGATATATCAATGCCTTTGGATATGAGTAGAGATGCTCGGTGTGAGCTTCAAAGTACCCGCTTGCAAGACATTTCTCAACCCGCTCTGGGAGATATTTCAATGCCGGCTGAATTATATAGCTTTTCCACACCCCAGCGGGGTGCCTATCGAGCGGAGCGGAGTTTGGAAATTGATATAGGCGATATCTCCATGCCAGCTGATATGAGCAGAGATGCCACAATGTCATCGCATGGACGCCCTTTGCATGATATCTCCCAACCAGCTTTAGGTGACACATCAATGCCTTCGGGATTATATAGCTTCGTGTCACCACAGCGGAAAGCTTATTTGGCGGATAAGTCTGAGATTGATATAGGTGATATTTCCATGCCTGCAGATATGAGCCGGGATGCTAGGTTTCAGAATATTTCTCAACCTCTTTTGGGAGACACATCAATGCCTTCGGGATTATATAGCTTCGTGTCACCACAGCGTAAGGCTTATTTGGCGGAAAAGTCTGAAATTGATATAGGTGATATTTCCATGCCTGCAGATATGAGCCGGGATGCTAGGTTTCAGAATATTTCTCAACCTCTTTTGGGAAACACTTCAATGCCTCCGGAATTATATAGCTTCGTGTCACCACACCGGAAGGCTTATTTGGCGGAAAAGTCTGAGATTGATATAGGTGATATTTCCATGCCCGCAGATATGAGCAGAGATCATAGATTTCAAGCGGAGCGACAACGTTTGCATGACATATCTCAACCTCATTTGGGAGACACCTCAATGCCTCCAGGTTTATATAGTTTTACTTCTCCACAGCGAAGTGCATATTTGCCGGATAGATCCGCCATGGATATAGGCGATATTTCCATGCCAGCAGATATGAGCAGAGAAGTTGGCTACCAATCACAAAGACGCCGCTTGCAAGATCTCTCCCAACCTGATTTGGCAGACATTTCAATGCCTTCTGAATTGTATAGCTTTGGCGCAGCATATCTGCCGGATAAGTCCACAGTGGATATAGGCGATATTTCCATGCCAGCAGATATGAGCCAAGGTACTACATCACGTTTACAAATATCCCGCTTCCACGACATTTCCGAACCTGCATTGGGAGATATATCAATGCCCGGCGAATTATACAGCTTTACTTCTCCTCAACGAGGTGCATATCTGCCGCATAAATCTGAAATAAATATTGGCGATATTTCTATGCCAACGGATATGAGCCAAAGATCCCGCTTACAAGAGTCCTGGCAACCTCAGTTGGCCGACATATCCATGCCTGTGGAATTATACAGCTTTTCAACACCACAAAGGAAGGCATATCTGGCGGATAAGTCGGAGATGGCTATATGTGATATGACCAGCGAGAAGCAAACAAGACCTTATTTGCCAGATATATCCGCCCGTGCCATATTAGATACGTCAATGCCTCCGGAGTTATATAGTTTCAGTTCCCCCACTCGGGCTTCATATTTCCAAGATACCCTTGATATTGACAATATTTCAATGCCCGACGAAATGTCGAGAACTAAAGCTCCAAGGCAATGTCCCCTGGTACAGAGTATATCAGAATCTGCCATTGGTGACATAACAATGCCCTCCGGGTTATATAGTTTCTCAGCTTCACCCCAACAAGCTTATTTGAGTAGGGATACAACACTGGACCACTTGGAAGATATTTCCATGCCAACTGATATGAGTTCAGACATGGAAAGAAGTCGGAAAGAAATTCGCAGGCGACAACTCTCCATGACGCCTACACAAAAAGAAGAAAGGGGGGTTGCCATCAAAAGAACTCCTTTGGAATCGGCCAAACAAAGAATGCAAATGTCTTTGACTCCACGTTCCGCCAATGACACAATACCCGAAGATTCCTTGGCTGAATTTGAGGCTCTGGAAAAATGTGAAAGGGCAACTCCACAAAGTCAAATGCCCAGAAGTTTGGCCCAGACTCGATCTCCTACCTCAAAGAAACGGCAACAAATAACTCCCGCCGAAAGAATTTCCCTAACACCACGGCCAACTAGAACATCAATGCTGCAAGACTCTTTGGCAGAATTCGAAGCATTGGAAAAATATGGCAGAGAATCATCTTTAATGGCTTCAAAGACATTGGGACGTTCTGGAAAGATAACTTCTTCCGCCAGAAGACTATCCGCCACACCTGTCATACCCAAAGTAGTACCAAGATCTCCAGTTACACAAAAACAAACTCCACGGGGAATAAAGAGACCACCTCGGGGACAAAGGCTACAAATGTCTGCTACTCCCGCAACCGATTCTGCGTTAGAAACGAAAACCCTAAAACCCCTTTCGGAAGGTACACCACTAACAGCAATACAACGACGAAGTCCATTTCCCCGAAGATTACAATCTCCTAGAAATGCAAGAATGCAAATGTCCATAACACCTCGCATGGCATCTGCTCTAACGGAGGATTCAATGGATCTAGCAGAATTTGAGGCTTTGGAGAGGCAAGAAAGAGAGTCGCCCACAATGAGACCTGAAATGAAAAAAATGCAAGTTTCCATAACACCTAGCGCATGTGCCATGGCACAGACATCTATGGCATCACCGGATTTGGCAGAGTTTGAAGCCTTGGAGAAATATGCCCAGGGCACACCATTGGCACGCATGGCCCTCAAACAAAATCTAAGGAAATTCAAAGAAAAGGAACAAATGCAAATGTCAATAACACCTCGTACAGGCTACAGGATAGCTGAAGACTCCCGCGAAGCTGCAGAACTTGCAGAATTTGAGGCTCTCGAAAGTGAAGGAGTACCAAGACCGAGAAATGGAACACCACGGACGATTCCACATGAATCTATGCAATCTCCAACAATGTCCGAATTCGAGGCCTTAGAGAAGTATGCCCAGGCAACACCATTAGCACGCATGGCTCTCGAACAAAATCTGCGGAAAATAAAAGAAAGGGAGCAGCAAATACAGATAACACCTCGCACTATACCTGAGGATTCACGAGAAGCTGCAGAACTTGCAGAATTTGAAGCTCTTGAAAGAGAAGGCAGACCAACTCTGCAAACAAGTAAGGATTACAAAAGGCTACAGACCTCCATTACACCACGTCACATGACATGTGAAGTAGCTGATCGTTCACAGGAATCTCCAACATTGGCAGAATTTGAAGCCCTAGAAAAATATGCCCATGGAACACCATTGGCACGCATGGCTCTCAAACAAAATCTAAAGAAAATAAAAGAAATGGAACAAAGGCAGATCACTATGACACCACGAACTGTGGGTGGTATTCCCAACGACACCAGGGAATCTCGGGAATTGTCGGAATTTGAGGCCCTTGAACGGGAAGGGAAACGGACACCTCTAACAAGCAAGGATTATCAGCGTATGCAGACATCGATTACACCGAGAATGACCTGTGAAGTACCGGATAAGTCTCTGGAATCTCCAACGTTGGCTGAATTTGAGGCCCTAGAAAAACAGGCCCAGGGAACACCATTAGCCTTGGGTCAAAACCTAAGGCCGCCTCTAACAAGCACAGATTATCAACGTATGCAGACATCAATTACACCGCGTATGACTTATGAAGCTCCGGATCAGTCTCAGATATCTCCAACATTGGCTGAATTTGAAGCCCTCGAGAGATATGCCCAGGGAACACCATTAGCTCGAATGGCATTGAGTCAAAATCTAAAGAAGCGAATGCAAATGTCCATAACTCCTCGCACAGTGTACCGCATACCTGAAGACAACACGATGGAATCTCAGGAATTGGCAGAATTTGAAGCTCTGGAAAGAGAAGAAGGCGGGCCAACACCTTTAACAAATAGGCAACACAAAGGAATGCACACCTCCATTACACCACGAATTATTTGTCCGGTGGCAGGAAATTCCTTCAACAACACCGAACTTAGGGAATTTGAAGAATACGAAAAGAATGCAATGCAAACCCCACTACCAACCAAACTTAGCACCAAATCTAAAGCAGATTTAATAAGAAATCTTGCAAAACAACGCCTGCAGATATCCATAACACCACGTACCGCTTGCGCCTTAAGTCCAAAGTCGGCAGAAGATGCCGAATTTGAGGCTCTTGAAAGGGAAGCTTATGGCGGAACACCCATATCTGGGAATACTTTAAACGTACATGGAGCAACACATCAGCGAATGCATATAACACCAAGAATAGTGGCATGCAACAAACCTGAGAACTCTATGGACTCCGAAGAAATGGCAGAATTTGAAGCTCTGGAAAGAGAAGCTATGGCTACCTCCACTACCACTGGCATGAATAGAAGTCAACAATTGAATATATCAAAAGATGAAGCAATTCAAAACATGACAGGTTACAGCGCAGTACGATCTCTTGAAAGACAGCGGGATGGACAAAGAGAGCAATGTGAGCGATAATGTAATTCGTTATTTTTTCCGAAATTTATTAGTATCTGTGTTGAAATTGTGCTCGAAATATATAAAAACTATAAATCTGAAAAATGTTTGGGACCTTAAATGGAAATTCCGAACAGGTCGGCGATTAAACTTCTCGCCCTATCGCTCTGGGTTACTTGTTGTTGTTGTAACAGTGTTTTATTATGTCTTTTATGTTCGTTCTCCTGTTCAATCTGGCTCTGGGTCTATCTCCAGTTCCAGGAAGGTGGCTACTTCGATGGGATGTAACCACAGATCCACTGGAGTCAGATGAGTAGGCTTGGCGGGGCCATGCCGCATACTGGGCAGATGTCTTGCACGGTGCGATCGATTCCCGCCCATAGGAATTTAGGCGACTGCAATATCCCGAGCGTAATTGAGCCAAAACTACTCTGGTTTGTCGTGGCAGCTGACGCTCTCCAGCTGCGATAGATGGGGGATGTACTCCGATGACTGCATTCACACAATAATTGCTTATGGTCTTAGCAACTGTGTCCGTGTGAATGCTGTTCAAACCTGCCTGATATGCCTGTTGATCTAGAGGTTCTCTACTATATAGTTGGACCGCCGTCTCCAAAGCATGAATATCCTTCTTGATATGCCTGGGTGTATCGATGGCCAGCAGACGGTGATTGGGATGGCTCTCACGGTAACACCCGAGCAAGTACTGCAACGATAGTATCTCATTATGTTGTCGTACTGGAAGAATCTTTGCCTCCTCAAGTAGATGGTCCACTGTAGATTTGAAGAGGCACCCTGTTGCTGTTCTCAGGGCGGCGTCCTGTCCCACTGCGTGTCACATAAATTCGGGGACCAAACTGGCGCCGCATGGTAAGCTATGCAGACCGACCTATCGCTTTTTACGTGGTCAACAAGGTTTCTTTATCTGCACCCCAAGTGCTGCCGGCTAGGGACTTGAGGACCTTGTTCCTACATTTCAGTTTATCGCAGATAGCTGTGGCATGCGAGGACGACAGCGTAGAGTGCCTGACTGTATCAAAGGCTTTTGATAAGTCAAGCGCCACCATCACTGTTCTATCGCACGGTCGTCTCAGGTTGAGTCCTTGACAAATATGTGTGGTAATGGCGTGCAGCGCAGTTGTCGTGCTGTGCTGCTTACGGAATCCATGCTGATGATCGGCAACTTAAAAGCTATTTCTAATGCTGGCATCCTTACCTGGCTTCAGTAGAGGTACCACCCTGCCCATTTTCCAGACTTCGGGAACAATAAGGGTGGCAAGCGACAGATTGAGAACTTTAGTGAAATACTCCACTCCCGGTTCATCCAGCTGTTTCAACATTACCATGGAAATTCCGTCAGGGCCCAACGCTTTTGGATGATTTAGCGTTCCTGATGGCATTCGCAACATAATCCATTATAAACTGTGGTGGTTCATCCTCGACAGGAAGAGATCTAATGCGACGTAGCACTCTTCTCTTCGCCCTGTCACTCTCGGGGTGCTCGACAAACTGTCGATTGGAGTAACTTGACACCTCTTCGGGTCAGTCAACGTAACGTCGCCAAACGTGACTGAGGTCCTGTCATCCCTCCTTCCAGGGTTCGAGAGTGACTTAACCGCTGCCCACAATTTACTTATACCGGCTCCAATGTTGCAACTCTTCAGATGATTTAACCACTTGTAACGCTTATGTTCGCCGACCAGCCTGTTAACTTCCAGTGTCAGCTCCCTGACTCTGGGGTCATTGGGGTTGGTTCCGTGAAGCTCATCACGCTCATTTGCTAATCCCGTCGCCTCTGCTGGGAAGTTTGGTCTTACTTCGGGTATTCGACCAGCAGGGATATGGCGAGCGGCTGCAGCAGTGATGATGTCTCGGAACGTCCTTTCCGCTACCCGAACATCAGAAGGATTGGGCAGTTCTCCGAAGCGGTGATTGGTGAACTCTCTGAAACTCGGCCAATCAGCTTTCCCATGATTGACGAATGTGCGGCGTTCAGAGGTAATGAAATCGGGTGGTCTGCTAATGGAGACAATTATGGGGAGATGGTCTGATCCAAGGGAAATGACGGGTTGCCAGGTAACGTCATTTGTCAGACCAGGTGACACGATGGTTATGTCTGGCGAGCTGTGACACTCTCCTCTAATTCTGGTAGGGGCGTCCTCATTGACCGTGCAAAACGTAGAGCTGTCAATCTGCTCAGCCAGCGCTGTACCTCTCTGGTCGTTTCCGAGGGCCGAATGCCACATCTCATGATGCGCATTAAAGTCCCCCAGGACCAGACGATTATGACCTTCCAAAAGCGGGCTAATGTTAGGCACGTAATCTGAGATACAGCTAATTCTCGGCGGGATGTATACGTTCAGCAACTCTATCTTGGCAGTTCCACACCTGACTGCTACCCCCATACATTCCATGTGCGGGTCGTTACAGGCAGGCTCATGCGAGATAGGTCTGTATTGAACAGACTGGTGCAAAAGGAAAGCTAATCCCCCACCTCCACATCTGGTGCGATCCTTCCTTATTACGTTGTAACCATCACAACGATGCCAAGGAATGACCCTAGCGGTGTTATCACGGCAAAGCCTAGGACTTATCTTGGTTCAATCCCACGGCGGCGGGTTTTTCGAAACCGGATTGACTACTACACAACTCCTGTGTTCGGGCCAGCAGATGCCACCTCAGTGTACATATATCCAGGAATGCCTGCTCCGGATTCTTTTGGTTCATGCCATGAATGAATGTGCTTAGTTCGGTGAGATGCCATGGATGTCGGTAGTGGGCGCATCTCAAGGGTTGTTGAGGACTGTTGCTGCATAAACACAGTCCCCAGTGACTCGTCGTCATCAGAAGAAGAGACTCTCCCGCAGTCCCCCAACACCAACCGCACTCGCAGCACTTAACACCAGCCGTTGTTGTTAAAATCTCTGGAAATGCATTCTTTTTGCAATTTAATTGTCATTGCCATCTGAGATAAGGACGGGGAAATAATGGATTTCATGAGTCGGAAGAATATCAGGATGCAGGAAACCAAGTTCAATACCCGAAGTGAGACGAAATTTCCCAGTAAAAGCGGCGGAATTAGCAAATGAGCATGATGAACTTCGTCGAGAGAACCCTAGAGTCAGGTTCACCCCAGAGTCAATGAGCTGACACTGACAGCGTAACAAGTACCTCAACAGTAACTGCAGCTTATAGCGTTGTGATGGTTACAATGTGCTGAGGAAAGGTGGCACCAGTAGTGGTGGTGGGGGTCTAGCTTTCCTCTTGCACCCATCTGTTCAATACAGACCTACGGTATCGCTTATATGGCCCGTAGAGGTAGAGTTGTTTAACGTATACACCAGTCGATAAATAGTTGTACTCCAGGTTATAGGCCCAATATTAGCCTGCATTTGGAAGGTTATAACCGACTGGTCTTGGGGCATGAGTTGTGGCATTCGGCCTTTGCCAAATGACCAGGTATATAGCTGAGCAGATTGATAACTCTACGTTTTGCTGGACGGTCAATGAGGACGACCCAACCAGAGTTAGCGGAGAGCGTCAGAGTTCGCCAAATATAATCATCGTGTCACCTGGGTCAAACCATCTTCCCACAGTTGTCTCCATCTGCAGAACGCCCGACTTAATCACCTCTGAACGCCGTACTTTCTTCAATCATGGGAAAGGTAATTGGCCTAGTTTCAGAGAGTTCACCAATCAACGCTTTAGAGATCTGCCCAACCATTCCGATTGTCGCGTAGCAGAAAGGACATCACTGCTGCAGCGGCTCGTCATATACATGCTGGTCGAATACCCAAAGTGAGACCAAACTTCCCAGCAGAGACGACGGGATTAGCAAAGAATCAGGGAGCAGACACTGGAAGTTAACATGTTGGTTGGTGAACATAAGCGCAACAAGAGCTAAAATAATCTGAAGAGTTGCCATATTGGGACCGGAAAAAGTGAGTTATGGGCAACGGTTTAGTCACCCTCGAACTCTGCAAAGAGGAAGATAGGACCTCATTCACGTTTGGCGACCTCACGCTGACTGATACGAAGAGGTGTGCATTTTATTTTAATCGACAGTTTGTCAAGCATCCCGGTAGTGATACGTCGAAGAGAAGAGTATTACGTTGCATTGGATCTCTTCTTGCGAATGTCATCTTGGACGCTAATCATCCAAATCCTGATGGAATCTCCATGGTAATGCAGAAAGAAAGTCGAGTATTTTACTAAAGTTCTAAACCTGTCGCTAGCCACTCACATCGTTTGTGATGTTTGGAAAATGCCTGCCAATGAAGCCTCGCATCGTTCCCGAAGTCTGGAAAATGCCTGCCACTAAAGCCAGCAAAGGTGAATCGTACAAACCGATTTTGCTCTTGTTCGTAGGAAAGACTCTTAAGGTTTTAGCCCTCCTCAGCGTCAGAAATAACTATCCAGTTGCCGATCCTAAGCATCGGTACCGTAAACAGCACAGCACGACAACAGATCTGCACGCCATATCCACATATATCAGTCGAGGACTCAACCAAATCAAGCCATGAGATAGAACAGTGAAGGTGGCGCTCGACTTCTCAAATGTCTTTAATACTGTCAAGCACACCCCACTGCTTGAAGACACCGAGCAGACAACACTTCGGCCAAGTTATAAATGTTGGATAATCAAGTTTGCCGTACTTGGAATCCAGGAACATGAAGTCTAAGCCCCGTAGAGCGAAACAGGTAGTTCCCTAAGGTGGGGTGATATCTCCGGAGCTGTTTAATCTCTACCTTTTCTGTATTCCACCGACTTCAGACGGCATTGAGATCGTAAAGTATGCGGATGATTGTAAGATCTTGGCATCGGGTACCTTCCATGATGTCATTTGTGAAATATTGAACTCCTATTTCATCGGTCGTACAACCATTTTCCACCCGAGGAACATACAAATATCCGTATGTTCATCACATGGAACAAAGTTGAATGTCATGATCGAAAATAGAAGAATTCAGACCATCAACTACCCCACGATTCTAGGGGTCACATTTGAAAGCATGTTCACGTTTTCCGAGTATGCAAAAGCTATCTGCGACAAGCCGAGTTCCTAGCCGGTGTGCAGACAAAGAAACCTTGTTGACCACATATAACGCGATAGGTCGGTCTATGGTATGTACCAATGTAGTCCGCGAATATAAGTGATACGCGACGGAAACATATTCAAACCTCTAAGAACTGCAACAGAGTGCCTCCTCATGTTTTCAGCGGACCATCTACATATGGAGACAACGATTCTTTCAGTACAGCAACACAATGGCATGCTTTAGTTGCAGTATATGCAGGGTGTTACCAAGCCATCGTAGTCACTATATGGAGGATAGGACCACTACCCATGGATGTCAGGAGAGATCTTCATTATCCAAAAAGAGAGGTCCGAGAGAGAACACCTAGATCAACAAGGCTAGCAAGCAGGTTTAAATATCATGTACACAGATGCAGTCACAGATGCCATAAACTACATCCACCATCTATCGCAGTTGAAGAATGTCAGCTGCCACAAGAAACCAGTGTATTTTTGGCTCAACTATGTTCGGGGTTGTGCAGACGACGCACAAATTGATATATGACAAGAATGTGCAAAAACATCAACCAGCATGGGGTACAAGTACCCACGACACAAAACAATCTTTTTAACTAGCTTTTCGCCTACATTACGTATTATCCACATGAAATGCACCTACAACACATTGATTATACGCATCATATCTAGCTAGCTACATCGATGTTTTAAAGGCCATGATCTGCGAATCTGCACATGGAATGTACGAACACTAAATTCAGATCGTGCAGTTCACGTACTGGCGAAAATACTCCATGAGTAGAATGCCAATATCACTGCCCTACAAGAAATACGATGAACACAGCAGAAAGCCACGCAACCAATACCTAAAGATGAGGTATTATACCATAGCTGCCACGAGACTAGACGCGAATTTGACTGTGGATTTGTAGTCAGCCGGTGGCTTAAAGAACTTGTATCTAGAGTTACTTCAATGGATGAATGACTTGCGACATTTCGGATAAAAGCTAAATTCTTTAACATCATTCTTATCTGTGTCCATTGCCTCGACCGAAGACAAGGACGAGCAAACCACAGATATTTTCTACAAGCGACTTGATGAGGTGTATGCATCAGCTCGTTAGCACCATATGGTAGGTAAAATGCATCCCTACTTCGGGAAGACTCCCGGCACATCCAGCTGTTTCAGCATTACCATGCCGATTCCATCAGGGCCCAACGTTTGGGATAATTAAGCGTTCCATTAAAAATTATGGTGATTCATCCTCGGAGGGAGAGATATAATGTGACGTAGTGTTCATCTCATCGCCCTGTCACAACAGGGGTGCACGACAAATTGTCGAATAAAATAACCTGCACACCTCTTAGGATCAGTCAGCGTAATTTGGCCCAAAGTGACTGAGGTCCTATCTTCCTCCTTTACAGGGTTCGTGAGTGTCTTAGTCGTTGCCCACAATTCACTTTTTCAATGTTGCAACTGTTCAGATGATTTAACCACTCGTTCCGCTTTTGATCACCGACCAACCTGTTAGCTACCAGTGTCAGCACCTAGACTCTGGGGTCACTGGCGTTGGCTCGACGAAGCTCATCACGCTAATTTGCTTATCTCGTTACCTCTGCTGGGAAATTTATGGGCCGATTCCGTACAGCGAGGCGAGTCGTGTCGCGTTGCCAGTTGCAATTTTTCCATTATGTATGGCAAAAGTCGCACTACGACGTCAAATTTTGTCGCCGTAATGTTCATTTTCCGGCGACAACAAATTAGCTGTCGCCGTTCATTTTTACTAACGAATAAAAATAAAATAAAAAAATAAGTTATTTTTATTTTATTTTTTGTTATCGACGATTATTTTCTATCGCTGTACGTAGTGCATTTTTTAAATTTTGTCACAGAGACGATAGACGACGCGACATGACTCGCCTCGCTGTACGGAATCGGCCCATTAGTCTCACTTCGGGTATTCAACCGGCAGGTATATGGCGAGCGGCTGCAGTAGTGATAATTTCTCGGAATGTGCTTTCTGCTACCCGAACATTTGAAACGTTGATAAGTGAACTCTCTGAAACAAGGCCAATTAGTTTTCCCACGATTGATGAAAGTGCGGTGTTCAGAGGTGATTTAATCGGGCGGTCGGCTGTTGGATACAATTATGGGGAGGTGGTCTGACCCAAGAGAAACGACAGGTTGCTGAGAACATGACAACATACATAGTGGTCCTGAGAACATATGTACATAGTGGTCCTGAGTTTTCCTCCGTCCCGACACGGACCAAAATTCGGAGCAGGCATTACGGCCATTATGCTCCCATCATACAAAAACGATACAAATACAAACATATGTACACTGAGGTGGCTGGCCGGAACACGGGTGTTGTGTGGTTCAGGGTCAATTCGGTATCAAAGAAATCACCGCCGTGTGATTGTCAACAACATTTCAACATTTTTGTAGAATTTTTGGATGTTAAAAGATTTTATCTAGTGGTAGTTTTACTACGCTTCAATAAAAAAGGACTTAATGGGCACAAAAGGAACCGCGTTACAAGTGCGAAAGGTTCTACAAATAGACAATCAACAAATTCATCACACCATAAAGCTGAAAACACATACAACGTTTGAGTAAAGTTTTGTGTCGTTTTGGCCGTTTTTACACTGTTGGGCATGATGCCGAAAAATTCAAATTCATTTGAAATATATGCCGGCAAACACATCAACGCCGGACTTTGATGTCGGCGACGCCCTGTTGTTGTTGTTTTTTTTTTTTTGTCAACGCCCAACGCAAAACTTTACTCAAACGTTGTATGTGCTTTCAACTTAAATCAGAAATTTGACCTATGGCGAAAATTTCCGTTTGGCTTCCTTATTTACCAACTATGGACTTTCATCCACAAAAGGAATTTGGTACAATGGCTTTACACGTTTGCTATTAACGGATAATCAGAAATACCTGATTCGAACATACCAATAAATTTAAACAAATGATTTGTTTAGAAATTCCCACTAAAAATAATAGCCACCTTCCTTAGCCTAGAAACGAGCATATGTATATGTATACTCCACAGCTATCTGCGACAAGCTGAAAAGTAGGAACAATGTCCTCAAGTCCCTATCCGGCAGCACTTGGGGTGCAGATAAAGAAACCTTGTTGACCACATATAACGCGATAGGTCGGTCTGTGGTAAGCTATGCGGCTCCAGTCTGGTCCCCGAGATTATGTGATACGAATTGGGAAATAGATTCAAACTTGCCAGAATGCCGCCCTGAGAACAGCAACAGGGTGCCTCCTCAAATCTTCAGTGGACCATCTACATGAGGAGGCAAAGATTCTTCCAGTAAAGCAACACAAAGAGCTGCTTTCGTTGTTGTTGTTGTAGCCCCTGCAGGTTTTCCACGTATGTATGTTTGAGGGAAGAAAGAAAATAAAGAGAGAGAGAGAAAGACAATGGTTAAAAATAAGACATTTTACATATCCACATCCAATCCAAGGAATATTGCGATTCAGGTGTTAGTGTTGTGGGTTTTTGTGGGCACATGAAAAGATGCCTAGTGATGTGCGGAGACTGTCCACAATCTGGGCACTCGTTTTGTATTTCAGGGTTTAGGAGGCATAGATAACTATTTAGATACCTCGATAGTCCAGACCTGAGCTGGGCTAGAATGCATCTGGTCTCTCGTGGTAGCTTAGTTTCCTCCTCGCTGATTGGAGGGGGTCTGCCACCTAAGACGACACTATATGTGTATGCATCAGTACCTTCTTGCACAGCGTTTGTGTGAGCTAGGTTTATTGCTCGTTTAATTTCTGCCTCATTGGGTGTGTTCAGTGGGGGAAGGGTGTGCTTGTCCCTCCTGAAGTCCCATCTGATTGGTGTGTCCCTCTCAGAGGGGGGATTTATGAACGTGAGGTGATTTGGGTGGTCTGGGGAGAGGCACTTCAGTTGATGTTGTTTAGTGAGGAGTTTTGAATGTCTTTTGACATTCAGCATTTTGCATTCATGATGCAGATGGTCTTCGGGTGTTTTAGAGTGACATCCCGTTGCCAGTCTGAGGGCAGTGTTTTGCGTTATTTGGAGGTTATCCCACTGAGTGTCACTGATATTGGGGGTCCAGACTGGGGCCGCGTAGTCAAGTAGTGGCCGGTCTATGGCTTTATAGGTGTTGGTTTCTTTTTCTTTACCCCATGTGCTTCCAGTTAGAGCTTTGAGGATTTTGTTTCTGCCACCTACCTTTTTTGGCGTTAGTTCAGAGTGTTTACAGAACTGGAAAGTATTGTCGAAGGTGACTCCTAGGATTTTGGGGTATTTGACAGTGGGTATGGTGTTGCCGTTGATGTTTATATTTAATGTTGTGTTTACCTCTTTTGTCCCCCGCCAGGGACAACAATCTTGGCGCGATGCGGGGGCTTAAGGTCACAGTTAAGGTCACACACTCAACACCCTGGAAGTGTTTAGTTAGGGAACTGTGACCGACCAAAGGTTATCCAAGTAGCGGTCTCCTACTTATTAGAGACCCCCTAACGCCGGGGTGTCAGGCGAAACCGTGCCCATCGGTGTTTTAAGGTTTGCAACGCTGGATGGAGTGGCCCTAAAGCTCTCCCTAGAGGCCAAGTACCTTGGCATTATCCTGGACCACCAACTAACGTGGAAAAGGAATGTCGAAGAACGTGCCAAGAGAGGACTTATAGCCCTTTATTCTTGCAAGAACTCTATTGGTAAGAGTTGGGGTTTGAAACCACAGGTCATACACTGGATTTTTACGGCCATAGTTCGCCCCATTCTGACTTATGGTTCATTGGTATGGTGGAATGCACTGAGTAAGACATCCCTTCTCCATAAGATTAATGTCGTTCAAAGAGCGGCATCTCTCCTAATTACCGGTGCCATGAAAAGCACTCCACAGGCTGCTCTCAATGTATTACTGGATCTTCATCCGATGAATCTCGTGGTGCAGGAGTTGGCAGCAAAGAGTGTTCTCCGACTCAAGGAGTTAAATTCATGGCGTAACTTCGACTACGGCCATGCTGCTATCTTACGACAATCTGGACTATCAGTGGGTTTGGAGGTAATCAGTGACTATATATCACCACAATTACACTTCGACGACATTGAAGTTCGGATACCTGACAGAGAAGCCTGGACCCACAACTCCCTACCTCTACCCGGTATAGAGATTTATACCGACGGATCCAAGATGGAAAAGGGAACAGGAGCGGGCGTCTACAGCGATACCCTCAACTTACGGATCTCGTACAAGCTAAGCGAAAATTGTAGCGTCTTCCAAGCCGAAATCTTTGCGGTCACGAAACCAGCAGAATTGATTAAAAACATGGAAGGGGATATAGCCGGACCGGTGACTATCTATGTGGATAGCCAAGCGGCCCTAAAATCACTTAGATCCCATTCAATCAAATCTGCTGCGGTCTTGCACTGCAGGAAAGCTTTGGAGGCCCTACGATCAATCGTTACCTTGTGCTGGGTCCCGGGGCATTGCGACATCGAGGGAAATGAAAAGGCGGATGAACTGGCACGTCGCGGATCTGAGTCAAACGATATCGAAATCGATCACTCAATCAGGCCACCCCTGTGTCACTTCATGCGGCTCCTAGAACAAACATACAGGGAGAAGGCTGGTCAGATTTGGCAAGGTATCAAAGGCAATCTGGCCCAACCTCTCCAAACGGAAGACCACTTCCCTACTCTCTATGAGAAAACCCGACCTAAAACTAATGATTGGAGTTATCACGGGACACTGCAGGATAAGATCAATGACCTGCAAATGGGATAGAGATGACCCCACGGACTACTGCAGATTATGCGAAGACGAAGAAGAAACAGAGACGATTGAGCACTTATTATGCCGTTGTCCAATGCTCAGGACCAGGAGAATTCAAACAATGGGTGAACATACGTTATCATCTCTGACAACATTCTGCCAAGCCGAGCCGACAACACTGCTTCTTCTCGCCAAGGGTCTGAAGTGACTTCAACACGAACAAACTACAGCATCTTAATACGGCAAACCTCCTTACTCTCTCTCTTTACAAATAATTTCTCAATCCGTAGCACTTACTTAATCAATTCTCAACTATCTTCTAATTTACTTAATTATTCCTTTTTCTTACTTCTAAACTCGATACCTCCTATGCTATTATTTCTTTTCTTCTCTCCTACCCTTACTATAGGATGAACACAATGGACTCCGAGTGGAGTGGCTGTCCAACACGACAGCTGCGCGTCCTTTAACCTAACCTAACCTAACCTAACCTCTTTTGTCCAGGTTGTGAACAACGTCGCGGAGGATTTGGGAGCTGAAAGTTTTAGATTACGACTTTCAAAGAAGTTTGAGAGTAGGGGGAGATACTCATTCAGTCGATTTTCTATGGTGGGGATTTTCCTGTCAGACGATAGTACACTGCAGTCGTCTGCATAGGATATGAGACTGATGTTTGGAGGTGGGGTTGGCGCTTTCGCCACGTAGAAATTGAAGAGTAGTGGTGATAGTACTCCTCCTTGAGAAACCCCTTGTTTGTTGCGTCGATGTTTGGACTTTGTTCCTCTGAACTCGACGTAGGACTGTCGTCCGGCCAATTAGTTTGCCATCCATCTCTTCAAAGAGTTAGGTAGAGTTGTCTCTTTGATGTCATTTAGGAGTGTGGAGTGGCAGACGGTGTCAAAGGCCTTAGACAGGTCCAGGGCTACAAGTACTGTTCTCTTGTGAGGTCTTTTGCTGTTGAGCGACTCAGCTATGGATGCTGTTATTTCGCCGAGGGCTGTGGTCGTGCTCCTTCCCGCACGGAAACCATGTTGGTGTTCTGCAAGTTGGAGGTGTTGGGAGAAGCTTGTAAGAAGTATGGCTTCCAGGATTTTTATCACCGGAGATAGCAGGGTGATTGGTCTGTATGACGATCCTAAATGTGGGGGCTTCCCCGGTTTGGGGATGGGGATAATTTTGCCTATTTTCCACATATCTGGTATCTCAAGGGAGTTTATGCAGATATTGAAAGTGTGGGCTAGGAAAGAAATGCCTTTGGGACCAATGTGTTTTAGCATTTTGGTTGCCAGACCGTCCGGACCGATGGCCGTTGAGCTTTTGGCGGTTTTGATGGCGTTAGCAACGTCTTCTTCGGTTATTTGGGTGGGTGGCGTGTCTGGCTTTAAAGACTGGAAGTGGCGTTTCAACTTCCTGCGCGTGTTGTTTCTGTCTGTGGGGTGTTCTACGAATTGACGACAGAAGGAGGAGGCGGTTTTCCCATGGCTTTTGGGAGTGTTGCCGTCAAAACTAACTGCTATTTTGTCGTTTCTTCTTGGATTGGAGAGGTTTTTTTATGGTGGACCATAGTCTTTTGGTGCCCAAGTCGGATTCTTCCAAGTGCTTTCTCCATTTGTCCTTTTTATGGTTTGCTACGATCCTATCAATTTCTTTGTTCAGAGCAGATATTCTCTGATCAGATGGATCAGTTGCTCTGATATCATCTCTTTGATTGGCTTGTGGCTTCAGTGGGGAAGTTTGGCCTGATGTTGGGGATGCGTCCCGAGGGAATACACCTCTTGCATGCGTTTAAAATGATGGTTCTGAAAATTTTTTCACAAGCGGGTGTTGTGTTTGGTAGAGAGGTGTTCGTGAACTCGTTTTCTGTGGTTGACGTGAAAAGGTCCCAATCGGCCTTTTCAAAATTGGTGAAAATTCGTTCTTCTGACGAAGAGAACTCTGATTCTGTGGAGACATTTATGGTTATGTGGAGGTGGTCCGAATTGAGGGCTATGTTTACATGCCACGAGGTGATTGTGGCTAGATCGGGACTTGTGATGGTTATGTCGGGGGAGCTTCTGCACGTTGCAGTAATGCGTGTAGGGTGGTCTTCGTTTATGACACAGTAGCTCGTGTCATCAATCTGTTGGGCAATGAGGTTTCCTCTTTGGTCGTTGCCTAGTTCTGAAAACCAGAATTCGTGGTGGGCATTTTTGTCACCGAGAAGGATGGTGTTTCTCCCAGATAGATAGGGTCTTATGTCGGGTTTGAAGCCTGTTCGGCATGCTGACTCCGGAGGGATGTATATATTTATGAGGTTTAGCTCGTTCCCGTCTGTAAGATTTTTTATACCCTGAATTTCTATGTGGGGGTCAGGGCTTGAGAGGGGGATGGGACTGTAGGTTATTGAGTCGTGTACCAAGAAGGCAATTCCTCCGCCAGCATCTTTTTCACGGTCTTGTCTTATGAGAGTGTAGGCAGATGACCTTGTTAGGGTATTTCTGCTGGTCATTTTTGTCTCTTGAAGCGCTGCGATATATATTCTTTTCCTATCCATGTAGTCAGTGACTTCTGTGATTTTACGGGTCAGTCCGTTACAATTCCATTGGAGGATTTTGGTTTTGTGGGGCTTGGCAGTTGTTGTTGTGTTGGGGTTATTTGTGGGTTTAGTTTTATGAGGAATGGGGGTTTCTGGTTTGGGTGATGCGATATTGGATGCAGAGTGGTTTGTCATTGAACCTGATTGCATGCAGGTAGAGCAGCGGAAATCATCAGTGTAGTCACTAGCCTTCCTGAGCCCTGAGCAACGTAGATGTACCCAGTTTTGGCACTCTCCGCATTGGAACGATCCTCCTTTGCGGGTGATCTTGGTGCAACATACTGGACACATGGAAATCGCCGGACCTGGATTTTGTTCAATGTCTCCGGCTAGTAGGAGGAGGAGACTGAACAGACTCGCCGGAAAATCCTGTTCAGCTGAGAGAAAAATAATGATAGGATAGGGATGGAAAGGGTAGAAAAAGAAGTATACATACGTGAGTCCCCTGCGTGGGGAGTTTGCAGTCCTTGGGTAGGTGTGAACCTGCGTCGACCCCGGTACAAAGAACCAACTGCGATGAGGGCCGGAGATGCTTTCGTTGCAGTACCTGCTTGGATGTTACCGTGTGAGCCATTCCAATCACCATCTTGTGGGTAGGCCCGACACATTCAGGCAGATCAGAAAGGATATCCATGCTCTAGAGGGAGAGGTCCAACGATACAGGAGAGAACCCCTAGATCAACAAGCATATCAAGCAGGTTTGAATAGCATTCACACGGACTTAGTTGCCAAGGCCTTAAGAAATTATAGTGTGAATAAAGTACTCGGAGTACATCCCCCATCTATCGCAGCTGAGCAGCGTCAGCTGCCACGACAAACCAGAGTAGTTTTGGCTCAACTACGCTCGGGATATTGCAGTCGCCTAAATTCTTATTGGGCGGAAATCGATCGCGCCGTGCAAGACATCTGCCCAGTATGCGGCATGGGCCCGCACGACACAGAACACCTTTTCAACTGCCCCGCCAAACCTACCCATCTAACTCCAGTGGATCTGTGGCTACATCCCATCGAAGCAGCCATTTTTCTGGAACGGGAGATAGACCTAGAGCCAGATTGAACAGAGGAACGAACATACAAACATAATAAAAAGACAATGTTACAACAACAACAGAAACGAGTACATCATAATACCACATACCCAGTGATTGAAAGACTTGCTGCAATTCGAATAAAAGCTAAATTCTTCAACATCAGCTTTATTTGTGCTCATGCTCCCACTGAAGAAAGGACGAACAGACAAAAGATATATTCTACGAGCACTTAGAAGAAACATATGACCGTTTCCCTGTCCATGACATTAAAATTATTCTAGGCGATTTTAATGTCAAAATCGAAAAGGAGAATATCTTTGGCCCAACAGTCGGGAATTTCAGTCTCCACAGTGAAACATCTGACAATGGTATGAGGCTGATAGACTTTGCATCTGCAAGAAACATGGTAGTTAGCAGTACCAGATTTAATCATCTCGATATTCATATTGCACCTGGCTGTCTCCAGATCAAAGAACAAGTAATCAAATTGATCATGTTGTAATAGATGGAAGACATTCATCCAGCGTGTTGGATGTACGATCGTTCCGAGGCGCAAACATTGATTCGGACCACTACCTTGTTGCAGCAAAGGTACGTACCCGTCTAAACGTTGCAAATAAAGCACGAACAGACTCAACGCGGAAGTTGGACATCGATAGGCTGCAAACACAACAGATAGCCACAGCATATTCCACTCAACTAGCCCAATTGCTTAATCAAAGCACTCCTTGTCCCGATAACATAACAACACAATGGCAACATATTGCCCACTCCATGCAAACAGCCGCAAAATCCATACTTGGATTCCAGAGACCTCCACAAAGGAATTCATGGTATGACCAGGAGTGTCGTGCTGCTACCGAAGAGAAAAATGCGGCATATAGAGCTACTTTACAATCAGTAGCAATGCGTAGCGCGCGAGAGAGATATCGGGAGAAAAGGAGAGAAGAGAAACGTCTTTTCCGCAAGAAAAAGAGAGAAATGGAAAAGCGGGAATGTGAAAAAATCGAGATGTACAGGAGCCAGAATGAAGTCCGAAAATTCTACCAAAGAGTGAAACATCAAACAGATGGCTTTGGTACAGGCACATCCTCCTGTAGAGACCAGCAAGGTAACAGATACAGATAGCGTGCTCAGGATATGGAAGGAACATTTCTCCAATCTGCTGGTATCCAATAGTAGCGAAGACGATGATACCACAGATCCAATCCCAGAAGATGGTATAGAATGTATACCGCCCGGCCAAGATGAGGTAAAAACAGCAATCAACCGGCTGAAGAATAATAAAGCAGCATGAGCCGATGGCTTAAAACCGGAGGCGATGCGCTGATAAGGTGTATGCATCAGCTAGTTAGCACCATCTGGCAGGAAGAACGCGTACCCGACGATTGGAACCTGAGCATCCTATGTCCCGTCCACAAGAAAGGAGATAAGACTGTATGCTCAAACTATAGGGGCATAAGTCTTCTCCCTATTGCCTATAAGTGTCAGGGATATTGTGCGAACGACTAAAGCCAATGGTCAACGAAATAATTGGACCATACCAATGTGGCTTTAGACGTGGCAAGTCCACCATTGACCAGATATTTACCCTGCGGCAAATCCTAGAGAAGACCCAAGAGATGCAGATCGACATATTTCACCTTTTTGTCGATTATAAAGCAGCATTCGACAGTCCCCTCCGATCAAAGGTATTCCACGCAATGTCTGAATTTGGTATCCCCGCAAAGCTCATCCGGCTTTGTAAGATGACTTTAACTGATACTAGGTCCTCAGTTAAAATTGGAAAGAACCTCTCCGAAGAATTTTGTACCAAAACAGGTTTCAGGCAAGGAGACAGCCTTTCGTGTGACCTATTCAACATTTTGCTGGAAAAGGTAATACGAGATGCAAATGTCCAAAGAAATGGCACAATTTACACCAATAGCCACATGTTACTTGCCTATGCTGATGACATAGACATCATGGGACGATCAGTAAAGGAAGTAACTGATACCTTTAGGAAGGTCGAAGCAGAATCTGCGAAAGTGAGTCTGGCGGTAAACGGCGAAAAGACCAAATTGATGGTGTCGACGCGCAAAGCGTCTATAGAGCTCGGACCAACTGTGGAAGTTGGTACCTACAATTTTGAGGTAGTTAAAGACTTCGTCTACCTCGGCACTGCCATAAACACAACAAACAACATCAGTTGTGAAATAAGAAGAAGAATTGTATTGGCCAACAGATGCTTCTATGGTCTAAGTAAGCAATTTAAAAACAAAGCCACATCTCGTCAAACAAAAATAACACTATACAAAACGAAGACGAGCCTACATTGCGAATACGTGTTCATATTGAAATGCATCCACGATACATTAATTATACGCACCTCAGTCCATGAAATATTTTGCTAACCACAGTCAAGACAAAACCTGAATTAGTGCGTGTTAGAGTTGTTATATCTAGTGAACTAGTTCAGTATCATAGTTCGTTTGCGTATGATTTATTTCATTAAAACAAAGAGAAAATATAACTCATTCGCAGTTCGTTCATACAAACGACCGGTGTCCACTGAACTCTATAATGAACTAGGTCGTTCAAACGAACTAGATTTTGACAACTCTAGTGCGTGTTGCATTTGCGTTCTTTAAAAAAACACACACGAAACACGCCCTAATTTAGGTTTTGCCTTTATGGAATATTAAAAAATTCAATTACGAGTTCACAATTGTTTGCTTCCTCGAATAAACAAAAATTCTTAGCGGTTTAGAAGATATGAGCTTGACAATATGATGATTTGTTCATGCCACGTAGTGTAATTAATCCAGCAAAAAGTTTGCATATAAACATTTTCGTCTTCTAAATCTGCACTTCACATTTTTACGTGAATTCCTATTTATTCTTGCAAGAAGTTGCTAGTTCAGGATGCAGTCTATAGACTAATCTTATTTCTTTCTTAATCAGAATTAAAAATTACATCATAAAATGAAAGCAATTATTTGAAACTTACCTTATTTTCAGTCACTCAAATCTGCATTTCCAATTTACTTCTTGTCTTGTCTGTGTTCCCGTTGGTAAGATTAAATTCTTATATAGTAAACATTCATGTTGTCTCATGGCTAGTGTGTGTAAATATTTAGTAGAATAGTTTGTTGTTTTTACAATTTATTTTATACCAAATTCTAATAGAATTTGCTTAACATTATCTTCGTATAACTTTAAATGTGATTTTTTACTTATTATTAAATACATCATTGGACCATTATGGAGATGAAGTTTAGTAAAGAATGACGCGGCATACCTTTGAAGTTCATGGGGTTGCTCTTTAGATAGATATAATGATATTATTTCTGAAATATCATTTAAATGCTTGCCATCCAAATCAAGACATACAATAAGATTTGGAAATGAATCAAGGAGTTTCAATTGCAGTTTATATTCTTGGGTTTGTCTGTAATGCAAAAAAAAATTGTTTTAAAAGCTACATATCTGGGCAAGTTTCATTAGATAAGGTTTCACAGGAGGCACATTCTCTACTTCATGTCTTAAGATTTTTTACTTTAGTCTAGATTCTTTTATAGATTCACTTTGGCAGTTTTGTTGAGATGTGTGTTTACTTATTATTTTTAAAGTAAGCCCAGATTAATCTCATATTTGTTGTTTTCAAATTAAAAAACAACAAGTTTTTAAATTAATTTACTTTATTGAAAGGCATCAGTTCTCTTAGTTCTTTGTATTGAAACAAAGAACTCTTCCCCAATTTTATGACGACTCGAGCTCAAGAATAAATGTGATCTTTCCCTAAAGTAAATGAATTTTAACTACACCAACTTTAAATACTTGTTGTTGTTGTTTTTTTAATTTGAAAACAGCAAATTTGAGATTAAGCTGGGCTTACTTTTACATTTTTCGCTAAAAAATAAAACACTTACGCTGTAATTTTTTCCTTGCATGAATATTGGGCAGCCTTTTGTAGAAAGTTTTTGAGAAAAGGTATCACATCACTGCAATAAGAAAAACAAAATAATAATGTTAAGAAAATACTCTAAATAATTACGCAAAACACCCCAAACTTACTCCAAACTCCTTTTAGTAATAAAATCTTTGGCACACTTGGCCAATATTTCAAGCAACGAAAAACAACGATTTAATACTAATGCATTTTTCTGGCGAAATTTCTCAACCAACGGTGACCATATCAAATGTACCAATGGTAGCAGGATATTTTCATAATTCACCAGTAAAGGTAAACCACATGTCAAACACTCCAATGATAAAATTTGTAAACGTTGATCAGATGAATTAATGAATTTTACCACTTGTTCCAATATGGATTTAATTATTTCTATATGGCGGGGTAAGGTTTTTTCATCATCACTGGTACCCACATCATCATTGGTTTCATTTGGCTGTTGGGTTTCTGTAACATTATCAGTGGATGTTCTATCACACGATGTATTAACATCTTCTGCAAATTTTGTATCATGAAGCAATTGTAACCATGTTGAGAGCAAATCATTTTCTTCTTCATTTTTATTATCATCAATTTGCATTGTGTTTGCATCATCCAATTCTTTGTTACATGTTCGCAGCCATTTGTCAATGTGTATTAGAAAGGCATTAAACACTTTTAAATAGGAGATTATGTTCTGTGTTTGATGTGCCTTGGAACACTCATTGTAGATTGTTTGAAATATTGTCTCCATATGTGGTAGTGTACTGCGCGATGAAAACTGCAAAATAACGCTGAGAATATCAACAGCTGATTTGCTGTCAGGTGCCTGAAATGGGGAAAATATTGAGTTAACTTACATACTTCTAAAAAAGTCGAGTATAAAGAACTTACCCTCTTTAATAGGGTATTTAAATGATAGGCTATATAGTCTGCATGGCTCTCTACCAATTGGGTAACTTTCTGGAATCTCAAGGCCTTTTGCATGCACACAAGGGCAAAGGTGGCAGCTTTGTAAACAAATGTATTGCTGTGGGCTGGAAAGAAACATTATCATTTTGTTGTATTTAATACATGTTATTTTAGATTCCCATAACGGTAAGATTCCATATCGTCTACATCGTAACGCAATAACAGATGACCCTGAAAGCCCAGCTGATGTCTGTTCTTGCCGCCAAAATACATTTTTGTTTTAAAAAATAATAAAAAAATATTTCACTTCAACCAAAATTATACATCAACAGCTTCTTTATTTTCTGGATAACGTCACTAAATGAACCTTGATCTACAATATTATGATTTCAAATTTTCAAAAACATATTGACTCGACTCTGCAGTTTTGGTAGCAAATAAAATATGCTAATTTGTATATATGCAGTTTCAGATATATCGCTATGGTCGTTGGTTGCTAAGAAAAATCTTTAAAAAATCTACGTTTCGTGGTCTTTTAAATTAACCTTTAAAATCCAATTGGTTTGTGGTATTTGGTTGCTAAGAACAATCTTTAAAAAATCCACAATTCTTGTGGTCTTTGGTTGCTAAGAAAAATCTTTAAAAAAATCCACGTTTCTTGTGGACTTTGGTTGCTAAGAAAAATCTTTAAAAAATCCACAATTCTTGTGGTCTTTGATTGCTAAGAAAAATCGTTAAAAAATCCACGTTTCTTGTGGTCTTTGGTTGCTAAGAAAAATCTTTAAAAAATCCACGTTTCTTTGGTCTTTGGTTGCTAAGAAAAATCTTTAAAAAATCCACGTTTCTTGTGGTCTTTGGTTGCTAAGAAAAATCTTTAAAAAATCCACGTTTCTTGGGGTCTTTGGTTGCTAAGAAAAATCTTTAAAAAATCCACGTTTCTTGTGGTCTTTGGTTGCTAAGAAAAATCTTTAAAAAATCCACGTTTCTTGTGGTCTTTGGTTGCTAAGAAAAATCTTTAAAAAATCCACGTTTCTTGTGGTCTTTGGTTGCTAAGAAAAATCTTTAAAAAATCCACGTTTCTTGGGGTCTTTGGTTGCTAAGAAAAATCTTTAAAAAATCCACGTTTCTTGTGGTCTTTGGTTGCTAAGAAAAATCTTTAAAAAATCCACGTTTCTTGGGGTCTTTGGTTGCTAAGAAAAATCTTTAAAAAATCCACGTTTCTTGTGGTCTTTGGTTGCTAAGAAATATCTTTAAAAAATCCACGTTTCTTGGGGTCTTTGGTTGCTAAGAAAAATCTTTAAAAAATCCACGTTTCTTGTGGTCTTTGGTTGCTAAGAAAAATCTTTAAAAAATCCACGTTTCTTGTGGTCTTTGGTTGCTAAGAAAAATCTTTAAAAAATCCACGTTTCTTTGGTCTTTGGTTGCTAAGAAAAATCTTTAAAAAATCCACGTTTCTTGTGGTCTTTGGTTGCTAAGAAAAATCTTTAAAAAATCCACGTTTTTTGTGGTCTTTGGTTGCTAAGAAAAATCTTTAAAAAATCCACGTTTTTTGTGGTCTTTGGTTGCTAAGAAAAATCTTTAAAAAATCCACGTTTCTTTGGTCTTTGGTTGCTAAGAAAAATCTTTAAAAAATCCACGTTTCTTGTGGTCTTTGGTTGCTAAGAAAAATCTTTAAAAAATCCACGTTTCTTGGGGTCTTTGGTTGCTAAGAAAAATCTTTAAAAAATCCACGTTTCTTGTGGTCTTTGGTTGCTAAGAAAAATCTTTAAAAAATCCACGTTTCTTGTGGTCTTTGGTTGCTAAGAAAAATCTTTAAAAAATCCACGTTTCTTGTGGTCTTTGGTTGCTAAGAAAAATCTTTAAAAAATCCACGTTTCTTGGGGTCTTTGGTTGCTAAGAAAAATCTTTAAAAAATCCACGTTTCTTGTGGTCTTTGGTTGCTAAGAAAAATCTTTAAAAAATCCACGTTTCTTGTGGTCTTTGGTTGCTAAGAAAAATCTTTAAAAAATCCACGTTTCTTGTAGTCTTTGGTTGCTAAGAAAAATCTTTAAAAAATCCACGTTTCTTGTAGTCTTTGGTTGCTAAGAAAAATCTTTAAAAAATCCACGTTTCTTGTAGTCTTTGGTTGCTAAGAAAAATCTTTAAAAAATCCACGTTTCTTGTAGTCTTTGGTTGCTAAGAAAAATCTTTAAAAAATCCACGTTTCTTGTGGTCTTTGGTTGCTAAGAAAAATCTTTAAAAAATCCACGTTTCTTGTGGTCTTTGGTTGCTAAGAAAAATCTTTAAAAAATCCACGTTTCTTGTGGTCTTTGGTTGCTAAGAAAAATCTTTAAAAAATCCACGTTTCTTGTGGTCTTTGGTTGCTAAGAAAAATCTTTAAAAAATCCACGTTTCTTGTGGTCTTTGGTTGCTAAGAAAAATCTTTAAAAAATCCACGTTTCTTGTGGTCTTTGGTTGCTAAGAAAAATCTTTAAAAAATCCACGTTTCTTGTGGTCTTTGGTTGCTAAGAAAAATCTTTAAAAAATCCACGTTTCTTGTGGTCTTTGGTTGCTAAGAAAAATCTTTAAAAAATCCACGTTTCTTGTGGTCTTTGGTTGCTAAGAAAAATCTTTAAAAAATCCACGTTTCTTGGGGTCTTTGGTTGCTAAGAAAAATCTTTAAAAAATCCACGTTTCTTGTGGTCTTTGGTTGCTAAGAAAAATCTTTAAAAAATCCACGTTTCTTGTGGTCTTTGGTTGCTAAGAAAAATCTTTAAAAAATCCACGTTTCTTGTGGTCTTTGGTTGCTAAGAAAAATCTTTAAAAAATCCACGTTTCTTGTGGTCTTTGGTTGCTAAGAAAAATCTTTAAAAAATCCACGTTTCTTGTGGTGTTTGGTTGCTAAGAAAAATCATTAAAAAAACCACGTATTTTGTGGTCTTTGGTTGCTAAGAAAAATCTTTAAAAAAATCCACGTATTTTGTGGTCTTTGGTTGCTAAGAAAAATCTTTAAAAAATCCACGTTTCTTGTGGCCTTTAATTGCTAAGAAAAATCTTTAAAAAATCCACGTTTCTTGTGGTCTTTGGTTGCTAAGAAAAATCTTTAAAAAATCCACGTTTCTTGTAGTCTTTTGTTGCTAAGAAAAATCTTTAAAAAATCCACGTTTCTTGTGGTCTTTGGTTGCTAAGAAAAATCTTAAAAAAATCACGTTTCTTGTGGGCTTCGGTTGCTAAGAAAAATCTTTAAAAAATCCACGTTTCTTGTGGTCTTTGGTTGCTAAGAAAAATCTTAAAAAAATCACGTTTCTTGTGGCCTTTGGTTGCTAAGAAAAATCTTTAAAAAATCCACGTTTCTTGTGGTCTTTGTTTTCTAAGAAATATCTTTAAAAAATCGACGTTTCTTGTGGTTGCTAAGAAAAATCTTTAAAAAATCCACGTTTCTTGTGGTCTTTGGTTGCTAAGAAAAATCTTAAAAAAAATCCACGTTTATTGTGGTCTTTGGTTGCTAAGAAAAATCTTTAAAAATCCACGTTTCTTGTGGTCTTTGGTTGCTAAGAAAAATCTTTAAAAAATCCACGTTTCTTGTAGTCTTTGGTTGCTAAGAAAAATCTTTAAAAAATCCACGTTTCTTGTAGTCTTTGGTTGCTAAGAAAAATCTTTAAAAAATCCACGTTTCTTGTGGTCTTTGGTTGCTAAGAAAAATCTTTAAAAAATCCACGTTTCTTGTGGTCTTTGGTTGCTAAGAAAAATCTTTAAAAAATCCACGTGTCTTGTGGTCTTTGGTTGCTAAGAAAAACCTTTAAAAAATCCACGTTTCTTGTGGTCTTTGGTTGCTAAGAAAAATCTTTAAAAATCCACGTTTCTTGTGGTCTTTGGTTGCTAAGAAAAATCTTTAAAAAATCCTCGTTTCTTGTGGTCTTTGGTTGCTAAGAAAAATCTTTAAAAAATCCACGTTTCTTGTGGTCTTTGGTTGCTAAGAAAAATCTTTAAAAAATCCACGTTTCTTGTGGTCTTTGGTTGCTAAGAAAAATCTTTAAAAAATCCACGTTTCTTGTGATCTTTGGTTGCTAAGTAAAATCTTTAAAAAATCCACGTTTCTTGTGGTCTTTGGTTGCTAAGAAAAATCTTTAAAAAATCCACTTTTCTTGTGGTATTTGGTTGCTAAGAAAAATCTTTAAAAAATCCACGTTTCTTTTGGTCTTTGGTTGCTAAGAAAAATCTTTAAAAAATCCACGTTTCTTGTGGTCTTTGGTTGCTAAGAAAAATCTTTAAAAAATCCACGTTTCTTATGGTCTTTGCTTGCTAAGAAAAATCTTTAAAAAATCCACGTTTCTTGTGGTCTTTGGTTGCTAAGAAAAATCTTTAAAAAATCCACGTTTCTTGTGGTCTTTGGTTGCTAAGAAAAATCTTTAAAAAATCCACGTGTCTTGTGGTCTTTGGTTGCTAAGAAAAATCTTTAAAAAAATCCACGTTTCTTGTGGTCTTTGGTTGCTAAGAAAAATCTTTAAAAAATCCACGTTTCTTGTGGTCTTTGGTTGCTAAGAAAAATCTTTAAAAAATCCTCGTTTCTTGTGGTCTTTGGTTGCTAAGAAAAATTTTTAAAAAATCCACGTTTCTTGTGGTCTTTGGTTGCTAAGAAAAATCTTTAAAAAATCCACGTTTCTTGTGGTCTTTGGTTGCTAAGAAAAATCTTTAAAAAAATCCACGTTTCTTGTGATCTTTGGTTGCTAAGTAAAATCTTTAAAAAATCCACGTTTCTTGTGATCTTTGGTTGCTAAGAAAAATCTTTAAAAAATCCACGTTTCTTGTGGTCTTTGGTTGCTAAGAAAAATCTTTAAAAAATCCACTTTTCTTGTGGTATTTGGTTGCTAAGAAAAATCTTTAAAAAATCCACGTTTCTTTTGGTCTTTGGTTGCTAAGAAAAATCTTTAAAAAATCCACGTTTCTTGTGGTCTTTGGTTGCTAAGAAAAATCTTTAAAAAATCCACGTTTCTTATGGTCTTTGCTTGCTAAGAAAAATCTTTAAAAAATCCACGTTTCTTGTGGTCTTTGGTTGCTAAGAAAAATCTTTAAAAAATCCTCGTTTCTTGTGGTCTTTGGTTGCTAAGAAAAATCTTTAAAAAATCCACGTTTCTTGTGGTCTTTGGTTGCTAAGAAAAATCTTTAAAAAATCCACGTTTCTTGTGGTCTTTGGTTGCTAAGAAAAATCTTTAAAAAAATCCACGTTTCTTGTGATCTTTGGTTGCTAAGTAAAATCTTTAAAAAATCCACGTTTCTTGTGATCTTTGGTTGCTAAGAAAAATCTTTAAAAAATCCACGTTTCTTATGGTCTTTGCTTGCTAAGAAAAATCTTTAAAAAATCCACGTTTCTTGTGGTCTTTGGTTGCTAAGAAAAATCTTAAAAAAACCACGTTTCTTGTGGTCGTTGATTGCTAAGAAAAATCTTTAAAAAATCCACGTTTCTTGTGGTTTTTGGTTGCTAAGAAAAATCTTTAAAAAATCCACGTTTCTTATGGTCTTTGCTTGCTAAGAAAAATCTTTAAAAAATCCACGTTTCTTGTGGTCTTTGGTTGCTAAGAAAAATCTTAAAAAAACCACGTTTCTTGTGGTCGTTGATTGCTAAGAAAAATCTTTAAAAAATCCACGTTTCTTGTGGTCTTTGGTTGCTAAGAAAAATCTTAAAAAATCACGTTTCTTGTGGCCTTTGGTTGCTAAGAAAAATCATTAAAAAAACCACGTATTTTGTGGTCTTTGGTTGCTAAATCTTTAAAAAATCCACGTTTTTTGTGGTCTTTGGTTGCTAAGAAAAATCTTTAAAAAATCGACGTTTCTTGTGGTCTTTGGTTGCTAAGAAAAATCTTTAAAAAATCCACGTTTCTTGTGGTCTTTGGTTGCTAAGAAAAATCTTAAAAAAAATCACGTTTCTTGTGGCCTTTGGTTGCTAAGAAAAATCTTTAAAAAATCCACGTTTCTTGTGGTCTTTGTTTTCTAAGAAATATCTTTAAAAAATCGACGTTTCTTGTGGTCTTTGGTTGCTAAGAAAAATCTTTAAAAAATCCACGTTTCTTGTGGTCTTTGTTTTCTAAGAAATATCTTTAAAAAATCGACGTTTCTTGTGGTCTTTGGTTGCTAAGAAAAATCTTAAAAAAAATCCACGTTTATTGTGGTCTTTGGTTGCTAAGAAAAATCTTTAAAAATCCACGTTTCTTGTGGTCTTTGTTTTCTAAGAAATATCTTTAAAAAATCGACGTTTCTTGTGGTCTTTGGTTGCTAAGAAAAATCTTAAAAAAAATCCACGTTTATTGTGGTCTTTGGTTGCTAAGAAAAATCTTTAAAAATCCACGTTTCTTGTGGTCTTTGTTTTCTAAGAAATATCTTTAAAAAATCCACGTTTCTTGTGGTCTTTGGTTGCTAAGAAAAATCTTAAAAAAAATCCACGTTTATTGTGGTCTTTGGTTGCTAAGAAAAATCTTTAAAAAATCCACGTTTCTTGTGGTCTTTGTTTTCTAAGAAATATCTTTAAAAAAGCGACGTTTCTTGTGGTCTTTGGTTGCTAAGAAAAATCTTTAAAAAATCCTCGTTTCTTGTGGTCTTTGGTTGCTAAGAAAAATCTTTAAAAAATCCACGTTTCTTGTGGTCTTTGGTTGCTAAGAAAAATCTTAAAAAAAATCCACGTTTATTGTGGTCTTTGGTTGCTAAGAAAAATCTTTAAAAATCCACGTTTCTTGTGGTCTTTGGTTGCTAAGAAAAATCTTTAAAAAATCCACGTTTCTTGTAGTCTTTGGTTGCTAAGAAAAATCTTTAAAAAATCCACGTTTCTTGTAGTCTTTGGTTGCTAAGAAAAATCTTTAAAAAATCCACGTTTCTTGTGGTCTTTGGTTGCTAAGAAAAATCTTTAAAAAATCCACGTTTCTTATGGTCTTTGCTTGCTAAGAAAAATCTTTAAAAAATCCACGTTTCTTGTGGTCTTTGGTTGCTAAGAAAAATCTTTAAAAAATCCTCGTTTCTTGTGGTCTTTGGTTGCTAAGAAAAATCTTTAAAAAATCCACGTTTCTTGTGGTCTTTGGTTGCTAAGAAAAATCTTTAAAAAATCCACGTTTCTTGTGGTCTTTGGTTGCTAAGAAAAATCTTTAAAAAAATCCACGTTTCTTGTGATCTTTGGTTGCTAAGTAAAATCTTTAAAAAATCCACGTTTCTTGTGGTCTTTGGTTGCTAAGAAAAATCTTTAAAAAATCCACTTTTCTTGTGGTATTTGGTTGCTAAGAAAAATCTTTAAAAAATCCACGTTTCTTTTGGTCTTTGGTTGCTAAGAAAAATCTTTAAAAAATCCACGTTTCTTGTGGTCTTTGGTTGCTAAGAAAAATCTTTAAAAAATCCACGTTTCTTTTGGTCTTTGGTTGCTAAGAAAAATCTTTAAAAAATCCACGTTTCTTTTGGTCTTTGGTTGCTAAGAAAAATCTTTAAAAAATCCACGTTTCTTGTGGTCTTTGCTTGCTAAGAAAAATCTTTAAAAAATCCACGTTTCTTGTGGTTTTTGGTTGCTAAGAAAAATCTTTAAAAAATCCACGTTTCTTGTGGTCTTTGGTTGCTAAGAAAAATCTTAAAAAATCACGTTTCTTGTGGCCTTTGGTTGCTAAGAAAAATCATTAAAAAAACCACGTATTTTGTGGTCTTTGGTTGCTAAATCTTTAAAAAATCCACGTTTTTTGTGGTCTTTGGTTGCTAAGAAAAATCTTTAAAAAATCGACGTTTCTTGTGGTCTTTGGTTGCTAAGAAAAATCTTTAAAAAATCCACGTTTCTTGTGGTCTTTGGTTGCTAAGAAAAATCTTAAAAAAAATCACGTTTCTTGTGGCCTTTGGTTGCTAAGAAAAATCTTTAAAAAATCCACGTTTCTTGTGGTCTTTGTTTTCTAAGAAATATCTTTAAAAAATCGACGTTTCTTGTGGTCTTTGGTTGCTAAGAAAAATCTTTAAAAAATCCACGTTTCTTGTGGTCTTTGTTTTCTAAGAAATATCTTTAAAAAATCGACGTTTCTTGTGGTCTTTGGTTGCTAAGAAAAATCTTAAAAAAAATCCACGTTTATTGTGGTCTTTGGTTGCTAAGAAAAATCTTAAAAAAAATCCACGTTTATTGTGGTCTTTGTTTTCTAAGAAATATCTTTAAAAAATCCACGTTTCTTGTGGTCTTTGGTTGCTAAGAAAAATCTTAAAAAAAATCCACGTTTATTGTGGTCTTTGGTTGCTAAGAAAAATCTTTAAAAAATCCACGTTTCTTGTGGTCTTTGTTTTCTAAGAAATATCTTTAAAAAATCGACGTTTCTTGTGGTCTTTGGTTGCTAAGAAAAATCTTTAAAAAATCCACGTTTCTTGTGGTCTTTGTTTTCTAAGAAATATCTTTAAAAAATCGACGTTTCTTGTGGTCTTTGGTTGCTAAGAAAAATCTTAAAAAAAATCCACGTTTATTGTGGTCTTTGGTTGCTAAGAAAAATCTTTAAAAATCCACGTTTCTTGTGGTCTTTGTTTTCTAAGAAATATCTTTAAAAAATCCACGTTTCTTGTGGTCTTTGGTTGCTAAGAAAAATCTTAAAAAAAATCCACGTTTATTGTGGTCTTTGGTTGCTAAGAAAAATCTTTAAAAATCCACGTTTCTTGTGGTCTTTGGTTGCTAAGAAAAATCTTTAAAAAAATCCACGTTTCTTGTGGTCTTTGGTTGCTAAGAAAAATCTTTAAAAAATCCACGTTTCTTGTGGTCTTTGGTTGCTAAGAAAAATCTTTAAAAAATCCTCGTTTCTTGTGGTCTTTGGTTGCTAAGAAAAATCTTTAAAAAATCCACGTTTCTTGTGGTCTTTGGTTGCTAAGAAAAATCTTTAAAAAATCCACGTTTCTTGTGGTCTTTGGTTGCTAAGAAAATCTTTAAAAAATCCACGTTTCTTGTGATCTTTGGTTGCTAAGTAAAATCTTTAAAAAGTCCACGTTTCTTGTGGTCTTTGGTTGCTAAGAAAAATCTTTAAAAAATCCACTTTTCTTGTGGTATTTGGTTGCTAAGAAAAATCTTTAAAAAATCCACGTTTCTTTTGGTCTTTGGTTGCTAAGAAAAATCTTTAAAAAATCCACGTTTCTTGTGGTCTTTGGTTGCTAAGAAAAATCTTTAAAAAATCCACGTTTCTTATGGTCTTTGCTTGCTAAGAAAAATCTTTAAAAAATCCACGTTTCTTGTGGTCTTTGGTTGCTAAGAAAAATCTTAAAAAAACCACGTTTCTTGTGGTCGTTGATTGCTAAGAAAAATCTTTAAAAAATCCACGTTTCTTGTGGTTTTTGGTTGCTAAGAAAAATCTTTAAAAAATCCACGTTTCTTGTGGTCTTTGGTTGCTAAGAAAAATCTTAAAAAATCACGTTTCTTGTGGCCTTTGGTTGCTAAGAAAAATCATTAAAAAACCACGTATTTTGTTGTCTTTGGTTGCTAAATCTTTAAAAAATCCACGTTTTTTGTGGTCTTTGGTTGCTAAGAAAAATCTTTAAAAAATCGACGTTTCTTGTGGTCTTTGGTTGCTAAGAAAAATCTTTAAAAAATCCACGTTTCTTGTGGTCTTTGGTTGCTAAGAAAAATCTTAAAAAAAATCACGTTTCTTGTGGCCTTTGGTTGATAAGAAAAATCTTTAAAAAATCCACGTTTCTTGTGGTCTTTGGTTGCTAAGAAAAATCTTAAAAAAATCACGTTTCTTGTGGCCTTTAAGTGCTAAGAAAAATCTTTAAAAAATCCACGTATTTTGTCGTCTTTGGTTGCTAAGAAAAATCTTTAAAAAATCCACGCTTTTTGTTGTTGTTGTAGCAGCATATAATGCTGGGTTGGCAGCCGCTGACCGAAACACTTTTGGTTTCGGGTCAATCCGGTACGTAAGAACCCGCTGCCGTGGGATTGACGCTTTTTGTGGTTTTTGGTTGCTGAGAAAAATCTTTAAAAAATCCACGCTTTTTGTGGACTTTAGTTGCTAAGAAAAATCTTAAAAAAAATCACGTTTCTTGTGGCCTTTGGTTGCTAAGAAAATCATTAAAAAATCCACGTACTTTGTGGTCTTTGGTTGCTAAAAAAAATCTTTAAAAAATTCACGTTTTTTGTGGTCTTTGGTTACTAAGAAAAATCTTTAAAAAATCGACGTTTCGTGTGGTCTTTGATTGCTAAGAATCCACGTTTCTTGTGGTCTTTGGTTGCTAAGAAAAATCTTAAAAAAAATCACGTTTTTTGTGGCCTTCGGTTGCTAAGACAAATCATTAAAAAATCCACGCTTTTTGTGGTTTTTGGTTGCTAAGAAAAATCTTTAAAAAATCCACGTTTCTTGTGGTCTTTGGTTGCTAAGAAAAATCTTTAAAAAATCCACGTTTCTTGTGGTCTTTGTTTGCTAAGAAAAATCTTAAAAAAAATCACGTTTCTTGTGGCCTTTGGTTGCTAAGAAAAATCATTAAAAAATCCACGTATTTTGTGGTCTTTGGTCTTTAATAAATCTTGTAAAAAATCATTCAAAAATCACGTTTATTATAATCTATGCTTACCTTAAAATTGTTCAGATATCCCTGTTTACTGTGGACTTTATTTGACCCTATACAACTTACCTATTTTCAATAGAACCTTATGCAATGATTGAAATACATAACTATCAAATCTTTCGCCCACATACAAAGCACAGTGGCCCAGACAGTCCATGATGATGCAAGTGTGTAAAACATTGAACTCAGCATCGGCGATGGTAACACTGTTTTCATTTAAATCTAAAATTATATTTTCATTTGGACATTTTTAAAATCATGGTTTTTATTTAAAACATACCTTCCGTCTCATCATCTGAGTCACAATCTTGGGTACGAATTTCCACAGCAGATTCATAAAGCCCCGGGGTTCGATCAACAAACCACTCTGTGTTCTACGAGAAATAAATAAATTCAAAAAGTGACATTTTCATAAGTTTTGTTACACAATTTACCTTGTGTCTCTTAAGCTTTGTTACATTATCTGGTTCCAAAGACAAATGCCAATGTTTATCATCCAACACCTCATCTAATAGTTTTTTAACAAAATCCAAATCACTATAACGAAATGTATTGTCTTTTTCCTTAGCCGTTGATAACCACAACAGAGTTAGAAATATTTCATTTATGGCAGGATTTTGTTGGTGTAACATATCCATTAGATGATCTGTTATAATGCGATTTAAAATTTGTATACGACCCACTGTGCTGCAAATATCCTGTAAACATTTGACACATCTTTCGGAGGAGATATTTCTAAAATTACGCCATGGTAGCTTGCTGGCTTCAATGAAATCGCAATCAATATCCATGGTGCGCAAAGAATATTCTTCGACAAGGAAATTAAATGAAACATTCAACTCCAAGGCCGACAACAGACACATACAAAACATTTCCAAATTTTTGGGTATGGATAGAAGTAATTGCAACTTGTTTGGACTCAGGGACTTAAAATATGCCTTGAGAAATATAAATTCAGTGTATTGTTCTGATTCATCACCTCTTTGTATGATACGTGGCAATTTCGTTAAATGTTCATCGAAGAGTAATTCAGAGTTTTCATCAAAAATTCCACAATTTACGTTTAGTTTTTGTATTTCATCTATACAACTGCAGCAAAGTTTTCGTATGTGAACATCATCATCTTCGGTAAAGGCTACAACATTTTCAAGCAGGAAAACAAAATTCTCTTTGAGATTATTATAGGCACAATTCTGTATTAGCAAGCAACACATTTGGGCATATTCCTGACGTATTTTCGTGGACAAATGTGATCTTAAGATATTTGTTTCTGTAAATATTATTCGCAATTTTTTAGATGAAGCCTGTACCCATTGTGCAGTACGACCATCACTTTGCATTTTCTTCATACGTTCTTCTAATTGTTCACGATTCTTCCGGATGGCCAAAATATCATCATCATTCATCAATGAATCGCTGGAATGTGTTTGATAGCTTGAGATAAGCTTCTTAAATGCATCCACATCATATTTTGCGTGTATTACATCTTCCATTGTTTCTTCATAGATGACGCAGAGGATACGTCCCAAAGCTTTTATGGAATTCTAAAAAAATCGAGTTATAAGTTATGGAAGAAGTTCTCTATCCTTCGAAGTACTTACAATTTTGATAGTCTCTCCAATTTTATCATCTGATAATGATGTTTTATACAAAACTGTAACAATTTTGGGTAGGAATATAAACAACACATTTGCCACCTGATTACGCAGAACAACATCCATACGATCAGCTTCATCATGCACATAAAATACTATCATAAGACATTCCAATGATGCAATGCTAGGAGTATAAGAAAGATAAACGACACAGTCTATAAAATTAATTTCAATACTTACACAAGTTTTTTATATCTCTCATTCTCAATGAGATCGACCAATGTTAAAAGAATTTGTCCCAAAATCATTGATGAATCTTTACAGTAGAATTGTTCCAACACATCTGTGGTAGAACGTCGCAGGCATTCAGCCATACATTTTACGGCTGCCAATTTGATTTCTTCTGAAATGTTTGATCTCATCACAGCTTTATCACATTCGCGAATTTGTTTTATAACAACTACCAGCATAGTTCGTAGTGCTGTTAACTCTTTCAAGTAAATTTTAGATGTCACAAGGGTTATGCATTCCAAGCAACCAGTTCTCAGATCTTCATTGGCACTGAAAAGGATGGGCAGAAAAACAGTATCAATAAACGTGGATTTTTTATGGTTTTAGGATGCTAACAAAAAAAATTGTTTTTTTGTTTTGCCTTATTAAGGCGAAGGTCATTTTTAGAGTGATATTTGAATTAATTCTCTTTCGAGTTGAGCTATTTAGACCTAATAGGTACATTGAAAAATTAGGAATCCACCGAAGTCCCACACATTCAACCACTATGCTACGTTTCACGGGTGGTTAGACCGATCATCAGGCATATTGAATGGTGTTTTTTAGTGGGTGGACGAAGGCTAACCCAACCTTTACACATGCCAGTGACAGTTCGAAAAATTCAATACATACACAATATTTTACTACCACAATTACATTTTTTGAATTGTCGACTCCACTGGCACTAGATTTTTACCCAACCTTTACACATGCCAGTGACAGTTCGAAAAATTCAATACATACACAATATTTTACTACCACAATTACATTTTTTGAATTGTCGACTCCACTGGCACTAGATTTTTCATGCCAGCAAAATTTTGAGCTGGCTGCCAATGATATGTCGAAAATGAAAAAAGAGTTGCCGAGACTATTTTTTAATCCATGTACATTTTTGTTTCTTTTAAGAATGCAAAGATTTAATGCATATTTTCAAAAAGATTAGGAAACACAAGTAATACGTCTTGGTAGCTGCAATATATTAGTGGTTAGTAAAGACATAATTTTGATGTTTTTCATGCAAATATAGGTTGATAAATAATTTCCCCTCTGGAATTATACAATATTGAAAAGGCGGCAATACCAGATTCATTATGTTTATGATTGAAAACAATCTTTTTAAAACGAAATAAAATAAAAAGTAATAAAATATGTTGTGAATTGTGTTTTTAATCTGAAATATAATGCACTTTTGTGTGTTAATGCGGCTTAAAATAATTTTGAAATTGAACTTGCACTGGCATGTGTAAACACACAAGAAAACTGCATGCCAGTCGAACACTTTTTCGGCATTTTCGAGTATAATACATGTACTCAATTGGCACCAATTCACTGGCATGTGTAACGGAAGTGTAAGCTTGGAGACTAGCATTTATATCACAAATCATTCGAAATTTGTATATTCGAATTATTTATTTATTTTAATGTTAGTCATTTACACTTCCGTTACACATGCCAGTAAATTGGTGCCAATTGAGTACATGTATTATACTCGAAAATGCCGAAAAAGTGTTCGATTGGCATGTAGTTTTCTTGTGTGTTTACACATGCCAGTGCAAGTTCAATTCCAAAATTATTTTAAGCCGCATATAACACACAAAATTGCATTATATTTCAGATTTAAAACACAATTCACAACATAATTTACTATTTTTATTTTATTTCGTTTTAAAAAGATTGTTTTCAGTCATAAACATAATGAATCCTGTATTGCCGTCTTTTCAGTATTGTATAATCCCAGAGGGGAAATTATTTGTCTACCAATATTTTCATGAAAAACATCAAAATTATGACTTTATTTACCACTAATATGTTGCAGCCACCGAGATGTATTATTTGTGTCTCATAACCTTTTTGAAAATATGCATTGAATCTTTGCATTCATAAAGCAAACAAAAATGTACATGGATTAATAATAGTCTCGGCAACTCTTTTTTCATTTTCGACATATCACTGGCACCCAATTGAAAATTTTACTGGCATGAAAAATCTAGTGCCAGTGGAGTCGACAATACAAAAAATGTAATTGTGGTAGTAAAATATTGTGTATGTATTGAATTTTTCGAACTGTCACTGGCATGTGTAACCCAACCTTTAATTCCAAACCTTTCCTATAGTCCGACTTGGCTGGTAACCCTATTTTTCAATGCTTTATTACAAATACTAAGGCAGCTTTTTTCCACCTTTATTTTATTTGTTCTTCTGTATCAGAAGATTTTGATCATCAATATTTGTCATCGGAATGACAAGTTGATGGTGGCTTAGAACGCTAAGACGCCTGCAACCGTGTCACTTGGTTGTTGGGGTCCCAGGTTCGAATCCCAGCCTGGCTCATGCTGAAATTGTTTTTAAACATTTCAGTATCAACCAAAAACTAAGAGAAGCGTGTATTCTTAAAGGCTGTTGGGAGCAAACCAATAACACAGTAAACGTGGATTTTTTAAATATTTAGGAGCAACCAAAGACCTCTAAAGCGTGGATTTTTAAAAATATTTTTAGGAGTAACCAAATATCACTAAACCGTGGATTTTTTAAAAGATTTTTAGGTCCAACCAAAGACCACTAAAACGTGGATTTTTTAAAAGATTTTTAGCAGCAACCAAATATCACTAAATTGTGGATTTTTTAGACGATTTTGGAGTAAGCAAAAGTGATAAGATTCCTTAATTAATAGTGTTACTTACTTGCTTAACTCGTCCAATTTTAGCACTAAAGGAACGAGTATATGAACATTAAATATATTCATTTGCATCCAATTAAATTGTACCAATTCATTTTCCAATTTGGTTAACGTTTCTTTGCTCGGTTTGCGTAAAAATGTATCCAAGGCCGGCTTTATAGAATTTACAAACGGCTCCAATGAAGACATTTTCATGGAAAAGAATTTCTTTACTTTTGATTTGATTCCCGCTTAGGAGATGAAGGATAAATCAATCGCCTTAGACCGGACCGGCTCTTATAACTATCAACAGCTGATGTTTGTTTACAATCGCATATTTTTCATACCTAAACTCCATCAGTTCAAAGTGAATGTCTTTGTTTCCAACAAAGACATAAGCTTTGTTCCAGAACTAAAAAGTTTTTACAATTTTTACGACTTTTACACATTTTCCCGAAAAACCGTTCCCGTACGCAAAAAAGTTGTAAAATGTTCACTTCTCTTTAAACAAAAATGGCGCTGAATTACGCTCTCTTTAAAAACTTTTTACTCGACAAATTTGAGCGTGTAAAAAATAGTAACATGGTTTCCGGCGTCTGATTGGCTGGTGCGGCGACTTTGACGCTTGTTCCATTTTTTTGACGTATTTTCCATTTTTCCGTTCCCGAACTTTATCAAAAAACTTTTGTGTGAGAACAATTTTTTACAGTTCTCTCTTTTACGAGTTTTATTATTAAAAAGTACGGGAACGAAGCTATAAATACAACAAGATGATATTTTGTTATCATCCTTCAGTGAATGGCGTTTGACCTTAACATAATAGCTCTGTTCCTTTACGTGCAAGAATCATCAAGTTTTACCAGTTTTTACTGGAAAGGCGTTCCTTTAAGGCCAGAACAGAATCAATCGTCGCTTGTTTGCTTGCTTCCCAAATGTCAAATTATAAAGGAATGCCAGAGCCTCCTAAAGGAGGACGCAGGCGGATTTGCAAAGAAGCTCTGGCATTCCTTTATAATTTGGCATTTGGGGAAGCAAGCAAAGCAAGCGACGATTGATTCTGTTCTGGCCTTTACTTCAGACGCCATAAAATTCATATGGGAGCAGTTTACAACTTTTCCCGGTTTTACCATTTTCAAAAGTAAAGGAACAGACCAAATAGGTGTGTCCTTTTCATGGTACAAATACATAGGTAGCCGCATCGGCAATTGTTGGCAACATAAGATGTCAAAATTTGACATCAATTCAATGCAATTGACACATTATGTTACCATCAGCTGGCATGATAATGCTACCTGTATTATTGTACCATGGTCCTTTTACTTACCATGGTACAATTAGTTAGGTAGATGCATGGTACAATAAGAAAGGTAGATGCATCGGCGAATTGCTACAACAAAGCAACTTTTTTTGTAATGTAAACTGTCAAAATTTTCGCAAATGGTCTCTTTTGTCTCTATTTATCGCTTGTGTTTGTCTATAAAGTGTAGACATGCTATCTCTTACTTACCGAATCATATTGTTTTTTGCATGGTACAATTACTTAGGTAGATGCCTCAGCCCAGCTGATCGAATCTAAAACGTCAAAAAACTAGGAATTCGATATGAAAAATCAAAACAAAAAACCATATGATTCGGTAAGTAAGAGATAGCATGTGTTCACTTCACTGTACAAACACAAGCGATAAAAAGAGACAACAAGAAACCAGTTGGCGAAAATGGTGACAGTTTACATTACAAAAAAAAAGTTGCTTTGTAGTAGCAATTCGTCGATGTGTCTACCTAAGTAATTGTACCATGGTTTTTTGTTTTGATTTCATGGCTAATTCCATGGCAGAACTACCAGGTAGTGGTATCACACCAGCTGATCGAATATGAAAAGTCAAATCCCTTTATAAAAAAATTATTTTTGTTGTAATTTTCCCAACAACATAAAGAAAGTTTTGACATAACATATTCAAAATTTTACGATGCCACTACCTGGGTAATTGTGCCATGGCTAATTCCTAGTTTTTTGACGTTTTAGATTCGATCAGCTGGGCTGAGGCATCTACCTTTGTAATTGTAGCATGTTTGTAATTGTGCCATGGTACAGACCTATTATTTGGTCTGTTCCTTTACTTCTGAAAATGGTAAAACCGGTAAAAGTTTAAAACTGCTCCCATATGAATTGTATTGTGTCAGAAGTAAAGGAACGCTTGTCATGGTACAAATACACAGGTAGCCGCATCGGCAATTGTTGGTAACATAAGGTGTCAAAATTTGACATCAATTCAAAGCAGTTGACACATTATGTTACCATCAGCTGGCATGATAATGCTACCTGTATTATTGTACCATGACGCTTGTCCAGTAAAAAGTTGTAAAACTTGAAGATTCTTGAACGTAAAGGAACAGAGCTATTGTCTTCTTCTTGATCGTCTTGGTCGTTTTTGTTTGTTTTTAACCGCATACAGAACAAGGTTTATTTTGTTTTAAATTCTAATCTAAATAAAAGTTTATGCAATTCTCTTACCTCAGCCGTCCATTTTCCAGTGGAACCATGAAACGCATCTGTCTGTTAAAACCAATGGAACCCGAGCATCAAACGATCCACTTAAATCCGGGCAAAAATATTATAGGACGCCAAAAGGAAACGGGCATTAGGGATGGAAAATGCTCGAGGAAGCAAGTTCAATTAGATGTTGATATGGAAAATGCCAAAATTAATCTAAAAGTTCTAGGACTAAATCCATGTGGTATAAATGGTTTGATGGGCCTTCAACATACGCAGTGTGAGCTGCAACATGGTGATGTATTGGAAGTAGTCTATGGCAGGCATCCATTTGAAGTACATTTTAAACCACCTCCAGAAGTTGAGAAACCTCTTGCATCATGTAATAAGGAGAACATGGAAGTAGATGCACAAGGCGAGGAGGAGGAGGATCCCATTGAAAAAGAAAATAACGAGGAAGTTGTAATTGACGAAGAAGCGTTACAAGAAACCACAGCAGACTCTTGGAACGATGTTGAAAAAGGCAAAATGCTGGTATTTACCAGTAAAGGAGTTAAAGCCTCGGATAAAATCGCTTCATATGATATGGATGGCACAATAATTAGAACAAAATCTGGCAATGTCTTTCCTAAAACTTGCGATGATTGGATGCTTAACTATCCGGAGGTTCCAAAGAAGCTGAAGTGTCTAAATGAGGATGGTTTTAAGATATGCTTCTTTACAAATCAGGGTGGTATTGCCAAAGGAAAAACAGATTTAAATGAATTTAAACAAAAGATAAAACAAATTATTTCCAAACTACAAGTACCTGTGCAGGCATTTATAGCCATTACAGATGGTTATTATCGTAAACCCTTACCCGGTATGTGGGAACATTTAGAAAGACATTGCAATAACGGTGTGCGCATTAGCAAAGAAAAGAGTTTTTATGTTGGTGATGCTGCTGGACGGCCCGAAATTGGTAAAGGAAAAACAAAGCGACGAAAAGACCACTCTTTGGCAGATCGTTTATTTGCCCAGAATGTAGGATTGAAATTTTATACACCTGAAGAACATTTCTTAGGGATGAAAAAAGAAGAATGGATAAGACCAGAATTTGATCCCACAAAAGATGTGGAAAGTTTATCTCAGTTGGAACCGAAAGATACTAAATTACCCGCAGACGAATGTGAAATGATAATTATGGTCGGTTTACCAGGATCAGGTAAGTTTGGAATATTATCCTTTACATTATTTTCAGCGTTCAATGTTCACAAATCTATTTTCTCTTTAGGAAAATCACATTTTGCAAAGAAAAATCTCGCATCTTTAGGTTATACCGTAGCAAATGCCGATACAGTTGGCAATGTTCAGGCTTGTTTAAAAATGTGTGAAAATGCCTTGGTCTCATCTAAATCCTGTGTGGTAGATAATACAAATGTTGATGTGGAAAGTCGAAAGAAGTTTATAGAACTATCGAAAAAATTCAAAGTTCCATGTAGATGTTTCATAATGAATGTTAGTGTGGCCCAGGTTAAACACAATATAGCGTTTCGTCAGCTAACCGATGTCAAGCATTCTAAAATTAATGAAATGCTTTTAAATATGATGAAAAAGAAATTTACACAGCCCCAGCTGGAAGAAGGATTTACGGAAATTGTAAAGGTCAACATAAAACCAACATTTGAACGTGATGACTGGAAACGTCTTTATACTATGTATTTAGTTGATAAATAAAAAAGGCAAAGTTAATCAATACGAGATTTAATTTTTGGGAATTTGTTCATCTTTCGAAAATGGAAATGTTTGCAACACTTATACCAATCACATATTGGTTAATACATTAATTCAGTCTAATGTAAAAATTCGTTTGGCTATATCATCAATTAGCCAATCGACGGCATTTAAAAGTTTTTCTCCCGTAACAGCACTCACACCAACCACTAGCCAATGATGTGTGGTAATGTTATCCAATTGTAAGCCCTAAAATTACAGAATTCAATTAGTTGTAGGTATTGAAAATACTTTCAAAGTTGTGTACCTACCTCCTTTATTTCATTTGCAGTCAATGCCCCTGGTAAATCTTGTTTGTTGGCCAACACCAATAATGTTGCCCCAGCTAGTCTTTCTTCTTGTAATAAAATCTCCAGCTCTTGTTTACAAGTCTCCAATCTCATTCTATCTGCACTATCAACCACCCACACCAAACCATCAGTACACTCAAAATAATTACGCCAATATGAACGTAAAGATTTCTGGCCACCGACATCCCACATGTTCAATGTGTAACCATTGTGCTCCAAAGTTTTTATATTAAATCCCAGTGTTGGTGAAATGGTATCAATGGGTTCTCCATTAAAACGTTTTAAGATTGTTGTTTTACCGGCATTATCCAAGCCTCTGCAAACAAAAAAGGAAAACAAGAAAAAACATGAAAGTGACTCACTCATCTATGACAACACTCACTCCCATTCATCAGTTAATTTTGTTATTTTAGGCAAACGACTTACAACAATAATATTCGCATTTCTTTTTCCTTTTGTCTCATTTTCTTTAAAACTGTTAAGAATCCCATTGTATTAATTTATTATTTTTTCAATTAACTATTTTAATTTATAATTTTGACAACATCTGTGTCGAATGCTGTTCGCTTTGTTTATATTTCTTATTAGAAGCAGAGTTGCCAACTCAAAGTCTTAAAATTAGATCTGGCAAAAAATCGATGGCACTATCGATAGTATCGACAAGAAGCTCCAAATTTTCCTTTATGTTCGATGACAAATCATGAGTTGAATCATGGGTGCAAGTATGGTGAAATAAGAAGGTGTTACATCAAATCATACCAAACGTCAAAATTGTTCACAATAACGTATTACTGTGAATTGCTTGTTAAGCTGAGTACACATTGCCAGTTTTGATTGACAGCTTTGTTGGTGCTTGCTAGTTTGGCCGTTCATTTTTGTCATTCATCATGCAACCACAGTTGCGCATATGCTATAAACACCTGAAATTCAGGATTTCGTGTAATCCAGTGGATTTTGGAGCGCAAGTGTAAACTTGGCATGAGAAGGTGTTACATCAAATCATGCAAAACGTCAGATTTGCTCACAATAATGCTTGTTTATACGGGTGACGTAGGGGATGGAAGATACCAAGGAACGGTCCTGACCGGTTTTAACATGGCAAAGCCCAGGATTTATCTTGGTCCCTCTTTCGTCTCAAGTGGACACTGACCTCCCCGTGGTGTCACCTGGGGAACTGCCTTTAACACCCGTTAAAGGTAGTGAGCTAACATGTGCCGCGCGTTCACCCATAAGAACGTTCAAAACTTGGGTTTGGGCGTCGGGTTAGTAACCCTCCCCTAGAAAAAACAGCCTACTATGAAACAAGTAAGAAAAGCGTTAAGTTCGGTCGGGCCGAACTTTTTATACCCTCCACCACAAATTTCAGCCATTTCGGTGGATTAATGTGGCCACTACCTTCAAAATACCGAAATTCGGAAGGTACCGTTCTATGGGGGCTATATGATGGCGTGGACCTATACCTACAAATTTCTGGGGGAAAGTTTTATACGCCTAAAGAAGACTAAATACCAAATTTCAGCCATATCGGTGTGATAATGAGGCTAAAACGTTCAAAATATCGAAAATCGGGAGATATTGTATTATGGGGGCTATATCAACACGTGGACCTATATAAACATTTTATGGTAGAAATGTTTCTTAGCCTCTGGAAACACAAAATACAAAGTTACAACCGATTCTTTGGTCAAATGGGTCTAATACATTCAAAATATATTCAAATGACGCGTACTTTATAAGGGGTCTTATGTGGGGACTATACCAAAACGTGGACCTATATAACCCATCTTTGATAGGAATGTTTTCTGGCCTCTGAAGACACAAAATACCAAATTACAACCAATTCTGTGGTCAAATGGGTCTAAAACATTCAAAATATATTAAAATGACGCGTACTTTATATGGGGCCTTATATGGGGGCTATACCAAAACGTGGACCTATATAACCCAACTTTGGTAGAAATATTTTTTGGCCTCTGGAGACACAAAGTACCAAATTACAACCAATTCGGTGGTAAAATGGGCCAAATATCTTAAAATTCCTTAAAACGACGCGTACTTTATATGGGGCCTTATATGGGGGCTATACCAAAACGTGGACCTATATAACCCAACTTTGGTAGGAATATTTTTTGGCCTCTGGAGACACAAAGTACCAAATTACAACCAATTCGGTGGTAAAATGGGCCAAATATCTTAAAAATTCAATAAAACGACGACGCGTCATTTTGTATGGGGGCTATACGAAAGCGTGGACCTACATAGCTCGCTTTCAATACCAAAAGTCCTACGTAAATATAACATATTTTCCCAAAATTTCATCAACCTACGTCAATCCGTTCGGACGCTAGAGTGATTTCCACAGACGGACAGACAGACAGACGGACGGACATGGCTATATCGATGTAGAATTGCACGCTGATCAAGAATATATATACTTTGTGGGGTCTACAATGATTATTTCGAGTAGTTACAAACGTAGTGACAAACTTAATATACCCCCATCCTATGGTGGAGGGTATAAAAACGAAAGAAAAGAAAAACAAACCCCTCTAAAGTTGACGAACCCCGCAAACGTTTTAAGGACCATGATCTGCGAATCTTCACCTGGAGTGTTCGCACTCTTTATAGAGAAGGTGCAGTCTTCGCATTGGCAGACGTACTTGAAAAGTACAAGGCCGATATTACTGCCATACAGGAAGTACGATGGATTGGGAAAGGCGTAACAACAACACCTAAAGGTGACGCACTGTATTATAGCTGCCATGACGTAAAGCATGAGTTTGGTTGTGGATTCGTAGTTAGTCGGAGACTAAAACATCTGGTATCCAGCTTCACCCCAGTGAATGAAAGACTTGCTGCAATTCGAATAAAAGCTAAATTCTTCAACATCAGCTTTATTTGCGCTCATGCTCCCACTGAAGAAAAGGACGAACAAACCAAAGATATATTTTACGAGCGCTTAGAAGAAACATATGACCGTTGCCCTGCCCATGACATTAAAATCATTCTAGGCGATTTTAATGCCAAAATTGGAAAGGAGAATATCTTTGGCCCAACAGTCGGGAAATTCAGTCTCCACAGTGAAACATCTGACAACGGTATGAGGCTGATAGACTTTGTAGCTGCAAAAAACATGGTAGTTAGCAGTACCAGATTTAATCATCTCGATATTCATAAGGGCACCTGGCTGTCTCCAGATCAGAAAACAAGAAACCAAATTGATCATGTTGTGATAGATGGAAGACATTCATCGAGCGTGTTGGATGTACGATCGTTCCGAGGCGCAAACATTGATTCGGACCACTACCTTGTTGCAGCAAAGGTACGCACCCGCTTAAACGTAGCAAACAAAGTACGAACAGACACAACACGAAAGTTAGACTGTTATGTAACTAAGTCGGAGTGTAAAGGGGAATGAGGCATACCAAGATGCTGGTATACACTTGCCATTGAAGAAATTCGGTCTAGCTCAGTGGCCACTCCTGACTAGCCATAAACAAAATTGATTCATTATCAATCACAAACAGGATGCTTTATTTCAAAACAATGATATGATGTTGTTGTTGTTGATATGGGTACCCAAGGTGTTTGTTGGGATACCATGCCCTCCCAATGGATTTTCTACAAAATCCCCAACGAGTCTGTCTCACCGATGATGATGACTCCCAAAAATTTGGCTTGGCTGACCCTTACCTTTACCTTACCTTATATTGTTCAATTAGAACCTCATGATGATTAATTTCAGAAATTCAAAACATGTTTATTTATAACTATTCGTTATAATAAGAACAATCAATAAATGCTTAGAAGTAGTCTTATAGTAAATCACTATTCAATTATTATCTAACTGATAATAAGTTTAAAATCGATTAAAACAATTCAATTTATATTCAGTTCAGAAATACATACAAAATTCAAATTTGTTTTTGCATGTCATTCCCATTCGTGCCACTGTGCACCAAAATATTCAATACTACCCTCAATTTTTTTACCTAATGAGCTCAGTGGATAAAATTATGAGGTAAATATCCAGTAAGGATAGATGGACGGAGATCAAAGTAATGGGATTGACATTATATAATTACCAGGTAAAATTATCAATTAGAACATATGCATATATATACCATATGCAGTATAAACAAAAAAAAATCGGAAATGTCCGCATCAACAACAAAAAGTATCATTTACTATTTTGGTTGACCACAGGTCAATTTAACGTCGAAAAGATTCTTAAAATTGGGTATACATATGTCTATATATGCGTATATTTTAACCGAGGTATGCGATTGATATGATTTATAAATAAAGATGATGTTTATGGATCGTAAACATAATATTCTTAAAGATCGAAATTCAATAAAAACATCCAATAAATTTGTACGGTATACGATAATCACAATCTGTCGACCTGCAACGTAGTCTCGACGTATAAAAATTTCTTAAATGCTTTTTATCAGAAGGCGCGGAGTTTTAAACGAAGTTTCCAAAGATAGGAGAAATCTGTTGTAGGTTCTTTTGTTTGCTTAAGAAAAGTCGCACTCGAAATTATTTAACCAAATAACAGAAAAAAAACTTCGAAATATCCATCCACAAGAATCACTATTGTAGGAAATAACCGTTATTGCAAAGCTTTCATGATTATCTTCATCTTCTTTTTTGCACGCGGAGACGAACCGTTACAGGTCCAACAACAACATTAATTTCTTACACACATACATACAGGGCTATGGCTATGTATGTGTGCATACAAAGTGCAATGCCAAGAGAATACTTAAAAAGAGAAAGAAATAAATAATTTGCTCTGCTGACGTCGAGGGCTGGATGTAGGAACTGGTTTCCCTTCCTGGGTTACCAGGAAGGAGCAGGATGGTTGCACCGACTATATCTGTGTGTTATATTGCGTACTTACAGTTGGAGGGTAGGCATTACCCTTAATTTGGATTAACATCTCCTCTCTAATGCAGACTGAAATTGTGTATAAAATGGCGGCAATCACAATGTTGTTAATGGATGCTTTTGTGTGAAGGTGGTTCTGTGAGTTGTGGCTTCCTTCTATTGTGTCGCAAACGGGAATGCTGGCAAAAAGTTCCAGAAAGTTCTATTTTTCGAGGTGGTTGTGGTGGCTTAATGTAACGTTAGTTACACAACGTGGATAATGGCCGACAAAAAAAATTCTAGGCTGTGGTGGCGGATTTAATTTTCCTTTTTATTGCAAATTGTTTAATTGTTCCATAAAGCGGGCTAAAACGATGGTTGGTTTTCCTCAACTAATTTGTTCGCCGTTGCACTAATTAAGCGAGGTTATCTGCCGGTGGTTGTAGTGCACGAATGCGGCAACACGTGTAATTATGAATTTCACAACTGCAATCAGGAAAAAAACACGAATTCTTTATAATTGAATTCAACAAATTTTTCTTTTCCACTAAACTCACCATTTCTTATAATTTTACCCTTACTTGGGGCTATGAAACAATTTTCCAATTGGAAATTACTTATTCGTTATGCGAATTGAGTGAGGTTGGGATTTACTTCCCAATATTCACGAATTACACTTTTTTAATTTTTTTTTTTCCTTTTCAGGGATGTTGCCGCCACCACAATTTTATTAGAATGATTGCAATTTGTCGTTGTCTTTGGTGCCTGACATTTGCAATTAGCAGTGATGCCACATCGACAAAAAAAGAAAAACAAAAATTGTGTGAAGAGGAACACACGATGACTGTGTGCTGTATTGCACACAATCACGACGTCGTATACGCAGCGGCTTACGCCGTTGTTATACAAGGTTAACATAACAAGACATCGGTAAGCTGCAATCACAACAGATAGCCACAGCATATTCCACTCAACTAGCCCAATTGCTTAATCAAAGCACTCCTCATCCCGATAACATATCAGCGCAATGGCAAAGCATTGCCCACTCCATGCAAACAGCCGCAAAATCCATACTTGGATACCAGAGACCTCCACCAAGGAATCCATGGTATGATGAGGAGTGTCGTGCTGCCACCGAAGAGAAAAATGCGACATATAAGGCTACTTTACAATCCGTAGCAACGCGTAGCGCACGAGAGAGATACCGGGAGAAAAGGAGGGAGGAGAAACGTCTTTTCCGCAGGAAAAAGAGAGAGATGGAAAAGCGGGAGTGTGAAAAAATCGAGATGTACAGGAGCCAGAATGAAGTCCGAAAATTCTACCAAAGAGTCAAGCATCAAACTGATGGCTTTGGTACAGGCACGTCCTCCTGTAGAGACCAGCAAGGTAATTTGGTAACTGATACAGATAGTGTACTCAGGATATGGAAAGAACATTTTTCAAATCTGTTGGTATCCAATAGCAGCGAAGGCGACGAAGATACCACAGTCCCAATCCCAGAAGATGGTATTGAATGTATACCGCCCAGCCAAGATGGGGTAAAGACAGCAATAAATCGGCTGAAGAATAATAGAGCAGCAGGGGCAGATGGCTTACCAGCCGAGCTGTTCAAAACCGGAGGCGACACGCTGATAAGGTGTATTCATCAGCTAGTTAGCACCATCTGACAGGAAGAACGAGTACCCGACGATTGGAACCTAAGTATCCTGTACCCCGTCCACAAGAAGGGAGATAAGACTGTATGCTCTAACTATAGGGGCATAAGTCTACTCCCTATTGCCTACAAGATCGTGTCAGGGATATTGTGCGAACGACTAAAGCCTATGGTCAACGAGATAATTGGACCATACCAATGCGGCTTTAGACCTGGCAAGTCCACCATTGACCGGATATTTACCCTGCGGCAAATCCTAGAGAAGACCCAAGAGATGCAGATCGACACCTACCACCTTTTTGTCGATTATAAAGCAGCCTTCGACAGCCCGCTGCGTTCAAAGGTATTCCAAGCCATGTCTGAATTTGGTACTCCCGCAAAGCTCATCCGGCTTTGTAAAATGACTTTAACTGACACGAGGTCCTCAGTTAAAATAGGAAAGAACCTCTCCGAAGAGTTTGGTACCAAAAGAGGTTTCAGACAAGGAGACAGCCTTTCGTGTGACCTCTTCAACATCCTGCTAGAAAAGGTTATACGAGAGGCAAACGTCAAAAGAAGTGGCACAATCTACACCAATAGTCACATGTTACTTGCTTATGCTGATGATATAGACATCATGGGCCGATCAGTAAAAGAAGTAACTGATACCTTTATAAAGGTCGAAGGAGAATCTGCTAAAGTGGGTCTGGCGGTAAACGGTGAGAAGACCAAGTTGATGGTGTCGACGCGCAATGCGTCCATTGAGCTCGGACCGACTGTGGAAGTTGGTTCCTATAATATTGAGGTAGTAAAATACTTCGTCTACCTCGGCACCTCCGTAAACACAACAAACGACATCAGTTGTGAAATAAAAAGAAGAATTGTATTGGCCAACAGATGCTACTTTGGTTTAAGTAAGCAGTTTAAAAACAAAGCCACATCTCGTCAAACAAAAATAACGCTCTACAAAACACTGATACTACCCGTGCTGATGTATGGCTCCGAAGCCTGGGTACTTGCGGAAGCAGACATGGCAGTGCTTGGTGTGTTTGAGAGAAAAATTCTTCGAAAGATCTACGGACCAATCTGCGTTGACGGTGAATATCGACGTCGCATGAACCACGAGCTGTATCTGCTATACAACGACATCAATATAGTTAAACGTATCGAGATGCAGCGATTGCGTTGGCTAGGCCATATCATAAGAATGAGCGATGATGAACCCGCTAAAAAGGCGTATGAATACATGCCACATGGCGGTGCACGCAGAATTGGCAGGCCAAGGAATAGATGGCGCAAACAAGTGGATGATGAGATGAAAAGGCGCGGTATTTCAGAGTGCAAAGCAACAAATAGAGAGGAATGGAGATCTCTTCTTAGTTCGGCCTATAGAACAAGTGTTCTGTAATGGGCCAGCTAAGTAAGTAAGCATGGTACAAATACACAGGTAGCCGCATCGGCAATTGTTGGTAACATGAGGTGTCAAAATTTGACGTCAATTCAATGCACTTGACACATTATGTTACCATCAGCTGGCATGATAATGCTACCTGTATTATTGTACCATGTAAGTAACTCTTGTGCCAGACACTGAAAATAATACATGAAAATATTTTAGCTTTTAGGAGAGAGCGGAGGTGAAGGAGCTCCCTTTCTCCCTTCTTACCCATAAGCTCAAAACATTTTCATGAAAATTTTCATAGTCTGACACAGACTATGTAAGTAATGCTTGTTTACATTAGTTGTGTTCCTTTACTTACCTGAGGTTAGCATTTTTACCATTTGTTACGATTTTTGCTACTTTTCATGGTATAATAAAGTAGAGGTAGGCCCGGTATGAAAATACAACCCTGTAGCCATGGCTTAAAACGTCAAATGACATTGAGCAATAATAAAGGTAGATGCATGGTACGATAAAGTGGTGGTAGGCCAGGTGCAGCCATGGCTTAAAACGTCAAATGGCATGGTACAATAATAATGGTAGATGTACCTGCATAGATATCCCGTATTAAAAACATATGGAACTTAGAGCTTCACTTTTTATATGTTAAAAGTGCCATATAGTGTAAAAACATTTCTTTAGCAAGGCTTCAGAATATTCTTGTTGGAAAAGTGTTCCAAAAATAGCAAAAGTTCTTCCCAAACTTATGACAGTGAAAAAATGTCATTCACTTATTTTCTACTTGGTCTAGGTCCACTAGAGTAAATTTCATTAAAAAGTTTCATGAAATTAGGCGTTCTTAGGTCGAATTCCCTACTACAACAATTTTATGATTTTGCTCTACAATGGAACTCGATCTAGAAACGCATAATTTCATGAAGTTTTTTCAATGAAATTACTCTAGTGTGGACCGGGACTTGACAAGTTTGGCTAATCTGACATCGTGATTGCTGGTATCCGATTTGCAGATAAATGTCAGCAGTATTTTTACAAAAATTTTAGTTTTTACATTCCCGTACTTTTGGAACAAATTTTAATTAATATAAATATTTGATAAATTGTTCATTCGTAAGTTTTGCAAAAAAAATTAACAATTTTATTATGGCACGCGAATACACATTTTTTGTCCTTGTTTTCAATTTTAAGATATAGTGTTACAGCAGAAGTTTTTTGTTGGAACAATTCAGCGATACATCTACCTTTATGATTGCATAATGTCAAAAACAGTACAAAATGTCAACCCTGCTTTTGACAGATTAGGCCATTAAAAGAAAAAAATTGCAATCAGCTCTTAGCTGTGGCCTACCTTTAATTTATTCTACCATGGTTAGGTGTATATGCACAGTTACAGCCCGTTTCTGTATGTCGAAAGAAGAATGTGTGCGAAAGAAACACGTCCAAACTCTTGTGTGTTTCTCAAATTTGTTTTTTGTTTTGAAGCAAAAGCAAAGGTAAAATTATTTCGAAAACTAAAGTTCGGTCGTGTTTCATTCGCACACATTCTTCTTTTGACATACAGAAACTGGCTGTTAGTCAGTTTTACAAAAAACATGTTAAATTTAGAACTTCACTGTTTTAAAAGTACCAAATATAGTAAAAATAAAAATCACTTCAGTTATAGGCCGTTTATATATAACAAGGTTAACCCAGTCATTTCCATTGTATATACTTCAAACAAATCCTCATAAAGAAGGTTAAAACTATAATATAAACGCCGTATTATGCTCTAGAATATTATTGCTACATAAGTGTTCCAAAAATAGCCATGCTACTGTTGCTATTAAAAAAGTAAAGGAACAAAGTTTTTACTTCAGATACCATCATGGTACAATAATACAGGTAGCATTATCATGCCAGCTGATGGTAACATAATGGGTCAATTGAATTGATGTCAATTTTTGACATCTTATGTTGCCAACAATTGCCGATGCGGCTACCTGTGTATTTGTACCATGGATTCCATAATAATTGGCCTGTTCCATAACTTTTGAAAATGGCAAAAGCGGCAAAAGTAGTAAAAGTTGTAAAAAGTGGTAAAACTTGAAGATTCTTGCACGTAAAGGAACAGAGCTCATATGGGAGCAGTTTACAACTTTTACTACTTTTGCCGGTCTTACCCAATGATTACACATGCAAGTAACTTACAGACAGTTGTGTATACATATTATAGTCGAAACTTCAATTTTTTCGAACTGACACTTGCATGTGTAGACGTTCGGAAAAAAATTGAAGTTACTTTCAAAGCACTTACATTGATTACTGACAAGAAAATTTTGTCGGCAGTGAGGTTGTTAGTTGGTGTGGCAATGAATATGTGTGAGTGTATTTGTGTTTTTCGAACTGCCACTTGCATGTGTAAACGGGGGGTTACAATTTTCAAAAGTAAAGGATCAAACCAATATATGGTCTGTTCCTTTACTTTTAAAAATGGTAACAGTGGCAGAAAATGGTAAAAGTGGTAAACTGCTATCATATAAATTGTATGCTATTAAAAGTAAGGGAACACTTTGCAGGTTAAAAATGGTAACCTCAGGTAAGTAAAGGAACACAGCTATATATAGCTAATTTTTACTATTTTTCCGATAATAGCTTTGTTCCTTTACTTTTTTAATGGTAAGGGTGGTAAAAGAGAAAAGTGTCAAAATTGCTCAAAATTTCTCTCTCATGAACATTTTTACCAGAAAAGTAAAGGAACGAAAAAATGGTTAGATCTGGCAGCAATGTCAAAAAGAAACATAAAAAATCAATTTTCGTCTTTTATTTCACAGTTTTTAATTAATTTTGTTAGCGTTCGACTTTTTCTTCTGTTTTTTGTCCATTTTCTTTATCGTTGTGAAATAATCTTCAAACAAAAGTCGAAAAATCAGTTCTTCAATTTTTTACCTGCAGAAATTTTCCTGGTAGCCTGTGGTAGAAGAGAAAGCCATTTTCGAGAGTGGTCTCGCTCTCTTAAAAATTGCTTCCAGTTTTGCCAATTTTCGCGGTTAAGGAACGCTTTGCAGGTTAAAAATGGTAACAATTGTAAAAATGGTAACCTCAGGTAAGTAAAGGAACACAGCTAATATAAAGGAAAAAATTGGTCTGTTCCTTTACTTATTGTATGGTGTCTGAAGTAAAGGAACACTTTTCGAGTAAAAAGTGGTAAAACTTGAAGATTCTTGAACGTAAAGGAACAGAGCTAATAGCACGGTTACACTACAGCTTTTTGCCGGGTTAACCCACTTCATGAGGATTTATTGCTTAATCTGGTCAAATCTGACCAGATTTGCCATACAAAAATTAAATCCTCTCACGACTGGGTTTATTTTAAATCCGGCACAAATCCACCAAAAATACAGTGTTGTATTCGGTTTTTGTGCAAAAAAATCCAACTCTTCTCAAAAAGTAAGATAATATAAGTTATTGGCCATGTTGGCTTTTTTATATTACAATTGATGAATAAATGAAATGAATGGTCTGTTCCTTTACTTTTGAAAATGGTAAAACCGGCAAAAGTAGCAAAAGTTGTGAACTGCTGTCATATGAATTGTATGGTGTCAGAAGTAAAGGAACGCTTTTCGAGCAAAAAGTGGTAAAACTTGAAGATTCTTGCACGTAAAGGAACAGAGCTGAAATGAAATGAAAGTACCAAAAGTTGCAACTGTTTTTGCAACAGAGTTAAGCGCTCGGCACATACGATGCGTTGTGCGTTGCGTTACAACAACCACATGAAAAAAGTGTAAGTGAAGCCAAGTTTTTTGAAAAACAACAATATGGCTTACGCATTAAAGTTAAAAACTTGGCATCACTTACACATTTTTCATGTGGTTGTTGTAGCGCGACGCACAACGCACCGTATGTGCCGAGCGCTTTAGTCGTGTTTTACACGTATACGATTGGTCACATGAGATTTTATGGAGTTAATAAATCTAATAGCCCGTTTAGACTAGTCATTTTAAATTGACTCGATTTCTAAATCCAACTTTCAAATCCTAGTTGTTTAGACTAGTCTAAAATGATATAAGATGCCAGTCAGCTGATCTTTGTTTACGTATACATAAGCGAATTTGCAAACAGAATTGCTTGAAAATTAAAAATGGAATGGAATACTGCACAAAATAATCTGACAAATTGCTATTTAATATGTTGTTTACAATTTATATTAAATTAAAGCTACATCCATTTTATTTTTATTTAATATTTTTTTATTTTTTTCCGCTTCTGCTTGTTTTTGTGTGTTTGTGTTTACAGTTATTTGAAAAATGTAAATAATAGGGTTATGACTTTTTTACAACCTCATATCCCTGTGTCATATTTTGATGAGCTTTTGCTTAAGATTAGATAAAATTTTAATTGCAATGTTATTCGATAGAAAAAAGCTCACGCACAAAAAGTTTTTATAGATGAGCTTTTTGGAAAAAATTCTCAAAAAAATAAAAATTATTTTAGTCATTAATAGGCAAAACGTCATTTATTCGTGCAACAGGAAAAACATTTGGTGCAACATTTTTTCCATTTCATAGGATTTCCCAAAAAAAATTTCAAAGTAGTTTGTGCGTGACCTTTTTTATTAATTAAATGGAATGAACGTTGTTATTTTTGGCTTTAGTAGGCAAAAGTTCGTTTACTCTCGCTACAGGAAATCATTTTTGAGAAAAAAGGTCAAAAAGTCATAACCCTAGTAAATAATCGACACATGAACATAGTTGCCAATGTTGGTACAGACTGCAATAGTTGCATTTTTAGGAGCAAAAAAGCAGTGTTGCATATAAAAAATATTTCGATTTAACATTTGATTTAAAACAAATCCAAGTTTTGAGTTGATTTAATTTTGAATGGTAAATCAGGGGGGATTTGGTATGCCCTTAATCATCGTATAAGAGTATAGTCTAAACGGGCTATAAAGTTATTTGAAAATCATAAAATTATTTATTTTTTTACATTAGACACTTTTTAGCAAAAAGTACGCTTGATACCATGATACAAAAATGTATCCCCGTGTGTAAAATATACCAATTTGTATGTATACGTAAACAAACTGTTGCGTGGCTTATCAAATTAATTTTTTTTTCTTCTCGTTAGGAAAAATATAAACGAAATCCTCAACACTTTTTTTTTTGCACGTCTACACTCTAGCAGCCACAGATTTCAAAATGAACCCGGAAACGGCTAGTAGCTTGTCTGGAGGTAAAAAGATAATGCCAAGTTCAGGGTTGTATTTGAAATCACCGACTTTATGATAGACGGGCGACAAAAAATACAACTCTGCTTCAGGATGGGGTTTAGTAGTATAGGTGCCAAAGAAAAACAAATAAATTTTGAGAAAAATATGAAAAATCTAGGAAAAGAGGGAAAATGCGCGTCCCCCTAGGTCGTATAAAAGCAGCAAAATCAAGAAAAAAAGAATTCATTTGGATTTTGGTGCGAGAAAAGTAAAGCCCGTTTACACCTGTATTTGAAATAACCTAGATAAAAAAGTACACTTTTATTGTGACGGATATTTTTTTTATTGAAGATTGGAGCAAACGTGTGTTTTAATGTACATGTTTTGTGTGATAAATCAAAGAAGTAAGTTGAGTGAAAGCCAGTATTATTTTTATGTGGATGTTGACCGGGTTTCTATTTATTTTAAGTAATCGCCAACATCGCAAAAAGACCACGATCGTCGGCCTCTTCAACAAACATCGTAGAGGGGGTCGTCAGTAAATTATCCTGTGCTACAATTTTTATCACTGCTGGGAATTTGTTCATGACGGGAACCAATAGTGGGGAATCCCATATAAATCCTGGTGAGAAGATCCCATAAAAATTTTGGTACGACCGCAATATTTTTATCCTTGACGCCAGTGCTGATGTAGTTAATCGCCAAAACAAAAGAGCCCCTGGAAAGAGATAAAAAAGATCACAGACATAAACTTTTATGAAGACAGGTAAAACAAAAAAGAAAAAAAAATGATTAATTTACCCATCTGATTTGTATGAAATATTATGTTCGTGAACCCAATATAAAAGAAAAACTGAAAAGAAAAAAAAAACAAGAAAATTCGTTAGTGAAATGTATTTATAAAGAAACAGGCCATGGTATAAGTAAAGAGGTAGATTTAAATGAAAAAAATTTATAGAACCCTTGTTTTTCTTGAATTCCTAAAACTTCAAAATGCATTTTTTGAGCATTTTATAAAAAACGCGAAAAATGTATGAAGAGTTAAGTTTTCTCCACATAATCGAGTTGTGAATATGATAAACTGATTGTTTCATTGCAAATCTCATCAATTTCTTCCATACAAATGTTCTAAAAACAATTTTAAAAATCATTGAATTCGATTGTTTTTAAAATTGTTTGGCATATTATTCAAACACCACACACACACATACACAGTTTGTTTATATTGTTTTGAAGTTTTAGGCATACTCGAATGAAAAAATTTAAATTGACATAAAGCTTTGGCTAACCTTTCTTATTAAACTATGAAACAGGCACCACAATCCTAAATACCAGACTACTACGGCGTTTATATTATAGTTTTTTGCAGGGTTAACCTCCTTTATGAGGATTTATTTGAAGTATACACAATGGGAATGACATTTCAAACCCAGACCCACTGGGTTAACCCGGTTATATGTAAACGGCCTATAACCTAAATTTATATACTCGAGACTTTATTTTATTTACTTTATTATCATTTATTTTATTATCTAAGTAATATTAAATTTTTTCATAGCTAATTTAACTTGTAATTTTTTTTGTATTGTGAGGATTATTAACAACCGAAAGTTCCTTACGGTGAGAGTAGGGTTACCCTAATTACTGAGAGTGTTGGTTTTGTTATTTGGAGGATGTTGATCATCCTGTAGGACAATAAGCGAAAGTCCGTATCCCTTCTAAGAAAGCTCTTTTAGGCAGGCGTTAAAGAAAAGTTAATATATCCTATAAGGCTATTGGGGAATAACTCTGAGTAAGAAGAAGGTTATCCGAGTCAGTGGCTCACAACAACAAAATTTAGAATCGGTGTTAGTGGTCCATAATTTTTGGATATCAATGTTTGTATGTTTTAATTTAAGAAAAAATGATAACTTTAATAAACAATGATTTTTATGTTTGATTTGATATAAACAAAAAATGATTTGCTAGATTATTAATGAGAGAGGGAAGTAGGGAGGTATGTTAATGTAAGGTAAGTGTAGGTGGAGTAAGGGGCCCTTAAAATGAATGATACCCGGAACCAAGGGTCAAGGTTGGGTGGGCAGAGTGGGGGAACAAACCCAGCAAGTTCCCTGGTCACATGTGTGTGTAGTGTTTGTGTTGTATTTGTGTATGTTTCTTTTGTTAGATCCCCCTTTTAATTGTGCATCCCCGTGTGCTTGGTGGTAGGGTTGGAACCGACCCTGGGAAGAGTTGGAAGAGCTATGCAGGCCACCACCAGAGCAGGTTTAGAGGCGGTATGTAACAAAACATCAGCTGAAAGTTTATATCCTCGAAAAGCAAAGTGTAACCAGCAAAGATTAACCCACTGGATCTATTAAACCCAGTGGGTTAACCTTCAACAGTGTAACCGGGGTATAAAGCTATTGTAGTACACAATAGTAGATTCTTGAGGGCGAAACCTACAGCTCTGCGTGTTGCGTGTGCGTTCAAAAGTACAAAAACAAAATACATGTATTTCAAATTGAAAACAACAACAAATACACGTATTTTGTGTTTGTGCGCAACACGCAGAGCTGAAGGTTTTGGAACAGACTAAATGACAAACCAAACCTTAACGCTTTTCAAAAAGGTTGCATAGTTTTACAGTTTTTTTCTCACAAAAAAATACAACTCTGTTCTCCAAAAACTGTCAAAATTTCTGACAACTTCTCCAACGATTTCCAATGTGAATTTTTTGCTAGTTCTCAGCAGCCGACGAATAATTTTCCTTGCAATAAGCAATCCTCTAGTGAAATACAAAACATAAAAATGAACTTTTCCAGAGTAAGTTTTCCGAAAAGAGTACCAAATGGTGGAATGTAATATTATCCATGTTTCATTAAAACCTGATGGAAAAAGTTCGTATATTTTTCCAAATTTTTTGGAACATTGGATAACATTACGTAAGATAGGTTATATTTTGAGTAGAAATCTATATTAAAAATACTTTTTTATTATTCCTGCTCTCTTTTTTTAGGTCATTGTTCGCAGCCTCACCACATCCGGTGCTCAACGCGCTGTTGCCAAAGGAGAAGTAGAAAAGGGCTACTTTGAACTCAAGAAAGTCCAAGAACATTTCCAAAAGAAGGATGGCAAACCTGTGTTCTTGAAGGGTTCCACATTTGATCAAGTTTTGTACCGTGTCACCGTTGCCCTTGCTTTGGTCGGTGTTGGCGGTATGGGCAAGTTGTTCTATGATTTGTCCGTCCCCAAATCTGAATAAATGCTGTTTTATGTATTTAAACACAACCAAAACAAATGTTAGTGTAAGAACCTTTGTCATCCTACTACCACACTTGTAGCCTCCCACTTCTTGTATTTCTGTGTTAAAAAGCATTTGTAAGTAAAATGTTGGTGATTTTTTACAATATTATCGCCTGGGTTAATGACGGAATATTTTGTTTTGTTTCTTTCAGAAATCCCCTGGACAACTTTTGTACCATGTTAATTGTTTCTCAATGGTATCCTAATGATATTTAAACATTCTTTCAAAAGCATTTTAAAACTAGCATAGAAATATATGAGTGTTAAGCTATAAAGGAAATCCGCTTTTTTGTTTTATTTCTTAATAACTTGGAAATTGTTGGAATCTGTTTCCCCCCCAAAACAAGTTTAACAGTCTTGATGCAATATTGGTTTGCAAACCAATTCCAATATGTAGTAGAGCCATGGTCTTTGTGGCCCTCAAAATTCACAAGCCACACTGCAGAGAAAAATACAAGGGGTTATTCTGAATGAAAACTCTGTTAGCGGCGCAATATGTGGAAAAATATTCCTTTCGAGAACAAACGATTTGAACACACGAAATTTTATTTGGGAATGAAAAAATATTTTCACATTGACAATACTTGATTGATATAAAATAATATAATGAAAATTACAAACTAAGTCGATTGAATCTCTAACAAACTCCCCGCGAGTTTTGTCTTTCCGCCATTTCAACTTAAAGGAGAAGGGGAATTTACCTTCAGAATAACCTTTCAATAACACTTTCAGCATTTTACAAGGTGGCTATGAAATCGATGGATAAACTTCCATTATAGGAAAGACAATAAGCTTCTAGCCGATTATTTGATAAGGGGTTGATTGAATAGAGTGGAATAGGCGACAAAGAACCACATTACTATGGAATGGGCACCGATATCGAAGCAAGTTAGAACACTTAAAGAGACCAGGACAGACTTACACCAAAGAAGGCGGGGAAAAGACTGAGGTATACCCAACATTCATTGGCCAAACTGTTCACCAGATCACCACAAGTGGTACCATGTAATTCAGATGATTCGAGGGCCGTATCCCGTAATTCTATAAGTTTATTCTACAAAAGTAAGATTTCCTCCCCATAGCCATTTTTCTCCATCAAAGCAGCTGATATTAGAATGGCGGTAGATGAGACCACTGGTCATTGAGGCATACGACCCATGGCTAATAGACTTCCAAAACCCTTTGCTAATATAAAACATGTAATTAAATATTATTATTTTTAGTTCTTTATATTTATTTTTTATAAAATTAAAGATTACGACGCGAATTTAATGGAGATAGGGATTTTTAAATGATAATATTATAAACACTATGGTTTTGTAACTGCTCACATTTAATTAAGCATAATAGTTCAAATTTGCTTTCTTCTTAGCCTGCACCTCCATAATAGCATCCATAAAGTCTTCATGTGTCACTTGTGTTGCAGAACGTCTCAATGCAATCATACCAGCCTCCACACAAACTGCTTTACATTGTGCTCCATTGAAATCGTCTGTGGAACGTGACAATTCTTCGAAGTTTACATCGCTGCTAACATTCATTTTACGCGAATGAATTTGCATAATACGAGCACGAGCTTCTTCGTTGGGATGAGGGAATTCAATTTTACGATCTAAACGTCCTGAACGCAGCAGAGCAGGATCCAAAATATCAACACGATTTGTAGCTGCGATAACTTTAATATCAGCTGTAGAACTGAAACCATCTAATTGATTGAGAAGCTCCAACATGGTACGTTGTACCTCACGATCACCAGCCTTTTCCGAGTCGAAACGTTTTGTACCAATAGCATCCAATTCATCAATGAAAATAATGGCCGGAGCTTTCTCTTTAGCCAAAGCAAATGCATCACGTACCAATTTTGCACCATCACCAATAAACATTTGTACCAATTGTGGACCAGCCAACTTTAAGAAAGTGGATTTTGTTTGGGCAGCACAAGCACGAGCCAACAGAGTCTTGCCAGTACCGGGAGGACCATATAAGAGAACACCTTTTGGAGGTTGAATACCCAAATTTTTGAATTTATCCTTGTGTGTCATGGGTAGTACAACGGCTTCAATTAGTTCTTGGATTTGTTTGTCCAAACCACCAATGTCGGAATATTGTTCGGTGGGACGTTCATCGACTTCCATAGCTTTGACACGAGCATCATATTCAGCGGGTAATGTTTCCAAAATCAAATATGAATCCTTGTTGACACCCACCAAATCGCCGGGTTTCAATTTCTCTGCATCTACCAAGCCAATAACAGGCAAAAAGTAGGCTTGGCGAGTAGATGTTTTTATGACAGCACATTTGCCTTTGCGTTGATTATCCAAAACTTGTACAGCTCCATCATCTTCATCTTCTTGGGCTTCCATATCCAAGAGTTCAATAACATTTGAAACTAAATAGGGAAGCGTCTTGTTTACCTTCAATGGAAGAGGTACATTAGCAACAAAGGTAAACTACTGAACAAACACACATACCTTAATTTTTTCGGTATTATCCTTAATTTTATCATTTTGGGCTTGTATCTCATGGGTAATACGCATAACCTCACTCTTCATTATTTTAATTTCATTATCCATCAAACGAGTCCTATTAACAATCTCTTCAGTGGACATACGCATCACTTCCTCACCCAGTTCTTCGCCATCTTCCCAAATTGACTTGTCTTCCAACGTTGCTGCCATTGTAGTGCTGCGGAATATTTATTTACAATTTAGATATTGCTGATAACAAATAAAAACGTAGTTTTATTAATATTAAGCTTTTATTTAATAGGTTCTTTTGGAAACAAAAATAATTTTTGCTCACTTTACCGATGACTTGTAAATTTGTGTTTTCAGGCAATTTGACAGATGCGGTTAATGAGAAAAAAAAAAACAATTTGCAAATCATACAGGGTTGTGTTTAGTTTGGCAAATCATCATTATGTGTTATCATTTCAGTATGAATATATTCGTTGCAGAGCATTGCCAGACACAAAGCCCCTGAACGGAGTTTTTAGAAGATTTTATTTATGCTTTGTTACGAAATACGTATCAACTCATATATTTTCATTAGCTATCTCCTCCCTTTCTCATGGAACCGAGTGACGGAGTGAAGTGAAAGAAGAATGTGAAATATCTTCTATCCACCGTGCTTATATCTCTTTACGAAAAAAAGTTGCCAGCCAGGAAAAGAGAGTTGCCTGTTTATTTGTTTATATCGGACAACAGCTGATTCATTGGCGCCAAAAACAATACATTTTGCAAAAATTGTTTGTTTGGTGTCATTGGTGTAATTTCATCGTTAATTTTTCATTTTTAATACCTTTTAAGTTTAACAAACAAAAAGATTTGTAAAAAAACTGAACATATAAGTTGTTATCTGTGTTAAACACAATTTATTTATATTCTACAACAAATGTTAATGAAATAAGCGAAGTACAACAAAATAATGGAGCCAAGTGGCGGAAAGAAAGTCCTTCAGAATACTGGCAAATATGTGGCTGAAACAAGAACAGAGGGGTAAGATACACTGCTTATTGAAATCTGATTATGTTTCTATTGAAATATTTCTTTACTCCAGAGATGATTTCTATAATGAAGCTGGTTACCGACAATCTCGGGAAAATGATAAAATCGATTCAAAATATGGATTTGATCGTGTCAAAGATGGATTGGAAAGGACTGGATATTTGATTAACATGCATACGGTATGTATGTAGGTGGAAAGGGGTTTCAAATTTGAGGGAATTTTGGATAACAAACATCACCAAGCAATTGAATTTTGCTCAAAAATTAATTCTCATAACGCATAAAGTAATATGCACTTTAAAATAGGCGTGTTGGTAGGATGAGTTAAAATCATGTGTTAGTCCATATCTACATTAGCTACTTAGCTGGAACAAAACTTACTTATTTTACAAATACTAATACCCCGTTTATATATAACCGGATTTAACAAACCGACTGGGTTTTAAATGTCAATTCCATTGCTTATATTTCAAACAAATCCCTATAAAGATGGTTAACCCTGCAAAAAGCTCTAATATAAACAGCATATAATTCCTTTATTTTGCATGTTTTTAACTTCTAGACTGAAATATTAGATGAAGATCGACGATTGGTGGCTGCCTTAGATTTATTCTTCATTCAAATGGATGGTTCACGTTTCAAGTGTACTGTGGCCTATAAACCATATCTACTGGTGAAACCTGATGAGAAACAAGCATTGGAGTTGGCTAGATTTTTAAGTCGCAAATATTCTGGTCAGTTAGCTGGCGTGGAACATATATACAAAGAGGATTTAGATTTACCAAATCATTTAGCTGGCATCAAACAACAATATTTAAAATTATCATTTCTCAATCAAACGGCTATGACCAAGGTGCGACGTGAGATTATGGCCGCCGTACGCAAAAACACCGAGCGTGAAAAATCCAATACATTTTATTTACAAATGTTGGCAAATTCACTGGCAGCAAATGCTTCCAATGATGCAGATGGTACAAAAAAGCAACTCGATTATATGGATTGCATTAAGGAGTTGCGCGAACATGACGTCCCCTATCATGTACGTGTCTCTATTGATTTGAAAATATTTTGTGGACAATGGTATAATATTCGGTGTCGTAGTGGTGGCTTGGAGCTGCCCATAATAACATGTCGTCCTGATATATTAGAACGTCCTGAACCGGTGGTATTGGCTTTCGATATAGAAACAACAAAATTGCCATTGAAATTTCCCGATGCTCAAACAGATCAAATAATGATGATATCCTATATGATTGATGGTCAGGGATATTTGATTACAAATCGTGAAATTATCTCCTCTGATGTTGATGATTTCGAATATACTCCAAAACCGGAATTTGAGGGAAATTTTATTGTCTTCAATGAAGAAAATGAAATGCAGTTAATTCAGAAATTCTTTGATCACATAATGGAGGTGCGGCCACATATTGTTGTCACATACAACGGTGATTTTTTCGATTGGCCATTTGTTGAAACAAGAGCTGCTGTTTATGATTTGGATATGAAGCAAGAAATTGGATTTTCAAAATCTAGAGATGGAAATTATTTGTGCAGACCCTCAATTCACATGGATTGTCTATGTTGGGTAAGTTATCTGTGAATGTGTTTGAATTTTGAAATGGAATTTTGTAAAAAAAAGATTCAAGTTTTGTGGAGCATATTCCCCGCTTTGGCTTAAGTGTTGTTTAGCTGCATTGATTTGATGTGTTCCTACTGATGGGCATTGGATGCAGTTTACAATATTACAGTGCTTCGTTGGGAAATACCAAATTTCACATATACACTTTGACTTAGTTTTTTTAGGATATGGATTTAAAACAAAATACCCTTTCACGATAGCGTTGTTTCGATAGCGTTGTTTTGTAGGCTCCTAAAAGCATTGACGATTTCATCATTAAACAAACATATCTTTCTTTTAAGGTAAAACGTGATTCATATCTCCCGGTTGGTTCACAAGGTCTGAAAGCTGTGGCAAAAGCTAAATTACGTTATGATCCTGTTGAATTGGATCCTGAAGATATGTGCAAAATTTCTGTTGAACAACCACAGGTACTCTCAAACTATTCCGTATCAGATGCAGTGGCCACATATTACCTCTATATGAAATATGTCCATCCCTTCATATTTGCCTTGAATACTATTATTCCCATGGAACCTGATGAAATTTTACGTAAAGGGTCTGGTACTCTTTGCGAAACACTACTCATGGTACAGGCCTACCATGCCAACATTGTATATCCCAACAAACAACAAAGTGAATTGAATAAATTGTCTAATGAAGGTCATGTTTTGGATTCGGAAACATATGTTGGTGGCCATGTGGAGGCTTTGGAATCGGGAGTATTTCGTGCTGATATACCATGTCGTTTTCGTTTAGATCCAAATATGGTCCAGACGCTGATAGGAAATGTTGATCGTGTCCTTAAACATGCCATAGAAGTGGAAGAGGGTATACCTTTGGATAAGGTGACCAATTTAGATGATGTCCATAAGGAGATTTGCCAAGCGTTGCAAGGGCTGCATGATATACCAAATCGTTTGGAACAACCGGTTATTTACCATTTGGATGTGGGTGCTATGTATCCCAATATTATTTTAACCAATCGTTTACAACCTTCGGCTATGGTTAGCGATACAGATTGTGCGGCGTGTGATTTCAATAAACCTGGGGTGAGATGTAAGAGGGTAATGGATTGGTTGTGGCGTGGTGAAATGTTGCCCGCCTCACGTAATGAGTTTCAACGTATCCAACAACAATTGGAGACGGAAAAATTTCCTCCGCTATTTCCCGGTGGACCCACCCGAGCTTTCCATGAACTTTCAAAAGAAGATCAAGCGGCATATGAGAAGAAACGTTTGGCCGACTACTGCCGCAAGGCCTATAAGAAAACAAAAATTACCAAACTGGAAACTAGAACTGCCACCATATGCCAAAAGGAAAACAGTTTCTATGTTGACACAGTGAGAGCTTTTCGTGATCGTCGTTATGAATATAAAGGCCTGACTAAAGTAGCCAAGGCTGCGGTGAGTGCTGCCCTTGCCTCCGGCGATGCTTCCGAGATTAAGGCCGCCAAGGGTCGTGAGGTATTGTATGATTCCCTACAATTAGCCCATAAATGTATTTTGAATTCCTTCTACGGTTATGTAATGCGTCGCGGTGCCAGATGGCACTCCATGCCTATGGCGGGTATTGTGTGTCTAACTGGTTCGAACATTATTACCAAAGCCAGAGAAATTATAGAACGTGTCGGCCGACCTTTGGAATTGGATACTGATGGTATTTGGTGTATTCTCCCAGGTTCTTTTCCCCAAGAATTTACCGTGCTAACAACCCACGAAAAGAAAAAGAAAATCAATATCTCCTATCCCAATGCTGTACTCAACACAATGGTCAAAGATCACTTTACCAATGACCAGTATCATGAATTGGTAAAGAAAAGAGATGAGGGTTCTTCCGAGCCACCAGAATATACCATAAGAGAGGAGAATTCTATATTCTTTGAGGTTGATGGTCCATATTTGGCTATGGTACTGCCCGCCTCCAAGGAGGAAGGTAAAAAACTAAAGAAACGGTATGCCGTATTCAATTTTGACGGATCTCTGGCGGAATTGAAGGGATTTGAAGTAAAACGTCGTGGTGAGTTGCAGTTGATTAAAAATTTCCAAAGTTCAGTATTTGAAGCTTTCCTGGCTGGTAGCACCTTGGAGGAATGCTATGCTTCTGTGGCTAAAGTTGCTGATTATTGGTTAGATGTGTTGTATAGTCGTGGTTCCAACTTACCCGATTCAGAATTGTTTGAATTAATTGCCGAAAACAAATCCATGTCAAAGAAATTGGAAGAATATGGTGACCAAAAGAGTACCTCTATATCAACCGCCAAACGCTTGGCTGAGTTTTTGGGTGAACAAATGGTAAAAGATGCCGGGTTGGCTTGTAAATATATTATCTCCCGTAAGCCCGAAGGTGCTCCCGTAACCGAAAGAGCCATTCCCTTGGCAATTTTCCAATCCGAACCCAGTGTAAGGAGGCATCATCTGCGTCGTTGGTTGAAGGACAATACCATGGGTGATTCTGATATAAGAGATGTTTTAGATTGGAATTATTATATAGAACGTTTGGGTGGTGCGATTCAAAAGATTATTACCATTCCAGCGGCATTGCAAGGTTTACCAAACCCCGTACCCAGAGTACAACATCCCGATTGGCTGCACAAGAAAATATCGGAGAAAAATGATGTGTTTAAGCAACGACGCATTAATGAAATGTTTACCAGTAGACCGAAACCCAAACCAGCACTGCCGTCATCCAGCAATGATAGTGACGCTAAAAATGTGGATATAGCCGATATGGAGGATTTGGCGGGATGTGAGGACAATTCTGATGGCCGGCCAAGAGTTACAAAGCGTCGAAGAAATAACTCTGATGATGGGGATGGTGATGAAAATGTCCAACCGGAAGCATCTTCATGGCGTCAAGCATTGGGTGCGCCACCACCTATTGGAACAACACGCAAGGAAATTGTGGAGTGGGTTAAATTTCAGAAACGTAAATGGGAATGGCAGTTGGAGCGACGTCAGCGTTATAAGCAACAAAATAAACGTATGCGCAACGATGATTCCAATGCCACCCATGATCCCTCAAATGCATCCAAAGGTGCCACATCAACAGCAACATTGGGTGGTTTCCTGCGACGAGCTCAAAGAACCCTGCTCGATCAAGTGTGGCAAATATTGCAAATTGTTCCCGTCGATGATTTGGGTCACTTCACGGTATGGGCAATGATTGGTGAAGAGCTGCATAGGATCAAGCTAACGGTGCCGCGCATATTTTATGTCAATCAAAGGAGTCTTGCCCCACCCGAAGAGGGGCAAATGTGGAAAAAGGTAAATCGAGTCCTACCACGTTCCCGACCTGTTTACAACTTATATAGATACAGTGTTCCCGAGCAGGTGTTCAAAGACAATTGCCTTGGAATGCTGGCCGATTTAGCCACACCTGACATAGAAGGTATCTATGAGACTCAAATGTCTTTGGAATTTAGGGCCCTTATGGATATGGGCTGCCTTTGTGCTGTACAACGAGAAGAAGCACGACGTTTGGCAAGCTTGGCTACCAAAGATTTGGAAAGTTTTAATATAGAACAGCTGGAACAGAAGTCACAGGCCCACATCAAATATCTACAAGGTAGCAATAGCAGATTACGCAAGATTTTCCTATATCAGCACAACATACCTACAGCCAAGAAGGAGATATGGGCCCTATTCTTGATGGCCAGTAAAAAAGCCATTGTAATTGCTTTGGACACGGTGCGTACCAACCAAATGCCAAATATGAAAAACCTCTACACTGCGGAACGTTTGGCTCTCATCAAGAATCTGCAAAGTGCCGAGGACATTGAAAAGGTTCCAGTTGAAGATTTTCAATTTGAAATCTTTATTGAAGTTGATGTCAAACAGGTGTATCGTCACATCCAAAGAGCCTTGACAGCCTACAAGGAGGAGAAACGTGGTCCCTCGTTGATATGCATGCAAACTGCCTTGGAGGCACGTAAATTGAGTACGAATATGCCCATCTTATTGGATTTCCCTCAGGCCCAGATACACATATCAGACGATGCCTCTTTGCTGTCGGGTTTAGATTGGCAGAGACAAGGATCAAGGGCCTTGGTGCGTCATTTTTTGAATCTTAATAATGTGGTGGAATTGATGTTGGATCAATGCCGTTACTTCCATGTACCCATAGGCAATATGCCTCCGGATACTGTGCTGTTTGGAGCGGATTTGTTTTTCGCCCGTTTGCTGCAGAAACACAATTTTGTTTTATGGTGGTCGGCCACCACAAGGCCAGATTTGGGAGGTCGTGAAGCTGATGACAGCAGATTGTTGGCAGAGTTTGAAGACAGTGTCACTGTGGTACAAAATCAAGCAGGCTTTTATCCAGATGTTTGTGTTGAACTGGCCTTAGATAGTTTGGCTGTTTCCGCCCTGTTGCAATCCACGAAGATACAAGAACTGGAAGGTGCCTCCTCGGCAATTACATTTGATGTTATACCCCAAGCCTCGCTGGAAGAAATGATCGGTACGGTGCCCGCAGCCACATTGCCAAGTTATGATGAAACTGCCTTATGTTCTGCAGCCTTTAGGGTAATGCGTTCCATGGTCAATGGTTGGCTGAGAGAGGTATCCATAAATAGAAATATATTTTCTGATTTTCAAATTGTCCATTTTTATCGTTGGGTAAGATCAAGTAATGCCCTGCTCTATGATCCCGCTTTGAGAAGATCTCTGAATAATCTCATGAGGAAAATGTTTTTACGTATTGTGGCAGAATTTAAAAGGCTTGGAGCCACTATTATCTATGCCGATTTCAATCGCATCATATTATCGTCGGGTAAGAAATCTGTTGCCGATGCCCTTGGGTATGTGGACTATGTGGTGCAGTCTCTTAGGAACAAAGAAATGTTCCATTCCATTCAATTGTCATTTGAACAATGTTGGGATTTTATGCTGTGGCTGGATCATGCCAATTATTCGGGTATTCGAGGCAGATTACCTAAGGGTTTGGATGAAACAACTTTGGGCGATGTTACAGCTGCCGCCTTGGCTGCCCAATCTGAGAAACGTCAACGAAATGTTGATAATTCCGATAACGAAAACGACGACGACGATGATGTAGAAGAAGTGCCACGAGCCGAGGAAGATGATGATAATCCAGCAAATGAAGAGGAACAGTTGTCGCTGGAATTAAATTGGACCATAAGTGAGCATTTGCCAGAAGAAAATGAATGTCGTGAGAAATTTGAGGCCATTGTAACATTGTTCATGCAGTCCTTGGCCGAACGCAAGACCACCAAACAGGCCATAAAAGACATTTCGCATTTGACATTTGATTTCATTATAAAGTTGCATAAAAATTATGGCAAAGGTAAACACAGTCCTGGCCTGGACTTAATACGCACCATTATCAAGGTCTTAAGTGTTGACAAGGGCCTAATGGAGGATATAAATGATTTTCGACGCAATATGTTGCGACTAGTTGGAGTTGGAGAGTTTTCCGATTTGGCCGAATGGAAAGACCCCTGCGATAGTTATACCATATCTGAGGTCATTTGTAAAGCTTGCAACCACTGTCGCGATTTGGATTTGTGTAAAGATAAACATCGCGCCATGAAGGATGGCATGTAAGTATCTGAAAGCAAAACAATAATTTTTTTGAGTTAGGTCAGCTAGAAGCCTATCCATGGACAGGAAGATTTCTGAAGACGAACGCTGCAGGTAGACTGTTATAGCCAAGAAGTTATTTGAAATTGATTTTATTGTCAGGGAGATCTCTGAAGTCGACTACTATAGACGGGAAGACTTCTGACGTTTAATGTTATTAACAGGAAGACTTCTGAAGTCGACAGTTATTAACAGGAAGACTTCTGAAGTCGACTGTTATTAACAGGAAGACTTATAAAGTCGACTGCTATTAACAGGAAGACTTCTGAAGTCTACTGTTATTAACACGAAGATTTCTGAAGTTGACTGTTTTAAACAGGAAGAATGAAGAGGTCTGTTACAGACGGAGCAGAAGTCCGTCGACTGTTATTAACAGGAAGACTTATAAAGTCGACTGCTATTAACAGGAAGACTTCTGAAGTCGACTGTTAGTGACAGGAAGACTTCTGAAGTCGACTGTTAGTGACAGGAAGACTTCTGAAGTCGACTGTTAGTGACAGGAAGACTTCTGAAGTCGACTGTTAGTGACAGGAAGACTTCTGAAGTCGACTGTTAGTAACAGGAAGACCTCGGAAGTCGACTGTTATTAACAGGAAGACTTATAAAGTCGACTGCTATTAACAGGAAGACTTCTGAAGTCGACTGTTATTAACACGAAGATTTCTGAAGTTGACTGTTTTAAACAGGAAGAATGAAGAGGTCTGTTACAGACGGAGCAGAAGTCCGTCGGCTGTTATTAACAGGAAGACTTATAAAGTCGACTGCTATTAACAGGAAGACTTCTGAAGTCGACTGTTAGTGACAGGAAGACTTCTGAAGTCGACTGTTAGTGACAGGAAGACTTCTGAAGTCGACTGTTAGTGACAGGAAGACTTCTGAAGTCGACTGTTAGTAACAGGAAGACCTCGGAAGTCGACTGTTAGTGACAGGAAGACTTCTGAAGTCGACTGTTATTAACAGGAAGACTTATAAAGTCGAGTGTTATAAACAGGAAGACTTCTAAAGTCGACTGTTAGTGACAGGAAGACTTCTGAAGTCGACTGTTAGTGACAGGAAGACTTCTGAAGTCGACTGTTATTAACAGGAAGACTTCTGAAGTCGACTATTCTAAACAGAAAGTATTCTGAAGTCGATTTATGTTAACAGGACTTCAGAAGTCTTCCTGTTACTAACAGTTGACTTCAGAAGTCCTCCTGTTAATAACAGTCGACTTCAGAAGTCTTCCTCTTAATAACAATCGACTTCTGAAGTCGACTGTTATTAACAGGAGGACTTCTGAAGTCAACTGTTAGTAACAGGAAGACTTCTGAAGTCGACTGTTAGTGACAGGAAGACTTCTGAAGTCTACTGTTAGTAACAGGAAGACTTCTGAAGTCGACTGTTAGTGACAGGAAGACTTCTGAAGTCGACTGTTAGTGACAGGAAGACTTCTGAAGTCGACTGTTAGTGACAGGAAGACTTCTGAAGTCGACTGTTATTAACAGGAAGACTTATAAAGTCGACTGTTATTAACAGGAAGACTTATAAAGTCGACTGTTATTAACAGGAAGACTTCTGAAGTCGACTATTATAAACAGAAAGTCTTCTGAAGTCGATTAATGTTAACAGGAATACTTCTGAAGTCGATTGTTTTAAGAGGAAGACTTCTGAAGTCGACTGTTATTAACAGGAGGACTTCTGAAGTCAACTGTTAGTAACAGGAAGACTTCAGAAGTCGACTGTTAGTGACAGGAAGACTTCTGAAGTCGACTGTTATTAACAGGAGGACTTCTGAAGTCAACTGTTAGTAACAGGAAGACTTCTGAAGTCGACTGTTAGTGACAGGAAGACTTCTGAAGTCGACTGTTAGTGACAGGAAGACTTCTGAAGTCGACTGTTAGTGACAGGAAGACTTCTGAAGTCTACTGTTAGTAACAGGAAGATTTCTGAAGTCGACTGTTAGTGACAGGAAGACTTCTGAAGTCGACTGTTAGTGACAGGAAGACTTCTGAAGTCGACTTTTAGTGACAGGAAGACTTCTGAAGTCGACTTTTAGTGACAGGAAGACTTCTGAAGTCGACTGTTATTAACAGGAAGACTTATAAAGTCGACTGTTATTAACAGGAAGGCTTATAAAGTCGACTGTTATTAACAGGAAGACTTATAAAATCGACTGTTATTAACAGGAAGACTTCTGAAGTCGACTATTATAAACAGAAAGTCTTCTGAAGTAGATTAATGTTAACAGGAATACTTCTGAAGTCGATTGTTATTAAGAGGAAGACTTGTGAAGTCGTCTGTTATTAACAGGAGGACTTTTGAAGTCAACTGTTAGTAACAGGAAGACTTCAGAAGTCGACTGTTAGTGACAGGAAGACTTCTGAAGTCGACTGTTAGTGACAGGAAGACTTCTGAAGTCGACTGTTATTAACAGGAAGACTTATAAAGTCGACTGTTATTAACAGGAAGACTTATAAAGTCGACTGTTATTAACAGGAAGACTTCTGAAGTCGACTATTATATACAGAAAGTCTTCTGAAGTCGATTAATGTTAACAGGAATACTTCTGAAGTCGATTGTTTTAAGAGGAAGACTTCTGAAGTCGACTGTTATTAACAGGAGGACTTCTGAAGTCAACTGTTAGTAACAGGAAGACTTCAGAAGTCGACTGTTAGTGACAGGAAGACTTCTGAAGTCGACTGTTATTAACAGGAGGACTTCTGAAGTCAACTGTTAGTAACAGGAAGATTTCTGAAGTCGACTGTTAGTGATAGGAAGACTTCTGAAGTCGACTGTTAGTGACAGGAAGACTTCTGAAGTCGACTGTTAGTGACAGGAAGACTTCTGAAGTCTACTGTTAGTAACAGGAAGACTTCTGAAGTCGACTGTTAGTGACAGGAAGCCTTCTGAAGTCGACTGTTAGTGACAGGAAGACTTCTGAAGTCGACTGTTATTAACAGGAAGACTTATAAAGTCGACTGTTATTAACAGGAAGACTTATAAAGTCGACTGTTATTAACAGGAAGACTTCTGAAGTCTACTATTATAAACAGAAAGTCTTCTGAAGTCGATTTATGTTAACAGGAATACTTCTGAAGCGGATTGTTATTAAGAGGAAGACTTCTGAAGTCGACTGTTATTAACAGGAGGACTTCTGAAGTCAACTGTTAGTAACAGGAAGACTTCAGAAGTCGACTGTTAGTGACAGGAAGACTTCTGAAGTCGACTGTTAGTGACAGGAAGACTTCTGAAGTCGACTGTTAGTGACAGGAAGACTTCTGAAGTCGACTGTTAGTGACAGGAAAACTTCTGAAGTCGACTGTTAGTGACAGGAAGACTTCTGAAGTTGACTGTTAGTAGCAGGAAGACCTCGGAAGTCGACTGTAAGTTATAGGAAGACCACCTCTGAAATCGACTGTTATTTGCAGGTAGACTTCTAAAGTCGAATATTACTAACAGGAAGACTTCTGAAGTCGACTGTTATTGACACGAAGACTTCTAAGTCGACTGTAATTCACAGGAGATTTTTGAAGTCTACATTTACTAACAGGAAGACCTCTGAAGTCGACTGTTACTAACACTAAGATTTCTGAAGTTGACTGCTATAAACAGGAAGACTTCTGAAGTCGCCTGCTGTAAACAGGAAGAACTTTGAAGAGGTCTGTTACAGACGGGGGACTTCTGTAGTCGACTGTTATTAACAGAAAAACTTCTGAAGTCGACTGTTATTAACAGGAAGACTTTAAGGTTAACTTTTATTACCTGGAAGACTTCTGAAGTCGACTGCTAAAGACGCGAAGGCTGATGAAGTTAACTGTGATAGACAGGAAGACTGTTGAAGTTGACTTCTATAAACAAAAAGCCGCTGCGATCGGCTTTTGTAGATAAGGAAAGACTTTCGAACATCCCCTCAGTAATGTTTGCGACATTTCCTGAGTATTTTCGTAAGACACGCCGTTCGGAATCGGCGATAAACAGTAGGTCCCATATCATTGAGCTAATGAATCGGCATGCACTCATTGATATAAGAGAATGAGATGTTTGTGGAACAATTATTATTATAGTCATGAACAACTTTCAAACCGACTGTTAAGGACAGAGACACTTTTACTGAGTAGATAGAAAGAGGTCCAAAGTCGTTTGTTATAGAAGGGAGGAAGAAAATAGCATTTCTGTAATCAGCACAAGATGATTTAGCTATGGAATAAAATTTCAAGAAAGCCGTTCTATTGATAGTTTTGGCTTGTGGACATCCTACAGAAGACACTGCTTATTATTAATTAATTCCCTAATTCCAGACCCGTTTGGCTTTGTGCACAATGTTTTGTTGCCTATGACAATGAAGAGATTGAAATGCGGATTATCGACGTTGTCCAGCGAAAACTTATGTCATATGTCCTACAAGATTTGCGTTGCTCTCGATGCAATGAAATCAAAAGAGAAAATTTGGCACAATTTTGTACATGTGCAGGAGATTTTGTACCACTAATCTCGGGAAAGGAAATCGATCACCTGCTAAGAACTTTTAAGAATGTGGCAGATTACCATAAAATGGAGTTATTACATGAAACTGTTCAACAAATTATTGCCACCAAATAATGGAATAAAATAAGCTCAAAAATTGTAAATAAATCTTCTCATTCTGTTTAAATTTTCATTTGTTTTTCCACAATCGTTTTATTTTGAATAAATTTGAATGTTGAACCGAAAAAAGAAAATAAAAATACACACGCACATAACAGCTCATCCAATCCTTGGCAGCAATTTCTTTCTCTCTCAGAGCATCATGTTTTGTTAAAACACTCTTGTTGTTGGAATTATTAAACTATATAACTGTTGTTTTACATCCTAGTTGGTTGATGTGATGGGATCAACTTTAACTTCGGGGAATTTGAAGTCAGGGAATTTGGTCATATCGGTTTTACCATCACTACCGTATTGCTTGGCAACACGTTCCAATTCGTTCTTCATTTCACGTTCAATTTCGGGTGAGGGATCAACCAATTTGCCACCACTAAAACAATCCAAAAGAAAAATAAAGATAATAACAAATTTCCATATTTTTTCTCATTGAAGTCCTTACGAGCTCTTTGATTTGTATTCACGAACTTTGTCCAAAAACAATTGCTGGATTGGATCGGAAGCTTTGCTCAAGGCTGGGGCAATGATACCAATGCTGCGACGGGCTTCAACACGCAATACGCGTACACCACTCAAAATTGATTGGGACAACATCTACAAAAAAATATCGTTACTAACATAATTTTCCACAAAAGAAATTTGCCAAAAATTGGTTTTACTTGTTATTCGGTAACCTTAAAAAACATTAAAGGTTATGTAATGATTTCTTTTTTCAATCAAAATGTCAACAACCCAATAAACGTATGATTGCCGGACATGTTTTGTTAACATTTTAATTTTATACATATTTGTAGTTTTACTAGTTTTACTTTTATTTTTGCGATTTTACCTTTATTATATTAGTTTTCTTTTAATTTCTCAAAAGAACTCTCGAATACCAATCGTCAAAACTCGCTCACTTGCAGAAGTATATTTTTGACAGATCTTGCAGTCAAAACTTTATAGTATTGCCAATACCATGAAACGTCTAGTTTGCAAAATTACAACTCTTCAAAGTACAACCTAAATAAAAAGTGGCGCGAATTAAAGCCCTAAACACATCCAACGTTTGAGTAAAGTTTTCAGCCTGTTTCTGTATGTCTAAAGAAGAATGTGTGCGAAAGAAACACGTCCAAACTCTTGTGTGTTTTTCAAATATATTTTTTGTTTTGAAGCAAAGGTAAAACTATTTCGGAAACTAAAGTTCGGGCGTGTTTCATTCGCACACATTCTTCTTTCGACATACAGAAACTGGCTGTTTGTGTCATTTCTAGTAGATGAAACAAAGACAGTGCTGCCAAGCTTAAATTTTTCTTTATTCTTCTACCAGAAATAACACAAAACTTATCTCAAACGTTGGATGTGCTTCCAGCTTAAAGGTGAGAACACATTCAGCTCTTGCTAAAAGACCTAATTCAAATGTGGTTCTGACCAATGAACGGAAACAAACACAACGATTCCAGTACCAATCACACAAAGCCACAAACTTTTCAGCTTCTCTGAATCGTTTCATTCTCACAACCAAAACAAAAACACAAACTTTTCAATGTAAAAAGATAGAAACCGTACGATTGCTGTATTGTAACTTCGGCTATGCTTTGCCGAGTTGTTTCATTCACCACCGAAACAAAAAGTATTTTTGGGAAACGTTTCCCGTGCGTATTGTCAATGACACACTCAGACACACGCACATGTGATTGCTTAACAACCCTATAAGTTAGCATCAGCATACCACAGTGAATTTTATCAACCACCAATCAGCATACCACAGTGAATTTTATCAACCACCAAACGTTTTTGATTTATTCACATGTGTTTTCTATCTGCTCTTGTGGAGTTGAGTACTTTTCGCTTTTCGTTTTGTTTGCACTCACGAATGTAATCAAAACAAAACTAAGCAGCGAGCTCGGCCAACGTGGGTTATGTTTCGTTTTGTATTGTTCCTATGGAAAATACGAAACGAAACGATTGGAAATGTTATTTAAAGTATTTTTACGTACGCTGGTTCTGACATTTCTTTATTCCTTTCTCAGAAATGACTTCAGCCAGAAAGCCAGCCGCTTATGTGTCGAGGCCTTTAACTTAATTTTCCTGCTTAGCTTAAAGCCCGCGGCACATACGGTACGTTGTGCGACGCGTTGCGCGTTAAAAAAAAACAACAACCACATGAAAAATGTGTAAGTGATGCCAAGTTTGTTCTTGAAGTTTTCATGTGGTTGTTGTAACGCAACGCTCAACGCGCCGTATGTGCCGAGGCATTAAGGTGGAAACACAATAAAATACGCCGCCAAAGTACTATCTTAATTAAATGAATTAGGTAGTACTTGGCCTTTAATATTTTACATGAAACTGAGCGTCGCCGTATTTCATTCTGTTCACACCTTAAAGGCCTGCGTACATAAGCTGCCTAGCCTGCTTACCTTGCTTACTTCTGATAAAAGAATAAAAAAGAAAAGGGCAACCCAGTTCGAAATTTCCTCGGCCTTCTTTATTCTTTTATTTTTATTATGTCAAAAATGAAGAAGGAAAGCAAGGCAATCAGGCAGAGCAGCTTATGTACGCAGGCCTTTATTTCTTCACTAGGCCGCTTATTTCTTGGTATCACATTTCAATATTTTAAATAAAATTCAATTTTTAATAAGAATTGTTCGTAGATAATTAGTACCGAACATACAAATTAGTCCATATTTACATTAGGCATATTTCCATATTTACAATTGTCAGTTTGTGAGAGAGAGGTGAGGCATGTAGTAACCCAGTAAACTAAAACAGTGAAATTTATTTTGTTTGTTATTTTTTTTTAAGCAGCCATGTTTGTTTTTTGACTTTGCTGCCAGATCTACTATTTTTTCGTTTCTTTACTCTTATGTTACACGCTAAAACTTTCATACGAAACTTTCCCATTATTTTGGCGTTCATAGATCGAGTTCCATAACAAAGTAATTTTATGAAATTACTGTAATGGGGAACTCGACCTAGGAACGCCAAAATAATGGGAAAGTTTCGTATGAAAGTTTCAGCGTGTAACATAAGAGTTACTTTGTTGCGTGGCTCTTCTTATGTTATGTGTGCTTTTAGGGCGTCCGCTTTAGCCACCAGACTAGCTTGAGACATCTCAAAGGCGGCATGGGGTCTCAACCCGCCAAAACAGGACTCACACACAAACATTGAATGAGGGTGAATTTTCTTTCCTACCTTCACATTTACTTACTTTACGAGAAAACATCCACACACGGGTCTTGCTGTCCCGACCCTACACTGGCCCACCCTACCATGGTCCAGATGGTCCTCATCGATAATCTCTCCTGGACCCCATTAACCACACACTCAACTTCCCACACTTACCTCATAGCGTTCCCCACGCAATCACAAACAATTAGCAACACATCTTAATTAATCTTCAACACTACATTAGACAATTTATTAAAATTAAATTTTCAATAGAAATTCCCTTTGTTTTCCTTACACAATAATTGAACAATAATTTTTTTTTGATGAACAAATTAGGAGAATAATACCTAGACTTATCTCTCACGACTTCAGGCTCAATTTCTAAGGCTTTCCAATAGGATTAAGCTTTTTCCTTGTTCTTAGTGCCCACTACCGGCACAAGCGCTTTACTCTACACAACCACTAAAAGAGCTCTCTTACCAGTTTGCTTTTGCCGTTCCTCTGCTCACGGCTCGCTAGAAAATACAAAAAAACAAGGCTCAAAGTTAAGTCTACTGTTGCCCTACGCCTACTAATATTTTTTCACCTTAGGTATTATTCCCTGTACAAAACTTAATTATTAATTTACTTATCGCTAACTCTTTCTAATTACTATCCTTATTTTCCTTATTTCTTTGTCTGATAGATTTCTGACTCATTTGCCGAATATTCAATGAAAAGCTTATATTTTCTTTCCTTTCAGGTGATGTTCTTGAATCAAATTATCGTTACGTTCAATAAAGACGACACAAGGTACGACACAGTATTACCTGTTGTTAAAACATTAATCAATTGGGTTTTTTTCTAGTTTCAGATTTCACAATACAAAAAAATGGTAGCAACACCACTTTCCGTTTATGCACCAATGGCGGCAGTGACGGCAGACGCTCTAGGTTCCAATATGTCGCAAGATTCCCCTTGGTCATGGATTGGTTTACATCGATTCGACGGCAGTTGCAACACAAATACCAGAATCATCCATCCAACGGATACATATACTTATTTGCCGCACTCACACCAGACTATGCCACGGAATAATCACGTTTGCGGGCGAGACACAAGGGGCCACTAACAAACTCCAGCCAAAATAACCAAAATGTTTCCTCCAGCAATTAAATAAATACACTGGCCCCCTTCAATTGCTATGAAGGCCAGTGTTACTCGCAAACCAATGATTTAGGCTGTTAAAATATAAACAAATACACAAACAAAAGATGTAAACACCACACTTCATTTCCCTCGACCGTTGTTAATACTCACAGATATTAAATACAAACACAAAACACAGCAAATACAAAATAATCTTTTTATTTTTTCACTCTTGTTTTAACAGGTTAACGTAACGATCCACTCCAAAATGACGATTTTCTCAACCAGACGGCTTTTATAGCCCTCTTTTCTCCCGCCACAAGCCAAATTTTCCAGCCAACACCATTTTCTTTACCGATTTTTCTTCTAACGTTTTCGGTAACCATTCGTTTTCTTTTTCCGTATTTCTTCAGGGATGATTCTTTGGATATTGAATGGCAATGCTATATTAACACCTGATCTGGTTTTTGAAATTTAACGGTCATCAGATTGCTCGAATGACTGCACTCCTATTTCTTTCCCTGATTATACGCGATCGTATTATTTTACCAGTACCCTCATATATGTCCAAGTTTATATTTTATTGAATATCTATGCATACAATAGTATGAATTTTACAACCTTTTCGATCTTGAACGTGCTGTTCAATGTAAACGTCCATATTTATAAATCTCCTGAAATCTAATTCGCCTTGTTTTCCGCCCGCTTTTGCTTTAGGTCCCCACTCGATACAACCCTGCGGTCGATTATCTCCTACCCAATTAATCACCCCTGACCAGTCCTTTTTCGATCATGTGCGCCCTGGCAAACCATTCTGTCATTCTAGAACACGCTACTACATAGACAACACATCCAATTTACAATGGGCTTACATTTAATTTGCACCATGTGCATATTCAAACGCAAAGAAAACAAATTTTTCCTATTGCCCCTTTACCAAACGCAAAGTCCTCCTACTGCCGTCGCCTAAAGCAGCTTGACCCTATTTACGCTTGTTGCCTCTCACTCTCGGATGGAATAGAATGAAATACATGGAGAATATTTTCTTGGCATGGCCTAAAGATAAGAGCCGCCTGGTGTACAGGCTTCTTGCCATATGTTTGGCACACGGCCTTTATGCTTCTTCTTGCTGAGTGTTCTTGTACCAGGCCAGCAACAAACATTCAAGTTCGGCAAGACTTCGCAGGCGAAATTGATGTGCATGGCATGACTAAGTTGGTCAAACGTGGGGAACACCCACCCCTGTCTCGTCTCATGCCGGGCTCTCGGTTCTAATCGTTCCAAGCAGGTTCGTGCATTTTATTATATATATGATTTAAAGAAAACTAACTTGCTACTGCTCATTACAGATTGACGGCTCGGGACAATTCAGAAGAAACTTCAGACGCAATTTCATCGATATATTCCGGAATTACACAACCCAACCCATATTCTGTAGACCCACAGGTACAAATCTCTGTTCTTGGTAGCTGTGATGTCCTGTTTTTGTGTCTTACAATGTATTGTGTATGTTTGTACCTACCAGGGAACTTCGTTGTGAAAACTTAGTTTGCGCCCAGAAATCATAACATGTTTCATACGCCACCCCCTCCACAGCAGAGGGAGTTTCCCATATATGATAATGCATATTCATATTGTCCCGTCACTATGGATTGTGGCCCCCCTCCTTGTGACTATTACAGTTAATTGGAATAAATACGAATTATGGGCATCATCCAGGAAATGTTTTTTTCCCGACTGTCGTCACAATCACAACTTATTCGTCTCCAAAACAAGTCTTTAACGTAACCAAATGTCAGTTTAACCAAAAATAAAGTGATATTTTTACTAAACGTTTTTGGGAATATTTTCATTCGAACGATACTCCGAAACGCTTTGCTGTTTTAAAAGGGGATATTTTCGTTACTGAATTGGGACGGTCATGTCCAATTCCACGGTCCTCCTATGGGTCTACAGGCGTTTTTTTTATTTTTTTAACCCTACTTGTAGCATTGGTGGACATCAATCTTATATACCTGAACTTATAAAGGGTGATAGTTAAGTACGTGCACTCTAACGACGATACTTCGCCCCGAAAAGTGGGGAATATTCACGGATCGATTGAAAGATGAACGTGATCAAAATAATATGGAGATATCATATGTGATGCCCGGTGTTTATTTCTTTCTGTGTTTTACTTAACACGGAACCACCACCACATCTACTGATGTCTTTATTGTACATTTTAGTCTTTCTATTAACGGGTTGTTCGTAGGACGTTGACCTTGGAAATCAAATATTACTCACCACTCAAATATTATTCACCCTTTTCCATTTTTACTACTTTCGGTATGACGAATACCTATGCCTCCTCAGTAACAAAATTAGGAGGAGGGAATTTGTGAATACGCATAATTTACGACATGTGTACGTTTACCATAGGAAAATGTATTGAAAACACTGAAGTTTTGAGGAAACTGACAGGGCAGTGAAAAATTAAAAGCTTTATCTGGATGCAGACTGAAGATGACTGTGACTGACTTCTTGCCCTTTCGTGGTAATTAAGTGGTTAGATTAGTAGAAGTCAAGAAAAATGTTGGTTAGTGGTATTCCATGAAATACAAAAAGTGTTATTGGCACATTCGGGCATGTGAAAAATGTTGTATTTATATTAATGTTCATAGATTAGACTTGAATTAAGAGGGGATTGACACTTTTTTTTTAGTGAATATACATATTAGGAATCTGAAAGATATCAAGCGAATATCTGTTCAATTATCGACGATAATTGTATATACCGACTAAAGGTCAATATTATCAGGTTTAGAGTCTGCATATAATACAGCAAATATTTTTCAAAGGCTTCTATTCTGACAAATGTCAATATGAGCATTTCAATATATATGAACACCAACACATACGTTCGCATTGGCTAATTCGGGAATTATATGATAAATATAGACCAATTTTCCATTACATTTCCATAATTTTTACCTCTAGAATTACATAACTTATCAGTTTATGCTTTTCCGCATCATGAATAATAAAATAGTACAAGGACTAAAATAACAAACTGTTAATTTTTTTACAACACAATGTTGCAAACAAGCACCATTTGGTAACTCCCTAAACACGAGGAATTTAAGAATTTTTTTCACAGCGGACTTATTTTGCTACCAATAATCATAATAAATATGAAAAATATTTGTATCTCTACGGAAAAAATATCGGGGTTCAAAGGGTTAAATTAATCGGATATACATTCGAAAATCAGATATGCTTTAGACAAGGCGGCATACGGATTGGTGAAAGTCCGTATACGTACAAAGTGTGTTGACTTGTCTCTCCATCTGGATCAAGGCGGATTATTTAATTGGACTTTAAAAATTTGTCCGAATAAACGAACATATGAATGAACGGTATGAAATTAAACATGACGCATATGTCTACACAAAAAATTTTCAGCTTTCCCTACCCACATTGTACATTTCACATGTGTTTTTATGTGGGTCTCCGCAATTTTAAGGACTGAGTTAATCCTCATTACGTATGGTGTCTCGGAAACGGGTTGATTGGCAATCGTCCCGCGACCACGTAACTCAGTTTCTCGCGTGAACCTGTCGTTATTATTTTCGGAAACCAAATCATATCCTGCTCTCAAGGTGTATACCAAGGTCCATTTATAGGAGAAATATGCCTAAATTATCACCACTTTTACAAAACCACCCTTGCTATTATTGAATATACGGTCTGTGAAAACATTGAATACTAGGATCTTTCTAAAAAAAATTAGAAAACACAAAAGAAGCCTGTAAAATGGAATCAAACTTTAGAATACAACATTGTAAATTTGCATTACACGTTTTAGATGATGCCAAGTATTTTATGGAAGAGATTTTCAGTAGACCCTATTGAACTTCCCACTTAATTTACGCCAAAAAAAGTAAAAAAAAAAACACCAAAGGGTTGCAACTTATTCCTTCTCACTATACCTCGGGGTGAATGTTCCGTGCTTGCCATTTGATTAGATTTATTTTGCGAGGGAAATCCGGACATTCTTGTACAATTTTGTCTGGATATAATGTGTTTTTTTTTTTGTTTGGTGAGTTAGTTCCCCCATCTACTGAACATTATTTATCTGGAATATTTCGCTGTTTTCAGCCTCTTCCGGTTGTATATATCGCCGCTGAATTACCTCTTGAGGTCTTTGGCGTGACATACGCCCATTGATTTCCCTTTTAAATCCTCAATGGCATACATATTATTGCCAACTGGTTTAACAATGCGGCATTTTACGAATTTGCGAGCAAATTTCGCATTGAAATTCTTGCCAAAGTCGCTCAGAACGTAATTTCTTTTAAATACCTCCTGTCCTGGGGCAAAAATAACCGTTCTGGCCCTGGCATTATACCGCTTTGCACTCTGCTCAAATGCTCTATGCATATTGTCTTTTATCTTAGCTCGGATGAGTTCCTGTCTATCGTTTCTATTCAATCTCGCGATCTCATGATCGGACAGAGAATGTAACTTTCGAGCCAACCTATAATCCGCCCCATGGGTGTACATACTATAGCCAAACAAGGCGAAAAAAGGGGTGACACCAGTCGCACTATGTATCGATGTTCTTAAAGCACATTCGATATCTGTTAAATACAGATCCCAATCTCGGTGATCGTTCTCTAAATACGCTCTTATGGCTGCAAGAACAGATTGGTTTACCCGTTCCGATGCATTGGACTGCGGGGCATACGGTGCAGTTTGGAGATGATTAATGCCATATGTTTCAATCATTTCCCTAAAGGCTTTTGCCACGAATTGTGCCCCGTTGTCCGTATGGATCGTCTCAGGTACTCCAAACTTTCTGAAAATGTCTTCTACTAAGAACCTAACCACATTTGAAGCGGTTGCCTCACGCATTGCCTTTAAAAAGGTGAATTTGCTAAAGTGGTCGACCACTATAAAAATAAACGCGTTGCCACTTTTAGAGCGTGGATATTTCCCCAAGAAGTCCACGTATAATTTTTGAAAGGGACGTTGGGTGACGACTTCCTCTCCGATGGTTGGTTGGGTATTTTCATTGGTGGGTTTCGTTTCTTTACAAGTTGTACAATTCGAGACGTATTTACGTACTTGGACCGCCATATTAGGCCAGTAATATTTTTCTTTTAATCGGTACAAAGTTTTTGCGATCCCTCCGTGAGCAGAAGTGGTTGGATTGTGGGCTTGTTCTATCAAGTCTTGCGTTAACGCTTCAGGAACCCACAGTTTCCATTGAAACTCTTGTGTTTCCGGATCGTATGACGCATGTCCTTTTTTAAAAACCATATTGCCCATGATTTTGAGGTCAGGTAAACTTTCTTGATTTTTCTCCACCACCTCTCTTAGCTCTTTATAGGCTTCACTCTCAAATTCTACTGTCTCAAAGTCAAAAATTTGATCGATGTCCATTTCATCAGCGTTGGGCATACGGGACAGCATGTCAGCTACTACGTTTTCCTTCCCTTTACGGTGCTCGATGTTAAAATTGTACCCTTGGAGTTGCAATGACCAACGAGCTAACCGACCACTAAGGTCTTTCAGGCTCATTAGCCACTGCAAACTCGCATGATCGGTTATTACGGTAAACTCCATGAGCTCAACGTAAGGTCGGAATCGTTTTATGGCCATTAGCGCGGCGAGACACTCCTTCTCAGTGACGCTGTAGTTTCGCTGACATTTATTCAGTTTTTGCGAGTAGAAGGCAATCGGGTGCTCTTCTCCTTCGCTATCCAGCTGAAAGAGAACAGCACCGATTCCATACTCTGATGCGTCACACTGAATATAAAATCGTTTTGAGAAGTCCGCATGGCGCAGCACCGGGGCTGACGTTAATGCCTTTTTGAGGTCCTCGAAAGCCTTTTTCGCATTTTCATCCATGGCGAATTTGGTTGACTTTTTAAGAGTGTCAGTGAGGGGTGCGGAAATAGTAGCGAAATTCTTTATAAATCTGCGGTACCATCCCGCTGTACCAAGAAAACTTCTAACCTCCCTAGCATTCTTGGGGACTTTAATCCTCTGAATTGCTTCTACCTTTTCTGGATCCGTACGCAAAACCCCTTCCCCGACTATAAACCCTAAATACTTTAGTTGTCGAAAACAAAATTGAGACTTTTTCAACCCGATTGTGAGATTGGCCTTCTGCAAACATTCGGCAACTTCGCTTAGCAGACGCAGGTGCTCGTCAAAATCGCCTGATATTATCAACAGGTCGTCCAAGTATACAAAGACATTCTCCTTTAATCGTTGGGGAATGACTTTATCCATCAGACGGCATAATCTTTGTGCGGCATTGCACAGGCCGAAAGGCATCACGCGGAATTGATACAATGGACGACCTGGGACAGTAAAGGCGGTGTAAGATTTGCTCTCTTCGTCCAGCTCAATTTGCCAGAATGCGCATTTTAAATCCACACTGCTAATAAAATAAGTCTCATCAATCCGGCTTAATATTCCCTCAATATTTTGCAGTGGGTAGGCGTCTTTTATCGTCAATTTGTTCAACTTCCGGGCATCTAGGCAAAAGCGGTTTTTCCCGGGCTTCCGTACGACCGTTGTCCGATTGCTCCAGGGGCTTTCGCTTTCTTCTATAACATTTAAAGCCAACATATTGTCTACCTCCTGGTATGTAATTGCCTGGACAGCTGGAGACATCGGGTAATGCCTGTCTTTGACCGGCTCTGACCCTTCAATCAGTTTTATACTGTGCTTTTCGAGATTTGTACACCCCAAACCATCTTTTTCAAAAGTACGGAACTTACTTATAACCTCATTTAGTCTCTTTTCTTGATCCTCTGTCAACTCATGCGGGTTCAGTTTGTACTTCGAGTCTTTTTCCGCCATATCTGTAGTAATCTTTTCAACGTTGACTTCCGATACCCCCACTACGGCGGGAGCTAGTTGAAAGATTCGCCAGAAATCTATACCAAGGTACAGTCGCTGTTCCAATTCTGGACACAGAAATAACATCATACTTTTTTCCTGGTTTTGATATTGTACCGAAACTTGTATTTTGCCCAAAACCATATATTGTTTTCCGCCAGCTGTGGCAACCCTGCTGGTCATTGGAATGATGGGAATTTCCAATTCCTCCACTAGTTCCCTACAGTCTCGACCCAACAAACTAACTGAGGCTCCCGTATCTAGAAGACCTTCAATGCTCTTATTTTGTATACTAACTTTTGCAAAAACTCTGGGATCTTTTGTGCTTTTTGATATTTTTGATAGGGAATCGACTAAACATTTCTTTTGTTGACGCCATTGTTTTTGTTTTTCTCTTAAATGTTCAATTTTCTTAGGGATATTATGAATTTCCGAATTAAAAATTCTCTCTCTTGTCCTCTTATAATTTTCTTGGCGCACTTCCAGTGGGATATAGTGTCTCTCAGCTGGAGAAAATTCCGTATTGTATACTTTACTATTCACGGGGTTTCCTTTTTTTCTCGCTAGAATTTTAACCGATATATCCGGTACTAATTTTGAGTCGCAGGGTTCTCCGCCGGACGTGGGTCCCCTGTATTCTCCACGCCCCTCCTGTGGTTTCCCTGTCGACAATTCGGGCATTTCGGAGTTACTGTGTCTGGCTTACCACACTTGTAGCAAAATAACTTTCTGTACTCCGCCGGACAATCCATGAAAAGGTGCCCGTTTTCACGGCAATTCCAGCACTTAATTTGCGGCTTGGCCTGCTGTTGGAAACGGATTGCTGAAATATTGTCTTCCGCCAGAATATCATCGCCCTCGATGTTGATACATTGTTCCTCTTCATAGATTTCATTAACCTGCCTATTTGGTCTTTGAGGTACAGTCATAGGTTTCGTTTCACGCCTCGGGAAGTTTCGCTCTGCGTCTATACACTCTATGCGCAATTGTTCAACAGACGATATGGTCATCTGATAGACATGTCGTTTTATGTCCTCACGAATATTACCTTTCAATATTTTGATCATATCGTTATCGGAGACAGGCTGCATTAACCTCGAGCGCAAAATCCCCATTTCATGGAAATAAGCGTTCACTGGTTCATTGTACCTCTGCTTCCTTTCCAGTAACTCTCGAAGAAGATCGAATTTAGACTGAGGAGTCTGATACTGACTAAGCAATGCAAGTTTCAAACCTTCCCAATCAGTCCCTATATTGTTTCGGCGATACAACCAATACCATTCCCTGGCTTGGCCGGAGACAAGGAACGAAAAATCCCGCAGGACTTCGGCCCATGGTATACCATATTGTTCCCTCATGATCTCTAAGCGGTATACAAAATCAGCTACCCTAAGATCTTTCGGATCTCCACTAAAATTCAGACCTAGTTTGTCCACCCTAGTTCTCAAAAGTTCATTCATTGGTGCATTCACTGGCACTATCCCCTGATTAACCGCCGGTGTGGGGTTTGTACTAGGATATTGGATAATTGGCAGACCATTTATGTAGGTCATCAAGGGGTTACGACTGGTTGTTGGCATTTGTATCGGTACCGAATTAACCATCGCCGGGTTAGAAGTTAGTTGACTATTTGTATTTATCATCGTAGGATTATCCCTGTTGGCTGGTACCTGTATAGGTGCAGAACTAAATGTCGCTCTATTGGACGTTTGTTGACTATTTGTAAATGTCGTAATGGGGTTATCCTCGTTTGATGGCATTTGCATAGGTGCAGAATTAACCATCTCTGGATTAGAAATTGGTTGATTTACCGTCGCCGTAGACCCGGTCTGTGCGCGAACAACCTCCGACAGATCTTTCATTCCCCTTGTCAAACTATCAATCATTTTTCTCACCTCTGACATCTCATTTTGTACCAAGCTTTTAACTTTATCCTCCAGGGATTTCTGAACAGATGCCGCTTCCTCGTGTACTAAACTTCTTACCTCAGAGTTTAAGAGTTCACCTGACTCATTCATTACCGGGTTACTTCCCCCATTTGGCATATTGTTATTTTCACGTCTGATTATAGAATCGGCCAAGTCTATGAATTGGTATGGAGTCATATTAGGATTCGATTCCGCCATTTCGTCCCCGATGCCTATTCTTCTTTGTTTACGAGTACTTGGGTAATATACCGATCTGTTGAAATCAAAGGTTTCTGGCCTACCTCTTTTGTTTCGTTGTTTAGACCTAGTGTTATAATTCATATCCCCTAGCCTCTCAGAAAATGTTGGTATTTTTTTCAACTAAGTTGACAAGAGTGATCGTATTTTTAGATAAACGAGCGGTAGTCTCAATTAAAATGCTGATTAACAAGAATAATTCTACTAAACCTCAATATTACGAACTACACAAACACATATAAACGCAATAATTTACTAAAGGACACTTCATACATATATTTGCATGGGTACGGCTTTTCTTTTAGAGGCAGTATGGATGTGGTGTGGTATTGTACTTGAATTTTCATTACAGTGCTCTCTATAGAGATATATGGATGTTTCCCCAAACAGATAAAAAAACAACGTTAAAACATGTACTTCTTCGCTGACTATGACATCTTCCCATCAATAATATAAAAAACAAGCTCATAGCACGGTACTTACAACACTACAATCGCTGAATCTCTTAAATAGCCGATTGGCTGTTGCTTATTTCCCTAAGCTGAAGTCTGTGTAAATCTCATGCTTTATCTCATGGTTTATTGCTTATAAAAAAAAAAACTAAAAAAAAACAAATACGACATTGGCAATACATCATTATTCATCAACGAATCTCTGAGCTACTGCACAACCCCGATGCTAAATTGAGAAAACATTTCCTTCTTGCCTACTATAATTATTATTGCACAACATAATCTGTTACACACAAATTCGGCTGCAACGGAAATTATAGTTTGCATAAAGATTATGAATTGTTTCCTTAGGTCTATTACTTAGTTCATTAGTAGTCTATTTCTCGGTGCATAGGTGGTAATATTGCACTGTTTATCTCCTAACATCACAGTTCTTAAACGACTTCGTTTCCGCGCCATTTTGAATGCGCATCAGGTACTAATTTATCTTTCTTTTCGTTTGGGCGCCATCTCTGTTATGTGTGCTTTTAGGGCGTCCGCTTTAGCCACCAGACTAGCTTGAGACATCTCAAAGGCGGCATGGGGTCTCAACCCGCCAAAACAGGACTCACACACAAACATTGAATGAGGGTGAATTTTCTTTCCTACCTTCACATTTACTTACTTTACGAGAAAACATCCACACACGGGTCTTGCTGTCCCGACCCTACACTGGCCCACCCTACCATGGTCCAGATGGTCCTCATCGATAATCTCTCCTGGACCCCATTAACCACACACTCAACTTCCCACACTTACCTCATAGCGTTCCCCACGCAATCACAAACAATTAGCAACACATCTTAATTAATCTTCAACACTACATTAGACAATTTATTAAAATTAAATTTTCAATAGAAATTCCCTTTGTTTTCCTTACACAATAATTGAACAATAATTTTTTTTTGATGAACAAATTAGGAGAATAATACCTAGACTTATCTCTCACGACTTCAGGCTCAATTTCTAAGGCTTTCCAATAGGATTAAGCTTTTTCCTTGTTCTTAGTGCCCACTACCGGCACAAGCGCTTTACTCTACACAACCACTAAAAGAGCTCTCTTACCAGTTTGCTTTTGCCGTTCCTCTGCTCACGGCTCGCTAGAAAATACAAAAAAACAAGGCTCAAAGTTAAGTCTACTGTTGCCCTACGCCTACTAATATTTTTTCACCTTAGGTATTATTCCCTGTACAAAACTTAATTATTAATTTACTTATCGCTAACTCTTTCTAATTACTATCCTTATTTTCCTTATTTCTTTGTCTGATAGATTTCTGACTCATTTGCCGAATATTCAATGAAAAGCTTATATTTTCTTTCCTTTCAGGTGATGTTCTTGAATCAAATTATCGTTACGTTCAATAAAGACGACACAAGGTACGACACAGTATTACCTGTTGTTAAAACATTAATCAATTGGGTTTTTTTCTAGTTTCAGATTTCACAATACAAAAAAATGGTAGCAACACCACTTTCCGTTTATGCACCAATGGCGGCAGTGACGGCAGACGCTCTAGGTTCCAATATGTCGCAAGATTCCCCTTGGTCATGGATTGGTTTACATCGATTCGACGGCAGTTGCAACACAAATACCAGAATCATCCATCCAACGGATACATATACTTATTTGCCGCACTCACACCAGACTATGCCACGGAATAATCACGTTTGCGGGCGAGACACAAGGGGCCACTAACAAACTCCAGCCAAAATAACCAAAATGTTTCCTCCAGCAATTAAATAAATACACTGGCCCCCTTCAATTGCTATGAAGGCCAGTGTTACTCGCAAACCAATGATTTAGGCTGTTAAAATATAAACAAATACACAAACAAAAGATGTAAACACCACACTTCATTTCCCTCGACCGTTGTTAATACTCACAGATATTAAATACAAACACAAAACACAGCAAATACAAAATAATCTTTTTATTTTTTCACTCTTGTTTTAACAGGTTAACGTAACGATCCACTCCAAAATGACGATTTTCTCAACCAGACGGCTTTTATAGCCCTCTTTTCTCCCGCCACAAGCCAAATTTTCCAGCCAACACCATTTTCTTTACCGATTTTTCTTCTAACGTTTTCGGTAACCATTCGTTTTCTTTTTCCGTATTTCTTCAGGGATGATTCTTTGGATATTGAATGGCAATGCTATATTAACACCTGATCTGGTTTTTGAAATTTAACGGTCATCAGATTGCTCGAATGACTGCACTCCTATTTCTTTCCCTGATTATACGCGATCGTATTATTTTACCAGTACCCTCATATATGTCCAAGTTTATATTTTATTGAATATCTATGCATACAATAGTATGAATTTTACAACCTTTTCGATCTTGAACGTGCTGTTCAATGTAAACGTCCATATTTATAAATCTCCTGAAATCTAATTCGCCTTGTTTTCCGCCCGCTTTTGCTTTAGGTCCCCACTCGATACAACCCTGCGGTCGATTATCTCCTACCCAATTAATCACCCCTGACCAGTCCTTTTTCGATCATGTGCGCCCTGGCAAACCATTCTGTCATTCTAGAACACGCTACTACATAGACAACACATCCAATTTACAATGGGCTTACATTTAATTTGCACCATGTGCATATTCAAACGCAAAGAAAACAAATTTTTCCTATTGCCCCTTTACCAAACGCAAAGTCCTCCTACTGCCGTCGCCTAAAGCAGCTTGACCCTATTTACGCTTGTTGCCTCTCACTCTCGGATGGAATAGAATGAAATACATGGAGAATATTTTCTTGGCATGGCCTAAAGATAAGAGCCGCCTGGTGTACAGGCTTCTTGCCATATGTTTGGCACACGGCCTTTATGCTTCTTCTTGCTGAGTGTTCTTGTACCAGGCCAGCAACACTTATTAAATGTTTATTTTAATTGTTTTAAAAGAAAGAAGTACGATGGCAGCAATTCCGCGTACATGGTACGCACAGAAAAATTAAGCGGAAATGCTAACGGATGGAATGGGTATCTAAAAGGTGATGCCAGGCACATGGTTGTATGGTCTGAGTTAATCCTGAACAATGAACGTATGGCAGAATACAACACTGTGGGTACCTACAGGGTCTCTTAGGTTGAGTGGATAGGAAAATGGAAATAAATGTCGGAAAATATGGAAAAATGTATGAAAAGCGTTAAAATTCTATGCTTTTCCCGGGGGTATAAAAGGGCCATAACCAAGAAATCTGACTCTTTTTGTCAACTTGTGTTTCAGGGTGAACTCAAAAACCAACCGGCTTTAAAAACTGGCTTTTTTTATTACAGCCAAAGTGTATTTCCCAAAAGATAAATAAAAACAATTTGGAATAAATTCAATTTTTATTTGAGGACTGCTTCGTTTTATTTAAATCCCATGCAGTGGGCTTTAACAAACATAAGTAATGCTTGGTTTACATTTACGAAATCCACTCGATTTCAACTGTCAAATCCATAGGTTAAACGTCAAATGAAATCCAGATGAGATTTCATTTGACGTTTGAGCTATGGAATTGACAGTTGAAATCGAGTGGATTTCGTAAATGTAAACTTAGCATAAGTGTGGTTTTGTACGAATATTGTGTGTTGGCTATGTTAACGTTGTGTGGTGTTTCGTTGTTTTCTTTTTATTTTAAAGATATCGCCAACAATCAAAATAAGGCAATCGCTGGCCTCCTCTGCAAGGAGGAGGTCAGATATTTTTATCCAAAAATCCGGAAAATCTGGTAATTCTGAGGAGCTGGCTCCATACATCCCAATTGTGGGCAGGATAAATCTTGGCAAATCCTGAAACATAAGAGAAAAAAAAACCAAACATTGTATTAATTATTCATGTAAAGTCCAGGTAACATTAGTCTAAACACGTACTTTCTTGCTTGTTAAATATTTCCTCGGGTTGCTGGACGGCCCGTGTTGATCATCTGTGACCTGAAAAGAAAAATGATATGACAAAAAGTAAATTAATAAGTTGATAATGAAAAAAATCATGAGTTAAAAAAAAAACTCATAGTATAAATTATAAAAAAAAAGCAGAATATTATAAAAGAAAATCTATTGTTTTATGTGTATAACCTAGGTAAAGTTGTGTCGTTAAGTGCTGTCTATTAAGTGTTCTAAATAAGTTAACTTTTTTTTTGTGAGGGACATTAACCCATTATAATTTGAATTTCGAGTGTAGGGTTGCCCCAAATTACGTAGAATCTGGTATCCAGAGTTTGATTGGTTTTTGCATGGACGAATCAATGTGTCCAAAGACCCCCTAAAAGAGCTCTGTTAGGAAGGTATAGATGAATTAGTAATAAAGGCCAGATTTGGCATCATTTTTTTTTGTTCTACGAAATATTAAGGGTAATCCGAGTCAATGACTCGTTTATAATTGTTTCCGGAGTTAGTGTTCCATAAATCGACGTGTTATATGTATGGTTAAATGTTAGGTTTAAGGAAGAAAAATGATAGATGTAATAAATGATTCCATTGTTTGAATGTTTTAAAATCAATATGACGTGCTAATTGTTTTTTTGTTAATGAGAGGAAAGTGGGTGAACATAGCCTGAGGTGAGTGTCGGTGGAAAACGGGGCCCTTATAATGTTTGTTTTTGTAAGTGGATTTAAGGGTCAAGGATGGGCGGGCGAAGTGTGGGGGCAGAACTACCAAGCTCCCTTGTTTTAGGTGTACCTCGTGTTTGTGATCGTTTTATTTTTTTATGTTGTGTAGTCATTATTTATAATTGTTCGTCCCCTAGGGCTACGGTGGAATGGGTTGGGACCGCCCTGAAGATGGCCCCCTGAGCTAGTTGGTACCTCCCCGTAGCGCCACTGCAGGTGGCACGTAACAACTTTTGTGCAAAACTTGTTACTTGCTCTTATGTTACACGCTAAAACTTTCATACGAAACTTTCCCATTATTTTGGCGTTCATAGATCGAGTTCCATACAAAAGTAATTTTATGAAATTGCTGTAATGGGGAACTCGACCTAAGAACGCCAAAATAATGGGAAAGTTTCGTATGAAAGTTTCAACGTGTAACATAAGAGTTGAGAGCAATTTTCACAGTTTTCTGAGAGAAGAGAGAACTTCTCTCTTTTGCTACTTTTGCTATTAAAAAAGTAAAGGAACAAAGCTCGTATGATAAATAAAAGACAAAGTGCTGCCAAGTTTCAATTTGTCTTTATTCTTCTACCAGGAATGACACAAAACTTTACTCAAACATTGGATGTGTTTAGGGTTTTATAGTGCAGTTACACTACAGTTTTTTGCCGGGTTAACCCACTTTAGCACTGTTCCTTTACGTGCAAGAATCTTCAAGTTTTACCACTTTTTACTCGAAAAGCGTTCCTTTACTTCTGACACCATGCACTTCATATGTGAACAGTTTACAACTTTTACTACTTTTACTACTACGGTTTTACCATTTTCAAAAGTAAAGGAACAGACCATGCATTTACCGGTGTCGACTTTGAGTTTGACATATTGCCAGGAGTCTAAACAAAATGTTTGTTTATGAAATGCGGCATTTTATTAAGTGGCCTGGTGACACATCAAAGCAGGCTGTCAAACTCCATCAATAGTTTGGACTGAAAAATGGGACGCACAAACGCTGCTATAGAGGAAGAACTGAAAAGTTATTTCAAAAGCCACAGTAAAATTAGAGAACAAAAAGCACATACATCAAAGGTAACTGATAAAATCATGTAATAGGTCGAGAAAAACTAAAAAATGAAACATGTCAGATTTAAGGCCTGATCTCCGGATCACTTTGTCATTTGGGACGGGAAGTCACACTTCCTTCAAAGTTTCTGAAATATCGTAATTTATTTTTTTGTTTTAAAAGCTAACCAATGCAATATTGGTATCATTTAAAAGGTTGTGAGGACTAGATTCTAAAAAAATAAGTTTTCGCCGACATTTATAGGTTCATTCCGTTGGGTGGAGTTGTGATGGTCGTCGTTTGGCTTCGGCATCCTTTGACAAATCTGTGGCTGTATATACATTGGAAAGAGATAGAGTGGTATGTATATAGATTCATATTGTTTTAGCAGAGGTTTTTATCGCTGTTCCTTTTCTTTTTAGAGCAAGGAAAACACCTATCGTGGACATAGTGGTTCGGTAGATCAACTGTGTTGGCATGCTTCTAATGCCGATCTACTAAGCACGGCGAGTGGTGATAAAACTGTTCGTATTTGGGACATAAGGGCTGGCAAATGTTCCTCGGTTACCAATACCAAGGGAGAAAACATAAATATAACATGGTCTCCTGATGGTAAAACCATAGCTGTGGGCAATAAAGAGGATTTAGTTACATTCATTGATACCCGAACCAATAAAATTCGTGCCGAAGAACAATTTAACTTTGAGGTAAGTTCAAATGAGATGAGAGATTACTGTATAATCCAGTTATAATGTGGAATTTTTATAACAGGTCAACGAAATCGCTTGGAATAACAGTAGTGACTTGTTTTTCCTCACGAATGGTATGGGATGTGTCCACATATTAAGTTATCCCAGTTTGGAATTACAGCATATTTTAAAAGCTCACCCGGCCACATGTATTTGTATTGAATTCGATCCAACTGGAAAATATTTTGCTACCGGTTCAGCAGATGCTTTAGTATCTTTATGGGATGCTAATGAATTGGCTTGTTTACGTGTTCTGTCTCGACTGGATTGGCCGGTACGTACAATTTCCTTTAGTCATGATGGTAAGCTAATAGCCTCAGCTTCGGAAGATTTACTGATTGATATTGCCCATACGGAAACGGGTGAAAAAATTGCTGATGTACCAGTTGATGCAGCTACATTTACGGTGGCTTGGCATCCGAAACAATATTTGTTGGCCTATGCTTGTGACGACAAGGATAGTAATGATAGACGTCGTGAGGCGGGTAATCTTAAAGTTTTTGGTTTCCAAGAGTAGAGTAAATGAACATTTGGATTTTTTATTATTATCAAAGTAAGAAGTGAAATAAAATGTATATTTAAGAAGAAAATGATTTATTAAGATTTATTTTAATTGTACTGAGGTTTTTGCACCAATGACACTACGAGAACTTGAAGAGAGAAGCACCCTTTCGCTAGGAAAGGGCCTTAGAAGCACCATTTCCCTAGTAAGGGGTCTTAAGAAGCACCCTTTCCCTAGGAAAGGCTCCTAAAAAGCACCCTTTCGCTAGGAAAGGGTCCTAAAAAGCATCCTTTCGCTAGGAAAGGGTCCTAAAAAGCACCCTTTCGCTAGGAAAGGGTCTTAAGAAGCACCCTTTCCCACCGTCCGTGGAATTGAAAGTCCTAGTTATAGATTATTTTGCTTTCTTTTTATTTTTTTGTTTTGTTTTTAAATTGTTTGTTGTTTTTACAATCAAAATGAAATTCAATGCGAATATCATGTTCTCTTCACATTTAAGAAGAAGAAGAAGTGTTACACATTTAATTTATGAGTAAATTAACACTACATTTATATGTAAATACGTTAATTATTTTTGAGTTTAAATATATAAATTTTTAATGATTTTTTTAAGTTGTTTTTGCTTTCTTAATGAAAGTTGCTTGTTTTTGTATTTAAAATTACTAAAATATAGTAAAAAAAGTATGGATTAAAATTAAAAAAAAACATATATTTAATTAAAAATATACATATATAAAAAGGAGACACTAACAAAAAAACGAAGAAATTCGATAGCAGGGGTTGAGGAGATGTAAGTGATGTACATCACAAAAGAATACATAATAGTGTGTGTGTATTGTATAAATGGCAAAATAATATTGGTAGTAGTAATTGTAGAGTATATAATTATGGATTTAAATAGTTGAAGGGAATTGAGAAAAGTTGTAAAAATAGGAAAAAGAAACTCAAGAAACAAAAAATAAAGAGAGAAAAAACAGCTTAAACTAACGGCGATTTCGCCGACGGCCGGAACCAGCATATGCAGAGGAATTCTGTTGCTGGGGATGTTGACCACTGTATAAGTTGTCGAGGAACTCATGCAAAGATGCCTCGCTGTTAAAAAGGAAGAATTTCACATTATTTTAACACTTTGTTTCAAATTTAATTATATATTTTTTTAACTTACGTTGTTGGTATATTATCACGTTTAAATTTACCACCCGCTGGTCCACCGCCGCCGGCATAATGAGATCCAGTATGCTGTTGATGCTGCTGTTGTTGTTGGTGATGTGATTGTTGTTTATGTTGTTGCTGCTGCTGTTGTTGCTGTTGAGCTCCACGAACAATGCGATATTGGACCATATGTGAATTTGGTTCCAAGTGAGCCAATGCACCCTTCTGACAATTTGCCCATTCGGTAATGTCATAAACTTTACCCTCCATCAATGCCAAATATTTCCAACGTAAACCAAGCATACTTGTTTCAGCCCAAATATCGCCCTAACAGAAAAAAATAGTACAATAATGATAAATGATGGAATCTTAAAATATTTTAAATTAAAAGATATTACAAACTCATCTATTAACAATTCAAAGACGACGATGAGTGAAGAACCCTTTTAAATGAGAAAAACAAACGACTAAGGACGACTCTACAACAGCAACGTGACCCACATCAGTTTGAACCAGACTCTAATAACCCGTGCATGGAAAGTATGGGGGTTAGGCCGGGGCGATTTGTATGGAAGGAAAAAAGTGATAGTGGGCGCCTGGAGTTTCTGATTATTGGGATTGTACTGAGCAAAAAAGTCCACTAGACCATATGTCTACGGTGAAAACCGAGCCCCCGGATTTTGAGTTTTTTTTTTCCACCTTTGGGAGCATTAGGTCCTCGAAAACGACCAGAGCTGTATAGTGCTGGTTGAGCAGATTGTTAACTCTACGTTTAGCACGGTCAATGAGGACGCCCTTACCAGAATTAGCAGAGAGTGTCACAGTTCCCCAGACATAACAAACGTGTCATCTAACAACCCTCCGTTTCTCTTGTATCAGACCATCTCCCCATAACTGTCTCCATCAACAGACCGTGCGATTTCATTACCTCTGAACACCGCACTTTCATCAATCATAGGAAAGCTAATTGGCCTAGTTTCAGAAAGTTCACTAATCACCGCTTCAGAGATCTGTCCAACCCTTCTGATATTCGGGTAGCAAAAAGGACGTTCCGAGACATGATCACTGCTGCAGCCGCTCGGCATTTACCTTCCTTATCAAATGAGCGTGATGAGCTTCGTCGTGGTAGGCGAGCATAAGCGAAATAAGTGGTTAAATCATCGGAAGAGTTACAAAATTGGAACCGAAATAAGTGAATTGCGGACAACGGTTAAGTCACTCTCGAACCCTGGGAAGAAGGAAGATAGGACCTCAGTCAAGTTTGGCGACGTTGGTGCTAAAGTTATTTCAATCGACAGTTTGGCGAGCACATCCGGGAACGATATAGCGAAGAGAAGAGTACTACACACATTAGATGTCTTCCTGCCCAAAGCATCCAAAGCGTTGGGATCTGCTGGAATCTCCAGGGCAATGCTGAAACAGCTGAAAATGCCGGGAGATGAGTATATCATTAAAGTTCCAACCTGTCGGTAGCCCCTCACATCGTTTCCGAAGTCTGGAAGGGATTCGTAAAATCGATTTCAATTAATCGGTTATTAGCCGTAAAATTTATAACTATTGAATGTGCGAAAACCGGATAATAGATTATTCTTAATCGACTTTCGGAAGACGGAGTCAACTATTATTCGTAGTCAACCATTTTAGTCGTAGTCCATTATTATTCGTAGTCGACTATTAATCGTGGTCGACTATTAGTCGTAGTTGACTATTGGGCGTGCTAAAGCCGCGTAATCGATCGTACTTTTTATACCCTCAGCATTTATGCTAACGAGGGTATGTATATACACTTTCATACGGGCAAAATGTGCCTCATCGTGTTTCAGACAATTTGGAGTCGATTGAGCAATGTCCGTCCGTCTGTCTGGCTGGTGCGCACGATAACTCTCGAACGGATCAACCGATTCGATCCAAACTTTGGCTTTCGTAATATTTTGTCCAAACTTAGTTTGTTCCAGTACCTCCCCCACAAAAGTTGGAAAATGTTCGGAAAATTTGTGCGCACGATAACTCTTGAAGGAAGTAACCGATTTGGGCCATACTTTGCACATCGTGAAATTTCTACTAAACTTAGATGTGTTTCCAAAATGAACTCAATCGGTCCACTCCTTCGGGTACCTCTCACACAAAATTTCGGAAAAGTTCGGATTAGGACCTGCTCTCGAATCGCTTTGCTTTTTGTTGCAACAACTTGTATTCATTGCCCCCCATACGACGGTACAAGTTTCATCAGGGGCAAGTCCATACTTCCTGAGAAAATATCCTGAAAGATGCAAAAAGCCCCTATAACACCGTGTGCAGTGGACGGAGCTCAAGATAGTAATCAGATGTAATCCATACTTTGCACATCCTTATATATCTACCAGATATAGATCAGGTTCGAATATGGACTATATTTGTCTACTCCTTCTGGTAACTCTCACACACAATTTCGGATAAATTCACTTTAAGACCTGCTCTCAAATCACTTTGATTTTTGTTGATACGATTTGCATTCGCTACCTCCATTACGACGGTAAAGGTTTTTTCAGGGGCAAGTCCATATTTCTTAGGAAAACAGCCCGAACGGTGTTAAGGGTACCTCCCCCACAAAGGTTCAACATTTGTTCCTTAGTGCAGTTAATTCCTAATCCACATGTTTGTCGGCAAGTTCAAATGTCCAAAAAGGGCCACAAAATTCTGAAGAGACCTTAAATACATTTGATCTGTCCGTAGGTGAAAGTTTCACTTCACATTGGCTGAGGGTATATATCTTTCGGCAAAGCCGACTGACACTTTTTTACTTGTTTATACATATAATAACCATCACGGATCCCATCAACGAAAAATGGTCAATTATAATCGGTTTTCGGCGGTTAACGATTAATCGAAAGTCGACTTTTTGAACACTCTCAAATAATCGACAAACCGAAAATTGAGTTTTAAGTTTTTCACATAAACCGAATGATCGAAAAACCGATTATAGCATTTCACTACGTATCCCTAGTCTGGAAATGTACAGGGTGGACCAGCTACTAAAGCCAGGCAAGGATGCCAACAAAGATGAATCTTAAAGACTTGTTTTCGCTTTTATCGCCCGTAGCAAAGACCCTTGAGGTTTTAATCCTCCCCAGCGTCAGAGTAGTTTTTGCTCAACTACGCTCGTATGGATTCTATAAGGCAAGGATCGATGACACAGTGCAAAACATCAGCCTTTCCGATAACGAAAAGATATACGAACGAATATATTCGCATTGCCACAACTACATCAATTTGATATAAAAAAGGTGGTTGCAAATATCCATTGGCTCTATGAGACCATAATCCAAAATCCCGCCCCCCAAAGGATCGAAAATATTAAATATCTTCTGTTTCATTTTTGTACATACCTCTCTTGCTGAGTGTCGTATTTTGCAAGATGCACATTCACGTGCCGCATAATGGGGACGATCGGTCATTTTCCGGGGATGACGTAAGCCACATGTACTACATCTGGAATAGGAAATTGTAGTGTTATCACTGTTAACTTAATTATAATGCTCACCGGTATACCTTATTGTATTAGCAGCTTCGGTAATTTTAGTCTGTAGCTGTGATAGTAAATCGTGCAATTCTGTCCAGGCTTTTTCGGCATGTAATGCTTCGGCTAAACTCTGATCATACGATAGACGATTTTCCTGCCGAAAAAAAACAAGAGGAATATTATTAAAATTGAAATCTAACCGGGAAATATCGATACGCCCATACCGGTTCTGCAATTAGTTCAAATGCCCTTTGCAAAACTTTAAACGCCTCCTCTGCCCCGGGTTGTTTGTTTTTATCAGGATGCACGAGAACGGCAATTTTCTTGTAATGTTTGCGTATTTGTTCCTGTGAGCTGTTGCGTGGTACTCCTAAAATGCTGTAACATTTAAAAGGTAAAATTTCAATATAATCAAATTATAATATGAGTGTTTTGGCCCACCTATAGGCATCCTTTCCTTTACAGTTAAGCAGCTGATACATGGCCTCTTCTCCGGTCTGTGGTAAACGTCCAGTTTTTGTTGCTTCACTCGAAATATCTGGTGGCCGTTTCTTATAGAATCTTCGCCAAAATGCCCATTTACTCGTCTTCGAAAATCTTGCATCAAAACGACGACAGGTATTTTTAAACCAAATACTGGGTTTATTCGAATTCTGTTTCAGATCTTTCCATAGCTGTTGTGCATAAGTCTTACAGTATTCATAGCCCGAAGTCAAGCGATCATAGAGTATACTACATCCGACAACGACAATATCATAGACCAAATTGAATAACCATATCAATATTTTTAATGTGTAAGAGTACCAGGCCTTAAGAAAACGTTTTGCCAATTCATAGTTAGGATTGTTGGGACCCGATCCACCACCACCATAAGAAGGTGTCGATGAAGTCCCGTACGAACTATTATTTCGATTGCGTTTCGTTGATGAGTATGAATACGAAGCATTTGAATTATTTTGATAGCGTGATCTCTGCTGTCCTGCCGATGTGGTGCCGCCGTATGAAGAATTTGGAGATTTTGTTGCTTTGCGAACATATGTATTGTTGGTTGCATTGTATACATTTGTTGAAGCAGTTGCATTGTTATTATTGTTGTTAGTGTTTGCATTGCCTTTGGAAGAACCGCGAGTATCGTTTCCATTTTTACCTAAAATGGAAGAGAGAAGAAATTAAAAATATACATGAGAAATGCTTAGGGATTTACAAGACTGAAATCGTTTTTCAAAACACTCGAGCACCGATGTAGTCCATATTCGAACATGAGTTATGTGTGAAAATAGTATGGCGATGTGCAAAAAAATTGGACTAATGTCAATATTAGAGTTGTACAACCTAGTTCATTTGAAAGATCTAGTTCAATAGCTCAGTTCTTTTAACTGAACTAAATTGTGAATCGTTCGCTGATCGTTCTTCGTGGATCTTTAGGTCGGCGCTCAGTGAGCTATTGAACTATAATGAACTATATCGACTGATCTAGTTCACACGCTCTTTTCAATGAATCGTTCAATTGAACTAGTTCGTTCATGAACTATACAACTCTAGTCAATATATAATTTCGATAGTTATCGTGAAAAAAAACCCGAAAGTGACGCCGAACGAATAGGACGCGCAAAATTTCAAAGAAAATAAAATTAATTAATTAATTACAATAATTTGGCCTGAGGCCGTTGAAATAACTCTGGATGATGGGTTTAAATACCCGTTACCGAGGATCAAAAAATACATTAATTACATGAGGGAGTATGCCGCGATCTTACAGGCTTTTCCCAATAAGAAAATTATCCCAATAATGAAAATCGCCGATGAGCTCCACAGCAAATTTGAAAACTTGGAGACACATTTTGTTACGAAGCGGAAAATGAAGATTATCTGTAGCGACCGTGACACCATCAACAAAATTGTTGCTGATGAGGAAATGCGCAGTAAATATAACATTTTCATTCCTGCTGAGCTTTGTGAGATCAAAGCCGTAGTGCAAATCCCGGCCGACCATGACTTTTCGGAAAAATTTTTGTATGAAAATTTAATTATAAAACATAAAGCCGAGTATGGTCCAATCGATCAAGACATTGCCATAACTGAGGTTAAGCGTTTTACTAAGCCGGACCCAGCTCAAGAGGGTCAAAGAACCAATTCAGATGCCGTCATGTTATCATTTGGTGGCAATAAGCTGCCTTCTCATGTATGTATCAATAAAGTATATTTCCCAGTGAAGCCGTTTATTAGGCGAATTCTCCAGTGCAAGAAGTGTTGGAAATTCGGACACTCCACTCGAGTTTGCACACGGGCCCGCCAAGTTTGCCCACGTTGTGGCTCTGCTCATGAGGGTATTTGCACATTGATGCCACAGTGTATCAATTGTCACAAGCCCCATGATGCGAGGTCCAACCATTGTGATGTACGTACCGAGCTGAGAAATAAAGCTAAAAAAGTAGCCGAAGAAAAAACACCAATGCTCACGACTGACTTCGATTCAACAAGTCAAAATACTTCTCCAAATACGTTCGACCTTACTCAGGAAGACTTTCCTGAAATAAATGCAAAGAGACCAAAGCTAAAACCCAAAGGTGGTATAAAAAGAAAGATAATTAATAACCCAAAACCTATTGCTAATGATGGCATAGGAGAAACAACTAACAATAATGACATTCAAAATGAAACTCCAATAACTGAGGACTTGTCGGTTGACATCGACATAGCCAAATCTCAGACTAACAATGACCTTCAATTGCCTGATTCCATGGAGAACCTAGCTTCGCACGTTGAGTTCAATTCAAACTCGTTGTGCAGCTCCACTCGCATTGAAAGCACCCAAAGCCAAAATTCAGTTGAAACCATACAAACTACAATCAGCAATACACCAAAACAAACGACTAACAACAATAAACCTAATCATATCCAAACAAGTATTAATAAAGTTAAAAATATTAAACAATCATCCACATCCTCCGATAACAGCATTAATGCACCCCTGCATCTTTTTGAGGCTTTTCAAAAAGACAAGATGAATTGTAACAATGAAGATTCTACAGATTAATTTAAGAAGTATCAGAAATAAAAAACCCCAATTGTCTCAGTTCTTAAGAGAATCGGGGATAGACATTGCATGCATTTCGGAGACTTATTTGGATAATATAGATGATTGTAATTTACCTGGCTACGACATTTTAAGAAAAGATAGGACTTCATATGGCGGCGGAGTTGCCATATTAATAAAAAATTCAATACATTTCACCAGCGTTGACATCAACATCATAAATCGGAACATAGAAATAGTCGCCTGTTGCATTAACAGCGAGATTGGCCCAGTCATAGTAATATCAACATACATTCCACCTAACGTGTCTTTCAGCACAGCTGACCTTATGAGCATCATACCATCTACACCACAATGTGCAAAAATTATTATGTGTGGAGATTTCAATTGCCATCACATAATATGGGGTTGTAACAACACTGACCATCGCGGAGAAAATATGCTCCAATTTATAGAAGACAAAGATCTCGTTCTCCTAAATGATGGAGCACAAACTTATTTTGGTACCAGCTGTCCTTCAGCATTAGACCTATCAATATGTAGTCCTGCTATAGCACTGATCTCAACATGGTACACGTTAAACGAATGCTTTGGTTCCGACCACTGCTCCGTAATCATTGAAGTCGACTTACACGCAAGGTGCCACAAAACCACATATGGCGTACCAAGACACATAACAAAAGATCGGCTAAATAACGGCATAGATGAAATACTGAATAGTGAACAATATAATGAATGTCCCGATGACGAAAAATTTGAACACCTTTCAAAAGGCTTGTACAACAAATTTGTGATTCCCGTTGGCAAGAAACAATATCCAGACAACGGCTGGTGGAATCTTAAATGCAAAAAAGTCAAAGCAGCATTAATCAAAGCCCTAGCACGTTTCAAAAAAGTTCCCACCAGAATAAATAATGAAAAGTTGAAAAAATGTCAAAAGGATTACTTTTACACTCTCAGAGAGGAAAAGCGAAAAGGGTGGCAAAAAATGTGTGAAGACATCCATGCCGACATCACACCAACTGAACTGTGGAACACCGTTAAAAAGTTCAGACGAAGACACAGCAATAAACACAAAAGCATGCCAGAAATGTGCGTTGATAAATTCTACGACATATTATCTGGGCCCATCGGACCTATAAATGTACCTCCTACAATGGACAACATTCCAAGAGACAATGACTTCACAATAGAGGAATTAAACGCAGCTATAGAGGGATCTAAAGACACATCAGCCGGCCTTGATGGTATTCGTCATGGGCACATAAAAGAATTTAATAATGAGGTAAGAGAAACACTATTGTCACTATATAACCACATATGGCGCTCTGAAAAAAATACCGAACCCATGGATGGAATACAAAGTATGTCCTATACATAAAAAAGGCAAGCCTGTTGATGACCCATATTCATATCGTTCAATTGCCATGATCTCATGTTGGAGGAAGATATTCGAACGAATGGTCTTTCGAAGGATCGACCACCAACTAGAATCTTCAGATAAACTGCACAATGCACAATCTGGATTCCGGAAAACCAGATCAACACGTGATAACCTAACTTGTATTTGGTCAGCGGCCCAATTGGCAAAAAGGGAAGGTAAATACCTTATGGCTGCATTTCTAGACATCAAAAGCGCATTCGATAATGTAAACATTGATATTTTAATCGATAAATATAAAGATCTTGGTGCAAGTGAACATACCTGCGCTATTTTACATCGTCTATTCCAATATAAAGAACTCATTATCGAAGCAGAGAATTCTACTACTCGTAGATCCTTTACCGGAACACCACAAGGCTCCGTCCTGAGTCCACTGAGCTTCAACGTTTATATAAACGATATCTTCAAAGATCTAGGAGTGGAAATTTTAGCTTATGCAGATGACCTCGTAATATTCTGCGCAGAATATGACCTAAATATTGCAAAAATAAAAATGCAGAAAGCACTTGATTGTCTAGTTAAAAGATTAGGAGAAATACAGCTTGAACTTTCCCCACAAAAATCGAAAGGAATGATTTTCAATCCGTACAGCAGACGTTCTATTCAAATGCACCCTGATCTAATTATCAATGGCGAACAAATTGAATTTGTAAATACATTCAACTTTTTGGGTTTTGTATTGGACTCGAAACTCAGCTTTATACCACACATTGATTATATACATAAATCGACTTTTCAATTCATGAACATAATCCGTGCCCTTTGTGGCGTGTCTTGGGGAGGCAATCCACAACAGCTTATTCGTCTCTACGTTGGAGTAGTTAGACCTAAAATTGAATATATGGGACACCTATTGCTTGACGCTCCGCTTAACAAGTTACTCAAAATGCAAAGAATCCAATTTCGGGCGCTCAGAACGGCACTCGGAGCTATGATTTCTACCCATACACAATCTTTGGAAGTGGAGGCCAATATAATGCCTTTGCCGGAAAGATTAAAACTGCTTTCCAATAACTACATCAACAGTATGATAGTCGACTGTAGAAACCCGACCAATAAATTTCTATCAGAATATAATGAAAAATTTCAGATCAGGCCTACATTTTTCCAACTATATCAAGATAAGGTAGCGAACAACAATATTGTGAAACTTCAGCGGCCTATGCAATATGAATTCCCACTTCAAGCTAGCCTTCTGGTTCCCAACATATCATTTCTTAACGTCTGTAAAAATCGTTCGACCTCAGTGGATATACAAAACCTGTATAGCACTACAATCAACACCAACTTTCCAGATTACATAAAAGTATTTACCGACGGATCAAAAACCCCAGACAAAACCAGCTGTGCCTTATGGATGCCATCGTTAGACATCGAAGCATCCTTCTCCTTAAATAAAGCAAGTTCCATATATTCCGCGGAAGCATACGCCATACATGAGGCTTTGTTATTAGTAAGAACCTGTGAACCTGGGAAATATATAATCATTACGGACAGCAAATCGGTCCTAACAGCCATTGCATCCCAAAACAATAAAAACACCCATCCCTCTATTCTCGAAATAAAGAATGAGGTGTGTCAAATGTCTGGGGAGGCTTTCACCGTTCACTTCCTGTGGGTACCAAGTCATTGTGGCATCGATGGGAATGAGTACGTGGACTCTATTGCAACGAATCACAACCATACCGACTCATGTCCAAAATTATATTCATCGGACTTAAGACAACAAGACAAAACTGCGGCTGTCTCATCCTGGCAGGAAAAATGGAACACAAGTATATACGGCAGACGATTTTATTCATTCTCCCCTAAAGTCAACTGCAACCCTTGGTTTCGAAACATCAAAATGCCCCGAAGCGTCGCAACAACCATTACGAGACTTAGGTTTGGCCATAACCAGATGAAACAACATCTCCACAAGATCAATATTACCAGCACTGACAGATGTGATTGTGGTGACATCCAAACCGTGGACCACGTCACATTCAATTGCCCAGACGTTAACCTCAGCACAAGACGTGCTCTATTACAGAAACTGCGACAACTCGGTATACATCAACCATCAGTCGATGATATTCTTAAAACAAACAACATTAAGGCCTACCTGGCCTTATGGACTTATTATAAAGAAGCAGACATTAAAATTTAAATCAGAATCAACATTCAAGAACACAGAACTCCCAAAATTAACAAATCTACCACGTTCCCATGAAATACATTTATACCCATGAAAGTGGCAACATAGACTTAGTGTCTCATGTCACTTTAAATTCCACCCCAAACATGGTTGGAATTGACATATGAAAACATATGTCTGAAGAAGAAGATAGTTATCGTGCCCATTAGGCACTTTAGTCGGCACTTTGTCGGTTTTTGTGGACTTGCCCTCGAAAAACAAAATATATCGCTGTAAACAGGACCACAAGAAGTACTTTCGTTAAAAAAATTGCAAACTATCCTCGAACAGTCCTTAAACTGCACTTAAACAAAAAGTAATGAACTTTTGAGAGGGAAATGCTCTAAAATATTTTCTAATATAGACCTTCTTGGAACATGATGTAGGTACGTTTGGAATAAATTTCACGATGTGTAAAGTTTCGGCCAAATTGGATAATCGTGGTCATGAGAAATTTGATGAGTTGGTGCCGGTAGGGGGTTATTTGGAGCTTTTGGGTCTTTATCTAAGGAAGTATGGACTTTTCCCGAAAAAAATTGTAACATCCTAAAAGGGCCGCGGAAACAACCAGCTGCAAAAGTCAAGACGGTCCGAAAAGAGTTTCTAAACTGCACTTTTGAAATTTGGTGTACCAGAACGAGTGAACCGATATGGTCCATCTTCGAACTAAGTGGCCCAAGATTGGCCAAATTTTGGACCGAATGGTTGCTCCGTTCGAGAGTTATTGTGCGCTCCTCCCGACAGACGCGCTGACGGATATGGCCAAACGACTCCAAATTGTTTGAAACTGATTTCGTCCAAGTATATTTGGGGTCTAAAACCATTATTTTGGTTAGGTACATTATGGTCGTATAAAAGTGGAAATACCCTAGGCTTAGTTGCCAACTCCATACCTTGCCGTCGACCACAGTCCATCCACTACGTACGAACTTTTACTAAAAAGGAACCCGAAATTAAATCTTCAACTGATGTAGGTGTGAATGCCTTGGTGCCCTCTGTCGTTTACTCCTACAAATTTCACTCTCTCTGACCATTACAAATATGGAGATTGACAGCGAACACCTAACTACGGTTGTTGTTGTTGTTGTTGTTGTAGCAGCATAAAAACCAACATAAACCCGTAGGTTTGATGCTGTGTTGGCAGCCGCTGGCCGAAACACTATGGTTTCGGGTCAATCCAGTACGAAAGAACCCGCTGCCGTGGGATTGGTCTAACTATGGTCGACAGCAATAATGTGAAAAAGAAACGAACTGAAGGTAAGAGCGAATACAACATCCCGGTACTGGACGAAATAAGCAGGTCCCTCAAATTCTCAGCGAAGAAAATGTACTCCTCAATCTTATTGAAGAAAAGGTCCACATAAGGCTCAGGGAAGATAATATCGCGGACGATATTTTGGATAATTTATCATTGACAGATGAGGTTAAAGCCGTGGACACGCAGTGTCTTTTACTATAGTCATGATACTGACCCCAAATCCGTTGACTGTTTGCAACCATCCGATTTAGGTACAAACGCAAGCAGTCGGACAATGATCGGTTTATGATAGCGTCAACTATTTCAAAGGTCGCTAGTTCTCAGTCGACAAATCCAATATCACAACCAGTGGCTGTGAAGAGGGTAAGATCGTCCGAGGCACAGTATCGCCATACTCCTACGTCGCATGCTTCGATGACGAAAAAGTTTAGTGAGAAAATCCTACCGGAGATACCAAAATATCTTTAGTCAGACATCTTCGCTGAAAGCTGTTGCGGGTCCCCGCAAATGCGAAGTCCCCAGGCACATCCAAGTTTCGTGAAAGAGCTAAATAAACGCATGATAGTTAATGGACATTGATGATAGGTTGGAAGGACATGACAAGGCTTGTCAGGTAGGGTGATTCGAAGATGATGATGCAGTTGTTGTGAGTTGTTGTTGTCTTCGAAGGTGATCAGTCAGGCTCTTCCCTGAAAACATGCTTGTCTAGTCCGAAACATGTTGACAATTCTGCACGACGAATTGTCCAAATGATCTGAATGAAGCTAGCGATCATTGACAGGGCTGACCCAAACGGGTGCATCAGCAATTTTCATTGTTTACTTATTGAGGGTAATCTCAGGGACATTCTTACCTCCGACATTGTGTACAAGAGTAAAGTACGGCAAGACCTGGCAGCCCAACGTTATTATCGATTTTCTTATTCGGACATATAATGGCATTGGCTTACCTTGGGAAGTCAGTAACATAGCGGCTTGTCTGCCATTAACTTTACCACCGATAAGTATAGATAGGACTATGTAAAACGTGGAGAAGGGTGCTAATTCGAATTTGGAAGGTTATGCTTCCGAATCCCTCCAAAACACCAGTAGAGCGAAGCAGCAAGGCTTAACTTTGTGCAGATAAATCTACGTCTATGCAAAGCTGCAGCTGCTGGACCCCTGCAAACTCTTTTCATCTTAGATACTGAAGCTGATATATGTCTGGAGGATATATTACAAGGTTCAAAGTTTGCACCGTTTTAGCAAGAATTTTTGAACTTTTGTGAATTGCATTTGTACAAAAATATGGTGGACTAAGCGGCAAATAGGCGCAAAGTGAGAGCGTTTGTAGTTGCTAAAAGAGCCTTAATATTAATTCCTCTGTCAAATTACAGAAGAAGTGACATCACAACGATATTTCCTATTGTACCTTTCTGTTTAATAGAGAATCCTATCTCGTTTGAACTAGACTCTAGTGACTCTTACATGGAATTCCCTTGGAATTCTAAATACCTCTCTCTTTGAAAAATTAACATTTCTAAATAACGTAAATATAAAACTATTTCTGGACTTACCTCCACCATTAACTTGAATATCATTGTTTTTATTAATACGCTTCTTTTGCTGATGCTGCTGCTGTTGTTGTTGCTGCTGCTGCAGCGACTGTGCATGCTGTTGCAAATCATTAGCATTTGTCTTTAAATTATTTATTGAGTTCTTCTGGGCAGTCGATGTGCCTGTTGCCATGTTTTTATTATTTAAAGTGTTTGTTGCATTGTTAGCTGTGGGTGTTGTTGCTCCTGCCGATGACCTCTTATTATTGTTGATATTTTTATTATTAATTTGTTGTTGATTTTCTTTATTATCATGCGTTGGAGATTTCTTAGACGAACGATTATTGGGAAACTCTTCCATGTTACGTCGTGTACCCAAATAGTTATTTGAATTTGAAATACTATTATTATCGGTTGAAGATTTTACTGAAGATTTTTGTTGATTTCTTATGGAGTTGTTGGAATTATTTCCAACATAGTTGGAGGAATTCTGCTGTGCTTGGTTATTGATTTTACTCAAGACATCGGAGTAGGTCATACGCATTGGTTTTACTTCGGCAACTATGCGTTTTTTGGGAGCTTCTTGCCTAGGGATTTCCGATTTGTGATTAAGAGCAGGAGGAGGAGGAGATTGCATGATAACAGTATGTTTATCTTTAGATTGGAGTTTTGGGATGACATTAACGTGTGTTTGTTGCATATGTTGTTTCTGTTGTGGTTGTATGGCAATGTAACTGGCGGCGGAGGCATCTGTATTTCTATCGGAATTGTCATTACTAGTGAAATTTTCGTGTTGTTGCGATTTTTCTAATTCAATTTGGGCAAGAAATTCCTTTTCCGTTTGCATTGTTTGGGAAGAATTGTCAAAATGGTCATACAATGGTGGAATGCTTGAATCACCCAACCAATTATTTGTCATATTGGCCACAGTATTATTTTCCTCCATTATTGGCTGAGGAGGAGTTGTTTGTTGCTGTTCTTGTTGTTCATCGAACTCTTCGGTTATAGTTATTGGTTGTTCATTAAGATTACTGTTAGTTGTACCAAGCAAGAGCACAGGTGGCATTTCCGCAGTGGGCAATTGTGTAAAGGTATTACTTGAAAATAGTTCATAACTATTGAAAATTTGCGGAGCACTATTGCCAGAATTGTTGTTGGGTGGTATATGTGATGGTGTTTGTTGCTGGGCTTGCGAATGTTGCTGCTGCTGTTGTGGTGGTGCTGGCTGGACACTTGCTGCTTGTTGTTGTTGAATGTGATGATAGGCTTGTTGCTGTTGAGGTTGCGGATTAAATGGGGGTGGTGGTGGAGGAGGGGCATGGTGCAGGGGAGCAAACGACGTTTCTCCCGGCAAGGGACCCATTGCATTTTCAGGGCAGTGATATATTTTCAAGAAATTACCATTACCCACCCTTAAAACTGAGTAAGTTTCCTGTTGTGGTGCTGGCGTCGCAGGAACCGCCGCCGATGCATAAGCCTGTGCCTGGATATTGAACAATACATCATTAAATAGCTGCTGGGGTGGTGGATGTGGATGATGCTGCTGATGCTGTTGCATAAATGGGGTTCCACCAATCAATGGATTTGGCCAATGGACAAATTGTGGAGGAACACCAGCACTTACATATTGTTGAATTTGCGGCGGTGGCGGCTGTGGTACATTAGGATTTATTCCACCCCTGTACAATTCTTCCGCAGAATTTCCTCCATCATTTGGCGTTGACATTACAAAATACAACGATATCGTTTAATACGTGTCTGTCTTGGGTAGAAGAAATTGTTGTTTTCCTTCATTTATTTTGTTTCTTTTGAAAACCTTTTATGTCACTTCACCATATCAGTGTCAAGAGCTTTTGTTGCCGATATGAACAATGCAAAAGTTGTTTTCTTTTATTTTTATATATTTTTATTTTCTTCAATTAAAAGACACACAAAAATGTTTTTTCAGCTTTTAGGGATCTGTACGTAGGAACCCGAGATTATCGTTATTTTTTGTTGCTATCGTAAGTGCTGCCAGTTAAAAAAGAGAAGAAAATCGAAAGGGGAGTACACACGACTGAATTCCTGTTATGCAGCAATCGGCACAATCAGCACACAACAACAAAAAATTTAGTAAATAAAATGTGTAAGTGAAGTTTTCATGTGGTTGTTGTAACGCGACGCTCAACGCGCCGTATGTGCAGAGGCCTTAATGGGCCAAATACATACGGTCCGTTGTGCGACGCGTTGAAAACAACAACCACATGAAAAATGTGTAAGTCTCGGTCCACACTAGCGCGAATTTCATTAAAAAATTTCATGAAATTAGGTGTTCTTAAATCGAATTCCCCACTACAGCAATTTTATAATTTTACTCTACTATGGACGTCGATCTAGAGACGCATAATTTCATATCGAAATTTCAGTGGAATTACTGTAGTGTGGCCCGGGACTAAGTGATGCCAAGTTTGGTCTTGAAGTTTTCATGTGGTTGTTGTAACGCAACGCGCCGTATATGCATTGGCCTTAAGCCCTAAACACATTCAACGTTTGAGTAAAGTTTTGTGTCATTTCTGGTAGAAGAATAAAGAAAAATTGAAACTTGGCAGCACTTTGTCTTTTATTCATCTACTAGAAATGACACAAAACTTTACTCCAACGTTGGATGTGTTTACTGCTTTAAAGCTGAAAACGGACCGTATGTGCCGAGGGCATAAGAGCAGTACGTTAAAGGCCTCCGTACATAAGCTGCCTCGCCTGCTTACCTTGCTTTCCTGCTTCTAACATAACAAAAAAGAATAAAGCAGGCCGAGCAAATTTCGAACTGGGTTACCCTTTTCTTTTTTATTCTTTTATCTGAAGCAAGCAAGGCAATCAGACGAGGCAGCTTATGTACGCAGGCCTTAAGTGCATGGTGGAATATGAAGGTGTTATACTATGTTTAAATTTACGAAATCCACTCGATTTCAACTGTCAAATCCATAGGTTAAACGTCAAATGAAATCCAATGGATTTCAGATGAGATTTCATTTGACGTTTGAGCTATGGAATTGACAGTTGAAATCGAGTGGATTTCGTAAATGTAAACTTAGCATTACATCAAATCATGTCAAACGTCAAATTTGCTCACAATAATGCATTATGGTGAATTGCTTGTTTACATTTTGTATGTGATTTTATTCACAATAACGCATTTTGACAACTGGTATGAAGATCAGCTGTTTTTGGCTTTACACCTTATTATTCCACATGGTGGAATAAGGTGTTACACATGGTGGAATAAGAAGGTGTTATGCTAAGTTTACATTTACGAAATCCACTCGATTTCAACTGTCAATTCCATAGCTCAAACGTCAAATGAAATCTCATCTGGATTTCATTTGACGTTTAACCTATGGATTTGACAGTTGAAATCGAGTGGATTTCGTAAATGTAAACCAAGCATTACATCAAATCATACCAAACGTCAAATTTGATCACAATAATGCAGTGCTGTGAATTGCTTGTTTACATTTTGTATGAGATTTTATTCACAATAATGCATTTTGACAACTAGTCTGAAAATCAGGTGTTTTTGGCGCTGTACCTTCTTATTGTGCCATGTTATTCCACCATGGCTAAGTGGTTGCCTTCCGGAAATTGTTTTGCGTTCATTGCATGGCACAATTACCCAGGTAGTGGCATCGTAAAATTTTGAATATGTTATGTCAAAACTTTCTTTTGGCCTGTTCCCGTACTTTATAAAGTGGTAAAAGTCGTAAAAGTCGTAAACGATTTTCATATAAATTTTGTGTACGGGAACGCAAAATGTGTAAAAGTGGTAAAAATTGTAAAAACTTTTTAGTTCTGGAACAGAGCTTAAGTAAAAAAGAAGAAGCTCATGAAATCATATGATTTTTGTTTTGAATGGATCGATCGTTTCTTTCGTCCCGGAAAGCTGTTTGGAATTGTACTTTTCATTTTAAAATGGTTAAACTAAAACCATTAATAAATGTTATTAGAGCTGGTCGCATCAATTATCAACAAGGATTGCAGCTACAAAAATTCCTAACCACCAATCAACCAAATGAACCATTTACCGAATTTCAAAATTATTTGATGTAAGTAACTTACCAAATGTTGGACCAAATCACTACTTACCCTCATTTTCTGTCCTATTTCATTGCCATAGTTCTCCATTTTATATTTCCTTTGAAATAAAGTAAACCGTGTCTACGTTTCCTTTGCCTTCTAGTTTTCAAGAATTTGAACCGGTCTATACAATTGGAATACGCACTAAAGGATATACACAAGAAGATGAAGATAGACTGAGAAAACTAGGTGCAGAATTTCATAAAACCAATAGAGGAGGTCTTATAACATTTCATGGACCTGGACAGCTGGTGGCATATCCACTATTACATTTAAAGCAATTTAAGCCCAGCATGCGATGGTATGTAGCTACACTTGAACAAATGGTTATAGAAACATGTCGACAGATGGGTATTATGAATGCAACAACAACAAAAGATACTGGCATATGGGTGGATGATAGGAAAATATGTGCAATAGGAGTCCACGGTTCGAGATATGTTACAACACATGGTATTGGTTTTAATTGTTGTACCGATTTAAGCTGGTTTGATCATATTATTCCATGTGGTATCGAGGGAAAAGGCGTTACATCATTGAGTGAGGAACTAAAACGTAATGTCTCCATAGATGAGTGTGCGGAAAAGTTAACTGAAACATTTGCCAAAGTGTTTCAGTGTGATGTTGAGAATAATAATTCGAAAGAGTTGCTGGAACGAGCTTTAAAGAGTTAGCTAATAATACAAAAGAAAATGCTAATTAATGTAAGAGACCAAAGATATTTGTTAATAAAAGATGTCAATAAATTTATACATTTGAGGTGAATAAATGTAGGTATAAAATCAAGGCTGACTTCCGTATCGTCAATTACTTTGTGTTGTTTAACTTCGTCAAAATATTTCAGTTGCACGTTCATTCATTGTTCCTCGAAAATTCAACTAAATGTATCAGAAATAAAAATGATACATGTTTGCTTTTTACCTGCTTTAAAAATTATTATTTTTGACGTTTTGAAACACGTAGCTTCTTAGTTGTTAAGTACAACGGCGTTAAGAAACAATACTTCGCTTATTTTCAGTCATTTGTAAAGCAAATGACGATAAGGAATTCAGCCCAAATGTTCACCTGACAAGACTCACCAAGCACGAGTGACAACTAACTTCAGAAATGTTAGAATGATTAAATGAAACGATATGTGAAATCTTTACGTTAATGTGTAAAAATGTCGATATCTTCCTAGGCACCTATTTGTTGTAAAGAAATGTCCTCGAAGCTACGTATCCGATAAGTTACCATAATAAGGAAAAGTAATAGTAATCTTACAGCAAACATTTTATTTCTCATTATTTGTATTACTAAATCTGGCCTTATTAATATTGCACTTCTTTTCACGACCATCAGTAATAATTTTTCCACGCTTTAATGCCTCCAGACGGCCGATTTCGCGTAGTTCTGCTTTACGCAAGCGTCGTTCAGTTCTACTTTCAAGTGCATTATCAAAATAACGCTCTCGGAAATCCAAAGTTAACGATTCATCCACAATTACCTCTACGCCATTATGATCAACTGATGGTTCTGAATGTTTCTCATAGGTTAATAAACGCCTGGCCGTGTGACCACTCAATGGTTGTTCCGAATTTGCTATTAAATGCAAGTTCGAGTGGCGTGGTATCATCTTATCCGTATAATCATCTCTGTAAGGGAGAATGAAAACAAGCATATTGTCAGCATTTTTAAGGTTATAATGTTATAGGACGCAACCCACCTATGAAATGGTAACCAACATACTAAACGACCACCAAGGGTTAAATGCTTGGCAGCAAATACAAGCAAATCTTTGTACAAATGCTGTAGAGCATAATGCGACGTTGAGGGATAATGCGGTACATCTTGATTTTTGGAGGTTTGTTTCATGTTTGTCTTGGTTTCGACTTTTTCTGTTGACTCACGAATGCCATAGGGAGCTAAAAATAAAAATGTCATGGATCATTTAAAATAAAGCGAAAACATCTGCCCCGAAACTTACGATCGGTAATAATGCTATCAAATTCCAATGAATCCGTCCATAGAGGATTTGAAAAATCTGCCACAACAACATCCATATAACGATCATCACAACCATATTGTTTTAAATTTGCCCGAATACTTTCATCCTTTTCACGAACCTTTTGTGTTATGCGACTTGGGCGGGCTCGGGCATGCAACATCATAAAATCTATATCAGCGCCCATAACGTAACCTCCAAACTTGGCGGCACTTACCAAAAGGGAGCCAGTGCCAACAAATGGATCAAATATCAAGTCACCTGGCTTAACCAAAGCTTGATTTGCCATGAGTAAACTCAATTGAGCATCCATAGAGGTGTTGCCAATGAATTTACGTTTTTTCAAGGACATTTCTTTTATCAAATGACGTTGGCCATCACAAAGCTGCAAAACAAAATTATTGTTATAATTTCTCATTGAATAATAATCCTCATGTAGTTACCCATCTACCAAACAAAATATCTTCTGGCTGTTCTGGTACTTGTGTTGGATCTAGACCCCAAAATTCAATGTACCACCATTCAACTTGTGGTGTTTTCAAATCAACATTACCCTCTAAGGGTAGATAATCCATAGTTTCAATTTTTTCTATCTTTTCCTTGTGGGTAAAATGTTTGTTATATGTTTCCACAGTTATCTTGAAACTGCAATCTTTCTTAAAATAACCTTCCACGGCTTCTTTGTTATCCTGAACATAATTCCTTAGCTGATTGTGAAATGTTTGGTAATTATTTCCATGGGACCATAGCTCGAAAATAGCTCTTAAGCCGATCGATCTGGAGGCAATTTTCAGTGCCGAACTATCATTGGGGAAATCAACAATCCAAAAAGGATTCTACGGAAAAAATGAACTGACATTGCTTATATGTTAATGAAAACTTTATTGAAGAGCTTACCAAGGAATCTGGGGAAATTTTACGATACTCTATGTTGAACAGTTTTACCAGTGAATTGAACTCCTGGAAAAGTAAAATCAAATAACGTTTTCAAATCCGGTCTGATTCTAATTTTTGATGGTATGACGGACTTACTGCTTGACGAAAATCCACGTGTTCCTGAGCAAACCAGAGAATATAACGTCTCCAATTATGTGTCATTTTTAAAACCATCGGTGTGTGTTTCCAAATAAAATGTCCAAAAAAAAAAAAATCCGAAATTAGAGAAGCAACACAAACAAATTCGAGCCGAACACATGTATTTGTTTACATTCTCTTACAAGGGATGTTCAGATACATCAATACATGGTAGAATAAAGTAAAGGTAGGCCACAGCTCACAGCTGATTACAATTTTTTTCTTTTTATGGCCTAATCTGTCAAAAGCAGGGTTGACATTTTGTACTGTTTTTGTCATTATGCAATCATAAAGGTAGATGTATCGCTGAATTGTTCCAACAAAAAATTTCTGCTGTAACAATTTATCTTAAAATTGAAAACAAGGACAAAAAATGTGTATTCGCGTGGCAAAATAAAATTGTTGATTTTTTTTTAGCAAAACTTACGAATGAAAGTTTTATCAAATATTGATATTAATTTAAATTTGTTCCAAAAGTACGGGAATGTAAAAATTACAATTTTTGTAAAAATTCTGCTGACATTTATCTGCAAATCGGATGCCAGCAATCACGATGTCAGATTAGCCAAACTTGTGAAGTAGAAAATAAGTGAATGACATTTTTTCACTGTCATAAGTTTGGGAAGAACTTTTGCTATTTTTGGAACACTTTACCAACAAGAATATTCTGGAGCCTAGCTAAAGAAATGTTTTTACACTATATGGCACTTTTAACATATAAAAAGTGAAGCTCTAAGTTCCATATGTTTTTGTAATACGGGATAGCTATGCAGGTACATCTACCATTATTATTGTACCATGCCATTTGACGTTTTAAGCCATGGGTGCAGGGTGGCATTTCTCAGTGATTTTCATACCTGGCCTACCTCTCCTTTATTGTACCATGCATGGTACAATGAAGTAGAGGTAGGCCAGGTATGAAAATCACTGAGAAATGCCACCCTGCTGCCATGGCTTAAAACGTCAAATGGCATGGTAAAATAATAATGGTAGATGTACATACCTGCATAGCTAACCCGTATTACAAAAACATATGGAACTTAGAGCTTCACTTTTTATATGTTAAAATTCTCATATAGTGTAAAAACATTTCTTTAGCTAGGCTCCAAAATATTCTTGTTGGAAAAGTGTTCAAAAAATAGCAAAAGTTCTTCCTTAACTTATGACAATGGAAAAATGTCATTCACTTATTTTCTACTTTGTTTGACATGGTATCCGATTTGCTGATAAATGTCAGCAGAATTTTTACAAAAATTCATTCCCGTACTTTTGGAACAAATTTAAATTAATATCACTATTTGATAAATTGTTCATTCGTATGTTTTGCTAAAAAATCAACAATTTTATTTTGCCACGCGAATACACATTCTTTGTCCTTGTTGTCAATTTTAAGATATAGTGTTACATCAGAAGTTTTTTGTTGGAACAATTCAGCGATACATCTACCTTTATGATTGCATAATGTCAAAAACTGTACAAAATGTCAACCCTGCTTTTGACAGATTAGGCCATAAAAAGAAAAAAATTGTAATCAGCTGTTAGCTGTGGCCTACCTTTACTTTATTCTACCATGGTACCATGCATCACTATATAAACAGTTGTATGGCCACATGTCAAGTTATGTAGTTTTGTTCCTATATTTGAAAGAATCCTAATACCCCGGTTACACTTAACCGGATTAACCCAGTGGGTTTGGGTATCAAATGTCAATTCCATAGCGCAAACGTCAAATCAATACTCATGAAGTGGGTTAACCCGGCAAAAAACTCTAGTGTAACTGTACTGTAACCCTGTGTTTACACATAACAGGACAGTTGAGTTCATGTACTGATTGTCAAAAACCCAAAACTTGCCAGTGTGACGTAGGCGTCCAGACAACTGCAAAAACAGTTGTAAAATTATGAATGAAAATCATCGATCTCTTTTTGTTTTCCGTTCACATATTTTGTTTTTGTAAATATTATTTTGTTTTCAACACATTTGAATTATCTTCTCACTTCTTTTTCACAAAAATGTCAAAAATTTGTTAACCCTACTGTCTGTGAAAAAAATATGGACAGCTGGGAGACAAACGACAAATGTATTTATGTGTTTTAAATCAGAGTTGTATTCTAAGACAAATTATCCGGTGTAAACGCCTATTAAGTCCATATTTACATTAAGGACGAAACATATAACTCTGCGTGTTGCGTGTGCGTTCAAAAATACAAAAACAAAATACAATTTGAAATACATGTATTTTGTTTTTGTTTTTTTAAACGCACACGCAACACGCAGAGTTATAGGTTTCGCCCTAAGCTGGGTAAACATTAGGTGTGTTCGTTTACTCAACAATTTGTAAAAAATTTTACAAGTTCAGTAACTTCTTGTAATCGGTGTACTGTAGAGTAAACGAACAACATCCAGTAACAATTTGTACAGATTTTGAGTAAACGACCACACATATTGTCAGTTTTGAATGTCGATATTTAGCAATTATCGATAACTGTCAAACCGTCCAGCAACCACAAAACATTTTGCGGTTGCATGATGAATGACAAAAATGAACGGCCACACTAGCAAGCAACGACAAAGCTGTCAATCAAAACTTACAATGTGTACCCAGCTTTAGGCAATTTTACTTGCGGCAATTGTCATTTTGTCGGTGAGATACGGTGTTGAGAGACAAAGGGCCATTATCAGGCATGTCACAGAAACCAATTCCGATCGAAAGTGGAATTGATTCCGAATTTACCTTCTTCAGAAAACGAAAAACGAAAAATTTCTTCGGAATGAAACCACTTTTGGTTTCTCAAGTGGAATTGTATTTTTTTGAAAACAAGTCACTTTAAAACACTCCAAAAGCACTTAAAAATAATAAAAATATTGTTTTATTAACAAAATCACATTTATTTTCATATTTTTTTAATCATTTTAATTAAAAATTTAGCAAAATGTCATTATTTCTCAATCAACGAAACCACTTGTTAACAAAGTGTTGCCACATGATTTTTTCGTGAAAACAAAGATTATTTGTTTGCAAAAACTACACAATCTGGCATTACGAATGATAGCATAAAGCGAAGATACAAAAAACAAGTAAAAAAAGTATCAGTTGGCTCGGCCGACAGAGATATACCCTCAGCCTGCGTATATTGAAACAATTTTTTCCCAAAAAAACGTATGTATTTAGGGGGTTTTAAAATATTTGGAGGTATGAACCGACAAAAATGTTGATTAGATTAAAGAGCAGAAGTTTTGCGGGGGAAATACTTTAAGGAATGGATCGACATTGACCATTATGGAAGTCGATCTCCAGCCACTACATATGGTGCCATTAGGGTGGTTTTACTCCCTTCGGGCTGTTTGCTTAAGAAGTGTGGATTTGCCCCTGAAAAAATTTTATCATCATAATTTAGGCAGCGAATGCAAGTTGCTTCAACAAAAATTAAAGTGATTCGATAGCAGGTCTTAAAGTGAACTAATCCGAAATTTTGTTTGGGAGGTACTGGATGAAGTGGACAAATATAGTCCATATTTGAACCTGATCTATATCTGGTACATATATTAAGATGTGTAAAGTATGGACCAATTCGGACACTCCCTTCAAAAGTTACCGTACGAACAATTTTTCCGAACATTTTTGAAATTTTGTGGGGGAGGTACCTGAAGGAGTGGACCGATATGGCTTATCTTCGAACTTAAACTATGTTTGGACAAAATATTACTAAGGCCAAATTTTGGACCGAATCGTCAGATCCGTTCGAGAGTTATCTTGCGCTACAACCACCTCACACGGTCTCATGGTTTTTTTTGCAACTTTCAGGCTATTTTCTCAGGAATTATGGACTTGCCCCTGATGAAACTTTTACCGTCGTGTAGGGGGCGGTGAATAGAAGTTGCTAAAACAAAAATCAAAACGATTCGAGAGCAGGTCCTAAACTGAACTTATCCGAAATTTTGTGTGGGAGGTACCAGAAGGAGTAGACTGATTGAGTCCATATTGGAACCACATCTAAGTCTAGTATATATTTCACGATGGGCAAAGTATGAATCAAATCGGTTACCCCTTCAAGAGTTATCGTGCGCACAAATTTTCCGAACATTTTCGAACTTTTGTGGGGGAGGTGCCGGAAGGACTGGACCGATATAGCCCATCTTCGAACTTAAACTAAGTTTAGGCAAAATATTACGAAAGCCAAAATTTGAACTGAATCGGTTCATCCGTTCGAGAGTTATCGTGCGCTCCAGCCAGCAGGACAGGCAGACAGACGGACGGACATTGCTAGATCGACTCCAAATTGTCTGAAACACATTTCGTCCAAACATACTTGGGGTCTAAAACCATTATTTCGATGAGGCACATTTTCATCGTATCAAAGTGTATATACCCTCCATAGCCTAAAGGCTGAGGGTATAAAAAAAAAACAAAAAATAACTCAAACAAGGAGTTTCGTGCAAAATGTAAGTATTTTCAAATCATGTAATTTTGATGTATTAATTAATGTTTAATATTTTAGGGGCAAGCACAGGAATTCGGCACAAGAAAAAATCTTTATAGATTTTATGGAGAGCCATCAGGACCTTGCCAGGGGCTATGTCAAAGGTGATCGAGTTGTTGCAGAAACAAATTGGTCACAACTTACTGAAAAACTAAATTCCTCGGGGCCACCTACCAAAGATTGCAACGGATGGAAAAAGACTTGGACAGACTGGAAAATATACGTTAAAAAAAATTGTGCCACAACAAAAAGGAGAATGCAAAAACTGGGGTTGGTCTTTCAACAAATACGTGCTAAGTGAAATTGAAGAATCAATTGCAATATTGTGTGGCCTCCATAAAAGTGTTGATGGTATTGAGGGAGCAAAAACTTTTGGAGTAGCGGATGTGGATGCGTTTTTAAACGAGTTAGAAGATGAAAGTGAGAATAAGACGCTCGACGAGACACCATCCACTTCAAAGGGCTTAAAAAGAGTAAGCTCAGGAAACAAAGAAAACAATAATTTGGATACCACCTTGATGTGCCATTCTCGCACGCCGTCACCTAACCCGAACGATGAGAAAAATACAAAATTAGGACAAATCCTTAATGTAATGGAAGAACAGCGAATAGAAATGAAAATACAAAATGAAAAGCTAGAGAGGCTGTGCAATATTTTACAAGATCATTATAAAGCTAGACAGCTAAATGATTATGAAGTCAATAAAAGTTTAAAGGAAAAAAATGAGCTAAAAATGAAGTTACTCCAAGTTGAAAGACTAAGGCTTCATATCGAACAAGAAAAGGCGAAACAACAATAATCATTCCTTGATCTCCGCAAATCTATAGTACAAATACTTTAAGTTTTCTAAGTAAAAATATTTAATTCCAAAAAGTTCATTCATGGATTAAAACTAGTGTTAATAATAATAATATTTAAATAAAAAATGAATTCAGTCGTTATAAACTATTAAATGTTTTATTTAATCCCGCAGCGATGTTGTCCCTAAGTCTTTTGGCGACATTGAACATATTTCTTTGGGATGCCTCTTCCTCATCATCTACGCTTACGTCATCATCAATGCCTTCTTCAATTATGGGACCTTCCTCCCAGTCCACATTCAATTCCCTGCATATGTTATTGAGGGCACAACAAACATTCGTGATGGTAACCACTTTTTGGGGTGTATATAATAATGTTCCAAGTAAACACCGAAATCGGCTTTTAATGACGCCAATTGTCCTTTCAATAATGTTGCGACCGGATGCATGGCATTTATTAAATTTATGTGCTGTGGTTCCGGCAGCAACATCTTTATATGGAGTAAGTAGGAAAGGCTCCAATCCATAGCCAGAATCCCCGAGCAACCTAGAATTCGTATCCCCCTGGTTATATTGGTTTAAAAAGTAATCCCTGGCATTACTCATATTCCATATAAATGAATCGTGACAAGAACCAGGCCTGGAAGCATCCACAGCAAGCACTTTCATTCTATAATCGCAAATCTATAAAGAAATTGTAATAATTAATATCTAGGTGCATGAGTTTAAACCAAAATACTTACAATCATAACGTTAAGGCTAAATGTACCCTTTTTATTAAGATAAAGCGATTCATCTTCTCGTGGCTTGTTTAGTGCCATCAATGCATCCTACTACTCCAGGAATTCGGCATTTTTGGAAAAAATGCGTTTTGGAATCACGCTTTTCATTTGTTGACTTTCGCAATTGTATCCACTGTGGGCAAATTTCATTTTCCATTGCATACAAAACTCGCCATAGGATTGTGGAAACTGTGCTTCTTCCCACTGAAACGTCAAAGTCCTTACCTGTAATTTTGTAAAGTTAATAAAATGAAGTGGAAGGGGATATGTTATTCTTACCTATTACACCTTGAAAAGCACCCGTTGCCAAAAAGCGAAGTGTGGTCGACAATTGTAATATTGGGGGTATAGATGAACGTGGAAGATGCTGACTTATTTGGTCCAATACCAAAATAAAAGCTTCTTTATTCAATCGGAAATAACTTGTAAAACTAAAAGAAGAGTTATTTTTATTTATAAGATAAAACTAAAGTAGTTACAAAAATACTCACACTGCATTGGGATAGGACAAAAGATCCGAAGCATCTCTCAAATTTCTCCGGCGTATTTTTTCATTGTTATGTTGATTACTTTGCGCCTCAATTACAGAAAATATAGATACACCAGGCATTTTGTAAAAATTAACTTTATTTTCGCACAAAAACAAAACTTTTTTTAAACAAAATATTTTTCGCAATGCCCGCTTCTACAGTGTTTTCTAATCATATGGTTTTTGTTTTGATTCTTTTTCGTCTAATGTTGCCACATTTATGCTAAATAATGAGAATTCCGAAATTCACCAAATCGATCGGAATCTGAAGAAGCTAAAACAAAAACGATCGAAATGAAATTACGGAATTGAAACCATTCCGATCGGAATCTGTGACATGCCTGTATTATAGCTGTGTTCCAGAACTAAAAAGTTTTTACAATTTTTACCACTTTTACAAATTTTGCGTTCCCGTACACAAAATTTATATGAAAACCGTTTACGACTTTTACCACTTTATAAAGTACGGGAACAGACCATATATGTGTCATTTAACTATTTTGCTAAGTTTACATTTACGAAATCCACTCGATTTCAACTGTCAATTCCATAGCTCAAACGTCAAATGAAATCACATCTGGATTTCATTTGACGTTTAACCTACGGATTTGATAGTTAAATTCGAGTGGATTTCGTAAATGTAAACCAAGCATTTGATGGATTTGAAAACGAAAAATAAACCAATTTGGAGGCATTAAAAATACAATTTTTACATTGAAAGTGAATGCCAAGAAGCTCCTGCTTGAAATTCAATCATCACTATTAGCTTTAAGTTAACCGGAACACTTTAAATCTGTTCGGTAAATCCAAACTATAGCAAAAGAAGACTTATAATAATGGGGGAAAGGGTTACCATATGCCTCACCTCTCTATCCTTCAAACTGAACATTGCCGCGAGGAAATTTTCCTAATATAAAGTAATTAATGTCCAATTTACATTAGCAACTTTTTCGTCATTTAGAGCTATTTCGTCATTTATTTGCTAAAACAGGCAACATTTTGTGTCATTTACCATACAAAATTAAATGACGATAGCTGCGTCATTTATTCTAAATAACGCACGAAAACACCATTCTATTATACGCAACGCTGCTTTTTCGTCATAAACTACCAAAAAATGCAACTGTTTTATGATTTCTTTATTTGTTTGTGTGTGTTGTAGAAAAACAAAAATACTCAAACGATGACAAAAGTGTAAATAAATGTTTAAAAAACTTGCAAAAATTAAATTTTTTCAATTTTGAATTAAGTCAAGTTATTTGGTAAATATTAGTGTTGTGAAATTCTTATTTTTCGGAATTAAAATTATTGTGTGCGTGTGTATGTGTTATTGTATGTGCGATTGTGTGCGTAAGCAAATGACGCAAAAAACAGAATTAAATACACTTCATTTGTTTCTAGGATTTCGTAAAACGAAATCATTTAATGTGCATATGTAAATTGGACTTAAGGCCTCGATGCATAAGTGGCTGGCTTTCTGGCTGTCAGCCAAACCTGATCGTGTGTACCCCGCTTAAAAGTTCTTCGGGGGCAAATACATGGCATGTTCCCGTACTTTATAAAGTGGTAAAAGTCGTAAAAGTTGTAAAAGTCGTAAACGATTTTCATACAAATTTTGTGTACGGGAACGCAAAATGTGTAAAAGTGGTAAAAATTGTAAAAACTTTTTAGTTCTGGAACATAGCTACAATCGTTCCGTTTAGTGTAGTTAGTAAAGTACAATGCAAAAGACCTTAGTCGTTTACAAGAAGCTACGAACAGACCTAATAAATGTATTGAACTTTTGGTCTGTTCCAGAATTGCAAGAATCTACAAATTTTTACTATTTTTCCCGATAACATAAAGGAAAAAATTTCATCGTAGTAAAAAATAGTAGCTTCTTGCATGTTCTGGAACAGAGCATTTATCACATTCAATATTGTTAGTCTATTATTAGTCACAAAAGTCATAAAAATGCATAATGACTACAAAAATGTGAAAAACAAATGTCGGATGTCCGACACGTCTGAACAATTTCGGAAGCAACGTCGTTCAGATTTCGTTCCGATTTCTAAATGATTTTTCGGAGCGGAAATAGTTTAGATTTTGTACCGATTTCGTTTCGATTTCGGAACTAATGTCGGAAAGAAATTTCCTTTCCGAATTTCCCAATGATTTTCTTCAAATTTCGTTAAGAAATCGGATCGAAATCGATACGATGTCGCTCCGAAATTTAAAACAGGCAACATTTTGTGTCATTTACCATACAAAATTAAATGACGATAGCTGCGTCATTTATTCTAAATAACGCACGAAAACACCATTCTATTATACGCAACGCTGCTTTTTCGTCATAAACTACCAAAAAATGCAACTGTTTTATGATGTCTTTATTTGTTTGTGTGTGTTGTAGAAAAACAAAAATACTCAAACGATGACAAAAGTGTAAATAAATGTTTAAAAAACTTGCAAAAATTAAATTTTTTCAATTTTGAATTAAGTCAAGTTATTTGGTAAATATTAGTGTTGTGAAATTCTTATTTTTCGGAATTAAAATTATTGTGTGCGTGTGTATGTGTTATTGTATGTGCGATTGTGTGCGTAAGCAAATGACGCAAAAAACAGAATTAAATACACTTCATTTGTTTCTAGGATTTCGTAAAACGAAATCATTTAATGTGCATATGTAAATTGGACTTAAGGCCTCGATGCATAAGTGGCTGGCTTTCTGGCTGTCAGCCAAACCTGATCGTGTGTACCCCGCTTAAAAGTTCTTCGGGGGCAAATACATGGCATGTTCCCGTACTTTATAAAGTGGTAAAAGTCGTAAAAGTTGTAAAAGTCGTAAACGATTTTCATACAAATTTTGTGTACGGGAACGCAAAATGTGTAAAAGTGGTAAAAATTGTAAAAACTTTTTAGTTCTGGAACATAGCTACAATCGTTCCGTTTAGTGTAGTTAGTAAAGTACAATGCAAAAGACCTTAGTCGTTTACAAGAAGCTACGAACAGACCTAATAAATGTATTGAACTTTTGGTCTGTTCCAGAATTGCAAGAATCTACAAATTTTTACTATTTTTCCCGATAACATAAAGGAAAAAATTTCATCGTAGTAAAAAATAGTAGCTTCTTGCATGTTCTGGAACAGAGCATTTATCACATTCAATATTGTTAGTCTATTATTAGTCACAAAAGTCATAAAAATGCATAATGACTACAAAAATGTGAAAAACAAATGTCGGATGTCCGACACGTCTGAACAATTTCGGAAGCAACGTCGTTCAGATTTCGTTCCGATTTCTAAATGATTTTTCGGAGCGGAAATAGTTTAGATTTTGTACCGATTTCGTTTCGATTTCGGAACTAATGTCGGAAAGAAATTTCCTTTCCGAATTTCCCAATGATTTTCTTCAAATTTCGTTAAGAAATCGGATCGAAATCGATACGATGTCGCTCCGAAATTTCGTTCCGAAATTATTTCAACCACTTCATACAACTTTCGTTAACATATCGTTACGATTTCGGATCAGACATCGGACGTATCGTCCGAATTTTGTTCCGATTTCGTTAAGATGTCGGTACGATTGGTTTGCTGGGTATTTACATTAGGAATTTTTCTGCAATTCTGAAGGTTTCCAAATGACCCCCGATTTTATCCATTATTTCATAAAATGTTTCCATGTCCAATTTGTAAAGAGTCATTAGATCATATCACTTAGGCCTATACGATACCATATGGTTTTTGACATGTATGTTGTCACTTTGAGTTTACAGGCCAGGGGCTCAATTTTGTTTCTATGAAAATGTGAAATGAAAACTTTTATAAAGGAGAAAACTGTCAAATGAAAAAAATTATAAAGGAAATATTTTTCATTTCAAATTTTCATAGAACAAGAATCCAGCCCCAAATGAAAAATATTTTCTTTATAAAATTTTTCATTTGACATTTATTTCCTTTATAAAAGTTTTCATTTCAAATTTTCATAGAACGAGAATTGAGCCTCAATAGTGCGATTCTCTAACTCATTTTTTGATTTTGGTAATTATTTTTTTATAATTTCGGTAATTACCGATGTTTTTCGGTAAGATAGCGACGAATAAAAAGCAGTCGAAAAGTTCTACCGATAGCATGTGCGTTGTCAACTTCTATTTGAATTTTTCACTCATAATTTTGCGTTTTAATTTTACCGATTTTTGTCGGTAACTCAAAAAATGAGTTAGAGAATCGCACTTCAGCTGAGTAATACTTGCGAAAAACATATGGTGTGATAGAGCGATTAGATCGAAAGTATCCTCCATAAGTCGCAGAATTTTCTTTTTGTTATGTGTAAAAAAATATGTATATCTGCCTACCTTATTATTTGCAATCAAATATATTATAACTCCATTTCTTAAAAATGTGATTTTCATAGCTTTTTTTATTTTTTGGTTAAAATAACGACTCCTTTGTTTCGTCGGTAACTGACAGATGATTTTCTATAATTACCGACAAAAAATCGGTAAAATTTGTATACAGAATTGCACTTACCGACAAATATTGCTAACTATCGACTTGTGTCGTTAATTCCATCGGTAGAGAGTCACAGAATCGCACTACAGTAGTGGAATTCTGTAACTTATTTTTTGAGTTAGCGACAAAAACATTAAACGCAAACTTATAAAAAAAAGTTCAAATAGAATTTGACAGCACTCTTGCTATCGGTAGAACTTAACAACTACTTTTCATTGGTCGCTAACTTACCAAGAAATATCGTTAATTACAGAAATTATAGTCATTTTAAATTTACCGATATTTGTGGGTAACTCAAAAAATGAGTTAAGGCCTCGACACATAAGAAGCATAGCATTCTTGCTTCTTATGTGTCGAGTCCTCTAGAAAATCGCACTACAGGTTATATAAACGTACTACAAGTGTTTGATCTCTCAGCAAAAATTAATAATCCAATAATTTATTTGGTGTGAATTCCCCTTAAAATGTTGCATAAACAACTACGCTTGTGTTGTGCCTAAAAAGCTGCAACCCAGGCGATTTTGTCGTGTCGTCAAAAGAAATGACCAGTTTGTCTTCGGGCGGCTCAAAGAGAAGACGTAAATTTTAATTAGAGAATACAACTACCACTTTAAACCCACAAGCAAACCAAAAAGAAATTACACTCGCCCATTTCGCAAAATTTCGACGGCACACACAATTTGGCCGAAGATTTTTATAATCTTCCGCTATTAAATCGCATAGAATGTGTGAAAAAGTTGTGTTAATTAAAAGTTCAAATGCTTCTACATCGAAATTATATGAAACAATAATGGCACGTTACACCCAATGGCCGGAAAATTCCTTGAAAAGGGCGAATGATAAGTCTAGCAAGTGACTCGAAAAAAAATCCATGCGAACGTTGATTTGACGAGCAACGAGTACACGTACAATCAGATGAGATTGGACGAGATAATGGGGTGGTGCGAAAGAGATAACAAGAAAATAATGACAATTTAACATTCATACAACTTTTTTTTCTTTCTTGCTTGCCTTGGATACATTGCAGGAGGTGTTTCGCAATAAACTTTGGAACTATGCCTACTCGGAAACCATCATTCAGCCCCTCATGTACAAGTACTTGTGCGTGGAGCTCAAGATGGAAGGTTTGTTCTAGTACCGTAATATGTTCCAAATGGTGCGTATGGCTGAGGAGCATACTGAGGCAGCTCAGGCCCAGTCTTCAGCTGTCGTGGCTGTTTTGGAACTGGAAGCTTTGTACCACGAATTAAGAGCGAATTCCGTCGTTTGTGCGACAAGTTGCGCAAGCATTTGGGAGACATTTTCAAGAGAACTAATCAAACTACTGGTGTTTCCGTTACCAAATTGGAGACTCAACAGCTGTGTTTGGAAACAAGATTGTACCAATTGGATTGTGCCATTCAAATGGAATTGTGGCAAGAAGCTTACAAGGCCATTGAAGATATTCAAGGTTTGATGGCTTTGTCGAAGAAGGCTTCCGTACCTAAGACCATGGCAAACTACTATTAAAAGTTGACTATGGTTTTCTCTAAGGCCAACAATCAATTGTTCAATGCCCCTGCATAATTGAAGCTTTCAGCTGACTCGTGAATTGAAGAAAAATTTAGCAAGGGAAGTTATGCAACGTATGGCCTCCCATGTTTTAATTGCAACCTTGTCCATTCCACTGTCATCTGCTAAGCCTGAATTTGATCGTTTTATTGAAGCAGATAAGAGTCTCTTGGAAAAAGCTCAACAATTGTCTGTGTTGTTGGGTCTCCAACAACCACCCACCGGAGCTTCATTGCTTAAGGAAGTGGTAAGTTATTTTGGTACAACATTAAGTTGGTTCATATGTGTTTAATGGTCTATTGTTGGTTATAGGTTCGTCTAAGTGTTGGAACTATGCCTACTCGGAAACCATCATTGAGCCTCTCATGTACAAGTAATTGTGCGTGGAGCTCGCATATAATCAAGGAATGTCTCTTCTAGTACCGTAATATCTATCTGCTTATGACTGATAAGCATACTTAGGCAGCTTAGTCAGTCAGTCTTCGGCTGACGTTGCTGTTTTAGAACTGGAGTATTCTAATGATCGTAACATCCTCTTGCTATGGGTAAAATATATGTGGGATAAATTTTTAACAATCAATATAATCTATAAGCGTCTGCAATTCGATTTGTGCACTCAAGAGAATTATCAAATCTTGCCTTGGCATATGACATGGTACGCATAGTTGGCGTACCTTCTATCCGTTTTCTTATTTCGGCGAAAAAATTTTCTATATTAGTATTTGTTGATAAATTATTTAAATTATAATGTCCGTGCAACTCCAGCAATTCTTCCCATGCTTTTAGTGTGACATAAAGAATATGTTTTTTAATATATCTCATTCTTTGCAAAATTATTTTATAATTCCTTATTACATTTTATTTATGCTCTTGATTTCCTCCTACTGTTAGTAGTCTAAGGAATTCTGTCGTCATTGTCACAAATGTATATGTATTTTTCAAGTTCTCGTTATCTTTGTTGTTATCACAACCTGAATTTCTAATATATACAAAGTTTATTTTGTACTATAATATAACGTTATGAAAACGACGTTTATTTTTGCTAGATCCACTAGAAATCCTAAAGCTTTTATAACTCGTATTGCTCGATCTGTGCGCTGTTGCTGTAACAGTTTACAGAACGTGCATTTATGATTTGTTTATCGATTTCTTGTTCTGATTAATGAGTAACTAAGAATGTTGTTTGTTTGTTGGCGTTTTTCTTATTTCGATGAAAAAATTTTCGATTTTAGTATGAGTTGATAAATTATTTAAATTATAATGTCCGTGCAACTCCAGCAATTCTTCCCATGCTTTTAGCGTTGCATAAAGAATATGTTTTTAATATACCTCATTCTTTGCAAAATTATTTTATAATCTCTTATTACATTTTATTTATGCTCTTGATTTTCTCCTACTGTTAGTAGTCTAAGGAATTCTGTCGTCATTGTCACAAATGTATATGTATTTTTCAAGTTCTCGTTATCTTTGTTGTTATCACAACCTGAATTTCTAATATATACAAAGTTTATTTTGTACTATAATATAACGTTATGAAAACGACGTTTATTTTTGCTAGATCCACTAGAAATCCTAAAGCTTTTATAACTCGTATTGCTCGATCTGTGCGCTGTTGCTGTAACAGTTTACAGAACGTGCATTTATGATTTGTTTATCGATTTCTTGTTCTGATTAATGAGTAACTAAGAATGTTGTTTGTTTGTTGGCGTTTTTCTTATTTCGATGAAAAAATTTTCGATTTTAGTATGAGTTGATAAATTATTTAAATTATAACGTCCGTGCAACTCCAGCAATTCTTCCCATGCTTTTAGCGTTGCATAAAGAATATGTTTTTTAATATACCTCATTCTTTGCAAAATTATTTTATAATCCCATATTACATTTTATTTATGCTCTTGATTTCCTCCTACTGTTAGTAGTCTATGGAATTCTGTCGTCATTGTCACAAATGTATATGTATTTTTCAAGTTCTCGTTATCTTTGTTGTTATCACAACCTGAATTTCTAATATATACAAAGATTATTTTGTACTATAATATAACGTTATGAAAACGACGTTTATTTTTGTTAGATCCACTAAAAATCCTAAAGCTTTTATAACTCGTATTGCTCGATCTGTGTGCTGTTGTTGTAACAGTTTACAGAACGTACCGTTATGATTTGTTTATCGATTTCTTGTTCTGATTAATGAGTATCTAAGAATGTTGTTTGTTTTTAAGATGACATTCATTTTGTTTTGATTAATGAATAATTATCATGTTGATATTTAGCAGTTTACACATTGTTCTGATTAAAGAATAACGAACAATGTTGTTTCTCTGTTTTCAAGTAGATTGATGCATAGCGTTTGCATCGCAGACACTGGCTACAACATTAACGCCAACGCTTTTTGCTGCATGGTATATATTTGATATCGTATGAACGATATACCTTCTTCATGAGACAAATTTCGACATTGTATGGATAAAAGGAGATCCCTTCCTCGAAAAATTCCGCCAGCTTCCTTCTTCTGGATTATGAAAATACCATTTGATTCCGTGGGAACCATTCTTCAACAATAACAAAGAAAAATTAATTTCTAATATATAAAAAGTTTTTGTTCTACAATGTAACCTTATGAAGACAACATTTATTTTTGCTACATCCACTAGAAATCCTAAAGCTTTTATACTTTGTATAGACCTCAGGATTCGTTTATCGGTTCATTGTTCTGATTAATGAATAACTAAGAATGTTGTATGTTTGTTTTTAAGATGACATTAATTTTGTTCTGATTTATAAATAATTAACATGTTGATATTTAGCAGTTTACACATTGTTCTGGTTAAAGAATAGCGAACAATGTTGTTTCTTTGTTTTTAAGTAGATTGATGTATAGCGTCCGCATCGCATACACTGGCTACAACATTAACTCCAATGCTTTCTGCTTCATTCTATTTATGTGATATTATATCAACGATATGCCTTCTTTCGTAACGTTCATGCGAAAATTTTCGCCAGCTTCCTTCTTGTGGATTCTGAAAATCCCATTCGATTCCTTGGGAACCACTCTTCAACATGTCGGGTGTCTTTGTACCCAACAAGTGTTGGTTCATGGTATATGCCTTCTTTGATTGAATTATTACACTTTTTTCCTGTTCATTGTATGGATAAACGAGAAAAATTCTGCCAGCTTCATTCTTGTAGATTCTGAAAATCCCATTCCTTTCCTTGGATACCACTCTTCAACAATGGTATATGCCTTCTTTGAATGCATGCTTTCACTATTATTACCCTTTTCTCCTGTTCATTGTATGGATGAATCGATATCTCTTTTGCGACATTGCAAAAGTTTCGCTGATTTCTTCGCAATTCATTGCAAATAGAGAAAAAGAAAAAATAATTTCTAACATATACAACGTTTATTTTGTTCTATAATGTAACGTTATTAAGACAACATATATTTTTATAGATTCACTAGAAATGCTAAAGCTTTTTATACCTTGTATTGCTCGATCTGTGTACTGTTGTTGTTGTAACAGTTTAGAGAACGTGCCCTCATGATTTGTTTATGTACATTGTTCTGATTAATGAATAACTAAGAATGTTGTTTGTTTTTAAGATGGCATTAATTTTGTTCTGATTTATGAATAATTAACATGTTGATTTTAGCAGTTTACACATTGTTCTGATTAATGAATAATTAACAATGTTGTTTCTTTGTTTTTAAGTAGATTGATGTATAGCGTCCGCATCGCAGACACTGGCTACAACATTAACTCCAATGCTTTCGGCTTCATGCTATTTATGTGATATTATATCAACGATATGCCTTCTTTCGTAACGTTCATGCAAAATTTTCGCCAGCTTCCTTCTTGTGGATTCTGAATATCCCATTCGATTCCTTGGGAACCACTCTTCAACAATAGCAATATCGGGTGTCTTTGTACCCAACAAGTGTTGGTTCATGGTATATGCCTTCTTTGATTGAATTATTGTCATTTTCTCCTGTTCATTGTATGGATAAACGAAGATTCCTTAAGGGTTGTTTACACCATCTATCAATGTCGTATGAGATGCCAAATTTTCTACCTGCGAATGTTGTACACATAGTGTAACCACTATGAAAATTTTCATCTATCAAAATGATTTGGCAACTCATATGTAAATTTTTCATTTAGGGAGCGCTCTATTTGATACGGCATTCTCGTATGTAAACATAAATTTATCAGCTGTTTTCTGACATTCTCAAACAAAAAATGAAAAACAAAATCTTGTAAAAAAGAAAATGGAAAGGTATTTATATTTAAATATTCAGTAAAGTAAATAAATGGCGTTTATAATGTTATTTTCAGATCGATTGGTCGAAAGAAGCAGTCTTTGAAATGATTGTTTGGTGGCAAAAACATGAATGCCTCTATAACTCCAAACACCAATTCTACCAATTCAGTTTCCTTCAACCAAAATTAAAATTTGCGCAAAATTGCAACTCAACAATAAATGTAAATAATGACAAAAACAGCTGTTTTTGTATTTTTAGGTTATGTCATACGAAAATAACACTTGCAGGTATGAACGCACAAATTGAAAGTTGTATGGATGACGTCAATTTTGACAAACATAGAGAATGTCAAATGGGTGAAAGGAATGGCAGCTCATATGACATTGATAGATGGTGTAAACAGCCCTTTACTCGTGAAATTCCGCCAGCATCCTTCTTCTGAAAATCCCATTTGATTCCTTGGGAACCATTCTTCAACAATAACAATGTCAGGTGTCTTTGTACCTAACAAGTCCTGGTCCAATATGTATGCCTTTTTTGATTATATTTTTAACCTTTTGTCCTGTTCATTGTATGGATAAACGGAGACTCCTTCCGCGAAAAATTGCGCCAGCTTCCTTCTTGTGGGTGTTTTTGTACCTAACAGGTGTTGGTCCATGGTATATGCCTTCTTTGAATGCAATTCTTTCCCCATTATTAGTCTTGTCTCCTGTTCATTGTATGGATAAACGGAGATTCCTTCCGAGAAAAATTCCGCCAGCTTCCTTCTTGTGGATTCCGAAAATCCCATTTGATTTCTTGGGAACCACTCTTCAACAATAGCAATGTCGGGTGTCTTTATACCTAACAAGTGTTGGTCGATGATATATGCCTTCTTTGGTTAAATTATGAACCTTTATCCGGTTCATTGTATGGATAAACGGAGATTCCTTCCGCGAAAAATTCCACCAGCTTTCTTCGTGTGGATTCTGAAAATCAAATTTGATTCCTTGGGAACCACTCTTCAACAATAGCAATGTCGGGTGTTTTTGTACCTAACAGGTGTTGGTCCATGGTATATGCCTTCTTTGAATGCAATTCGTTTACCACTATTAGCCTTGTCTCCAGTTCGACGTTGCAAAAGTTCCGATGATTTTCTTCCCAATTCATTGCCAATAGAGAAAAAAGAAAAATTAATTTCTAATATATAAAAAGTTTTTGTTTTACAATGTAACCTTATGAAGACAATTTTTTTTGCTAGCTCCACTAGAAATCCTAAAGCTTTTTATACCTTTATTGCTCGATCTGTGTACTATTGTTGTTGTAACAGTTTACAGAACGTGCCCTCATGATTCGTTTATCGGTTCATTTTTCTGATTAATCAATAACTAAGAATGTTATTTGTTTGTTTTTAAGATGACATTCATTTTGTTCTGATTTATAAATAATTAACATGTTGATATTTAGCAGTTTATAGCACGGTTACACTACAGCTTTTTGCCGGGTTAACCCACTTCATGAGGATTTATTGCTTAATCTGGTCAAATCTGACCAGATTTGCCATACAACAATTAAATCCTCTCACGGCTGGGTTTATTTTAAATCCGGCACAAATCCACCAAAAATACAGTGTTGTATTCGGTATTTATGCAAAAAAAATCCAACTCTACTCAAAAAGTACCAAAAGTTGCAACTGTTTTTGCAACAGAGTTTGTCATGTTTTACACGTTTACGATTGGTCGCATGAGATTTTATGGAGTTAATAAATCTAAAGTTATTTGGAAATCATAAAATTATTTTTTTTTCATTAGACACTTTTTTAACAAAAAGTACGCTTGATGCCATGCTGCAAAACTTTATCCCTGTGCGTAAAATATACCAATATGAGCAATGAGGGGACGATATCTCATACGAGAAATTGTAAAAGTGTAACACACGACTTTATTAGTTATTTTGTATGTATACGTAAACAATCATCAGCTGACAGTTTATATCCTCGAAAAGCTAAGTGTAACCAGCAAAGATTAACCCACTGGATCTATTAAACCCAGTGGGTTAACCTTCAATAGTGTAACCTGGGTATTACACATTGTTCTGATTAACGAATAACGAACAATGTTGTTTCTATGCTATTAACTAAGATATTTTTGAATGCCCTAACACATTTATTTCTTTTGGGTTAACGTTCTCCGTGGAGATGCTAACCGTCACATATCAAGATAATATCAAGGAATACTTCCTATTGTATAAATGTGTTATCAATTCTTGAAAAAGTTCATCTATATACTAATGGTCTGTTCCTTTATTTCTGAAAATGGTAAAACCGGCAAAAGTAGTAAAAGTTGAAAACTGCTCCCATATGAATTGTATTGTGTCTGAGGTAAAGGAACGCTTTTCGAGTAAAAAGTTGTAAAACTTGAAGATTCTTGAGCGTAAAGGAACAGGGCTTAAGCTATACACTTGAGATATTCGATTGAGATATAAGATAAAATGTGTAATAAGAATTTATATTTGCTCTATTCCAGAACCTGCAAAAAGCTACTATTTTTTACTACGATAAAAATTTTTCTTTTATGATATCGAAGAAATAGTAAAGATTAGTAGATTCTTGCGGTACAGGAACAGACCAATTACTATTTGTTTATTTGTAGTTAAATATATTACATGTCTTTAATAAATAAACAAACAAATAAAAAAAAGAAAAATTGTTTTGGTAATTGTACTATTTTTTGCAGAACGTGCCGTTATGATTTGTTTATGGTTCATTGTTCTGATACATGAAACAATATGTGTGTTCCCGTAATTTTTTAATGGTAAAAGATGTAAAAGAGAGAACTGAGAAAAATGAGATACACATACAACTTTAAAAAAAAACGTCAAAAAAATGGAACAAATGTCAAAGTCGGCCTACCAGCCAATCAGAAGGCGGCAACCATGTTACTATTTTTACACGCTCAAATTTCTTGTGTAAAAAGTTTTTAAAGAGAGCATATCTCAGCGCAAGACTATGTTTACATTTACGAAATCCACTCGATTTCAACTGTCAACTCCTTTGCGTATACGTCAAATGAAAACTCATCTGAAATCGAGTGGATTTCATTTGACATTTGAGCAATGGAATTGACAGTTGAAATCGAGTGGATTTCGCAAATGTAAACATAGTGCAATTTTTGTTTAAAGATAAATTAACATTTTACAACTTTTTTGTGTACGGGAACGGGTAAAAATAGTAAAAACTTTATAGTTCTGTAAGAAAGCTAATGTTATTTGTTGGTTTTTAAGATGACATTTATTTTGTTCTGATTTATGATTAATTAACATGTTGATGCTTAGCAGTTTAATGAATAACTATCGAGCAAAATTTGATGGAAGGGGTTCTATTTGATGACGTGATTTCATGTCATCTTTTGCATTGGTTCAAAGGAAGAGGTGAAAGATCTTATCTTTTCATCAGCATTTAAGCCAATTCAAAGGTAGTCGTGTAAGATCCGATCTTTTCATTGGCATTTGAACCCATACCATCGATCCAAGATGAAGTTTGTGTTTTTTATTTACGCACTTATATATGTTTTTTTTATTTATCTAAATATGTTTACAGTTATATGGTGTTTTTTATTTACAATATGCTTGATGTTGTCGAAGACTCGAAATCACGACTAAAGTTGTTAAAACTTTCGTCATAATGCTTTCTTACATTTCCCGTATATCAGGCAAGTACGACTTCTAAACAATTGGTGTTGTACCTAGCTCGAAACGTCGTTCAGACTCTGCACTCAGGACTGCACTCTTTGGTATTATAAAAGTCTCCATGTCTGTTCTAAATCTGACATAGAATGAAATCATTCAAATCTCGCTTCACGAAATTTGAATAAAAAGTCGACGCGAAAAGGAACAAGAAACCAAAAAGAAAAAAGTAACGAGTTTTGAAAAGGAATTTTTATAAATTAATAACGCATAAATGATATTTTCCTGAAAAAGTCTCTCCTCTCCGTTCGCTAAATTTTATTCTCTAGGTACCTTAGCGATATCATTTCTTCCCGAAACAAAAGATTATAAATTTCCAAAATTTTGTTATAAAATTAAAGGTAATTCACGTACAAGAAATTCTAAAAGGAGTACAGTTGAAGTCCATGTCGGAATCTCAACTGGTGTTGGGAAGATAATAGAAAAAACATTTTGTAAGATGAAACAAGATCAGTTGCGGAAAGCGGAGGAAGTAAACTCTGTTGCGGTGATCAAATTGCAATTTTTGACGTAAACTTTTCGCTGATAAATTAATTGTAGTTATTGCATGTATTCGTTTGAATAAATAAAGAGCTTTTTGTCATGAAAATCATATTTCAATACAGCATTTTCCATTTTCTAAACAAGATATGAAAATTTCATTGGTGAAAAAGACATGCCCATGGTAGAATGATAAAAGGTAGTCTCACTTATGAAATGAATGTTCATGCAACTCTGTATGTCTGTACAGGACCGTGTCAAACACAGAACAACAATAATATGACACGACTTCTATATATATATAAAATAGAAAAATTTTTGTAATTTATGGACTCGAAAACCGCTGAACCGATCGTCCAGAAATTTTGAGGGTATATTGCAATATCGCCTGAACGTAAAATAGGCTATATTAATTTTAGAAATTTCGCGTCGACCTGAAAAGATATAGCCTCAGGATCGGAGGTACCTCCAACAAATGTAGGTTTTGTATGCTGATATCTAATGAACGGTTACAGAATAGAGTTGTACAATCTAGTTCATTTGAAAGATCTAGTTCAATAGCTCACCTCTTTAAACTGAACTAGGTCAGTAATCTAGTTCATAGTTCACTGTCCAGTTCAATCATTCGGATAAAAATCGTTCACCGGCTCTTAATAGGTCGTTTGATGAAAACGCATACATACACCAAATACAAACAAACAAAAGACTAATATACGAAGGCATCCCTTAACATAGACGACGCCGTCACTTTATGTATTTGTGAACGACATGTTGAACTAGATTGTGAATCGTTCGTTGATCGTACGGCCACCGACTGATTATAGTTCAGTGAACTATTGAACTATAATGAACTAAATCCACTGATCTAGTTCATACGCTCTTTTCAATGAATCGTTCAATTGAACTAGTTCGTTCATGAACTATACAACTCTATTACAGAAATTTTGAAATAAGTAAGTCCCAATTTATGGCCTGTTCCCGTACTTTATAAAGTGGTAAAAGTCGTAAAAGTTGTAAAAGTCGTAAACGATTTTCATATAAATTTTGTGTACAGAAACGCAAAATGTGTAAAAGTGGTAAAACTTGTAAAAACTTTTTAGTTCTGGAACAGAGCTTTACATTAGGCGAGTTTACTTGCGGCAATTGTCAGTTTGTAGGTGAGAGAGGGTGCTGAGAGGCAAAGGGTTACCATATGCCTCACCTCTCTCTCCTACAAAATGACAATTGCCGCAAGTAAACTCGCCCAATGTAAATTGGGACTAACGGAATTTGGTCTAGAAATAAATTATGCCAAGTTTACACTTGCGCTCCAAAATCCACTGGATTTCACGAAATCCTGAAATACACCCCGGTGTTTACACTTATTTTTTGTTGATTTCAAACATATCACAATGATCAAGGTAGATGCATATGCGCAGCTGATCGAACATAATTTTCAAAACAAGTTATTGTAAATTGAATTAAACTTAAAAAATATACGACAATATAGAACTTTACAACTTTATTTCGAAAATTATCGTAAAATTATCAATATATCGTATTAATTGTGTATAGTACCAAATAAATAATGATTTTATCGTTGAGACATCATAATAATAAATTTTGATAGATAAAAGTTGAGCTCAGAACCTGCAAAATATTAGTACTTGCAGTAGTTTTCCCGTTTAGTGCTAAAAATGCGTTCCCGTACACCGAAATCTAGCAAGACTTGTACTTCTCTTTAAACAAAAAGAGCGCTGAATAACACCCTCTTCTCCTGTTTTCTGCCATAAAAGTTTGGCCTAGTAGAAACTAGCAGCAAGCATGTTCATAAGTTCATTGGTATCTAATATTATAACTGATACCCTGATTTTGACATTTCTGCTGGAGTTTTTGCAATTTCCGTCATTTTTCCGTTCCAGTATTTTTTAGGAAATTTGTATGGGGAAGCAATTTTTGACAATTCGCTCCATTTTCTAAAATTACTATTTAAAAAGTACGGGAACACATGAAAAATAGCATTGCAACAAAGTAATTTAATATTTTTTCACATTGTTTACAAACATTTTTTGTTGCAGCAATTCGCACATCTACCTTGTTTATTGTCATACGTGAAAAGTGTTGCAACTTTTGGTGCTTTTTTAGGCAAAAGCAAGGTTGTATATCATGTGTACTGTGATTTCGATGTTGATTTCGCTGAAATCACGAAATGAGATGATTTCATTTTTGTACGCAAAATCATGATAAATTTTGCTTGATTTCGCGCGAAATCACGAAACGCCTACGAAATCACGAAACGAAGCCCAATGTAAACGAAGCATTAGCCAAACTATATTAAAATCGGTTCAGATTTGGATATAGCTCCCATATATATTTTCGTCCGATTTCGTGTATTTTATGCACTAAACACGCTATGAATGTCCAATTTCCTTGAAATTTGAAATGTGTGACGGAATTTGGTCTAGAAATTAGTATGTCAAAAAGTACTTACAACTACGTCTCATTTCTCGTTTACTGAACTAGTTTGTTATCAAACAGCATTTTGTAAAAGTTTGTATAAACTTTTAGGTTATCGAACATGCCTAATGTTGTTTCTTTGTTTTTACCCTGCGTTTACAAATGACAGGACAGTTGACTTCATGTATTGGTTGTCAAAATCCCAAAACTTACCTTTGTGACGTAGGCGCCCAGACAACTGCAAAAACAGTTGTAAAATTATGAATGAAAATCATTTTCCTTTTCCTTTTGTTTTCCGTTCACATATTTTATTTTTGTTCATGTTCTTTTGTTTTCAACACATTTCAATTATTATCTTACAGATTTTTACAAAAAATGTCAAAATTTTGTTAACCCGGCTGTCTGTGAAAGAATGATGGACAGCTGGTAGCCAAACGACAAATGTATGTATTAGAGTTGTATAGTTCATGAACGAACTAGTTCAATTGAACGATTCATTGAAAAGAGCGTATGAACTAGATCAGTGGATTTAGTTCATTATAGTTCAATAGTTCACTGAACTATAATCAGTCGGTGGCCGTACGATCAACGAACGATTCACAATCTAGTTCAACATGTCGTTCACAAATACATAAAGTGACGGCGTCGTCTATGTTAAGGGATGCCTTCGTAATGTGATCAGTTTGTTTATTTGTTTGGATCAAGGTACATGGAATAGCTGCCCGAAAATGAAGATTTCTACAAAAACATAGAGACATAACATATTACAATACAGTTAGTCAACTATATTATTGCAAATTATGAATTTTTAAAAATTTAGATATTTAATTAGGAATTACTACAAGAAATTCTTTCAATAATGTTGGGCTTTTTGCAAATATCTGTTGATTTACTTGTTAATGACAACATCAAGCCAATAAATGCAGAAATCGGTAGGAAATAACAAAAATAACGGGCAAAAAGGATAGGTACCTGGTTTTTGTGGTGTCAACTAAATAATTGCAAAATGAATGAACGTGCAATAAAATAGTGGGATTTTCCCCGCGATTTTTTCCAATTAAGGATTTTTATGACTTTTATGGTATGTGGACATGCAAATCCATAATTTTTGATCAAAAATTAATTTTTGTGTGTGTAAGATAGACAGTATATTCAGAAAAAGAGAAAGTCAGGTAAACGGTTTCGGAAAATAGGCTACATTTGGTCTATTCCAATTATAATAATGGCAAATCCGAAAGAGAATTCCTTAAAATCACATCTCGTAAGCTGAAAACTATATACAACATCATATACCGCACCGAGAGAGAAGGCAGGCTCAAACTAAAGACGTTACATGGCAGACCCAAAATAGTAATCACACAAATTGATAGGAGAATGATTAAAGAAAGTGACGAAAGAGCCCAAAGCAGCACCAGAAAATTGATTTTTTAATTAAAAATGATTTTGGAGTAAGTGTGTCACATGGAAAAGTCAGAAAAGTGCTACATAATAACAAGCACTCATCACGAGTGACTAGGTAAAAACCATTGCCCTCCCAGCACAATATATAGAAACTATTCAGACTTGTTACAGACAACTTTTCACGCCATCTTTAGTATCGGCATGTCGTTATATTTTCTGATGAGACTAAAATTATGCTGTACTATCACGATGGGTCTCAAAAAGTGTTGCGAAAACCCCTTACAGTCATAGAAAACAAAAATTTAATACATACCGTAAAGTTCGGAAAACTGTCATTTATGGTATGGGGTTGTATACCAAGCAATGACGTTGGTAACATCCAGATTTTGGAGGAAACAATGACAGAGGAAGTTTATTTAGATGTTTCAAAACATGATTTAACCAAAAGCGTCAAGAAATGTAGGCCTGTTGGCCCTGAAAATTCAAACAAATTGCAATATAAGTACTACCAAGACAACGCCCCTAAGCATAAATCTAATTTATGTAGGACTTGGTTGTTATACAACTGTACCAAAGTCATATACACCTCGTTCCAATGTCTAGATATTAACCCCATCGACCATGGTTTAATAAGAAAGGTTAGCCAAAGCTTTATGTCAATTTAAATTTTTTCATTCGAGTATGCCTAAAACTTCAAAACAATATAAACAAACTGTGTATGTGTGTGTGGTGTTTGAATAATATGCCAAACAATTTTAAAAACATTCGAATTCAATGATTTTTAAAATTGTTTTTAGACCATTTGTATGGAAGAAATTGGTGAGATTTGCATTGAAACAATCAGTTTATCATATTCACAACTCGATTATGTGGAGAAAACTTAACTCTTCATTCATTTTTCGCGTTTTTTATAAAATGCTCAAAAAATGGATTGTAAACAAACCCACTTGTTGCTTTTATTTTGAAGTTTTAGGAATTCAAGAAAAACAAGGGTTCTATAGATTTTTTTTTCATTTAAATCTACCTCTTTACTTATACCATGCCATCGACCATTCATGGGAACACCTGAAGGAAAAAGTCGGGAAAAGGCCGCCCACTAACCTGGGGGACTAAATAAAATGCAATAAAGAAGAATGGCAAAAATACCATTGAAATATGACATTACGAAACTTATTTATTAAATTCAGATACGTTTACAAGCTGGTTTTGATGCCAAAGGTGGGTATACGAAATATTAAAACCAACTTTTCGAAAAATACCGTAAAAGACTGAAAAGTTGTCAATTTTGCAATTCTTTAGTTGACAGTGCAAAAATTGAGTTGTTTTCATTTTTTAATTTTAGGAAATGTTTAGTGAAATTTAGCTACTTTTTTATCTTATTATATTAATAAACATCTGTAAGAATTATACTGTTAACAAAAATATTAAAAATGATATTTATTTATATCAATAAAATGATGTTTTATTTCAAATTTTGTAATAATTTTTGTTTTGCAATAATTAAGTTGACTAACTGTATGTCGAACCGATTACCTAATGAATCTGCTTTTTTGGATAGACAATAGCTCTGTTCCTTTACGTGCAAGAATCTTCAAGTTTTACAACTTTTTACTCGAAAAGCGTTCCTTTACTTCAGACAACATACAATTCATATGGAAGCAGATTACAACTTTTGCTACTTTTGCCGGTTTTACCACTTTCAAAAGTAAAGGAACAGACCAAAAAAGGGAAAACATAAAAAGAAACACACACGCACAAAGCCTTTTCGCAATGACAATTTCTACACACACAACATAAGATTTTTTGCCAGTCACCTAAATGAAGGATGTTTTTTCTAAAATTAATTAATCTTTCTTTAAGAATGCAATAAAACTATGTAAATTTTATATTTTTGATATGGAGTAGTTAAATTATATTAGTCTTTTGTTTGTTTGTATTTGGTGTATGTATGCGTTTTCATCAAACGACCTATTAAGAGCCGGTGAACGATTTTTATCCGAATGATTGAACTGGACAGTGAACTATGAACTAGATTACTGACTTAGTTCAGTTTAAAGAGGTGAGCTATTGAACTAGATCTTTCAAATGAACTAGATTGTACAACTCTAGTATGTATGTGTTGGTAAATCAGAGTTGTATTTGAAGACAAACTGTCTAGTGTAAACGCCTAGTTAAGTGCATTGTTCTGATTTATGAATAGTCTTGTGCCAGACTATGAAAATTTTAATGAAAATGTTTTCAGCTTATGGATAAGAAGGGAGAAAGGCCTCGACACATAAGAACATGGCATTCTTGCTTAAGTCATTACTGGTAAATGACTAAAGACCAAGTTCGACCTAATTCAAATGTGATTCTGAAATCTTTATTAGGTCGAACTTGGTCTTTAGTCTTTTATCAGATATGACTTCAGCAAGAATGCCATGCTTCTTATGTGTCGAGGCCTTAAAGGTGTGAACAGAATGAAACACGCCACTTTTTTCACGCTCAGTTTCATGTAAAGATTAAAGCCCAAGTACTACCTAATTCAAATGCTGCCTAATTCATTTGAATTAGGTAGTACTTGGCCTTTAGTCTTTTACATGAAACTGAGCGTGAAAAGCGGCGTATTTCATTGTGTTTCTACCTCAAGACTTTGGTCGTGATTGCAAATGTCCGGCAACATCAAGCCTATTGTAAATAATAAACCTTATATAGATTTAAATATATTTAGATAAATAAAATATATAAGCGTGTAAATAAGAACCCCAACATTATCTCTATTGGATCGATGGAATGGGTTCAAATGCTGATGAAAATATCTTTCACATAGGAACCTACGTAGCAACGCTGGTTTGGCAGCCACTGGCCGAAGCACTATGGTTTCTGGTTAACCCGCTACGAAAGAACTCGCTGCCATGGGATCTGATTTGTAGTGGCAGCTGCCGTTTTTAGCTGCGTTAGATGTTTGTTTATTAAATGCTCTCCAAAGTTATTTGATTGGCTTGCTGGTCTAGGAGTTTACTTATGAAATTATTCGGGTGAAGCTGCCTTGCCTGCTTAGAGGTAGTTTACACTATCTATCAACGTCATATGACACGAAATAAAAGCATTCCATATCTGCTCACACAGGCAATGTAGAGACGTAACTTTATTACAATTTTGCTCGTGTGGACGCACCAAGTAAATGGCGTAAGGAAAATCCCCAGTATTGCACATATTAGCGACGATATAATGATGGAAAATTTCATGTCATATGACATTTACATATAGTTTAAACTACCCCTTACGTCCCGGGCCACACCACAGTAATTTAACTGAAATTTTGATATGAAATTATGCGTCTCTAGATCGACATCCATAGTAGAGTAAAATCATAAAATTGCTGTAGTGGGGAATTCGATTTAAGAACACCTAATTTCATGAAATTTTTTAATGAAATTCACGCTAGTGTGGACCGGGACTACCTCGTTTGCTTCTGATAAAAGAATAAAAAAGAAAAGGGCAACAGTTCGAAATTTGCTCGGCCTTCTTATTCTTTTATTTTTATTATGTCAAAAATGAAGTGGGAAAGCAAGGCAAGTAGGCGAGGCAGCTTATTTACCCAGGCCTTAAAGGCCTGCGTACGTGGACTTTATAAACAATTTTTGGTAGAAATGATTTTTAAGCTCTGCAAATATAAAATCCTAAACTATGCTAGGTTTACATATACGAAATCCACTCGATTTCAACTGTCAATTCCATTGCTTAAACGTAAAATGAAATCTCATCTCAAATCCAATGGTCAAATGAAATCTCATCTCAAATCCATTGGATTTCATTTGACGTTTAAGCAATGGTATTGACAGTTGAAATCGAGGGGATTTCGTAAATGTAAACTTAGCATTACGAGGGCAAATTGGCCTAATAAATTCAAAATTACTAAAAGCGAAATTTCGCGTTATATGGGGCTATACCAAAATGTGGACATACATACATAGAATATTTCAATTTAAATATTTGACAATATTTAAAATAAACAAAACCTGTTGAATTTGTTATTATTCATTTGAAGTTAAAAGCAAACCGGCATCAGGTAACCATGGGTTACCATATGCCTCAGCACTCTCCACTCTGTCAGTTTGATGACAAATAAATATTGAAAAAAATTTCCAATTTTTATTTTAAGAGTTTGCTTCTCTTTTTTGTGAGAACTTCAATAAAAAGTATAGTTTATCAATATGTTTTGTCTCTCATTTATTGTGTAAACTTCCATGAAAAGAAGTTTGCAGTTATAGAGAGGTTTGTGTGTTATAGAGAAGTTAAAATGGGTGAAAATTTGTGTTTTATTTTTTATTTGTTACAGAGAAAAATGTCGTCATAAAGAAGTAGAAATACAAACTTTCTGCAGGTGAACGCAAACTGTGCAAAAGTGGTAAAATGGTAAAAAGTTTTTAGTTCTGGAACAGAGCTTATGTGTAAGCATTATAATTTTTGGTCTGTTCCAGAACTGCAAGAATCTACTAATTTTTACTATTTTTTCCGATAACATAAAGGAAAAAATGTTAAGTAAAGTACACATTGACAAGCAAAACTGACAGTCATCGAGGTCTATTTCGTGAATACCAAAGCCTAATGTCCAATTTACATTAGCAAATTTTTCATCATTTAGAGCTGTTTCGTCATTTATTTGCTAAAACAGGCAACATTTTGCGTCATTTACCATACAAAAATAAATGACTATAGCTACGTCATTTATTATAAACAACGCACGAAAACACCATACTGTTATACGCAACCCTGCTTTTTCGTCATAAACTACCAAAAATGCAACTGTTTTATGATGTCTTTGTTCGTTTGTGTGTGTTGTAGAAAAACAAAAATACTCAAACGATGACAAAAGTGAAAATAAATGGTTAAACAACTTGCAAAAAATATGTTTTTTGAATTAATTTAAGTTATTTGATACACATTTGTGCTGAAATTCCTATTTTTCTGAATAAATATATTGTGTGAGTGTGTTTGTGTTATTGTATATGTGTGTATGTGCGATTGTGTGCGTAAGCAAATGACGAAAAAAAACAGATGTAAATGCACTTCATTTGATTCTAGGATTCCGTAAAACGAAATCATTTAATGTGCATATGTAAATTGGACTTAACTGAAAAATTTCTTTTGTAATCTCTAAATAATACCGTAAATATTGTATTTCAAACGTTTTTAGCTAAATAAAAGTTGTTATTTGCCGGAAAATTGTCCTAAAAGTACGTTGACTGTCAGTTTTGACTGTTAGTGTGTACTCCACTTTAGGCCGCCATCAGACCATCTGCTTTTTCACATGTATGTTATCAGCTGTTCTGTATATTAGTATACCCAAGGTGACAACATACATGTGAAAAGCAGATGGTCTGATGACCGCCTTATCGTAGTAAAAATTAGTAGCTTCTTGCACGTTCTCGAACAGAGCAATTATTATGTTATTGCCATTTTTTGGTCTGTTCCAGAACTTCAAGAATCTACTAATTTTTACTATTTTCTTCGATAACATAAAGGAAAAAATATTATCGTAGTAAAAAATAGTAGCTTCTTGCAGGTTCTGGAACAGAGCATTTAAGGGGTGAGTACATAAGCTGCTTTGCCTGCTTACCTTGCTTGCTTCTGATAAAAGAAAAGGGCAACAGTTCGAAATTTGCTCGGCCCTCTTTATTCTTTTATTTTTATTATGTCAGAAATGAAGCAGGAAAGCAAGGCAATCAGGCAAGTCAGCTTATGTATGCAGGCCTTTATTTTTTAGCTGAGAAAGCCATGTTGTAATAAACAAGGTGCTGAAAACACATCCAAGGTTTGAGTAAAGTTTTGTATCATTTCTTGTAGAAGAACAAAGAAAAATTGAAGCTTGTAAAAATTGAAACTTACCAGAAATGACACAAAACTTTACACAAAATTTAAGGCCAGAGCAGAATCAATCGTCGCTTGCTTCCCCAAATGTCAAATTATAAAGGAATGCCAGACCCTCTTTGCAAATCCGCCTGCGTTCCCCTTTAGAAGGCTCTGGCATTCCTTTATAATTTGACATTTGGAAAGCAAGCAAAGCAAGCGACGATTGATTCTGTTCTGGCCTTTAGACGTGGTTTCAGCTTAAAGTGCTCGCAAAATGCCTCCATTGACTGACGCGTTAACACAACCACATAAAAACTTTAAAGGGTTCTGCACATACGGTCCGTTGAGTGACGCGTTACAACAACCACATGAAAAGTTTAAGAACAAATGCGGCATCACTTACACATTTGTCATGTGGTTGTTGTTTTCAACGCGCAACGCGTCACATAAAGTATATTATGTGCCTAGGCCTTAAGGGATGCCGTTTTTCTTTTGAAGTTTGTATGTCGTTGTTGCTTTTAACCTCCAAAACACTCACAGCCTGTTTCTGTATATCGAAAGAAGAATGTGCTTCATTCGCACACACGCCCAAACTTTAGTTTCCGTAATAATTTTACCGTTGCTTTTGCTTCAAAACAAAAAACAAATTTGAAAACACAAACAAGAGTTTCGACGTGTTTCATCCCAGCAAAAAAGTGTGGAAGTAGTGCAAAGCAGAGTTATGATTTCAATACATCTTTCGATGCAGTCCACACGGAGTTATGAAAAATGCACTCCGCTCGATACATTTTAGAAGCACTCGCTTATAGATCCCTAGCCAAGCAAACCAATTTTTTGATCCCTACAGTCGCAGTCTTTTTTCTGAACACAAGAAAGTGTGTCTAAAATTATAAGAATTTGTTTAAAAAATAAAGAAATACAAACTAAAGTTATACCCCGGTTACACTATTGAAGGTTAACCCACTGGGTCTAATAGATCCAGTGGGTTAATCTTTTCTGGTTACACTTAGCTTTTCGAGGATATAAACTGTCAGCTGATGTTTGTTTACGTTTACATACAAAATAACTAATAAAGTCGTGTTTTACACTTTTACAATTTATCGTATGAGATATGGTCCCCTCTTTGCTCATATTGGTATATTTTTCACACAGGGATACATTTTTGTATCATGGTATCAAGCGTACTTTTTGTTAAAAAAGTGTCTAATGTAAAAAAATAAATAATTTTATGATTTTCAAATAACTTTAGATTTATTAACTCCATAAAATCTCATGCGACCAGTCGTAAACGTGTAAAACACGACAAACTCTGTTGCAAAAACAGTTGCAACTTTTGGTACTTTTTGAGTAGAGTTGGATTTTTTTGCACAAATACCGAATACAACACTGTATTTTTGGTGGATTTGTGCCGGATTTAAAATAAACCCTGTCGTAAGAGGATTTAATTTTTGTATTGCAAATCTGGTCAGATTTGACCAGATTAAGCAATAAATCCTCATAAAGTGGGTTAACACGGCAAAAAACTGTAGTGTAACCGCACTATTACGAACATTGCTGTAATTCACGAGACGCAAATTATTTTTGAAGTGGAGTTGGAGTTTTTTTGGAAATCTGAACTGGAGCAGGAGGAAAAATGAAAAACCATTTTGATGATGAAGCAAAATCAGTTGCGGTGTCATAAAATGCAGAAAAGAGGAGTAAACACAGCTACGATTAAATTTAATGGAGCATTTTCATAATTTGTGTTAATGTAATAAAGTTAATGTGTCAAGGCATATTCATATAAGGTAAATGCATGAATTACAACAACTAACAAATTTACAAAAACAACATTGTTGTTATTGAAAATTAATTGTCAAAGATAAATATTGAATAATAGGGTCGTTCCAAAAATTTGTTCAGGAAAAACATAAATACATTTTGAAAATCCTATAAAATAGAATACATTTGAATCAACATGTAAACATAAAGCATTCAGAACTGTCGTAGGGCATTTTTATTACACGTTTAGGATGAAAAGCAGTATTTTAAAGTAGCAAAATTCGAAATTTCAAATTTCATGAGAAGACCCTATTACATTTTGAAAACTAATTTTACAAAAAAAGTAAGAATACAGCTGATTGTCACTTCTACCTTGTATAAATATGCCTTGATATGTGTTAATGTAATTCACGCTCTGTTCCAGAACTAAAAAGTTTTTACAATTTTTACCACTTTTACACATTTTGCGTTCCCGTACACAAAATTTATACGAAAATCGTTTACGACTTTTACAACTTGATAAAGTACGGGAACAGGCCAAAAGTTAATATTCTTTTTTTACACAAATAAGAAATGCATGGTATAAGTAAAGAGGTAGATTTAAATGCAAAAAATCTATAAAACCCTTGTTTTTCCTGAATTCCTAAAACATCAAAATTGGTAAACACAAAAGCAACAAGTGGGTTTGTTTACAATACCAATTTTGAGCATTTTATAAAAAACACGTAATGGGGTTTCTACACGGTATGTTTTTTACATATTCATGCATAGCAACTGTCACTTTTTTTCGCCCATATGTGATTCCTTCTGCACGGCAACATTTTATTTTTCATTTGTTTTCTGTTGTTTTCTTTATTAATTCCGCGTACAAACAAAACAGCTGTTTACCTTTGGTTGTACAGACGAGAATAGAGCGCGTTCTATTCGAAAAATATACATATGTATGCACATAACACCTTCATCCATTGAAATTTCTGTATGGTTCACACCATGTGTACAAAATTCAGATTTGTAAAAAGTGACAGTTGGTATGCACAAATATGTAAAAAACATACCGTGTAGAACAGCTTTAAAATTAATGAAGGGCCAAGGTTTCTCCACATAATCGAGTTTCGGATATGATAAAATGTTTGTTTCAATGATAAGCTGACAAATTTCTTCCATACTAATAGTCTAAACACGAATTTAAAAACCATTGAATTCGATTGTTTTTAAAATTGTTTGGCATATTATTCAAACAGCACACACACATACAAAGATTGTGTATATTGTTTTGACGTTTTAGGAATAGTCGAAAGAAAAAATTTAAATTAACAGGAAGCCTTGGCTAACCTTTCTTATTAAACCATGAAGAAATGTATTTTATTTATTTTGGGATATTTGCAATGGCTTGCATTTTATAACATCTTTAGACTGCATTTAAATTCAATCCAAAACACTACATCAAAGGCTGTGATTTGGATCGAAAATGGAGTGCATCCTAGCTGTGTGCCGTGGAAGCAAAATTGAGTGCATCCTAGCTGCGCGCTTTCTTGTAAAATTCATAGGTGAATTCATAAAAAAAGATGTACTCCAGCGGCAATTGTTCTAGTGATTTAACTGCATCCGCGGATGCAAACTTTTTGCTGGGATTCGCACACATTCTTCTTTCGACATACAGAAACTGGCTGTCAATGTACCGAGGCCTAAACGCCGTTTGCACTTATATCCCGGTTACACTATTAAAGGTTAACCCACTGGGTTTAATAGATCCAGTGGGTTAATCTTTGCTCGTTACACTTAGCTTTTCGAGGATATAAACTGTCAGCTGATGTTTGTTTACGTATACATACAAAATAACTAATAAAGTCGTGTTTTACACTTTTACAATTTCTCGTATGAGATATCGTCCCCTCTTTGCTCATATTGGTATATTTTACACACAGGGATACATTTTTGTATCATGGTATCAAGCGTACTTTTTGTTAAAAAAGTATGTAATGTAAAAAATAAATAATTTTATGATTTTCAATTAACTTTAGATTTATTAACTTCATAAAATCTCATGCAACCAATCGTAAACGTGTAAAACACGACAAACTCTGTTGCGAAAACAGTTGCAACTTTTGGTACTTTTTGAGTGGAGTTGGATTTTTTTGCACAAATACCGAATACAACACTGTATTTTTGGTGCATTTGTGACGGATTTAAAATAAACCCAGTCGTGAGAGGATTTAATTTTTGTATGGCAAATCTGGTCAGATTTGACCAGATTAAGCAATAAATCCTCATGAAGTGGGTTAACCCAGCAAAAAGCTGTAGTGTAACCGTGCTATTATCGTAGTAAAAATTAGTAGCTTCTTGCACGTTCTCGAACAGAGCAATTATTATGTTCTTGCCATTTTTTGGTCTGTTCCAGAACTGCAAGAATCTACTAATTTTTACTATTTTCTTCGATAACATAAAGCAAAAAATATTATCGTAGTAAAAAATAGTAATGCCAGACCCTCTTTGCAAATCCACCTGCGTTCCCCTTTAGAAGGCTTTGGCATCCCTTTATTATTTGACATTTGGAAAGCAAGCGACGATTGATTCTGTTCTGGCCTTTAGACGTGTTTTCAGCTTAAAGTGCTCGCAAAACGCTTCCATTGACTGACGCGTTAACACAACCACAACCACATAAAAACTGTAAATGGTTCTGCACATACAGTCCGTTGAGTGCCGCGTTACAACAACCACATGAAAAGTTTAAGAACAAATTCGGCATCACTTACACATTTGTCATGTGGTTGTTGTTTTCAACTCGCAACGCGTCACATAAAGTATCTTATGTGCCTAGGCCTTAGGGGATGCCGTTTTTCTTTTGAAGTTTGTATGTCGTTGTTGCTTTTAACCTCAAAAACACTCACAGCCTGTTTCTGTATGTCGAAAGAAGAATGTGTGCGAATGAAACACGTCCAAAATTTAGTTTCCGTAATAATTTTACCTTTGCTTTTGCTTCAAACAAAAAACAAATTTGAAAACACATACACGAGTTTCGACGTGTTTCATTCGCACACGTTCTTCTTTCGACATACAGAAACTAGCTGTCAATGTACCGAGGCCTAAAGGCCTGCGTACATAAGCTGCCTTGCCTGCTTACCTTGCTTACTTCTGATAAAAAAATAAAAAAGAAAAGGACAACCGAGTTCGAAAATTGCTCGGCCTTCTTTATTCTTTTATTTTTATTATGTCAGAAATGAAGCAGGAAAGCAAGGCAACCAGGCAAAGCAGCTTATGTACCCAAGCTTTTAAGGCCTACCCAGCAACAAATTTTGGAAGTTGTGCAATTGGAGTTATGATTTCACAACATCTTTCGATGTAGTCCAAAGAGTTATGAAAAATGCACTCCGTTCGATACATTTTATAAGCAGTTGCTGTAGAGATCCCTACAGAAAAAAACAGTTAGTTGATCCCTACACATTTCTTCAAAAGATAAACAATAGTGTATACATTTCGAAGAATTTGTTATAAAATAAAGAGATAACAACTTTAGTTGCGAACATTTTTGCGGTAATTCACGAGACGGAAATTTGTAATAAAGTGGAGTTGAATCCATGTCGAAAGCTGAACTAGTGATGGGAAGGCAACATAAAAAAATTTAGAATGATGAAAGAAAATCAGATGCGCTTGGATTAAATCGGAAACGCATGGTAGAACAAATACAAGGTAAAGTTAATACTACAACAAATACAACTCGAACAACAACCACAAAGGAATTTGTTTTTGTTTGTAACGTTACTGCCAGTTGTATTTGTAAACAAAACAAGGAAATGTCTATAAATTATTGGAATTTAAAAAACTAATAATTTTTCACATTTGGTTGAATATTTTGGAAAACATGAATGAAAATTCGTTACATTTTCAATTTTCATGTTTCCACATCATTCCACTAAATGCATAAATTCTCGCAGAAAGTAGAATTCTTGCAGAAAAGTTTGGGGTCGCTGGAAATTCATAGAAAAAGGAGAAGCTGTTTCAATGTTTTGTTTTAGAAATCAAAGAAGCACATGTTTATTAGGGCTTTATGTTTTTTAAATTTTAACAAAATACCTCTTATATTAACGAACGTTGTATCGCCTCTACAAGCGGGGATTTATGCTTACGGCTTATCGTTCGAACTTGGAGGAGGTTACATATCATTGATATGAAGAAGTCTTTCTGGGAAATGGTTTTTTCCGAATGATATATATTTTGTTTTTTTTTTTTCAAAAAATATATGTCCCTAATGTACATCGAAATAGAAATAAATGTATAAAATGTCATATGAAATTTGACACTAACGTTACAACCCAGTTCAGTCAGCTGTGTATTGCTGCTACCTTTTCTTATTCTACCATGTCGGAAACGGAGGAAGTAGGCTCAAATGTGATTGAAATTAATGGAAACTTTTGTTTTAATTTGTGTTTATATAATAAAGTTCTTTGTGTTCTTGTTTTACACAAATAATAAATGCATTTTATTTATTTTGGGATATTTTGCAATCGCTTGCATTTTAATTGCATCTTTAAAATGCTATCCGAAGAATGCATGTATGTAAATCCAATCAAAAGCACTGTATCTTAAACCGTGATTTGGATCGAAAATGGAGTGCATCCTAGCTGCGCGCTCTCTTGTAAAATTCATATGTGAATTCATAGGAAAAGATGTACTCCAACGGCAAATGTACCGTAAACTTGTAGTGATTCAACTGCATCCGCGGATGTAAACTTTTTGCTGGGATAAAGAAGGCCGAGCAAATTTCGAACTGGGTTGCCCTTTTCTTTTTTATTCTTTTATTAGAAGTAAGCAAGGTAAGCAGGCAAGGAAGCTTATGTACGCAGGCCTTAAACGCCGTTTGCATTAGAGCTTTTTGACGGGTTAATACGGCGTTCGCACTTAGCCGGATTTAATAAACCCACTTGGTTTCAAATGCCAATTCCATAGCGCAAACGTCAAATAAATCCTCATAAAGAAGGTTGACGCGACAAAATGCTTCGCATGGCTTGCGCCAAGGCATGTATACAAGGTTGATGTATCAGTAGTGCGATTCTCTAACATATTTTTTGTGTTACCGACAAAAATCGGTAAAATTAAAACACAAAATTATGAATGAAAAGTTCAAACAAAAGTTAACAACACTCTTGTTATCGGTAAAACTTTACGACTACTTTTTATTCTTCGTTAACTTACCGAAAAACGTCGGTAATTACGGAAATTATAAGCATTTGAATATTGCCGACAATTGTCGGTAACTCAAAAAATAAGTTAGAGAATCGCACTGCAGGTTAACCTTTTTTATGAGTATTTTGGTCTGTTGAAGTACCTGCAAGAAACTACTAATTTTCACTACGATAACAATTTTGCCTTTGTGCTATCGAAAAAATAGTAAATATAAGTAGATTCTTGCAGTTATGGAACAGTCCATTTATTTGACATTGAAAGCCAGTGGTTTTATTAAATCCGGTTATATGTAAACGTGCTATCAAACAAGAAACGGACTGCAGTAATTTATTGTTCCGTTCCAGTGCCTGCAAGAAGCTACTATTTTTTTACTACGATAACATTTGCTGTGTTCCAGAACCTGCAAGAAGCTACTATTTTTTACTACGATAACATTTGTCTCTTTATGTTATCGGAAAAAATAGTTAAAATCAGTAGATTCTTGCAGTACTGGAACAGACCAATTGTTTCCTTTGTGTTATCGGAGAAAATAGAAAAATTAAGTAGATTCTTGCAGTTTGGAACAGACCCGATATGAAAGAAAAGATACGTATTCAATAAATTATTTGATGTGAACTCCCCTTAAACAATGCTGCATAAGCAACTACGCTGGTGTTGTGCCTAAAAAGATACAACCCTGGCGATTTTGTCGTGTCGTCAAAAGAAATGACACTCGGCCATTTTGCATAAATTTCGACGGCACACACAATTTGGCCGAAGATTTTTATAATTTTCCGCTATAAAATCACATAGAAAGTGTGAAAAAATTGTGTAAATTAAAAGTTCAAGTGTTTCTACGTCGAAATTATATGAATTAATAATGGCACGTTATACTCAACGACCGGAAAATGCTTTGAAAAGGGCGAATGGTAAGTCTAGCAAGTGACCGAAGATTTTCGCAATTGAAAAAATCCATGCGGACGTTGATATGACGAGCAACGAGTACACATACAATCAGATGAGCCGTGAATGTGTGTACATTTGGACGAGATGATGGGGTGGTGCGAAAGAGATGACAAGAAAATAATGGCAATCTTGAGATTTATCATTCATACAACTTTTTTTAATTTCTTTCTTCCATACAGAATTTATTGAAGTGGGAAAGCCTTTGCGTGCCTTGGATACATTGCAGGAGGTGTTTCGCAATAAACGTTGGAACTATGCCTACTCGGAAACCATCATTGAGCCTCTCATGTACAAGTACTTGTGGTTGTGCGTGGAGCTCAAGAAGTCGCACATTGCCAAGGAAGGTTTGTTCCAGTACCGTAATATGTTCCAATTGGTGAATGTGAATTCATTGGAAAATGTTATCCGTGCCTATCTGCGTATGGCTGAGGAGCATACTGAGGCAGCTCAGGCTCAGTCTTCGGCTGCCGTTGCTGTTTTGGAACTGGACGATTTGGACAACATTGCCACTCCCGAGAGTATTCTAATGAGTGCTGTCTGCGGTGAGGATGCCCAAGATCGTTCGGATCGTACCATCCTCTTGCCCTGGGTAAAATTTTTGTGGGAATCATATTGTCAATGTTTGGAGTTGCTACGTATTAATACCCACTGTGAAGCTTTGTACCACGACATTGCTCGCATGGCATTTCAGTTTTGCTTGAAATATAATCGTAAGAGCGAGTTCCGTCGTTTGTGCGATAAGTTGCGCAAGCATTTGGAAGATATTTGCAAGAGCACTAATCAAACTACTGGTGTTTCCATTACCAAATTGGAGACTCAACAGTTGTGTTTGGAAACAAGATTGTACCAATTGGATTGTGCCATTCAAATGGAATTGTGGCAAGAAGCTTACAAGGCCATTGAGGATATTCATGGTTTGATGGCTTTGTCGAAGAAGGCCCCCGTACCCAAGACCATGGCAAATTATTACCAAAAGTTGGCTATGGTTTTCTCTAAGGCCGGCAATCAATTGTTCCATGCCGCTGCATTGTTGAAACTCTTCCAATTGACTCGTGAATTGAAGAAGAATTTAACCAGGGAAGATATGCAACGTATGGCCTCCCATGTTTTAATTGCCACCTTGTCCATTCCATTGCCATCTGCGCATCCTGAATTTGATCGTTTTATTGAAGCAGATAAGAGTCCCTTGGAAAAGGCCCAAAAACTGGCTGTGTTGTTGGGTCTCCAACAACCACCCACTCGAGCTTCATTGCTTAAGGAAGTGGTAAGTTATTTATGGTACAACATTAAGTTGGTTCATATGTGTTTAATGGTATATTGTTGGTTATAGGTTCGCCTAAGTGTGCCCCAATTGGCTTCTGAGGAGTACCGCAACTTGTACAACTGGCTTGAAGTTGATTTCAACCCCCTCAATTTGTGCCAACGCGTTCAAACTGTTGTCGACGCCATTGAAGCCATTCCCGGTGAAAATCCCTTGACACCCTACGTTCGTCCATTGAAGGATGTCACAATTATGCGTTTGATTCGCCAAATATCTCAAGTTTATGAGAGCATCGAATTCGCACGCCTCTTGAAATTGGCCCCCTTCAGCAATATCTTCGAATTGGAAAAATTATTGGTAGAATCTGTCCGCCACAATGACATGCAAATCCGTATTGATCATCAAAAACGTTGTATCTACTTTGGTACCGATCTAACTGAAAGCCAACGTGAAGATCACCCAGATGGCCCAACCTTGCAATCTATGCCTTCCGAGCAAATTCGTTCCCAATTGGTCAATATGTCCACTGTATTGCATCGTGCTGTATCCATTGTCTATCCCAATCGGGAGCGTGACCAACGTGCCAAATTGCGCACTCAAATGGTCCAACATTATCATGAAATCAAGGATCGTGAACATCAACGCATTTTGCAGCGTCAAAAGATCATTGAAGACCGCAAGGAATTCATTGAGAAACAGAATAATGCCCGCGAAGAAGAAGAGGCCCGTCGCTTGGAAGAAGAGGCTCGCAAGGCTAAATTGGCTGAGCAAAAACGCCTCGAACAAGAAAACGAGGAACGTGAACGCAAGCGTCATCAAAATGAAATCCAAGCCATCAAGGAGAAGAGCTTGAAGGAGAAGGTGGAACAAATCGCCCAAACCGCTCACGGAAAGAAGATTTTGAAAAATCTCGATGCTGAGACCATCAAGACATTGGATCCTGAGCAAATTGCAGCACGTGAATCTGAGGAGCTGCAAAGAGAACGCAAGGAATTGCAAAACAAACTTAAATCACAAGAAAAGAAGATAGATTACTTCGAACGTTGCAAGCGTATGAAGGAAATTCCACTCTTTGAAAAGTATTTGAGCGAGAAAATGGTTAAGGACAAAGAGTTCTGGGAGGCCCAAGAGGCTACACGCATAGAGAACGCTATTATAGAACGCAAGGATGCTGTGGCCCAACAAGAGCGCTTGAAACGCATGCACCCCGATCGCGATGTATTCTTGGAAACCTTGAAGAAGGAACGTGCCTCTATTTATGCCAAGAAACTTGAACAATTCGAAATTGCCTTAGCTGAGGATCGCAAGAGGCGTTTGGCCAAGCGTGTAGAACAAAGACGAGAACAACGTCGCCAACAATGGCTACGCGAAAAAGAAGAGGAGCGTATGCGCAAGGAGGAGGAGATTCGTCGTGCCAAGGAAGAAGAGGAGCGTGCTTTGGCCGAAGCTCGCCGCAAGGAAAGAGAAGCCGAGGATGAAAAACGCCGCATTCAATACGAGAAACAACGTGCCAAGGAAGAAGAAGCCGAACGCAGAATTCAAGAAGAAAGAGAACGTTTGGCCCGTGAATTGGCTGCCGAAAGAGAACGTGAGAAGCCTGCGGATAAGGGTGTCTGGCGTGCTCGTGGTGGTGATCGTGAACGTCCTGAACGTGGTGGTGATCGTGATCGTCCTGAGCGTGGTCTTGAAAGACGTCCAGAACGTGAAGGTGCATCGGAAGGTGCTTCCGAATGGCGCCGTGGTGGACCATCAGTTGCTGGTGATCGCGATCGTGACCGTGACCGTGGTGAACGCAAGGAAGCTGGTGAATCTAACGAAGGTGGCAGTTCTTGGCGTGCACGTCGTGATGCTGATTCATCTGCTGCTACTCCATCATCACGTGATGATAAATGGCGTCGTGGCGGAGGTGCTAGTGATGAACGTCCTCCACGTGGTGGAGATTTCCGACGCGGTCCTGCCGGTGAACGTGATGAACGTCCTCGCGGTGGCGGTGAATTCAGACGAGGTGGCGTAGATCGCGATGAACGCCGTGATGTACGTCGTGATGAAAATACCAGCGGAAATTGGCGCGATGCTCCACGTCCCGCACCAGCTGATCGTGATAACCGTGAAAATCGTCGCCCTGGCGGTGATCGCGATCGTCGTGATCGTCCCGAACGTGGTGCAGGTGGTGGTGCTAAGGATTCTGGAAACTGGAGAACTGAACGTCCTCCAGCCCGCGAAGAAAAAAAGGAACGTGAACAACAACAAGATAAAGGTGAGTCCCACTAAAAACTGAAACCATTCGACACCAAAATTATAACTTCCATTTCCTTCCATTGCAGAAAACAAGAGCGGAGATGATGGTGAATGGACTAATGTCAGACGTCGTTAAGGGGCAACCACCGTTCTTTCTTATATATACACACATTTGAAATCTTATAAAGAAAAATGATGAAGAAATATCCCCTCCTGCATTTTTTCTAAACACAAATTTTTATATACAAACTACTAATGCTAATTATTTTAAATCTGTATTTTATTATTATTTTTTTTTTAATTTTTAAGCGTTATAATAACTATTGTCCCCTGAAAAAGGGCCTCTATAATAGGAAGAGAAGACACGTCAGTAACTAGAGGAAGATTACTTTGTATGAAACATTGAAACAAGGAAAATCAATAAATTTTCCAATTCAGCATTAGGAGGTGTTATTTTATATCCTTTTGCTGATATTGAAAACAAAACGCATTGGAAGTGTAGGAAAACTGTTCACACAGATCAATGTATTCGATATGCAACAACATACCTTCATACTTCGACTTCCATGAAACATAAAAATATGTATATCATCTAATATTCATACAACAGCAACAACAAAAGTGTTATAAAAACTCCCCCTCAAATTCAATATTTAAGCAAAAATATATTACAGTATAATGAAAACAATGCTTGGAGGATAAATGAGTCTTTCTTTGTTCTTTGTCGTTTTTTGCATTGGGGCCAAGGGGGTTTTGAAATTAGTCCCTAAGTATTGGGGTCTATGGGATTTAATCTAAGAAAAGAAATAGAAAACTGATCATAAGGAATATTTCCCTCGGAATTTTTCGCACGGAAAATTATTTTGAAAACTGAAATTATTTTAAAATGAATCGGGTACGTTCTGAGACACACTTCACGTCTCAAGCATTTTGTTCACCCCATTTATTCTTATTTTTTGAGTATTTTTTGGATGGACTACGGTGTACTATTCGTTTTAAATACCCTAATGGATCTTATCCCAGAGAATTTCGCAAAAAATAGGAGTAAACGGGGTGAACAAACTGCTTGAGGCGTAAAGTGAGATATGAAGTGTGTCTCAGAACATACCCGAATAATCTCGCGGAATCGACAAAAATATTCCCTTTTTGGACATAAATATGGAAATAAAAAATTGTGAAATTGGGGAAAGAGAACAAATTCGGCACGGAATTTTTATTCATGAGAGCGACAGAAGTAAATCTGTCGATTGACCGAAACCAAAAAAGTTTCGGTCAATCGATGCCAACCCAGCATCAAACCTATGCTGCAACAAATTCCGCACGCAATATTTATTCATGATTGCCCTGCATATAGAAGAGCTATAGGAGTAAATCTGTCGATTGACCCGAAACCAAAAGTTTCGTCCAGTCGATGCCAACCCAGCAACAAACCTATGCTGCTACAACCACAAAAGTAATGGGTCGATTCCGTATTGTGATACGAGTCATGTCGCGTTGCCAGATGCAATTTTTACATTACGTATGGCAAAAGTCACACGACGACGTCAAATTCTGTCGCCATAAAGTTAATTTTCGGCGACAACAAATTAGCTGTCGCCGTGCATATTTACAAGTTAATAAAAACGAAAAATTGAAACATATGGTCTGTTCCAGAACCTGCAAGAAGCTACTATTTTTTACTACGATAAAATTTTTCCTTTATGTTATCGGAAAAAATAGTACAAATTAGTAGATTCTATACCTTTTTCAGATGTAATTCGAATTATTTTAATTGTAATTCGAGAATTCTATTTGTAATTCGTAACATTTAATTTGTAATTCGAGAATTCCATTTGTAATTTGAATTATTCATTTTGTAATTCGAGTTATACCATTTGTAATTCGAAATATTCCATTTGCAATTCGAATTATTCCATTTGAAATTTGAATTATTCCATATGTAATTCGAATTATTCCATTTGTAATTCGAATGATTTCCTTTGTAATTTCAAATAATATAATTCGAATTACAAATGGATTAGTTCGAATTACAAATGAAATAATTCGAATTACAAATGGAATAATTCGAATTACAAATTGAATAATTCGAATTTCAAATGAAATAATTCGAATTACAAATGGAATGATTCGAATTCCAAATAGAATAATTCGAATTACAAATAGAATAATTCGAATTACAAATAGAATAATTCGAATTACAAATGGAATAATTCGAATTACAAATGGAAAGTTACGAATTACAAATAGAATTCTCGAATTACAAATGAAATGTTACGAATTACAACTTAAGTGTTTCGAATTACATCTGAAAAAGGTGTAGTAGTCCTGGAACAGACCAAGAAGTAACATTTTCATTTATTTTAACAGGGTGTTTTTGTAAAAATGCTTGCCTGTCACACGAACCGTTCGTACCATGGCAGAACTACCAGGTAGTGGTATCACACCAGCTGATCGAATATGAAAAGTCAAATCCCTTTCTAAAAAAAAATATTTTTGTTGTAATTTCCCCAACAACATAAGGAAAGTTTTGACATAACATATTCAAAATTTTACGATGCCACTACCTGGGTAATTGTGCCATGGTTCGTACTAAAACGTATACATTCAAAATTTGGTTCTTGTAAAAATTTACGAACCATTCGTTTTTATCTAAAAGCTTTCGTCTATTTCATAAAAGCTTTTATATTTCAGGGTTTCCATGATACTTATTTTGTGAATTTGGCATAGGCATCTGCACGTAAAATTTGCTACTTGATGGCAACCCCGATAAACAGATGACAAACAAAAAATAAGAAAAAAATGTAATCAAATTTGTCCAAAAATAATTGTGATAATATAAAGAAACGGATGTACATACACGCGTGTGGTTCTATGAAAATAAATAAAATTGAATTCCCTTCCAGTTTGCGCGTGTTTTGTGCCATTTATTACCCAAATTATTTAATTTTCATTCAAAACGATGGGTCTTTTCCATTCGTTTATTTTTGACGTATTCGTTCGTCTGATTTTGTTACGAAAACCAAAAAAATTACGAAAATAAAAAGCTTTCATTTGTTTGTCACACGAATACAAACGTCAACCGCTATGAAAACCAAATTGTGTCTTCGTTCATGAAGTCGACGAACGAATGGGCAAAAACTTTTTACAAAAACACGCTGTAAGTGACTTTGTTTGATATTAGCTGTGTCTTTTTACGTGATAATCAGATTTTGACAGTTGTATAAAGGAAAAGTTGCTGAAAAAATATTTCTGCAACATTTATGGGTCGATTATCGATAGCAATTATCGTTAAGTGGAGTTGTCAGTTGTCAAAATTACTTTATGTATGGCAACCTTCAACTGAAGTTGCGAATCTTAGTTGACGAACCGGCTATTTTTCAGCAACCAGTTATTTTCAGTTGCAGTGAATATATTCAAGTAAAAAAAGAAGTAAAATTGAAAGAAAAAAAAAATTTTTCTTAACAATTGTTGATTATTTGCACGATTAATTAATGGGCCGATTCCGTACAGCGAGGCGAGTCGTGTCGCGTTGCCAGTTGCAATTTTTCCATTACGTATGGCAAAAGTCGCACGACGACGTCAAATTTTGTCGCCGTAATGTTCATTTTCCGGCGACAACAAATTAGCTGTCGCCGTTCATTTTTACTAACGAATAAAAATAAAATAAAAAAAAAATAAAAATAACTTGTTATCGACGATTATTTTCTATCGCTGTACGTAGTGAATTTTTTAAATTTTGTCACAGAGACGATAGACGACGCGACATGACTCGCCTCGCTGTACGGAATCGGCCCATAATTTTGTGTATCAAAAATATGGTGAAAATAATAACAAAACAACAGTTTGAAATATTAATTGATAATCCAATGTGTGTTGGAAAGTGTGGGCATTGCTGTTGATCTGTAACTTACTTTGAAGTCATCCTTTAACGTTTCCACAATGTAATGGGCCGATTCCGTACAGCGAGGCGAGTCGTGTCGCGTTGCCAGTTGCAATTTTTCCATTACGTATGGCAAAAGTCGCACGACGACGTCAAATTTTGTCGCCGTAATGTTCATTTTCCGGCGACAACAAATTAGCTGTCGCCGTTCATTTTTACTAACGAATAAAAATAACTTGTTATCGACGATTATTTTCTATCGCTGTACGTAGTGCATTTTTTAAATTTTATCACAGAGACGATAGACGACGCGACATGACTCGCCTCGCTGTACGGAATCGGCCCATAAACTACGGCATGCTTTGACAATCGAAAATACGCCTTAAACCTAAAATAATTTATTGATTATACAGATCTTTCCAACATGAGTTTCAACTGACAGTGCAGATGACAATTCCAATGGATTCGAATTGTCCCTCAAATTTCTTCTAATAGATGTCATATCCTGTACATTTTCTTCTCCATCAAAAAATAATTCCACTGAACTTATTATTTTAAAATAGTTTTTTTTTGGCGAATTGTGCCTTTTGGATTTAATAGAGTTCACTAGTTTGAAAAAACACTGATCGATAACACGTTTATCGACAACCCAGTTGGGTTGACATCAATAATACAACATTTCATCTCACTTGTGCTGACAATTTACAACGCAACTCGAGTTGAGTGGCAATGCATAATCGACCCCTTAGTAAGTAAGAAGACACACCTATTAAATACGTTTTTTGGTGTTTAGTATTACTACAAAATAGCAATTTGAAATGCTTGTTGAAAAAATGGAAGCCCACCTAAACGTAGCTCGTGGAGTCAGGTTTTTTGGCGAAACTAAGGCCACTTTTGAAGAGGTATGGAAGGATGTTGCGGAGCAATTAAATAGTTATGGTCCACCAACCCGTAAACCAGATGAATAGCGCAGAGTGTGGATTCATTTTAAAGCCACAACTGCACCATCGACTATTGACTGCAACACTTCCCAGATACCACTGACAATATGGGTTGAGCCATACCGAGGTAAAAGTCATTGCCATGGGATCCTTGAAAACTTCCTTATGCAAAAAATAAAAAAAAATCGATAAGCAGCACACACTTTAAGGAGTGGCTGCATTGTTGTTGACCTACGGCTTTTTTAAAGTCATTTTTAGTACCTCTACTATATACAGAACAGCGTCTTTTGGAAGCCGAAAATAGCATTTAAACCTAAATTATAAACAATTACTTTGATGATTGTTGGAAACAAAACATCTACTGACAATAGCTCTGTTCCTTTACGTGCAAGAATCTTCAAGTTTTACCACTTTTTACTCGAAAAGCGTTCCTTTACTTCTGACACCATACAATTCATATGGGAGCAGTTTACAACTTTTGCTACTTTTGCCGGTTTTACCACTTTCAAAAGTAAAGGAACAGACCAAATACTGATGCAGTTCTAAAGCATTCGATTTTCCTCTTAAATGTATTCTTATAGATGCTAAGTTGAATTATCTCGAAGTCGATTGTGTATTTGATTGGACGCATGTCTGTATCTGTTGTTATGTGTGTTACCGGTGACAACGTAACGTAAGTTTTTGAGCCAGCCAAAATTCTTGTTTCCCTTGTACAACATAACCTCAAAGCCACGCGATCATGACTGTTTCAATTACAGAGGGAAATATTATTGAAAGATTTCGCCTTAAGCTAAGCCAGGAGAAGCTGGTCAATACACACATGTCAATGTCTACGTGATTTTAAATCATACCTGGGGCTCAATTCTGTTTCTATGAAAATGTGAAATGAAAACTTTTATTGCCAGGTTCTGTAAGTCCCGGTCCACACTAGCGTGAATTTCACTAAAAAAATTCATGAAATTAGGCGTTCTTAAATCGAATTCCCCACTACAGCAATTTTATGATTTTATTCTACTATGGAAGTCGATCTAGAGACGCATAATTTCATGCAAATTTTTCAATGAAATCACTCTAGTGTGGACCGGGACTAAGAGGATTCGAAACGAAATTCGTTCGAATTACTACCATAGTTCGAACGAATTGGTATTCGAATCGTCTCACAATTATAAAGGTAAAAACTGCCCAGTGAAAAAATTATAAAGGAAATATTTTTCAATTCAAATTTTCATAGAACAAGAATCCAGCCCCTGATCTGCAATTAAAGGGAGGAAGGACCTCTCAGAACAAGTCAATACCTAATGGAGATAATCGTGAGATTTTTTCAATATCCTGCTGGAAAAGGTCTTACGTGTCGTGAAAATGATAAAGAATGGCTTAGATAAAATAGTAATATGTTTACATATAACCGGATTTAATTTACCCGGCAAAAAATATATGACACTTTACTACTCAAAACAACGATATACGAGAGCTGCTGGAAAAGTTTATACGTCTCGTGAACGTGATAAGAAATTGCACAGACGGATTAGGTCACTTTACTGCTCAAAACAACGGCATACGAAATGTAACACCCGCGCTAGTAGGTATAACAAATTAAATAAGTGGTTAAGTTGAGGACAATTAATAATTTAAAAGAATTCTTTTAAGGATTCTCTTTAAAGAGCATCTTTCCCTTAACTTTAAATGTAGACTTCTATATTTAAATGCTCTGGATATGTTTATTTACTCATTATTTTTGGTCTGTTCCAGAATTGCAAGAATCTACTAATTTTTACTATTTTTTCCGATAACATAAAGAACAAAATTTTATCGTAGTAAAAGTAATAGTTTCCTGCAGGTTTGGAACAGACCATTTATTTTAAAATAACGAATTTTCGATTTTTTCTATGTTTTTAATCAAAATTCATTTGAAATGCAGATGTCTCACTTAACCAAAGGGGCTAACATTTCAAAGTGATTGGCAATCTAATTTAACTGAACCTTTTTAGGCCTTGTACACACGCTGCGACTTTTGATGCATGCATCACCATTTTCGTACTTGTAGGGTTGCATTTTTTTTCGTAATATTGTAAGAAGTGTAATTTTTGTAACAAACATGTACGATTTTACATACATGTTATGATTGTTGAATGCATGTAGGTATAAATTGTTAAACCAAAATTATTGAAACACGTAAAAATATTTGTTAATACAGTTGGACCTCGATTATCCGTGATGGTCGGGACCGGAGGCATTACGGATAATCGATTTTCCCGGATAATGGAGGCAATGCTTTTACGCAGTTTTTGAACGTATTTTTAAGTAAAAATGACATAATATTGTACAATACTATCAATATCAGAAACTTTTATTAAATTCGTTACGGTAATCCACCAAATTTTAGAAGGATACATAATATCATCATCATCATTAGATTCGTCTGAATGGACTTTGCCCTATGGTTTTTGTGATACCATAAATACACAAATTGTGTAATACGAGAGAATTTCCAGTTTTCGTTTGTTTACCTTCTGTTTGCCTAATCAGATTAATTGGAAATTGTTTTTTTACTCCCGGACAATGAAGTTTATAACGAAAAATAGAAGAAATGGAAAAAAGTCCAACATGTCTTTTCTATCACGGATAATGGAGGTTCCCGGATAATCGATTCACGGATAATCGAGGTTCAACTGTATTTCTCGACAAATGTAAATAACAAAATTTTTGGAAAAAACATTGTTAGGTAAAAATGTATTTTCCAACATTCGGGTTATTCCATTCTACGAGATACAGGTAATAAAACTCCGACAATTACTTTTCTTTAGAGTAAAATAGCTCATATTAAAATACCTGTTGGGTTTTTACGTTTATTTGTAAAATGCAGGTACAGAATTCTTTAAATTAACGGAATATATGTTATGTAACATTTGATTTGTAACTTTGTATTGATATGGGTGTTCACACAATTATAATTATTGAAATATTTTTACGAACTGTTGGGCAACAAATAGAGCAACTAACGACGTCAATATTAATCCAATCGATTCAAAAACAACATACTTATCAAATAAAGGAGGAAGTTTAGTCCATTTATTTTTATTACATTCTTTTAAATCCATGATGTACATTAAATAATTTTAACATTCTAAACGGTATTAATAAATTAAATGATTAGTCATGAAATTTTACATTTCGTAAATTTTCATTCCCTCCATCACTACTATTTTTTGCAACACCGCTAAAAAAATGGTGATGCATCAAAAGTCGCAGCGTGTGTACAAGGCCTTAAATAAAAATATAATTGCATATACATATAAAAATAATGGTATATATTGAAAATGACTTCACATTGGAACATATATTCATTTAAATTACTCGCATCAAAGCTCACATTCCCAAAATTAGCCACATTTCAAATATAGATGACGCTGTTGTATTCATTTGAAGCTATCATTTCCAAGTGACGAAGTTGTCACAAAAAACACGTGCTAAGACTTTTGACGTTTTCACATTCCACTTGATTTCGCAAAATCAAATCGCCGCAACGCAAGAAAGGTCGTCTAAAGTATAACGTCAAAATTCGTATAGCGTCGTTGTTCGCTCCACGTGAAATTCTTTAAGTGCTGCTCAACAAAATATTTCAAAACATAACAAAGAATAAATAAATAAATATAAATCATTTTTAAAGTTTTAAACGCGAAGCGGGCGCAGAATTAAATTTGAAGAAAAAGTGTTTATTGAAAAGAAATTTAAATAGATACAAGTTGTCCTAGTCGGTCGCCACACGCAAATCTATAGAAGAAGCAACACACACACCCACCCATAAAAATTTGATTTGTATGTGGACGACAACACAACATGTGAGGTTAAAACAGCCAACCCACCAACTCTTCTTAGCACTTCAAAAAGTAAAGTAACCAAAAATCTTTAAGAAGAGTCTAAGCTAAACCACCACCAACAACAAATAAAATAAAAAAATAAGTGAACACGTTTTTAAAAATTGTTAAAAAGTTAAAAGAAGTAACATAAAAGTGCAAAGAAACGAAACAAACACGGAAGGAAGAGGCAGTGGTGAGGAGGAGAATAGTAGATTGACCAGATAGACGAAGAAGTAAAAGGTAAGTTGGCACATGTACAACGAGACTGACGATGATGAAGTTGTTTGCTAAAACCCATGATAAATTGATGTCTGTGTTTGGTTGTTAGCTGTTAAAAGATGAAGTTATTGACCCTCCCTTTCTACAAAAAGAAAAGATCCATACATGCTTTGCATTCCTTTTGGTTTTGGGGGGGGATTCAAGTCTGCCACCGCCAACCGTTACAATTGTTGAAGCAAATAATTGATTTTAGTAAAAGGTCATTGCCTTAAATAACGGTTAACTATTGAAAATTAATTACAGTTATATGTAATTGTGCATATGTGACAAAGAAAAAATATGTTTCATGCGGTATTTGTATGTTTGGTGAGAGTGTGGATAAACAAATGATGGCAAATTTCAGTGCACAGAAGTAGAGCAAAAATGCAACGTGTCAACATAATGGCATTCGTTTAAGTTCAATACGCATTCAATACCAAAAAAATTGTATGGTTTTATCTTCCCCCCATCGTGAGACAAAAGTAATCGCAAAACCCCATTTTCCACCTCCTAAAACCCCCTCTCTAGGCTAGGTCTCTTGCTTAATACCATAGATTGTATTTTAATATGTATGTGGAAAGTGAATAATTAATAATATTCAATGTGGCTATTTTAAAATATATCGTTGAAATTGTTTTGTTTTGATTTAAATATGTTTGTATGTCAGAAAAATTAAGAACATTTTCCTTTGGTATCCAAATCAATTAATAGAAAAGTGACGACAAAAAAAGCACATGTTTGTGTTATTTTTTTTTTTGTTCTCCGTTTACATTGTGTTCTTTTGTTGTTGTGTTATTGTTGTACACAACAATTGTCGTCGTGCATGATGCAGGCATGTTGTCCTCAAACATGTTGCATGGTAGACTTTTTGTTTGTTTTGTTATGGCATTTGTTGTTGGGGAATGTTTGGGATTTTTGATGACCACGATTTATTCGGAATTTTTCGTTATAAATTTCAACATTTCCTATCTTTCTCGTTGGTTCTCTAATTTTTCTGGTTATGGCTGTTGTTTATTCTTTTAGTTCTGTGTTTCTTCTCAATAAAAATTAACAGTATTTTTCAATATTGGGAAAATTTATGACAAAATATCAATATCTCAATACTGCCTATTTTGTTTATACTAGTGACTCATATCCCGCTGAGTTTGGCAAAAATTTGCCACGTGTTTTCATTTGTTGCACTAACCCAATAACAGTGTTGCCATTTCACATAACTTTTACTTTTCTTTGACAAACGCATTGAGCGTAGGTTTAAACTTTAAAGTTTGCGGGAAAGTCGCATGAATTTTATAAGAACAACTCCGGAGCATTTTATTCTGATTCTGTTTCGAACATGCAAGCATCTAAAAATTTTACAATTTTATATGGGTGAATATTGCGAAAAGACTTGTTTTGGTGGTCAAAAACGGCAAAGTGCGAAAATCGGTTTAAATAAATATTTTTCCGTTTATAGAAGCATCGCAACACAGCAAGAAACTACAACATTATTTCATATTACAAAATGACTTATGCCTGATTTAGACTATGCTGGATTTAGCAAATCCAGTGGATTTAAGTTGTCATTTTCATACAACATATGTCAAATAAAGCCAGATAATTGCTAAATCCAGCGTATTCTAAATGAACTTTAACAGATAAGAGATAAGTCCCAATTTTCATTAGGCCATTTTACTTGCGGCAATTGTCAGTTTGTGGGTGAGAGAAGGTGTTGAGAGGCAAAGAGTTACCATATACCTCACCTCTCTCTCCATCAAACTGACAATTGCCGCAAGGAAAATTGCCTAATATAAATAAGGACTAAGACAGAATAGATATACAGTATGCAAAGTTCATATTCGTACACCCCTAAAAAATGAATAAAATCGTTATTTATTCCATATTTTATGTGCAAATATGAAACAATTGATGGGAATTACTAAAACGAAGAAAGATTTAAGAATAACGAAACAAATTTTTAATTTATTCCGTCATTTAGGTATAGATGGCGCCTGTGTGGGCGGCAAAGTTCGTATTCGTACACATATGAGCAATATATTTTTTTGTTCTTTTCTTCTTTTGGAATGCCTCTGCTATAGAAATATGTAAAAATAACTATAATTATACCCTCAGCCTTTAGGCTAAAGAGGGTATTTACACTTTGATACGACCAAAAATGTGCCTCATCGAAATAATGGTTATAGACCCCAAGTATGTTTGTACGATATCCGTTTCAGACAATTTTGAGTAGATCAAGCAATGTCCGTCTGTCTGGTTGGTGCGCACGATAACTCTCGAACGGATCAATGGATTCGGTTCAAATTTTGGGTATCGAAATATTTTGTCCAGATTCGATTTAAGTTCGAAGCTGGGCCATATAGGTCCACTCCTTCAGGTACCTCCCCCTATACGAAGGTACATGTTGCTCAGGGGCAAGTCCATACTTACTGAAAAAATAGCCTAAAAGTTGAAAAACAAACCCTATGACACCATGTTTATGGGTGGAAACGCAAGATAATTCTCGAACGGAAATTCCGATTCCGGCCAAAATTTGGCCTTCGTAATATTGTTTCCAAACTTAGTTTAAGTTCGTAGATAAGCCATATCGGTCCACTCCCTCAGGTACCTACCTACCCCACAAAAGTTCAAAAATATTCGGAAAAAATTGTGCGCACGACAACTCTTGATGGGAGTGACCGATTTGGTCCATACTTTACACATTCTCATAATATCTACCAGATATAGATAAGGTTCGAATATGGACTATATTTGTCCACTCCATCCCGTACCTCCCACACCAAATTTTGGATATGTTCACTTTAAGACCTGCTATTGAATCACTTTGATTTTTGTTGAAGCAACTTACATTCGCTGCCTCAATTACGATGATAAAAGTTGTTTCAGGGGCAAGTCCATACTTCTTGAGAAAACAGCCCGAATGGTGTAAAAACCCCCTATGGCACCCCCATGGTCTATGACGGTCCATTCTTTAAGTGCCTTTTCCGCAAAATTTTTAAATTTTAATCCTAATCAACATTTTTGTCGGTTAGACCAAAATTTTGAAACCCCCTAAATACATAAGTTTTTTTGTGAAAAAAGTGTTTCAATTTGCTGAGGGTATATCTCTGTCGGCAAAGCCGACTGATACTTTTTTACTTGTTTTATTAAAAATTTTGCATGCATAAAAAGTCGGACAAACATTTGAAATTCTTAAGAAAAATGTGGTAGATATGATTAACTATGACAATTTATTCCCTAATATTTGACGAAAATAGCTAATGACAGTCCTTCTGCAACAATATTTGAGGTCTAATATGAAAATATATGCTGTCAGCGTTTGGAAATGCAAAGAAACGTAAAGGCTTCAAACTTACGCCGAAATTCAAAACATGGTAAGAGAAGTTACGCAGCTCATTGGATAGGTGATTCCACAGCCGATCAGCATGAACAACAAAAGAATTTTCTAACAAAGATGTGGTAAAAAAGGGGGAAGAATTATCTGTGTGTTCCGAGTAGATTTTGAAAACGCAAATCGTTCCCGAAGTACTACTGGCAGATGGCAGATCTAAGTATATCGATTTATAAAGAAAAGACACAACACGTTGTTGGATAAAAATTTTAAAAGGTACTTCTAAGAAATTGTACGCATGAGTAGAAATGTGGTCCCTTCTGCTTAAACTGTAAACAAATCTGCAAACCTTTTTAAAAAAGCTTTTCTACTCTCTTCAACTGCTCATCAGTTGTACCTGGTATAACATCAATGCCACAAGAAATAACTGACAGTAGTGCGTGAGCCATATTCCTTTAAAAAAAAAAGGGGCAGGTAGAACTCAGTGCTATATAATTTTCGAAGAACATTTATGATCTTAGGAAACAAAGCATCAATATGTGCAGAAAAATCAAGTTTCGAATCGTTAATGACACCTAGACACTTCATCTTGTCCACGAAATGTATAGGAGAACCATCAATAACCCGCTTGGGCGATGGGCTAGTTCGGCATCGGAAACTCGTCGATTCTCAGCGTTACAGTAACTAGTTCCACTTCTGACCCCTCACAGTGCAATCAACTGTAAACTTTAACATGGGGATGTCATAGGAGGTAACCAATTGACACTCTATACATTACCTGTAGGTGGTATTGTACTAGTTCCAGGTTTACAGTCATATACCAGTTTATTTATAAAAAAAAGTGGTGGGAAATAGTCACACAACTGACGCTTCGTCGTTTACTTGGGGATATATAGGTGTCAATTGGTTCCCTTCGCATTACTTATGGGTCAATTGTGAACTAGTACCACTTACCTCTAGTTTAGGACTATTTAAATTGCGACAATTGGAATTGCTAGCGGGTAGAGAGAAGAAGAGCGCGATTTGCATATTTCCGTCGTATTCCTTTTTTATACCAGAACAATATGAATAATATGAACGAAGATATTCATTCCATCAACACTAGCTTCTGTTATTGGATGCTTCATTTATATTAAAGTTATGAAGAAAATGTAAATGTGAATTATTTATACAACTCGTCGTTTAAGTTAAGTTAATTAAGTCGCAACTGACGCCTCCTCGTTTACTTGGGGATAAAAAGGTGACAATTGGTTCCCTTCGCATTACTTAGCGGCCAATATTTGTACTAGTACTGATTAGAACTAGTTCTGGACTACTTAAATTGCGACAATTGGAATTTTCGTCCCCACAGGGAAGTATATTTACACTACCACCTAGACGACTAGTGGGGCCAAATATCATTGACTTAGATTTAGAAACATTAATCAGCAAATTGTTGCTATCTAACCAATGTGATATGTCGCATAATGTAGACTGCAATTCGGCAGGAGTATTACCACTAAAAAATAGATGAATGTCACCAGCATACAAAAACAGAGTACACCCACGTCTGTGTACACTGTTGGAAATATCATTGATGTATAAAATAAACAGAAGAGGACCCAGGATGGAACCCTGGGGTACTCCACTGTATATATAACGAATATCGGAAACACTACCATTGAATGTAACGAATTGGGAGCGACCCAAAAAAAAAAAAAAAAAGATGAAATTAATGCACAAGCAGATGAATCGAACAAATAATTGGATCGAAGTTTACTTATTATCTTCGAAATATCCAGTCGATCAAATGCTTTGGATAAATCCAATGCAACGAGAACTCCATTTTTCATGCATGTGAATTTTGGGATAGTTTGTGGTCCACAAACATGACATTCAACTATGTTGTTATAGCAGCATGAAACCTACGTAGAAACATAGCTCACCTCTGCCGTCAATGTGGTGATTTACTATTTCCTCGACCTTATCCTGGAGACCATTGCAATTAAATTGCAAAAAGGACTCATTTTCGGGGATTGGAACAGCAACGGCTGGCGTTAAGTGCTGCTTGTGCGGCTGCTGTTGGGGGATTGCAGGGGAGTTGTGTAGTCAGAAGACGAGTCACGGGGGGGCTGGGGGCTGCATGCAGCAATATAGTCCCTGTCATAGTCCATCGCATGGACGACTCCAGAACAACCACTGAAATGCATATCACCGAGGGTTGAGTAATGTGGATGCGGATGTGACAGGGCACTTTGGTCCTGGGATTTCCCGGCAAAGACCAAAAGATTCCGGTATTCCGGGATATGCTGATCCCAAAACAGAAAAGCGATACAAATACAAATTTGTGTACACTAAGGTGGTTGCCGCTGGACGAAATACGGGTGTTGTGCGGTTCCGGGTCAATCCGATATCGAAGAACCCGCCGCCATGCCCCCTGTATTTATAACGGTCATCCTACACAATTTGACTGTCAATTATGTATAGTACCCTCACATGTCCATGATGTGAATATCACTATGTTCTTGACTCCCAAAGACTAAAAACAGTCCTCGTTGATTGGACATGAACCAGGAGATTCAGAAGTTGTTGATCCAGGATCATAGTTAGAGGGCTTATGAAGTCTTATATTTTTGCTGCCACTAGATAATGCTCCCAATGCACTACATCTTTTTACGTGAAAGAAGTCATGATTTTTGCAAGGGCATGGTGCAGTGAGGATACTGTCTAATTTGCTTCTTAAGCACACATTTTGCATTAGTTCTTTGTGGTGAATAAATATATGTACATACATTACATGAAAAGTATTTTGAATTGATTTTTCCATTCATTTAAAATTTGATTCGCAAGCGAGGATATGGGAGAAGATAACATCTATTAGGCGAGGATTTTTTACTGATTTGAGACCTCGGGATTTGGAAAAATTATTTAAAAGAGTTGTGGTAAATTTTAATTAATATTTTTGGCATATTTCTATAAGACGACTCGAATTAAAATTCGTTCAAATTACTACCAAACTCATGTTTTTGTAGAAAATTTTCGTTTGAAAAAAAAGCAGTAGTTTGATAATAGTTCGATCGTCTTAATGAAATTGAAATAAAATGAATATAAAACAATGAAATATATCTCAAATAAAGCATTATAAATAGCGACTGAGTGCAAAATCAAATACTTTTATTCTAGAAAGTTAGCTTTTATTACTCAAAAATACCCAAAAACATCTTAAAATGCTTCTTGCATAGAGTCATCTAAAATTGATTGCATTCTAGCTGCACCATGTCCTTGTAAAAATTATGACTTCTTTCACGTAAAAAGACATAGTCACTTGCACTCATGATTCAACTACTTTTTTGGCTACAAACAAAGATGCAGTCTGACATTTCTTGCACCCATGATGATCTTTATGGATACAAACATTTTGCTGAGTAATTAAAATACCATACAAAAAATTGTTTTTTTGTGTTCTTAAGAATTTTATTTGCAGAAAAGTTATTATAAATGTAAACATTGCTAAAATGTGAAAATTTTATGAAATGGATTCAAATCGGACATTGTCAAAATGTGAAAAAAGGAATGCATTTTTCACGAATATGCGTGGACTGCTTCTAAAAAAGCTATTCAATCACTACTTAACATAGAACAACTTCAAATAAATTTTGCTGGGATGTATTTCATTTTGACAGCCACACCACTCGTGTAAAGATTACTACTCCGTTATAATCTATTGAAATTTATATATCTAGCCTGATGAATTGATGACTCTCAGTAGGTCTTCCAAATCGAGTTCGTAGCGTGAACATAATCTTTGTTGCATTTGTGCAGATACAGGGGAGATGCTTGAACGTTTCCTACTCTTTCCTAGATTAAGGCGCTTTGCATGGTTACAAATAGCCCAGTGACCGATTAACACCAAAATAAGTCTTACCAAGTTCCGTCGATTTTGGCTAATCAGGAACTTTGTGCGTTTGATGTTGTAATAAGGGTATGTAGATTTTGATATTTGACATTTTCAGCCTTCTCCCATCTGGAAGTTCTTCTTTACACTCTCTTTTACTAGCTTTGATGTGTCAGTGTATGATTTTAAGTAAGAAGAAGAAGAAGAAGTACGATATAATCTTTCTTTATGACAAGAATCTCCGCCTCAATCACAATGCAGGTAGCTTTGTTGATGTAAATATGTTTGTTTCTTCCGAGAAGACTCTCGAACAGACTCCACAATTTATCTTAGAGACGTCCATGTGTATAATATGTGGTCCAAGTCAAAACTTTGAACAATGGAGTTTTTGCAAGAATAGACTACTACTTTTTAAACAAACAACCAATTTTAGCTTTGCATTCGATCTTCAATGAATTTGTATTATTATTTTTAAGATACATATAATTATTATTATTGCCCTTTTATGCTTATTACTAAGCTTGCAATTTCATTGTTATCCGGCCATACGGCGTAAAATTGCATGTTATGAAATAAATAATGCGCCATAAGGTCTTTCTTTGTCCACTCCTCGATGTTCCTTTCAGGGTCGTTCGCACGTATTTAGCTTTAAAGTAAATCTGCAATGCAACTCCATTCATTTCGGATAGTTTGCGCTTCATGGAGCCAAAGAATGAACTCGCTATAGTGTGTGCACCATAAGAAATGCTACAATGGTACAGGATTTGATAAATTGTGGACAGTGGCTAAATAATCCTCGAATCCGAGAAAGAAATATAATATAATCAAGTTGTACCATGTAATTTTTGAACATTTCTAGAATAAGAAATAACTATTTCTTGGAAACCATAAAAGATATTGGGTTCTTTGTTAGGTAGGTAGGATTGTTGACTTTAGGAAACGTTTCAATAAATTACCATAGCGTTTACACACGATGATCTATTTTATTTTTCCTCAGTAGTGGTATTCTGTAAATTGTTTTTGAGTCAGCGACAAAAATAGGTCAAATAATATGCTTAAAATTTCGATAATTAACAAAATTTGTCAGTAAGTTAGCAACCATCTTTTATTGGTACTTTTCCTAAATAATTTTAGATTTAATTATACGGATTTTTGTCGGTAACCAACAAATGTGTTACAGAATTTTAATACTGGCACTGAATTGTAGGGAAACTTCAACTTTAGTGGAGTAGAACTTTTTTGGAACAATATGGAACAAAGTTTCGAATTCGCAAAAAGATGCCTGAGAGTGTCCCCAGCTAAAAATTTTTTCCGAGGGCTCAGATTTCCGATTTTTTCTGAGATTTTCTGATTTTTTTAAGAAATTTTGCCGATTTCTCTAATATTTTCTTAGAAATTGTACTGATTTTCTATAAGTTCGTTTTAAGAATCTCTGCACATTTTCTGAAGAATCTTAAGAATTCATTCCGAATTCGTTCCGATTTCTAATCGATTTCTAAGGCTGTTTTTTGTTCGGTTGTTGTCGAAAAACAAAATTACTTGTTATAAAATTCGCATATACAATTTTTAACTTTTTTAAATATAAATGCAACATACAATAATTCATGCTAGTGTTGATAGGTTCAACTTACTCATGCACATTGTTCTACTATTAATCACAAAATGATAACAACAGGCAAATTCATTAGAAAGTTTGAAATTAGAAGCTTCCATAAATAGCACATTAAAAGAAAATTGTCTCTGAGTGGGGGTTGTTCTGTACAGCACGACACGTGTTGTGTCAATATCAAAGGCGTCAGCGTCAAAATTGTTTCCCATTTTTTCAGAAAATCTGAACTTTTATCCGAATTTTTCCAGAATTTCTTTCCGAATTCGGACCGATTTTCTTAAGAAAATCTAAAATTTTCACCGAATTTTCTTCCGAATTCGGACCGAATTCTCTCAGAAAATCTAATATTTTCTCCGAATTTTCCAAGAATTTACTTCCGAATTCGTCGCGAAACTCGAATATTTTTTAAGAATTTCCTTAGAAAATTCTTTCTGAATTCTGTGACCACGTCCATACAACTTTCGTACCGAATTCGGTACGAATTCGGCATCAGAATCGGATATTTTTTCAGAAATTCTGTCCGAATTCGAAACTAATTCGGAAAAAAATGTTAGCTGGGTCCTCTTTCAGCCCATACACTTTTATCGGTTCCGTCCGTTTAACACTTTTTTAAATTTATTGAAATAAAATGGGCAAAAATGTGTCTCCTGTTACCGTTTCCCATATTAATTATAGCTTTTTAAAGAAAAATTTACATTTTTTTAAATATATGAGATTTATGAAAAATCAAGGATTTTTTTTAATTTTTAAAAATTTTAATTTAAATTAAAAAAAATATTTAATCTAAATTTGAAATTCCAAATGAAAAACTTTCATTTGCAAATAGAAAAATTCAAACTACAAATAGAAATATTCGAATTTTAATCGCTAATTGACCTAAAATGTGCATTATTTTTGTCTTTAACCAGTTATAGGATGGCTAATATACAAGTTTCCAGCCTAGGCAACACTACAGGCGCCATTTCACGTCACAAACCAGTAAGGAAAGGATCATTGTCGGGCGGGCCGACTATATGATACCCTACACCACTGTGAATATGTAAAATATATACATGAGATATATCAATTTGAACTGATTTCTATATGACATGGTACACTTATTACTAGACAAAATTCCGTAACGCATTCCAAATTTCATCAAAATTGGAAAGATATGGGGTGTTTGTTGCAGCAAATACGTGAAATCGGGCGAAAATATATATGGAAGCTATATCCAAATCTGAACCAATTTCGATATAATTTCGCACACTTGTTTCTAGACCGAGTTCAGTCACGCAATCCAAAGTTCATCAAAATCGGACGTATATAGCGTGTTTGGTGCAGCAATTACGTCAAATCGGCCAAAAATATATATGGGAGCTATATCCAAATCTGAGCCGATTTCGATGTAATTTGGCACATTTATTTTTAGACTGAATTCAGTCACACATTCCAAATTTCATCGAAATCAAAGATATAGCGTGTTTGGTGCAGCAAATACCTTGAATCGGGCGAATATATATATATATATATATATATATATATATATATATATATATATATATATATATATATATATATATATATATATATATATATATATATATATATATATATATGTGGGAGCACCAAAAGCAATAGCGTTCTTCCTATGGCTAAAAAAATTATATTCCCCAATTTTCAGCTGAATCGGGCAAAAAATGCTACCTGTACGTTGAGAACAAAAATACATGGACAGACGGACGGACATGCATAAATCGGCTCAGAAAGTGATTATATGTATATCCCCAAAGGGAACTATGGGATATAGTTCCGCTTGGATATATGCGTATGAGGCCGAAACAAAAAAACAATCGACAGCGTGGTTCTTCCAAGATGAGCCAAATGCGATGAAAGTTGTTGGTGAAAGAAGCACTTCGAAGCAAATGGTCGCCAGTTTCTTTCCTAAAACTGGCCATGTGGCGACTATTCCGGTTGAGCAGCGTAAGACTTCAATTCTGAGTGATACTCAACAATTTCAAAACAATCTTCAAACAGCTCTTAAATTGAGTTTAGAAGAAAATTAGTAACATCTTTGAACTTGATCAAAGTTTGGAAGAAATATTATGTATAAAGTCGATTACAGCCTGCAAGAGTAATTGTTTCAAAATTATAGCAATCCTATTGTATTTATTATATAAATTATTGCTAACCACTTCCTCCCCATTCTACTAATATTTCTCTTTTTATTCCAAACAGCATTTATTGCTTTTCGAAACTGGTCACATTGCTGCTATTATGGATTCAAGACTATTAAATGTCGTCTATGATGATCCGTTTGACGGAAACTTTACAAAATATGACAATGATACAGACTTTTGGTCCAGTGGAAGCGAGTAAGTTTCAGTTTTGAAATATATTTAGAATATCAAACGGTCATTATTGTGAACATGATTTGTGATTAACTACCGAATTTTTATAGTACCATGGGTATGCAACTAACAGAGACATTGCATGGCATATTGCCTATAGCGCCAACAGATGATTTTGGCAAAGAAGACAATGCAAACGCCTTAACATTACAAAGTAATAAAAATGCGGTAGGTTTCTGAAAAACAAAAAAAAAATCGAAGAGCTAGTAATGAAGCATTAAATAATTTGAAATGTCTTCTTCTTCCCGCTGTTCTCTTCATGGTGTTTATTTTTAAACACAACAGTTTAATTATGAAGACTTTGCTGGTCAGCACTTAACAGCTGGTGGTGCCATCGAAATTGTTACAGTTGATCCAAATGCTGATGGCTATGACAGCGATAGCGATGACAGTGATGATGATGACGATGATGATGACGACGATGAGGATAATGATGTTATTAATCAAACTAATGGCATCGTACATAATAGCCTAATAGAATTTGATCGCCAGAGTCAATGTAGCAACTTGACATTTCGTACAAGAACTGATAGTTCTTCTATAGGAGACTATGAATCACACACAAGTGATTATGATGACACCGACGATGATGATGATGATGACAGTGATGATGATGATGACGACGATGATGATGATGTCAGTGAAGAGGCCCACAATGCCTATGTTATTGGCCAAATGGGTAATATGCAAATACCCCCCACAGCAGCAGCACCCCACATAACACAAGCAAATTTGCTAAATCAAAATGAGTCACTTTTAGCCCTGAATGCTGCTACACTTCAACAACATCTTATAACACCCGATAATAATGATATAATGCTAGATACAGCCTATCACAAAAATCGTACCATGAGCACAAATACCATTAATTCTGATGTTGATGCTTTGGGTTTGAATATCGATGCTAATAATTTTGATTTAGCTGAATTTATAACAAAAGATGATTTTACAATTAATCCGGTTAGCGAAGATTTGGCAGCAATAACAGCACCGGCTGTAAATACCCATGTGGCAGCTGCAACAGTCATACCACCAAATACACAAATTATTTCATCTTCTAAATCCATAGATTCCGATTCGGAATCGGATATAATTGTTGATGTTGAAACCGTAGAGGCAGATGATGATGAGGATGTAAATTCATTGAGAAAAGCCTCAGAGCTTTTGAAACAACCAACCCAAAATAATGATATTCAAGTGGGAGAGGTGCAGGCAAAACAAATACCAGAGGAAGATTTGTCATTTGTGGATAATACCACAAAAGATCCCTCCTGGAGTCCAGGGCAACAACAACAATCGGTGAAAAAGGTGGAAAATAGTAAAAATGAGGTAAGATTTTTTTTTATAAGGAGAGTGAGAGTTAGAAAGAGATCTAAATTTGCATAAATTTTCCCTTTGTTACAGGAAAAACAAGCCACCAAACAAAACAATTTTCCCAAAACTATAACATTAGTTCCTAATAAAAAACAATGCGACCTTTTAAAGGGGAAATTTGGTAAAGGCAAAGCAGCAAAGATTACCCAGAAACCAGCAAAACCCTTGCCAAAGGCGGGAAGCTGCAACACACAGCAGAAAGAAACGAAGATTGAAACAACACCCCCCATAACAGAGAGAAAAACTGGCATTGGCATGGGTGGTAAGAATTTGGCCTTATTGCGGTATCACGAACGTACCAGTATATCTGAACAAAGTTCAGAGGAGAATACAACCCCTGTTAAAATACAAAATCCTGCTCCTCCCCTCAACATTAAGCAGGAGCAGAAGACAACACCACAAAAACCAACATCCCAAATTGTTAAAAAGGAGCCAGAAACCCAGGAAGTAGAAGAAGAACTCCCCACATCTCCACAAAAAGCCACAGCCGCTTGTAAACGGAAACTAAACTTAGAGGAATATAAAAAGAGGCGCAGTGACACAATACCAAGTGTCGCCAGCATAATTCCCACAGCTAAGGCAAAGTTCCAATCTTATAAAATACCAAAGTTGGAAGATAAAACAAACAGCAGCAACAACAACAGCACACCAGGAAACCACAATGACAAAAATGCGCAGCAACAAAAACAAACTGCAACAACAACCAACACAACGACACAAAAACACAGTAATGAGGTCAAGACTGTGGTTAAAACGCTAAAAGAACAACAAAGTCAACCTCCAAAGACCACCAACCATGTCGATCCCATAACAGAGGCTAAAAACAAAGTTTTGCGCATGCAGGAATTGAAAAAGGCCCAACAGATGCGCATCATTGATTCAACAATATCAGCAAAGGTGCCAAGAGTTACAAAACTTCCACCCCTTAGGGAAATTGTCAAAGATTCTCCTTACTTCACTGAAACAGGCGATAATGCCAATCAATCCTTTAAATGTCATCCAGACTATGAAGAAATCATTATTGTATCAGCTAGTTGTAATACAGATATTTCCATACCACCACTACCAAATCCATCTTTACAACCAGTAAATACAGCCTCTCGCTCGTTGTTGAAATCATCAGCTTTACTCTCTACCATAACGAACACCTTTCAAAAAGTTAAAGCCGTTGATAATGGCAAAATATCCACAAGTTCTCTCATTGCCAGTATACAGGATGTTGTGGTGAAGAAAACCCTACCCGTTGAGAATCCAGAAGATAACGATTCACCCACAAATAGTACACAAAAGTCCGAACAACATGGTGAAGATAAAATCATTATGCATTTGCGCAAAGATAGAATACGTAAACGTACCGCTACCATTGCCATACAGACTGATTTACAACCAGAATTTCCACCATTGCCATTACCCAAGGGAGCCATGCAGCATAAATCTCGTGAACGTATGCGTAAACATCGTAAACGTCAATATCGTAAGCATAGAAATGATGATAGTGCATCATTATCTTCGGAATATTCTTCAGATGAAGATCATCACAACAACCATCACCATTCGGATCATTCAAATTCTTCGTCAATTTTGCGTTCACGTGATAACAGCTCTTCCTCATCTCAGGAACGTATGCGTATCTATGATAGTGCCATTGGAACGGGAGGCTATTCCTCAAGAAGTAGTCGTAAACATCGTAGCTCCATGTCATCATCATCATATTCCGAATCACTGGATCGTGAAGCACGTGGCCGTCGTCAACGACGCACCAGCTATAAACAACGTTCGTCACGACGCAAACGTTCATCTGGTTCACCATATAGTTCCTCTTCGTATACCTCGGATTCAGATCGTTCGCGAAGTCCATTGTATCGTCGTTCACGTAGTAGATCAAATTCACGTGGTTCACGTTCCCGTTATTCATCAAATCGTCAAAATAAGAAGAACTTTGTCGATCGTAATGTTTCACAACCAGCTGTGGAAGAGCGTCGTATTGTTTATGTCGGAAGGATAGAGCAGGAGACAACGAAGGATATGTTGAGGCGTAAATTTTTACCCTACGGTACAATTAAACAGATTAGCATACATTATAAGGATACGGGGTAAGTGTGCAAAAAAAAACTTAAAATTTATAAGTAAACTATTATTGCCATATAAAAGTGGGAGCAATAAGGGATTGAGAGAGATTTTGATATAGGTAAAGGATTATTTAGAATAATGGCCATTAAACTGAAAATCTAAATGAGGTGGTTCGATACAGAACTTCCCATTGATTTTTTGGTTTTATCCTTCAATACCTTTAGAGTAAGACATGTCCGATAATAGAGACCATGTCTCTAGAAGTATGAACTTCCCTCGGGAGAGATCTATATCGTTGTAATCAGGGTTCTAAGGACTACCTATGGTAAAAATTTCAACCCGATCCGAGAAGTGTTCCTAAACGATACTTGTTCCATGATTTTTTTGTTGATAGATACCACCTAATATGAATCGGTGTGCACTCATTGATATGAGAGTAGTCTCCGTTGTCCCATCTGGGATGTTTGTGGAACAATTATTATATTATTATTATAGATACAAATTTTATATAGACAATCTTATTGATATATATTATATCTGCATGTTTTATTTGTTCCGTGACCCCTAGTACAACGCGATGAAGAATATTTTCCCCGTTAACACCACCCTCTAAAATGTAATGTTTTAGGAAATTTGAAATTTGGGGATGCTATGAAATTATAATATTTTTTGATTGGGACACAGTTGTTATAAGCCTTTTATATTAACATCAATTCATTTCTGCGTGACCCATTTTAAAATTTGGTGAAGAATTTTTTTCTCTTCAAAATGAAATGTGGGAATTTTTTAAATCAATTGAAGAGGTTATGAAATGAAATTAACATAAAACAAGTAAGAAAGTATCAGTCGGCTTTGCCGAAACAATTTTTTCCCAAAAAAACGTATGTATTTTGTTTTTTTTTTAAATTTTGGGAATTTGAACCGACAAAAATGTTCATTAGGATTAGAGATCAAAAGTTTTGCGGAGGAGATACTAAAAGGAATGGATCTGCATTGACCATTATGGAAGTGGATCTCCAGCCACTACATATGGTGACATAGGGGTTTTTTACACCTTTCGAACTGTTTTCCCGAGAAATATGGACTTGCCCCTGAAAAACGTTTGCCATCGTAATTGAGGCAGCGAATGCAAGTTGCTTCAACAAAAATCAAAGTGATTCGAGAACAGGTCTTAAAGTGTACTTATCCAAAATTTTGTGTGGGAGGTACCGGATGGAGTGGACAAATTTTGTCCATATGTGAACCTGATCTATGTCTGGTAGATATAGGATGTGCAAAGTTTGGATTACATCGGTCACTTCCTTCAAGAGTTATCGTGTGCACAATTTTTCTGAACATTTTTGAACTTTTGTGGGGGAGGTACCTGAAGGAGTGGGCCGATATGGCTTATCTTCAAACTTAAACTATGTTTGGACAAAATATTACTAAGGTCAAATTTTGGACCGAATCGGCAGTTCCGTTCGAGAGTTATCTTGCTCTCCAACCACCTCACACGGTGTCATAGGGGTTTTTTGCAACTTTCAGGCTTTTTTCTCAGGAAGTATGGACTTGCGCCTAATGAAACTTGTACCGTCGTATGGAGAGCAGTGAATACAAGTTGCTAAAACAAAAATCAGAGCGATTCGAGAGATGGCCCTAAACTGAACTTTCCCGAAATTTTGTGTGGGAGGTACCCGAAGGAGTAGGCCGACTGAGTCTATATTGAAACATTATCTAAGTCTGGTACACATTTTACGATGGGCAAAGTATGGACCAAATAGGTTACTCCCTTCAAGAGTTATCGTGCGCACAAATTTTCCGAACATTTTCGAACTTTTGTGGGGGAGGTACCTGAAGGAGTGTACCGATATAGCCCATCTTCGAACTTAAACTAAGTTTGGGCAAAATATTACGAAAGCCAAAAATTTGAACCGAATCGGTTCATCCGTTCGAGAGTTATCGTGCGCTCCAACCAGCCAGACAGACGGACGGACATTGCTCAATCGACTTCAAATTGTCTGAAACACATTTCGTCCAAACATACTTGGGGTCTAAAACCATTATTTCGATGAGGCACATTTTGCCCGTATGAAAGTGTATATACCCTCGTTAGCATAAATGCTGAGGGTATAATAAACATCTTTTAAATTGTCTCAAATTCCAATTTTTATTGATATTTATTATATTTAGAGCTTCCATTTATTCGGTGACCCATGTTAAAAATTGATGAAGAATATACTCTTCTTTAACGCCATTCCTGAAAATTGAAGTGTTATAAGAATTATAGAATCAATTCGGAGAAGCTATGCAATTAATATGAAATGAATTCATTGATAGATCCATATATGATATCTATTACATATCGTCACCATAAATGCCCGAAGACGTAACCCACAAAACCAAAACTTTACAGGAGAAGCAAAAAACGTTATAAAATTAAAAACTGTTTTACGGAATATTAATCTTATAAAGGCGAGTATATGGGATATTATCGATCATATACGAAGGGGAATAAGTAGTGAAACCAAAACCGCTGAATTGCTTAGTTTCGAGATCTTCCATTACCACAAAATCTGCAATACTATCCCATTTTCCGAAATGCCATTTCTTGAATAGGATCGTTGTTTTTGAACGTAGAAGCTTGAAATTTAGCCAAAGCATGTATTTTAGCTTTATGTATCAGATTACGTCAAAAAACGAATTTCGATTTTCATGTCGGTTACGTCTTCCGGCATTTATGGTGACGATATACAGGTTTTATTTGTTCGGTAACCCATAGTACAATTTGATAAGAATATTTTCTTCCTCGACACCAGCCCCCACCCAAAAATGAAATGCAGTTGAAGATTTAACATCGATTCGGGAAGATATGAAATTTATTCCAAATAATTTGTTATATAAACGAACTTGATATAATTTTTTTCGAATCTATTATATCTACAGGTTTGACTCCAACCCAAAGCCATAATTCATTTGCCTTGACTCCCAACCAAAGGCATATTAAATAAAATGAATTGATTGTTATAGGAACTTTAACGTTGATTCGAAAGAGCCATTAAACTTTTCAAGAATTATCTCTTTCTCTGTGCCGACACGGTGCGCCTTCCTTAACTAATTTTAAATGGAAGGTGCTTACAACTGGGAAGTTTTTGCAGATTCTGAAACTACAATGCTCATAGATGAGAAATATCTAGAAACAAAAAAATCGCCGGAGGGATTTTCAAATAAATCGTGATTTAAGTTCACATTATTAGGGGTTCTTTAGGTTTTCATGATTTTGCTTCGAAGCGGCGCATCTTATGTAAATGGGCCTAAAGAAAATTTTGTAGCTGTGAAAATTCACAAGATTGACCTTTATGATACTTTCGTAGGTTTCACCGTTTTTGAGATATAGAAGTTCAAATTGAGACACCATGCATTGACTGTATCGCCTCCTTATAATACAATGTCATTACTGCAATTTCCCAAATAAAACTTATATATCTTGAAAATGGAACAACCTAGGAAAAAAATAAATCATCCAGTCGTGTAGAGAATTTTCACAGCTTCAATATTTTCTTTAGTCCCATTTTGATATGACTTGCGGTTTCCAAGCAAAATCTTGAAGACTTAGGATAAAAACCTAAAAATTTGAACTGAACCTCTATATCTCAAAAGTGATAAAACCTAAGAAAAAACCCAGAAATCAGTCTTATAGAGAATTTTCACAGCTTCAATATTTTCTTTAGACTCATTTCGATACGACTTGCGGTTTCCAAGCAAAATCGTGAAAACCTAAAAAAACCCTAAAATTGTGAATTTTGATAGCGATTTATTTAAAAATTCCACCGGCGATTTTTTTTGTTTTCTTTATTTTTCTTATCTATGAACATTGCTGTTTCAGAATCCGCGAAATTTTCCCATGTGTAAGCGGATTTCATCAAAAGTTGGTTAAGGCGCACTGAGCATGATATTGTTTTATAAGGAGGCGATACAGTCAGAGCATTGTCTCAATTTGAACTTCTATATCTCAAAAACGGTAAAACCTACGAAGATATCAAAAGGTCAATCTTGTGAAAAATTTTCACAGCTACAACATTTTCTTTAGACCCATTTACATAGGACTCGCGGTTTCCAAGCAAAATCTTGAAAACCTAAAGAACCCCTAAAAACGCGATTTATTTGAAAATCCCTCCGGCGATTTTTTTTGTTTCTTGATATTTGTCATCTATGAGCATTGTAGTTTCAGAATCTGCAAAAACTTCCCAGGTGTAAGCACCTTCCATTTAAATTTGGTTAAGGCACACCGTGCCGATTGTTGCCTAATAAAGGGGAATGGCTCTTCAGCAGATTGTCTCAAATGTTTTTGGACTTTATTGCTTTTAGCATAAGTCCTTACAGCGGCATTCGGTTTGATCTTTAATAAAGTCCCCAGCAGATTTCGCTATAAAATAAATTCCTATATAAAGGAAACATATTTGATATTATAATAAAATTCCCTATGAATCTATTAAATAGACTGGGGTTTAACAAATCTTAGGTAAGAACAAAAAAAAGTATCAGTCGGCTTTGCCGATAGAGATATACCCTCAGCCAGTGTAAATTGAAACACTTTTTTCCCAAAAAAAAAAAAAAAACTTATGTATTTAGGGGGTTTCAAAATTGCGGGCGTAGAAAAATGTTCATTAGGATTAAAGTTCAAAAGTTTTGCGGAGGAGGTACTTAAAGGAATGGACCGACATAGACTATGGTGGTGCCATAGGGGGTTTTTACAACCTTCGGGCTGTTTTCTCAAGAAGTATGGACTTGCCCATGAAGAAACTTTTACCATCGCAATTGAGGCAGCGAATGTAAGTTGCTTCAACAAAAATCAACGTGATTCGATAGCAGGTCTTAAAGTGAATTTTCCGAAATTTTGTGTGGATTTTTTTTTCAACTTTCAGACTATTTTCTCAGGAAGTATGGACTTGCCCCTGATGAAACTTGTACCTCGTATGGGGGAGAGTGAATACAAGTTGCTACAACAAAAACCAAGGCGATTCGAGAGCAGGTCCTAAACTGAACATTTTCGAAATTTGGTGTTGGAGGTACCCGAAGGAGTTTACCGATTGAGTCCATTTTGGAACCTTATCTAAGTCTGATAGAAGTTTCACGATGTGCAAAATATGGAACGAATCGGTTACTCCCTTCAAGAGTTATCGTGCGCACAAATCTTCCGAAAATTTTCGAACTTTTTGTGGGGGAGGTACCGAAAGGAGTGGACCGATATAACCCATCTTCGAACTTAAACTAAGTTTGGACAAAATATTACGAAAGCCAAATTTTGAACCGAATCGGTTGATCCGTTCGAGAGTTATCGTGCGCTCTAGCCAGACAGATGGACGGACATGGCTAAATCAACTCCAAATTGTCTAAAACACATTTCGTCCAAACATACTTGGGGTCTAAAACCATTATTTCGATGAGGCACATTTTGTATACCCAATTGAATAGCTTATACATTTTTATACCCTCAGCATTTATGCTAACGAGGGTATATAAACTTTCATACGGGCAAAATGTGCCTCATCGAAATAATGGTTTGGACGAAATGTGTTTCAGACAATTTGGAGTCGATTTAGCAATGTCCGTCCGTCTGTCTGTCTGGCTGGAGCGCACGATAACTCTCGAACGGATGAACCGATTCGGTTCAAATTTTGGATTTCGCAATATTTTGCCCAAACTTAGTTTAAGTTCGAAGATGGGCAATATCGGTCCACTCCTTCCGGTACCTCCCCCACAAAAGTTCGAAAATGTTCGGAAAATTTGTGCGCACGATAACTCTTGAAGGGAGTAACCGATTTGGTCCATACTTTACCCATCGTAAAATGTGTACCAGACTTAGATAATGTTTCAATATAGACTCAATCGGCCTACTCCTTCGGGTACCTCCCACACAAAATTTCATTCAGTTCAGTTTGGGGCCATCTCTCGAATCGCTCTGATTTTTGTTTTAGCAACTTGTATTCACTGCCCTCCATACGACGGTACAAGTTTCATTAGGGGCAAGTCCATACTTCCTGAGAAAATAGCCTGAAAGTTGCACAAAACCCATATGACACCGTGTGAGGTGGTTGGAGAGCAAGATAACTCTCGAACGGAACTGCCGATTCGGTCCAAAATTTGGCCTTAGTAATATTTTGTCCAAACATAGTTTAAGTTTGAAGATAAGCCATATCGGTCCACTCTTTCAGGTACCTCCCCCACAAAAGTTCAAAAATGTTCGGAAAAATTGTTCGTACGGTAACTCTTGGAGGGAGTTGCCAAATTGGTATATACTTTACACATCCTAATACATCTACCAGATATAGATCAGGTTCAAATATGGACTATATTTGTCCACTCCATCTGGTACCACACACACAAAAATTCGGATAAGTTCACTTTAAGACATGCTCTCGAATTACTTCAATTTTTGTTTAAGCAACTTGCACTCGCTGCCTCATTTACGATGGTAAAAGTTTTTTAGGGGCAAGTCCATACTTCTTGAGCAAACAGCCCGAAGAGTGTAAAAAGCCCCTATGGCACCATATTTTGTGGCTGGAGATCCACTTCCACTTCAATGTCGATCCATTCCTTTTAGTATCTCCTCCTCAAAACTTTTGATCTATACATACTTATTTTGGAAAAAAATTGTTTCAATATACACATCTCTGTCGGCAAAGCCGACTGATACTTTTTTACTTGTTGTCTTTTACACTTTTACCCAAACACTGATGTATCAAAAGATAAACCGTTTTTTGCCTCTCCTGAAAAGTTGTATTTTTTAAGATACGAAGTTGAGAAAGTAAGGCATCGATATTTTATATTATATTAGAATACCCTATGAGTCTATTAAATAGGCTGGGGGTTTAACAAACCTTAGGTAAAAAACAAAGCCTTGCCCCACTTATTCCAACCCTGGATTGAATAGATTACACTGTGCGACACGAAAATTATTAACCATATTCTGACATCGTAGTGGGATATAAGACCAAAAAAAGAAGACACGTGTCCCGGCGTTTTTCCCTATCACGTCATCTTTCGTGGTTATGGGCCCCCAAAGACTTGAGGCCTTGATGTCAAAAGGGATCATTTTGTCAGGCACATATATTCCAAACCGCTAAGAATTTGGGTTTACTCGTAGAGTAAAAGTTGTAGCTCTTGTCTTAAAGAATAATAATTGTGAACACATAAAATCCATTCAACCTCACCTTCAAGGTCAAAATCGTCATGGTCAAATTTCCCTTTTAATTTTTTCACGGATTTTAGTCTACAGATATAAAAACGGATGAAAATTGAAGCAAACAACCAACTAGAAAAATGTATTAGATCTTAGTAAACTTTCTGGAACATACGAACTCTGTAGAAACGGTCGTAATGGCCAAAATAGCAAATCAAATGCCATTTTTATCCTCTTTTCTCGGTTCCTGCTCCATAGATACTAAACCGTTCAAAATTCAAGAAAACAATGGACCACACTAATGTAGCAAACATATCAGCAAACGACTTTCTGGAAAATACGAAATGTCTATGACCGGTTCTGAAATGTGAAAATAGCCAACAACTTTTGAAAATATTCGATTTTTATACTTTTTTTCTCCGATTCCGGTCCACAGATACCGAACCGCACAAAAATTAAGTATACAGTCAACTACAAAAATGTACCTAAGATTTCAATAAATAACTTTCTAGAATATAACAAGTAAAAAAGTATCAGTCGGCTTTGCCGACAGAGATATACCCTCAGCCTGTGTATATTGAAACAATTTTTCCCAAAATACGTATGTATTTAGGGGGTTTTAAAAATGTTGGGCGTTTGAAATGATGATTAGGATTAAAGATCAAAAGTTTTGCGTAGGAGATCTTAAAAGTAATGGATCGACATTGACCGTTGTGGAAGTGGATCTCCAGCCACAACATATGGTGCCATAGGGGGATTTTACACTCTTCGGTCTGTTTGCTTAAGAAATATGGACTTGCCCCTAAAAAACTTTTACCATCGTAAATGAGGCAGAGAATGCAAGTTGCTTCAACAAAAATCAAAGCGATTCGACATCAGATCTTAAAGTGAACTTATCCGAAATTTTGTGTGGGAGATACCGGATGGAGTGGACAAGTATAGTCCATATTTGAACCTGATATATATCTAGTAGATATATTAGGATGTGTAAAGTATAGACCAATTCGGCCACTCCCTTCAAGAGTTACCGTACGAACAATTTTTCCGAAAATTTTTTAACTTTTGAGGTACCTGAAGGAGTGGACCGATATGGCTTATCTTCAAACTTAAACTATGTTGGGACAAAATATTACTAAGGCCATATTTTGGACCGAATCGGAAGATCGGTTCGAGAGTTATTTTGCGCTCCAACCACCTCACACGGTGTCATAGGGTTTTTTTGCAACTTTCATGCTATTTTCTCAGGAAGTATGGACTTGCCCCTGTTGAAACTTGTACCGTCGTATGGAGGGCAGTGAATACAAGTTGCTAAAACAAAAATCAAAGCGATTCGAGAGATGGCCCTAAACTGAACTTTTTCGAAATTTTGTGTGGGAGGTACCGGATGGAGTGGACAAGTATAGTCCATATTTGAACCTGATATATATCTAGTAGATATATTAGGATGTGTAAAGTATAGACCAATTCGGCCACTCCCTTCAAGAGTTACCGTACGAACAATTTTTCCGAAAATTTTTTAACTTTTGAGGTACCTGAAGGAGTGGACCGATATGGCTTATCTTCAAACTTAAACTATGTTGGGACAAAATATTACTAAGGCCATATTTTGGACCGAATCGGAAGATCGGTTCGAGAGTTATTTTGCGCTCCAACCACCTCACACGGTGTCATAGGGTTTTTTTGCAACTTTCATGCTATTTTCTCAGGAAGTATGGACTTGCCCCTGTTGAAACTTGTACCGTCGTATGGAGGGCAGTGAATACAAGTTGCTAAAACAAAAATCAAAGCGATTCGAGAGATGGCCCTAAACTGAACTTTTTCGAAATTTTGTGTGGGAGGTACCCGAAGGAGTAGACCTATTGAGACCATATTGAAACCTCATATTCCTCTGGTAGAAAGTTTACGCTATACAAAGTATGGACCAAATCGGTCACTACCTTCAAGAGTTATCGTGCGTACAAACTTTCCGAACATTTTCGAACTTTTATGGGGGAGGTACCGGAAGGAGTGGACCGATGTAGCTCATCTTCGAACTTAAACTAAGTTTGGGCAAAATATTACGAAAGCCAAAATTTGAACCGATTTGGTTCATCCGTTCGAGAGTTATCGTGCGCTCCAGCCAGCAGGACAGACAGACATACAGACGGACGGACATGGCTAGATCGACTCCAAATTGTCTGAAACACATTTCGTCCAAACATACTTGGGGTCTAAAACCATTATTTCGGTGAGGCACATTTTCATCGTATCAAAGTGTATATACCCTCCTTAGCCTAAAGACTGAGGGTATAAAAAGATTCTAGGAACGGTTCTTCAGAGTTCGTATGTTCTAGAAAGTCGTTTACTAAGATCTAAGGTACATTTTTCTAGTTGGTTGTTTTCCTCAATTTTGATCGGTTTGATATCTGTAGACTAAAATCCGAGAAAAAATTAAAAGGGAAATTTGACCTTGACGATTTTGACCTGGAAGGTGAGGTTGAATGGATTTTATGTGTTCACAATTATTGTTCTTTAAGACGAGAGCTACAACTTTTCTTCTACGAGTAAACCCAAATTCTTAGCAGTTTAGAAGATATGTGCCTGACACAATGATCCGTTTTGACATCAAGGCCTCAGGTTTTTTGGGTGCCCATAACCGCGAATTGTTTCAGAAACTTTAACATTGATTCCAAAGAGCTATGAAACTTATCAAGAATTTTCTCTTCCTCTGTGTCGATTGTTGTTTATTGACTCTTCAGCAGATTCGCTCACATGTTTTCGGTCTTTATTGATTTTTTTAGTAAATATAAGTCCTTATAGCCGCATTAAATTCAATATGTAAGCTTTAAAAGAAGAACCCCTATATAAAGCAAATGCATTTTGTATTATACTTGAATATCCTATAAACCGGGGTTTTTTGAACACTTTAGTTAGAAAAACGAAGCATTGCTCCCACTTTTTCCCACATAAGATCAAAACTGAATTGAATTGCTTGTACATTTTTATTAATTTGTATTAATTTTCGTTCTCTTTTTAGTATGAAATATGGATTTGTAACATTTGAAAGATCACAGGATGCATTCAATGCCATAGACAATAGTACACGTGATCCTCAAATAAATATGTATGATGTTAGTTTTGGTGGCAGAAGAGCATTTTGTAGGGCATCCTATGCTGATTTGGGTAAGAAAACTAATTAAGACAGTAAGACAACAGCGTTTAATAAAATTACAAATTCATTCATTTACAGATAATGCCGGCATTAATACCTATCAATCGTATGTTTTTCCACAACAACAACAGCAACCCAAAGAAGAAGATTCCTTTGAGGCTTTACTTATGAAAATGAAAGCTAAATTGAGTGCTAATAAGAATACAAATAGTAGTAATACAACAACAGCAGCAACAACAACAACAGGTGCAACATCAACGACATCATCATCAACTTCGTCAGCAACAACAGCAGCATCATCTAGTGATGTCACATCAACCACCAATTCAATGTCTAATGGTAAAATTTGACGGCTATATTTCGTCGTACCCAGTAGTAGCCAGAGTTTAACTTGTTCAACTGATAACAACAAGACTATTTCTTATATTTCTTCTGATTCTTCTTTTTTAAAAGTTTTCAAATGCTCCTCCATTGACCGTTTAGGCCTAAAGATTATTACAAATTTTGTCTACAGCCAAAAAAAGAATGATATTTTCCAAAATTTCTATACAATAGAATTTAAACTACTCCACCAAAAAAAAAAAAAACGAAAAGGCATAACACACCCTTTACAATAATTGGTCTGTTCTAGAACTGCAAGAATCTACTAATTTTTACTATTTTTTTCCGATAACATAAAGGAACAAATGTTGTCGTAGTAAAAAATAGTAGTTTCTTGCATGTGCTGGAACAGAGCATATAGTATCATAAATATGTTTTTATGTTTCTTTTTGTTGCTTTTAAGTTTATTTTTTTAACTTAATAATTAAGTTTTGTCAAGCAGAGCTAAGCAATCGTAGGAGAAATTGTGAAAAAAAAAAAATTCAAGAAAAACCCTCTTGGATGTTAGATAGCTAGAAAGTCATGAGTTTGATGATAATGATGATGGTGACGATAACCAAGTTAAACAATTGTTATAGATTTGTTTTGTTTTTTTATTATATATAAAATATTTAACATAAGATTGTATATTTATAAAACCCAAAAAATGTATAGTTAATTTTTCTAACTTCCTTGAGGGTCGTCGATTTTCTTGGTTTGTTTTTCAAAATTTCGACAATATTTTTTTTGCCAAATGGAAATCAAAGAATTTTTTTAAGGAATTACATGAAAGTGATTAAATTCAATATCGAGGGGACTTTCAAATTGTTGATTATATTCCTAAATTTTTAGCTGAATTTAGAAAGTTACTCGTTTGTAGAATAGATTTTTAACAAGATGCGTTTTGCCAATGAATTCATTGTCATAGAAAAAATATTTATATACAGTTTTTATTGTTGATATTTTTAGTGAAATTTATTGCATCCACATATTTCCATTGTACTGTGACCAATGCTGCAATTTGATTTAGAATATTTCCGCTTTTACCAATATAAAATTAAGTATTGTTGGACATTTTTAAATCAATACGAGACGTTTTGAATTATATTATAATGATAATAGTTACAAATTTGTTATAGCTATTATAATTGATATGCATTATATCAACAGCTTTCATTTCATTGATGCCCCATGTTAAAATTTGATGAAAAATGTGCTCCACTTTAATGTCATTATTTTTGATTGGGTAAAATTTATGTCCCCATTTATATTGATATCCATCTCATCTACTGCTTTCATTTTTTCGGTGACCTATGTTAAAATTTGATGAATTATATTTTACCCTTAAACGTCATACCCAAAAATTTAAGTGTTATACGAAATCCGGACTCAATTCGGGAGGCTATAAAATTACCATAAAATATTTTTTTTTTTTTTTTGATACATACAAATTTGATATAGACCACCTCTTATTGATATCTTTATATAAAGGTTTTATCTGTTCGATGACCCATAGTACAATTTGATGCTGAATATTTTCCCCTTTGACACCAGGCTCATAAAATGAAAAATTGTTAAAAATTTAACATCTTTTCGGGAATCTATAAAATTTACACCAACTAAAGTGAATACGCAAATTTATAAAGGCCTGTTTATTAGGCCGGGGCGATTTGTGTGGAAGGAAAAAAAGTGATAGTGGGCGCCTGGAGTTTCTGATTCTTGGGATTGTACTGAGCAAAAAAGTTCACTAGACCATATGTCTACGGTGAAAATCGAGCCCCCGGATTTTGAATGGAAATTTTTTTCAAGGTTTTTTTGGCCAAACCATATCTCAGAAACTTGACCTATCCTGAAAATTTCCTTTTGCATTCTTAGTACACTCACCAAGGACTTTTATCTCCAAAAGGAAATTTCCACCCACTGACTTTGAGTCAAATTTTGTAGCACAGTGTAATTTATCGATATTTTCCGAAAAATGTGCACTTTTTCGGGGCCATAACTACCTGAAGGAGCGTTCCAATGCTTTTGCGATGTACTAGAGAGTTCTTAATTATTGTCTTGGCTACAATTTTTGTCTTTGTGTTGGATCGAAAATCTCAGTGGTTTGGCTGTTACATACATGCCAAAATATCCAAAAAAAACATTGAAAAGAAACTTCAAGTAAAAATCCGGGGGCTCGATTTTCACCGTAGACATATGGTCTAGTGGACTTTTTTGCTCAGTACACTCCCAATAATCAGAAAATCCAGGCGCCCGTGGTGGTGTTCAAATCGCCCCACCCTACTGTTTATGTATGTCGAGAAGAAAATGAATGAGTAAGAAACAATACCAAATTTGATTGTGTTTTTTAAATTAGTTTTTGTTTTGAAGCAAAAGCAAAGGAAATAAAATTTCGAAAATTAAAGTTTGGGTGTGTTTCATGCGCACATATTTGTGTTTCGAAATACATGCATAAAACATACACTGACTGCCTTCGGTAACGTCAGTTGCTTTGTTGTCATGAAACAAATCTCATGAAAATAGGCGTTCTTAGATCGAGTTCCCCGCTACTGTAATTTCATAAAATTACTCTAGTATGGAACTCGATTTAAGAACGCCTAATTTCATGAGATTTCTTTCATGACAACAAAACAACTGACGTTTCGATTAACCACTCTTATGTCCGGTGCTAATAGCACTGTGCGACACGAAAATTATTAACCATATTCTGACACCGTAACGGGATAGAAGACCAAAAATAAGAAGACACGTGTCTCCGCGTTTTTTCCTATCACTTCAACTTTCGCGGTTATGGCCCCCAAAGACCTGAGGCATTGATGTCAAAAGGGATCATTTTGTCAGGCACATATCTTCTAAACCGATAAGAATTTTGGTTTACTAGTGGGAGCAAAGTTGTAGTTCTCGTCCTAAAGAATAGTAATCGCTAACACATAAAATCCATTCAACCTCACCTTCAAGGTCAAAATCGTCAAAGTCAAATTTCCTTTAATTTTTTTCTCAGATTTTAGTCTACCGATATCAAACCGATCAAAATTTAAGCAAACAACCGACTAGAAAAATGTACCTTAGATCTTATTAAACAAGAAAATCCTCAAGGTCAAATTTCCCTTTTAATTTTTTTCTCGGATTTTAGTCTACAGATATCAAACCGATCAAAATTGAAGCAAACAACCAACTAGAAAAATGTACCTTAGATCTTATTAAACAAGAAACATTCCTAGAATCTTTTTACATTTTAGAAAGTTGTTTATTGAAATCTTAGGTACATTTTTGTAGTTGACGGTGTCCTTAATTTTTGGGCGGTTCGGTATCTGTGGACCGGAATCGGAGAAAAAAGTATAAAAATCGAATATTTTCAAAAGTTTTTGGCTATTTTCACATTTCAGAACCGGTCATAGACATTTCGTATTTTCCACAAAGTCGTTTGCTGATATCTATGCCAAATTATTGTGGTCCATTGTTTTCTTGAATTTTGAACGGATTGGTATCTATGGAGCAGGGACCGAGAAAAGGGGTTAAAAATCGCATTTGATTGGCTATTTTGACCATTAAGAACCGTTTCTACAGAGTTCGTATGTTCTAGAAAGTTGTTTACTAAGATCTAAGGTACATTTTTCTATTTGGTTGTTTGCTTCAATTTTGATCGGTTTGATATCGGTAGACTAAAATCCGAGAAAAAATTAAAAGGCAAATTTTACTTTGACGATTTTGACTTTGAAGGTGAGGTTGAATGGATTTTATGTGTTGACAATTATTATTCTTTAAGACGAGAGCTACAACTTTTCCTCTACGAGTAAACCCAAATTCTTAGCGGTTTAGAAGATATGTGCCTGACAAAATGATCCCTTTTGACATCAATGCCTCAGGTCTTTTGTGGCCCATAACCGCGAAAGTTGAAGTGATAGGGAAAAACGCAGGGACACGTATCTTCTTATTTTTGGTTTTCTATCGCGCTGCGGTGTCAGAATATATATGACTCAAAAAATTACACACTGTGTAGTAGTATCGTCAGTTGCTTTACAAAGGTCAGTCAAATGTGCGTTTTCTCACTCATTTATGTTTATACGGCAGAGAGACAAAACTAACCCTCATTGGTTCGAATCATTACCAAACAGTTAACAAATACAAAAGTTTGGTAGTAAATTCGAATGAATTAGGTAACGAATCGTGGCCATTATTCAAAAAAAAAAAATAAAAATAAAAAAGAATTAAAAAAAATCAAACATGAAATCCGTTTTTTAACCTCCCTGTTTGTTCCTAATAGGACGAATTAGTGAAAGTGAAAAATCCTATACCGCCGAACATTTAAAATTGAACTGTACCAGCTTTTAGCTACAATATTTTTAAATTACCTTTCAAACAAAATTCTTTGATTTCTATTTAGCGAAATATTGAAATTGCTTAAATTTGCTTGGCATTAAATGAAATGTGATATAAAAATAAACAATAAAAAACAAAGAAGTCATTAAACTTAGGTTCTCCTTCCCCAATAAAACTTAAAAGATAACATAAATATTAAAAACATAAAGTAGCCCAAAAACCGCAAAAAACACCTCCTCCCCCAAAACACCTCAATAGCTCAACCCCTTTAATAGATAAGAAGATTATAGAAAACTACTTCCTACTCCTCAATAGTAACATTTTTTTATAATTTATTATTTTAGTTTTTAAACATTAAAAAAAAACCAACCCCATCTCCCAAAGCAAATAGTTGTCGGTTTGTGTTTTTGAATTTGTTAATTATACAAAAGAAAAAAAAAACATCAAACTTGTATTAAAAAGAAATGTGTGGTAAAACACCAAACCGTTACAACTGCTATTGCTAATAGAAAACAACAAAATTATATGCTTTATGTGGTAAAACAAAATAATTTTTAGACAAGAATAATTTTTTGTTATTACCACCCACCGCCAACTCTAAATGCGATGCAAAAAAGCAACAAACATCCCCTCCACACATTATTCAAATTTCATATAATTTTTATTCTTTTCAAACTTGAATTTTGTTATGTCTTTGGGTGCGCCAGCGAGCGTTTGCATCGACTCGTCTCGTCATCGCCCAGGGACACTAACATGAATTAACTGTTGATAATAAAACCTTGATATTAGTTTGTAATGTAATGATTTTTTTAAACATATTTTTTATATAAATTGTATGCCTGTTTAGCCTTTAAAAAAGAAACAACAACAAGACAAACAGAATTTAGTTAAAAACATATTTTTTTAATTTTGATTAAAAACAAAAACACAATTGTTAGATTTAAAATGCATAAGTTATTATTTTTCTACCCCCCACTCTCTCTCTCTCTCGCTTTGTCAAAAAAAATCCCTTTTGTATGAAAACCGCAAGAAAAAAGTCCATAGTTTTTCATAAATAATTTTGAGTTATATTATCTTTTTGTATTGAATCAATCCCCTAACCAACAAAAATGTGTTAAAGTGTTATAAAACAAAACCGAAAAAAACATGTTATAATTTTATTATGTTCTCTCTCTCTTGTTTTTTTTATTGATATAACTTTACAGCAACAGGAAAACGTGTAATTTGTATGCAACAACAAAAAGGAAAAAGAAAATAAAAAATGTGCGTATAATTTCAAATAAATTCTTGTTTTAATTAAAAGTGAATTGGAGAAGTATGCAGGAACACCATCACAATTCATCAAGGAGATTATGGGTGTCCTTATTATTTAATAGTGTTACTGCATATGTCTTCACCTTGTCCTTCCCGGACAAAATGGCAGGACTGGTGCAGTGTTTCGTGCGGGCATGTGCCACATGCTGGGCAGTTAAATTCGCGGACCACACTGGCGGACACAGACCGACCTATCGCATTATTTGTGATCAATAGGTTTTCATTATGTGCGTCCCAAATGCTGCCGGCTAGGGACATGATGACCTTGTTCCTACATCTCAACTTGGCGCAGATAGCTTTGGCATGCACAGACGACCTGAACAGCTGTCGAATGTGACCCTACCATCGATCGTGACATTCAACTCAGTACTCATCTCTGGCGTCTTTGTGGTGAACAGAGTGGCCGTAGATTTAGTAGTGGATATTTGCATATTTCTCGCGTGGAAAAATGTGGTAAGATCAGACAAATATGAGTTCAGCCTTTCACAATTGACATCAGCGAAGGTACCTGACTCCAGGGTCGTGCAATCATCCGCATACGTTACGATATCGATGCCGTCTGGAGTGGGCGGAATACAGGAGAGATAGAGGTTAAACAGTTCCGGAGGTATCACCCCACCTTTGGGAACTCCCTGTTTCACTCTACATGGTTTGGAGCTCTTGTTCCTGAGTTCCACGTTCGACTGGCGTCCACACATATAATTGACTATCCAACGTTTCAAGTTTGGTAGGAGGGTTGTCTGCTCAATTTCCTCAAACAGCGTGGAGTGCCTGACTATATCAAAGGCTTTTGATAAGTCAAGCGCCACCATCACTGTTCTATCACACGGCGGTCTCTGGTTGAACCCTTGACAAATATATTGTGATTCACCTTTGCCGGTGTCCTTGCCTGGCTTCAGTAGTGGGATCACCCTGCCCGTTTTCCAGACTTCGAGAACGATGTGGGTGGCTAGCGACAGATTGAGAATTTTTGTAAGGTAGGCTGACTTCCGTATCGTCTGTTGCTTTGTATTGTTTAAACTTCGTCAAAATATTTCAGTTGCATACTCATGACGATACGGAAGTCAGCCATACTCGATACCCTCACCCAGTTGTTTCATTATTACCATAGAGGTTCCATCAGGGCCTATTGCTTTGCAACATAATCCATTGTAAATTATGGTGGTTCATTCTCAGCAGGAAGAGATCTAAAGAAACATAGTACTTTTCCTTTCGCCCTGTCACTCGACAAACTGTCGATTGAAGTAACTTGCACAGTTTGGTCCTGTCTCGACAGAAAGAAAGTTCCGAGACAGAAACACATTTGTGACGAGCGGTGAACTGTGAGTGTAATGTGTATAGTATACAGAAGCTCTGTTTCGGTACGTGCAAGAATCTTCAAGTTTTACCACTTTTTACTCAAAAAGCGTTCCTTTACTTCAGACACCATAAAGTTCATATGGGAGCAGTTTACAACTTTTGCCGGTTTTACCATTTTCCAAAGTAAAGGAACAGACCAAGCGGGCTCTTTCGTACCGGATTGACCCGAAACCATTGTGTTTCGGCCAGCGGCTGTCAACCCAGCAAAAAACCTATGCTTATGTGTAGGTTTCTAGCTGCTACAACAACAACAACAACAACCAAGAGTGAGTTTCAGAACATGCCTGAATACTTGGTGGTACTGATCTCATTCATCTTTATACCAATTTGGTTATTTGGTGTCTCAGTGACTAAAGGTTCTCTCACCTACCTTTCCATTGGTGTTAGTATGTTGTTTAAATATGTATCACTACAGTTGTTTGGAATAATTTAAATTTTTTTCGTTGGCAGAATTGTTAATTAATTACCTTTCAAATTCCAATCGCTGATCAATTTTGATGAAATAAAAATACAAAGTTGTTGTTTTTCTTGTAACTTCTTCTGAAATAAAATACTAAGTTTTTATTCATACTGCTTTGTTTTGTTGTTTTTGTTTTTCAACTTTAGTTTGCCACTACTATTTGTCAACACATGAGAGGGGGAACATTCGAAATAATATTTTCTAAATATAAATAAATTCTTTTTCATCTTTCTGCTATTTGTTTTTTTTTTTTCTTCTTTTCTTTGAACATTTCTCTTTTGTTTTTTTTTTTTTTTGGTTTGTTAATGGATAAGATGAGGTTTTTGGAGATTTATAGTACTTTGTTTTTTTTTTTTTGTTTATAATTATGGCAGAGTGTTGTTTGTGGTGAATGGAGGTGGTGGTGAGGTGAGTGAGAAGTGATTTGAGGGTGAGGGTGTTTCATCTAATTTCTAATTTCTTTAGTTTGTTGTAGTTTTTTTTTTGTTTTGTTTTAAATGTTTGTGATATTTGTTTTCAGGTCTATAAATGAGTGTTGTTTTTGTTATTTTTTTATTGAGTGTTGTTGTGATAACTTCTTGTCCTATTTATTTTTGTTGTATTTTTTTGCTCACGACAAACATTTTGGTAAGATTTTTGTAGGCACCGTGGTAATCACCTGTCCCCACACTAAAGTACCGACGCCGAAGAACACACACCACAGCCATTGATCGAGCGATAAGGCTTTTGTAGAGAATGCCATTTTGCCATATTGTATTATAACGACCTGAAAATGGAAAATGAAGAGAAAATCAGGGATTAGTTCGTGTGCGTGGGTGGGTTGTATTTTTAATTTTTCTTTTTGGGGTAACAGAGGTAGTGCGCCTAAATATTTCAATAACAGATCCAAATTCAGTTACCCGAACAAAATCTTATTTTTGGAAAAAAAATACAAAAAGGCTTTAGACCCTTACATCGGAAAGTGACGTGACATGACGTCATAGCTACAAAGTCTATCTATTTACTGCAAACAATTTAAAACGATCCGTGAAGTTGCCTTAAACCGCCTTTAAGAACAACATGTTGAACTTTTACTGGCCAAGAACCCAAAAAAGTGGACCGATCAAGTCGATCTTTGTACTTGGATTAAGTTTGAAAGAACATACGTGCACTCGTACACAAACGTTACGGGCCCACAAGTTATTTCAGTTGCTGACCGTACAGGTATTTCAAAGCTTTCGGTTGAGTATGTACTTTCCCACGAAAATTGTGATCCTTGTGATCTCGACGACAATTTCAATGCACTTCAAGCCTGATATACGTTTGAAAAAAATATTTCAAAGCGCAAAGTTTGGAGAGTTATCGTTACAAGTCATGTCGATCAGTACTAATCTTATTCTGTAACTCATTGTTTGAGTTACCAACAAAAAGTTCAAATAAAATGTGGCTGCTTCGATAGTATCTAACTACAGATATACTGAAGTTAGTTGAGTAGGTTTGGCAGGGCAGTTGAGAATTGAAAAGAAGGTGTTGAATAGCGTTTATACGGACACAGTCGCGGATGCCATAAACAACTATCGTATGAATGAGAAGAACAACCCCCATCTATCGCAGCCGAGAAGCGTCAGCAGCCGTTCGCCAAATACCTGCTGGTCGAATACCCGAAGTGAGACCAAACTTGCCAGCAGAGGCGACGGGATTAGCAAATTAGGGTTATGAGCTACGTCGTGCCAACCCCAGCGGCACCAGAGTCAGGAAGCCGACACTGAAAGTCAATAGGTCAGTCACTGAGCATAAGCGGAACAAGTGGTTAAATCATCTGAAAAGTGGGAACATTGTAGCCGGAATAAATGAATTGTGGGCAACGGTTAAGTCACTCTTGAACCCTGGAAAGAAGGAAGGTAGGACCTTAGTCGCTTTTGGCGATGATACGCTGACTGATCCGAAAAGGTGTGCAAGTTATTTCAATCGACAGTTTGTCGAACACACAGAGAGTGACAGGGCGAAAAGAAGAGTACTATGTCGCATTAGATCTCTTCCTGCCGAAGATGAACCAACACAATTTACAATGGATGATGTTGCAAATGTCATCAGGAAAGCTAAATTATTCAAAGCATTTGACCCTGATGGAATTTTCATGGTAATGCTGAAAAAACTGCTTGATGAGCCGGGAGTCGAGTATTTCACTAAAGTTTTCAACCTGTCGCTAAGCAGGTGAAGTGAAGTCAGGCAAAGATGCCAGCAAAGGTGAATCGTACAGATCGATTTCGCTTTTCTCACCGTAGCAAAGACCCTGGGAAGACGCTGGATGATGTTGCCAACGCCATCAGGAACGCTAAATCATCTAAAGCGTTGTGCCCTGATTGAATCTCCATGGTAATGCTGAAGCAACTGGATGAGCCGGGAGTGAAGTATCTCATTAAAGTTCTCAACTTGTCGCTATCCACCCTCGTTGTTCCCGAAGTCTGGAAAATGGGCAGGGTGGTCCCACTACGAAAGCCCGGCAAGGATGCCAGCAAAAGTGAATCGTACAGGCCGATTTCGCTTTTGTCGCCCGTAGCAAAGACCCTTGAGGCCCCCTAGTATCAGAAATAGCTATCAAGTTGAGGATCATCAGCATGGATTCCGTAAGCAGCACAGCACGACAACTGCGCTGCACGCCATTAGCACACATATTTTTTAAGGACTCAACCACAGACGGCCGTGCGTTAGAACAGCGATGGTGGACTTATGGATGGACTTATCAAAAGCCTTTGATACAGCCTGGCACTCCACGCTGTTTGAAGACATTGAGCAGACAACCCTCCGACCAAGCTTGAAACGTTGGATAGTCGTACGTGGAATTCAGGAACAAGAAGTCCAAACCCCGTAGAGTGAAACAGGGAGTTCCCCAAGGTGGGGTGATATCTCCGGAACTGTTTAACCTCTACACCTCTACCTCTCATGTATTCCGCCCCTCCAGACGGCATCGAGATCGTAACGTATGCGGATGATTGCACGATGCTGGCGTCAGGTAGTTTCCTTGATGTCATTTGTAAAATACTGAACTCCTATTTGACTGTTCTTAGCACTTTTTTCCACGCGAGGAATACGAAAATATCCGGCCACTCTGTTCACCACATGGACGGCAGCGGTGAGAACAGAGTTGAATGTCATGTGTCGATGGTAGCAGAATTCCGACCACATTCTACCCTAAAATTCTAGAGGTAACATTCGACAGAATGTTCATTTCCTCCGCTATCTGCGACAAGCTAATTTGTAGGAACAATGTTCTAAAGTCCTGAGCCGGCAGCACTTGGGGTGCAGATAATGAAACCACATATAACGATAGACCGACCTATCTATCATAAGTTATGTGGCACCAGTATGGTCGACGAGGGTGCCTCCTCATGTCTTCAGTGGACCATCTAAATGAGGAGACAAAGATTTTTCCCGTACAACATGCTTTCGTTACAGTACTTGCTCGGGTGTTATAGTGAGATACATCCTAATCACCATATGGTGTATAGGGCCCCACACAGGCATGTAACGAGGGATCTTCAAGATCTCGAAAGAGAGGTCAACGTACCAAGAGAGAACCACTATGCTGCCACGACAAACCAGAGTAGTTTTGGACGAGTCCAGAAAAGTCCCTATGATGCACACACTCACCGTATCTATTGCATCTGGCCGATGGTTGTCGTTGAAGCCATTAACGGTCTTCTTAAGGTACTCTTGCGAGCTCCTGTTGAGACATTTGATGACCTTAACTCCCTTCTGAAGGAAGGCACCGCCAAACTGACGGTCACCCTGATCTACCTCAGTAGACACAATGGCTTACGAAGACAAGTCTCGAAGAGCAACCAGTGACTGATTTCGCTGATTTTCCCGAAGGGATCAGCTCTGCCGATGATTGCAACCAGGAGATCGTCATCGGTTGCCACTGTGGCGTAGGGCTTCCTACGTCCTTGATCACGAGGAGGTGGACGCCTTCTCAGTACTGGTGCTACTTCCCTTGGCTTTGCGATCAAGAACGCCAGCATAGGAGACCGCCTGGGACATCATCGTCTTCTTTGGCGAAGGCTGTGGGCCTTCTGAAGAGGGAACCCGCTTCACACTCTTTGGCTGTGAGGACTTGTTCGCCTTCTCAGAAGTCGATGGTTTCCCAGACGATCCTCCCGTCGTGGCTCCCGAACAGCTTGCGCGGGGCTCAGAAACATTTTGTTCTTCCGCTTTACCCTCGTCAGTTGAGGTAGGATCCGTATTTGGGACAGCCACCTTCCCCAGTTGACTACCCTTACGAGAGTCTTTTGGTGTCGGATTATGCCCCTTAACAGCTTTAGATTCCACCTTACTGCCAGAAGCAACAGGCTTCACCTCCACTTTTTTGCTTGTCACCGCAGTCTCTTTCGAGTCGTTGGCTGAAGCAGCGACAGGGTCTGGGAGGAAGATTTTATCCACCAAGAGTTCACATCTGTGTGCGTTAGGATAAGTTCTTTCGAACTTCCTAACGTACTTGAGCTTACTCTTGATGAAAGTAATCTCCCTCTTTGAATGCGAGTTCGCGTCCCTTCCCACGAACTTGCGCAGATACGAAATCGCACGTTTATAGTGCCTCGTATCTGCAGCCTCTTTGGCGGATATTGCAATTAAGTTGGTGTCCGTCGATGAAGTCTCATTGGATTCCCCAACGCAGGCCGGAGACTTAGGGTCAGTGGCTGTTGTTGGAGTTTCCGTTGATTCCTCATCGTTGGACATCGACTTACGAGTCAGTGGCTGTTGATGGATCCTCTTTAGATTCTCCATCAACATCCATTGACTCAGTAGTAGCAATCTGCCTCCGAAGATTAGTATCGGCGGGTGCCAATACAGGACCAGACTGGATCAGATTTGTTGGGGATTGCGAACCTAGGTCCACAACCTCTTCGACCACATCACCGTCAGTGGACATGTCATCATCAGACCTCCTAGTTGACTCAGCTGGGATCACCGTAATGTCCAGTTCGTCGTCAGTGAGGGTGAGATTGATTATTTAGCATGTCCTCTGGTGGCATGGTCGGAACAAGCCTCTCCAGTTGGTCAAGGAGTTCCCTACTCTGTCTATCAAGACTGTCTCCAATAACTTTGAGATTGTTATTTTATTAAAGGTTTCACAACGAATGAAAATTTATTTTAATAATTTTCTGTATAACATGACAACTACAAAAAACTATGTTAACTAGATATTTTTCAAATACAATAAGTACAGTGGTAGTATTAGGTAGTTCATTCTTCTTTTTCAACACCCCCACTAGATTGAACTCCTAATCCCATCAGTTCACAGCAATACTGGTGTTTCAATCTTGATAAAGGCTTCGTAAAAATATCGGCGATCATCTCGTTTGTGTTTAGATATTCAATACACAATTTCTTATCTTCAACCAATTCCCTAATGAAATGGTGTCTTATATCAATGTGTTTGGATCGTGCGTGGTATGTGCTATTATGGCTCAAACTTATTGCACTTTGATTGTCGCATTTGATACTGATGAAAGAAGAATTTCCAAGCTCTTTAAATAGCGATCCCAACCATAATGCTTCTTGCGCAGATGCAGCCATTGCCATGTATTCGGCTTCGGTAGTAGACAATGCCGTTGTTGATTGTTTCTTCGAGTTCCATGAGATGCAACCGTTTTGAAATTTGAAAATGTATCCAGAGGTAGATTTTCTATCATCAAGGTCACCTGCCCAGTCAGCATCGGAAAAACATTCTATAAATTTGGTGTCATCTTTCGAAAATTGAAGTTTATAATCCACTGTGCCCTTGAGGTATCTCATTACCCGTTTGACAGCTTCCCAGTGTGGTTTTCCATGATCATTGTTGTACCTTGACAGTACCCCCACTGCATATGATATATCGGGGCGACTGACCTGAGCGGCATAGGACAAACTTCCGACAGCTTCTTGATAAGGTACGTCATGGTCCATTTTCGAAGAGTTCATATCTTTCGTTAATTTTTGATTGACATCTAATGGTGTAGAAACAGAATTACAATTTTGCATATTAAATCTTTTCAATACACCTTTGATGTACAATTCTTGGTCCAACCACAATTTTCCATTTTCACGATCTCTTGTGATTCTCATGCCCAGAATGTAACTTGCCTCACCAATATCTTTCATTTTGAAATTTCTTGACAAGCAATTCTTAATATGTTGTTTTGATTCAGGATTATTCGTAAGGATCAAAATATCATCCACATATATTGCGACATATGTTATTTCCGTATCGTTCAATTTGAAATATACACAAGGTTCGGTTTTAGATTGTATTAGCCCAATTTTCTTTAATGTTCCATCTAATTTCTTATTCCAAACCCGGCTAGCTTGTTTAAGGCCATATAATGACTTCTTTAGTTTACAAACTTTTCCTTTGCTTTCCTCAAGACCTTCTGGAATTTTCATATATATTTCCTCTTCCAATTCACTCTGCAGGAAAGCTGTTACTACATCCATTTGATCTATGTCAAGATTATGCTGAACTGCCAAGCTTAAAAGTAGACGTATTGAGGAATACCTCACCACCGGAGAGAACGTTTCTTCGTAGTCTATCCCATATTTTTGAGAGTATCCCTTTACAACAAGTCTAGCTTTGTATCTCTCAATCTCTCCTTTCGAGTTGCGTTTTACCTTAAAGCACCATTTACTATCTATTGGTGTTTTCCCTTTTGGCAATTCAGTAATTTTCCAAGTTTTATTTTGTGATAAGGCTGCTAGTTCGTCATCCATTGCCTTTTTCCACTCTTGCTTTTTGTTTCCTCCCAATGCTTGTTGTACTGTCTTTGGTTCTTCATCTTCACTTGATGCATGACACACATATCCATATCTTGTTGTTGGTCTTGAAATTCTTGTTGATCTCCTTATATTATTCGTCGGTGCGATTCCCGTATCTGATAATCTTGGATCCATGTTTTCCGATACATTGTCAAAACCAAGAAAAGAGGAACAATCCGTTTCGTCTGAATAATATTCCGATTCTGAATTTTCTTGATCACGTTGTCTCTCTTCTATTGCTTGATCATTTGTACCTTGCAATGTATCATCATTTACATCATCATCATTAGAGGCATTAGAAACATTATCATCATTAGGGACATTAGACGCTATTTCCCCCACTGAATCGCATCGGCGGAAATAATAGAATTTTGCATCATCTTTTGGCATATCTTCACAAAATGTATTTTCCAAAAACTTAGCATCTCTACTTAATTCAACGCTGTTTCTACCGGGATCAAAGAAACGATATGTCTTTTTGGAATTGCTGTAACCAACAAATATAACTTCTTTTCCCTTTGCATCCAATTTCTTACGCTTTGGCTTAGGGATGTGAATTACAGCTCTACATCCAAACACTCTGAGATACGTTAAACAGGGCTTCTTACCTGACCATGCTTCTTCCGGAGAAATTTCATTTAACATTTTCGTCGGTGTTAAGTTAATTAAATGAACTGCAGTGTTTGCTGCTTCAGCCCAAAACTTTTTGGGCAAGCACGACTGAATCAAAAGACATCTAGTTTTTTCTATAATGGTCCTGTTCATTCTTTCAGATACGCCATTTTGCTGAGGCGAATATGGTACTGTAGTTTGGTGATAAATACCGTTTTCAACAAAAATGCGTCTCATTCTTTCATTACAGTATTCGGTTCCGTTGTCGCTCCTCAAAGCTTTAATCTTTCGTCCTGTTTGATTTTCGACAAATTTTTTGAATTCGACAAACTTTTCAGCAACTTCAGACTTCCGTTTCAGAAAATATATAAAAACTTTTCTCGAGTAATCATCTATAAAAGTTAATATATATCGAGAACCACTTAAGGAATCTGTATCCATTGGGCCACAGAGATCAGTATGAATTAAATCCAATATACCGTTGGCTATAGTTCCTGCATCCTTAAATGGGGTTCTTGATATTTTCCCTTTCAAGCAAGGAATACAATTTTCTTTACTTATCTCACAATTTATTCCAATGACAGCTCCTGATGCCATTTTCTTCAGTGTTTCATTGTTTACATGACCGATTCGCTTGTGCCACAAATTGCCTTCTTCAATCTTACCTTGAGAAACCATAGCTTTGTTACTTGAAAAATTTATACGAAACATTCCTTCAACCAAATCTCCTGTAACAATAATATCGCCACAATTGTTGATAACTCTGCAGCCTTTTGCATCAAATACAACTTTGAATCCGTTTTCAACAATTTTTGAGACAGACAGTAGATTGATATACAAATCCGGAATATGAAGAACATCTTTAAAAGTAACGTTTTCTTCTTTGGAGTTTCCCACCAATGAAACCATGTTGACATTTCCAATTCCATCGACACGCATTGTAGAATTATTTGCTATGATTACCTCAGAATTTTTTTCTTCATATCGATCACTGAAAAATTCCTTACTTGAACACATATGGGCTGTGGCGCCGGAATCGAAGTACCAATCATTGTTATTCAGTTTACGTACCGTAAACGCTCCCATCGCAGAATTCCCACAATCTTTCTTTGAGAATAATTTCTTGGATGATTTGTTCGGGCATTTGGCGGCTATATGACCATATTGATTGCAATTATAACACTTTGGTCCTTTAACATATTTGCCAATTCTCTTTTTGTTGCCAGCTAGAGCCATTTCAGTTGCTTCATTCTTCACATCTTGCAATATTTTCAACTTTATAGCGTCACCTGTTATTTTTATACCCGAGCTTTGAATCCCCATAATCATAGGTTTATACTCATCCGGTAATCCAGCTAACAACATTGATCCGATCCACTCTTCATCTATGTTAAGTCCAACAGCTCTTAGTTTGTGCGCCGAGTTGATTATCTCATTGACATATTCTTCAACATTTGAACAATCTTTCAATTTTGTTGAGCAGAATTTTTGAATTAATCCAACTCTCCTGACTAGGCCATTGTCCTCATAAATTTTTGCTAATGCAGTCCATATATCTTTTGCACTTGCACATTCTCGTATATGAGGATAAACAGACTTGTCCACCAATAAGACTAATTCTGCCTTGGCTTGAATTTTCTTGTCTTCTTTATCTTCCGTCCCTTCAATGGATTTCCACAGACCTTTCATTTGGAAATATGCTTCCACTGCAAACTTCCAGTCTTCGAAGTTTTCGCTTCCGCGAAGTTTCTCCAATTGCATATTCGTTGCCATATTCCTTTCTCGCTATTCTTTTCGTATGATCACAAATTATCTTAACTTTCGAGTTTAAAACGCGGAAGGGCCCATAACCTGTTATTTTATTAAAGGTTTCACAACGAATGAAAATTTATTTTAATAATTTTCTGTATAACATGACAACTACAAAAAACTATGTTAACTAGATATTTTTCAAATACAATAAGTACAGTGGTAGTATTAGGTAGTTCATTCTTCTTTTTCAACAGAGATTTCCGTGTAGGTCGTCCCCGCCCAAAACTACGGTCCTGTCAGCCGTGGACTGATTTACACCACTTATGGCTAAAGCGTTGTCCTTTGGAATTGCCGGTTCGTCAACTATATTTCGGATTGAATTTCCCTGCACTTGTAGCGGTTACGGTTGTAGGTGCCAAGGCATCCACACCTAAGACAGCCGGATCACAATCGCTTGATCTCGACGGCACGTGGCTTGTGATCTCACCAACGCTTACCGCCGGTACTGGGTTATTAACTCACTGCACCGTAACTATACTCCTTTTATGTCTTTTACCAATCTTAGTTGATTTATTTAAGGGAGCTACCCCGATCCATATTAAATAACTGATATTTTCAGTTTTACTGATTTTGACAAAAATCGGTTCAAATTTGGATATAACCCCCATATATATCTTTCCCCGATTTTGCAATACTATATCGGCCAATTATCATTGAATATCTTTCAAATTTCGTTGATCAGTTTTATCGATTTTGAAAAAATCGGTTCAGATTTTGATATATATAGGGACATATTAATATATAGGGACATATTATTCTCCGATTTTGCTATAACTCAGTTAATTTTAATTTAATAGCCTTCAAATTTAATATGCGATATTTTCCAATGTTCCTGCTCAAGTTTACCGATTTAAACAAAAAATTGTTCAGATTTGGATGTATGTAGTACATAAAGGTACATTGGTTTTTAAAATTCCTTCTTTAAGAAACTTTCTGGAGTTGCCACATAGTTTGAATTTGAAATAAATTTAATTGAAACTATAGTCAAGTTTATACTAACAATGCCAACTAAATAAAGATAGATAGAGCAATTATCATCACAATGTAAACTTTTTTCAGGTCAAAGGCCAATCTTTAATACCCAATTTAAAAATTTTAATATACTCTATGTCTAAAATTAGAACGTTTGTAAGTTGAATTTATCGTATATATAACAACAATATCCCACTCCTATGAACATAGTGGCATTAATAACACTGCTCAACAAAATTGAAAAAGTTGAATGTTTCAGACGACGTTGCAGTTGTTTCTAGATGAAATCGGCGAGCTATTTTCAAAGCCGGTCCCGGTTTTTCTCCATCAGCTCTTGTTTTTGAGATATAGCTCAAAATCGGTTTTTACGAGTTTAACACAGACTTTCGTTATTTTCGGATACAAACAAATATTTGTTTGTGGTTTTTTCGACATTGATAAAATTGCTTATTTTAAGTATTTTAAGCTGTAATTACGTCATCGGGGGAAGTCATAGGTTCTTCATATGGCAATGCGGATATGCTTAGGGTGTCTACTATATAGTCCAGTATTCAAATATATAATATAAATTTCATAGCGCCCATGATTCGGCCATAACATAAGAATTATCATTAAGACTGCCATTGAAAAGTAAATGGCTTATGTGGTAATGATATCACTGGTAAATTATTTCCCTTTAGCAGTCTTCATGGCGATTTTTAGGTTATGGCCGAATCATGGGGGCTATGAACTTTATATTATACATATGAATACTGGATTATATAGTAGACACCCTAAGCATATCCGGAGTACCATATGAAGATCCTATGACTTCCCCCGATGACGTAATTACAGCTTAAAGTACTCAAAATATGCAATTTTTACAAGGTCCGTCGTATATTTTCTATATTTTTTTGATATATACTCACCATAACTATTCCAAAAACGATTTGTATCGAGCGTACAACATCTCCTTAATATATTAATGTCGAAAAACCCACAAAAAATATTTGTTTGTATCCGAAAATAACGAAAGTCTGGGTTAAACTCGTAAAAACCGATTTTGAGCTATATCTCAAAAACAAGAGCTGATGGAGAAAAACCGGGACCGGATTTGAAAATAACTCGCCGATTACATCTAGAAACAACTGCAACTTCGGTTGAAACAAAAGTCCTGTTGACCAGTGTAATCGTCAAAATTATTTCAGATTCGAGCTTTTTAAAGTGTTTTCGACAACGTATTAACAAAAATAACAGGGGCCAGTCAAATAAAGTGAATCTGTAAACTGAGGCAAAATCAGGAAACTTGCGTTTTTCGTACACTCTGTTTATGAAAATGTGATTGTGTCTCAAAGAATCGTATTTTGTCCGATGTAATTTTTGCATTATTTTTATTCGAAAGGGATGTCTGTTTCATGCACCAGATGGCCGAAGCTGCAACTTTTAGATACGCTCCTTGAAAGAAGCGAAATTCGTGAGTAATGCATAACATGATATTGCTTCAATCAACATAACGGTACTTTATGCATAAACATTTTATGTAAACTTTTTTGTTCACAAGAAGGAAGTATATTGGCCACTCTTTAATTCCCAATTGAAAAGTTTCAATATTTCTAATAACTTGTTTAAATGCATTTCCTAAAACATGTGGTTCAATATAACCTACCTACGAACAATTTTCTATGTTTGAGGAGCTATAACTTTATAGTAACACCATATATCGACAAAATTCTTTCACGATTTCCTACTTGAAGTGTTCTCAATAAAATAAAACCATAAATTTATAAAAAAAAATCCACAACACATTTTTCGATTTTTGTCCACTGAGACACCATTGTGCAGTGCCGCCAGACAGATCTGTTAACTTCTATTAAAATACTAATGATTATTAATGATTATAAAACTATAGGCATCTATAATACATCTTTCTGTTAAACCTACGAACATTAATTTTATATGTTTGTGTTTGTAATTTATCCATTTTTTCAGTTCTGCCTATCTAAAAATCGTAGAAAACGAAAAAAGAAAACAAACGATTTTGTCTACTTACTTGTGAAATCATTGTACCAATCCATATGGTATAAAATATTGGATTGGTAAAAATGCCCTCTAAAACATTCCGTTGGCCGTGGATTTTACGTGCATTGATTTCATTGAACATAATCATCATAACAAATGCATTGAATATAATTGTAAAATGCTGTGTTGGTCCCGCATTTAATTCTTGACCACGACCCGATTCAATGTCCAATATCCAATCGCCTAAAAAAAACGAGATACGAACAATGTTAGAATGATGACACATGACATTGACCACTGGATGATGATGATCAACTTACCGGCAAATAACAAACCAAATATAATAAATAATTGATACAACGCTTGGCCTAAAATATTTTTCATCATTGTGGGTGAAATCAAAGGTTTGGTACGGCCATATGGTTTTCGTAACAATAAATCGGGTGTTGGTAATTCAGTGGCCAAAGCCAAGGAGGCCAAGGTATCCATAATTAGGTTGACCCATAACATTTGAACGGCCTTTAAAACAAAAATTAGTTATCTTCAAGAAAATCTTGTAAAATACTCACCTTTAATGGTGAATCCTGAACAGCACAAGCACCAATGAACGCCACAACAACGGCCACAACATTGACTGTTAACTGAAATTGTAGAAATTTAGCTATGGAATCGTAAACATTACGACCCCACATAACAGCCTTAACAATACTGCTGAAATTATCATCGGTCAATATGATATCGGAAGCTTCTTTGGCTACATCGGTGCCAGCAATTCCCATGGCAAAGCCAACATCAGCCTTTTTCAAGGCCGGACCATCGTTGGTACCATCACCAGTAACGGCAACAACTTCACGACTTTCACTTATGGTACTATCAATTATGCCTGTCGAATTGTGGAATGTTAGCATTTATTTTTTTTTAAAGTGGACATTAAAATCGTACTTACCTTTAACAAGAGTATATTTATCAGTAGGTGAAGATCGAGCTAGAACACGCAATCTTGGCCAAACTTTATCTAGCAAATGTTGCTGAACCTAACGAGGGGCGATATGGAAAAGAATTTCATTTTTTAATTGGGTTATTACGAGTGAAATGGAAAAATTTAAAAAGTTATGAATTGAGCCCCGATCTATTAACGAGAGATAAGACGCAGTTGTTGTTATAAAATCATATGACTTGATTGTATGTTCGTCCGTCCCTACGATACGCTGCATCGTTTTAACTGTCATTCACCTCCTTTCCCGATTCTTTGTGGCTGTGAATAGAATACTTTTATGATTTCTGTCTATAGAAGGCCTTTAGTTTTTTACTTAGGAAGGCCTCTTAAAAGATATGCAGTCTATAAACGAGCTTTAAAACGTTTTCTGGCTATAGAAGGTTGTTGGGAGAATATCTTTTGATATTCTTTCTATAGAAGGTCTTCTACATATAAGCTTTGTTCCTTTACTTTTTTAATGGTAAAAGAGAAAAGTGTCAAAATTGCTCTCTCATAAACATTTTTACCAGAAAAGTAAAGGAACGGAAAAATGGTAGATCTGGTAGCAATGTCAAAAAGAAAGTAAAAAAGTATCAGTCGTCTTTGCCGACAGAGATATACCCTCAGCCTGTGTATATTGAAACAATTTTTCCCAAAATACGTACGTATGTATTTAGCGGGTTTTAAAAATGTTGGGCGTTTGAACAGACAAAAATGTTGATTAGGATTAAAGATCAAAGTTTTGCGGAGGAGATACTAAAAGGAATGGATCGACATTGACCGTTGTGGAAGTGGATCTCCAGCCACAACATATGGTGCCATAGGGGGTTTTTACACTCTTCGGGCTGTTTGCTCAAGAAGTATGGACTTGCCCCTAAAAAACTTTTACCATCGTAAATGAGGCAGCGAATGCAAGTTGCTTCAACAAAAATTAAATTGATTCGATATCAGGTCTTAAAGTGAACTTATCCGAAATTTTGTGTGGGAGGTACCGGATGGCGTCGACAAATATAGTCCATATTTGAACCTGATCTATATCTGGTAGATATATTAGGATGTGTAAAGCGTAGACCAATTCGGCCACTCACTTTAAGAGTTACCGTACAAACTATTTTTCCGAAAATTTTTGAACTTTTGTGGGGGAGGTACCTGAAGGGGTTGTTGTTGTTGTTGTAACAGTGTTTTTGTTATGTTTATTTGTTCGTTCCTCTGTTCAATCTGGCTCTGGATCAATCTCCAGTTCCAGAAAAGTTGCTGCTTCGATGGGATGTAGCCACAGATCCACTGGAGTTAGATGGGTAGGTTTGGCGGGGCAGTTAAAAAGGTGTTGTGTGTCGTGCGGGCCCATGCCGCATACTGGGCAGATGTCATGCACGGCGCGATCGATTTCCGCCCAATAAGAATTTAGGCGACTGCAATATCCCGAGCGTAGTTGAACCAAAACTACTCTAGTTTGTCGTGGCAGCTGACGCTCCTCAGCTGCGATAGATGGAGGATGTACTCCGAGTACTTTATTCACACTGTAATTGCTTAAGGCCTTGGCAACTGCGTCCGTGTGAATGCTATTCAATCCTGCTTGATATGCTTGTTGATCTAGGGGTTCTCTCCCGTATCGTTGGACCTCTCCCTCTAGAGCATGGATATCCTTCCTGATCTCCCTGAATGGGCCGGGCCTACCCACAAGATGGTGATTGGGATGGCTCACACGATAACATCCAAGCAGGTACTGCAACGAAAGCATCTCATTGTGTTGCTTTACAGGAAGAAGGAGTGGACCGATATGGCTTATCTTCAAACTTAAACTATGTTGGGACAAAATATTACTAAGGCCATATTTTGGACCGAATCGGAAGATCCGTTCGAGAGTTATTTTGCGCTCCAACCACCTCACATGGTGTCATAGGGGTTTTTTTTTGCAACTTTCATGCTATTTTCTCAGGAAGTATGGACTTGCCCCTGATGAAACATGTACCGTCGTAAGAAGGGCAGTGAATACAAGTTGCTAAAACAAAAATCAAAGCTATTCGAGAGATGGCCCTAAACTGAACTTTTCCGAAATTTTGTGTGGGAGGTACCCGAAGGAGTAGACCTATTGAGACCATATTGGAACCTCATATTCCTCTGGTAGAAAGTTTACGCTATACAAAGTATGGACCAAATCAAGAGTTATCGTGCGCACAAACTTTCCGAACATTTTCGAACTTTTGTGGGGGAGGTATCGGAAGGAGTGGACCGATGTAGCTCATCTTCGAACTTAAACTAAGTTTGGGCAAAATATTACGAAAGCCAAAATTTGAACCGAATCGGTTCATCCGTTCGAGAGCTATCGTGCGCTCCAGCCGGCAGGACAGACAGACAGACGGACGGACACGGCTAGATCGACTCCAAATTGTCTGAAACACATTTCGTCCAAACATACTTGGGGTCTAAAACCATTATTTCGGTGAGGCACATTTTCATCGTATCAAAGTGTATATACCCTCCTGAGGGTATAAAAAATCAATTTTCGTCCTTTATTTAACAGTTTTTAATTTAGTTTTGTCAGCGTTCGACTTTTTCTTCTGTCTTTCGTCCATGTTTTTCTTTATTGTGAAATAATCGTCAAACAAAAGTCGAAAAATCAGTTCTGCCATTTTTTACCTGGAGAAATTTGTCTGGTAGTCTGTGGTAGAAGATAAAGGCATAAGTGCTCTCTATCCTCTCTCACTCTCTTAAAAATTGCTGACAGTTTTACCACTTTTTGGGGTTAATGAACGCTTTGCAGGTTAAAAATGGTAACCTCAGGTAAGTAAAGGAACACAGCTATAGAACACCTTTAGAAGAACTATAAAAGCGTTTCTGCCACTGGAAGGCATTAAAAAGGCCTTCTGCTTTAGAAGAAATTGACAGGACTTCTGCCAATGGAAGATTTTCTGTTCATTGAATACCTCAAACAGATCATATGTCTATAGAGAGACTTTAAACGGGTTTTCTGTCTCTAGAAAACCTTTCACAGGTCTTCTGAAAATATAAAACACCCTTGACAGGTCGCCACTTTTAAACGTCATGCTTCTGATCATGATGTGTACGCGATCCTATGTAATGGGGTGGTCGCTCCACATGTATCATTTTTATTTCTGATGCAACTGAAATATTTTGACGAAGTTTAAAGAACACAAAGCAAATGACGATACGGAAGTCTGCCTAAAGCGGGGTACACACGATCAGCTTTGACTGTCGATTTTTCGGAAATATCGATAAATGTCAAACTGTCCAGCAACCACAAAATATTTTATGGTTGCCTGTTGACTGACAAAAATGAACGGCCACATTGATAATAAAATGGGAAAATTTGTCCCGCAAAAATTTGCAAGTCTGATCAGCTGATCAATGTAAACAACTCGAAATGTTAACATTTTTGACCAAGAAAATTTCACAATTGCACATTTTTTTAGATTCTAAAGAGTTGTGGATAAGATTAAAGCATAAGCAATAAGTAAACTGCAATTTTAAAATTTATGTTTTTGTTCCGTTTGGTTTAAAATAGCAAAAGAAACAAAAACAAATTTCATTCTTTTTCGGAAATAGCTGACTTTCTTGCAAGTTTTTGCAATATGCTGTTCGATAACTTTCTGCAATTTTTCTTGCTTGAGAGAGTAAAATTCACTGAGAGAGGTTGCAGGAGCTGACTGAGTAATTATTGCTGGGAAAGTTATCGTACACACCTATTGTTTGCGCATACTTACATCACCATTGCTATCACGGATACGTCGATTAAATTCACGTCCCTCCAATATAAGAAAATCGTCATTTGGTTTCAAAATACCACATTTGGTGGCAATGGAACGAGCCGTATTAACATTATCACCGGTTACCATGCGTACCGTAATACCGGCACGTTGACACTTGCGTATGGCATCGGGCACCTCAGGTCGTACAGGATCTTCAATGCCAACCACACACAGACAAGTGAGATTTGACATAATACCTTCTTCATCATCCCAATCGGGTTCACCATCAATATGTACTTCATTGGCAGCCGCCTGGCCGGGTACAAAATCACGATATGCCACAGATATGGTACGTAAGCCATCGCAGGCCATCGGCTCAATAACTTCTCGGATTAAACGTTCCTGCATATCACGGGTGAATTTTTCCAAAACGCCATCATGACCATATATGAAGGCACATCTGAAAGAAAAAACCAATTCGTTTAGTGTATAATTCAGCAAACCAGCATTTTAGTGAGAAGATTATTTACTTTTTCAACATAATTTCTGAAGCACCTTTACTATAGAGACGATAACCACCATCTGGCCGTGGTATAACTGTACCCATACTCTTGCGTACCGAATTGAATGTATAGACCCGTGTAAATTTATCCTCAGTTATTTCATCGCGTATCTTTTGATATTTCACACCTAATCCCTGGACAAAACCCAACAGGGCACATTCAGTTTTGTTGCCCACCTGTGTGGGCAAGTCATCAGGATTCTGACCAGGCTGCAAAATTATTAAAATAACAAAATTTTTAACATATTATTGAAGAAATAACACCCCACGAAATTCTTACCAAGATATTGGAAGTATATGCTGAATTAACAGCAATGCCCTGCGTTATTAAAGTGGCAACATGTTTGGGAATGTCATTGAGCCTTGGTAATACTTTGCATAACTTTTCACAGATATATGATTGGACCACAGTCATACGATTTGTGGTTAAAGTTCCGGTTTTGTCAGAACAAATGGCAGTGGCATTACCCATGGTTTCGCATGCATCCAAATGACGCACCAAATTATTATCTTTCATCATTTTCTGGTAGAACAAACAAACAAAAGAGAAGAAAGGGATTAGAAATTTCCAAATATGCAGTGAATTCATTGGCTTACCTTAACCGAATAGGCCAATGACAAAGTTACAGCCAATGGCAAACCTTCGGGCACAGCAACTACTAATACTGTCACACCAATAATCAAATGTTTAACAAAATTATTGGCATAGGTATTCTTCCAGGGTTTCTCGTCGATGACAAAGGTCTTAATACAGAACTGTATAATCAAAATTATAACAGTTATAACGGCAATCGTTGACCCGGCATAACCAATTTGTATGGCTAATTTTGTAAGCTTTGCTTGTAATACAGATTTGTCCTTTTTGCCTGATTCAGCAGGAGCGCCAGACGAAGAGGCTTGAACATGATTACCATCCGAATCGGATTTAATGCCATCGGAACCTCCTTTATGTTCTGTAAAAAAAGCAAACAAGAGATGTAATATGAAATGAAAGTTTTAAAGGAAACATTTTATAAGCAACCAAGGCGCCTGAACAAAAGCGTATAAAATTCTATCGCAGACAGTTGTCTGGGCCGTTATGGCCATCTAGCCACAGGAGACCCTCAGACCCTTTCCCAAAGAAAGGGTGTTTCTGATGAACCTCTCCCAAGGAAAGGGTGCTTCTTAAGACCCTTTCCCAAGGAAAGGGTGCTTCTTAAGACCCTTTCCCAAGGAAAGGGTGCTTCTTAAGACCCTTTCCCAAGGAAAGGGTGCTTCTTAAGACCCTTTCCCAAGGAAAGGGTGTTTCTTAAGACCTTTTCCCAAAGAAAGGGTGCTTCTTAAGACCTTTTCCCAAGGAAAGGGTGCTTCTTAAGACCTTTTCCCAAGGAAAGGGTGCTTCTTAAGACCTTTTCCCAAGGAAAGGGTGCTTCTTAAGACCTTTTCCCAAGGAAAGGGTGCTTCTTAAGACATTTTCCCAAGGAGAGGGTGCTTCTTGAGACACTTTCCCAGGGAAAGGGTGCTTCTTAAGACACTTTCCCAAGGAAAGGGTGTTTCTTTAGACCCTTTCTCAAGGAAATGATGCTTCCTAAGACCCTTTCTCAAGGAAATGATGCTTCTTAAGACCCTTTCCCAAGGAAAGGGTGCTTCTTAAGACCCTTTCCCAAGGAAAGGGTGCTTCTTAAGACCCTTTCCCAAGGAAAGGGTGCTTCTTAAGACCCTTTCCCAAGGAAAGTCTGCTTCTTAAGACCCTTTCCCAAGGAAAGGGTGTTTCTTAAGACCCTTTCCTAAGGAAAGGGTGCTTCTTAAGACCCTTTCCTAAGGAAAGGGTGCTTCTTAAGACCCTTTCCCAAGGAAAGGATACTTCTTAAGACCCTTTCCCAAGGAAAGGGTGGTTCTTAAGACCCTTTCCCAAGGAAAGGGTGGTTCTTAAGACCCTTTCCCAAGGAAAGGGTGCTTCTTAAGACACTTTCCCAAGGAAAGGGTGCTTCCTAAGACCCTTTTCCAAGGAAAGGGTGCTTCTTAAGACCTTTTTCCAAGGAAAGGGTGCTTCTTAAGACCCTTTTACAAGGAAAGGGTGCTTCTTAAGAACCTTTTTCCAAGGAAAGGGTGCTTTTTAAGACCCTTTTCCAAGGAAAGGGTGCTTCTTAAGACCATTTTCCAAGGAAAGGGTGCTTTTTAAGACCCTTTTCCAAGGAAAGGGTGCTTCTTAAGACCATTTTCCAAGGAAAGGGTGCTTCTTCAGATCCTTTTCCAAGGAAAGGGTGCTTCTTAAGAACCTTTTCCAAGGAAAGGGTGCTTCTTAAGACCCTTTTCCAAGGAAAGGGTCTTCTTAAGACCATTTTCAAAGGAAAGGGTGCTTCTTAAGACCCTTTTCCAAGGAAAGGGTGCTTCTTAAGACCCTTTTCCAAGGAAAGGGTCTTCTTAAGACCATTTTCCAAGGAAAGGGTGCTTCTTAAGACCCTTTTCCAAGGAAAGGGTGCTTCTTAAGACCCTTTTCCAAGGAAACGGTGCTTCTTAAGACCCTTTTCCAAGGAAAGGGTGCTTCTTAAGACCCTTTTCCAAGGAAACGGTGCTTCTTAAGACCCTTTTCCAAGGAAAGGGTGCTTCTTAAGACCCTTTTCCAAGGAAAGGGTGCTTTTTAAGACTCTTTCCCAAGTAAAGGGTGCTTCTTAAGACCCTTTCCCAAGGAAAGGGTGCTCCTTAAGACCTTTCCCAAGGAAAGGGTGCTCCTTAAGACCTTTCCCAAGGAAAGGGTGTTTCTTGAAACCCTTTCCCAAGTAAAGGGTGCTTCTTAAGACCCTTTCCCAAGTAAAGGGTGCTTCTTAAGACCCTTTCCCAAGGAAAGGGTGCTTCTTTAGACCCTTTTTCAAGGAAAATGTGCTTTTTAGACTCTTTCCCAAGGAAAGGGTGCTTCTTAAGACCCTTTCCCAAGGAAAGGGTGCTTCTTAAGACCCTTTCCCAAGGAAAGGGTGCTTCTTAAGACCCTTTCCCAAGGAAAGGGTGCTTCTTTAGACCCTTTTTCAAGGAAAATGTGCTTTTTAGACTCTTTCCCAAGGAAAGGGTGCTTCTTAAGACCCTTTCCGATTATATAGAAATCCTGTTAAGGCGTCTTCTATTCTATAGAAGTCCTCTAAAGGCGTCTTCTATTCTATAGAAGTCCTCTAAAGGCGTCTTCTATTCTATAGAAAACCTGCTAGGGCGTCGTCTATTCTATAGAAGACCTCTTCTATCTACAGTAAACCTTTTTACCCTAGAAGACATTCTTGAATAGGTCTTCATTATATAAAAGACCTACCTGATATGCTGTCTACTCACATAATACATTTTAAAGAACCTTCTATCTTCAAAAGTTCTTCTTTAAAGTTCTCCAATCTATAGAATACCTTCTCGATAAGCTTTAAAATTAGTTTTTAGACGACCTTGTTATAAGGCATTCTGTCCACCCAATACATTACTGAAAGCTATATTCTATTAAAAATAAATAATTAAAGTATTTTACCTTTTGGCTTCGGTGCATCATCCTCTTCGTCGGTCGCACCCAATAATGTAAATATAATACCCGCTTGAGAATTTACACCCACCGCAGTAACGACCATTTTACCACTGCCCTCCATAACATGAGTACCCGATAAGACCATTGGATCCTGATCTGTTCCTTTCTTTACATGGTCAGATTCACCAGTTAAAGATGATTCATCCACCTACAACAATACAATGTATTCTTCATTACTTCATTTCCATAACAAATTGCAAATACATACCTTTAAATCATTACTTTGTATGAGTATTCCATCGGCTGGTAAGAGATCACCATATTTGACTTGAGCAATATCGCCAACAACAATATCACCTATGCTAATTTGACAAACTTCACCACCGCGTATTATGGAGAATTTATGTTCACCTTCAATGCGACTTTGTAGGCCACGAAATTGTCGTTCCTTGGAATAATCATTGAAGGCGGTTACCAATACTACAACTATAACAGAAACTAAGATGGCAGCACCTTCAATCCAATCATAATGACCTTCTTCTTCCTCCAAAACAGCTAAAGGAGAAACGAAAGAAAAAAATGGATTTGAATGTCCAATATAGGTAGTTTTTAATACTTACGAGCATCTTCGTCGGTTGGTGAATAAAATGATAGGCCAAGGGAAACTAGGGAAGCTACTTCTAAAATTATAAGGGTAACATCTTGCAATGCTTCCCAGACTAGTGTTAAGAATGTTTTAGGCGGTTTTGGCGGTATAACATTGGAGCCAAATGTTTCACGCCTGTGTGAAACATCACGATGCGATCCACTTATGCCTGTTGAGGGGGAAATTGTACATATTATTCCATATAGTGTTGCATATTTCCGTGCACAGACTTACCATCATTGGGATTTGTATAGAGTTTATTGCATATTTCTATTATTCCTCCCATTTCCTGGACCCGAGTAACACCCTCATGTCCTCGATGCTCCATGAGCTCTCGCAATTGCTTAAGAGATATCCCATATTGCGCCGGTCTTCCATCTATGGTGGCCATTTGTTAAAACTTAAAAATGTAACATTAAACTAATACTATGTATTTTATTTTGGATTTTTTTTGTTTCCTTTCGGAATTTTGTTGACGATCTTTTAGATCGTTGTGGAATTTAAGGTCGCAATTTTGAATATCTCTTGACAATTTGTCTCAAATTTGTAATGGATCTAAAAAGAAAAGAAGAGGAGAAAAAACGTAAAATACATTGCAAATAATCGTGAACTTAGAAAAACTAAAGCATACATTTAGGCGCTTCTGTAATTATTTATTTATACGTTGCCAAAGAAGCCTATTGACCAATTGGCATCGCAACACAGCAAGAAACTACAACATTATCATACTCTTTTATCTAAAAAAAGTGTTTGCGTGAAAGAGGAGCTTCTTGAAAGATCTATTATCTGTAGAAGGTGAAAGGAGATCATATGAAAAGTATTTTATGTGTAGAAGACCATCTACAAGTCTTTTATATATAGAATACCAACTTCATCTATAAAAGGGTCTTTTTTAAACACCATATATTCCCAGAAGGCCTTCCTTAAATGGTATCAATTGATAGAACACCTTCCTAAAGGTTATTTCCCACAGAAGACCTTCTTTAAGTCTATTTAAAAACTCTCTGGAGAATCGTCTTTCTATAGAAGATCAACTTGAATTGCATTTTTCGTATAGGATAGGAATGCTCTTCCATATTTTCACAACTTTTTTGTGGAGGAGGACCATGTTGGGGGCGTCCTCTATTTACAGAAGAACTTTTCGAAGATTATATGAAACGTTTTCTACACAGTCGAACTTCTCTATGTTGCAGTTTTTAAAGCACACGTGGATATTCCCACGCATAATAATCTCTCTATAATGAATTTTCTCCATAACGTAGTAATTCGTCGGTCCCCAAGTGCTAAGTTATAGAAAAGTTCGAGTATATGAAAACCTTTTTGAAGGGTATTCAATCTATAGAACACGTTCTTGAATGATCGTCAAAATATAGAAAAGACATTCTCCATTTGTACCCTTAGGCTGAGGTATACACACTTTGTTGATACGTTAAAAATGTGCCTAATCGAAATAATGGTTTTATGCTATGTTAGGACGAAATCCGTTTCAGATAATTTATTTTCGATTTAGTCCTATCCGTCCATCTATCTGGCTGGAGTGTACGACAACTCCCGAGATAGAGTTGCTGAACGTATACATCCCGCCGAGAAATAGCTGTATCTCAGGTCATAATCGTCTGGTCCTGGGGGACTTTAATGTGCATTATGAGATGTGACATTCGGCCCTCGGAAACGGCCAGAGAGGTACAGCGCTGGCAGAGCAGATTGATAGCTCTACGTTTTGCATGGTCAATGATGACGGCCCTACCAGAATTAGAGGAGAGTGTCACAGTTCGCCAGACATAACCATCGTGTCATCTGGTCTGACAAATGACGTTACCTGGCAACCCGTCATTTCACTTGGATCAGACCATCTCCCCATAATTGTCTCCATTAGCAGACGTGATGAGCTTCGTCGTGCCAACCCCAATGACCCCAGAGTCAGGGAGCTGACAATGGAAGTTAACAGGCTGGTCGGCGAGCATAAGCGGAACAAATGGTTAAATCATCTGAAGAGCTGTAACATTGGAGCCGGTATAGGTGAATTGTGGGCAACGATTAAGTCACTCTCGAACCCTGGAAGAAAGGAAGATAGTACCTCAGTCACGTTTGGCGACGTTACGTTGACTGACCCGAAGATATGGGCAAGTAATTTCAATCCACATTTTGTCGAGCACCTCGAGAGTGACAGGGCGAAGAGAAGAGTATTACGTCGCATCAGATCTCTTCCTGCCGAAGATGAACCACCACAATTAACAATGGATGATGTTGCCAATGCCATCAGAAACGCTAAATTATCCAAAGCGTTGGGCCCTGATGGAATCTCCATGGTAATGCTGAAGCAGCTGGATGAGCCGGGATTGGAGTATCTCACTAAAGTTCTCAACTCGTCGCTTGCCACCCTCGTTGTTCCCGAAGTCTGGAAAATGGGCAGGGTTGTCCCACTACGGAAGCCAGGCAAGGATGCCAGCAAAAGTGAATGGTACAGACCGATTTCGCTTTTGTCGCCCGTAGCAAAGACACTTGAGGCCTTACTCCTCCCCAGTATCAGAAATAGCTATCAAGTTGCCGATCATCAGCATGGATTCCGTAAGCAGCACAGCACGACAACAGAGCTGCACGCCATTACCACATATATCTGTCAAGGACTCAACCAGAGACGACCGTGCTATAGAACAGTGATGGTGGCGCTTGACTTATCAAAAGCCTTTGATACAGTTAGGCACTCCACGCTGTTTGAGGACATTGTCAACTATATGTGTGGACGCCAGTCGTACGTGGAATTCAGGAATAAGAAGTCCAAACCCCGTAGAGTGAAACAGGGAGCAGGACTGAACAACTATTTAACCGATCTTACCACCTTTTTCTATTCGAGGAATATGCAGATTTCCGCCACAAAATCTACAGCCACTCTGTTCACCACATGGACAGTGCAGTTCGGACGTGAGTTGAATGTCGTGGTCGACGGTAGCAGAATTCCGATCACAAACTGCCCTAAAATTTTATGGGTCACATTCGACACTCAAGTCCCTAGCCGGCAGCACTTGGGGTGCAGATAAAGATACCTTGTTGACCACATATAACGCAATAGGTCGGTCAGGGGTAAGCTATGCGGCTCCAGTCTGGTCCCCGAGATTATGTGATACGAAATGGAAAAAGATTCAAACTTGCCAGAATGCTGCCCTGAGAACAGCAACATTGTGCCTCCTCAAATCTTCAGTGGACCATCTACAGGAGGAGACAAAGATTCTTCCAGTAAAGCAACACAATGAGATGCTTTCGTTGCAGTACCTGCTTGGATGTTACCGTGTGAGCCATCCCAATCACCATCTTGTGGGTAGGCCCGACACATTCAGGCAGATCAGGAAGAATATCCATGCTCTAGAGGGAGAGGTCCAACGATACAGAAGAGAACCCTTAGATCAACAAGCATATCAAGCAGGTTTGAATAGCATTCACACTGACGCGGTTGCCAAGGCCTTAAGCAATTATAGTGTGAATAAAGTACTCGGAGTACATCCCTCATCTATCGCAGCTGAGGTGCGTCAGCTGCCACGACAAACCAGAGTAGTTTTGGCTCAACTACGCTCGGGATATTTCAGTCGCCTAAATTCTTATTGGGCGGAGATCGATCGCGCAGTGCAAGACATTTGCACAGTATGCGGCATGGGCCCGCACGACACAAAACACCTTTTCAACTGCCCAGCCAAACCTACTCATCTAACATCCCATCCAGATTGAACAGAGGAACGAACATACAAACATAATAAAAAAACACTGTTACAACAACAACTCTCGAACGGATCAATCGATTTGGTCAAACTTTGTATCTCGTAATATTTGTCCAAACTCAGTTTAAGTTTGATGATGGGCCACATCGGTCCACTTAACAAAAGTTCAATTTGTTTCGCTAAAATGGTACGCAAGTTAACTCTCCAAGAGAGAAGCCGATTTGGTCAAAACTTTAAACATGGACTACACATCGGTTTACTCCCAGCGGTACCTCCCACACAAAATTTCCACCAACAAAAATGACTGATGATCATGATAACTTACAGATTGAGTATTCGATTTGGTTGAACCTTTGCACATCGCAAAATTCCTTCCAAACATACATCAGTTTTCAGAAGAACTATATGGGACTTCGGGTACCTTCCTCACAAAAGTACAACATTTTAGCTATAGTGCAGTTAATGGCTGTTCGAGGATCCCTTAGGCATTTTTACCGAAGGTAGTACTCTATGTAGTACTGTTTTTCGTGGGCAAGTCTATGCTTCCTGACATAATGGTGCCAAAGCTCCAAATTCTACAGTAACAAATGGAATGACTCCCAAAATGAGATTTACTTCCAAATTGGTCTATGTCGCCCATTCCTTCGGGTATCTATCCGCAAAAATACTTTCGCGCTTTAAGCCAAATCAAATTTATTATCAAAACGTAGGCATTTATTCGGAACTTCACAATCGTTAAAATAATTACTCAAAATGTCCTTTTTTGCTTGCCACCAAAAGATAGGAAATTTTGAGCGTTCACGCAAAATTCTGAAAACCCTAAAATTTTGGGGAAAATAATTTCGATTGTGTAGTCGGTATTCGATCTGTCCATAGATGAAAGTCTAAACTCATACAGGCTGAGGGTATAACTTTGTCCGCATAGCATTGATACTTTTTAAATTGCTGGTACGAGTGTTCGATTTCTTCAAATGTTGTTGCACAGTGTAATCAATTTTAATCTAAAAATTTCATTTTTACACTTAAATTATATAATGACGCGGTCTTATCACTCTAGCATTTGTCCTAACTACTTCAAATTTGACAGGTACTTATATACCTACTTCACATTTTAATTAATTACCCTGCTAATGTCATTCTTCAGCAAATTACGATGGTTATCAAATTGAAATCATGACAAAAATAGGACCATTATGACCACTAGGAGAAGAGGTCAAGTTAATGATAATAGCTTAATGGATACAATGATTTAGGAGATGTTGGGTAATTACGGCAATTTCCAGAACATATATTGCTGTCACCAAGCTGGGGAGCCACCTCTGCCACCTCATGGCAAAACCTAACGACCATGAGATTTCAAGATGTTGAGGTCGTTATCCCAAGTAGAGATGACTGGAATCGAAGTATCGGTCCTTTGGACGACCTGCCCTCTTATACAGACGGATCAGAAATGGAAGAAGAATGCTAGTGTATACTGTGAAAAGCTAGATCTAGAATAATCATACAAGTTGGAATATTAAGAACTTTTTTACATGAACACAAAAGCCTCCATTAAATACAATCGCAACTGAATTTGCTTTCTCCGTTTTCCATTTTTTCCAAGCAGAGACGTTATTGCTACATCTGATAAAATCGTTTTTATATTGTCTTCCTATTATTAATTCAGATTTCGACATGGACTCAAACATCACTCCATTAGGATTTTTTTCTCGTGACTTACCGCAAAACGAAAATCATACCAATGTCGCTAACTGTTGCGGCAAACTGACTTGCTTGTAGGGATCTCTAAACAGATGGTAATAGAATATAACGAACGGAGTGGCAAGAACGTCATCCTAACATTTTTAAAATATTAAGAATGGAGTGCCTTTTTCACAACTTCGTTTGAACTGGTTCAAAATAGTTCTCTAAGACGATTCGAATTCAAATTCGTTCGAATTACTTTCTCACAGATGCAAAATCCGATTATGCATTACGGTTACTATTACGTAAAGCAGGCCTTCGGCCGGGTTTTAAGACTTTCTCATATGAACAGCTGCCCAACATGGCTACGCATTAAAATTGCTTTAACATTACATTTCCCCTAAAAGTAATATATCGTTGGACTCAGTTAAAAAGCTCTATGTCCAAATGAGGTCACTCCTAAAAATTTTTTTAAAAACTTCCCCGATGGTAAACTCCAGGCGTCCTCCAAAAAATCCATGAGCAAATTCTCTTCTCTTCTCCCTGTTACTTAAATATGGTGAATTGGGAAAAAATATTTTTAAAAAACCCACTTTATAAAAAAATTTAAAAAAGCCACATTTATTGAAAAAATGTTTTTAAACAAATAAGAAAGTATTGCCGACAGAGATATACCCTCAGCCTGTGTGAATTGAAACGTCCATCTATTGACAATATCGAATCTACGGATTAAGGATTTTGTAGCTCTTTTTGAAATTTTCCGACAAAAAATATATTTGGTTTGAAGCTCAAAAGTTTTGGGGAGGATGTACTTTAAGGAATGGATCGACATAGTCCATTTTGGAAGTGGATCTTGTTTTGGGATTCATCCCTTTTGATAGATTTTATGCCCACCAGTCATTTCAGTTGGTCAGCAGATATATCGCGTAATATTATAGTGTCATTTTTTAACTTTTGGGGGTGGGGGAAGGTACCGAAAGGTGCGCACCGATAGTGCCAATCTTCAAACTTAAACTTAGTTTGGACTAAATACTACGAAGGACAAATTTTGAACCGAATCGGCTGATCCGTTCGAGAGTTATCGTACGCATACTGCCATAGGGATTTTTATAGCCTTCTCAGGAAATATGGACTTGCCCCTAAAAAAACTTGCACTATCGTAATGGGGGCAGCGAATACAAGTTGTTACAACAAAGCTAAAAGCGATACGAAAGCAGGCCTTAAACTGAATTTTTCCGAAATTTTGTGTGGGAGGTACCTGAATGAGTTGACATATATAGTCCATATTCAAGCCTGGTCTATGCCTCGTGGATATACTACGATGTGCAAAGGATGGACCAAATCCGTTATTGCCTTCAGGAGTTATCGTGGGCACAAATTTTCCGAATATTTTCGAACTTTTGTGGGAGAGGTACCAAAAGGAATGGACCGATATGGCCAATCTTCAAACATAAACTAACTTTGGATATTACGATGGCCAAATTTTAGACCGAATCGGGAGATCCGTTCGAGAGTTATCGTGCGCTTCAACCCCTACACTTGTGCCATAGCTGATTTTTACAACTTTCTGGCTATTTTCTCAGGAAGTATGGATTTGCTCCAGATAAAACTTGTACCTTCGCAATGGGAACAGCCAATACAAGTTGCTAAAATAAAAATAAAAACGATCCGAGAGCAGGTCCTGAACTGAACTTTTCCGAAATTTTGAGTGGGAGGCACCCGAAGGAGGGGGCCGATAGAGTCCGTATTGGACCCTCATCTATGTCTGGTAGAAATTTCACGATGTGCAAAGTATGGACCAAATCGGTTACTCCCTTCAAGAGTTATCGTGCGTACAAATTTTCAAAACATTTTCGAACTTTTGTGGGGGGGGTACCTGAAGGAGTAGACCGATATGGCCCATCTTCGAACTTAAACTAAGTTTGGACAAAATATTACGAAAGCAAAATTTTGAACCGAATCCGTTCATCCGTTCGAGAGTTATCGTGCGCACCAGCCAGACAGACAGACGGACGGACATTGCTAAATCGAGTCCAAATTGTCTGAAACACATTTCGTCCAAACATACTTGGGGTCTTAAACCATTATTTCGATGAGGCACATATATACCCAAAATCCACATTTTTTGAAATAAAAATGTTAAAAAATCCACATTTATTGAAAAAGTATTTTTAAAAAATTAACAGTTATTAAAAAATATTTCTATAGAAAAAATATTTTTAAACTATCTACATTTATTGAACAAATATTTTTAAAAAATTCACGTTTATTGAACCATATTTTCAAAAAATTTAAGTTTTTAAAAGAATATTTTCAAAAAATCCACATTTATTGAAACATATTTTTAAAAAATCCAGGTTCACTGAAAAAAATATTTTTAAAAAATCCACGTTTATGAAAAAATATTAAAAACTCACGTTTATTAAAAAAATAAATTTTTTATTAAAAAAATTATTATTAAAAAATCAACGTTTATTAAAAAAATTTTTAAAATCCACGTTTATTGAAAGAATATTTTAAAAAAATCCACTTTTTTGAAAAAGTATTTTCAAAAAATTTACGTTTATTATTTTTTTTTAAAACCACGTTCATTGAAAAAATATTTCTAAAAAATCTACGTTTATTGAAAAAATATTTTTGAAAAAAAAATCTACTTTTATTGAAAACATGTATTAAAAAAAATCCGCGTTTATTAAAAAATATTATTAAACAATTCACGTTTATTAATATTTTTTTTTTTACTCCAAGTTTACTGAAAAAATGTTTTTAAAAAAGTCCAGGTTTATTAAAAAAGTATTTTTAAAAAATCCACGTTTATTAAAAAATATTTAAAAAAAATCCACATTTACTGAAGCATATTTTTAAAAAATCCACGTTTATTACTAAATATTTTTAAAAAATCCACATTTACTGAAATATATTTTTGAAAAATCAACGTTTATTGAAAAAAAATATTTTTAAAAAATCAACGTTTATTAAAAAATAAATTTTAAAAAAATCCACGTTTATTAAAAAATAAATTTTAAAAAATCAACGTTTATTAAAAAATAAATTTTAAAAAATCCACGTTTAATAAAAAATAAATTTTAAAAAATCAACGTTTATTAAAAAATATTTTTAAAAAAACCACGTTTTTTTAAAAATTATTTTTAAAAATCAACGTTTATTAAAAATAAATTTTAAAAAATCCACGTTTAACAAAAAATAGATTTTAAAAAAACAACGTTTAACAAAAAATTTAAAAAAACTTATTTCTTTGAAAACATATTTTTAAAAATCAACGTTTATAAAAAAAAAATATTTTTACAAAATCCACGTTTATTGAAATAATATTTTTAAAAAACACAGGCACCTATATTTAAAAATTATTTCTAAAAAATCCACTTTTTTGAAAAAGAATTTTCAAAAAAATTACGTTTATTAAATTTTTTTAAAAATCCACGTTCATTGAAAAAATATTTCAAAAAATCCACGTTTATTGAAAAAATATTTTTGAAAAAAAAATCCGCGTTTATTGAAAAAATATTTTTGAAAAAAATCCACTTTTATTGAAAAAATGTATTTAAAACATCCGAGTTTATAAAAAAATATTATTAAACTATTCACGTTTATTAATTTGTTTTAAAAATCCACGATTACTGAAAAAATGTTTTTAAAAAAATCCGGGTATATTAAAAAAGTATTTTTGAAAAATCCACGTTTATGGAAAATATGTTTTTAAAAAATCCACGTTAGTTAAAAAAATATTTTAAAAAAATCCACATTTATTGAAAAAAAAAAAATATTTTAAAAACATGTCCCCTTTCGTCTTTGAATCTTTACAAAAAATCTTTTAAAATCCGAGTTTACTTTTAAGAATCCTTAATATACACCTTAATTTTCCTGTTAAAAAATGTTTGTCTTCCTGCACTTCTCTCAAAGATCTCACAAAAGTCCAAGTTTATTGTCCACCTGAGTTTCTCCTAAGGATTTAAAAAAAAAAAAACAAACCATAAACATTAGTATTATACACTTTTGCTATACATAAACTCGTAAAAACGAATAAAAACAGCTAAGTACACCCAACCTATGGCTGTACAAAAGAATCATAACCGAAGTGGTGAACCTAATTGTTCGATGAACATATCCCTTTTCAAAAAAAAAAAAAATGAATAAAAATAAAGAGTCGTATTTTCCCCGTTAGATGCAATCAAAAGACTAAAAAATTCTCGAATATAGTCCTCCTTTTGAGGTCCTCCCAAAAACCTTTGAAAAGATCTCAATACTCGAAATTACCTAAACATCTTTAGTGACATCTAAAAATCTTTAAAATATTGTCGTTTATAGTCCTATTTCGGTGCTAAAATGATTAAAAATCGACCTCTATTGTCCTTTATCGTTGCTTCTTTGAATCAAATCAAATCTGCTCCTTTGTCATCTTAGGATTCTGCAAAAAAATCTTCGCATGTCTTAATAAAACTGAACTAATTTACTTAAAATGCAAACACATGTGTATTGCATACTTTTAGGCGATGACAAAATGTGATGAGCACATCCTTTTGAAGTATTGAACCAACCATTGACACATTTCGGCTTCGTGTTTTTTTTCTGTTGTTCTACTTTGTACGAGAAAATGGAAATTTTGTTCTCAATCTTATCGTTTGTTTTTTCTTTTCTATTGTTTATTATGAATTATTACAACATGAGGAATATCGTTGTAACAACAACAGCAACAACAACAACGAATGAACTTGTCAAATGCAAAATAATTCCTTGTCTCAACAATGTACGACGACGACACGACGAACAACATGAAGACTAAGAAGACAGGTTCATTTTCTTGTCCATGTGTTGTTGTTGTTGCTGTTTTTCGAACATAAGGCCATCAACTTAAATGAGAACGACAATGTCAATTCTAGAATGCAATATGAGGAATGTGGGTGGAAGGCAGAAGATACAATTGTTAAGATATGTAAGTGTAGGTAGGCATTTGGTTGTGGAATGAAATCAGGGCGACGGACTGTAGCCACACAGTGTCTGCCAAAGGTATGCACTCCATTGATTGCAGGAAATGAAGTACTGTGGACCTAAAGATCAGCCGGCTCGAATAAATGAATTCCGGGCTTTTGTGGGATTATGAATTAAATTATTAAAAAAGTGCCAAGTGTTGTCCATGCAATGTGAGAAAAATCTATTTGACTATCATAAATAATAATGTTTCAAAATACACAGCAATGGCAGGCAGTAGCGTCTTATAAGATTACAAGAGTTCCTCGTCAATATGAGATTTCTCAAAACCCGCTTGTTTTTTTGCTTACCACAAAAAGGTATTGCACTTCAGAAACAATAAAACGTGTATGAACCATTAAATATGATAAGAAGTTGAACACGTACACATACATACATGTTTTTATATATACTATAGGTACATACACACATACATATGTACACAAGAATATAAAAGCAAACAAAAATGGCATGGAACAACAAAAAATGTATTATTCGTCTGCTCCAGTTTAAGCCTTTGTTTATAGACAAATAAATATATAAAAAGAAGAAGAAGACCAACAACAGAAACACCACAAAAGTTTATAGCTTATGAAATATTTACAAAAGTTTAATGTCCTAAAATATATTATTCGGCTTTGGTTTAACCAAATAACTAAAGGCAAGTTTCATATGTACATACGTACGCACATATGTATGTATGTGAAAAACATGTAGATGTACATATGTGTGTGTGTAGAGTACATATATAGATATGGACAAAAGTTATAAATGACGATAAGTTTAATTTAACTTTTAAAGGACATTTTGGGTATGTGGGGCTATGTATCCTAAACACATATATCATATGTAAGTATGTACTATACAACAAGAAGAGAGAAGAAAAGAAACATGTGACATTATTATTTGGATTTGGATCAAAATTACATATTAAAGAGGAACAAAACAGCAACAAATTTGTTTTTTATAAAGAAACATGACTTTTCATTTAGAATTATCTCCAGCTTTTTATCTGAATCCATCAACTTGGGCAAGCGTGGTAATGATTATAAGCCTTCAATGACTGCTAGACGAATGAGGGTGATTTTATTGAAATTTAGTTCTACTTCAGTACTTCATTTGAGAAGCGAGTTTCTCTTCTAGTATTAGTTGTATAGAAAAGGTTTTAAGATCAAAGATGTAAATTAATAGTATTGTTTACAAAATATGTACAGGGTTGTATTTTCATTCGTTAGATTCAAATATTTAAATATATGTTGCGTAATATTAATTGAATTAGTGAAAACGTATAAGTAAAATATCACTGTGTGTCATTTTTTGAGTCATGGTTTATTAACCATATTCTGACACCACAGCGTGATAGAAGACAAAAAATAAGAAGACACGTGTCCCGGCGTTTTCCCCTATCACTTCAACTTTCGCGGTTATGACCCACAGAGACCTGAGGCTTTGATGTCAAAAGCGATCATTTTGTCAGGCACATATCTTCTAAACCGCTTGGAATTTGGGATTACTCGTGGAGACAAAGTTGTAGCCATCGTCCTAAAGAATAATAATTGTGAACACACAAAATCCAGTCGACCTCATCTTCAAGGTCAAAATCGTCAAAGTAAAATTTGCCTTTTAATTTTTTCTCGGATTTTAGTCTACCGATATCAAACCGATCAAAATTGAAGCAAACAACCAACTAGAAAAATGTTCGTTAGATCTTAATAAACAACTTTCTAGAACATACGAACTCTGTAGAAACGGTTCTTAATGGCCAAAATAGATAAACAAATGCGATTTTTATCCTCTTTTCTGGGTCTCCGCTCCTTAGATACTAAAACGTTCAAACGTTCCACGTTTATTGATTTTTTTAAAGTACGTTTACTTTTTTTATCCACGTTTATTATAAAAATATTTGTAAAAAATCCACGTTTTTTGAAAAAATATTTTTAAAAAATCCACGTTTATTGAAACAAGTAAAAAAGTATCAGTCGGCTTTGCCGACAGAGATATACCCTCAGCCTGTATATATTGAAAAAATTTTTTCCCAAAAAACGTATGTATGTATTTAGAGGTTTTTATAAATTTTGGGAATTTGAACCAACGAAAATATTCATTAGGATTAGGGATTAAAAGTTTTGCGGAGGAGATACTAAAAGGTATGGATCTACATTGACCATTATGGAAGTGGATCTTCAGCCACTCCATATGGTGCCATATGGGGTTTTTACACATTTCGGGATGTTTACTCAAGAAGTATGGACCTGCCCCTGAAAAAACGTTTACCATCAACAAAAATCAAAGTGATTCGATAGCAGATCTTAAAGTGAACTTATCCGAAATTTTGTGTAGGAGGTACCGGATAGATTGGACAAATATAGTCCATATTTGAACCTGATCTATATCTAGTAGATATATTAGGATGTGTAAAGTATGGACAAATTCGGTCACTCCCTTTAAGGGTTACCGTATGAACAAATTTTCCAAACATTTTTGAACTTTTGTGGGGGAGGTACCTGAAGGAGTGGTCCGATATGGCTTATCTTCAAACTTAGACTATGTTTGGACAAAATATTACTAAGGCCAAATTTTGGGCCGAATCGGCAGATCCGTTCTAGCGTTATTTTGCGCTCCAACCACCTCACACCGTGTCATAGGTATTTTTTACAACTTTCAGGCTATCTTCTCAGGAAGTATGGACATGCCCCTAATGAAACTTGTACCGTCGTATGGAGGGCAGTGAATACAAGTTGCTAAAACAAAAATCACAGTGATTCGAGGGATGGCCCTAAACTAAACTTTTCCGAAATTTTGTGTGGGAGGTACTCGAAGGAGAGGGCCGATTGAGACCATATTGAAACCTCATCTTCCCCTTGTAGAATGTATACGATATACAAAGTATGGACCAAATCGGTTACTCCCTTCAAGAGTTATCGTGCGGACAATTTTTCCGAACATTTTTGAACTTTTGTGGGGGAGGTACCTGAAGGAGTGGACCGATATGGCCCATCTTCGATTTTAAATCAAATCTGGACAAAATATTTCGATACCCAAAATTTGAACCGAATCGATTGATCCGTTCGAGAGTTATCGTGCGCACCAGCCAGACAGACAGACGGACGGACATTGCTAGATCGACTCAAAATTGTCTGAAACGGATATCGTACAAACATACTTGGGCTCTAAAACCATTATTTCGATGAGGCACATTTTTGGTCGTATCAAAGTGTAAATACCCTCTTTAGCCTAAAGGCTGAGGGTATAAAAATATTTTTAAAAAATCCACGTTTATTCAAAAAATATTTTTAAAAATCCACGTTTATTGAAAAAATATTTTTAAAAATCCACGTTTATTGAAAAAATATTTTTAAAAATCCACGTTTATTGAAAAAATATTTTTAAAAATCCACGTTTATTGAAAAAATATTTTTAAAAATCCACGTTTATTGAAAAAATATTTTTAAAAAATCCGCGTTTATTGAAAAAATATTTTTAAAAAATCCACGTTTATTGAAAAAATATTTTTAAAAAATCCACGTTTATTGAAAAAATATTTTTAAAAAAATCCACGTTTATTGAAAAAATATTTTTAAAAAATCCACGTTTATTGAAAAATATTTTTAAAAAATCCACGTTTATTGAAAAATATTTTTAAAAAATCCACGTTTATTGAAAAATATTTTTAAAAAATTCACGTTTATTTAAAAATATTTTTAAAAAAATCCACGTTTACTGAAAAATATTTTTAAAAAATCCACGTTTATTGAAAAATATTTTTAAAAAATCCACGTTTATTGAAAAATATTTTTAAAAAATCCATGTTTATTGAAAAATATTTTAAAAAAAATCCACGTTTATTCAAAAATATTTTTAAAAAATCCACGTTTATTGAAAAATATTTTTAAAAAGTCCACGTTTATTGAAAAAATATTTTTAAAAAATCCACGTTTATTGAAAAAATATTTTTAAAAAATCCACGTTTATTGAAAAAAATATTTGTAAAAAATCCACGTTTATTGAATAAATATATTTAAAAAATCCACGTTTATTGAAAAAATATTTTTAAAAAATCCACGTTTATTGAAAAATATTTTTAAAAAATTCACGTTTATTTATTTTTTATTTATTTAAAAATCCACATTTATTGAAAAATATTTTTAAAAAATCCACGTTTATTGAAAAATATTTTTAAAAAATCCACGTTTATTGAAAAATATTTTTAAAAAATCCACGTTTATTGAAAAATTTTTTTAAAAAATCCACGTTTACTGAAAAATATTTTTAAAAAATCCACGTTTATTGAAAAAATATTTTTAAAAAATCCACGTTTATTGAAAAATATTTTTAAAAAATCCACGTTTATTAAAAAATATTTTTAAAAAATCCACGTTTATTGAAAAATATTTTTAAAAAGTCCACGTTTATTGAAAAAATATTTGTAAAAAATCCACGTTTATTGAAAAAATATTTTTAAAAAATCCACGTTTATTGAAAAAATATTTGTAAAAAATCCACGTTTATTGAAAAAATATTTTTAAAAAATCCACGTTTATTGAAAAAATATTTGTAAAAAATCCACGTTTATTGAAAAAATATTTTTAAAAAATCCACGTTTATTGAAAAAATATTTGTAAAAAATCCACGTTTATTAAAAAATATTTTTAAAAAATCCACGTTTATTGAAAAATATTTTTAAAAAGTCCACGTTTATTGAAAAAATATTTTTAAAAAATCCACGTTTATTGAAAAAATATTTTAAAAAAATCCACGTTTATTGAAAAAAAAAATATTTTTAATAATCCACGTTTATTAAAAAAATATTTTTAAAAATCCACTTTTATTGAAAAAAGCATTTTTAAATAATCCAGGTTTATTGAAAAAAACATTTTTAAATAATCCAGGTTTATTAAAAAATGGGTATTTAAAAAAATCTTCTTTTATTAAAAAATATTTTTAAAAATCCACGTTTATTGAAAAATATTTTTAAAAAACCCCATTTATGAAAAAACATTTTAAATAGCCACGTTTATTGAATATTTTTAAAAAATTCACGTTTATTGAAAAAATATTTTTAATAATCCACGTTTATTAAAAAAATATTTTTAAAAATCCACGTTTATTGAAAAAATATTTTTAAAACACCACATTTATGAAAAACATTTTTAAATAGCCACATTTACTGAAAAAATATTTTTAAAAATCCACATTTATAAAAAATATTTTTAAAAAATTGAACAAATATTTTTAAAAAATCCACGTTTATTGAAAAAAAAAAAATTAAAAAGTCACAAGGGAGGAGAATAGTACGACATCGCATGATGAATGATGCGCAACAATGTCATTAGGAACGCTAAATCTTCCCCAGTGTGGAGATGGAATCTCCATGGTAATGCTAAAAAACAGCTTCATGAGCCGGGAGAGGAGTATCTCACTAAACTTCTCAATCTGTCTCCAGCCACCCAAATCGTTCCAGAAGTCTGGAAAATTAGCAGAGTGCTCGCGCTACTGAAGCCAGGCAAGGATGCCAGCAAAGGCAAATCGCACAAACCGATTTCACTTTTATCTCCTGTAGCAATGGTCCTTGAGGCGTTAATGCTCCTATGCCTATCATCAATATGGGTTCGAGAACTCAACTAGAATAAGCCGTGCGATAGGACAGTCTTTGTGGCGCTCGACTTATCGAAAGGGGTTGATACTGTTAAAAACTCCATGCTGTTTGAGGACATTGAGTAGACTACCTTTTGGCTAAATTTGAAACCTTGGATAATCAATTATTTGTGTGGATAAAGATAAAGAAACCTTGTTGTCAGAATGCCGACCTGAAAACTGTAACAGGGTGCCTCTTTATGTATTCAGTGGCCCATCTACATTAGGAGACCAAGATTTTTCCAGTACAACAACACAATGGCATGCTTTCGTTGCAGTACTTGTTCGGGTGTTACCGTGAGACCCATCCTCACAATCACACACCAATCACACCCCTCCCCCATCCAGGCAAGTCTCGAAGGATCTTCGTGATCTAGAAAGAGTGGTTCAACATTATAAGAGAAAACTTGTGGTTCTCAAGCCTATCAATATCAATAAATAGCTTACACATATGTAGTAGCAGATGCCATAAACAACTATCGTTTGAATGCGATCCTCGGAGTACACCCTTCATCTATCGCAGCAGAGGAACGTCAGCTGCCACGACAAACCGGAGTACTTTTGGCTCAGCTAGGTTCGGGATGGTGCAGCCGTCTAAATCTCTATAGGACAAGGATCGATGATACCGGGCAAAACATCTGCCCAGCATGCGGTACGGTTTCGTTGCTGTACTTACTCGGGTGTTGCCGTGAGAGCCATATGGTGGATAGCAATTTGATCGCCATGAAGACACCGTAACATCGTAACTTTGTGTTGAATTCCGAGTCATGGCAACATCAAAGTAAATGAAATAGCGGATCGGAGTCAACCGATGTCTAAGTCGACAACTCAACCCCACCTTGTGCCATTTGGCACAATAAACCTAGCTGTAGGGTATCCAAGGCCAGCTGGCCAATCCTCTCCAAGCGAAGAACTACTTTTCTAATTTCAATGACGAAATCCAGTCGGAAACCTTACCAATCAACTTTTCTATGCTTGAGAAAAGTACGGCCCTCAGAGGTTATGAAGTCGGGTGGTATAGGCCAAAAGAAATGCCGGAGTGCAACAATGGCATTAGCATAGGAGCGTTCAAAATATGGAGCTATGAATTTGCACTTCTGGCCATTGCGTGTAGCGGAGTGCCAAAGAAGCACCCTTTTCTTTCATAATGTGCTCAAAAATGTTGGCTTGCGGTCTTACTAAAAGTTCATAAAATATGTACCTATTTTTGTCTTTAAAAGCCTCGCTTAAACACTGAACGATGCAAAAAACCATACAATTAAATTTAAATTGATTCTCCTCTTGAAGTTTTTTCCGGCGAATCCTCTTCTCCTTATTAATCACTTCCATGTCCTTTTTTTCCTTTAGTTACATTATAAAACAATGTTATTTATGTAGGGTGTATGTGTACATAACTATTATATAAACGATTATATTTTGTGCTTCCTTGTTTTGATTTTGTTTTATGGCCGGAATGAAAACGAGGGGTTGTAGGCAGAGAAGCAAACAATAAAAAATCAATAATATACGAAAAAGGTGAAAAAAACATCATATCGGCCACATTTGATCGGCTAAGAATATTGGGTTTTTTATGTTGTAAGGGGTTGTAAGAAGGAAGGTATAACATCCATCCATCCAACCAACCACCCACCCACACACTACCTCTCCTCATTTGCCTCTTCTTCAGCAATATGCAAGCAACATAAAATAAAATTGAAGAGCAAACCCTCCTTTCCTTTCTCCTTCACCCTCCCTCATCCTTCCAGATATTTAAATACCTCCACAGAAGAAGGTGTACAAACATACATAAATAGCTTTATAGGTACTGAAGAACGTGTAAAGGTATTTTTCTAGGCTTAAATAAAAAGGAAATGAAAATGAAAATTTCTTATCGATGATGATGTTCTTAATCTCATTCATATCCTTACCCAATATCCAATAAAGAAAAATGTATACTTTCTTGTACATACCAATACGTCAGCTGTTATCCGAGGAAGACACCAACTTTCAGCGTATTCTCGTTATTGTCCGTCGCTCGCTCAGCACCACAAAAAGCAAGAAGAAAATATCAAAACCTTCTTCTTTTAAACAATTTCAATCATTCATTTTTATTAATTGGAGTTTTACTATTAGCTTCTTCCATTTAATACTCTTTTCTTGTTGCCCGTTTTTCAGTTAAGCAGCGCCACCACACAATTTCTTCTGTATTTGATTCGATATTCGCTATCAATTGCCAATGAAGAAAATTTTCTCCTCATTCCATGTAACAAATGAGAAATGTGTATTTTCCATATACAACACTTTTCTTTTTTTCTTCTTCTTCGACCGAACCGAGTTGTTACAACACAAACACCACCTCCAGCGCCAGTTTACAAGAGATAAAATTTGGAAAAAAAAATAAGAAAATCAAGAACACTCGCGTTTTTTCTTGTTTAATTTAAATTGCAACCGATTGAGAAAAAGGAATGTATTGTTGTTCTGTGTGTATTAACACACAAAATATAATTTTTCTGGTAGTTTTTTCTATTGATTTTTTTCTTTATCCTTTTTGAACGACTATTGTACGGAACAAAATAAAATCAATGTTGGTTGATCGTAATGCAAGAAATAAACTAATTGTTATTTTCGCATCTTCCCGTAAGTAGGGATTCATACATCGAGAAATTGCAAAGAAAGGCGGACATAGGGAACACCAAGAAAATTGAGGGATTGGAGGAAAATTAAAGGTTTAAAGGCAAATCTAAATTAGTGCGTGTGCGTTATTCAAAACAAAAACAAAATACAGAAAAAACCCGAAAGTGACGCCGAACGTCCTATTCGTGCGCAAATTTTCAAAGAATTAGAATCCAATAGGAAAAATTAGAATTTTGCTGTTTATTCGTTTCGCTTACAACTCAAAACGCCTACTTAAATATGGTTTGGCCCGAGGCCCATGAAATAACGCTCGAAGATGGGTATAAATACCCTCTTCCGAGAATTAAAAAATACATTAGTCCCAATTTACATTAGGCAAGTTTACTTGAGGCAATTGTCAGTTCGATGGAGAGAGAGGTGAGGTATATGGTAACCCTTTGCCTCTCAATACCCTCTCTCACCCACAAACTGACAATTGCCGCAAGTAAACTCGCCTAATGTAAATTGGGACTAACCTTTTTGAAGGAATATGTTGCACTTTTGCAGGTATATCCAAATGGAAAAAGTATTCCAACTATGAAAATTGCAGACGAGCTCCATTCAAAATATGATAACTTGGAGACGCATTTTGTTACCAAAAGAAAAATGAAGATAATATGCAACGACCGCGACACCATAAATAAAATAGTTGCTGATGAAGACCTCCGCAAGAGATACTCCGTGTTCATACCAAGTGAGCTCTGCGAAACAAAAGCTGTGGTGCAAATTCCGTCCAACGAAGAATTTACTGAAGAATTTTTATACGAAAACTTAATTATAAAGCATAAAGCAGAATATGGACCAATTTATGACAACATTGCCATAACTGAAGTCAAACGCTTTACCAGACCTGACTTGGATAACAAAGATAAAAGAATCAATTCCGATGCTGTCCTGTTGACCTTCAGTGGGGATAGACTACCTTCACATGTATGTATAAATAAGGTATTTTTCTTGGTAAAGCCGTTCATAGAGCGGATTCTACAGTGCAAAAAATGCTGGAAATTTGGTCATTCAAATAGAGTTTGCAGCCGCTCCCGACAAGTTTGTCCGCGCTGTGGCTCAGCTCATGAAGGTACCTGTTTAACGATACCAAAGTGTGTCAACTGTGACAAACCACATGATGCCAGGTCTAACCAATGTGACTTGCGTACTTTGCTTAAGAATAAAGCCAAAAAAGAGGCTGATGAAAAAACACCAAAGCTGATTCATAATAACAAAGATTTTATCAACAATCCTCCTTCACAAGATTTCTTCAACTTATCACAAGAAGATTTTCCGGAAATCAATGCAAAGAGGCCAAAATTAAAACCAAAATCAAAAAACAGTATTAAAAGGAGAAACAATCAAATTTCAAATACATTTACTGATAATGTAGATGAGAATACTCATCAAGAAGATATAGAACCAACCCATTCCAGCGCTGCAGTTTTGTCAGGTGGCTCTGACCTAACTAATGCTCTCACAAATACTGACATTCAATCATCCTATGCTTTGGAGACTTCGACCATGGGTTTTAATTCAAACTCTTTGGCCAATTCCACAAGCATAGAAACCAACAATAACAACCCTGAACCAAATTATGCCGAGAGCAACAAAAACATCACAAAACCCAATCAAACTGGAACAAATACTACGAAAAATATAATCCGAACATCCTCAACATCCGATAGCGTGATCCGCACATCCTTGCATCTTTTTGAATCTTTTCAAAAAGAAAAAATGAATGATCTTGATCAAGATGAAGATCCTACAAATTAACTTGAGAAGCATCAGAAATAAAAAACCACAGCTTAGTCAATTCCTGAAAGAATCGGGTGTTGATATAGCATGCATATCGGAAACCTATTTGGATACTACGGATCAATGTTCTACAGTAATTTCTGGTTACCTGCATTATTCGTAGCTGCATTTTGGAGTTACCTAACCAAAAATCTGTTTATAGGCAACTATTCTCTAGATTCCGTTCAAGATATTATGTTTTAGTGCACAATCAATAGCTGCATTTTCGGCATAGCTGCGTCAAAATTTTGGAGATTTTACTTCAATCTGTAGTGGGATTCTCTAACTAATTTTTTGAGTTACCGACAAATATCGGTAAAATTAAAATGCTTATAATTTCGGTAATTAACGATATTTTTCGGTAAGTTACCGATCAATAAAAAGTAGTCGTAAAGTTCTACCGATAGTAAGAGTGTTGTCAACTTTTTTAGAACATTTCATTCATAATTTTGCGTTTTAATGTTACCGATTTTTGTCGGTAACTCGAAAAATGAGTTACAGAATTCCACTACTGGTTGTAAAATTTACATATATCTGCACAAGAAAAAAATTTAAAATTTTTTGAGAACTCAAAACAAGGATAAAGTTCAACCACTCTGATTTTGTACTGATAAGAAGTGTGTAAAACAAATACAACACAAGAAAAGATAATGAATTGTACAAAATTGTAACGTTTTCTCTCCCGAACTTGAAATGTCTCTCACTTTATTATTTCAACATTGCTTATAGCTGCACATCATATGCACGTACGTAAGTAATATTGAAGATATCGGCCTTGTTGGGCAGGTAAGCGAATTTAAGCTTCCTGCATCTTCGGGATTGCTGCACAAGAAGTCGTGCAATTTTTGATTGTGCAGGTAAGCAAAAAATACTGTATACCTAATTATGACATTTTAAGAAAAAGCTCTGTTCCTTTACGTGCAAGATTCTTCAAGTTTTACCACTTTTTACTAGAAAAGCGTTCCTTTACTTCAGACACCATACAATTCATATGGGAGCAGTTTACAACTTTTGCTACTTTTGCCGGTTTTACCATTTTCAAAAGTAAAGGAACAGACCAAAAGACAGACTTTCATATGGTGGCGGTGTAGCCATCCTAATAAAGAATAATATAAAATTCACCAGCTTTGACATTACCATTATGAATCACAATATAGAAATAATTGCTTGCTGTATAAATAGCGATTCTGGCCCTATAATTATAATATCTACATATATCCCACCGAACGTGACATTCAGCTCCGCTGACTTAATGAGTATGACATCACGCATTCCACAAAATGCTAAGATCATAATGTGTGGAGACTTCAACTGCCATCACCAAATTTGGGGATGTAGTAATACAGATATTCGTGGAGATAATATGCTTCAATTTATAGAAGATATGGATCTCTCCTTCTGAATGATGGCTCGCCTACCTATTTTGGTAGCAGCTGTCCTTCGGCGTTGGATTTATCAATCTGCAGTCCTGCCATTGCACTGGTTACAACATGGTCCGCTCTCAATGAGTCTCTCGGGTCCGACCATTGTGCCATTATTATGGAGATTAACCTATATGCTACATATTGTAAAACGAGCTACGGGATACCAAAAAACATACCTCAAGATCGATTAAACCAGGGTATCACTAATATACTTAATGATGACCAATATTCGCAATGTCCTGAGTCATCAAGATTTGAACATTTTTCCCAAAAATTCTATGACAAATTCAAAACACCGGTTGGCAAAAAAGAGAATCCGGATAATAGTTGGTGGAACTTAAAATGCAAAAAGGTCAGAGCAACTCTCATTAAAGCACTTACCCGATACAAAAAAGTACCAAACAGGGTCAACAACGAGAAATTAAAAACATGCCAAAAAGAGTATTTCTATACTCTCAGAGAAGAAAAACGAAAAGCATGGCAAGAAATGTGCGAAAGTATCAGTGCTGATATATCTCCAACAGAACTTTGGAATACAGTTAAAAAGTTTAGAGGCAGACAAGTAAACCAAATCAAACATATGCCAGAAAGGTGCGTAGATAAATTCTATGACATACTATCTGGCCCAGTCGGACCTATTAACATACCTCCGCCCGTTGGCAATATTTTAAATGATAATGACTTTACAATGGATGAATTGAACGCGGCTATTAACACCTCTAAGGACACAACCGCCGGTATTGATGGAATTCGTCACGGTCATATGAGAGAATTTAATCACGAGGTAAGAGAAAAAATTTTATCATTGTATAATTATGTATGGAGATCTGGAGATATTCCGTCATCTTGGATGAAATACAAGGTATGCCCTATTCATAAAAAAGGCAAACCACCTGATGACCCTCATTCATACCGTTCAATTGCCATAATCTCATGCTGGCGTAAAATATTCGAGAGAATGATTTTCCGCCGAATTGACCACCAGCTAGAGTCATCTGATAAATTGCACAACGCGCAATCGGGATTCCGAAAGAACAGATCAACTAGAGACAACGTTACCAGTATATGGTCGGCGGCGCAGTTAGCAAAAAGGGAAGGTAAATTTCTCTTGGCAACATTTCTCGACATCAAAGGAGCTTTTGATAATGTAAACATTGACATACTGATAGAAAAATATAAAGAACTCGGTATAAGTGATCATACCTCTTCGATCGTTCACCGCCTTTTCCAATACAAAGAACTTGTAATACTTCTCGAAGATCTTTTACCGGAACGCCTCAGGCTTCTGTCTTGAGCCCACTGAGCTTTAACGTATATATCAATGATATATTCAAAGACCTTGATGTAGAAATCTTAGGATATGCTGATGACCTCGTTATATTCTGCTCTGAAGCAGACCTTAGTGTGGCCAAAAGAAAGATGCAGAATGCACTTAACTGCTTAGTTAAAAAATTGGACGACATTCAATTGGAACTCTCCCCACAGAAATCGAAAGGGATGCTCTTCAATCCATCCACTCGTCGTTCCATCCAAACATTCCCTGATTTACATATTTACGGCCAACATTTGGATTTTGTAAGCACATTTAATTTTTTGGGTTTCATACTGGACTCAAAGTTAAGTCTAGTACCACATATTGATTATATACATAAGACAACCTTTCAATTTATGAATATAATCCGGGCCCTGTGTGGGGTTTCCTGGGGAGGCAACCCACAACAACTTATCCGTCTATACATTGGCGTAGTAAGACCTAAACTAGAATATATGGGACATTTACTGCTTGATGCCCCGCTCAACGAAATGCTTAAAATTCAGCGGATACAGTTTCGAGCGCTGAGAACTGCCCTTGGAGCGATGATCTCAACGCATACACAGTCTTTAGAAGTGGAAGCCAATGTAATGCCATTGCCGGAAAAATTTAAACTGCCGGCCAACAACTATATAAACAGTATGATCACCGACCGTAGAAACCCTGCAAACAAATTTATTCGGGAATATAATGAGAAATTTCAAGCTAGACCTTCATTTTTCCAGCTGTACCATGATAAAAGAACACAAAATAATCTCATCAGACTTCACCGACCTGTTCAATAAACTATCCTGCTGGTTCCAAATGTAACATTCCTCAACGTTAGCAAAAATCACACAACAGCAGCGGACGTTGTACATCAGTTCAATGTCACTGTGGAAGCAGAATTTAACAATTACACAAAAGTATTTACAGACGGTTCTAAAACTGCCGAGAAAACTAGCTGCGCTCTTTGGTTGCCATCGCTGGACATTGAAGCATCCTTCTCATTGGACCAAGCAAGTTCTATATTTACTGCTGAAGCACATGCTATCGTGGAAGCCCTACTACTAATCAAAACATGTGAAACTGGCAACTACCTTATCATCTCTGACAGCAAATCAGTCCTTCAGGCCATTCAATCTCAAAACAATAAAAACACCCATCCTTCTATTTGTCAAATAAAAAATGAGGTGTATCACATGTCTAGAGAGGCCTTCACAGTACACTTTCTCTGGGTGACAAGCCATTGCGGCATTGAGGGAAATGAGTATGTGGACTCCATTGCCTCCGCCCATATCCCCGAAGATTCCTATCCGGAACTGTATCCAGCAGATCTAAAACAGAAAGACAGATCTTTAGCCCTTACATCATGGCAAGATAAATGGAACGCCAGCGTATTTGGCAGAAGATTTTACTCTTTCTCGCCAAAAGTCAACTGTCAACCTTGGTTCCGGAATGTTAAAATGCCCCGGAGTGTCGCAACAACAACCACAAGACTCAGATTTGGGCATAACCAGATGAAGCATCATCTCCACAAAATTAACATCACCAGCTCTGACAGATGTGATTGTGGTGACGTCCAAACTATGGATCACATCACATTCAATTGCCCGAATATCAACATTAACACAAGACATTTCCTTTTGCAAAAACTACAAAATCTTGGCATACACCAACCATCAATCGACCTCATATTAAAAACGAACAACATCAAGGCTTACTTCGCCTTATGGAAGTACTACAAAGATGCGGATATCCAAATTTAAAAATTTAAAAACAAATCTAACGAACCAAACTACAATTATACCCGTGAAAAACCCAAAAAATTTACAATATTCCCATGAAATATATTTATACCCGTGAAAGTGGCAACATAGACTTAGTGTCTCATGTCACTTTAAATTCCACACCAAATATGGTGGAATTGACATATGGAAACATATGTCTGAAGAAGAAGAAGAAAACAAAATACAGTCAAACTCCTCTATAACCCATGATTACACATGCAAGTAAGGCCGCCATCAGACCATCTGCTTTTTCACATGTATGTAGTCACTTTGGGTATACTAATATACAGAACAGCTGATCCCATACATGTGAAAAAGCAGATGGTCTGATGGAGGCCTAACTTGCAGACAGTTGTGTATACATACCCAGCAAACCAAATGTCGGATGTCCGACATATCGAAACAATTTCGGAAGCAAAATCGTTCAGATTTCGTATCGATTTCTATACGATTTTTCGTAGGTGAATTTGTTCAGTAGTGGGATTCTGTAACTCATTTTTGCTGTTATCGATAATTGTCGGTAAAATTAAAATGCTTATAATTTCGATAATTAACGAAATTTTTCGGTAAGTTAACGATGAAAAAAAAGTAGTCGCTAGCCTCTACCGACACAAACAGCGATGCCAACTTTTCTTTAAGTTTTTAGTCATAATTTTGCGATTTAATTTTACCGATTTTTGTCGGTAACAGCAAAACTGAGTTACAGAATCCCACTACAGATTTCGTTCCGATTTCGGAGAAAATGTCGGAAGTAAATTTCCCTTCGAATTTGCTAATGTTTTTCTTCCGATTTCGTTACGAATTCGGATCGATATGTCGGAAAAAATTTCCCTTCGCACAACAACCACCTTTTGTATATATCTAACAAGCAACATTTTATGGGTACTTTACACGATATGTTTTTTACATATGAGTTGTCACTTCTCCCATACAAAATGTATATGCAAAGTGACAACTCATATGTAAAAAACATATAGTGTAAAGTACCCATTAGTTTGTTGTCGAAAAACAAATTAAACAAAAGTAATCAAATTCAATCCTAGTGTTTAGGGGCGGGGTGTAGTTTTAGTCGATGTTAGTTTTAGTGTTCTCAATTTTTACCCTTTTTTATTCCTTTTATTTAATGAAAGATTTTATAGTTTTATTTTTTGTATGAAAAGTTTTTTATTTATTGTATTTATTTCAAGTTATCGATTTTAGTTCAATGTGTAATTTGTTTTATTTAAATTTCATTTGATTTAATTTATTTTACGTTGGTTTTGTTTCTAATTCTTGTTTTCTTAAAGTCTTGTTCCAATTATGTTTCACTTGTTTATGAGGTCTCTTCTTTCTGTTACTGCTTTCGTTCTTGTTGCTTCTGTGGTCAATGATGTGTTGATCGTTTCGATGTTTGGCAGGTAACTAAATCTTCACTGCAGTGAAGATTACATTCCAAGTTATGTATTTGAGGAATATTAACAACAACATCTAACACTGCTTGTCGTGCGCTATTTCGTTCGTCACTAGCAGAGTAGTTTATGTTGTTGTTGTTTATTCAGATAAATAAGGAACGACGAAGAGAAACACCAATAACAACAATTGGAAGGTCCGTTAGTTATGTGGATCATAACTAGGAGAATTTTAATGTTTGTTGTTATTGGCTTATTATAAAGAGAGTTGTGAAGCAATGAAATAGAAAATAAATAGGTCAATGAACATATGCTTATGACATTGAATATTCTTTTTGGAGAAAAAGTCATATTATGCATATGGGTCATTCCATTGCATTTGAATTATGCCAAAAGGATCACAAATAATTATGACTTACAATATTATTGTAAAGTCAATTGGTTTAATGTCTTCGTACATTAAACATACCGGCCCCTCGGTGATGGATACCGGTGTTTCTGAATGCATTCCTATGGACAACATCTAAAAGTCAATAGCAACTATAGTAATGCATTTTGGATTTGAATATTTGGCGTTTAAAATACCCTTCTAGGTAGATTTTGTAGTGATGTCTTTGGGTTTGGTTTTGATGTCGCCATCCAATACAAAAACATTCTTGAAGTTGGAATTGTTCGACAGGGTTGATGTAGATTTGGCTGACGGTCTTCAATTAAAGATGAATCACTTTTCAGAGTAGTTTTGATTAGGCATAAATCCAATTTTGAAGTTGTCGGCTACTTCCATTCTGTAAAGGACAAAAATCAGTAAATAGCGTTTTGAAATAAATTTGAAACTACATGGAATGGTGATAAGAATTTTTCCTAAAGGTCTATTTTTAACGCCTTGGGGTATTTTTGGATGTCGTCGTTATTTTAGTTGCCAGGGCCAGGTTGCAATTAGATTGTCTGGATTGTTAGTGATGGTTAAATTGTTAATGTTGCTAAAGACGATGAGGTTATTTGTGGTTGGCGTAATTTTCTTTTTGTTATGGACGTATTTTGGAATCATTTGAATTTCATTTCTTCGGTGGCAGATGTTAATTTGTATGTGAATACTGGATTGCCTGTCCACGTAAGATTTTCTTTTTTGTTGGTGAGGACTTTCATGGCTAGAGCGAAGTAGGTTGTATAATCCGAGGTCCTTCTGAAAGTCATAATTTACCTTTCTCAAATCTGTAAAGAGCGTAAATAGTAAATTAGTTTTCCATTTAAATTTGTATAAGTATCGTATGATAATTATGTGATTACAAAGATTTTTATTCATGACCAAATTGTCAAGTCGCTTGAGTGCTGATTTAGGTCGAGATTTCCAAAATGATTTTGTATGATTTTTGTTTTTCGCATTCGTAGCAAATTTATTAAATTGATGCGTTTTGTGAGGTCTGTATATATGTACTTGTTTTTGCAGATAGGTTGTTGTTAACGATATTGTTTTTACATTTTGTGGAGTAATACTCGGATTGAGATGTTGAATTTTCAAGTCTTTGAGTTTGGAGAAATTCACATTGAGCTTTGTTGAAATTTTATCTTCATTTAAGATGGCTTGTGTTGATTTATGTAGTTGTCTGTGGCGAGGAGAATATTGTAGTTTCAAATTGTATATTAAGTCTTCATATGGAACTTGCAATTTGTTTTGAATTGAGGGATTTTCAGTATCCCGCTTTTGGCTTTTAAGATGAAGATCTTCTACTGAAAGAATGTGTTTGAGGTGATTACTGATACCGATAACAACGTTTGAACAAGACAAATTAAACGGAAAAGTCTTTGTAGGAACAAATGCGATTAGCTTGATGTCAGGGTTCAATGACCAGCGAAGTGTGAACGCAAAAACCTTTTTTGATGCTTCGAATACTGCTGTATGTACGCCTGAGTTGTGTGTTAGGTGGTTTCTCGTCGGAATTTTTGGTATCTGTTGCAGTTCAACATAACTAAAGATTGATCCGAAGTAATTGATTGCTATAAGATACGGTCGACTAGGCTGGAGTTGTTTGGGTTTCTGATGATGATCGAAGTCAAAGTTTGAGCAAAGCAATTTAAACATTATGGTCTTTCTAAAATGAGCGCAGACATTTAATTTGAGGTCAGGATTCAATCGCGAGCAATGTATGAAAACACAAGCTTGGGTTGATGTTTCCAACACTGCTGGATTTAGGCCCGTGATAGGTTTCAGATTTCTCATTGGAAGTGTAAGTCGCTGTTCCGGGTCATTAGAAATATAGATCGATCCGGAATTGAAAATTGCTCGGATGCCGTATTTTTGACTGGTGGACTTAACTTGCGCCAGAGAATCGAATAACAAAGTCTCTTCCGATTTTGTTTGAGGTCTATCCTCATCGTAAAGAGTTAGATGCTTGGAATTACTTGACGTGGTGTCATTTTTATCGCCTTCCGACTTGGTTTGAGGTCTATCCTCATCGTGAAGGGCTTGCAAAGCTGAATGATTTGTTTGATTAATCAAATGTGCAGATACCAAAGTTTCTTTCGGTATTTTTGTTACGTTATAAGGTATTGATGTCAAAGTCTCTTTTGACATTAGTTGATGTTTATGTCGAAAAGTGTTACATCTTAAATGCTTAGTTTTACTAGGGGTGGTTGTTAACAAGAAATCTTCGGATAATCTTTGATGTTTATGGTGAGACGTTTTTGATAATGATTGCTTTGGTTTTATTTGATTTGTGGACTGTATTTTTGTTCCTTTTTCAGTTCTTTGGGGTTCTTTGAAAAAAGTACCACCGTTTGAAGAAGCATACATGATATCAATTTTTGTATTTATGTACGCATAACAATTTTTGTAAATTGTAAAAGCTGAATTGAAGACATGTCGTATCCATTTGATATCAATCGGATTTTCACCTCTTGGAGCTTCATAATCTCGACAATTTTCATAACAATTTCTAAGATTTGACCAAGTAGAATCTAAAATTGCTCGTAGTATTTGTAACATGTACAACGTGTCTCCAGATGTATTTCTGACTTGATGCTCTTCAAAGTCAATTAGATCATTGTAAGTATTGGTAAATTTTCTTAAAAGATCCATTTGGGGATATAAAATAATCGAAAAACGTCATGAAAAATCAAAGTGGTTGTTAATCCACAAAATGGTGAAAGCTCAGCGTAGTAAAAGGTGAACGACGACAATGTCAATGTATAGCGTTTAGGAGAAAATGTATTCAAAGGTCGAAAATAAGTCCCCAGAAAATATAAAAAGATATGCTGTTGTAGCTCTTAATCTTTTAAGGAATCTGTGAATCGTCCCCTGCGATTTTCTGGCTTTTTCAGAAAATAAATGATAGATTTGTGCTATGTATGTATGTATATGTTGTACTTACAGGTCCTCCATTTTTACTTGCTTTACAGTTTATATGTGTGTTATGCAGAAGTCCAAATGTTGCAATGTCGATGTCTCTCCTTAAGTTCCAGGTTTGATTTTGCGTTAAGTAATTTTTTTGTGGGACTTCCTCTTAGGGCCATTCTTTGCATAGGTCACGGCTTCTTCATTTTAGTAACATTTTTGTTTTTGCTCCAAGGTCTAGGTCTAAATTTCACCTTGAAATATTTACTTGTATGTTCTGTTCTCACTGGTTCTTTTACAGTTTGCTTGCACTTATCAAAAAACACGATTCGGCTCGTGGGGACCAAATGTCAAGTTTGAATTCAGGGTTTAACCGCGAGCGAATTGTGAAAAGGCATGCTTGTGTTGACGTTTCCATCATTGCTGGGTTAAGACCTGAGACGTGCACCAGGTTACGTTTGGTTGGAAGTCGAAGTCTATTTTTTAACTTCTCAGAAATAAAGGTCGATTGCGAGCCGGAATCGATGATTGCGCGGGCTTCGAATCTCTCTCCCTTTGATTCAACTTCCACTAAGGCTGTGAAAAGCAAGGTCTCTTCTGATTTCGACTGAGGTCGATTCTCATCGCGAAGAGCAAGTGAAGTTAGATGATTGGTTTTTGTACAAGGTGTGGACTGTATGGTTGTTGTTAGGGCTTGAGTACTTGTGGTAGGTCGTACGTCAAGCTGTGATTCAAAGGAGGTCGTTGATTCACCTCCTTTATGCAAAAGAGTGTGATGTCGAAGATTGCAATGTTTGCAATTGAATTTACTTTTGCACTCGCTAACCCCATGGTCAGTTAGGAGGCAATTGTAACATGTCTTTGTCGTTTTGACGACATGAATCCGATCGTTTACGGTTTTTGCCAGAAATTTGGGACAATTCCTCATTAAGTGGCATTCTTTACAGTACTGACATTTAAGATTCATAGATTTTTGTGGTCTATTGGAAGCTGATGTTAAATTTGTCTTTGAATTGTATTCAACATTCGTTTGAAATGAGTTGACTCTTTCCTTTTGAGGTCGGGGATTTCCTTTATTAACTTGAGCTGGTTTTGAGGTCGAAAGTTGAATGTTTCCAACAGATTCTAAAGTTTTGAATCGTTGTGTTAGGAAGTTATCGAATTTTTTCCATGTTGGGATTGTTGAACTGTCGCTTAACGTATTTTCAAAATCCTGTAAATAGCTTCGAGGTAACTTTTGTGAACATAGATAAATGAGAATTGGATCCCATGTTACAATGTCAATGTCCAAAGTCTTTAAGGTTTCTAAACAACCATTTACTGACCTTTGCAGTGACTTTAACGATGAGCTTGAATCAACAGTTACCGTAGGTAAACTGAACAAAGTCTTCAACTGCTCATTCACTTGCATGCGCTTATTCTCATACCGGTCGGTTAGGCTTTTCCACGCTAAGTCAAAGCCGTCATGTGTGAGTGGGATATGCGCTATAATGTCCCTAGCTTCCCCACTGGTCTTTTGTTTAAGATGATATAACTTTTCAACCTTGCTAATTCCGGAATTTTCCACATAAATAGCCGAAAAAAGGTCTCTAAAGGTCGGCCACGTCTTGTAGCTACCATAAAAAACATCGGTATCGCAAGGGGGAAGCTTTATTGAACGACGTACGGAATTGTCCTGTACAGTCGTTTCATGTGGTTCTGTTGACTTATTGGTAAGGGTATCTATTTCTGCATTTATTATGCCTAACGTGGATTTGTATACTGAAATAGCCGTTCTATAATGTGCTCTAAGTTTTGTAAGGTCAACAGGTGCTTCTCCTTCCTTGACATCATAATCCCGACAGTCTTCGTAACATCGTTTTACTTGTGTCCAAATGTGATCCAGATGAACTCGAAGCGCTTGCAAACAATGTACATTATCTTCTGCCGCACCGCCAACCTGCGATTCGTTGAAATCGATCAGGTCGTTATAAGCGTTAGTGAACTTTTTTGTGATGTCCATATTTTCACAATGTCCAAAGAACTAACTCGAGATTTTCCCAAAAAAAACTATTTAAATTGAGTTATTATATTGTTCAGTGGCAACTTTCACCAGATAAATGCAATGTCCTCAACGACTCGTATTTAAACTTCAAGAAAATCGTTCAAAAATTTCCAAAAAATCCAAATGATAAAGTGGTAGAGTTATAAACAGCCCAAAGTGTTGTACAACGTTAGTGCTTTTACAAAAAAAAAACTTTCCAAAAGAATCAGCAATGTACGAGTGAAATCCAAGAATATTAAAGTTTGTTGTGAATGTCGGTAAACTTGAGCATCCGACATTAATAATTTCCAAAATTTGTATTATGTTGTTAAATATGACCAAAATCTTATTAATCGACCAAAATCCCAAAGTTATCTAGGTAATTCGACGTCACAAAATGGTTGAAAATGTCAATTTTGATTCTGTGTGTTGCAGAATATTTTAAAATACATATTAAATATATTACAAAAAGGTCCAAAGACAATAACCAAGTCGACGAAAAAACGACCAAAACGTGATTTATGCCAAAATGAAAAAAGGGTATGTGGTTTTCAAAAGATCTTTATGACAAATAGCACGAATCCCAGTATGAGAATTCAAAAGCAACGTAAAGTTGGGCAAAAATGTCGTATTCCGCAAAGTGATAAAAAGTTTCGTAAATTAATATCAAAATGCCAATTAATTTTTGTTCTGGTATGTTCAGCTGCAGATGAGTTCAATAAATATGCATTTATTTTTCTTGTTTTGATGTGTTTAACTTTCCCCAAAAAATGTTCAAATTTAATCCGAGATGGCAACCCTATGTCCTCTCAGAGATGTAATGTCATATGTTAAAGTCTCTCTCTCTTAGTACAAAATAAAAAATAGGTGAGTTTGTACTTACTGCTTCTCTTATGTACTTGCTTGTAAATTTTATTGAGGTCGTTTTACTCCAATTTTGTTAAAATTTCTGCAATCTGGAAAGAGAAGAAGACACACATTTGTTGGCGATGTTCAACGTTATATACATTGAACATTTGTATGTACAAAGGTCCGTTAGAAATAGCGGGGAATTTTTTTCTATTTCTTGTGATCGACAAGTAACACAATTTGACAAACAAAATTTTGGCACCGTTCAAGAACAAATTAGGTCGATTTTGAAGGTCAAATATTATGAACATGAAACGATTTTTGCACTATGTCACTATGAACTTCTTTTATACTTAATGTCACTGGCTCGTTATTTATTTTTTGTTTTTTTTTTTTTTGTTTTTGTTAACAGTGTAATTTTTCACTTTTCACACGATTCGGCTCGTGGGGACCAAATGTTTATTTACAAGGGGGTGGGGTTTTGTGTAAATTTTAGTTTATATTTGTCTTATTAAATATTTGTTATTTTATTTGTCCACTTTAGTTACCACTTGTTTTATGCCTCTTTGATTAAAAGATGTCATTTGATTTTGGTTTTACAAATTTTATTTAAACACAAAGTTCACAATAGTTTAATTCAGTTTTGTTTTACTTTGAAAGATAAAAAATTTAATTTCAATTCACATCAATTGTTTTTGTTTAGTTATGTTTAATTTACTTATTTAAATATCAAGATTTGTTTTTCGACAATGATTGTAAGTTTTTTCCTTGCGTTTGACTTCCACTTGTTTTCTTTTTGTTTTCTCGATTTGAAAGACAATTTTGATCTTTTTGATAGCTAGTTCGCGAAACAACTAAAACTTCTTCTCTATCCCTTTTGTGTGTAAGGGCATAATAAGAGATTGAGTAAAAAAATGTCAACAACAACATAAAGGTCTATGTACACATACATAGGTATGTCTGTATGTTCACTGAAGTAAATAGAGCGAAAAGAAACAAGTGGAAGTTGGAGTAGGAATTGAGTAAAAGTAAATAGAGAATTTCAAGTTCAAGGTTAATGCAGAAATGTAGTAAATAGAGAAATTCAAATTCAAGGCCAAGGTCAATAATACAGATCAGCTGTAGTCCGCTTTACTGCATTTTGACTTAACTTACAAATATATGCAAATTATGATTAAATGAAAGAAATGAAAATTATTGTTCAATTAAAATTTCATAAAATAAAAATATGTTGTTCAATCGTATATTGAACACCTAGCGAAGAAGATGATACAAATTCTACACAAAAACACAAAATAAAATGGTAATACTAAATCCGAGATTTTTATGAATGTAAAAAGGGAATTTGTTGGGATAATTTCATAGAAATGTTGTCCTTGGCATAAACTGCTAGATGGAATATTGATTGAATTTATGTAGGCGTATTTTTTGTTATACAGTCTTACAGTCTGTTATACAGTCTAATTTTTAAATGGTCTTCGCAGTGTCCCACAACAAATCTTTGCTGTCGTTTTTGTTTTGTTGAACGCTTATAGCGTCTTTAGTCTCTATTTTAAATATAAGTTGTGAAATGTGAATGTTAGTAGTACGAGTGGAAGCTAATTACTGATCCATTGCTTCCTGGCCAGACGATTCTTCTTCGGGCTTAGATGAAGGTGCAGTGGGTAAATCTTCGGTAGCCATATCAGTTGTAGGGGCTTCCTCCATTACCACTTCATCAACCGCTGGGGCCTCCTCATCTATGGCGGCATCTTCCATCGGTTGATCGTTTAGGGCAAGTGTAGGTGTTGTTACAGGATCTGTTTCTTTTACATCCGCTTGTAGCTTCACTTCGGCTTCTGGCACTACTTCTGTTAAACACACACAATCAATATACAATATCAATATACTTAACATGCTACTATGACATGCTATCTCTTACTTACCGAATCATATGGTTTTTTATGGCGAATTCCTAGTTTTTTGACGTTTTAGATTCAATCAGCTGGGCTGAGGCATCTACCTTTCTAATTGTACCATGTTTTTGAGAGAGGACCTTTATAATTGGGCCATGACAGCAGCGCAGCATTTCCGTTACGGCATAGCCATTCATTCGTTTTTTGTTTTGATTTTTCTTTATGACAGACAAAATATAAAATTTAAAAATTTATCATCAAAATAAGATAATCCGTTAATCCAATGATTTTAAAAAATTATGGTCACTCCATAATAAATTAGTGTCTATAGATTTTGTAAGATTTATCACGGCATCCGATCTTGCTTTAACGTACATCAAATTTTTTAGAGTTGGAGTTTTTGGTATACGTACCCTAATATTTGCAAAAAACTTTTCAATGTGTGAATGTGTTGTTAAATTCTTTAAAGGAACATTTCCATAATTTTCGAGTATATACAAAAAGTTTTTTAGAGATCTAACAATCATTTGACGTGTTACTTCATGAGAAAAACGTACATCATAAATAAGAAAGAGTAATGCATCTTTTAAAATGTTTTGTTTTTCATCAAAATGGACATTGTTGTTATTATGAAATAATTTTATCATTGGTATGAAGCCGTTCAGAAGCTTTTTGGTAGCTTCGAATTCTGATCTACTATCTCCTCTTCGACGTTTCAAAGCATTTACGATGTTTTCATTAAATACTTTATTTAAGTACTCAAAAACATTTTTCTCATATGCATAACCACCTTCTACATTGTTATTGAATTTTTTGTCAAGACGTACATGTCTTTTTACAAAGTTCATATTGGCATAAGTACCACCAACTTTTACTTCCTTTCTATTAAATTTTTGAATAAGCTTGTGCAACCAATGAATTGGATCAATTACATATAGGTCTTTGTAGCCAGGCACAACTTCAACAAACCTTGAATATCGGTGTGACATCCTTAACAAATGAAGGTGTGTACTACATCCGTCACATAAGTTCAGAAACACTTTAATTCCAATATCTTCTGCTTCTTTGCGGACTTTTATCAGCAAATTGCGAACGTATTCAGCTGTACAATGTTTTGGTGATAGTTGGAATCCCATTAAAATATATTTATTGCAATCATATATGTTCGTTAATAGAAATGCATATGATTTGCGTTTGCGATTATTATGAAATATATTTATTTCATCAAATTGCAAGGCATATAGTCTTTCGTGCAATGATTTTTGGGAGAAATAATCTTGAAGAATCCGCTTAGTTTCTTGGTCAAAAAGCAAAGGACATTTTGGACACAAGTTTTCAATTATCCTTGCTATAGGTATGTGCCAATTGTATTTATCTAATTTAATATCATAAGAAGCAGCACTACCTAGCACATCTTCCATTTGCTCCTCGATCGACCTTGGCATACGTCGTGCACTGGTAATGGCAACCTCGCCGCGATCTTCAGGATTCATGGCCATTGGGGAATTATTGTCAATATTTGGCAAATTGTCCACCAGCCTATTATTAGTATCATTATTTATTGCACTACTATTAGCAATGTCCATTGCGCCATCATTGTCATCATTTGAGAAAAGTATTGTGGGAGTAGTATTAGAGACAGATCCCCTAAGCAGCAGTAATGATTGAGCCAATTCTTCTTCAATTTGGGATATATTTTCAATTTCATCATTACTGTTGGTCAATGTGGGATCTTCATTTACTACACTACTACTATTATGTACAGCGCCAGAGCTATAAGTATTATTTAAGAAATTGGCTGTTGCGCAATATGTGTGATCATGACGTACATCGGTCACAGCGCCGGCGCTATATGCATTATTTAATAAATTGGCCGTTGTGCAATAAGTGTGATCATGACGTACTATATTACTACTACAACTAGGTACATCGGCCACAGCACCAGCGCTATATGCATTACTTAATAAATTTGCCAATTGATCTACTACTACACTATTACTACTACCAGGTAAATTTGGAGTTGCGTGACTGAGTAGTCGCCTGGTGCCAGTATTAGTACGGTATATATACTTTTTTTGAAAATGCTTTGAACATATATACATATCTTCAAAAAAATACATACCGTATTGATTTTCTAAAGCTGTCTTCCAGTTAGTTGCTCTGAAAAAATACACGTTTCTCATAGGATGCTTACTGTTACACAACAAGACTTACGGGTTGGCATCTGAAAAGAAAAACAAAAAAAAGTTAGATAAAAGTCATGGCAGAATAAGAAGGTAATCTCAATTGAAAAACCCGTCCTTGAGCTGCCAAATACAACCATGCATTCGAAACGAAATGAAAGTTGTTTTTGTTATTGTATGCAATGACAACAACAATTGTTTATTTACATTTTATTTAGTGTGAATGTATATAATTTTTATTGGAAGAAATAAATTCCAATTAAGTGATGATGCGACAATCTTTGGCACAATTTCGGAAGAATTCGCATTAAGTTTTTTTCGCGCTTGTTTTTGTTAATGTAATTCAGGGCTGCAGAATACAATAATTATGGGAAAATTGTCAAGAAAGATGGTAAGCGTCCAAAAAGAAATCCTGTGAAAAATCCCTAAAATAACAGTGTTTTTCTGTATCACGCTCCTCAGGATACACTCGAAAAGCAATGAACAAATGGAGGAAAAGAAACTTTTGCTTACAAGCCGTCAACGAATACACCGATTGGTGTTTCGGCAACCAATAACAAGCATAATTCGCATAATGATGACAGCAACAAGCCGGTAAGTAAATGGGTTGGAGTGATGATGAATTGCTTAAATTCATATGTGTTCCTTGCTGCAGATCATCAAACATCTACGGAATCTTGGCAAACACGGGAAAGGTCTTCGGAAGCGATATAAATCAAAAAAATGGTTGCCTCTACTACGAATTTCCGCCCCTGGAGGTTAATGTATCTGCCAATTTAATCATGAGCTTGAAGATCTGGGCTAGAATCCAACAGGTGTACAAACCCCAAAGATGTGGTTCCACCTTGAAGCTTCCTCATTCCAAGATTGCTAATACCGATTTGTATCCCAATTTTAAATCCGAAGAAATCCGCAGGTACTTCGTGACCCACGCAAGAAGATCTTTGGCCGTATTCGTCGTCTCAATCCAATGTTAATTGAATGAAAACATAAGGTCTTTGAATCTATAAAGAATATGCCCGCTACCCCCAAGAAGATGTAAACTTTTGAAATCTTTTAAACTTTGTTAGAATATATTTTTAATGCAGCAAAATGTATTATTCTGTATAAAATTTAAGAATTGGTATATATAACTAAAGTTTTACATATTTCTTAAGAAACCGACATCTATGTATGTTTGTTATATCTTTAAAAAATAAAACCTTCCCAAGGGAAAAATACGTTATTTTAGTCATGATTGTAAAAACTGGATCTTGTGGAGTCATTTTAATTGTTGTCTTGCCAAACAGCCATTTTAGGTGCACACCGTTGCAAATGCTACCCCAGTTTTCTACCTGCTGCTTATTTAGTTTGTATTCTGCGTTTCAAATGCGCATCAGTGACGCTGTGGATTTCAATACTTCGCATTAATTCTGTATCACTGCGATATCGAATAGGATGCTTGACACTAATTCTTTCAATTATTGTGACCAACAGTCATTTATATTTGTCGCAATAGGATTTTTTAAGGCTTGAACAAAAATGTACGTCTGAAAGCATGGACTTGATCACGAAACACATCATACCTCTGTAAACAGGACCACACGGAATTTATAAACGTTTCTCGAACACCCCTTAAGCGAAAACTTTGTGTGGAGGTACTCAAAGAACTGCCTCGATATAGTCCATCCCTAATATATGTCTGGAAAAAACATTGCGAGGATTAATTTTTGACAAAATCTGTTGATCCGGTCCATTTTAGCGAAAATCGTTCAACTTTTGTAGGGGAAGAAATAAACATTTCCCCATTCTCGAAATTGATTAAACATTTAAAAAAATATGACGAAGACCGATATTTGGACCAAATCAGCAGATCAGTTCGAGATTTATCTTTCAGACGGGCGGACAGACAAGACATAATCGACTGCAAATGGTCTGAAAATTTTAAATTTAAAAATTTTAAATTAAATTGTTTTCAGATTTGAAATGTAAATAAACCTGACGTATGTATGTTTTAACATAAGCTCTGTTCCTTTACGTTCAAGAATCTTCAAGTTTTACCACTTTTTACTCGAAAAGCGTTCCTTTACTTCAGACACAATACAATTCATATTGGAGCATTTTATAACTTTTGCTACTTTTGCCGGTTTTACCATTTTCAAAAGTAAAGGAACAAGCCAATATACATACAAAGTTTGTCAAACTCTTCCCACTAAACAATTGTTGCCGAGCGCTCTGATGTTAGATTTTTTTAAGAGTTTTTCCAATGTATGATCGGAAAATATTCCGATTTCTCAAAATTTCCTTCAGAAGTTGAACCTATTATCAGCCATTTTTTTTAAGGAATCTCTGCACATTTTCTTGTGCTTGTTTTCGAAAATCTGCCAATATTCTGCACATTCTCTGATGGGAAATTTTGATTCGTTTCTCTTTCTCGCTAGTAAATTCCAAGAGAGATTATTTTAAGAACTACAAAGACATGGTAGATTTTTTGTTTTGTTTGCATGCTGTGGTTTGTATTTTTTTAGTTATTTAGCAACTGTTAATTGACAAAGACGTAGCGGAACAAGTTATTTTGTGATTTAAATCGCAAATTGTTTGCAAACACATAATGGAATAATCAATATTTTTTAATTATATTTTAGGAAAATAAAATAAATGCATTCTTTATCAGGAAGGACTGCGACTATAATTTTGCAATTTTTTCGGGCAGCAGCGGTGAATAATATAATAAATCCACATTGTAATTATTTAAATTGCAAGAAATTCGAATCAAATCCGAGTAAAGATTAAGAATTTTGGGCGAATATATTTGGAACATCTAATGGAACATCAGAATAGTTTCCGACTTTCGGATAGAATATAGCAATTTTTTTAGAATAAGTTCCGAAACTTTCCAGAATCTCGAAACACATCTCCGAAATGTATTCCATTTTCTGCACATTTTCGAATACTTCTTCAGAGTTTTGTCCGAGATTGTTCCGAAAAGCAAAATTTACTTCAGATTTTTTTACGAAATTTCTTCAGAATACGAAACTAATTTTTGTGGAAACTCGAATGCTCTTTTCGAATTTCCCTTGACAAATTGTTCCGAATTCTGCGAACCGCTTCACACAAAAACGGACATGTTTTGCATACGAAGACGGCATCAGAAATGGAAACTTGTGCAGAGATTTCGTCCGAATTCGGTACGATTTCGGCAAAAATTGTTTAGTGGGTTGTTGGCAATGAAGGGACGGCAGAGCGAATACAACTCTGTGAGCTCTGAGCGTGAGGTTACCTTGTATCATTGTATCATGGATAAAAGTATTATATTTATTATATTATATTTACTCACTTTTTAAAATGTAAACTTTTTGTCGTTCGTTGTTGATGATGATTCTATTTAAATGTATTTAAATGATTCGTTTAAATATTAATTAATAAAATTAATTATTAATTAAATCATGTGATTAATTTAATACTTTTCACACACACAACCACACACACTTATATATAGTGACACTTTTGCCCATGCAATATTCGAAAACTACGTTGATGTTTGGACTTGTTTCTATTTCTTTCCGTTTTGCACTTGTATTATTTTGATTTATTGCAATGGGATTATTTTTTTACTATTCTTTAATTAATTATTTGATTCTTTTCTTTTAATTCTGTAATTCTTTTTGTAATTGGCCAACAAAACCTTATTTATTGACAACTTAATACATTAATTTATAAGAATGCGCACTGGACATGAGTTTTTGCACAGTATCTTTGAATCTTTGAATATTTTTTTGTTTTTTATTTTTTTATTTTTTATCTATATCAACAGTTGATTTGTAAGTTGTGTTGTTTTTTACTGGTTTATATGTATTGTGTTAATTATTTGTTTTTGTATTTTATTTTATAACGTGACATAAATACATAAATATTCCACTTCGTATATAAGTGGTGTTTTAGTGTGCGACATGTCGTTCGGACCTGGAGGAGGTTACATGTCAATGATATGAAGGAGTCTTTATGGGAAATTGTTTTTATTTCAGATGAATAATTTTTTTCTTCAAAAAATATATGTCCCTAATATACATCGAACATAGAAATAAATATATAAAATGTCGTATGGAATTTGACACTAACACTACAGCCCAGTTCAGTCAGCTGGGTATTGCTGCTACCTTTCCTTGTTCTACCATGAAACTTGCACTTCAAATCTGGTAACTCATATTTGACACGGTTGCAGTTGACCAATCGAACTAAAACTTTACACACTTTTCAGATTTGGATGACAATATGTACATGAATAGGTAAATTTTTATCATTTTTACAGTTTATACGGTGTTTTATTACAACCCACAATGGTCCCAAATCCAAATTTTCTGGCCAAAACTATTTCAACGTCCATTTAGTATTGAAATTAATTATTATTTATAATAAATGTGTACAAACAGCAATTCTTACGTTTTATAGACCAAAATGACCAAAAACTGTCAATATTTGTTGAACAGGGTGGTCCCGTTGTGTGGGGTCTAAACCAAAACATTGACCTATGTTATTAATTTTTGGTACAAAGGATTCATATCTTCCAAGAGGTCAAAATACCAAATTTCAGCCAAATCGGTCATAAAGTGTCGCTAAAATCCAAAAAATATCTAAAATCGGACGGTACTTTGAAGTGGGGGCAATGACAAAAAATGGACCTATTTTCAAAAAAATTATACAAACTTGTTTTCTACACTCTGAAACCCTTAAATATGAATTTTAAGGAAAATCGGTTGATAGATCCGGGTATTACCGTTTTATTTCAATTGGATACTACGTACAATCACAACAGGTATTTACAAAAAATTCTCCCATCTTGAAATAGAAAAATCCACTTTATTTTAACTGTGGCAAATTTGAGCAAGAATTTATTTCTCAATTTATTAGTTCAATCCCCCAGCTATCTTCCGCAATCAATTTGGAGGTGGACAAACTTGGACATTTTTTTTAAAGATTAAGAATATTTAAAAAGTATTTGTAAAATATAATTTTTAATATATATATAAACATTGATTTTATTACGCTAATTTTACAAATTTCATCGTTCTTTTTGTAAATGTTATGAAAGTACTCATTAACAGCTTCCCGATTCATAATAACTTTGGTCTCACTTCTGTATATTTATGCAGCGACGCAATACAACAAAAATTGTATATTTTACAGCACAAAGTCTGTTTTATTTTTACATAAAAAAGTGTCAACTTTGGTACTGCGCCAATCAACGAATACTAACGTTATTTACAAAAACTAATTATTTTCAGATGACTTTATGTGTTTTTTATTATTCTGTGCAAAAAAAAATTAAAATTTCGAAACTTCAAAAATAGGGTTTTGGCCAAAAATTTCCTGATTGAAACCTATGTGCAACCTATAGTTATATAGTATGGAGGGTATTTTAAGTTTGTTTTTTAGTTCGCAAAGCATTGCGATAATCAATTGCGATCCTATAAAGTATATACAGTGGCGTGCACAAATGAGAGCATGTTCCCTAATTTTTAACATGTTGTGTAAATATGTAATTACACAACAATAGGCCTGTTCGATAACTTCGCAACTTCTTGCAGCTACTTGCAAGTACTTCTCATTTCTCTTTTATTGAACAATTTGTTATCGAACAGCATTTTGTAAAAGTTTGTGCAAACTTTTGAGTTATCGTACAGACCTAATAATAACACAATGCAATTTTGTCTTTCAGAGTAAATCAAAATTCTAAACAGTTCGGAAGATATGAGCCTGATAAAATAACCCGTTTTGAAATCAAGGACTCTAACTTTTTACTGCCCGTAGCAGCCAAAGTGCACGCGATATCGAAAAACGTCGAAACACATACAGTTAGGCAAGAAATGTATTGCAAAAACCAAAATTGTTGAAAATTTCATATTAATTGTTCGTTTATGACAACAAATTATGTAAAAACTATACGGTTTTTTGTGCAAATCTTTTGCTATCGGTCCTTACAACAATATTCCGTCAAAATATGCAAAGGATGTTTGCGATTTATAACAAATACGGTCAAAAATAAGAATTAACTACTATTTGGGGGTTACAATAAAAGTATTGCAATAATTACCAAATCGATGGTTTCTTCGAGAATTACCAAAGGTGTGTTCCTTAATGAGTTGTCTATCCACTTTGGACATTCATTGGAGCATTAATGAGCTTTTTTTAACCAAAAATAAAGGCTCGGTATGTTCCACTCTAAGGATACTGGTTCCCCAATTTTTAGTAAATCTTGATCCTACGTTGGAGGATGTTTTTGGATTTTTTTGTTAAATTGGACCCAGACATTTTATGAGGGTTGATATCAGGATGTAGGCCCGATGTATTTAAGAGTTTTGTGTTGTTATATTATATCGGCAATTTACACAAATAAGATTAACATGTCTGGTCTTTGGAATGGTGGTAGTTGACTTTGTTTGAGCTTTCGGGATCGATTTTTCAGACTAATGACTATTATACTTTCAGAGGTATTTCGATGTTCTCAAAGCCAAAATCGGACTGTTTTGCATTGTTCCATTACCCTACAATAAATATTGAGTCAAATATTCATTCTTTGCCTACTTGCCTGTGGCCTATTCGTCATTGTTTATTGTTAATATGATCCCATGCGTTTTTTACCTGTCTGAAGACCCTCCATGACGGCATTTTTTATCACTGAACTTTATTACATTCAATACTGTTAGTGTATTATTAGCCGCAAAAGTCATAAAAATGCATAATGACCTCAAAAATTTTCAAAAATTTTATAGTTTTATAGTACTGATTTTTCCGTTGCAATACTTTTATTGTCGCCCCCAAGTAGTAGTTAATTCTTATTTTTGACCGTATTTGTTATAAATCGCAAATAACCTTTGCATATTTTGACGGAATATTGTTGTAAGGACCTATAGCAAGGGATTTGCACAAAAAACCGTCTAGTTTTTACATAATTTGTTGCCATAAACGAACAATTAGTATGAAATTTTCTACAATTTTGGCTTTTGCAATACATTTCTTGCTAACTGTATGTATCTTCCCTTTTTAAGCCTTTTATCGCGCTGCAGTGTCAGAATATTGACACGCCACTGAATTGTCTTGCTGTTCCAAAATTTAGGTCTATGTCCATAATCGATTCAGAACCTCAGAACATAAAGTATATCAGTTATACGGTCGTTACAAACGAAAAAAAATCAAACTCAAAACTTAAATTCAGTATAATACCCTAGACAGACGGCAGCGTTAATTTGCATGAACTGCCTTACAGGGTGTTTTTGTAAAAATGCTTGCCTGTCACACGAACCGTTCGTACTAAAACGTATACGTTCAAAATTTGGTTCTTGTAAAATTTTACGAACCATTCGTTTTTATCTGAAAGCTTTCGTCTATTTCATAAAAGCTTCTATATTTCAGGGTTTCCATGATTACTTATTTTGTGAATTTTGCATAGGCATCTGCACGTAATATGTGTTACTTGATGGCAACCCCGATAAACAGATGAAAAACAAAAAATAAGAAAAAATGTAATCATATTTGTCCAAAAATAATTGTGATAATATGAAGAAACGAATGTATGTGTATGTGTGCTTCTATGAAAATAAATTAAATTGCATTTCCTTCCAGTTTTCGTGTGTTTTGTGCCATTTATTACTCAAATTATGTAATTTTCATTCAAAACGATGGGTCTTTTCCATTCGTTTATTTTTGACGTATTCGTTCGTCTGATTTTGTTACGAAAACCAAAAAAGTTACGAAAATAAAAAGCTTTCCCTTGTTTGTCACACGAATACCAACGTCAACCGCTATGAAAACCAAATTGTGTCTTCGTTCATGAAATCGACGAACGAATGGGCAAAAACTTTTTACAAAAACACGCTGTTAATGCCCAAAATCAAAGGAAATTAAAACTGAATTTAGCAATTTCAATATGGCAATGCTGTAGAGAGAATATTCATGCTCTGAGACAAATTTGCATTGAAAATCAATTGTCTTTTGTAAAATTTCCATGTTTAAAAAAATAAAAATGGAAAGCAAATCAGCAATTTTAGCGTTTCTTCAAAATAAGTAGTGGTCTTTCGCGAGTAGAATAGCAGCTAATCGTTTTTCACGCCTTCTAACAAATCTCTTTTTCAAATTTTTATTTTCACAAAAAATTGCATTACCCACCATACCAATTCTATCGAAAATTATATCTTCCTCAAATGTTTTTTAAAGTTTTGCAATATTTTTATAATATTAAAAAGACTCAAAAATATCGCGAAAAAATTAAATTTATTTTTGCTTCATCGTGGTGAAAAGATCAAAGGTAGAAAGTGTATTTGTTTCGCATATTTTGGCGAACTTTTGTAAAGCTTTATGAAATGGTCTTCTGGGTACAAACAAACAACACAAACAGCTGTCTCATAAATGCAGAAACTATCGTCTGTCAGGATGAAAAATTAATTCAAATTAGGTCATTTTTAACGCAAATTAAATCTGCTGTCTGTCTAGGGTATAACTTTTAACATAAAATGATGAATCTTGGGAATTTTTGGCGATTTCTGACACTTGATTTGTCGATTAAGGTAGAAAAACATCTGATGCTATGTTTACATTTACGAAATCCACTCGATTTCATCTGTCAAATCCATAGTTTAAACGTCATGCGTAATCATTGGGTAAGGTCCATATTTACATTAGGCAATTTTTATTGTCAGCTTGTCGGTGAGAGAGGATGTTGAGAGGCAAAGGGTTACCATATGCCTCACCCCTCTCCATAAAACTTACAATTGCCGCAAGGAAAAATGGCTTAATGTAAATATGGACTTACCTGAGGTTACAATTTTTACCATTTGTTACAATTTTTAACCTGCGAAGCGTTCCTTAACCCCAAAAAGTGATAAAACTGGAAGCAATTTTTAAGAGAGTGAGAGAGGAGAGAGAGCAAAAATTCCTTTCTCTCATCAGCTGTTCTGTATATTAGTATACCCAAAATGACAACATACATGTGAAAAAACATATGGTCTGATGGCCGCCTTACCAGACAATTTTTTTCATGTAAAAAATGGTAGAACTGTTTTTTTCGACATTTGTTTGAGGATTATTTGACAATGAAGAAAAAATGAACAAAAACAGAAGAAAAAGGCGAACGCCAACAAAACAAAATAAAAACCGTGAAATAAAAGAAGACATTTGAATTTTTATGTTTCTTTTTGTAATTTCTGGTAAAACTGTTCATGAGAGAGCAATTTTGAGCATATTTGACAGTTTTCTCTTTTACCACTTGATTCATTCTGTTTCTACCTTCAGTTATACAGTCAATATGGAATTAACTATCTGAGCCCCATTATTAATTACATCCTTTCCGTAATTAAATGTTAGTCGTTTTTGGACAAAAAACCCAGTATTTATACTTACATGTTTGCTTTAAGAATAATGCTTGGTTTACATTTACGAAATCTCATCTGGATTTCATTTGACGTTTATCCTATGGATTTGACAGTTGAAATCGAGTGGATTTCGTAAATGTAAACTTAGCATAAGTGTCAAATAAATTAAAACTTTGTCCCAATTTACATTAGGCGAGTTTACTTGCGGCAATTGTCAGTTTGTAGGTGAGAGAGGGGGCTGAGAGGCAAAGGGTTACCATATGCCTCACCTCTCTCTCCATCAAACTGACAATTGCCGCAAGTAAACTCGCCTAATGTAAATTGGGACTTTGGGTTCCTTTTAATAGGTGTGTTCGTTTACTCAACAATTTGTACAAGTCCAGTAACTTCTTGTAATCGACTAAGGTATTTTGCATTGTACTGTAGAGTAAACGAACAACATCCAGTAACAATTCGTACAAATTTTGAGTAAACGAACACACATAATATTTAATCTGCGCCCGAGAGTATGCTTCACCAAAAACAAGAAAAATTTGACAGCAAATTTAAATTAGTCTTGTGCCAGACTATGAAAATGTTCATGAAAATGTTTTGAGCTTATGGGTAAGAAGGGAGAAAGGGAGCTCATTCACCTCCGCTCTCCCCTAAAAGCTAAAATATTTTCATGTGTTATTTTCAGTGTCTGGCACAAGAGTTAACCAATCAGATTTGAGTAAATTTGATGTACACAGACTTTTTTGCTTGATATTGCCGTATTTTTACAAAATGTAACATTTATTTTTAATGGCAGAGGTAATAACAAATCTCTGGTAATGTGAACTTTATTCCCTACTTTTCTTAAAGTACGGTATAACAAAAATTGACTTTAAAGAACGGGCCTGAATCTGTCAAAGGATTTGTCCACCATTAATGCTTGACTATGATAAGTCCCATGGTAGAACAAACCAGCCCCCCTATTCTGTAACTTTTTAACAACTTTACTCATTGTTTATTTTCAACAATTTCATTTGTTTGTTTTGTAGTTGTTACAAAAACCAAAGAAATTTTAACAACTTTTCAATCGATAAAAGTTACAGAATAGGCCTACAGTAGTGCGATTCTCTAACTTATTTTTTGAGTTACCGACAATTGAAATGCTTATAATTTCGGTAATTACCGATGTTTTTCGGTAAGTTAGCGACGAATTCTTCAATTCTTTTACAAGCAAAGAATTGAATCAGTTTTAGCGTTGACAGTTGTCAAAACCGCTTTTCAATTTTCACATTTAATATTAAAAAAAAATAACGCTCTTCGCACAACGTCAGGAATGCATTTGACACTCGCCGTGCGTTAACATTTATGTATCAATTTGTCGACTAGACGGCGGCAAATGGTTGGCGCCGTAATGTCGCCTATCACATTAAATTGACATTTAGAGACACACAAACAAAAAAGTTTCTTTAGTGAAAAAAAACCCAAAAATAATAATAAAATAATATTAATAATAATAAAATATTAATAATATTAATAATAATATTGAAAAACAAATGATTAAAAGAATCGTGTATACAAGAAAAGAAAAATTGAACAACAACAACAAGTATTTACTACGATGAAATGCCAGCAGACAAGGAATTATTTACAAAATCAAAACAACAGCAACAAATTTAGTAACTTTGAAAAGATGTAGTAAAGAAAATAGTGCGTGAATGAAGAAAAATAATCGAATCCAAATAAAAACAATAAAAAAGTTATTGTTTGTTATTTTTATGACATCGAAGAACGATGATGATGACGACGGATATTGATCTATAAATCTATAAATACAATTCCTCTCCTTATTTGTTGTGTACAACGAAGCTTCTATATGTTGCGTATTTGTTGTGTATATTAACATAATTCCCACCAACGACCTAGTAGACCAAGTGTGAACAAGCGAATAAGCAACCATATTACATATTCATTCATATTTTTACGTCGTGTACCGTCCTGCTTGTTGTGTGGGAAGTTTTCCGGCTTGGTTCGAAGAAGATATTCGTTTTTTTCCCAATGTCCCACCGCCATAACCCCAGAGACATATAAATACGAGAGATTAAAAATAAACTATTATTAATTTTGTTGCTATTGTGATTACTGTTATCACCATAGCTCCATCGAAACAATAGGAAGTGAAAAAATACAGCAAAATGTTGCAAAATTTTTGTTTGCCAATTGCAGTGGCCCTTATCGGTAAGTATGCCTAGTAATGGGCTTATTTGTGTATGTTGTTACATATTGTAATGTTTTTGTTTACTTGGCATTTTTTTTGTTGCTCTTTGACCACCCTAGTTCTAGCTGAAACAAAATATACCACCTTATCATGTTTGGTTGGTAGTTGCTGGTGAGAAGATATGCTCTGGAATGCGAAAAAATAAATTCCATTTTTATGTAAGAAAAACATTTGAGGCATATCTGCGCTTAGATTTAGCATCAGTATCTGCAACAACAGCTACAACTACACAGCTAACTTAAAAAGTGAAATTGATTGATTGATTTTTTTGCTTAATCTGGCTCTGGTTCTATCTCCTGCTTCGATGGGTTCTAGCGTTGAGTTGGTTTAGTAGGACAGTTGGAAAGGTGCATTGTGACGTGAGGGTCTGTGTCGCATGGTGGGCAGATGTTTTGCACGGTGCCATCAATTCTTGCCCAATAGGAATTTTGACGACTGTACCATCCCAAGCGTAGTTGAGCCAAACCTATTCTGGCTTGTCGTGCCAAATGACGCTCTTCAGATGCGATAGATGGGGGATGTTCTCCGAGGACCGCATTCACACGACGCTTGTTTATGTTTATCTGCGACTGCATCCTGCTAGATTGGCTGCTGATATAACGTTGGACCTTACTTTCTAGAGCAAAAAGATCCCTCCTGGCATGCCTGAGTGGGGGTGATCAGCAAGGAAAGCATGTCATTGTGTTGCTGCACTGGAAGAATCTTTGTCTCCTCATGACGAGGCACCCTTATGCAGTTCTTAGGGACGCCTTCTGACAGGTTTGAATATTTTTCCACTGCGTTGCACTTATATTCGCGAACAATTGGAGCCACATGGCTTATCAGACCGACCTATGGCCTTATATGTGGTCAACAAGATTTCTTTATCTGCACCCCAAGTGCTGCCACCTAGGATTTGAGGACCTTGTTCCTACATCTCAGCTTGTCGCAGATAACTGTGGCATGCTCGGACGACATGAACATGGTGTCGAATGTGACTCTTAGAATTTAGTGGTAGTTAGTGGTCGGAATTCTGGTACCGTCGACCACGACATTCAACACTCTTCTTACCTGCGTCGTCCATGTGGTGAACAGAGTGGGCGTAGATTTAGTGGCGAATATTTGCATATTCCTCTCATGGAAAGAAGTGATAAGATTAGCAAATAGGAGTTTAGCCTTTCAGAAATGACATCAGGGAGGGTACCTGACGGCAAGATCGTACAACCATTCGCATACCTCCAGATGGCTTTGAGATCATCTGGATTGTTGAGAATACCGGAGAGGGGAACTCCCTGTTCCACTCAACAGGAATTCCAGGAACGACTGTCGTTTCAAACATGGCCGGAGGGTTGTCTGCTTGATGTCCTCAAACAGCGTGGAGTGCCTGACATTCAATCCAATAATTAAGAATTCAAGCGCTATCGCACGGCTTGATCTGTTTGAGTGATCGACTAATATGTGTGGAGATGGCGTGCAGCGCTGTTGTCGTGCTGCGCTGCTTACGGAACATTTTCCACACATCGGGAACGATGTGGGTGGTTAGCGCCAGGTTGAGAACTTTGGTGGGATACTCGACTCTCGGCTCATCCAACTGTTTCAGCATTGCCATGGAGATCACATTAGGACCCAACTCATTGAATGAATTAGCGTTCCTGATGGCATTCGCATTATTAGTCCATTGTAAATTGTGGTGGTTTCTCCTCGGAAGAAAGAGACCTAATGCGACGTAATACTCTTCTCTTCGAACCGTCATTTACGGGGTGCTCGAAAAGCTGTCGATTAAAATAATTTGCGCACCTCTTCGGATCAGTCGGTGTGTAACGTCCCCAAACGTAACTTAGGTCCTATCTTACTTCTTTCCAGGGTTCGAGAGCGACTTAATCGTTGCCCACAAATCACTTATTCCAGCTGCTTTGTTGTAACTCTTCAGATGATTTAGCTAGCCACTTGTTCCGCCTATGCTCACCAACCACGCTCATTTGCTAATCTCGTTGCCTCTACTGGGAAATTTGGTCTCACTTCGCGTATTCGATCAGCAGGTATATATCGAGTGGCTGCAGCATTGATGATGTCTAGAAACGTCCTCTCTGCTACCTGAACAACAGGTAGCGTATCTGACCAACCCTACCAGATACCTCTGCTGTAGTGATTATTGAACTGACCAAAAAAAAGCGACGTGTTGCCAGGTGACGTCATAACGGTTATGTCTGGCGAACTGTGTCATTGACCGTTCAAAACGTAGATTTATTAATCTGCCCAACTAGTACTATTTCCGAGGTTCGAATGCCACAACTCATGATGAGCATTAAATTCCCCCAAAGCCCAGACGGTTATGAAGCGGCCTAATTTTGGGCCTATAACAGTACAGCTATTTAAGCAACTCTAACTTGACAGTTCCACACCTTACGGCTACCCTCCGTACATTCCATGTACAGGAGTCAGGCTCAAGCGGGATAGGTCTGTAATGAAAAGACGGGAGCAATAGGAAAGCTAATTCCCCACCACCACTTCTGGTGCGATCCTTCCTCAGTACGTTGTATCCATCACAACGATGCAAGCTGCAATTGTTGCTGAGCTTGGTTTCCTGTACCGCCGACGACGATTCACTGGATACAACACAGAAAGCTAATGTGGTGTGGTTCCGGGTCAATGTGGTTTCAAAGAACCGGCCGCAGGGGGATTGTCTCCAGTGGTAATGATGAGAATTGGCGTCTTAACCAAGGATTACCAAGTTCATGCTTCACCGCTCGTCCATAAGCTCCAGTGTGACCTTGTCTGGTGGGGTCCTCGTACAGCATGTAGATCGAGTACAATATCAGAGGCTTGCTACGCCATTCTTTCATCCGTACAGTTGTGATGTCACCTCTACTATAAGCTTTGTTCCAGAACTAAAAAGTTTTTACAATTTTTACCACTTTTACACATTTTACCAGAAAAAGCGTTCCCGTACACAAAAAAGTTGTAAAATGTTCACTTCTCTTTAAACAAAAATGGCACTGAATTACGCTCTCTTTAAAAACTTTTTACTCGAAGAATTTGAGCGTGTAAAAAATAGTAAAGTGGTTGCCGGCGTCTTATTGGCTTATACGCTGACTTTGACATTTGATCCACTTTTTTGACGTATTTTCCATTTTTCCGTTCCCGAACTGTTTCAAAAAACTTTTATGTGAGAATAATTTTTTTACAGTTCTCTCTTTTACGAGATTCACTATTAAAAAGTACGGGAACGAAGCTATAATTAGACAGAAGAATTAAATTATGGTTATATTTAGCAACTATATACTCTCTCATCTTGTCTCCAATAGAGGAGGAGATCACAGCCTATAACCTTATTTTACAATTAGGGTTCCAGGAATAGGGTGATGTAGATGTGTAGGGTCAAGAGGGTTTGCACGAATTCAGCATCAGCAGCTCATGAAACATACTTTATTTTCAGTTCGTTCAGACAAGAGCAAACCCTAAATTTCATCAACGTTCAACATCTACAGCAACTAACAATAGTTTGTCTCTTGTGGATGCTGATTTGATCCTCTTAAATGTTCACTTTGATTCGTGATTTTTTGGTCGGAAAAAAATATGCAGAGCATGTTTTCTAGGTAAATTCGGTATTGTAGAACTCTCTGCGTTGGGGACTCATATATTGGGCAATTCCTTGCAATTTTGTCACATATAAATAAGCACTTAAATTGAGTTTAGGTCCACAAGATAAATGATTTAGAAAATTTTCAAGAAAATAATCCATTGTCCATCATTTTACTTTCAGGTACAGCATTTTTGCTAACCCTTTGTGCACCACCAGCCACATCTGCAATATTGCCCACAGAAAGCAAAGTGACATGTGAACACTACGATGAGAATAACTGCACCACAAATGGTGATTGTACACCCAGAATGGAAAATTGTAAAATAGAATCAGATAAACCTTCAAGTTGTTATGTCCTCTGGTCAAGGGATGACCGAACGGGTAAGTAATAGAAAAAAGAAACACCTTTGTTTAGCTTCTTCTCATCTCAAATCAAGTATAATTTCATTTAATAATTTCTTCTATTGTTGTCTTTTGCAGGTGAAGAACACATTAAAATGAAGGGTTGTTTTAGCCACAATTCCGAATGCAATCAAACAAAATGTGTGACAAGCAGTGAACCGCACAAAAAGAATATTTATTTTTGTTGTTGCAGGGAGTCCATGTGCAATACAGAGTTTAAATGGGAACCTACCACAACGGAGGCGACAACACAAGGTAAGTGCAAAGAAAAGCAAGCAAGCAACAGCAATTCTCCCCCTTCTTTGATAAATAATCCTTGTTGTGAGGGGATACAACAACATTCGTGTTTTGTTTGTTTCGCAAACAAAAATATAATGTGGGAGAAAGTCCTTATTGCTGCAGGCAGAAAGGCACGTGCTTTAGTGTGCATTGCAATTGCTGCATCATACACATATGTATTGTTGGATGCATCCACCATGTCCTTACCCAATTTCAATGGTTTGTTTATAGATTGAGTTTTTATGAGTCTCTTTTAAGCCTTCTTTCGTTCGTTTTTTAGTCCTTTTTCCCTTCATTGTTTATGAATGAATTGTGGGGAACAGTGGCGCCAAAGGGAGACAATTTAATTTCGACGTTGGCCTATAGGAGTTAGGATAGGTTAGTTTAAAGGACGCGCAGTTGTCGTACTAGACAGCTACTTCTCAAGGATACCTTGTAGTCCATTATCTTCATCGTAACAGAGTATTGAAAAGTGAAGTCGGAGAAAAAGAGATAATTGTGGATTACAGCGGTGTTCAGAGGGATAGTAAAAAACCAAATTTATTGCAGAGGCGATGGGATTAGCGACTGAGTGAGCATTATGAGCTTCGTCGAACCAATCGCAGTGACCCCAGAGACAGGGAGCTGACACTGGAAGTTAACAAACTGGTTGGTGAACATAAGCGGAACAAGTGGCTAAATCATCTGGAGAGTTGCAACATTGGAGCTGGAATAAGTGAATTCTGGGATATAGTTAAGTCACTCTCAAATCCCTACAAGAAGGAAGATAGGAGCTCAGTCACGTTTGGCGACATTACGCTGACTGATCCCGAGATGTGCACAAGTTGTTTTAATCGACAGTTTGTCGAGCAGAGTACTACGTTGCATTAGATCTAGTCCTGCCCAGGAACCAACGCAATTTATAATAAATGATGTTGCAAATGCCACCAGGAAAGCTAAATCATACAAAGCGTTGGCCATGATCTAATCTTGATGGTAATGCTGAAACAGCTTGATGAGCCAGGAGTATCGCACCAAAGTTTTCAGCCTTGCGCTTGTCACGCATATCGTTTCCGAAATCTAGAAAATGGAAAGGGTGGCGCCCCTACTGAAGTAAGAGAAGGAAGCCAACTCGTATAGGCCAATTTTGCTTTTGTCACCCGTAGCAATTTTCATTGCGTCTTCACTCCTCCCCAGCGTCAGAAATAGCTATCCATTTGCCAATCATCAGCATAGGTTCCGTCTCCACACATATTAGTCGAGGACATCAATCAACGCTGTTTGATGACATCTGTTTAAAACGTTGGATAATCGCACATGCAATTATAATCGTACATGGAATTCAGGAACAAGGTGGGGGTGATATGTCCGGAACTACTTAACCTCTACCTCTTCTGTATTCCAAACCCCTCTAGACAGCATTGTTGTCGTAATGTATGAGGATGATTGTTCGATCTTGGTGTCAGGTATCTTCCCTGATGTCATTTGTGAAAGACTGAACTCCTATTTGACTGATCTTACCACCTTTTTTCACGAGAGGAATATGTAAATATCCGCCACTAAATCTATGGTCACTATATTCACCACAGGGACTGCAGAGGTGAGCACTGATTTGAATGTCATGGTCACTGGTAGCAGAATTCCGACCACTAACTACCCCAAGATTCTAGGGGTCACATTCGACAAGGAACACGGTCCTCAAATCCCTAGCCGGCAGCACTTGGTTTGCAGATGAAGGAACTTTGTTGACCACATATAACGTCTATAAAGGCTCCCTTCATCTCGTCTAAAAAGACTCACTTCAGTTCTTCAGTAAAGACTCTTCTCAGCTCGTACACAGAGACTCCCTTAAGCTCGTCTATAAAGACTACCTTCAGCTCGTCTATAAAGACTCCCTTCAGCTCGTCCATAAAGACTCCCTTCAGCTCGTCCATAAAGACTCCCTTCAGCTCGTCTATAAAGACTCCCTTCAGCTCGTCTATAAAGACTCCCTTCAGCTCGTCTATAAAGACTCCCTTCAGCTCGTCTATAAAGACTCCCTTCAGCTCGTCTATAAAGACTCCCCACAGCTCGTCTATAAAGATTCCCCACAGCTCGTCTATAAAGACTCCCTTCAGCTCGTCTATAAAGATTCCCCACAGCTCGTCTATAAAGACTCCCTTCAGCTCGTCTATAAAGACTCCCCACAGCTCGTCTATAAAGACTCCCCACAGATCGTCTATAAAGACGCCCCACAGCTCGTCTATAAAGACTCCCCACAGCTCGTCTATAAAGACTCCCCACAGCTCGTCTATAAAGATTCCCCACAGCTCGTCTATAAAGACTCCCCACTGCTCGTCTATAAAGATTCCCCACAGCTCGTCTATAAAGACTCCCTTCAGCTCGTCCATAAAGACTCCCTTCAGCAAGACTCCCTTCAGCTCGTCTATAAAGACACACTTCAGTTCGTCTATAAAGACTCCCTTCAGCTCGTCTATAAAGACTCCCTTCAGCTCGTCTATAAAGACTCCCTTTAGCTCGTCTATAAAGACACACTTCAGTTCGTCTATAAAGACTCCCTTCAGCTCGTCTATAAAGACTCCCTTCAGCTCGTCTATAAAGACTCCCTTCAGTTCGTCTATAAAGACTTACTTCAGCTCGTCTATAAAGACTCCCTTCAACTGGTCTATATAGACTCCCTTCAGCTCGTCTATATAGACTCCCTTCAGCTCGTCTATAAAGACTCCCTTCAGCTCGTCTATAAAGACTCCCTTCAGCTCGTCTATAAAGACTCCCTTCAGCTCGTCTATAAAGACTCCCTTCAGCTCGTCTATAAAGACTCCGTTCAGCTCGTCTATAAAGACTCCCTTCAGCTCGTCTATAAAGACTCCCTTCAGCTCGTCTATAAAGACTCCCTTCAGCTCGTCTATAAAGACTCCCTTCAGCTCGTCTATAAAGACTCCCTTCAGCTCGTCTATAAAGACTCCCTTCAGCTCGTTTATAAAGACTCACTTCAGCTCGCCTATAAAGACTACCTTCTGCTCGTTTATAAAGACTCCCCTCAGCACCTCTATAAAGACTCCCTTCAGGTCGTCAATAAAGACTCCCTTCAGGTCGTCTATAAAGACTCCCTTCAGGTCGTCTATAAAGACTCCGTTCAGCTCGTCTATAAAGACTCTCTTCAGCTCGTCTATAAAGACTCCCTTCAGCTCGTCTATAAAAACTCCCTTCAGCTCATCTATAAAAGCTCCCTTCAGCTCGTCTATAAAAACTCCTCTCAGCTAGTCTAAAAAACTCCCTTCAGCTCGTCTCTAAAGACTATCTTCAGCTCGTCTATAAAGACTCCTTTCAGCTAGTCTATAAAGACTCTCTTCAGCTCGTCTGTAAAGACTCCCTTCTGCTCGCCTATAAAGACTCCCTTCTGCTCGCCTATAAAGACTCCCTTCAGCTCGTCTATAAAGACTCCCTCCAGCTCGTCTATAAAGACTCCCTTCAGCTCGTCTATAAAAACTACATTCAGCTCGTCTATAAAAACTCCTCTCAGCTAGTCTATAAAACTCCCTTCAGCTCGTCTATAAAGAGTAACTTCAGCTCGTCTGTAAAGACTCCCTTCTGCTCGCCTATAAAGACTCCCTTCAGCTCGTCTACAAAGACTCCCTTCAGCTCGTCTATAAAGACTCTCTTCGGCTCGTCTATAAAGACTCCCTTCAGCTCGTCTATAAAGACTACCATCAGCTCGTCTATAAAGACTCCCTTCAGCCCGTTTATAAAGACTCCCTTCAGCTCGTCTATAAAAACTCCCTTCAGCTCATCTATAAAAGCTCCCTTCAGCTCGTCTATAAAAACTCCTCTCAGCTAGTCTATAAAACTCCCTTCAGCTCGTCTCTAAAGACTATCTTCAGCTCGTCTATAAAGACTCCTTTCAGCTAGTCTATAAAGACTCTCTTCAGCTCGTCTGTAAAAACTCCCTTCTACTCGCCTATAAAGACTCCCTTCCAGCTCGTCTATAAAGACTCCCTTCAGCTCGTCTATAAAAACTCCATTCAGCTCGTCTGTAAAAACTCCTCTCAGCTAGTCTATAAAACTCCCTTCAGCTCGTCTATAAAGAGTAACTTCAGCTCGTCTGTAAAGACTCCCTTCTGCTCGCCTATAAAGACTCCCTTCAGCTCGTCTATAAAGACTCCCTCCAGCTCGTCTATAAAGACTCCCCACAGCTCGTCTGTAACTCCCCACAGCGCGTCTATAAAGACTCCCCACAGCTCGTCTATAAAGACTCCCTTCAGCTCGTCTATAAAGACAACAATTAGTTCGTCTATAAATACTCCGTTCAGCTCGTCTATAAAGACTCCCTTCAGCTCGTCTATAAAGACTCCCTTCAGCTCGTCTATAAAGACAACAATCAGTTCGTCTATGAATACTCCGTTCAGCTCGTCTATAAAGACTCCCTTCAGCTTGTTTATAAAGACTCCCCACAGCTCGTCTATAAAGACTCCCTTCAGCTCGTCTATAAAGACTCCCTTCAGCTCGTCTATAAAGACTCCCTTCAGTTCCTCTATAAAGACACCCTTCAGCTCGTCTATAAAGACTCCCTTCAGCTCGTCTATAAAGACTCCCTTCAGCTCGTCTATAAAGACGCCCTTCAGCTCGTCTATAAAGACTTCCTTCAGCTCGTCTATAAAGACTTCCTTCAGCTCGTCTATAAAGAGACACCCTTCAGCTCGTCTATAAAGACTTCCTTCAGCTCGTCTATAAAGACTTCCTTCAGCTCGTCTATAAAGACTCCCTTCAGCTCGTCTATAAAGACTCCCTTCAGTTCGTCTATAAAGACTCCCTTCAGCTCGTCTATAAAGACTCCCTTCAGCTCGTCTATAAAGACACCCTTCAGCTCGTCTATAAAGACTCCCTTCATATCGTCTACAAAGGCCCCCTTCAGCTCGCCTTCAAAGACTCCCTTCAGCTCGCCTTCAAAGACTCCCTTCAGCTCGCCTTCAAAGACTCCCTTCAGTTCGTCTATAAAGACTCCCTTCAGCTCGTCTATAAAGACTCCCTTCAGCTCGTCTATAAAGACTCCCTTCAGCTCGTCTATAAAGACTCCCTTCAGCTCGTCTATAAAGACTCCCTTCAGCTCGTCTATAAAGACGCCCTTCAGCTCGTCTATAAAGACTTCCTTCAGCTCGTCTATAAAGACTTCCTTCAGCTCGTCTATAAAGAGACACCCTTCAGCTCGTCTATAAAGACTTCCTTCAGCTCGTCTATAAAGACTTCCTTCAGCTCGTCTATAAAGACTCCCTTCAGCTCGTCTATAAAGACTCCCTTCAGTTCGTCTATAAAGACTCCCTTCAGCTCGTCTATAAAGACTCCCTTCAGCTCGTCTATAAAGACACCCTTCAGCTCGTCTATAAAGACTCCCTTCATATCGTCTACAAAGGCCCCCTTCAGCTCGTCTGTAAAACATCCTTCAGCTCGCCTTCAAAGACTCCCTTCAGCTCGCCTTCAAAGACTCCCTTCAGCTCGTCTATAAAGACTCCTTTCAGCTCGTCTATAAAGACTCCCTTCAGCTCGTCTAGAAAGACTCTCTTCGTCTATAAAGACTCCCTTCAGCTCGTCTATAAAGGTTCTCATCTGGCCGAACACCCGCATTCTCAGGGAACTCACGATGGAAATCTACAGACTTTTATTAATCTCTAAAAAATCCAGAATTATGGTCCCGAAGGTCTTTAAAAATTTCTTATTTTCCTCTTTGGCTGCTTCTAGAAATCTTTAAAATCCGCGTTCAATGCCCCGCTTTAAATATATATATATATATATCCTATAAAATGTTCAACTTTTGTGTTAATATACCCACTGTATCACTTAATTTCATTCAAAACCACATCAGTAGAGTCCTCCTTGCATAGCTGCAACAACATAGTCCTGTTATCCTTGTTGACAATTTGCATGTGTTTCTTCTTCTGTGCAATAAAAAGGGGGAACTTTCATTTTTTTTTTGTTTAATTTTCTCTTTTTCTATGGGAGTTCTTCTGTTTATTTTGTTATTTATTTGTGTATATCTTCTGCTAGTGGGGTTTGAGTGTTTTAGGTTTGTATATAAATATCCATTCTTTATATATATCCACTACTCTTCAATGTTATCGTCAGCTATGTGCTGAAGATACTCACCATGTTATTCACCTGAGTTGGAAAACGGTATAATATGTCTGCCACGTAGTTTGTGACAATTTGTGTCCTGTATTTACACAACAAAGAGAGAAGTCCATTCCGTAATCTCATTCTTTATTTGCAAAAATCAATTACCTAACCTAACAACATCACATTTCTACTTTCACAGTTCCCAAGGAGAAAAAATCCGAAGATACCAATTTAATACTCATCATTATTTGTTCGTGTGCCTTGGCCATTTTGATAACAACAACGGTTATCCTTCTATTCTTGTATCGACGACACAAACAAGAGAATTTCAATGAAGTGCCAACAAATGAAACTGAAATAACCAATACCTCACCGTTGTTAAGTAATAGACCCATACAGTTGCTGGAATTGAAAGCCAGTGGTCGCTTTGGTGATGTATGGCAAGCTAAACTGCACAATCATGATGTGGCCGTGAAAATCTTTAGAATGCAAGAAAAGGAATCCTGGAATACAGAACTGGAGATATATAAGGTAAGATCATATTCCAGCTTCAAAAAGTAAGTAGTAGTCAATGCTCCTTCTTCTTCGTTGCAGTTACCTCGCATGCGACATCCAAATATTTTGGAATTTTTGGGTCATGAAAAACACACGGAAAATATACAACATGAATTTTGGCTTATATCAGCCTATCAGCACAATGGTTCGCTGTGTGATTACTTGAAATCCCATACAATAACCTATCAACAGCTGTGTCGCATTGCCGAATCGATGGCATGCGGTTTGGCCCATTTACATGAAGAAATTCCAGCCAGTAAGACCGAAGGTTTAAAACCGTCCATTGCACATCGTGATTTTAAATCGAAAAATGTTCTGTTGAAAAATAATTTAACAGCGTGTATAGCTGATTTTGGTTTGGCCATGATATTTGAACCGGGTAAGTGGAAATTGTTACTAAAATTAATTGGAATATTTATATGTAATAATACCTATGTTTGCAGGTAAACCTTGTGGCGACACCCACGGCCAAGTGGGCACCAGACGTTATATGGCTCCAGAAGTTCTGGAGGGTGCCATTAATTTTAATCGTGATGCTTTTCTTCGTATTGATGTTTATGCCTGCGGTTTGGTGTTATGGGAAATGGTGTCGCGCTGTGATGCCACAGGACCGGTGGGGGAATATTTGCTGCCATTTGAAGCAGAGGTATGTTATTTCGACCTTGTTGAAGCTCCATCTAGGAGCAATGTTACTTCTTTTACGACGACGAAGATGAACCTCATAAAGGGGTCTTCTGTATGTAGAAGACCTCCTAAAGGGGTCTTCTCTCGGTGGAAGATCTCCTAAAGTGGTCTTCTCTCGGTGGTCTTCTATAGATTGAAGACCTTCTAAGGGGTCTTCTATACATAGAAGGCCTCTTAAAGGGATCTTCTACAAATAGAAGACTCTGAAATGCTTTCCTATAGATAGATTTCCTTCTAAAAGGGTCTTCCATAAATAGGTGTCCTTTTAAATAAGTGTTCTATAGACTCTAAATGGGTCTTCTATAGATAGAAGTCCTCCTAAAAGGGTCTTCCAAAGATAAAAGTCTTCTTAAAGGGTCTTCCAAAGATAGAAGTCCTCTTAAAAGGGTCTTCCGAAGATAGAAGTCATCCTAAAGGTGTCTTCTCTCGGAATTAGATGACTAAAAGGAAGTCTTTATAGCCGAGCTGAAGGTAAGAGAAGTCATTACACACAAGATGTAGGGTCTCTTTATAGAAAGCTGAAGCGAGTCTTTATAGACGAGCTGAAGGGAGTCTATATAGACGAGCTGAAGGGAGTTTTTACAGACGAGTCAAAGGGATTCTTTATAGAAGAGCGAAGGTACTCTTTATAGCCGAGCCGAAATGATTCTTTATAGACGAGCTGAAAAGAGTCTTTACAGACGAGCTGAATGGAGTCTTTATACAAAACCAAAATGTAGTCTTTATAGGAGGAATCCTTATAGACGACCGAAGGGAATCTTTATAGACGACCTGAAGGCGATCTTTATAGACGATTTGAAGGCAGTTTTTATAGACTAGCTGAAGAAGGAAGTCTTTATAGACGAGTTGAAGGGAATCTTTATAGACGAGCTGAATGGAGTCTTTATAGACTAGCTGAAGAATGAAGTTTTTATAGACGACCTGAACAAGGGAGACTTTATAGACGATCTGAAGAAGGGAATTTTCATAGCCGGCCAAAAGGGAGTCCTGATAGACGACCACAAAGAAGTTTTTATAGACGAACAGAAAGGAGTCTTTATAGATTTGCAAAATAGATTATACGGTGTCCTTTGAATCACCCAGAAGGGAGTCTATATAGATGACCAAAGGATTTTTTTATAGACGACCAGAAGGGAGTCTATATAGACCAGCAAAATGGATTTTAGGGAGTCTTTAAAAACGGACAGAAGGCAGCCTTTATGGACGACCAAAAGGGGAGTCTAAAAGGATTTCTATCGACGACTAAAAGTAAGTCTTTATATACGACCAGAAGGAATTTTTTATAGACAAACAGAAGGGAGTCTTTATATATGAAAAAATGGATTTTAGGGAGTCCTTAAAAACGCCAAGAGGGTAGTCTTCATATACGACAAAAAGAGGAATATTTAAAGTAGACCAAAAAGGAATTTTATAGAAGATCAAAGGGAGTATTTATGAAGACCAAATGGAGCTGGAAGGAGACAATAGACGGCGAGTCCTAATATATCTGCTGGGAGGGAACATTTATATTCCCATAGAAGGTTGTATTTATAGACTGTAGGTATTTCAGGTATTTCTACCGAGCCAGAAGGGTGCCTTTATATAATAGTTGGAGGGAGCCTTTATATAAGACCGGAAGAAAGTTTTTATATTCCAGTCTTCATCTTCTTCAGCAGAAAGAAAAAACAAAAGATTTCCCACAAACAACCCATAAAGGACAAGGGGGAGACTTCTTTTGTATAAATGAGTGCAGCCCGATTCTATATTTTGGTTAATGATATGGGACCTACCTTTACATGGACGAGACCGAATGGCGTGTAGCGATAGCGAAGATTTACGTGACTGAAAAATATTCACGAAATGTACATACATACATATGTCAAAATAACGATGAAGGGATTTTTGACTCCATTAAAACTTTTTATGTTGTCGAGGCTAACCATTTCACCACTATCGCACCCGGTGATTTTATGGAAAGTCTTAGGAAACGTATAAAACCTTCATTTAAAATTTTCTATGAATCCTCCCAAAAATCTTTTCACATGTTCGTTAATTTTTTATGGGTCCACAGCCTTCACAAAGTCGCAAACTGAAAATATAATTTTTTTTTCTTAGGGCGAAACCTATAGCTCTGCGTTTTGCGTGTGCGTTCAAAAATACAAAAACAAAATACATGTATTTCAAATTGAAAACAACAACAAATACATGTATTTTGTTTTTGTATTTTTGAACGCACACGCAACACGCAGAGCTATAGGTTTCGGCCTTAAGTAACTAAATAAGGCAAAGGCCACTTCACAGTGATACTTGAATTAATTCTCTTTCGAGTTGAGCTGTTATGACCTAAGAGGCACATTGAAAAATTAGGAATCCACCGAAGTCCCACACATTCAACCACTATGCTATACTATACTTTTCACGGGTGGTTAAGTCCGATCCTCAGCCATATTAGAATGTTATTTTAGTGGATGGACGAAGGCTAAGCTTGGAAACCAGCATTTATACCACAAATCGTTCGAAAATTGTATATTCGAATTATTTATCCATTTTAAAGTCAGTTATTTAATTCCAAACTTTTCCTATAGTCCGATTTGGCTGGCAACCCCATTTTTCAATGCTTTTATTACAAATACTATGGCAGCTTTTTTTCCACCTTTATTTGTATTTGTCCTTCTGTATTATTTTCTTTCAGTTGGGTCAAAGGCCTACTCTCGACGAGGTACAGGAAAATGTTGTTATGAAAAAATTACGTCCTCAAATTTTGAACTCCTGGCGATCACATGCTGTAAGTATTGAAAAAGATCACATTTATATCACACACTATCTAACATACCGCATTTCTTCGTCTTTCCAGGGCATTAGTATTATTTGTGATACAATGGAGGAGTGCTGGGATCATGATGCCGAGGCACGCCTTTCCTCATCATGTGTAATGGAACGTTTTTCACAATTACAAAAATATCCTGTAACGCCGTTTGTAATTAAAAATAACACCAACAATTGTAGTGTAGTGGACATAAAAGAATCGAATATTATTGAAACAAATTCATAGGGTTGGTAAACAACGGGATCACTGCTGGCAAAAAGAAGCACAGTGATGTAAATAGAGTGACAACGGCCGCCTATAAGAAGAAATGCGTTTAGTAGAATTTGATTTCTTTTTTAGAGTTTATGAAAACAAGGCTTTTCTTAAATAACCAACTTGGTGGTATAGAGTTGTGTTCTGTTGTGCTCTGTTCTATTGGGCTTCAAACCTGTTTTACACTACTCTTTATGTTTTTCTTTCCTAACAAATATTATGCTTTTTTCCTTTTTTAACCATAGCTGATTTAAGTTTAATGTTTAAAAACTATAATTTGTTCTTCTTCTTTACATAATTAGCATTAAAACGCCAGTCCGTCTTGTCTAGTCTTTATTATTAATGATTTAATTTGTTTAGTGGTAGAGCCTCTATTCAAAAAGTTTAACCCACACACACATGTTTCAAAATATAATTCGTTTTGTATAATATCTATAATGTAACATTTGTGCAATTATTATATTTCTACATGTGATTTGTTCTTTTTTCTCCTGCCCCTATCTAGACAAGACAAGACTGTACAAAATGAAAGTATTTATAAGTGATTTTTATTCAAAACAATTTAGGTTAAGCAAATAATTTTAATATAGCCTAAACAATCAACTATATATAGTAAGTTTATGTAATAAGTTTTATTCAAAACGAAAGAAAACAAAAAACTGTGACTGATAAAACAATATCATGTTTTAAACACAACCAACCTCCCATAACACAAAACAAAAAGTATACAACAACCGTTTATACATACAAACAAACAAATTTTATTGCAACCGAATCAAAAATGTTTCAAACACACAAAATAACAAATCAAACATATGAATAATTTTCCTACAATAACCATAAATTACACTTCTTTTTTTCTTTTAATTAATTTATTTTTTTTACTTTAAAGTTTTTAATTTTAAAAATATTCAATATTAGACAGTTCTTGCAAGCCGAGGCCGTATATCTTATTGATTTTCATATCAACATACATAGTTCCCAAAATAATAAAAAGAAATACATTTTTCGTTGGATAAATTTGTTGTAACAGCTTTGCAGATATTGAAGGAGATAATAGAAACAAAGTAAAAAGAAATGATCGTTGCAGGTATAATAATTCCAATATGTCAAGTATCATGAGGACTTTGAAATCGAGATGGGCCATTGAAATAAGTTAACAGTATCAATAAGGTCTATGAAGTAATTGAGGACCTACTTTTACCCAAATCGAAGTTGTGTCGGATCAAACAAATCATTGAATGTTGCTGTTCAAGACAATATCAAGATTTAAAAGAATTTCATCATGTGTTTCCGGAGTATATCAGGTATGTAAGTCTTCACTCGGAGACCTTGTGGTTCATTGTGTTCATCCTAATAAAGTGATAAAAAGAAGTTTAAGAAATATATATGTTGTGGACAGAGGGAAGATATTAAAGAATTCCTATATATTGAAGAGTTTAGGTGTTGAGAAGAGAGAGAGAGTTTGACATGATTGATGGTGTAGTTGTTGTTGCAGCAACGCAAAGATGGTGATCCATTTAGAGGTTCCTACTATCTTTATCTTTAAAAAAAAATTAAATTAAATGGAGAATTTTTATTATCATTTGAAAGAACATTCGATGGCATTTATTTTTTGCAGATTATGTCGAACAAATATTGGCCGAGGCTACGTCTAAAACGGTCTGTCCGTAGAGTCCAATTTTCGCTGAATTATTCGAATATTTCGACTGGTAACTGACGAATGACCCACGTGATGTTTTCCACCAAGGCATGAATCGAAGCGGGGTTGTCCGTATACTCTTTAGACTTTACATAACCCCACAGGAAAAAGTCTAACGGAGTGAGACGATCTTGGTGGCCAATCGACTGGTCCAAAATTGATGCGATGTGTGGGAAGTGGCGCCGTTATGTTGAAACCAAATGTCGCCGAGATTACGAGCTTCAATTTCAGACGTCAAATTGTTGCAATAACGGTCGCCATTAACGAGGAAGTCCTAACCGGTATCATTTTGAAGAAATAGGGTCCGACGATTCCACCGACCCACAAACCGTTATTTTTTCTGGATGGAGTGGCAGCTCTTGAATCTCTTTAAGTTGCTCTTCTTCCAAAATGTGGCAATTTTGCTTCGTTACATACCTATAAAGCCAGAAAAGCCAGAAATGTGCCTTATCACTGAACAAAATTAGGCTCAAAACACACTCGAATTTTTGTAATAAAGTTGAACGGTTTGTAAACGTTGTAGAGGCGTAAGCTTTTCCATGATAAAATGCCAAACAGTACTAAACAAAAATAACATCACGCGTGATCTGTCAACAAAAGGATATATACCCTCAGCCAATGTGAGGTGTAACTTTCACCTACGGACATATCGAATGTATTTAAGGCCTCATCAGAATTTGATGGCCCTTTTTGGACATTTGAACTTGCCGACAAAAATCTGGATTAGGAATTAACTGCACTATGACACAAATGTTGAACTTTTGTGGGTGAGGTACCCTTAGCAGGGACCGATATGGGCCACTTTAGAAGTTAAACTAAATTTTGAAAAAAATATAAGGAGATACAAAGTTTGGACCAAATTGGTTGCCCCATTCAAGTGATATCGTCATAGCATTTTAGAGGCATTTTTTTAAATATTGGGGAGAGGTACCGGAAGTTGTGGACCGGTATTGCCCCATGAAACTAAGTTTAGATATAATATGATGAAGATCCAATGTTGGACCAAATCGGTTCAAAAGTTCGAGAGTTATCGTGCTTTCCGACCGCCCCATATAGTGACATAGGGGATTTTTACACCTTTCGGGCTGTTTTCTCAAGAAATATGGACTTGCCCCTGAAAAAAAACAAAAACTTTTACCATCGTAATGGAGGTAGCGAATGTAAATCGCTTCAACAAAAATCAAAGTGATTCGAGAGCAGGCCTTAAAATGAACTTATCCGAAATTTTGTGTGAGAGGTACCAGAGGAAGTAGACAAATATAGTCCATATTCGAACCTGATCTATATCTGGTAGATATATTAGGATGTGCAAAGTATGGATTACATCGGTCACTCCCTTCAAGAGTTATCGTGCGCACAATTTGTCCGAACATTTTTGAACTTTTGTGAGGCAGGTACCTGAAGGAGTAGACCTATATGGCATATCTTCGAATTTAAACTATGTTTGGACAAAATATTACGAAGGCCAAATGTTGGACCGAATCGACAGATCCCTTCGAGAATAATCTTGCGCTCCAACCACTACACACGGTGTCAAGGGGCTTTTTGCATCTTTCAGGCTATTTTCTCAGGAAGTATGGGCTTGCCCCTGATGAAATTTGTACCGTCGTATGGAGGGCAGTGAATACAAGTTGTTGCAACAAAAGTCGAAGCGATTCGAGAGCAGGTCCTATTCTGAACTTATCCGAAATTTTGTGTGGGAGGTACCCGAAGGCGTTGACCGATTGAGTCCATATTGGAACCTCATCTAAGTTTGGTAGAAATTTCACGATGTGCAAACTTTGGATTAAATCGGTTACTCCCTTCAAGAGTTATCGTGCGCACACATTTTCCGAACATTTTCGAAATTTTGTGTGGGAGGTACCGGAAGGAGTGGACCGATATAGCCCATCTTCGAACTTAAACGAAGTTTGGTTCATCCGTTCGAGAGTTATCGTGCGCTCCAGCCAGCCAGACAGACCGACGGACTTTGCTCAATCGACTCCATATTGTCTGAAACACATTTCGTCCAAACATACTTGGGGTCTAAAACCATTATTTCGCTGAGGCACATTTTGCCCGTATGAAAGTGTATATACCCTCGTTAGCATAAATGCTGAGGGTATAAAAAGTACCTCTTGTTGGATCACCCATTATTTTCGTTCGTGTATTATTTCAATTATCAGTTTCCTTTACATCCAGACTCAAAAATTCCGCAAGCTGAATTGGTTACGTCCATATTTAATCAGGTGACAGGTGAATGGGGTTAGCTGGACAGCTAAACAAATTGAGGGTGTAGTGTGGTTCCAATCCACATGCCGGGTATCGTAGCATCAATTCGGGCCCAATACGAATTGAGGTGGTTGCATTGTCCTGATCTTAACCGGTCGAAAACCACTCGTGTTTGCCTTGGCAGCTGGCGTTCTTCTGCTACGATGGATGGTGGTGGTCTCCATCTACATAATTCTCACTGTATTTCAGTGAGAATAATATCCAGGCCTGCCTGATATGTTCTTGATTTAGAGGTTCTCATTTATACCTTTGGACCTCTCCCTAGATCATGAAGATCTCTCCTGACTTGCCTGGGTGCGGGAAGCCTGTCCATTAAATCGTGACAGGTATACTCACAGCGATAACACCCAAGCAGGCACTGCATCGACAACATCCTGTTGTGTTGATGCACCGGTAAAACCTTCGTCTCCTAATGAAGATGGTCCACGGGTGTCATGAGGAGACACCGTCTTGCACGCTGCGTGGCGCACTATGTCGCGAGTTCATGTTAACCGTGGCCAAAAATAGAAGCAGTTATCGTAGGTGCAACAATATTGGAAAAATGGGATGGTCGGTCCACGTATTTATATAGCCCCCATAGAACCGTACCTCCCGATTTTCAGTATTTTGAAAGTTTTAGTCACAATTACTAACCGAAATGACTGAAATTTGGTGGTTAGTCTTCGGCAGCCATATGAAACATTCCAACAGAAAATTGTGGGTGTAGGTCCACGTTTAGATATACAGCCCAATTATGAACGGCCTCTCACCGTGAGTTTTCTCTTTCTCGCCTTCTCCCCTATTATAAACATCATATCGCCGTGAGTGATGTTATGTTCTCACTGTTCCCTTATTATAAACAACAAGAGGGTGAGCAAAACTCACGTTCGTGAAAAAATTAGCTATTACAAATGTAAAAAAAGTGAGAAAAAGAGGCAAATTTCTGCTGATATTTCTCACTACCGAAATCAAAGTGAGTTGAACAAAAAAATTTAAGTGTGAACATTTATTTTAAAAAATACGAATATTTTGTATCTGTAATGATAATTAATTGTATTTTAGGTTGAAAGTAACAAAAAATAATAAGAGATTTTTTATGTTGTGAGGTTATTGTTGACCTTTGGACGCTATTTTCTTTGGTTTTAATTTGGCTTGAGGTCAACATAAAAATTTAAAAACAAATGGGCGTTTTTGTTTTTATTCTTATAAAAAGAAAGAAATATCATTATTATAAATTTCTACCATAATGTTTATAGTTGCATAAAACGAATGTTCTTGTTTTTTAAAGCTTAGGACATTGACCGCTAACATTTTTTCAGAGTTCTTTACGAATTCGGTCTGAATTCTTTCAGAATTTGGTACAAAATTGGGTCTACCTTCAGTTCCAAGAATGGCATGTAACTATCCACTGGAGTTATATGACTAGGTTTGGCATCGCATCATTAAAAGACGCAGAGTGCTGTGCATGGTGCTATCAATATTTGCCTAAGAATTTAGACGACTGCAATATCCCAAGTATAGTTGAGCAAAAACTACTCTGGTTTGTTGTGGACTTTATTCACACTATATTTGTTTACATTAGAACCTGCGACTATGTGAAAGCTATTCAAAACTACTTGAAATGCTTGTTGAGCAAGGGATTCTATCCAGTATGGTTGGGCTTCCCTCTCTAGAACGTGAAGATCATTCTTGATGGACCTAGTGTGTCGGGCCAACCCACCCAACGTTTTAGTTACAGTACTTGCTCGGGCATTACCGTGAGAGCCATCCCTATCTCACGGTAATGCCCGAGCAAGTACTGTAACTAAAACGTTGCCCGTGGTATGTATCAGTGAAGGAAGGCCTAAATCGAGTTTTCAGGTATGGACAGATCAAAAAGGTACATTCTCACAACTATACAAGGACCCAATCAGGAGCAACCCATGTCTGCAATTGTTATTCCTAGAGAGAGTAATGTACACGATTTGGATCTTTTGGGGTCGCAGTCTTGGAAAGAATGGGAGATGGTGCTAAACACAACTTCCACTTCATTTCCTTGGTATTCCTCAGAATTTGCCATTTCTGTTATCACCCAAAATGCAACATTAAACATTTACTTATTGTAGCCATTTAATGACGTTTTTAAACGACATTTGTTCACTTTTTTACGATTTTCCAATAAATTTCACGAATTCTTCAGTGTAAATAAACAATTTTCACATATCTGCCAAAACAAAAGAACAGCTGTTACAGATGTTGCCATGTTGTTTTAATGTTGTATTTTCTTTTACCAATATCCATGTTCTTTTACAGTGGATTGTTAATAACTGACATTTTTCTTGCTAGAAATGTTTATTAATTTGAAAATTTATTTATTTTTTATACAAAAAATAAGAATTAATTAATCTCAAAGTTATTTGTGCAAAAAATGACGGTATGGCAACACAAATTATTATTCCAAGGGTTCACAAGTCGCGCCATTATTTTCCATTTTCCGACTTGTCAACCCTTGTTCACTTTTTGTGCTCCTCCCTGCTCAATCATAATAGCTCGAGCAGGTGAAAGTGAACTGCAACTCACTTGTGAGTAGCTCCCTACGTGAAGATTCATAATCGCTATGATAGCCCCCATAGAATGGTATATCCCGATTATCGGTATTTTGAAGCTTTTTGCCTCATTATTACACCAAAATTGCTGAAACTTGGCATTTAGTCTTCCTTGGGGGGTATAAATCTTTAACCATAAATTTGTGAAGTACTTGATTTTGACCATTTTTGGCCACAGTCGTGACACTGTGTGGCGTCACAATTGCATACCACACTGGCGCCGCATAGTTTACCACAGACCGGTCTATTGATAAGAGCTCAACAAGGTTTCTTTGTCAGCAACCCAAGACCAGCGCCTTGAGAAGCTTTTTCCTACTTCTGATCTTGTCGCAAATAGCCCTGGGGCCGACGACTTAAACATGCTGTCGAACGTTACACCTAATATTTAGGGATAGTTAGTAGTCGGAATAAGGACAACATTTCAGTCGTCTTAGTGGTGAACAGTGTGGCAGTGGATTTTGCGGCGGATATTTGCATATTCCTGATAGAGCAACTGCACTAGGTCAGCTATGTAGGACATTTAGAAACACATGTCATCGACGGAACAACCCGACGCCAAGATCGTACAATCGTCCTCATATCTTACGATCTCTATGCCGTCTGGAGGCGTCTGGAGGGTGTGGTAGAAAGGTAGAGGTTAAACAGTTCCGGAGATATCACCCCGCCTTGGGGAACTCCCTGTTTCACTTCACGGGTTTTGGACTTCCCGTTTCTGAATTCCACATCCAACGATTCAAACACGGCTGGAGGGTAGTATTCTCTATATCCTCGAACAGATTTACATGATTGACGGCATCAAAGCCATTCGATAGGTCTGGTCCTGTCCTCGACTGATATGTGTGGATATGACGTGTAATGCTGTGTGTTGGGCAACTGGGAAACTGCTTCTAATCATGTGGAGAGTAGTGCCTCTAGAATCTTCGCTACAGGCGACAGGAGGGAGATCGGCCTGTACGACCACCTCTGCTGGCGTCCTTTCCAGGATTCAGTAACGAGAAAGCTGGCAGGTTGTATTTTCCAGGCTTCTCGTACAATATGGGTGGCTAACGATAGATTGAAATTCGATCATATTATGTTCACCCATGATTCACAGTCTCCTATTTGTTAACAATGGATAGCGATATAATCGACCTTATTATGAACGTAAATTCTCCGTGAATTATCTCACTCTCTTCTTCTCTGCATTCAGAATAAGTGATCAATTGTCTCTTTTTCTTCTCTTCTCTGTTGCAATTTCATCACTTTTCCCCTTTGCGAGACAGAGATCAATGTTTTTTGCAGTATCACCATACCAGAGTACCATAAGGTAGAATTGGGTGTGTGATGGTCGTGAAAATCCAATGGATGATCTGTGGTCTTAATCCTCAGCTTTTGCCAATGGAGACCTTGCATGAATATATATCTCTCTCCTTTTCCACGTTAATTGGTGCTCCAGAATAATGCCGAGGTACTTGCCTTTTCAATAGAGATTTCAATGGTGGCTCCATTGAGCATTGGTTGGGTGAATGCATTGACTTTCGTCCAGCTCCGTCTATCATAGGTTCTCCCAAAGACAATTATTGGGGGTTATCATGAACGGCAATTCCCCGTAAGTTTTTTCACTTACTCCCTTAAGTTGCAACGGCGGAAAAACAAAACTCACGGGGGAATTTTATTCACAATAACCCCCATTGTGTGCTCATCCCGAAAATTTGTAGCCTTATAGGATTTTAAAGGAATAAATGTATATATCTCGATAGTTATTTTATAAAACTTTCGAAAATGAATATTTATTAAAATGTATACGAATATTTAGCAGCATTTTTGAAGATGTATTTTTATCTTTGTTCCAATTGTGCTTCTGTTTTATATTCTACAACGATGCTATAAATCCTTTTCAAAATTCAAAGTGTCACGATTCAGACTTTTACAAGACTGCCTTCCTTCTGACTGCTACACTGGCTACTTGTCGATAGGTGTGCGGCTTGAGCTCGTCGGCATTGGGGGGTGTTCGTTGCAGCCAGGAGAAGAAACATCATGGTCAATATATAATTTAGTTGAACCAGTGTGTTCCCAGAAACAATAGAAATTAAAAAGAAACGGGGCTATGAATCAAAGTTCTCTTTTCAGTTCAATCATTCGTCACTCGCTTTATCAAACATCCGTACCAAATCCATGGTGAAAATATTTACTAGTTGTAAACCTACTGTGACGTAAGATGTTATTTGTCTACCGGCTACCCTCCCACGGTTACTCACCTATAACCTTCCATGACAATCCTTGGCCTGATTTAGGACTGTCCCAAAACCTAAACGATTGATTCAACCACTCACCAAATACCTACCATCCGTTGTTCCTACCCAACCATATTGAAGTTATCTTCAGACATCAAGAGAAATTTCAAATTCAATTTTCATTTTATTCTTATAAAACAATCTTAGATTATCTTATAAATGATTATATACTTATAAATAGGTAATTATATCGATATTCCTATAAATCTTCATTTTAAGTTCGTTTATGCGTTCATAACGAAATCTTAGTTCGACATCATATTTTAAGGGGGAAGAAAATCAATGTGGACCCTATTATAGCGCTATATTAAGGTATTCCTGTCAATAAATTCATAGATAAACTATATCCATCAGGCGAAACTAAAATCTCGTATTGAAAGAAAATATTTATGAATGAATTATTTAAAAACAAATAGGTTTAATTAAGATTTTAATCAACGTTTACATTTAAACAATTTAGAATTTTGGTAAACTTCAGAATTTTGAATCGCTTTTTAAGCGTTGTAACCATGTAGATTTTTTTTGTAAAATTTAGAGTTACGCAGTAATTTGACTGCGGTATAAAACCACCCACAAAAATTAATAAAGCTAGTGTATAATTTATAATTGGCTTATAACTTTAAATTGTAGAATCAAGTATAAATATAATTGAAGAAAATTGCAGGTAAACAAAACATGACATCATATAGGCTGCTCTCCAAATGACCGCTTTGACCGACAGGTCTCCATTTGGTCGCACTCGGCAAAAAAGGTACTTACTCGAGGCTGGTATGACAATTTTAGGTACAGAATATTTGCAAATGTTAAATCAGCTGCTTTGTTGAATGTTGTGTGACGATGAACTCATCTCATGAGGTGTTATTCTCGCAGTTAGTTGATTTCTAGATGATGTCTTTCTCGATGATAAGTGTTGATAATTGATGAAAACTGTATTTTGTTGCGCTCTTCAATGATTTAACTTGCAATTGGTTCAACAACACAACGATGCAAAACGAATCTGGCAAAAACATTTAATTGTGGTATTTCCGTATAAATTCGATGTCAGCGAATCCGATCGCTGTTTCCGTCTTGCCTTCGTCTATTAAATTTGTCGATTTTTATTTTATATAACCGCACTAGCTCATCAGGAGTATTAAGAAAACACTGTTTATTTCTTTTTGTTTTGCTGATATTTGGATTTGTTTCCCAAAAGCTCGGTTTATTTCTCTTTTGTATTGACACTCTATTTATGGTGACTTTGTCATAGAATTCGTAAGAGTGCAAAATCTTTATTTCCAACCGATTCACGTATATTTGTTTTCTTGCTTATGTTGCTTTACGTCAAAATCGAATCACTAATTTCTTCTGTAGTCCTCGTTTTATTCGCTTAATTTTTCTTATAGTGGGATGTGACAATCTAAGTGAAACAAACACAATATCAATGCTATTTACTTTGGAACTTTTTTTTGTTTTGATTTGTCGTATTTTGAATCCGATAGTATGTTGCATGGTCAAGCGGGGCTCCTCAGCTGGTGATGTTACCAACCCCTAATGATCATATTCAGGCGGCTCGTGGTCGGACTTGGCAAGAGGATGAGAGCATAAATGAGTCCCATGCTGGAGTGCCTCCCAATTATTCAACTTACATGCCAGTTTATTGTATGTCCAAGGGGGACATGACGTTGATTAATGATTCAGTAGAGGGAGTGTGGGGTGTCCACAAATAAGTTTAGTGGCGTCACAATATATGTGCAGCGGTTGTGGTATTGCAAAATTCGTATTATTCCTTTCTTTTTGTTAAACATGCTGCGTTTCATGAAGACCAAACAAGCTGTGATTTCGTTTTTTTTATAGTTGGTTGGCGGCGCAGAAAAGTTCGTGTTCCCCATAGATAAAAAGCAATTCTTGTTAATTTCTTTTCTTTGCACGTGTGCTTTTTCATAGAGGCCAGAAAATTCTGACAACGAGTGATGTGGAATATGCATTAATTGAAATTCAGGTACCGATTATCCATGTGAACAATTACTTGTGAATACAAGGGACACCTAACTTCAAGCGGAACTTAGCGTAAATTCCGACGTAAGCGTAGGCGTATATAAAAATAATTATTGTTTTTTTTAAAAAAAAGCGAAAGCAAAAATATCCTCCTATACAAAAATAATTATATAGATGTATTGATGGGATTAATGACGTAATAGGGAATTTTCACCAAATACCATAAATTGCCAAATAAAAGGCGTAAGGGGCTGAAATTTTGAAAGAAACCGTACGATTTGTTGGAGATCAGTTATTTTTTTGTGTGTTGTGGAGTGTAGCCTGACAATTCACAATAAGCTGACAATTGATGTCAATAAAAAAATGGAAAACCGCCATGAAAATTCCAAATGAAACGAAAAGGTAAAGGAAAATTGGTAATAAAAATGGTTTTCTCGGGAAAAATAGCATTTGGCGGGAATATTCTACCCTTATAAATAGCCGATGAGAGATAGACAAACCGTCATTTTGCAGCAGCGGACGTTACATACTAAATCCTCGTCAGTGTTAATAAGTGCCAAACAGATATAACCAAGAGTGGCAATAACATAACAAAGTAAACAAATTGTTTAGTTCAAAGTAATAAACGTTTTATTGTGAGTAAATAAAAACTGGTGTAGCTTTTGTTACAGTTGTTGATTGTGGTGTTTGTGGTGTTTTGTTCTTTTTATTTAAAGAATCTGCCGTGGAACTGCTGATTTGGTGTTGCACTGGCCTTCTTATTGATTTTGACAAAGGCCAGTGCATAAACTTTATCCCCATACACATAGTCTGCGCACGACTGTGGCTACGTTGGATGTTTTGACCGTTGATGGTTTTTTTGTTTGGAGACAGGAAATTACGATCTCGTCTGAAGGCCAGGAAGGAGAAAATATTTATTGGCCCGCCAAGTGTATTGTGCGAGAAAAGAACCACTCCATTCGTATGTGATAGCCCCTCCTTTTGATTGAAAGGTGCGCTAAAAATAAAAACCCAAACCAATCAGTATACCGAAAGAGGCGATTATAAGGTAAAGTGTCTTACCGTTAATGTGTATGTCCGTCCTTGTTGGTCGAGTGCAAAAAGATTATAACAAGCTGGAGCGTTGATTTCAGCTGCTAAAAGAGAAAAAGAATATCGATTAGAAAAGAAATCTGTTTGAAAGAGGAAATAATATATTTACATATAAAAGAAGAGCATTTGATGATAAAAAGAAAGCGTATTCCATATTAAATAAGGTCATAATAGTGTGTAAGTTTTCGTTCAAGTAAATTGCTTATTTTTGTAAGGGAATAATACTACACGGAAAAATAGAGGTAGTGTACAGGCTGAGTAAATCAAAGAAATAGGAAAGATATTAGGACTGCAGATAAATTCTGTTTGACAACATAGTGGTTGTAGTTCCGTCTAATTGAGCTCCATTAGTCGAAGGTAAAGAATTAAAGTGTGCCGATTAATTAAGGCGAATTTGCAGGACTAAAAAAATTTCTAGGATCTATGATTGACTCCAAATGAGCCATTATTGAAGATATTGCGAAAGATAGTATTATTTCTAACTGGAAACTTGGAAAGATTGTTAACGGCATAGGATTTAAGAATTTGTTCAATAACTATAAAATTAAATGTTTTTTTAATAAAAATATGTTTGTGTAATGTTCTGTGAAGGTATATAAATATGGTTGTTTAAGTCAATTTGAGTGGAAGGTGATTGGATGAGGTAAGTGTAGGAGCGTGGTGTGTGGTTTTTGGGGTCCGAATAGAAGATTAGGGGAGCCTTCGGACCATGGAAGGGAGGGCACAGTGTGGGATTGGAAAAATCAAGGTCCCCGTGTAAATGAAGAGCGAATTGGGCATGTTATTGTGGATCGTTCAACTATCATGTTAGTCCTCTGGGATTGATTCGGCGGGTTGAGTTCCCATGACCATATGAGACGAAAGAGCTAGTTGGCAAGCCAAGAATCATCGCCGTGAAGGAGGTACATAATAGATATGGCGCCCAAACGAAAAAAGAAGAGAAATAGGCTAATGGCGCGGGGCAAAATGGCGGCACAAAGTGACGCTATTAGGCAAAGGCGTTGTTAGTCAAGTTAGTATATGTACAGAAAGACCAAAGTACATCCAATAGAAGACTAGAATGTGAAAACAATAAACCAAATGAAATTAAAAAAATGTCATGGTTTGACCTGGATGTAATAGAGCATCCAAACTGATAGTACGGTTTTGAAGTGCAATATTATATCCAGAACGACAAAGATATCAATTTCACCATAGTACACCGAATAAGAGCTATAACTCGTGAGTTCCTACTATTGACCACGACCGTAATGTAATTATTCGATTTTTTTTATATTTTGATCCGTTAAACGATAGTTGATATAGGAAACTATAGAATGGAAAAAAATGCAAATACCTTTTGGCAAGAAGTATCCAGAATTGAACATTTTGCAAGATTCATTTATACGTGAACAGCTTCTGAATTACTTTGAAAAGAAAGTCATGTGGAATATAGTTACTGTTACCTGTTAAGATAAATTGTGACTGGATCTTCATTAACACGACCCCATGGGGGAACACTGTCATTTATAATGTCATACGAAAAACAAATAATATACCACACAATGCTCTATATGAACCTCTGAAAATACAATCATACCTTCCACGATTATAATATATGTTTTAACTTGTTGAATAGTAGAAATAAATGTGTTTATATATGTTTTAAGTGTTTTGGTGGTACATCTATATATGAAAACAGTGATATTAAGAATCACATTACTAAGATTGTCTCTGAATATCAAAATTGGTTAATCTGATGAGATAACGTGGCACATAAAAAGATCAGTGAAACATATAAGACTTGTTAGTCCATTTGATATAGTTTGGGTCATGAGCTATTACACGCGCTATCAGAAAAAAACAACTAAAAGAAGTAGGCCTGAGACATTTGACATCAATAGATCGGTTTATTTTCCAGAACACAGTAAACAAAGAAGAACAAATATGGCCGAGAATAATAATAATGGCATGAACGGTTTTCAATTTATTGATATGGCAAATTCCATTTTAAGGCGGGATCAAAACAATGGTAATGGCAACAATAATAATGCCGTAACACAAGTTGGAGCTGAAAATGATGATATTTTGGACTCTAGTATTAGAAGTTTAGTCCAAAGTGAAGCAGCATCGGTTCAAAAATCTTTGGAAGAGAAAGTTCAAAGTCTAGTTCAAAAAGAAATGTCAGATGTTCGTAAAATGATAGAGAACTTATCTAAAAATGTCCAGGATTTAGCAGCAGCGGTTAGTGTAGTCCCAAAATCTAATCAAGAGAACCAAAACGGTAAGGAAAGATCCACTAATAGTGCTTCCAATAGGTCAGCAAATAACTTGGCGAATGCGACAGCAGAAAGTAGCTCGGCTAACAACAATATGAACTTCCTCAATGAAACTCTCAAGATCAGGGTAGACAAATTAGGACTCAGTTTTAGTGGGGATCCTCGAGACATACGAGTCAATGATTTTATATACCGCCTTGAAGAAATGCGTAAACAATACAACATTCCATGGAACGAAGTACTGAGAGACTTCTCATTTTTAGTTACCGGCCAAGCTAGGGAGTGGTATTGGCTTCATAGGCAAACATACGTAAATATAGATTGGGAGGGTTTAAAACAAGCTCTGCTAAGTCAATACCAAAGCCCCCAATCCAAATTTGACATCCTGAGGGAACTCCTGGAGCGTAAACAAAAACCCAATGAATCGGTGAATGCGTATTTTCATGAGATGGGGCTTCTGCGATCTAGACTTATGCAACCCCTATATGAACATGAAATTATTAAAATTATAAAAGGAAACATCAGGGAAGACATAAAACGTCATGTTTATCAAATGACGATTTCTACTGTTGAACAGCTTCGTATAGAATGTATCGAGGCAGAGCGGAATTTTCCTCGCCGCGATACAAGGCCTTTGCCAGCACCCCCACGTCAAATAAGGCAAGTTAGTGAAAGATATGATAATGAGGCCGAATATGTCTCTGGCGATTACCAACCAGAAAATGAGGACAATATATCTGCCTTGCGTGTACAACAGCAAAGAATGCCAGTAACCTGTTGGAACTGTCGTGAGCCCGGACATGTTTTCATGGAATGCCCTGCTGAATACAGAAAACTTTTCTGTTATCGGTGTGGGAAACCGGATACCACTACCCCTAAATGTCCACATTGCCAGGGAAACCCGAAAAGGGGCGTGGAGAAGGCAGGAATTTCACGTCCGACGGACAATCCTGTCAATCAAAACAAATAAATTTTGGAAACGTTAAGATTTTAAGTAACGATAGAAATAAGAACAATGTAGTTAGGAATAAGATTAATATTAGTAAAGATACCTTTTATGCCGGAGAGCGACATTATATGCCTTTAGAAACACGTCAACAAAATTATGAAAGGGTCAAAGATCGAATTTTTAATTCAGAAGTCAAACCAATACCTAAGAAAGTGATGAAAATGCGTGAAAAGTCCTTTCAGTGGAGAAAACAAAAACGGTGTTTAGTTGAATCTATTCAAACAGTCACCAAACAGAAAAATGATCCGCGAGTTTTTGCAGAAATAAATATTATGGGCAAACCCATTCAAGGCTTGCTAGATACAGGAGCGTCTGTTAGCATGCTTGGAAAAGACTGTCAGAAATTGGTTGAAGAATTAGATATTCCCATAATTCCAATGAAGAGCAAAGTAACAACAGCTGGAGGAATCGCATACACAGTACTAGGCAAAATTAATGTAGCGGTTAGTTATAAAGATATTGAAAGAGAGATTAGTCTATTTCTTTGCCCAGAACTGGAACAAAAATTGTATTTGGGGATTGATTTCTGGCGTGCATTTGAGTTAGCACCGGAAGTATTAGGTGTGGCTGAAATTGATTCAGAGAAAGTTCAGCAAGACATGATCCAAGATAAGTCCACATCCAAACTAAATCCGCACATTTTGACAAAAGAACAATCGGAAAGGCTAGAGGAAGTTAAAAAGAGCTTCATCACCTTCGAAGAAAAAGGTCTGGGGTGTACAACCTTGGAGAAACATGCGATAAAGTTGATTGAAGGGGCGGAGCCGGTGAAAGATCGTCACTATCCGATGTCACCTGCTGTACAGGCCATAACCTACGCTGAAATAGATAACATGCTAGCTCTTAAAGTGATTGAGGAAAGCGATAGCCCGTGGAGCAACCGCACTACAATCGTGAGGAAGCCTGGAAAAAACAGATTCTGCCTCGATGCGCGCAAATTAAATAAACTAACGGTCAAAGATGCGTATCCGCTACAAAATATCGAGGGTATCCTGAGTCGAATCGATGAAACCTATTTTATTAGTAGCGTGGATCTAAAGTATGCATTCTGGCAGATCGAGCTTGAAGAAGAAAGTAAACCGTACACCGCTTTTACAGTCCCAGGTCGTCCATTGTACCAGTTCCGCGTGATGCCATTCGGCTTGTGCAATGCCGCACAAAGATTGTGCCGACTGATGGACAAAGTCATTCCACAAAGGCTTAAAGAGAATGTCTTCGTGTATTTGGACGACCTACTGATAATTTCGGGTGATTTTGAAACACACATGTGGTTGTTAAGTGAGGTGTCAGAATGCTTACGGAAGGCCAACCTTACTATTGGATTAAAAAAGTCGCAATTTTGCTTTAAACAATTAAAATATCTAGGTTTCATCATCGGCGAGGGAGTCCTGAGAACCGATCCGGATAAAATAGAAGCGATCAGGCGAATCAAAATTCCGAAAAATCAGCGAGAAGTCCGTAGCTTTCTGGGAACAGCCGGGTGGTATCGGCGTTTCATAAAAGACTTTGCATCGATATCTGCACCTCTGACCGACACCCTCAAAAAAACTAAAAAGTTCAATATAGACCAGAAAGCGATAGAATCGTTCGAAATGTTGAAAAAAGCGCTTACAACAGCGCCAGTACTTCGTCACGCAGACTTTTCTAGGCGATTTTTCATTCAGTGTGACGCTTCTGAATACGGCATAGGCGCAGTATTGTTCCAATTGAACGACCACGGCGAAGAACACCCAATAGCTTTCTTTTCGCAGAAGCTGAATTCATGCCAAAGGAACTACAGTGTCACGGAAAAAGAATGCCTCGCTGCCGTGATGGCCATTAAGAAGTTCCGCCCCTACGTAGAATTAATGGAGTTCACCGTGATAACTGACCACGCAAGCCTCCAGTGGTTAATGAACCTGAAGGACCTAAGCGGACGTTTGGCACGATGGTCTCTCCAACTACAGAGCTACAACTTTGAGATCGAGCATCGAAAAGGAAAGGACAATATTGTCGCTGATATGCTCTCTCGGCTTCCAACAGCAGATGAACTGGATGTAGATCAGGTTTTCGACTTCGAAACAAATGAATTCGACAGCGAGGAATACCAAGAACTGCGTGAAAATGTAGAAAAAAATCAGGAACGACTCCCAGATTTGAGAATAGTCAACAATATGATTTTCAAGAAAGCACTAGCTACATCGTATAATGAAATGCACGAGTTTCAGTGGAAACTATGGGTGCCGGAAACATTAACACATACTTTGATCGAACAGGCACACGAACCACCGACGGCGGCTCATGGAGGTTTTCACAAAACCCTAAACCGTCTGAAAGAAAAATATTACTGGCCTAGAATGTCATCTCAGGTGCGACAATACGTATCCAAGTGCACGACATGCAAAGAAACTAAACCAGCTAATGAGTATACCCAACCTACCATTGGGAACGAAGTTGTCACCGACCGTCCCTTCCAGAAACTCTACATCGATTTCTTAGGTAAATACCCCAGATCCAAAAGCGGAAATGCATTTATTTTTATTGTCGTGGATCATTTTAGTAAATTCACGTTCCTAAAGGCAATGAAGGAGGCAACTGCGTCGAATGTGGTGAAGTTTTTGATCGAGGATATATTTAGAAAATTTGGGGTCCCTGAAGTCATCCACAGTGACAATGGAGCGCAATTTATAGCCAAATCGTTTAAAGAAATGATTGAGACCTATGGTATTAACCATATTCAGACAGCCCCGTACTCCCCACAGTCGAATGCTTCGGAACGGGTAAATCAGTCAGTATTAGCCGCGATTAGAGCATACCTAGAATCCGATCATAGAGACTGGGACTTATACTTGACCGAGATAGAGTGTGCATTACGTACCTCTGTACATACAGCCACTGGGGGGACTCCATTTTTTTCTTTATTTGGGTACAACATGTACACCCATGGGGCAGATTACAAACTTGCCCGAAAACTCAAGTCCCTAGCTGACCATGAAATATCCCAACTAGATCGAAAAAATAGGTTGGAACTCATACGTGAAAAAATCAAGCAAAACATGCATAAGGCATATGAGCAAAGCGCTAAACGGTACAATGTGAGGGCCCGTCAAATTCAATTCGCCCCCGGTCAAGAGGTCTTTAGACGAAATTACGCACTCAGTGATTTCGGGAAAAATTTCAATGCCAAGTTCGCTAGAAAATTTATGAAATGCCGCATAACTAAACCGGTAGGTAATAATATGTATGCCATAGAAGATGTGCAGGGGCGACCGCTGGGTACATGCCATGCAAAAGATTTAAAAAGGTAGATTTATTGTCTGAATAGGAGTTATATCACAATCAACATGACGTCGAGTAAATATGCAATACTGTCTTATTTTGGGAAGTTGGTGCGAGATGGGGTATCTAACATGCCGTAAGACACCGAGCTTTACGCGCATGACTATGGTTTACAAGCTTTCTGAAGTGCCCAGGAACTCCGAAGCAATATACACGAGCTATGTGTGTACAGTTCGAGTAATAGGCAAAAAAAAAAAAAAAAACATAGAAAAGAAGTTGCTGTAGGAACACATGTTTTAGAAAAAAATCCTTACGTTGTATTTAGCAAGAAATATTAATCAGTTGCAATCCTCGATATTTTATTCGTTTGCGAAAGTAAGAATTGTCCCACCCTTTTTGCCACCCTTTTTTCCTATTTTTGGGGTAGAGAATGGGAATCGCAAAAAAAAATAATAATAAATAAGGGAACAGTCTGCTTTAGCTTAGTCCTTATACCATACGTATAAATAAACCAAGAACGACTGTCACGTATTGAGTGTCTAATCGTAATTCGGACGTCTAAATTCCCCCATAACCCAAACACGGTATCAAAAAAATAAAGCAGTAAGCTATTCTTAATTGTAATCAGAACATTTCTCTGTATGCAAAGATATGGGGCGTTACCCAGGTTTAGGATCCGTATGGATTTGATCACAAAAAAAAATAACCATAATATATCAAAGGGAGTCAACGGTTTTATGACAGTCACCTGCGTAAATAACATTTGTGATATCTGTGCATATATGTGCTATATACCCCATAATTACCCAGCAAACCAAATGTCGGATGTCCGACACGTCTTAACAATTTCGGAAGCAACGTCGTTCAGATTTCGTTCCGATTTCTAAACGATTTTTCGGACCGGAAATAGTTCAGATTTAGTACCGATGTCGTTCCGATTTCGGAACGAACGTCGGAAAGAAATTTCCTTTCCTAATTTCCCAAGGATTTTCTTCAGATTTCGTTACGAAATCGGATCGAAATCGATACGATGTCGCTCCGACAATTCGTTCCGAAATTCTGTCAACCACTTCATACAACTTTCGTTAAGATTTCGTTAAGATGTCGGTACGATTGGTTTGCTGGGTAATTACCCCTTGTTAAAGAGCAGTGTGTGTTCTACAAAATACGTATATGTATATGTTGGAAGTTGTATTTTTTTTACGACAAACAAAGACAAAAAATAGAGAATCGCACCAAAGAAGAGTAATATGTTGTACACACACACCCACACACACACCAACAACATAGGGTGGAAAGTTTGCGGAAGAATGTAAAAAGTTTCTTACCAAAACAGACAGCTAACTTTTCTATCTATAAGTGGAAGATTTTGGTATAGAGTGTGAGCCATTAGAATCCCATTAATGTAAAGACAGAGGGAGAAGATCACTACAGAGAACTCACATCTAATAAAAAAAGTAGTAGAATACTCCACTCAAGCAATCGAAAAAAAAAATAATAATTTTATGCTGATCTACAGTTATAAGATGAAAAGAGGTTGAGTTTCTATAAAACCCAAGTCCTCGCCCGGCAAATTCTGGAATAAAAACATATTGTAAGATGCCAGATTCTGGTACTTTATAATATAAACATAATCTAGGCGAAAGACATACCGTCAAGAGCTCAGAGGTTTAAGTAGAACGGGACAAGTCTGTTCTCTATCTAATAACCTGACTAATAGTTTCTTGTATGGCTACTACAAACCGGTGGTGGCAGATAGAACAAATTCATGACGTATTTACTTATTCATTTATGTTCATAAACAAATCAGGGAACGAATAAAACCACGCAAGGCATGTTTATATAAGGTAGAAGTGACAATCAGCGGTTTTCATTTTTTTTGTAAATTTAGTTTTCAAAATGTAATAGGGTCTTCTCATGAAATTCGAAACGTGTTACCATAAAATAATGTTTTCCATCCTAATCGTCTAATGAAAAATGCCTACGAGTGTTCTGAGTGCGTTATATTTACATTTTGATTCAAATTTGATCTATTTTAGAGGTTTTTCAAAATGTATTTATGCTTTCCTGGAAATTTTTTTTGGAACGACCCTATTATTCAATAGTTTCTTGGACAATTAATTTTCAATAATAACCATGTAGTTTTGTAGATTTGGTAGTTGTTGTAATTCATACATATACCTTATATAAATTTGCCTTGAGATCATGTAGGTACACCAAGTATTATATGTCCAAAATATTTTAGACGGAGGTAGTCTTTCCTGTATGTGTACCCTATTAGTTGGATTGGGGATGTTTGGCATGTAGTCTTTGACGGGAGAGAGTGTCAATATTCATCTAGGCAATACTTTCAGTAGATTTGAAATATATTATAAATATATGTCGGGAAATATAATATGGTTTCGATTATATGGAGGTGGTTAATCTGTCATGCCGTTCTGACAGGTTCGGCATCACATTATAAGGATATCTTGCTTGAGACCACTGAAGTATTCTCCTTGAATATATATGTTCAAAAATACTCAGGTACATAGTAAAGTTTCAAAGTGAACTGTAGGAAGTTGTAAAGTAGTAACTTAACTAGGGTCTCCAGCCCGTTGGGTCTTAGTAATTGAAAGCGGTCAAATTGAGATTGCAAGCACTGAAGATTGGAAGACATAACAGCATACTATTTAGGGGCAGATGTCATAAAAAAAAAAACACCGACAGATCGGGTTTTGTTTCTTTGTGTTGTATGCACGACCACAATTAATTAATAACCTTCAATTCATTATGTTAGGAATAATTCTGGAAAGAAGGACGAACACGAAAAAATAAACACTGTCACTAAGAACCAAATGAATAAATAACACACACTTCACATGTATTAGAACAGTCTATTTTGAGCAAATAAAAACATTGGATGGTTATGACATGCTACCTTTAGATTACATAAAACATCGGTGAGGCACATAACACCACATAGACACACATCCACATACCGCAAATAGAACTGGGGGTAAATTCACGTTGCAAGATGCAAAAAGGCGCCGTTCCTAGGGAAACGATAGGTTAATGCCGTAGTCGCTGAAATATAACCAGTTTTACTTACAGGCTTCAATCATAGTGCCCGGCATGAGACTGGCAGGGTGTGGGAGTTCCCCACGTGGAACGTAGACGTACTGCCATGCACATCGATGTCTTCATTGTGACCTCTAAGACCTCGAAGTTTTGTTGCATGGTCAAGCGGGGCTCCTCAGCTGGTGATGTTACCAACCCCTAATGATCATATTCAGGCGGCTCGTGGTCGGACTTGGCAAGAGGATGAGAGCATAAATGAGTCCCATGCTGGAGTGCCTCCCAATTATTCAACTTACATGCCAGTTTATTGTATGTCCAAGGGGGACATGACGTTGATTAATGATTCAGTAGAGGGAGTGTGGGGTGTCCACAAATAAGTTTAGTGGCGTCACAATATATGTGCAGCGGTTGTGGTATTGCAAAATTCGTATTATTCCTTTCTTTTTGTTAAACATGCTGCGTTTCATGAAGACCAAACAAGCTGTGATTTCGTTTTTTTTATAGTTGGTTGGCGGCGCAGAAAAGTTCGTGTTCCCCATAGATAAAAAGCAATTCTTGTTAATTTCTTTTCTTTGCACGTGTGCTTTTTCATAGAGGCCAGAAAATTCTGACAACGAGTGATGTGGAATATGCATTAATTGAAATTCAGGTACCGATTATCCATGTGAACAATTACTTGTGAATACAAGGGACACCTAACTTCAAGCGGAACTTAGCGTAAATTCCGACGTAAGCGTAGGCGTATATAAAAATAATTATTGTTTTTTTTAAAAAAAAGCGAAAGCAAAAATATCCTCCTATACAAAAATAATTATATAGATGTATTGATGGGATTAATGACGTAATAGGGAATTTTCACCAAATACCATAAATTGCCAAATAAAAGGCGTAAGGGGCTGAAATTTTGAAAGAAACCGTACGATTTGTTGGAGATCAGTTATTTTTTTGTGTGTTGTGGAGTGTAGCCTGACAATTCACAATAAGCTGACAATTGATGTCAATAAAAAAATGGAAAACCGCCATGAAAATTCCAAATGAAACGAAAAGGTAAAGGAAAATTGGTAATAAAAATGGTTTTCTCGGGAAAAATAGCATTTGGCGGGAATATTCTACCCTTATAAATAGCCGATGAGAGATAGACAAACCGTCATTTTGCAGCAGCGGACGTTACATACTAAATCCTCGTCAGTGTTAATAAGTGCCAAACAGATATAACCAAGAGTGGCAATAACATAACAAAGTAAACAAATTGTTTAGTTCAAAGTAATAAACGTTTTATTGTGAGTAAATAAAAACTGGTGTAGCTTTTGTTACAGTTGTTGATTGTGGTGTTTGTGGTGTTTTGTTCTTTTTATTTAAAGAATCTGCCGTGGAACTGCTGATTTGGTGTTGCACTGGCCTTCTTATTGATTTTGACAAAGGCCAGTGCATAAACTTTATCCCCATACACATAGTCTGCGCACGACTGTGGCTACGTTGGATGTTTTGACCGTTGATGGTTTTTTTGTTTGGAGACAGGAAATTACGATCTCGTCTGAAGGCCAGGAAGGAGAAAATATTTATTGGCCCGCCAAGTGTATTGTGCGAGAAAAGAACCACTCCATTCGTATGTGATAGCCCCTCCTTTTGATTGAAAGGTGCGCTAAAAATAAAAACCCAAACCAATCAGTATACCGAAAGAGGCGATTATAAGGTAAAGTGTCTTACCGTTAATGTGTATGTCCGTCCTTGTTGGTCGAGTGCAAAAAGATTATAACAAGCTGGAGCGTTGATTTCAGCTGCTAAAAGAGAAAAAGAATATCGATTAGAAAAGAAATCTGTTTGAAAGAGGAAATAATATATTTACATATAAAAGAAGAGCATTTGATGATAAAAAGAAAGCGTATTCCATATTAAATAAGGTCATAATAGTGTGTAAGTTTTCGTTCAAGTAAATTGCTTATTTTTGTAAGGGAATAATACTACACGGAAAAATAGAGGTAGTGTACAGGCTGAGTAAATCAAAGAAATAGGAAAGATATTAGGACTGCAGATAAATTCTGTTTGACAACATAGTGGTTGTAGTTCCGTCTAATTGAGCTCCATTAGTCGAAGGTAAAGAATTAAAGTGTGCCGATTAATTAAGGCGAATTTGCAGGACTAAAAAAATTTCTAGGATCTATGATTGACTCCAAATGAGCCATTATTGAAGATATTGCGAAAGATAGTATTATTTCTAACTGGAAACTTGGAAAGATTGTTAACGGCATAGGATTTAAGAATTTGTTCAATAACTATAAAATTAAATGTTTTTTTAATAAAAATATGTTTGTGTAATGTTCTGTGAAGGTATATAAATATGGTTGTTTAAGTCAATTTGAGTGGAAGGTGATTGGATGAGGTAAGTGTAGGAGCGTGGTGTGTGGTTTTTGGGGTCCGAATAGAAGATTAGGGGAGCCTTCGGACCATGGAAGGGAGGGCACAGTGTGGGATTGGAAAAATCAAGGTCCCCGTGTAAATGAAGAGCGAATTGGGCATGTTATTGTGGATCGTTCAACTATCATGTTAGTCCTCTGGGATTGATTCGGCGGGTTGAGTTCCCATGACCATATGAGACGAAAGAGCTAGTTGGCAAGCCAAGAATCATCGCCGTGAAGGAGGTACATAATAAGTATATCAATAATTATTCATTTAATCTGACACTTTTCTTTCTCTTTCGTTTTATTACTGAAAAGTTCGTTACTTGTACACAAAATCGGTTCAATTATTTGTTTTGTTTAATGGTGCTCTTGTTTTTATTTTGTGTGCTTTAGCTCATATTTGTACTAACAAAACAACTTCACTGCTTTCGTTTGATATTATACTTTACTTTTTCCTTTTGTTTGTTTTCAGCAGTTTTTTTCAACAACACAAAATCTCTCTCTTTTTCGTTTCTTATTTTCTCTTCGGGTTTGCTTGGCGTTGCCAACTAGATTAATCGATACTAATCACTACTCCTTTCTCACATTTTCGTTAGCTTTGATGGTTTGTTTTGGTTTCTTTCTTTTTTTTTCTTTTTTTTTGTAGTAAAGAATTTGATCACTGTTGGTGCTTATTTTCTTTCGTTGATTTCATCTTTTTCTTTGGTGTTGTTCAACTGTGTTTCACAATCTTTAATCACTGTTTTTCAATTCTATTTCTTTAATTTCTTTACTTTCTTTGGTTCGAGTGATGGATAAAATAAAAGATGTTCACTGTTTATTTCGGCTGTTTGTTGGATTATGAATGTTGCTTCACTATGCACGGATTGTTATTTTGGTTTGCAACGATGATGGCCTGTTGGCTTTATAAAAACACTGTCTTATTTTGGTGGCTTTTGGATGTTTCATAGCATGTTTCTTTTTTTTTGTGTTTTGATTTTTGTAAACATTGAATAATAAAAACACCCGAAATTTCTGTTTTGGTGTATTCTAGTTTTGGTATTGGAGATTATGATGTTATTTTTTCCTATTTTTTTCGAATTTCACCGTTGGAAACAAATACACTTAACCACTCTTTTCTCTCTTTGGCTATTTTAAGTCGGTCTACACTAGCACTGACATATATGGTGTTGTTGTTGTTGCCCTTTCGGGGCAATTTTCTCTTGGCTTTGCTTGAAGTAGACTAATGATGGTTGTTGAGAATCCGTTAAAGATGATGTTGCTGGCTCGCTAGCGGGCACATGCAGTGGTGTTTGAGTCTGTTTGAAAAGAGCAAATTGGCTTATGCTATGGCCACAGACGGTTTTGATGGCTTGACGCTGATGTTGTTAGGGCTCTTTCATTGATGTTTCTGGATAGTTGTGGTGAATCATAGAGGTGTGTTCTGCGGACGATTTTGTGATGCGGCTTCCGTTGAATGTGCGTGTGTGATGTCTTGTCGCTGAAGAGTCGTCAAATCAAAATCTGTATATGAAGGTAATTTTTATTTTAGCGTGCTGATGCTAACTTATGACAAAATGCAACTTACGATAATTTGCGTTTATGAATCTGAATATATTCAAACTGGAACAATGGTTTTGCATATTTTGCAATAAAATATAATTTCGCCGTTCGTATTCTTCTTAAAATTGCAAAATCTGCTTTTCCAATATTTTTTTGATATTATTTTTGCATCCAGAAAAACACGAAATATTTAGTTTATCGTCGTTCTTATGCAGTTCGGTTTATTTATTTGCGTTTACTCCTTTGTCCTCGGACAAGATTTTTATGTTTTTGGCCGATTTGAGTACGGCACATGGCCCTTCCAATAAATCAACGCCACACTTTATTAATTTTCGCCGACCGACAACGACCTTGTTAACACGACCTCGATTCAAACAGGAAAGAAAGTTAAGTTGGTCGTGATTGCTAAATTTTGCAACTCTTGTCCATTTCTCTGTCCACTATACGAACTGCAACCAACTTCAGGTTTGCTATAATTCAATTTTTGCAGAGTCGTATGTAGTTTTGTGATTGCCATTTTGCAATTACTGGATGATGTATCGTTGATCTTTGCGAAGTGGCATTTCACATGACACGGTACACACATCCAAAGTCGGTTTGGAAAAGTTTATCATATCAGCAAACACGATTTGCTGATATGATAAATCTCCACATTGAGAATCTATCATCACCAAATGATGAATACAGGTAGTTGGTCCGGGTATTATGCCTTCAGATCTTTGGCGTGGAATACTCCCTGAGACTTTCCTTGTAAATTTTCGACTTCGTATAGGTTATTTCCGACCTTACGGACTATTCTGCATTTTATGAATTTCTTGCAGAGTTTTGCTGAAACTTGTTTTGAGAAATCCGACAATTGGAAATTCCTCCGGAAGACTTCTTGTCCGACCAAGAATCTGGTTTCTTTACATCGCGTGTTGTATCTTGTCGCATTCTTTTCGTAGGCTCGATGCAAGTTCTTCCTTACTCCATCACGAATGATTTCTAAATATTCATGTCTGCTTTCTATCCGATTTTCAGCATCCTCTAGCAGGTCAAGTTGTCTGGCGAGTTTATATGCCGAGGCATGAGTTATCATGTTGGTTCCAAATAAAATGAAATAGGGTGTAGCCCCAATTGCGGAGTGTACTGACGAACGAAGCGCACATTCTATTTCACAAATGTGTAAGTCCCAATCTTGTTGATTATCATTCAGATAGGATCTAATTGCGGCAAGAACCGATTGATTAACGCGCTCTGCTGCGTTAGCTTGAGGCGCATAATTCGCTGTTCTAATATGCTTTATACCGAATGTGTTTGTCAAATCGGCAAATTCTTTGCTCACAAATTGAACTCCATTGTCCGATATGATTGTTTCAGGACAACCGAATTTATAAAATATTTCTTGAATTAGAAAGTTAACTACATTTCTGGCATTTGCTTTAGCCATTGGCTTTAAGAAAACATATTTTGAGAAATAATCCATCGCAATAAAGATACAACTATTTCCTCTCTTTGATCTCGTATAAGGTCCTAAAAAATCTATATATAACCGCTGAAACGGTCTGCCTACATCAGCTTCACGTCCCATTGGAGGTCGTAAAATTGTATTAGATGGCTTAGATTCTTTACAAGTATCGCATGTGTTTATAAAATCTCGAATCTGAACATTCATGTGTGGCCAATAAAAATACTCTCTGAGTCTACGAATGGTCTTTGCAATGCCGCCGTGTGAAGTTTTCGGTGGCTGATGCGCATTTCTAATTAGGTCTCTGGTAAGCTCGGTCGGAACCCATAGCTTCCAGGCATGGACTTCCTGATCTGCATTCCCCGTATACGGAGTAGTTCTTTTATAAACGTATTGGTCCACTATTTTAAGATCTGGCAACATACCTTTCTCATTTAAAATTGATTCTCGAAGATTCTTATAATCCTCAGAATTAAAAGCTGGGGATTCTAAATCAATCATAATTCCTTTCTCAATGTCTATTTCATCTAAGGCATACCGCGACAACATGTCAGGTACGACATTTTGTGTTCCTTTGCGATGTTTTATTTCAAAAGTGAATGCCTGGAGTTGTAAACTCCATCTAGCTAAACGTCCAGATAAATCTTTTTGTGACATGAGCCACTTAAGGCTCGAGTGATCAGTAATCACTACAAAATTTGATAACTCAATGTAAGGGCGAAAACGCTTTATAGCTAAGACGACCGCTAAACATTCGCGCTCTGTTACTGTGTAATTTCGCTGCGATGTTGTCAACTTTTTAGAAAAATACGCTATAGGATGTTCTCCTCCTTCACTATCTTCTTGAAAAATAACGGCACCTACGCCTACATCAGATGCATCGCACTGAATAAAGAAAGTACGATCAAAGTCAGGCTGCGCTAAAACTGGACTATTTATTAAACAATCCTTCAACTTGTCGAATGAAGTTTTTGCTTCTTCATTAAATTCGAACTTTTTAGACTTCTTTAAAGTTTCTGTGATGGGCGCTGTGATGGTGGCATAATCCCGAATGAAACGTCGGTACCATCCAGTGGTCCCTAAGAAACTCCTAACTTGTTTCACATTAACTGGATAAACGAATTTATCAATGGCTTTAACCTTTTCGGGGTCAGGTTTAAGTAAACCTCCTCCAACTATATATCCTAAGTATTTTAGCTCACTACAGCAGAATTTAGATTTGTTAACATTTATGGTAAGTCCGGCGTCTTCTAAACATCTAGCTATTTCAGTCAATAACGCTATGTGTTCTTCAAAAGTTGGTGACACTATCAGTAAATCATCTAGATATACAAACACTTTTTCTCTCAGCCTGGCAGGTACGACCCTGTCCATAAGACGGCATAACCTTTGGGCCGCGTTGCACAGCCCAAAAGGCATGACCGTAAAATGGTACAGGGGCCGTCCTGGTACTGTGAACGCTGTCTTTTCTCTCGATGCTTCTGACAAAGGAATTTGCCAGAAGGCATCTTTGAGATCTATACTTGAGATAAAATGAGTATCTCCTAAACGACTCAATAAACCTTCTATATGGGGAAGAGGATAGGCGTCTTTCACTGTAAGATCGTTGAGCTTACGAGCGTCTAAACAAATTCTAACTTTTTCCCCTTTCTGTACAAACGTGACTCTATTGTTCCATGGACTCTCACTCGGTTCGATCACTCCCAGTGAAAGCATCCTATCCAATTCCCCATACATAAGTTTTTGAACTCCTGGCGAAATCGGAAAGTGTTTCTCTTTCACAGGTACAGCGTTACCGGTGTCTATATTATGAACTTCAAGTGATGTCTTTCCTAGACCTTTCTTTAAAAAACATGGAAACAAAGATTTGGTTTGTTCTAAAATAGCTTTCTGTCTATCATTTAAAATATGCATACGAGGGTAAACCTCGGAAACGTCTTCTGCACTATCTTCTGTCGTAGCTAAACTATTGACTTCAAATCTAATCAGGTTAAATTCTTTGATGAAATCAATTCCCAAGAAAAGTGACATTTTCAATGACGGAACCAAATAGAAATCTATTGGTTTCGAGCGTCCATTGAAATGTATGACTGACCTAACACGTCCTATAATTTTATTAGCTTTACCATCAGCTGTACGTATAACTGACTTGTATGGAAAAATAACTAGCTTTGCTTTTTCAACGAAATCTAAACATCCTTCACCTAAACAAGAAACTGTTGCTCCACTATCGATTAAACCTTGTATAGAATGTCCATTAATTTTAATAGAAGTATATATGCGACCATCGGCTTCTTCACTTAGACTTGCTGAGGCTATTTCTTTCCTAATTTCTTTGCGTTTCCTATATCTTTGTCTAGTCTTCACAATCTTATCGGAAGGTGTTCCAAAAATTCTTGCTCTAACCTCATTATATTTCTCCATGCGAATATGCCATGGGTCTCTATCTGAATATTGAACTTCGCTTTCAGTTTTATTGCTAGGTAAACATGAATCATCCCTTTTCAAAATGGATATTTTCTTCGAATTCGAATTAAAATAATCGTCTGAGCTATGACCGCTTGAACTAATTTGAGAATCTTTAGATGGTGAGGCTATACTTATTATTGGTTTGGGGTTGTCAGGTTCCTCGAACGATTCTCCACCCCTGATCGAGTAACGTTCGGGTTTCTGTTTCCCTGACAAGAAGGACATTTCGGATAGACAGTGTTGTCATATCCGCATTTATAACAAAAAGTTCTAAGTTTTTCTGAAGTGCAGTCGAAAAAGGTATGACCCTCTTCTCGGCAATTCCAACATATTAATTTTCTTTCTTTAGTAATAGCGTCTACATCTAAAAACTCTGTCTGTTCTTCTTGAACCAAGTTTAGTTCATTGATCTGTTTATTTATATACTTTGGATTGACAGTTCGCTGATTGTTAAGCATATTTTCAGCTCTTCTAGCTTCTGCTCTAAAATGATCTAAACTACAAGGTCTGATGGCAAAAAGAAGTTGCATCATCGATGGCTTCAAATTACTCTTCATAATATCAACTAGATCTTGCTCGCCAATGGGATGACGTTGTTGATTTCTCAAATGCAACACAGCATTACAAAACTCATCAAAAGGTTCATTATTCATCTGTCTTCTATCTAAAATCTTCCTTTGAATGTCAAAGTCACTCTCAAATCTATGAAAATTCTTAACCAAAGCGTCTTTTACACTAGCCCAATCTGAAATATAACTATGCATCCTTCTATAATTCCAAAGCCACTCTAAAGCTGGACCACTCAAAAAGTGATGAAAATTCCTAAGCACTTCGGACCAAGGACAATTATAATCTGCTCTAAGAGTCTCTACTCTAAAAACAAAATCTTCTACGCTAGGTGTTTTCGAAGTTCCGTCGAATTTAAGACCCCACTTGTCTATACGTCGAAAATTTTCTACAGAATGTTCCGATTGATAAGGCTGTATGTTTCTAAATTGGCTCACATCTGCGTTTTGTTGAGTTCTATTTGCTCTAAACTGTTGCTCAACCTCATGAAATAAATCGTTATTTTGTCTAGAGGGTGCATATGGATTATAATCGTACTGATTCTCAAAACATATTCCTAAATTTGGATTATTTAACGCTGGATTAGCCTGAGAATAACGTGCCTGATTAACCGATGGTGGCGGAAAATTCGTATTCGGTAAATTGCGATTCATAAAATTTGTCGGATTTTCGTTATTCGAAGGTTGATTAACTCTATTATAAATCGGAAAATTTGCTGCATTCATATTATTCATAGATCGATGAGGATTTGTTGAATTCATATTATTCGATGTTATTGCTGGTTGATTATGTTGATTTCGCAAATTAGGTGGATATGACATATTTGGTTGTGTTCTGCGTTCAACATATTGACGGTTATTCCATACGTTTGTGCTTAAATTTTCGCTGGCATACTGTTGCGACAGACTGGTAATCGTGGACTGAACAATTGCTGGAATTAAAGTTTCGATCGACTTCAATAGTTCGATATGACGAAGTCCTTCTCGAGCTATATTGGTTTCATTTTGTGAGTTAGCAACTGATTCATTTTGCTGACGATTTTGTCTGTAATCTTGAATAACTGTTCTTGCTGCTTCACTCATGAAATCTGGTGAATTAATAGAAGCATTTGGTGTTAACTGTTGGCTTCGTTCGAAACCATGAAAATCTGAACCAGACGATATTGTGGCTGGTCTTGACGCAGTTGTGTTAAGGACGAGTCCATCAGTAGTAAAAGCAATTCTATCAGCAGAAGAAGTTGCTGAAGGTGTTGATTGACTAGCTGTTGTAGTTGTCGTAGCTAACGTGGTAGCTGTAACGGCTGTTGTAGTTACTGGGGTAGATACGTTTTGGTTTGTATTCTCCATTTTTGATTTTGTCTTGGAACGAGTCTGATACATTATCTGTAGATCAGGCAAAATACGACCGACTTTCGGCAGGTTCTAAGTATCAATTTTTCCAATACTTCACGTCGATAGCAAAAAATGGGAATAAATGACAATAATCGATATTGATGTTGGTAAGTCCGGGTAAAAATTGGTTCGAATAAAATTCGAAAAGTCTTGGCTGGTAAAAAACTGTAGATAGAACTTCGATAGGCTCTTCAGTTCTCTTCGCCTACTCCTACTGTCCTATGGAGTAAACTGTCACACGTAGCGAGTGGTTGTTGTCAGTCAGAATTTCCACAAAGAGTTGTTCGAGGCCTCTTCAGTATATCCTTAGATAAGCATAGAACGGCTTTCTAAAGATATACTGGGAAATCTACGACCAGACAACAATCAGCCCTACGGTAAATGCTCTAACTCCAGGTTGAGCGCTGCCGTCCGAAGGCTCTCCAGGCTACTCGTCCCTACAAACCTTAAGGTACTTCAAATCAACCTCGAGCTGAGATGAAGACCAGTCTTTCGGGTACCAGTAGTCCGGTTCTGTGTACACCCTGTGTGTACGTGAAAACAAACAGATATATGGCTGCTATTTCAGGCCTATATATTTAAATTTAAGAACAAGCAATCGGTAGTTTGAGCCTATCAAACTCCTCCTGCCGTCTTTTTAATGCAATCAGAAAAGCAAATGTCTTAAGGGCGACGACCCTAATCGGAAAATTTTCAACTTCGGTAGAAGAAAATTCAAACTACTAAAAATTTAAAAATCTTACCTTTAGTTTGACAAAGAAATATAAATGATATGAATAAGAAAAAGTAATCAACACTAAGTAATGAAAAACGAATAGTGAAAAAAATGAAAAAAAAAATGGTTAATCAAAACTACGTAATGAAAAATGGATTACAAAAAAAAATGGAGAATGGTTAATCGAGACTATGTAATAAAAAAATGAATTTAAAAAAAATGGTTAATCGAAACTATGTAAGGTAAAATGAATTGAAAAATATGAAGATGGGAAATCAAAACTATGTACTGTAAATTGAATGAAAAAGTGAAAATGGATAATCGAAACTATGATTGAAAAAAAATAAAAAATGGATAATCAAAACTATGTAATGAAAAAAATAGAAAAAGTAATCAAACACTACTAAAAATGGAATAATATTGGAAACAATTACTAAGTAATTTAAATAATTACTAAGTAAATGAAAATATCCAAAACCACAATGAAAATAATAAAATTTGAAAAAATGAAAAAGTGCATAAATTCGGGGATTCGAATTTATCCTACCTTTTACTTCACGGGTTTCCTTTAAAGATGCTTATAGTAGGTACGGTATTTGGTTGGTGAATCAAAAGTTTTCAATTGTATATGAAATTATAAATGGATTATTGTACTGGCGTTTTTATTTCGTAGCTTTCTTGACTCCTTAACAATTGGAGAGAAACAAGAGGATTTGAAGAAATGTTGAAAGTTGTCCCATGTTAAAACTTTGATCAGCGCTGCATCTGACGACATCAACCGTCATCAGTGGACTGCACACCAAATACTAACTATGAATGATAAGCTTCAGTCGCAATTAGCTTGTCTAACATCTAGCCCACTAAGACTTACTGAACTATCAAATCACGAAAAAAAAAATTTGTTGCTACAAGACTGGCAATCCTGCCTGTCTTGGGCTAACAAAACGTCAGGCCGGGCACTAACCTATACTATTTTCATCTCAACCTCTTCAGACATCCTTATCAGTTCCTCACTACCATAAAAAGTGTGTTTAGAAATTTTAGACGATACAAAAACGTAAACCAGTTTAAACCCCCTGTGGGTGCTAAACAGGTTTAGACGTTGTCAATGAATGACATGATTGGCTTTTAAATTAACTCAAATCGAGCTATATTTTCGATTCGTACGCCCCACGTTGGGCGCCAAAAATTATATATTTATATATATATTACTTATTAACTGTCACGATTCAGACTTTTACAAGACTGCCTTCCTTCTGACTGCTACACTGGCTACTTGTCGATAGGTGTGCGGCTTGAGCTCGTCGGCATTGGGGGGTGTTCGTTGCAGCCAGGAGAAGAAACATCATGGTCAATATATAATTTAGTTGAACCAGTGTGTTCCCAGAAACAATAGAAATTAAAAAGAAACGGGGCTATGAATCAAAGTTCTCTTTTCAGTTCAATCATTCGTCACTCGCTTTATCAAACATCCGTACCAAATCCATGGTGAAAATATTTACTAGTTGTAAACCTACTGTGACGTAAGATGTTATTTGTCTACCGGCTACCCTCCCACGGTTACTCACCTATAACCTTCCATGACAATCCTTGGCCTGATTTAGGACTGTCCCAAAACCTAAACGATTGATTCAACCACTCACCAAATACCTACCATCCGTTGTTCCTACCCAACCATATTGAAGTTATCTTCAGACATCAAGAGAAATTTCAAATTCAATTTTCATTTTATTCTTATAAAACAATCTTAGATTATCTTATAAATGATTATATACTTATAAATAGGTAATTATATCGATATTCCTATAAATCTTCATTTTAAGTTCGTTTATGCGTTCATAACGAAATCTTAGTTCGACATCATATTTTAAGGGGGAAGAAAATCAATGTGGACCCTATTATAGCGCTATATTAAGGTATTCCTGTCAATAAATTCATAGATAAACTATATCCATCAGGCGAAACTAAAATCTCGTATTGAAAGAAAATATTTATGAATGAATTATTTAAAAACAAATAGGTTTAATTAAGATTTTAATCAACGTTTACATTTAAACAATTTAGAATTTTGGTAAACTTCAGAATTTTGAATCGCTTTTTAAGCGTTGTAACCATGTAGATTTTTTTTGTAAAATTTAGAGTTACGCAGTAATTTGACTGCGGTATAAAACCACCCACAAAAATTAATAAAGCTAGTGTATAATTTATAATTGGCTTATAACTTTAAATTGTAGAATCAAGTATAAATATAATTGAAGAAAATTGCAGGTAAACAAAACATGACATCATATAGGCTGCTCTCCAAATGACCGCTTTGACCGACAGGTCTCCATTTGGTCGCACTCGGCAAAAAAGGTACTTACTCGAGGCTGGTATGACAATTTTAGGTACAGAATATTTGCAAATGTTAAATCAGCTGCTTTGTTGAATGTTGTGTGACGATGAACTCATCTCATGAGGTGTTATTCTCGCAGTTAGTTGATTTCTAGATGATGTCTTTCTCGATGATAAGTGTTGATAATTGATGAAAACTGTATTTTGTTGCGCTCTTCAATGATTTAACTTGCAATTGGTTCAACAACACAACGATGCAAAACGAATCTGGCAAAAACATTTAATTGTGGTATTTCCGTATAAATTCGATGTCAGCGAATCCGATCGCTGTTTCCGTCTTGCCTTCGTCTATTAAATTTGTCGATTTTTATTTTATATAACCGCACTAGCTCATCAGGAGTATTAAGAAAACACTGTTTATTTCTTTTTGTTTTGCTGATATTTGGATTTGTTTCCCAAAAGCTCGGTTTATTTCTCTTTTGTATTGACACTCTATTTATGGTGACTTTGTCATAGAATTCGTAAGAGTGCAAAATCTTTATTTCCAACCGATTCACGTATATTTGTTTTCTTGCTTATGTTGCTTTACGTCAAAATCGAATCACTAATTTCTTCTGTAGTCCTCGTTTTATTCGCTTAATTTTTCTTATAGTGGGATGTGACAATCTAAGTGAAACAAACACAATATCAATGCTATTTACTTTGGAACTTTTTTTTGTTTTGATTTGTCGTATTTTGAATCCGATAGTATATCAATAATTATTCATTTAATCTGACACTTTTCTTTCTCTTTCGTTTTATTACTGAAAAGTTCGTTACTTGTACACAAAATCGGTTCAATTATTTGTTTCGTTTAATGGTGCTCTTGTTTTTATTTTGTGTGCTTTAGCTCATATTTGTACTAACAAAACAACTTCACTGCTTTCGTTTGATATTATACTTTACTTTTTCCTTTTGTTTGTTTTCAGCAGTTTTTTTCAACAACACAAAATCTCTCTCTTTTTCGTTTCTTATTTTCTCTTCGGGTTTGCTTGGCGTTGCCAACTAGATTAATCGATACTAATCACTACTCCTTTCTCACATTTTCGTTAGCTTTGATGGTTTGTTTTGGTTTCTTTCTTTTTTTTTCTTTTTTTTTGTAGTAAAGAATTTGATCACTGTTTGTGCTTATTTTCTTTCGTTGATTTCATCTTTTTCTTTGGTGTTGTTCAACTGTGTTTCACAATCTTTAATCACTGTTTTTCAATTCTATTTCTTTAATTTCTTTACTTTCTTTGGTTCGAGTGATGGATAAAATAAAAGATGTTCACTGTTTATTTCGGCTGTTTGTTGGATTATGAATGTTGCTTCACTATGCACGGATTGTTATTTTGGTTTGCAACGATGATGGCCTGTTGGCTTTATAAAAACACTGTCTTATTTTGGTGGCTTTTGGATGTTTCATAGCATGTTTCTTTTTTTTTGTGTTTTGATTTTTGTAAACATTGAATAATAAAAACACCCGAAATTTCTGTTTTGGTGTATTCTAGTTTTGGTATTGGAGATTATGATGTTATTTTTTCCTATTTTTTTCGAATTTCACCGTTGGAAACAAATACACTTAACCACTCTTTTCTCTCTTTGGCTATTTTAAGTCGGTCTACACTAGCACTGACATATATGGTGTTGTTGTTGTTGCCCTTTCGGGGCAATTTTCTCTTGGCTTTGCTTGAAGTAGACTAATGATGGTTGTTGAGAATCCGTTAAAGATGATGTTGCTGGCTCGCTAGCGGGCACATGCAGTGGTGTTTGAGTCTGTTTGAAAAGAGCAAATTGGCTTATGCTATGGCCACAGACGGTTTTGATGGCTTGACGCTGATGTTGTTAGGGCTCTTTCATTGATGTTTCTGGATAGTTGTGGTGAATCATAGAGGTGTGTTCTGCGGACGATTTTGTGATGCGGCTTCCGTTGAATGTGCGTGTGTGATGTCTTGTCGCTGAAGAGTCGTCAAATCAAAATCTGTATATGAAGGTAATTTTTATTTTAGCGTGCTGATGCTAACTTATGACAAAATGCAACTTACGATAATTTGCGTTTATGAATCTGAATATATTCAAACTGGAACAATGGTTTTGCATATTTTGCAATAAAATATAATTTCGCCGTTCGTATTCTTCTTAAAATTGCAAAATCTGCTTTTCCAATATTTTTTTGATATTATTTTTGCATCCAGAAAAACACGAAATATTTAGTTTATCGTCGTTCTTATGCAGTTCGGTTTATTTATTTGCGTTTACTCCTTTGTCCTCGGACAAGATTTTTATGTTTTTGGCCGATTTGAGTACGGCACATGGCCCTTCCAATAAATCAACGCCACACTTTATTAATTTTCGCCGACCGACAACGACCTTGTTAACACGACCTCGATTCAAACAGGAAAGAAAGTTAAGTTGGTCGTGATTGCTAAATTTTGCAACTCTTGTCCATTTCTCTGTCCACTATACGAACTGCAACCAACTTCAGGTTTGCTATAATTCAATTTTTGCAGAGTCGTATGTAGTTTTGTGATTGCCATTTTGCAATTACTGGATGATGTATCGTTGATCTTTGCGAAGTGGCATTTCACATGACACGGTACAAAAGTCATCATCTTCAAAAATTATTTATATTTTTACGTTTGATTTGAATGTGATTACTCCCAATTCTCTTAAAGTTCTATCGTAGTGCCTTTACTTTTTTGTTTACTTTTAAATTTAGTAAAAATTAATCTAAGATACTTTTATATTAGTTATGTATTAAAAAATAAAAGAATTAACTACTGCTATCTCAATCATACTTTTGTTCTCATTTATTATTTATTTTGTAAGAAAATGTGTTGAACGAATATAACTTTTATCATTCTATTAAAATAGCCTAAAAGTATGCAATATTATGCATTTATAATGTGCATTGTGAATTGTAGGAGTTCACGTTGGTAGCTTTCTTGCTCTAGAATCTAGAGTCTAGACATGGCCCAATTATAGGTCCTCCGGCAAAATCAGATGATTTCGATTTGAGCTGTCAAAATTCATATTTGTCATTTGAATTCGCTGTGAGGTATTGAAATGTCTAACTGTATAGAAACAGGTAGATGTGTCTCGAAAAAAGAAAACAAATAAACTTAATGTTGTACACGTAAAATGTCAAGATTTGTTGTGTTTGTATGAGAATTAAAATTACAATAACTTATTTTAGCAGTTCAAGTTCGATCAGCTGGTATTTTCTGTTTCGTCAAACAAAAATAACTACGGTAACAACTTTTTCTCGGAAAATGTTTTGTATGTATCTACTTGAATTGACAGAAAAGAAATTCGCCTCAAAAATTTTTTCGCCTCTGTTTGTGAATTTTGACATTTAAAATCTTCGCTTTTCTTTGATTTCGCTTGATGGAGGACCTATTATTGGGCCATGGCTCTAGATTATGAAGATCTCTCCTGAAGTGCCTGTGTTGGACAAGCCTGTCCAAGAGAATGTGACAGGGATGCTCACGACGATAACACCCAACAGTAACAATATCTTGTTGAAGATTATCCACTACCTGGCAAATTTCCAGGCTTCTGGTACAATATGGGTGGCTAATGATAAATTGACAACATCTGTGAAATACTCAACCCTGCGTTCATCCAGTTGCTTAAGTATTACCATTGAGATTTCGTGTGGGCCCAATGCTTTGGATGATTTTACGTTTCGGATGACATCTGTAACATCGCTCATAGTTAATTGTGGTCATATCTCCTCGTCTTAGAGGACTCTCGGGGTACTCTATAAATTGCCGGTTAAAATAACACTCACACTCACTGTCACGTCGTTCAAAGTAATCGACGTTCTATCATTCTTATTTCCCGGATTCAAGAGGGAATTGACCGTTACCCATTGTTTTACTGTACCGACGTTACATTGCTTTAGATGGTCTAGCCACTTTTTACGCTTATGCTCGTCTACTACTAGCCTGTTGAATTCAGGTGTAAGTTCCCTAAAGGCCTCCTAAGGCCTAGGTTCATAAGATGACTTGCCTGCTTGCTTCAGATAAAAGAATAAAAAATAAAATAACAACCTAGTACGAAAATTGGGTCGGTCTTCTTTATTCTTTTATCATAGGCAAGCGGGCAAGGCTTCTTATGTATTGAGGCCTTTACTTAAGTTTTTTCTTAAAAAAAAGAGGGCAACTTAGTACGAATTTGGCTTAACAGTTCTTTATTATTTTGCCATAATACCATGCTGCTTATGTACCGAGGTCTTAAAGCCCAAAACACATCCAACGTTTCAGTAAAGTTGGGCGCCATTTCTGGTATAAGAATAAAATACGAAAGGCAATATAGTTCGAATTTTTCATTATTCTTTTATCAGATAAGAATTTTAGTCAAACTTTGAATGTGTTTTCGGCCTAAAGGCCTCGACACATAAGAAACATGGCATACTTGCTAAAGTCATATCTGGTAAATGGCTAAAGATCAAGTTCGACCTAATTCAAATGTGATTCTGAAATCTTTTTATTAGGTCGAACTTGGTCTTTAGTCTTTTATCAGATATGACTTCAGCAAGAATGCCATGCTTCTTATGTGTCGAGGCCTTAACTCTTTAGCTTTCGTACAACGAAGTTCTTCACGCTCATCTGCTAGTACCATCGCCTCTGGGAAATTTGGTCTATTTGCGGATATGCGGCCAGCAAGTATGTAGCGAGCGGCTGCAGCTGTGATTATCAGCCCTATTCTGAACATTCCCATGGGAACTGTTTCCCATGGGAGCGAAATTTCCCATTCCCACGTTTTCCATATTCTAAACGACGTGGGAAGAGCAAACCATGGGAGCTGAAATTTCGAAATTCGAAATTAGTTACACCAAATTATTATAGCATACTTTTGGGAGCTTTAATTTTGTTTTGTAATACAAAATGCCTATTTGCATTGAATTCGCGGTTTTTGAATTAGATTAGCAAAAGCACAACTCACTTAATTGAACAACCGTGCATTGATTTATGGATTTTTAAGTGAATGGAGTCAGCGATGTGTGATGTTGTTCTAATAAGCACATTTTCTTCAGAATGTGCGAATTGGTGTAAGCATTTATTTAATTAGTAGTCAAAAATAATTTTTGTGTATAAAGTAATCGGAATTTTTAAGTTTGTAACGAATTTAAAAATTTAACTAGTATATCGCTAGTTTTACTTATCCCTAATGATCGCTAGAACTCGTATTTTGCATATTAAAAAAAAAAATCAAAAAGATAAATTCGGATATTTTTCTCAATTATTACATATTTTTGCGTGTTATTACATATCGTCACCATAAATTTCCGAAGAGGTATCTCAAAAAAAAAAATAAATAAATAAAATACGTTTTTCATTGAATCTAAAACTAAAACAAGTGCGCTTGAAAAATTTCAATCTTCTACGTTCAAAAATAACGATCCCATTCAAGAAAAGGTATTTCGGAAAATGGAATAGCATTGCAATAATTTGGCATATATGTATGTACGTTTGTGTGATCGTTGTCGTGTCGTTGAGGAGACTAACACGTTTTCAATAGAACGTTAGTCGTCTGATTTAAAAAACCCGAAGGTTGTATTACGAAAATGAATAAAAGTTGTAAAGATTGTATATATTATGGTTATTTTCCAATATATTTTAATAATTATTGCCAAAAATTCTTTTGAAATTGATTTGTTTTTACTTTCTGTGCTGCGTTAACAGAATCAACCATGACTCTTTTTCTCGTATTTCAATACATATGGTCTGTTCCAGAACTGCAAAAATCTACTCATTTTTAGTACTTTTTCTTGTTTTGTTCGATAACATAAAGGAAAAATTTTTATCGGTGTAAAACAGTTAGATTCTTGCAGGTTTTTGTATCATATAAGAATATGCAAAATCCGAAGTCTACTAATGACATATTTTACAGTACATTTTGTATGCTTTTATTAAGCAAACACATGGCGATTATAAATATTTGCAATAATTTTGTCGTGTAGGTGTCTTAAAATATGAAATTTCATAAAAATATGAAATTTCTTGAAATTTTTTTTCAAACTCCCACACTGTTTGCTGGGGAGATTTTTCCCACAAAAAGACACAAAATTCTCCCACAATTCAAGATACAGAATGTATACTTTTTTCCCATGGGAACAAATTCCCAATTCGAACTTCATTCAGAATGAGGGGAGATGGGAAATGGGAAAAAAACTCCCACAAAATGTTGTTCAGAATACGAAAATGTGGGAATGGGAAAAAATTCCCAACTCCCATGCGTTCAGAATAGGGCTGTATATCTTGGAATATATTCTCAGCTATCCGAGGTTCTGAGAGAATGGAAAGCTCCCTGAAGCGGTCATTGGTAAATTCTCTGAACCTTTGCCAATTTTGCTTTGCTTTTCCATGGTTTAAAAAAGATACGCCGGCCAGAGGTTATGAAGTCAGGTGGCCTGTTAATGGAGACGATGATAGTAAGATGATCTGAGCCAAGGAATATCATCAAGTTGCCAGGACACGTTATTTATCAGACAGTTCATTTATGGTAAAGTTTGGCTAGATGTAGCAATCTCCTCCTATATATGGGAGAGGTTTTGGCGTAGCAATATACGGGTATGTTCTGAGGTACACTTCACCTCTCACTTCACGTTCAAACATTTTGATCATCCCATTTAGATTAGATTTACTAGGGTATTTAAAAAGAAGAATACGCCCTAGTCCATCCATAAAATACTCGAAAAATCAGCGTAAATGGGGTGAACAAAATGGTTGAGGCGTGAAGTGAGAGGTGAAATGTGTCTCAGAACATACCCGATTACTTCTATCGCAGTAGCCCCGAAGTTGGCTAAGACTACAGTAGCCTCGGACTTGCACTTGTTCCCTACATAGATGTATTACATCCCATCGATGTTGACGTGTGAAAGATGTGGATTTGACAAACGGAACGGATCCATGGTTCGGGATTAATCTCTATTCCGGAAAGGTTTTTTAAGCTTGGGAGCCATAGTCTTAGACGAAAAAATTGTACCGTCGTATTAGGTGGCGCGAGGACAACTTTTTGCAAAAAATTGAAAATGATACGAGACCTGGGCCCTATTCCTCGAAACAACTTATCGCTTTTCATTTTGCATTTATCAAAAAGTAGTTATTTTGGAAAGTGATAACCTTTTTTTGTTCCACAAAATTACTTTTCAATTTCCCTTGCACTTAGCAAATTTGTCTATTACTGTTCTTTTAGCACAGTTGTTGTGCTCTCTTGCTCAATTTTTCCGCCATATTGGTAAGTCTCTCAGTTCTCTTGCAAAGTGTGAATGATATTTGTTCCACAGAACGTTTTATCACCTTTGCATTATTTTTTACTTGGCAATAATAAATAAGACATGTAAAATTGAGACGAGCGAAAAAATGAAATGAAACTGATATTATTAAAAGGCAATAAAATAAAATAAAATAAAATAAAATTAAATAAATTAAATTAAACTGAAATAGAATGAAACAAACTAAAATAAAATAATATAAAATAAAATAAAATAAAATAAAATAAAATAAAATAAAATAAAATAAAATAAAATAAAATAAAATAAAATAAAATAATATAATATAATATAATATAATATAATATAATATAAAATAAAATAAAATAAAATAATATAAAATTAAACGAAATAAATGAAATTAAATTAAAATAAAGTAAAATAAGATCAAATAAAATAAAATGAAGTAAAATAAATAAAATAAATAAATAAAAAATAAAATAGAATAAAATAAATTAAAATAAAACAAAATAAAATAAAGTGAAATAAAATAAAATTAAGTGAAATAAAGTAAAATAAAATTAAATAAAATAAAATAAAACAAAATAAATTAATATGAAATAAAAATAAAATAAAATAATTGTAATAAAGATTAAATAATAATTAAACGAAATAAATTGAAATATGTAAGATCAAAATAAATCAAATGAAGTAAAATAAAATAAAAAATTAAATGATATAAAATAAAAAATAAAACAATATAAAATGAAGTGAAATAAAATAAAATTAAATAAAATTAAAGTTAAAAAATAAATAAAATAAAGTAAAATAAAATTAAGTGAAATAAAATAATCTAAAATAAAATGAAGGGAAATACAAATAAAACCAGTAAGAAAAGGATCAAAGTCGGGCGGGGCCGACTATATGATACCCTACACCACTGTGAATATGTAAAATATAAATCGGAGAAAATCGGGGAAAATCGTTAAAATACCTAAAATCGGGAGGTACCGTTATATGGGGGCTACAACAAAACATGGACCTATCTTAACAATTTTAAGTGGCGAAATTTCGTGGCCACTGGGAACCACATATGTAAAATTTCAGCTAGTTCAAGCAAAAAATGTGGCTAAGATCCCTAAAATACCGTAAATCGGGAGGTATCGTTATATGGGGACTATACCGAACCGTGGACCTATCTTGACAATTCTTAGTGGAGCAATTTCGCGGCCATTGCGAACCTCAAGTGTAAAATTTCAGCTGGTTTGGGCAACAAATGCGGCTAAGATCCTTAAAATACCTTAAATCGGGAGGTACCGTTATATGGGGGCTATATCAAAACTTGGACCGATATAGCCCATCTTCGAACTTGATCTTCCGACGGCTAAAAAAATGGTATTCCCCAATTTTCAGCGAAATCGGTCAACAAATGCGACCTGTATGTTGCGAACGGACGGACGGACGGACATGCATAAATCGACTCAGAAAGTGATTCTATGTATATCCCTAGAAGGAACTATGGGTCTATCTCGCTTCCTTTTGTATGTTACATACAAATGCACTAACACATAATACCCCTTACCACATAGTGGTGTAGGGTATAATAAAATACAATAAAATTAAGCGAAATCAAACAAGTAAAAAGCGTTATGTTCGGCATAGAGTAATTAGTTTTCTTTCTCCACAAAGTAGAGAAGTTACTTGTCAAATTATAACTAATTCATTCTAGAAATATATCTAAAAACCTTAAAATAGCTGAAATCGGACGGTACTGCTATATGGAGGCTATAAAAAAACGTAGACCTATATCCATAATTTTTTGTGGAGATTGATTGACTGAATTATACCTAATTCGGCCTGGAAATGTAGCTAATAACCACAAATTAGCTGAAATAGGGCGGTATATGGGAGCTATAATAAAAGATGGGCCTATGTCGGTAAGTTTTGGAAGCATATTAAAATTAATTCGTTCTGAAAATGTAGCTAAAAGCCTTAAAATAGCTGAAATCGACGGCACTGCTACATGGGGGCTATAACAAAGCTCAACTTCCAACTTGATTTAAGACACGTGTGAACAGCATTTAATCCCCCTATCTCAACTCGTTCGGAAGATAGCGTGATTACAACAGACGGACGGATGTGGTTAAATCAACTTAGAATTTTACGCTGATCAAAAATATATGTATATACCTTATAGGGTCGCAAATGATTATTTCGATGAGTTACAAATGAAATATTATGGTGGAGGGTATAGTAATAAATAAAAATAGTCTCTTAAATAGAGTTTAGTCTAAATGTAAAATCGAGAAACATCGATTTGTGAGGTTGTTCGCAGGGTGGAAGTTCGGAATGGGGTTGTTCGTAGGGTGGAATTTCGGATAGTGAGAGTTCGAAGTAGGATGGTTGATTCAGAGGGTAGAAGTTCGGAAAAATCTTTACAATTTCTTGTCATAACCGTGTTTTCAGTATTTCCGAACAAAATCTCGCTTTAACAATGTACATTGGCAAAGAGAACGTTTACCTCGCAAATTTAAGGCAAACTTATCAAAATTTGATCTGCAAAATCAAAATGCAGAGTTTTCTGTGGAACGAAAGAGCAAATTTTTTTGCAAAATCTTAGCAAAATACGCTTTGCCGTTACAACTTTTCACTTAGCAGAAATAACGTTTGTGGAACAGAAATCAAAAAAAGAGCTACATTATTTTGAAAAGTAAGCAAACTCACTTTATAATTAACAACTTATCACTTATCAAAAAATAATGGTTCTGTGGAACACTTAACTTTGAGCATTGTCAAAAATATTGATAAGTGCAAAATGAAAAGTTGATAAGTTGTTTCGTGGAATAGGGCCCTGGTCTTACACTTCACTTTTGCGTAAATTTATTTTTGTTTATTTATTGAGATACCAAAAAGAGTGGGCCGATGTTCCCATATTAGAACATAGTCTATGTTTAAGAGAAATATTCCTATGTGCAAAGAATAGAAAAAAAAATACCAATCGTACCGACGAAATCGGAACAAATTTCGGACGATACGTCAGATATCTGATCCGAAATCGTAACGATATCTTAACGAAAGTTGTATGAAGTGGTTGACATAATTTCGGAGCGGCATCGGATCGATTTCGGTCCGATTTCGTAACGAAATCTGAAGAAAATCCTTGGGAAATTCGGAAAGGAAATTTCATTCCGACATTCGTTCCGAAATCGGAACAAAATCTGAACTATTTCTGCTCCGAAAAATCGTTTAAAAATCGGAACGAAATCTGAACGATATTTGCTTCCGAAATTGTTCAGACGTGTCGGACATCAGACATTTGGTTTGCTAGGACACCATATGCTTTTTCACATGTATGACATCAGCTGGTCCGTATATTAGTATACGGAAAGTGACAACATACATGATTTTGGTCCTTAAAAAATCTTTTAAAATTCATCTGTTGGTCCTTGAACCAAATTTCTGCTTGAAAAAAAAAATATTCCTTAAATATCCACGATTAGGCCAATAATTGGTCCTTGAAAGATATTTAAAAAAAAATCCACCATTATTAAACTATTGGTCCTTGAAATATATTCTTCAACAATCCACGACCACTGGTCTCGCTACCTTGAATAAAATATTCTTTTATAGCGAAAAATTGTGAAGTTTTGTGGAGGAGGCACCGGAAGGCTTGAGCCGATAAGGTCCATTTTTGAACTTCACCTAATTTGAAGCAAATATTACTACAGGTAATGTTTGAGCTATTTTGCCCATTCCAAATTTTCTGAAACTGATTTCACCACAACATACTAGGAGGCACATTTTTTATATTAAGCCTATAAAGATAAAGAAGGTCGAGCCAATTTTCAGAAGCAATCGAGGCAAGCAAGTGAGGCAGCTTATGTACACAGCCCTTTACCTTGCCTGCTGTTTTATTTCTGACATAATAAAAACAAGTAAGAACGGCGTTAAGTTCGGCCAGACCGAGTTGTATTGCAGTAAAATGGAACAATTAGTTTCCTTTCGTTTACAAAGAAGACTAAATACCAAATTTCAGCAAGTTAGGTAAAATAATGTGGCAAACCTTCAAAATACCAAAATTCGGGAGGTACCGTTCCATGGGGGCTATATCATAACGTCGACCTGTACCTGCAAATTTTTGGCGGAAAGTTTTTAGACTCAAAGAAGACTAAATACCAAATTTCTGATGTTTCGGTAAAACCTTCAAAATAACGAAAATGGTATGCTTCTATGGAAGATATGGGAACCAACGGACCTATACTGACTCTTCTCTTCTGGAATATTTTATAACCCCATGAAAGACTAAATAACAAATTTCAATCTTTCGGTGGAAATGGAAATACCGGAAATAGGGAGGTACTGTTCTATGGGGGCTATACTAAGGTGTGGACCTATACCGACAAATTCCACATGGAACGTTTAGTACCGCAAATGAAGACCAAGTACCAAATTTCAGCCATTTCGGGGGTTGCTGTGGCCACAACCCGTCTATGGGGACTATATGAAGACGTGGACCTATACCGACAAATTGCTGGTGGAAGGTTTTATACTCCCAACGAAAACTAACTACCAAATTTCAGCCATTTCGGTGTGATAATGAGGCTAAAACCTTGAAAATACCGAAAATCGTGTGGTACCCTTCTATGGAGGCTATATGAAGGCGTGGACCTATACTGACAGATTTCATATGGAGCCTTTAATACCGCAAATTAAGACCAAATACCAACCTAAAACCTTCAAAATACAAGAAATAGGGAGGTACCGTTCTATGGGGGCTATGTGAAGGAGTGGACCTATACCGACGAATTCCACATTGAACGTTTAATACCGCAAATGAAGACCAAATACCAAATTTCAACCATTTCGGTGGATTATTGTGACCACAACCTTCAAAAGACCGAAAATCGGGAGGTACCGTTCTGTGGAAGCTATATGAAGGCGTAGACCTATACCGACAAATTGCTGGGGAAAAGTTTTATACCCCCAACGAAAACTAAGTATCAAATTTCAGCCATTTCGGTGTGATAATGAGGCTAAAACCTTCAAAATACCGAAAATCGGGTGGTACCGTTCTATGGGGGCTATATCAAATCCTGGACCGATATAGCCCATTTGCAATACCAAATATCCTATCAGTAGTTGTCAATTATCAGCACAACTGAAATGAAATGTTGTATTATTGATGTCAACCCAACTGGGTTGTCGATAAACGTGTTATCGATCAGTGTTTTTTCAAACTTGTGAACTATAGGTCTGTACGATAACTTCGCAAGTGAAAAGTACATGCAAGTACTCAGCAAGTTCTCAGTAACGTCTCTCCACCAATTTTACTCTCTCGAAGCTAAAAATTTGCAGATTGTTATCGAACAGCAATTTGCAAAAACATGCAAGAAGTCAGGTGATTTGAAGAAGAAGATGTTGGCGGAAAAGATTAAATAAAGAAATAATAAAAATGTAGTCACCACAAACTACAAAATAAGTTATTTTATTTACATTATCGTTTTCCATAATTTATTTAATAATTTTTCCCTTTTTTATTTCTATTTATTTTAATAACCAAACGTTTGTTTATGTTTTTGCCAAAAAATCCGCCACAAAACATTCGAATTTAAATCAGCTGATCAAACTTGCAAGTTCCTACAAGAAAAATTTTCCTTGCAAAAACTTGTAAACAAAACTCTTCAAAATTCTCTCTCCAAATTCGCTCTCTTTTACCCTACAAGTTTGTTATCGAACAGCATTTTGTAAAAGTTTTTTCAAATTTGTACAAACTTTTGGGTTATCATACAGACCTTATATATTAATCCAGAAGGCACAATTCGCCAAAAAAAAAATCTATTTTAAAATGATAAGTTCAGTGGAATTATTTTTGATGAAGAAGAAAATGTACAGGACATTACATCTATTAGAAGAAATTTGAGGGAAAGTCGAATCCATTGGAATTACCCTCTGCACTGTAAGTTGAAGCTCATGTTGGAAAGATCTGTATAATCAGTAAATTATTTAAGGTTTAAGGCCGTATTTTCGATTGAAAAGTATGCCGTATCTTACATTGTGGAAACGTTAAAGAATGAAGAAGGTTGCAGATCAACAGCAATACCTCCACTCTTAAAAGTGTGCGCTGCGTTGAGATTTTTTGCGGAGGGGAATTTCCAAAAGTCCCATGACAATGATTACAACAATTGCATTGCTCAATCTAGGTATATTGTCGAACGTATTGAAGGAAGTTGTCCACTTGATAGAGGACAAATTGTGCCAAAATTGGATCGTTTCGAAATTGTCGGAGAAGGGAAAAAAAACAAAACAAAAATCATTTTTATTCAAAAACGAAATTCCCTGGTGTTGTCGGATGTATAGATGGAACCCATGTGCACATTGGATTTGCACTCAATTTATCAATTAATATTTCAAACTGTTGTTTTGTTGTTATTTTCACCATATTTTTGACACACAAAATTAATTAATCATGCAAATAATCAACAATTGTTAAAAAATGTTTTTTCCTTTCAATTTTACTTGTTTTTTTCTTCGAAAGTATTCACTGCAACTGAAAATAACTGGTTGCTGAAAAATAGCCGGTTCGTCAACTGAGATTCGCAACTTCAGTTGAAGGTTGCCATACATAACGTAATTTTGACAACTCCACTCAACGATAATTGCTATCGAAAATCGACCCCTTAATTTAATTATACCCTCCATATTATGGTGGAGAGTATGATAAAAGAATAAAGAAGACAAAGGCAACCTAGTTCGAAATTGGGTCGGCCATCTTTATTCTTTCATTTTTATTATGTCAGAAATGAAGCAATGCATGAAAGCCAAGCGGGACGAAACTTCTTATGTACCGAGGGATTAAAAGGCTGAGGTTATAATTATGGGACTGTCATTTCAATACTCTTATTTGGCAAAACCGGATCTATTAAATCCAGTGGGTTTTTCAAAACAAGGTATAACTCGGTAAAAAGTTCTGCATGCCAACATTAAATTCTTAATTTTTGTCTTAATTTATTATCACGATTTTTTTTATTAAAAAAAAAAAAAAACAATATGAAACAAATACCAACTACACACCATTTCGTAAAGTACAATTCAAAACTGTGTTCAGTTAATTTAAAGTAAAAAATAGATAACAAAAAAGTTTCTAATTTACCAGATAAGATAATAGAAGAATAGAATTAAGAAAACAGGAACAAAAATAATAAAAATATGTTATTAATTTTGGTTTCAATATTTCAGTATATCTTAAATTAACTACAAGTGTTCATATGTGGTTCATTAAAACAATATTGAGGAGTATTTTTACAATTAATATCCTATGCCATATTGAAAACAAAAATTAAATTAAAATTAATTATTCCTTAATAACAGCTTAATTACCTGATTGATTTATTTATATAACAAAATAATGATTATTAAATATAAGTTAATTAATGATATAATATTTAATGGGAATTATTCATTTGTAGATATATCTAAAAATCAGTTTCATTTAAATATATTAAGACATGTAAAAATATATGTATATAATAAGGAATTTAAATACTTTACAAATAAAATTTATATCGCTATTTTAATATGTATATAGGTATATATATCTATTTTTATTATTATAAAAATATGTCATAACACGTTAAAAATAAGTTCAGTTACTTATTTTTTGGGTTAGACAAAAGTCGGTAAAATCAAAACGCAAAATTATGAATGAAAAGTCTCAATAAAAGTTAACAAGACTATTTCTTTCGGTAGGAATTCGCGACAACTTTATTTTGGTTAACAAACTTAAGCTGTAAATACATCCAACGTTTCAGTAAAGTTGGGCGTCCTTGAAATATATTCTTCAACAATCCACGACCACTGGTCTCGCTACCTTGAATAAAATATTCTTTTATAGCGAAAAATTGTGAAGTTTTGTGGAGGAGGCACCGGAAGGCTTGAGCCGATAAGGTCCATTTTTGAACTTCACCTAATTTGAAGCAAATATTACTACAGGTAATGTTTGAGCTATTTTGCCCATTCCAAATTTTCTGAAACTGATTTCACCACAACATACTAGGAGGCACATTTTTTATATTAAGCCTATAAAGATAAAGAAGGTCGAGCCAATTTTCAGAAGCAATCGAGGCAAGCAAGTGAGGCAGCTTATGTACACAGCCCTTTACCTTGCCTGCTGTTTTATTTCTGACATAATAAAAACAAGTAAGAACGGCGTTAAGTTCGGCCAGACCGAGTTGTATTGCAGTAAAATGGAACAATTAGTTTCCTTTCGTTTACAAAGAAGACTAAATACCAAATTTCAGCAAGTTAGGTAAAATAATGTGGCAAACCTTCAAAATACCAAAATTCGGGAGGTACCGTTCCATGGGGGCTATATCATAACGTCGACCTGTACCTGCAAATTTTTGGCGGAAAGTTTTTAGACTCAAAGAAGACTAAATACCAAATTTCTGATGTTTCGGTAAAACCTTCAAAATAACGAAAATGGTATGCTTCTATGGAAGATATGGGAACCAACGGACCTATACTGACTCTTCTCTTCTGGAATATTTTATAACCCCATGAAAGACTAAATAACAAATTTCAATCTTTCGGTGGAAATGGAAATACCGGAAATAGGGAGGTACTGTTCTATGGGGGCTATACTAAGGTGTGGACCTATACCGACAAATTCCACATGGAACGTTTAGTACCGCAAATGAAGACCAAGTACCAAATTTCAGCCATTTCGGGGGTTGCTGTGGCCACAACCCGTCTATGGGGACTATATGAAGACGTGGACCTATACCGACAAATTGCTGGTGGAAGGTTTTATACTCCCAACGAAAACTAACTACCAAATTTCAGCCATTTCGGTGTGATAATGAGGCTAAAACCTTGAAAATACCGAAAATCGTGTGGTACCCTTCTATGGAGGCTATATGAAGGCGTGGACCTATACTGACAGATTTCATATGGAGCCTTTAATACCGCAAATTAAGACCAAATACCAACCTAAAACCTTCAAAATACAAGAAATAGGGAGGTACCGTTCTATGGGGGCTATGTGAAGGAGTGGACCTATACCGACGAATTCCACATTGAACGTTTAATACCGCAAATGAAGACCAAATACCAAATTTCAACCATTTCGGTGGATTATTGTGACCACAACCTTCAAAAGACCGAAAATCGGGAGGTACCGTTCTGTGGAAGCTATATGAAGGCGTAGACCTATACCGACAAATTGCTGGGGAAAAGTTTTATACCCCCAACGAAAACTAAGTATCAAATTTCAGCCATTTCGGTGTGATAATGAGGCTAAAACCTTCAAAATACCGAAAATCGGGTGGTACCGTTCTATGGGGGCTATATCAAATCCTGGACCGATATAGCCCATTTGCAATACCAAATATCCTATCAGTAGTTGTCAATTATCAGCACAACTGAAATGAAATGTTGTATTATTGATGTCAACCCAACTGGGTTGTCGATAAACGTGTTATCGATCAGTGTTTTTTCAAACTTGTGAACTATAGGTCTGTACGATAACTTCGCAAGTGAAAAGTACATGCAAGTACTCAGCAAGTTCTCAGTAACGTCTCTCCACCAATTTTACTCTCTCGAAGCTAAAAATTTGCAGATTGTTATCGAACAGCAATTTGCAAAAACATGCAAGAAGTCAGGTGATTTGAAGAAGAAGATGTTGGCGGAAAAGATTAAATAAAGAAATAATAAAAATGTAGTCACCACAAACTACAAAATAAGTTATTTTATTTACATTATCGTTTTCCATAATTTATTTAATAATTTTTCCCTTTTTTATTTCTATTTATTTTAATAACCAAACGTTTGTTTATGTTTTTGCCAAAAAATCCGCCACAAAACATTCGAATTTAAATCAGCTGATCAAACTTGCAAGTTCCTACAAGAAAAATTTTCCTTGCAAAAACTTGTAAACAAAACTCTTCAAAATTCTCTCTCCAAATTCGCTCTCTTTTACCCTACAAGTTTGTTATCGAACAGCATTTTGTAAAAGTTTTTTCAAATTTGTACAAACTTTTGGGTTATCATACAGACCTTATATATTAATCCAGAAGGCACAATTCGCCAAAAAAAAAATCTATTTTAAAATGATAAGTTCAGTGGAATTATTTTTGATGAAGAAGAAAATGTACAGGACATTACATCTATTAGAAGAAATTTGAGGGAAAGTCGAATCCATTGGAATTACCCTCTGCACTGTAAGTTGAAGCTCATGTTGGAAAGATCTGTATAATCAGTAAATTATTTAAGGTTTAAGGCCGTATTTTCGATTGAAAAGTATGCCGTATCTTACATTGTGGAAACGTTAAAGAATGAAGAAGGTTGCAGATCAACAGCAATACCTCCACTCTTAAAAGTGTGCGCTGCGTTGAGATTTTTTGCGGAGGGGAATTTCCAAAAGTCCCATGACAATGATTACAACAATTGCATTGCTCAATCTAGGTATATTGTCGAACGTATTGAAGGAAGTTGTCCACTTGATAGAGGACAAATTGTGCCAAAATTGGATCGTTTCGAAATTGTCGGAGAAGGGAAAAAAAACAAAACAAAAATCATTTTTATTCAAAAACGAAATTCCCTGGTGTTGTCGGATGTATAGATGGAACCCATGTGCACATTGGATTTGCACTCAATTTATCAATTAATATTTCAAACTGTTGTTTTGTTGTTATTTTCACCATATTTTTGACACACAAAATTAATTAATCATGCAAATAATCAACAATTGTTAAAAAATGTTTTTTCCTTTCAATTTTACTTGTTTTTTTCTTCGAAAGTATTCACTGCAACTGAAAATAACTGGTTGCTGAAAAATAGCCGGTTCGTCAACTGAGATTCGCAACTTCAGTTGAAGGTTGCCATACATAACGTAATTTTGACAACTCCACTCAACGATAATTGCTATCGAAAATCGACCCCTTAATTTAATTATACCCTCCATATTATGGTGGAGAGTATGATAAAAGAATAAAGAAGACAAAGGCAACCTAGTTCGAAATTGGGTCGGCCATCTTTATTCTTTCATTTTTATTATGTCAGAAATGAAGCAATGCATGAAAGCCAAGCGGGACGAAACTTCTTATGTACCGAGGGATTAAAAGGCTGAGGTTATAATTATGGGACTGTCATTTCAATACTCTTATTTGGCAAAACCGGATCTATTAAATCCAGTGGGTTTTTCAAAACAAGGTATAACTCGGTAAAAAGTTCTGCATGCCAACATTAAATTCTTAATTTTTGTCTTAATTTATTATCACGATTTTTTTTATTAAAAAAAAAAAAAAACAATATGAAACAAATACCAACTACACACCATTTCGTAAAGTACAATTCAAAACTGTGTTCAGTTAATTTAAAGTAAAAAATAGATAACAAAAAAGTTTCTAATTTACCAGATAAGATAATAGAAGAATAGAATTAAGAAAACAGGAACAAAAATAATAAAAATATGTTATTAATTTTGGTTTCAATATTTCAGTATATCTTAAATTAACTACAAGTGTTCATATGTGGTTCATTAAAACAATATTGAGGAGTATTTTTACAATTAATATCCTATGCCATATTGAAAACAAAAATTAAATTAAAATTAATTATTCCTTAATAACAGCTTAATTACCTGATTGATTTATTTATATAACAAAATAATGATTATTAAATATAAGTTAATTAATGATATAATATTTAATGGGAATTATTCATTTGTAGATATATCTAAAAATCAGTTTCATTTAAATATATTAAGACATGTAAAAATATATGTATATAATAAGGAATTTAAATACTTTACAAATAAAATTTATATCGCTATTTTAATATGTATATAGGTATATATATCTATTTTTATTATTATAAAAATATGTCATAACACGTTAAAAATAAGTTCAGTTACTTATTTTTTGGGTTAGACAAAAGTCGGTAAAATCAAAACGCAAAATTATGAATGAAAAGTCTCAATAAAAGTTAACAAGACTATTTCTTTCGGTAGGAATTCGCGACAACTTTATTTTGGTTAACAAACTTAAGCTGTAAATACATCCAACGTTTCAGTAAAGTTGGGCGTCATTTCTAATTAAAGAGCAAGGGTAACATAGACCGATTTTTTCTTTATTCTTTTATAAGAAATAACGCCCAGTATTACTGAAACGTTGGATGTGTTTTCAGCTTTACCGGAAAATTTTCGTTAGTTACCGAAATTATAAGAATTTTAATTTGACCCATTTTTGTCAGTTACAGAATTCCACTAAAGATCGATTGTACGATTTTAATTGTAATAAAAGTTTCAATGATTTTATTTATTTGCATTACCTTTAGAGGACGTTTATATTTAACAATTTAATTAAATATTTTTTCTTTTTTTATTTAATGTTTCTTTGAATTCATAACAAAAGACTTTGAACTTCTTAAATTTTTCTAAGAAATTTATTATGAATTTGTACAATTAATCCTCATCATCACATTCCAGGATAGCCTTAAAGCTGAATGGTTGAAATTTGACACCCTCACCTTTATAGAATTTACTCATAAATTCGACCCTGAAATTGCAAACATATTTAACAAAAAATATTGTATCTTCAATTTTCCAAACTTACCAATGCAAACGCAGGGTATGCAAGAAAGCCGACAAACCCTCCATCATAATCATAATGGCCATGGTAAAGAATGCCCAAACGGCAAAAAATATAAATATAAATACGGCGCCCATATAATTTGGTATGTGCAAGGACATACCAGACAAAAGACGAGTCCACAGTACATCTGACAATTCTATAAAGGAAAAAGTTTATATTAGTTTTTGGCCGGCGAAAAAAAAAAGAAAATACAATTGACAACTTACGAGCATGGGCCAGTGACAAGGCCCATAAACGTAAATAGGATGCAGTGTGAGAAATGGTACTCAGCACATATTCAATGGTCTCAATGCCTTGATGAATCCAAATTTCGCTCATTGGTTCGTTATCATGTCCTCCGCCTTCTCCGTGAACAACATTAGTATCACAGTTACCAGTTTGCGTTACATCGACGATAACTGCTGTATCTGCTTCGTTCATTTGTAACGTACTTGGGGATTCAAAGTCATCCAAATGCTATAAAATGTGGAGGATTTTTTCAATGGTTTTATTTTTTAAATATATTTTATAATCCATTGTTTTATATATTTATATTTTTTCATTAATTTATGTACATGTTTTTATGACTATTTCAGAATGATTGACTATAAAACTGGCCTGTCTATGATTAAGAAACCTAAAAAATTCCGGATTGATTCGAATATTACTATTTTCGGAAGTCAAGTTCACACAAAAAGGAAAAGAGAATTGAATAGGATGGATGTAGAAATAGATATAGAAATAACGCCAGAAAATTGTATCGACGAGTCAAACATTAAACAAATGACTGCTGGGATAACTTCGACAAAGGGAATATGGTATCGGATCGGATACGCTTAGTATGATAATGATATAAGAGGAACGCCTCCCCGACCTTCTTAAGACTGAAGACACTAGTAGGACATTGAATATCATCTTCCCACTCACAACCTAGGTGGATGAAAGCGTGCGCATGCAAATTAACGCAGAATAAGCCTGCTCTCCATTGAGAAAGACTGTGGAAAAACACATAAAAATGCCAGAGGTGAGTCCATATTTAATTTTATTTTGAAATATAATTTAAAAATATGCAATAGGGGTAGCTTAAAATAAGAAATGGAATTTGACATAACCCATACCAAGATAATTAGAAACCGGAGAATATTCGAACAAGTAAGAACAGTGTTAAGTTTGGCCGGGCCGAACTTGTTATACCCTCCACCACGAGCGGAATTGAAGTAAAATGGAATAATTAGTTTCCTTTCGAGCATGAAGAAGACTTAAAGGGCTGAGTACATAAACTGCCTTGCCTGCTTACTTCTGATAAAAGAATAAAAAAGAAAAGGGCAACCCAGTTCGAAATTTGTTCGACCTTCTTTATTCTTTTATTTGTATTATGTCAGAAACGAAGCAGGAAAGCAAGGCAACCAGGCGAGAAGCAGTTATGTAGCCAGGCCTTAATACTAAATTTCAGCAATCTCGGTAAAACACCGTTCTGTGGAGGCTATTTCAAAACGTCGATCATTACCGACAAATTTCTGCCGGAAAGTTTGTAGACTCAAAGAAGACTAACCCCCAGTTTTTGTAAAAATTTTTATTCTTCTTACACGAATTGTCAAATTTTGTAGATCGATTTATTCGCCTTAGCGCAAATGTAGAGCGCTGATTTTTAAATGAGGAATTCTTAACTATATATGGAACTCATCTACGAAAAATAAAATCTGTATGTCATCTGTGGGCTGAGCTATGGATGCCTAAATTATTACTAAAATAGACGAACGAACAAAAATAAGTTACAAAAACTGGGGGTAAATACCAAATTTCCTATATTTCAGTAAGCGAATGTATCTAAAACTTATAAAATACCGAAAATCAAGAAGTACGCTTCTATTAGGATAAAGGAAGACATGGTCCTATACTGATAATACTCTTCCGGAATATTTTATAACCCCTTGGAAGACTAAATAACGAATTTCAGACATTTTGGTGGGATATTGACGTCACAACCTTCAGTATTACGAAAATAGGGAGGTACCGTTCCGAGGGGCTATATCGAAACGTGTACATATACTGACGAATTTTAATCGGAAATAGGGGCAAAATGAAGGCGTGGACCTTTACAGACAAATTTCTGGTTAACAGTTTTATATCACCAACGAAGACTAAATACCAAATTGCAGCTATTTTAGTGGAATATTGAAGCCACAACCTTCAAAATACCGAAAATCGGGAGGTACCGTTCAATGGGGACTGTATGAAGCCGTGGACCTACGCTGACAAAATTAAGAGAGGACAGTTGAGTACCCCCAACGAAGTCTAAATACCACATTTCAGCTATTTCGGAATAATATTTAGGCCACAACCTTCAAAATACCGAAAATCGTCGTACCGTTCTATGGGGGCTACATGAAGGCGTGGGCCTATGCCGACAAATTTAAAGGTGGATATTTTATACCCCCAAAAAAGATTATGTACCAAATTTCAGTCATTTCGGTGAAACATTGAGGCCACAACCTTCAAAATACCGAAAATCGGGTGGTACCGTTCTATGGCGGCTATATGAAGGCGAAGATCGATACCGACAAAATTCTGGGGGAAAGTTTTATACCCTCAAAGAAGACTATGTACCAAATTTCAGGCACTTCGGTGCGATAATGAAGCTAAAACCTTCAAATACCGTGTGGTAACGTCCTATGGGGGCTATATCAAAACGTGGACCGATATAGCCAATTTGCAATACCTAACATCCTAGGAGTAATAGAAACTTCTATGCCAAATTACAAAGCTTTATCTTAAAAATTGTGAGCTGTATCTTGATTTCAACAGACAGACGGAAGGACGGATAGACGGACATGGATAAATCGACTTAGGATTTTACCCTGATCAAGAATGTATAGACTTTATAGGGTCTCCGATAAATATTTCGATGTGTTACAAACGGAATGACAAATTTAATTATACCCTCCATAATATGGTGGAGGGTATAAAAATATTCCATATTAGACCATATTAATATTGGTCTATTTATAGAAAAGAGAGAGAGAGAAAATAAAGAAAAGAAAATAGTGACTCCGGTATCAGGTCTGTTGGATTTGTAGGACATGCGAAGACGTGTAGTGTAATGTGTGGTGATTGGTCTCATTTTGGTCACGTATCTGATACATGGACAGTACAATAGTACTTTTTTTCAGTAACCCGCGGGATTGCTTTTAGGTGCCTAGAGATGCCAGAACGATATCTATGGATTTGGTCTCTCTAGGTAGGACTTTCTCATCGTCGCTTATGGGTGGGGGTCTCCAGCGTACGATGACCTACCAGTTTTGTATGTGCCTGCTTCAGGGCATTTTGTATGTCATCATTCGAAGGAGTTTGAAGGATGTTTCGAAGTTCATATCTGATTGGGGCATTTTTTTCAGATGTCGGTCTGGTGTAAGTTTCATTATTGGGATGGTCTAATTTGCGACATTTTATTGCATGTTGCCCTGTTAGTAACGCACAGTAGGATTTCACCGGCAGCAGCTTAGCTTTTTAATGTATATGTTTTCCGGCGACATTGGAGTGGCACCCGTTAGTGATACGCGTTGCAGTATTTTGAACCATTTGGCGGTTTCTCCATTGTGTATCGCTGCTTCCTAGAGCCAAGTTGAGCCTGCTTCAGGGCATTTTGTATGTCATCATTCGAAGGGGTTTGAAGGATGTTTTGGAGTTCATATCTGATTGGGACATTTCTTTCAGATGGCGGTCTGGTGTAAGTTTCATTATTGGGATGGTCTAATTTGCATGTTGCTCTGTTAGTAACGCACAGTAGGATTTCACAGGCAGCAGCTTAGCTTTTTAATGTAGATGTTTCTGGGAAGACCTATTACTTTCTACGTTGTTAGGATGGTCTCCTTGTCTTTCCGCCAGATAGTACCCGCTAGCGATTTTAGTATCAGACCAAATGTGAGCACCAACACCAAGTGAGTTTTCCCACTTTCTCCTTTATGTTGAAACAGCAAAAAGACACAACTCACGGCGAGTTCACATTCATAATCACCCTGATTTTGTTTCTATACCCTACGTTCCCCGCCACCACCTCAGCATGTTTGCAAAAGAGGTACAGGTTGTTGGAAGTGACGCCCAATATTTTAGTATTCTTGGCTTGGTCGTCGTTGTTATGGGTTAACGTGTGGCACATGTTAGGTCCTAAAGACAACGCCCTATGTGACACCACGGAGAGGTTAGTGTTCACTTGATATGAAAGAGATAATGGCAAAGCCCAGCCATGTTAAAGTCGGCCGGGGCTGTTGATTAATATCTTTTATCCCCTGCGTCACCTAAACAAAAATAATATTTTACTAAACACTGATATTGAAAAATTGTTGGAACTCTATCGACGTCATATAAACCACGATCTGTACCGGCTATACAATGACATCAGTATAGTTAAACGTATCGAGATAGAACGATTGCATTGGCTAGGATATGTTATAAGAATGAGCGGTGATGAACCAACTAAAACGGCGTAAAATTATGGGTTTCATGGCAATCACGCAGCACTAGAAAGTCAAGGCTTCGATGGAGTAAACAAATAGAAGAGTAAATGGGAAAAATGCGGTATTCCAAATTGGAAAAATAAAGCAACAGATAGAAAGGAATGGAAATCATTTCTTAGTTCGGCTAATATTACAAATGTTCTGTAGTGGGTCAACTACGTGAGTAAGTTCAAGTGCACACGCAAAACGGTTCGGGCCATTTTTAACATGGCAAGGCCCAGAACTTATCTTGGTCTCTCTTTCACCTCAAATGGGCACTAAGGTGTAACATGGGGAAGTGGCTTTGACTACCGTTAAAAAATAAACCCATATAAACTTAACGTCCCCATCAAACGTTTTAAGGACCATGATCTGTGAATCTGAACCTGGAATTTTCGAACTCTTTATAGAGAAGATGCAGTTTACGCACTTCCAAAATACAAGACCGACATTACTGTCATACAGGAAATACGATGGATTGGAAAAGGCGTCACAACAACACCTAAAGGCACCGGAAATGACTTAAGCAAGAATGACAGCCGCTTATGTGCCGAAGCCTTTAGCCACATGCTGGAAGACTGGACTTCTTATCCCGATAATGAGGAAGCCCAATGTCTTGAAACGGTCGCAAAATCTATACTTGGATACCAAAAATTACCAACTAGTAAAATCAGGAGTGTCATAAGGCTACTGAAGAGAGATGCGGCATACAGGGCAACCATGCATTTAATGCAGTGTTCACCAACAACAACAAATGCAACCGCTTCGTTTGTGTTGGGCACACACATACACACGAGATTATCTATCCCTCTCTAGATAAACATCGTGTGCGTTATTTCATTGCTAAAACAAAGAAGATAATCGGTGGTGAGAGTAACGTTGAAACCCACCACAATTTAGATTGTGTGTGTTCACACAGACACGGCTCGCGAACCCAGTGGTGATTAACACTGGGGCCTAATTACGTGAATCGATTCGATCGAGTATTTGCTCGTGAAAAAGATTTCGACACGATAGAAAAGCGGCATGACGAGATTCGATCGAAATCGTTGATCGAATGTTTCGAGAGTAACCGGTAATCGAACTATGAAAACCTATGTGTACTATAGGGAATATTATGAAGGTAGATGTAAAAAAGGTGTTTTTTGAAAGCAAGAACAAAAAACAAAACAGAATTATGAATGAAAAATGTAAATATTTGTGGAATTTGTTGAAAAATACATTCAATAATAATTTCGGAATGAAGTTGTGCTATGAAAATAAGAAAATTATTAATTCTTGCAAAATCTTTTTGACATTGTTGTATCGGATTGCTGATACATCTACCTTAATAATCCTCTCTCAAAATAAATGAGAGAGAGAGTTTGGTGGATATTTTTCCATTAGCCACTCTGAGAGAATATTTCCTTTGGTAAACAACGGGGGATGAAATGTTTAAAATGTACTTCCCTTATACAATAAAGGCTATTAATATTAAATATTTTCTTTTTCTTTTTTCCAGAAATGCTTATTTTTCAACTTATTTTTTAACGACTGCAAAAGTAATTTTTGGTTAATGATTGCATGCATTTTAATTCTAAATTTATCACAATTTCTCAAAACGACTGCAAAGGACTTTTCCCAATTTCTCTTGTTATATTGTCTAAAAAATGCTGCCAATTATTTACTAACATCGTTTTTCTTCTATAAAACGACAACAAACAACAATTTTTACATTTTAAACAAAAAGACAATAAGGAAATCTTTCATTTTATTTGTTTACGATAGGTAATTTGGCCTCGAGAAATTACTCGCAAATTTATGCTCAATTACTCGATAATTTTACTCGATAACGAATGTTGTCATCCCAACTTTGAGTACTCAGGTCGAAACAACTCGATATCGAATCACATAATTAGGCCCCTGATTTAATGACAACAAGAAGCGCCATGGAAGAATGTCGGGAGAAGAGATCAAGAGAGAAGTGTATTTTCTGAAGGAAAAAGAAAGCAAGAAAAACGTGAGAGTGATAATCTCGAGATGTTCAGGAGCCAAAAATTTTACCAGAGTGTAAAACACACCAGACTGAAGGTTATGATACAGGCCCATTCTCCTGCAAACATGTTGAAGGTAATCCGGTAAATGATATAGATAGCGTACTGAGGATCTGGAAGGAGCTTTTTATACTCTCAGCATTTATGCTAACGAGGGTATAGACACTTTCATACGGGCAAAATGTGCCTCATCGTTTAGACCCCAAGTATGTTTGGACGAAATGTGTTTCAGACAATTTGGAGTTGATTTAGCCATGTCCGTCCGTATGTTTGTCTGGCTGGCTAGAGCGCACGACAGCTATCGAACGGATCAACCGATTCGGTCCAAAATTTTGCTTTCGTAATATGTTGACCAAACTTAGTTTAAGTTCGAGGATCGTATATCGGTCCAATCCTTCCGGTACCTCCCCCACAAAAGTTCGGAAATGTTTTGCGCGCGATAACTATTTAAGGAAGTAACCGATTTGGTACATACTTTGCACATCGTGAAATTTCTACCAGATGAGGTTCCAATATGGACTGAATCGGTCCACTCCTTCAGGTACCTCCCACACAAAATTTCGGAAAATTTCAGTTTAGGACCTGTTAATGAATCGCTTTGATTTTTGTTGTAGCAACTTGTATTCACTGCCCCCATTTAACGGAATAAGTTTCTTCAGGGGCAAGTCCATACTTCTTGAGAAAATAGCCTGAAAGGCACAAAAAAGCCCTATGACACCGTGTGTAGCGGTTGGAGCGCAAGATAACTCTCGAACGGATCTGCCGTTTAGGTCCACAATTTGGTCTTCGTAATATTTTGTGCAAACATAGTTTAAGTTCGAAGATAAGCCATATCGGTCCACTCCTTCAGTACCTCCCCCACAAAATTTCAAAAATTTTCGGAAAAACTGTGCGCACTACAACTCTTGATGGGAGTGACCGATTTGATTCATAATTTACACATCCTTAAATAGCTACCAGATATATATCAGGTTCGAATGTGGACTATATTTGTCCACTCCTTCCGGTACCTCCCACACAAAATTGTGGATACATTCACTTTAAGACCTGCTCTCGAACCACTTTGATTTTTGTTGAAGCAACTTGCATTCGCTGCCTCAATTACGGCAGTAAAAGTTTTTCAGGGGTAAGTCCATACTTCTTGAGAAAACACTCCTAAAGTTGTAAACACCATATGTAGTGGCTGGAGGGCTTGAACCGAATATTGCGTTCGTCCACACTTTGGATATTGTAATATTTCTTCGAATATTTGATGAAATTCGAGGTAGTGCTTATAGGTCCACTCCTTCCGGTTTCTCCCCCACAAAAGTTCGAAAATATTCGCTAAATTTGTACGCGCGATTTCTTATAGACGTAGCAACCGATTTGGTCCAAACTTTCGATCTCTAAATATTGTCGAAACTTAGTTTATGTTCAAATTTGCGCCATATCTGTCCAATCCTTGTGGTATCACCCACACAAATTTTAACATTTTTGTGTGTTTTCCGATGGTTTTCCTAGTGGTCCTGTTTGCAGCGATATTATGTTTTTCGTAGGCTAGTGTGATAAAAAGCCCTATCTATCGATATCCCCACAAATTTTTGAGCTTTAATCATATCCATACTTTTGTCGGTATGCACCCAACATTTTGAAAACCCCCCTAAATAAATAATTTTTTTTTTTTTTTTTTTTTTTTAGAAAAAAGTATTTCTATCCACAAAAGCTGCGGCAAAGCCGACTGATACTTTTTTACTGGTTTTTTAAGCTTTTCGAATATGGGCGGCGATAAAGATACCCCAGAACCAATCCGAAAAGGCGACATTGAGAGTTTATCATGGGGCCATGACAGCATTGACAGCTAAAGAGGTAGCAGAAGTTGATGGGCTGCCTGCCGAAACTGTTGAAGACCGATGGTGGGTGGCAATCATTTGATTACCAATACTTGGCTGGGGGAATGCATAACCAACAATTGGAACCTTAGTCTGCTATGTCCGTGCATATGAAATGAGACAAGACGACTTGTGCCAACTACAAAGGCATAAGTCTCCTAACCAACTACATACAATAGGCCATATCTTCACTCTACGCCAAATCCTAGAAAAGACCTTTGGAAAACAGATCGACATATACAACCAGTTCGTCCCCATTAGGTCAAAGGTATTCCGATCAATAGTTACTCTCTTAACAAAAATCACACTCTATGTATGTATCCGAAGCATGGGTTATTGCGAAACCAAATGAGGCGAAACCAAATGAGATTTATTTAAGAATATGCGTTGACGGCGAATGTCGGCGTCGAATAAATTACGAGCCATTGGATTTCAACTGTCACATCCATTAAATGAAATCATCAACTGAATTGCAGATTTGCTCTTATTTGGCGTATGGAACTGAGAGTTAAAATCCCCTGGATTTCATAGATGTAAAGGGGTAAGATTTTTAAAAGATTTTTTGGGGCCGATTCTTCTATAATTATAAACATAATAGATTCCGGATTGATTCGAATATTACTACTAGTTATTAGAAATATATAATATAAGAATAATTTACTCACAACTTACCTGAGGATTCGACTGGCGTGTGAATCTAATATACAACGGCATGCCCACCAACATCCACGGTATGCAGATAAGGGCTACAACAACCAGTATAATTTCCAATTCACGTTGACCGGCAAACATTTTCGCCTCACAGCCAGGTAATACCTCCGATGATTTGAATAACATCATATCAATGAACATAATCAGCACGGAAGGAGCACAGCCAGGTGTATCTGACAAAATATTTGATTTGGCAGAATATTTAACCCATTTGTAAAACATCATGAAGACCATGTAACCAAACAATACCAATAAGAAAATAATTTGTGGCAAAAATTCCAAAAGAATGCTGACATAACGTTTGAAATGGACATAATTGACCACCGACATGCAGACACCAAATATCATGTGTACAACACCGAAGATAATGGACAGCTTCATCTTGTAGGTGTTCAAGAAGATAATTTTATTGTCGGCAAATTGCCAAATGGGATCTATGCCCATAACGTAAACACCATCTGTGGCATAACGTGGATCTAGAGTAAGGCCCCAAGGATTTGTCCATACAGTGGTAAGATTATAACGTATCTTCCAAGCGCTTCCGAATACATTAACCGCTTTTCCAAACACATCATTATAAATAAAGCCCGTGTAAATGGCAAACAGACCCATAAAGGCGATAATATAACGACCGGCAAAGAATATGTTCCAAATCTCACCACCATTCCGTTTACGGGCCAATCTCTTTTCGTCCACAACCATCCATAAACCAAAAAGGAAGAGAATAAACCCGTGACCCATATCACCAAACATTACAGCAAACAGGAAAGGGAAGGTAATGCAGGTATAGAGTCCTGGATTGGCCTCACGATAGTTGGCCATACCGTAAGCATCAATTAAATTCTGGAAACCACGAGTAAATCTATTCGTGCGAAAATATGTTGGTGGAGTGTCATTAGTTTTCTCCACAACATTTAGGAATGAGGGAACATGGCTACCAGCAGCCTTGGAAGCTTTCGTAAGAGCGTATTGCACAGCAGGCAAATCACATGTGGGCACCCAATATTCACCAATCAAACACTTGCTGGTAACATCCTGATTGAGTAAATTCATGACATGATAAACGGCCTTCATCTTTTTCACCATAGTCGTCCATTGCATTAACTGTGGGCAGACGGCTGTTAGAACACTTTTACGCTGATTTTCTGTTTGTTGCAATATCACCTTTAAATCATCTAAACGGGACCTTAAGTCTTCGATCATTTCATTTCTTCTCGCATAATCCTCGGGACAGGGATACATTGAGGCATGGAAGCCGTTACAAATTTTGTTTACCTTCAATCTTAGCTGTTCACCTTGAAAGAAGGCCACAAAAACAGTTTTATATATAACATTACCCGTCTTGGGGTCTTCGAATGAGTCGTTCAATTGACAACGCTTCAGATAGACATTGCCGCGGGCCACACGCCACAACATGCGCTCAAAGGCAAATTCTCTATCACGTCTCACTACACCGGCCACAAAATCCAATTGTCGACCACCAGCCTGATAGTAATAATCTTCGGCCGTTTTTTCCTCTAATTCCATATTGACAACGTTGCTTTCCTCCAGAAAACCCTGGGTCTTTTCCAATACCCTTAACATTTCTGTTAGCTCCAAATAATTGGTCTTTAGGTTTGTGTAGTTTTTTGATAATTCACTTATTTCATGTTCGTTTTTCTCCAATTGGCTCTCCAGGGTGATCACATCACGGGGCTTTGGGGTAGGTGGCATGGCCTCAGGCTCCAAATTGGGTATTGATATTTCATCTTTTTCGATTTCATTTCGTATGAAATTAATTTGTCGTTCCATTTCATCACAGCGCCTAATTTCGGAGATAAATTTGCGTTGACTCGAGGTTTGATTTCCGTTCATCTGTAAGGCGGTTAAAGAAGGCTTTGTTATTGTATGCTCTTTGAAAATAAACTCGTTACATTTGCACTCACATCACGGAACTCTACAAAACCATTTTCGCCAAATTCTGCAATTGTCTCATATGCCGCCTCCGGTTGCAGGAAAATCTGGCACAAGGACATTTTCTCACTACGAAACATGTCCCCCATTTTAAAGCTGCTATTTGTCTGATGTTCACCTTAGTTCCAAGGTATTGTTTGGAGATAGATACTCTCTGCCTTTATAAAAATTGATAATGATCTTCTGTGGTGAGCTGTTGAATGCCAACTGATTACTTGCATTTAAAACAATTGCAGTTATCTATCGATTGGTGGTCAACTGACGATCGGGGATCATATGAAAATTTTATCAGATAATAGATTTTTTTCCAGCTGAGAGTGGGGAGTATTTTAAGAATAACCTGAGTGGTTATTATCTAGGCTGGGAAGTCTAGAAAACAAAACAAAAAAAAAAACGTGAGATAGTTTGGCGTTATCATGTCGCGTGATGGAACATTTTTATTCGTTAAAACTTGATCGTAATACACGAATTAAAAAGATTCGATTGGAAAAAATATACATTCGCTTGTTTCTGGATGATTCAGTGTCGACCACTGCACAAGTTTCTTGTAAAGGTAAACTACTAAACTACCCTGCATATGCCTCTATTGTACTCGATGTGTGCCGATTGGGTGCGTTATCTGGGTGTTATCGTATTGGAATTGTATGTACACCCTCCTTGCACGCTAAATTTCGTGGGTTCGATTCCCCGGCCAGGCAACATCAAATGTCCAACCGTGGCTAAATAACCCTCAGTGATGTTGGCGACATTTCCTGAGTATTTCAGCCATGTACAAATTCTCCACAAGCGGTGTCTTTAGGACTCGGCGATAAACAGTAGGTCTTCTATCATTGAACTAATATGAATTTGGATGAACTCATTGATATGAGATAAATCTCCCTTGTGCGAACAGACACAACACGGAAGTTGGACATCGGTAAGCTGCAATCACAACAGATAGCCACAGCATATTCCACTCAACTGGCCCAACTGCTTAATCAAAGCACTCCTCGTCCCGACAGCATATCAGGACAATGGCAAAACATTGCCCACTCCATGCAAACAGCCCCAAAATCAGTTCTTGAATACCAGAGACCTCCACAAAGGAATTGATGGTATGACCAGGAGTGTCGTGCTGCTACCGAAGAGAAAAATGCGGCATATAGGGCTACTTTACAATCAGCAGCAACGCGTAGTGCACGAGAGAGGTATCGGGAGAAAAGGAGAGAGCAGAAACGTCTTTTCCGCAGGAAAAGGAGAGAGATGGAAAAGCGGGAGTGTGAACAAATCGAGATGTACAGGAGACAGAATGAAGTCCGAAAATTCTACCAAAGAGTGAAACATCAAACTGATGGCTTTGGAACTGGCGCATCCTCCTGTAGAGACCAGCAAGGTAATCTGGTAACTGATACAGATAGTGTGCTAAGGATATGGAAAGAGCATTTTTCCAAACTGTTGGTATCCAATAGTTGCGAAGTCGACGAAGATACCACAGAGCCAATCCCAGAAGATGGTATTAAATGTATACCAAGATGAGGTAAAGACAGCAATAAACCGACTGAAGAATAATAAGTCAGCAGGAGCTGATGGCCTACCAGCCGAGCCGTTTAAAACCGGAGGCGACACGCTGATACGGTATATACATCATCTAGTTAGCTCCATCTGGCAGGAAGAACGCGTACCCGACGATTGGAACCTGAGCATCCTGTGTCCCGTTCATAAGAAAGGAGATAAGACTGTATGGCCCTATAGTTAGGCCATAAGTCTTCTCCCTATTGCCTACACTATCCTGTCAGGGATATTGTGTAAACGACTAAAGCCCATGGTCAACGAAATAATTGGACCATACCAATGCGGCTTTAGACCTGGCAAGTCCACCATTGACCAGATATTTACCCTGCGCCAAATCCTGGAGAAGACCCAAGAGATGCAGATCGACACCTACCACCTTTTTGTCGATTATAAAGCAGCCTTCGACAGCCCGCTACGTTCAAAGGTATTCCAAGCTATGTCTGAATTTGGTATCCCCGCAAAGCTCATTCGGCTTTGTAAAATGTCTCTAACTGACACAAGATCTTCAGTTAAAATAGGAAAGAACATCTCCAAAGAGTTTTGTACCAAAAGATGTTTCAGGCAAGGAGACAGCCTTTCGTGAGATCTTTTTAACATCCTGCTAGAAAAGGTTATACGAGGGGCAAACGTCAAAAGAAGTGGCACAATCTACACCAATAGCCACATGTTACTTGCTTATGCTGATGATATAGACATCATCGGACGATCAGAAAAAGAAGTAACCGCTACCTTTATGAAGGTCGAAGGAGAATCTGATAAAGTGGGTCTGGCGGTAAACGGCGAGAAGACCAAGTTGATGGTGCCGACGCGCAATACGTCCATTGAGATCGGACCAACTGTTGAAGTTGGTTCCTATAATGTTGAGGTAGTAAAAGACTTCGTATACCTCGGCACCGTCGTAAACACAACAAACGACATCAGTTGTGAAATAAAAAGAAGAATTGCATTGGCCAACAGATGCTACGTTGGCTTAAGTAAGCACTTCAAAAACAAAGCCACAACTCGTCAAACAAAAATAACGCTTTACAAAACACTGATACTACCCGTGCTGATGTATGGTTCCGAAGCCTGGGTACTTGCGCTAGCAGATAAGGCAGTGCTTGGCGTGTTTGAGAGAAAAATTCTTCGAAAGATCTACGGACCGATATGCGTTGACGGTGAATATCGACGTCGAATGACCCACGAGCTGTATCTGCTATACAAACGACATCAATATAGTTAAACGTATCGAGATGCAGCGATTGCGTTGGCTACACGCAGAGAAAAAAATATGATTGATCCAACAATATTCGAAGAGCAAAATATGTATTGTAGAGATATTTTTAAATTGCAAATGTAGTATTGTGATTCCAACAATTGGGTTTTGTTAAATCCAAAAATAGTTTTTGTCAACTGGACAATAGTTCTCTCTTTTCTTCGACAATTTTTTTCTCTTCTCTCGCTATTCGATGCCGTGTTGAAAAAACAATTATGGTGAGTTTTGTTTGTATGACATGATGCCTTTATCTTTGTTTTGGTGTGTATGTATACCAACTAGGAGACTCTTGTTTTTGTTTCTGTTCTGTTTCATTCTTCTATCTTCATTGTGCTTTGAGGTTTGGTGTTATACCGGAGTTTGTTATGGTGTTTAATTATTCCTTATGTTGTGGTGGGTTATTGTGGCTTTTTGTTTGTCTTTGTTGTCAGCCAATGCAGCAAATCATGTATTGTGTTCATCAATGATTGCAATATTATACGCGACATTTATATCCAAGTTATGTGAAAAGTGTATATGAGAAGTATATACACTCAAATCAAAAATTTCTGGGCTGGTTTTCTGGGTTGACAATACTTTTTGTAAACAAAATTAGATTATGATAGTTCCTACAATCGGTATTGTTAACGATTTTTACAATATTGCGGAAATTCGAAAGTTGTTTTTGTTTTCTATGTTTGGAATAAAAGATGGTATTTTTGGATTTGGATTACAATGTTTGAACAAAACAAATACATTTTTGGAACCAAAACAGATATTTTTGTTCCAACAAAAGCGAAAAATATTTTTTCTCTGCGTGTAGGCCATATAATAAGAATGAGCGATGATGAACCCGCTAAAAAGGCGTATAAATTCGAGCCACATGGCGGTGCACGCAGAATTGGCAGGCCAAAGAATATATGGCGCAAACAAGTGGATGACGAGATGACAAGGCGAATTGGAGATCTTTTCTTAGTTCGGTCTATGGAAGAAATGTTCTGTAAGGGGCCAGCTAAGTGAGTAAGTAAGCTTTATCTGGCAAGTGAAGCATGCACTTTGCTGACAAACACCTTGAAAACCTTGAATATAAAGATTCCCCTGTGTCCAGATTGAAAAATTCTGCAACCTGGACTGGCGGCGTCCATCAAGAATTAGGAGACAGGTGAGTGGAGTTAGCTGGGCAGCTAAACAAATGCAGCGTTTCGTGCGGTCCCAATTCACATGCAGGGGATGTGTTGGGTATCGTTCTATAACTTCGGGCCCAATATGAATAGAGACGGCTGCATTGTCCGTATTTAAAGTGGTCAAAAACACACGTGTTGGCGTTGGCAGTTGGCGTTCTTCTGCTGCGATGGATGGATGGTGGTCTCAGAGCACGGCATTCACTCTGTACTTTTGTACGGCCTGTCCAACTGCATCAGTGTGAATGCTATCTAGGCTTTCCCGATAGGTGCGTAGATGTTGAGGTTCTCGTTTGTACCTTTCGACCTCTCTCTCTATATATATTATGAAGATCTTTCCTGACGTGCCTTTGTGGAAGATGCCTATCTAATAGATTGTGGCAGGGATGCTCACGATGGTAACACCCAAGCATGTACGGCATGGACAACATCTTATTGTTCTGATGCATCTTCGTTTCCTCATGAAGAGGGTCGGTCTACTGGTATTATGAAGAAGCACCCTGTTGCAGTCCTCCGGACGGCATTCTTATCGCAAATAGATGTGGTTTGCGCAGACGAGTTAAACAAGATGCCGTACGACATCATGTCTGCGTGATGGGCTCGGTGATCGAGAGGTTATTGATTTTAGCTTTGAACCTCGCACTGTGCTGATCATGATGATCTCTCCTGACGTTCCTGGATGGTGTATGCTCACGGTAGTAAACCCAAGCAGGTATTGCATCGACAACATTTTGTTGTGTTGATGTACCGTCTTCGCCACCTCATGATGATGGCTTACTGGTGTCATGAGGAGGCACACTGTTGCAGTCCTCAAGCCGGATTGTTGCAAGGTTTGCAAATTCATCCTCTGCGTAGCACTAATAATTGCATACCACGCTGGCGCCGCATATCTTATCACATACCGGCCTACTATTTTGTAAAAGTGCAGCAAGAGTTCTTTGTCTGCACCGAAAGTGCTGCCGGCCGACGACTTGAGGACCTTGCTGTGGTTTCGGCGGACGACTTAAACATGATGTCCAACTTTACACCCAACACCTTGAGTTCGGAATCAAGACACGATCGACCGATATTTTCAGGGAGAGCCTTATTCCAGCTGTCTTTGTGGTGAACAGGCTGTCAATGGATTTAGCGGCGGATATTTTCATATTTCCCAGATGGAAGAACTGCACTAAGCCAGCTATGTAGGCATTTAACCTATCACATACGTTATCAACGATAGGACACGACGCAAAGATCGAACAATCATCCGAATACATTACGATTTCTATGCCGTCAGGAGGACTTGGAATTTCAAAAAGGTTGAGGTTAAACGGATATAGAACCCCGCCTTGGGGAACTGTACGGACCTGTGACTTCTTATTTCTGATTTACAAAACGACTGGCACATCCAACGTTTCAAGCACTGCTGAAGGGAAGAGAAGCATTAATGTCCTCGAACAGCTTTACATGGTTGACGGTATCGATAGTTCAAGAGCCACCATGACTGTTCGGTTACACATTCTGCCCTGTTTCAGTCTTTATACCCTACACCAGTATGTGGGGAGGGTATTATTTACTGATAAGTATGGATATGGCGTGTAATGCTGTTGTGGGCAACTGGGAAACTGCTTCTAATCGAGGGGAGGAGTATTCCCTCTAGAAACTTCTCTAACGATTCGTTTCTGCTGGCATACTCGGCTGAGGTGGTTCATATAGGGCGTAACATATTACTCTTCTCCCTATAAACCTCGCAGTGCTCTATAAATTAGGCCTTAAAACAACACGTGCACCTCTTCAGATCTGCCACTGTCACACCGTTGAACGTTATCAGCCGTATTATCATCATCATTTTTCCCGGAATCATACTAATCGAGGGGGTAGGTCTAGGCAGGAGGGAGGGAGGGGGGAGTAGGCCTAGGCAGGAGGGAGATCGGTCAGTACGGTTCGCCTCTGCTGGCATCCTTGCCTGGTGTCCTAAGCGGGACCACCTTAGCAACATTCCAGGCCCTGTAGTGGAATTCTGTAACTCTTTTTTGAGTTACCGACAAATATCGGTAAAATTAAAACGCAAAATTATGAATGAAAAGTATCAATAAAAGCTGACAAAACTATTGCTATCGGTAGGACTTAACGACAACTTTATTTCGGTTGTGAAGCTACCGAAAAATTTCGTTAATTACCGAAATTAATAGCATTTTGATATTACCGATATATGTCGGTAACTCGAAAAATGAGTTACAGAATTCCACTACTGGTACAATATAGGTGGCTAACGATAGATTGAGGACACTTCTTAAATAATCAACCCCGGGTTCATCCAGTTGCTTCAGCATTACCATTGAAATTCTGTTTGAGTCCAACGTTCGACTCGTCATTGGGATTAGCGTCAAAAAGAAGATCACGGAGGCCAACTTAATTTTCGAAACATACAAATACTACCCACTCTTGTCCGTAATTTCAACGCATAGGTAACCGGATAGGTAGCTACCCATCAGCTATCTTTACCTACGCGTTTGGTAATTTCTACGTGCCATTTACCGAGGCGTGTAATTTTTGAAAATATGTGGTAACATTGGCGATGTTCATTCATGATTTTGCAAAAACATTGCCACATATAAGTGTTTTACAATTTTTACACAGTGGCAACGATTAACAGGGAAAAGTCATTGATGTAAGTAACACGGCCGTTTTCGACCCGGTAAAGTTACGGATGTGTTGAAATTATAACATTTTGATTACACGGGAGCATGGTGGAATAAGAAGGTGTTACATCAGTAACAATAATTGTGCCATTTACCATACCAAACGTCAAATTTGTTCACAATAACGCATTACTGTTAATTGCTTGTTTACCTTTGGTATGTGACTTTATTTACAATAATGCATAATGAAACTCAGCTGTTTTTGCCGTTGTACCTGTATTATTGTGTCATGCACGGGAGATATCTATGAACTCATACATAACTACGCGTAGAAATTACAGGCCTCATGCCCGTAATTTCAACGCCTACGCGTTTGGTAATTTCTAGTGTTGGGCAATCTCGTTCACTGAGCGGATCGATCTTTTTTATTCCGTTCACCAAAAAGATCCGGGTCGTTTACTTCGTTCGTTGGCTCTTTTTCGTTCAACAATACATTTGACTGTATTATTTTCTTTTGAAGTCTTTCGTTCTCTGCTGCATATGACTCCGTCGTTCTTTTGAAAATGTTCGTTCACGAATGACACAACTGTTGTGTTTCTTGCTTGTTTGTGTGCTAATGGGGTTGGTTTTGTTTCTGAACGTAGTGGTGGTGGTTTTGATATGAAAGAACCAGATGAACGAATGATGCAAAAGAAAGATATGACCGAGATGTGCTACTGAATGAGGTGAGTTACTGAGCGAGAGTAGCTCTCTGAATCATTGTATGTTTTGTGTGGAAATTTGTGCTGCTTCCGCTAACGCAGCGTTTGTTTAGAGTTTGACTGCAAAACCAATGCTGCTAATTTTGTAAGCAGCAATGACTCGTCCATCGGGGATCTAAATGAACGATATAAAAGAATGTGCTGGATACGGATCCGTTCGTTCTTTTCACGGAATCGTTCCTTTGAGCCGGTTCGTTCATGAACGACGCAACTCTAGTAATTTCTAGGTGCAATTTTTGAAGTCATGTGGTAACACTAGTGATTTTCATTCATGATTTGGCAAAAACATTGCCACATAGAAGAATTTTACATCTTTTGACACGTTGGCCGCGATCAACCAGGTAAAATCCTTGGTGTAATACTTGGTTTACATTTACGAAATCCACTCGATTTCAACTGTCAATTCCATTGCTTAAACGTCAAATGAAATCGAATGGATTTCAGATGAGTTTTCATTTGACGTATGCACAAAGGAATTGACAGTTGAAATCGAGTGGATTTCGTAAATGTAAACTAAGCATTAGTCCCAATTTACATTAGGCCATTTTTCTTGAAGGAGAGAGAGGTGAGACAATACCCTCTCTCACCTACAAACTGACATTTGCCGCTAGGAAAATTGCCTAATGTAAATATTGACTTTGTAACAAGGCCTTTTTTGGTCCGATATATATGAACTCATACATATAACGGAATCTTTGTATTATCACGTGTCTCTAGCAGGGTGCAAAGAATAAAAGTTGTCTATTCCCTCGTATAGATAAGGTTACCTTTTGTTGGATCAGTTTCATATGACTTCTTCAATGTTTTTTTTTTATTTTCCACTTTTACTTGGAATATTAAACACTATCTGCTGGTTAATGACCACTCAGGTTGCTATTAATTGGCCAAATTAAAAATAACCTAAGTGGTAATTATAAATGGAATTATCTGATAAATGTTTATATGGGACGTCAAGTCAGCTATTGTGTTGTCAATATTTGATAGAAAATTGTTATCATTAAAATGAGCTGTTTTCTTTCAGTAGGCCAAGGAAAAAGGTTTATATTTTCTTTAAAAACTAGTGGACACGACGAACTTCGTCACGCAGTCTGTAAAGGTAGAAGGCTAAAAGGAAAACTTAACGCAGTTCGAATTCGGCTCGGTCGCTCTTTATTCTTTTATCTGAAATTACTTAAGCAAGAATGCCAAGATTCTTATGTTCGAAGCCTTTAGTTGAAACATTTTGGACATTGCAATGAATTACTTGAATCGTAATATTTAAAGGTATATTTACTAGGGTGACGAATTTTTAACAACCTCATATCGTCACCATAAGTGCCAAAAGATGAAACTAACAAAATTACAAGTTTACAGGAGAAGCAACTTGCGCGTCGATACCACCAACTTAGTCTTATCGTCGTTTACTGCCAGATGCAGTTTAGCAGATTCTTCTTTAACCTTCTTAAACGCCTGTTAGACTATACACTTATAACATGTTTAAGAGCATTATCTCGATTTATTTGACATATATTGTATGAAAATGACAACTTAAATTGACTGGATTTGCTAAATCCACCATAGTCTAAAAGTACTATTAAAGGTATAAGTTATTATTTTACTGATCGGCCAATTGTGTCAATGTCGTCAGCATAAGCAAGTATTGGTGTATATTGTATTATTTCTTTCTGACCGTTGGACAGTTATCGATAACTGCGAAATATCGACATTCAAAACTGACAATGTGTACTGCTCTTTACGAAACAGGCGTAAACAAAGAAACGAACTTCTACAAGAGCACGTACTTGTTGAATTGGGTACTTTAAGAAAAAATACATTTTTAAATCATATTGTGTTAAGAAAATTAAATATTTTTTTAAATACTCGTAGAAAACACATTAAATTTTAGTCCTATGCAGTTTTTTGTAGGAATTTGCAATTAGTTTCTTTAAAAAATAAGGATTCACTCAGCTCTCGCCATCAAAATTAGAGTGTGAGGAATACACCCCAACTAGGTGTAAAGTGTGTTGCAGAACAGCTTTACGTATTCGATACACGTGAGGTGCAGAGGTGAATGCCAGAACATGCCCGTCTGTCTCCTTGCCTGAAATCGCTTTTGGTAGCGAAAAGGTTTATTCCTATTTTTAATGTGGACCGTGTATCAGTTAAAATCATATCACTAAACCGATACCGGGGATACTTGGAATACCTTTGGACGTAGGGCGCAGTCAAAGGCAGCTTTATGATCGACAAAAAGTTGGTAGTTATCTATCTGCATCCTTTGCGTCTTCTCCAGGATTTTCCGCAAGGTCAATATCTGGTCAATGGTGTATATGCCAGGTCGAAAGCCGCATATTTTTTCCTGTGAGCGGGCCACAGAATGCTTAGGTTCCAATAGTCATGCACACGTTCTTCGTGCTAGACGGTGCTAACTAGTTGATTTCTGACTTCGTTCTCGCTCCTGTACAACTCGATGCTTTTACACTCTCGCTTTTCCATTTCTCTCTTTTCCATGTTTCCACGTGGAGAGGACTTATCTCAGTGAGAGGTTGTTCTCTCTCTAGCACGCTCACAGCATCTCATTTCCAGCGGCTCTTCAACAGTCAAGATCATCCATATACGTTAACGTATATGAGAATAACAAACAGTCGTCGTTGAACAGCCGACAAGTAAACATATGCATGGATGTAGGCATAATTTTAGTGGGGACACTGAACGAAACCGCACACACCCGCCACATGTTTACTGGTCACAGGTCTAGCAACCACTGAATGCTGATACAAACTTTCTTGTGATTCTTTCACCACTTTACTCTCTTTTTTATTTTGAGCATCAATGCTCTTCAAGCATTTGAGGGTTTCTGAGAAGTCGTTTAGAACTACAGATAATTCTTCAAAATCTTCTAAACCGATGAACAGCCCATTAGTCCATTAGTAATAAATGAGTGAGCAGATTTTACGACACCAGTGCCGCGTTTCAGACATCATAATAAATGCGAGAAGAGCTAGTATGGCACGAGAGTTCCAAGGAGCGTGCAATGCAGGGATCTCCTTAAACATTAAAAAAGGAATCACTCACACCTCCCAGTGAAGTGACGGAAGAGAAACGTCATGTCGTCTCTGCAGCCGTCTGTTTCCTTAATCTCATTGCTAAAGGTTGTTTTTAAGTAATCATAACTGTTCATTAATTCCGGCACAAAGAAGCACTCGATTTGTGGTAATTTAGTCGATCTATGGAGCTCATCTTCCATGTTAACGCGTTCCAGCAAATTATGCTGAATATGGGTGTGGGATGACCTTTCTCTTGGAACATTTGCTGCAGTCAAACTACAACGCCTCTCATTTTGCTGTATCGGCAACAATCATCACAATGATGATGGTTAGAACAAACGGAAAAAGGATCATACTATTGCACCAGTCCTATCTCTTCTGGGCCTGACTCTTATGACCCCTACATGGAATGTACGGGGGTAGCAGTAAGGTTTGGAACTTCCGGGGTAGAGTTGCTGAAGGTATACATACATATATACATATACGCCGATAAATAGCTTTACAACATTCGGCCGCTTTTGGAAGGTCATAACCGACTGGTCTTGACGGACTCATGCTCATCATGAGTTGTGGCATTCGGTTCTCGGAAATGAGCAGATGGTGATAGTGCTGGCTGAGTTTATTGATAGCTTTACTATTTGCACGGTCAATGAGAGTGTTACAGCAAATTAGCCACGTTTCAGAGAGTTCCTTTATAACCGCTTCAGATATCTGTCCAATCCTTCTGATGTTCGGGTAGCAGAAAAACCGTTCCGATACAGCATCACTGCTGCAGCTGCTCGCCATATATGTACGTACTGGTTGAATACCCGAAGTGAAAGCAAATTCCCCAGCAAAGGCGACGGCATTCGCAAATGAGCTTCGCCGACACTGCAATTTAAAAGGTTGGTCGGTGAGCATAATCGGAACAAGTGGTTAAATCATCTGAAGAGTTGCAACATTGGAGCCGGTATAAGAAAATTGTGGACAACGGTTAAGTCACTCTCGTACCCCGGAAGGAGGGATGACAGGACCTCAGTCACGTTTGGCGACGTTACGTTGATTGACCCGAAGAGGTGTGCAAGTTATTTCAATCGATTGTTTGTCGAGCACCCCGAGAGTGACAGGGCGAAGAGAAGAGTGTTACGTCGCATTAGATCTCTACCTGCCGAGGATGAACCACCACAGTTTACAATGGATGATGTTGCGAATGCCATCAGGAACGCTAAAACATCCAAAGCGTTGGACCCTGACGGAATTTCCATGGTAATGTTGAAACAGCTAGATGAGCCGGGAGTGGAGTATCTCACTAAAGTTCTCAACCTGTCTCTAGCCACCCTTATTGTTCCCGAAGTCTGGAAAATGGGCTACTGAAGCCAGGCAAGGATGCCAGTAAAGGTGAATCGTACAGGCCGATTTCGCTTTTGTCACCTGTAGCGAAGACCGTTGAGGCCTTAGTCCTCCCCATCATTAGAAATAGCTATCAAGTTGCCGATCATCAGCATGGATTCCGTAAGCAGCACAGCACGACAACAGCGCTGCACGCCATCTCCACACATATTTGTCGAGGACTCAACCAGGAGCGGCCGTGTGATAGAACAGTGATGGTGGCGCTTGACTTATCAAAAGCCTTTGATACTGTCAAGCACTCCACGCTGTTAGAGGACATCGAGCAGACAACCCTCCGGACAAGTCTGAAACGTTGGATAATCAACTATATGTGTGGTCGCCAGTCGTATGTAAAATTCAGGAACAAGAAATCCAAGCCCCGATAAACTGAAATGTAGGAACAAGGTCCTCAAGTCCCTAGCCGGCAGCACTTGGGGTGCAGATAAAGAAACCTTGTTGACCACGTATAAAACGATAGGTCGGTCTGTGGTAAGCTATGCGGCGCCAGTTTGGTCCCCGAATTTATGTGACATGCAGTGAGATTAGATTCAAATTTGTCAGAACGCCGCCCTGAGAACAGCAACAGGGTGCCTCCTCAAATCTACAGTGGACCATCTACATTCTTCCAGTACGACAACATAATGAAATGCTATCGTTGCAGTACTTGATCGGGTGTTACCGTGAGACCCATCTCAATCACCATCTGCTGGCCAATGATACACCCAGGCATATCAAGAAGGATATTCATGCTCTAGAGACGACGGTCAACAGTATAGGAGAGAACCTCTAGATCAACAGGCATATCAGACAGGTTTGAACACCATTCACACGGACACAGTTGCTAAGACCATAAGCAACTATTGTGTGAATGCAGTCATCGGAGCACATCCCACATCTATCGCTGAAGCTGAAGAGCGTCGGCTTCCACGACAAACCAGAGTAGTTTTGGCTCAATTACCCTATCAAAATGAGTCTAAAGAAAATTTTGTAGCTATGAAAATTCTCTACATGATTGACCTTTATGATAATTTCGTAGGGTTTACCGTTATGAACAAATCATAACGGTCAATCCTCTAGAGAATTTTTACAGCTACAACATTTTCTTTAGAACCCTTTTGGTAGGACATTGTCCATCGATTAATTTGTATAAAGAAAAACAAAATTACATATATAAATTTATGAAATTGCGAATTTATTTACATAAATATTTTGCAATTAGTCTTCCTCTTCACCTTGCAAGATGGCCTTAAAGCTGAAAGGTTGGAAAATGACACCAGCACCTTCATAAAATTTGCTCATAAATTCGACCCTGAAATTAAAGAAATAAATTAGAAATTGAAAACCCATACTTGACTATAATTTAAGTTCTCCAACTTACCAATGCAAACGCAGAGTATGCAAGAAAGCCGACAAACCTTCCATCATAACCATAATGGCCATGGTAAAGAATACCCAAATGGCAAAAATGAAAAATATGGCAATTGAAGCGGTATAGCCATTCATTTGTAGGGCCAATGACAGCACCATGGTCCAAAGTACTTCAGACAATTCTGTGGAAAGAGAAATTGGGTTTTTCTTTATAAGTTAATAAAAATATTGTTTACTAACTTACGAGCATGAGCCAATGACAAGGCCCACAAACGCAAATAGGAGGCAGTGTGAGAAATTGTACTGAGCACATATTCAATGGTGTGAATGGCTTGATGAATCCAAACTTCACTCATTGGTTCATCATCGTGTCCACCATGACCACCATCATCGCGATTGCTTATTCCTGTTACTTCAACAACAACAGCGGTATCACCTTCAATCATTTCCAAAGTATCGGTGGATTTGAAGTCATCGGGGTGCTAGAAATATTTTTTAAGAATTTTAATATATTTTTTAAGAATTTAAAAAAAAAATGGGATATTTTCAAAAGATAGCTAATATTACAAACTTTGTAAATTGAAATGTCTGCGAGATTTCTGAGACAAGCAGATCTAAAGACATCCCACAAATCGGATTTATTCATGTAATACAAGGTTATAAATATATTATTATTATAGCGTGTGTAATTTTTAAGTGTCCAATTGTAGCACTGTCTTATTATCATTAGGAACCTTAAAGATTCCGACGTGATTCGAATATTACTATCACTTTCTGCAGACAGGAGAAGAACATCTACAAACTGCAAATTGAGAGCAAAGGCACCGCATTGAGTACTCCAGCGGCAAACTTGCTGGTGTCGATATCAACCACGCTTGGCTCAGAGATACCTGATAGTGCAGATAGTCCTTTGGAGGATGACAATGCAGCATCGACGAGCAAAAGGAAGCTGCTTCGAATAGTTCTATCCACAAAACTACTGGAGTTAGTTGAGTAGGTTTTGCAGGGCAATTGAAAAGGTGAAGTGTGTTATGATGGCCTGTGTCTCATGCTGGACAGATGTTTTGCACGGTGTCATCGATTCTTGCCCCATAGGAATTTAGACGGCTGCACCATCTCCAGCGTAGTTGAACCAAAACTACCCTTGTTTGTTAGATGGGGATGTTTTCCGAGGACAGCATTCACACGATAGTCGTTAATGGCATCTACGACTGCAGGTGATTTTTTAAGGTGATCTTGTGCAAACAATTCGAACTGAAGATTTTTTGAAAGTACAGACCCAAACGCCAAGAAATCCTAGTTGGGTTTTGTTGTGTCAGATCCAGCTCGGATTTTATGGCCCCATCTAAACATGGTTAAATATTGAGTTTTTAAAGAAATTCGGGGCTATATCTCTGAAACCAATGCGAATCTTCTTCTGACCTCTGAAGCAAATTTGTAGATAAGGACAAGAAAACAATATTTAGAGAAATAATGAGCTCGAAAAACTACATTTATTGCCTCAAATTTCAAAATATATGCAAAAACACCACAATTTTTATACATTTCGCACCGTATCTCCAAAACCGTTAATATTCCCTGGAATGTAATACACAACTCTTCAGAACATATCATTGTTGTAAAATGCCTCTGTCCCGTTGTTTTCAGTACATTTCTCAACGACGATTTAATAAAAATGTCAATAATGTAGTGAAATCCGAAATGCGAGAATAAACTGTTGGTGTGAACTGTGTTTAAAATACTTGTTGTAAAAGATATGATGCAAAATACCGCTGAAACAACATGAAGTAAGTCCCGGTCCATACTAGCGTGAATTTCATTGAAAAATTTCATGAAATTAGGTGTTCTTAAATCGAATTCCCCACTACAGCAATTTTATCATTTTACTCAACTATGGATGTCGATCTGGAGACTCATAATTTCATATCAAAATTTCAGTGAAATTACTGTAGTGTGGCCCGGGACTAAGCATTTTAGAGTTTCAGAATGTTCTAAAGAATTGTTGAGAACTTTATTTGGAAGATTTTTGCAAAAGGTTACTTGGTTCAACTCCCAATAGTTTAGCCGATACTGACCAAAATTTCAGCAATTATGTAAAATTTTCTATATTTTATAGATTTTGATGCCCTAGATGGAGTTTTTCTTATGTGGTTTCTTCAAAAGTTAAGTTCTACTAGTTTATGGCTACAATATTGCTAAAGACAGCAGAGCCAAATTCCTATTCGTTTCTGAGATAAAGGCCTGATAAATGCAAAAAAAGTGTAGATTTAGCCCGGTTTAGATGAGGCCATAAAATCCGAACTGGATCTGACAGGACAAAACCCAACTAGGGTTTTTGTAGTCTAATATGTACTTTCAAAAAATTAATACTAGAAGTTGTTTGCATTTTCAGTGTTGCATAGTGTAGGCTTGCTGATCTAGGGATAATGTTCTGTGATGTCCTATCCACCATATGATGATTGTGATGGCTCTCACGGTATCACCCGAGCAAGTTCTGCAACGAAAGCATGCCATTGTGTTGCTGTGCTGGAAGAATCTTTGTTCCCTCATGTATATGGTTCACAGACTGCACGAGGAGGCACCCTGTTACAATACTCAGGGCGGCATTCTGACAGGTTTAAATATTTTTCCGTCGTGTTGCACTTCTATTCGCGGACCACACTGGCACCGCATAGCTTAACACAGACCAACCTATCGAGTTATACATAGGGACTTGACGACCTTGTTCCTACAACTCAGCTTGTCACATATAGTTGTGTCATGGGAGGACGAAGTGAACATGCTGTCAAATGTAACATCTAGAATCTTGACATCGACATGTCATTCAACTCAGTGTTCAACTCTATAGTACATGTGGTGCACAGAGTGGCCGTAGATTTAGTGGCGGATATTTGCATATTCCTCGCGTGGAAAAGGTGGTAAGATCAGTCAAATAGGAGTACAGACTTTCACAAACGGCATCAGAGAACGTACCTGACGCCTATATTGTACAATCATCCGCTTACGTTAGTATCTCAATGCTGTCTGGAGGGGGTGGAATACAGGAAGTGTAGAGGTTAAAAAGTTTCGTAAATATCACCCACGTGCGACTGGCGTCCACACATATAGTTGATGTCCTCAAACAGAGTGGTGTGCTTGACAGTATCAAAAGTTTTGGATAAGTCAAGCGCCACCATCACTGTTCTATCGCACGGCTTGCTCTGGTTGGGTCCTGGACTAATATGTGTGGAGATGGCGTGCAGCACTGTTGTCGTGGTGTACTGCTTATGGGAAACATGTTGATGATCGGCAAATGGATAACTATTTCTGACGCTGGGAGAAGTAAAGCCTCAAAAGTCTTTGCTACAGGCGACAAAAGCGAAATCGGTCACCTTTGATGACATCCTTGCCTGGCCACCCTGCCTATTTTCCACACTTCGAGAACGATGTGAATGACTAGCGACATGTAGAGAACTTTAGTGAGATACTCGACTCCCAGCACATTCAGTGTTTCAGCATTATCATGGAGATTCCATCAGAACCTAACGCATTGGATGATTTCGCCGTTCCTGATGACATTCGCAACATCATCCATTGTGAATTGTAGTGGTTCATCCTCGGGAGGAAAAGATCTAATGTGACTGAGTACTCTTCTTTTCGTCCTCTCACTGCCGGGGTCGATAAAGTGTCGACTGAAATAAATTGTGCATATTTTCGGGTCATTCAGCGTAACGTCGCCAAATGTGACTGAGGTCCTATCTTTCTTCTTTCCAGGGTTCGAGAGTTACATAACCGTTGCCCACAATTCACTTATTTCGGCACCAATGTTGCAACCCTTCAGATGATTTAACCACTCGTTCCACTTTTGTTCACTTCCAGTGCCAACTGGTGTTGGCATGACAAATCTCATCACGTTAATTTTTGGTATTCGGGTATTCGACCAGCAGGTATATTGCGAGCGGCTGCATCAGTGATTATATCTCGGAACGTCTTTGCTACTACCCGAACATTAGAAGAGTTTGCCAGTTATCTGATACGGTTATTAGTGAACTCTCTGAATCTCGGCCATTTAGTGCGGCGTTCAGAGGTGATGAAATCGGGTGGTCTGCTGATGGAGACAATTATGGGGAGATGGTCTGACCCAAGAGAAATGACAGGTTGAAAGTTGACGTCATTTGTCAGACCTTTTGACACGATGGTTTTGTCTGTAACACTCTCCGCTAATTGTAGTGGCGTCCTCATTGACCGTGCAAAAGGTAGAGCTATCAATCAGCGCAGCCAGCACAATACCCCTCTGTAGTGCGATTCTCTAACTCATTTTTTGAGTTACCGACAAAAATCGGTAAAATTGAAACGCAAAATTATGAATGAAAAGTTCAAATAAAAGTTGACAACATTCTTGCTATCGGTAGAACTTTACGGCTGCTTTGTATTCGTCGCTAACTTACCGAAAAACATCGGTAATTACCGAAATTATAAGCATTTTAATTTTACCGATAATTGTCGGTAACTCAAAAAATGAGTTAGAGAATCGCACTACTGGTCGTTTTCGAGGACCGGATGCCACAACTCATGATGGGCATTAAAGTCCGCCAAGACCAGACAGTTGTGACCTTCCAAGTGCTGGCTAATGTTGGGCCTGTAATCTGGAATACAGCTATTTATCGGCGGGATGTATTCGTTCAGCAACTCTATCAACCAATTGTGATGATTGTTGCCGATACAACAATTGTGGCAGTAGATGTTCGAATAGAAAGGTCACACCACACCAAAGTTCAACATCATGTACTGGATCGCGATATTCGCCTTGCCATGGAAGAAGAGCTCCAGCTGTCGATTATATCACAAAATCGAGTACTTCTTTCTACAGGAAAGCCTTCACTAATGATAAAACCGAGATTACGGAAAGAGGCTGTTGCATAGACAACATGAAGTTTTTGTACCACCTCACTTCACTTAGAAGAGTGTGCTCCTATTTGCAAAGTTTAAGCAGATCCCAAACATCTGGCATGCACACAAGAACTCTCATGGTATTCTAGCTCTCCTTGCGTTTATGCTTATGCCTGAAACCCGGAACACCCGTAAAATCTGTTAATTCCTTTTTTACTCATGGCCTGATCATTGGTTCAGTAGTCAATTGTTCTGCGCTGAACTTTCTACAACTCTGAATGACTACCCAAAACCTTTCAAATGTTTGAAGACTCACTGGAAATAATATTGATTATCCAATCAGCATTGCCGGAAGCAATCAGTGCTGAGAGCGGACGATCAATGTTATGCAAGACGTTTACAACCCCTGCCAAAACAAGGACAACCTCACGCTGAGATCCATTCTTTTTAGTTTTAAAAACACTGTAACAGTTATGGATTTAAAAAAAAATTCTCCGAAGACCCTTACAGCTATAATCAAGGGGTTACAAAATATTTGTAAAAAAAACTAATTCTAACACAATCCTGTCGGCGATTACGAACCATAAAGATTCCGTTTGATTCGAATATTACTATTTTCAGAAGACAATCTATTTTCCAAAGCTATTGCCATAGAGGTCTATGCGGATGTATTATTAAGAACCTTAAAGAATCTATTAGATACGAATATTTATATTTTCTGAGGAAAAGAAAAATCTTTAGGTTGGACTACATAAATGACATTTAGAACTATAGTCGTGGATGTTTAAAGAATTGATTCGACTATTTATTATTTTTAAAACCAGCTAAATCTCATATTTGTTGTTTTCAAATTTAAAAAACAACAAGTTTTTAAAGTGGGTGTAGTGAAAATTGATTTACTTTAGGGAGAGGCAGAGAAGACTAGTTTCGTCCAACGCCACTTGGACTCTTAAGTTCTCTTAGTTCTTTGTATAGAAACAAAGAACTCTTCCCCAATTTTATGACGACTCGAGCTCAAGAATAAATGTGACCGACGAATTCGTTTAAATGCGAATTCAACATTTTTTTTTTGGAAAGCTTGACTGTTTTTAGCCTAAGCGTACTCAGGACAGTTTGACATACGACCATGTGTTGGGTTGTTTACAGTGACTTGAAAAAATCACTTTGCAAAAAAATGGAATTTACTTGTGAACATTTTCGTACTATAATTTTTCACAATTTTCGACGTGGATTATCACGGCAAGAGTGCATCGATCAAATTAAATCTTTGTATGTCGATAAAGGACCATCCTATAGATCTATGAAAAACTGGTTTAATGAATTCAATCGTGGCCGGCACTCGCCAGAAAACGAAGGTCGTGAGGGTCGCCCAAAATCGGACGTTGTGCAAGAAAAAAATATGCCGCGCGTGAACAGATAATACGTGATCGCCATGTTATATACTGTGGGATAGAGACATCCTTGGGCATTTCTTCTGCCAACTTACATTTGATATTGCGTAAACACCTGGCCTCAAAAATGGATTTTTCTCGTTAGATCCAGCAAAATTGGACAATCGCTCAAAAAAAAAGGCTTTTGTGGATTAGTTCAAAGAAATTGTGCATAAAATCGATCGCTGTGCTTCAAACGACGTTTATAAGATCGTAAGAGACGACGAATCTAGGATCTTTGCTTAGGAACCCGAAACAAAGCAGAAATTGGCCGTTTGGGTCTTCGAAAACGTGCCAAATCCAACGAAAGTTGTTCATGTAAGAAGGCACTTCGAAGCAAAAGGTCGCCTGTTTCTTCTGCAAAACTAACCATGTGGCGACTATATGGCTTCGGAAATGTAGGACGGTTAATTTTGAGTGTTACACTACAATTTGTTTGCCTGAAGTCTCCTGTGAAATTAGAAAAACGCACAAGAGATACGCATTCTGCACCATGGCAATATGGGCTCTCACACATCGATTCAAACCAGCGCCTGTTTGACCTAACAAAACGTGGAATTGATGACATCATTTTATTCCAGCACATAAAAAAAGGAGTGGTTAACGATTTTCGTTGCCAGAAAATGCTGTAAAGCGTTCAAAAACCATGTTTTGGAGGTGTCTCAATCAAGCCACTGTAAACAATCGAACACATGGTCGTATGTCAAACTGTTCTGAGTACGCTTACCCTACGTTTACACATGACGGTTGAGTACATGTATTGATTGTTAAAAACCCAAAACTTGCCTGTGTGATGTAGGCGTCCAGACAACTGCAAAAACAGTTGTATAATTATGAATGAAAATCAACGATTTCTTTTTGTTTTCCGTATACATATTTTGTTGTTGTTTTGTTGCAACCCAGTCCTGCTGTCTTTTTTGTTATTTGAAATAGTTTTGTTTTCATTTGTTCAAAAATGTCCATGTTTACAGTCTACGAAAATTACCAGACAGTGCCGAGGCAACTAGCCAAATGCTTGTATGTATTAGTAAATCAGAGTTGTATTTGCAGACAGTCTGTCTTGTGTAAACGCCAAGTTAGGCTAAAAACAGTCAAGCTTTCCAAAAAAATGTAAAATTACGCCTGGCGACACTGCGTGTTGCCTAGACCGCAAACTTTTCTAGTGTCCCTCGTATAATCGTAAATTATTACGAGGTAATCAGTTATAAAACAATCCTTTCTGCGAAGGTGAACCATAAAGATTCCGTTGAATTCGAATATTACTATTTTCCGAAGACCATCAACCTATCATCCCAAACTATTGCCACATAGATATCTTTCAATTTCATTAACACACACTATCAAAGCTTACACTACACTCTTCTTCAACACTTACCTGAGGTTTATGCTTGCGTGTATACTTAATATACAATGGCTTGCCAATCAACATCCATGGAATACAAATGACAGCAACAATAACAAATATCATTTCCAATTTAGTTTGACCGGCAAACATATTCTCATCACAGCCGGGTGAAACTTCCGAAGACTTAAAGAGGACCATGTTAATGAACATAATCAGAACGGAGGGGGCACAACCAGGTGTATCTGCCAAAACATCTGATTTGGGCGAATACTTAACCCACTTGTAGAACATCATGAAAACCATGTAACCGAACAGCAACAACAGGAAGATCATTTGTGGCAAGAATTCCAACAGGATACTGGCATAACGTTTGAAATAGACAAAATTAACCACTGACATGCAGACACCAAATACCATATGCAGCACACCGAAGATAATGGACAGCTTCATCTTATAGGTATTCAAGAAGATAATTTTATTGTCGGCAAATTGCCATATGGGATCCATACCCATGACATAAACTCCATCCGAGGAATAACGGGGATCTAGGGTAAGGCCAGCAGCATTTGTCAAGACGGTGGTACGATTATACCTCACTTTCCATGTGGTGCCGAACACATTTATCGATTTCGAGAACATGTCATTGTAATGGAAACCGGTGTATATGGCAAAAAGACCCATCAACAAAATAATATAACGACCGGCAAAGAAGATGTTCCAAATTTCACCACCACGTTTACGACCCAAACGCTTTTCATCCACAACCATCCACAAACCGAAGAGGAAAAGAATAAAACCGTGACCCATATCACCAAACATCACAGCGAACAGGAAAGGGAAGGTGATGCAGGTGTAGAGACCAGGATTGGCTTCACGATAGGTGGCCACACCGTAGGCATCAATCAAATTCTGGAAACCTCGAGTAAATTTATTGGTGCGATAATATGTTGGAGGGGTGTCATTAGTTTCCACAACATTTAAGAATGAGGGAACATGGCTGCCAGCAGCCTTGGAACCTTCGGCAAGAGCAAATTGCACTGCAGGCAAATCACGATTCGGTACCCAGCATTCACCAATCAAACACTTGCTGGTAACATCCTGATTGAGCAAATTCATGGTATGATAGACAGCCTTCATTTTTTGCACCATAACAGCCCATTTGGAGAGTTGATTGCACACAGCGGTGAGCACACATTTACGTTGATCCTCCGTTTGTTTCAATACCACATTCAAATCATCCAAACGTGTTCTCAAACTCTTAATCATTTCATTGCGCTCTGAATGGTCTTCGGGACAGGGATACATAGAGGCATGGAAGCCGGTACAAATTTTCTTAACCCTTGATCTCAGCTGTTCACCTTGGAAGAAGACCACAAATACGGTTTTGTACATAACATTACCCGTCTTGGGATCCTTCAGGGACTCTTCCAGTTGGGAACGCTTTACATAGACATTGCCACGGGCCACACGCCACAACATGCGCTCAAAGGCAAATTCTCTATCACGGCTCACAACACCGGCCACAAAACCCAAATGACCACCACCCTGATTGTGATGATCTTCGGCATTTTTACTCAATTCCATATTGACCACCTGTTGTTCCTCAAAGAAACCCTGGGTCTTTTCCAATACTCTCAGCATTTCGGTCAATTCCAAAAAGTTCGATTTCAAATTGACATCGTTTTGGGCCAATTCAATGATTTCTTTTTCGGTCTTTTCCAATTGGCCCTCCAAGTCGATCATTTCACGGGGTTTGGGGGCTGGTGGTATGGCCTCAGGCTCCAGCTCGGGTATGGGTATGTCATCTTTTTTAATTTCACTTTCAATGAAACGGATTTTTCGTTCCATTTCATCGCAACGTCTAACTTCGGCAACATATTTGCGTTGATAGGAGGTTAGGCCATCGTTCATCTAGGAAAGGAAAGAGGGAAGGGAGAAAAAATTACATCAGCTGGAGCCAATACGGAAACCAATTGCCAACTTACATCACGAAACTGTACACATCCTTCTTCACCAAACTGGGCAATTGTCTCATATGCCGCTTCCGGTTGCAGGAAAACCTGGCACAAGGACATTTTCTCACTGCGAAACATGTCCCCCATTTTGATGCTTTCTTATTTAGACTAGAATTGATAGAAAATATTATTTTCTCCAGGATTTTTCTTTAAAACTTTTACGAACTTACACCCCGTTTTCAAATAAATAATATTTCCCTTTTTTCTTGCAAAAAATATGACCCTTTCCGTTGAGCTACTGAAAGCCAACTGATTTCTTGTAATGGTACCAATTATCCATCAAACGCTGGTCAACTTGTCAAGCAGTCGCCGCACGGCTGATAATATGAACATTTTTTATCAAATAATTTTTTGATATTTTTAATAGAAAAATAATTGACTAATGACCCATTAAGCAGATAGTGTAGGAAATCCCAAGCCAAGTGCAAAAGACAACAACATAATTGATTTGTTCGTTTATCTTCTGGGGTCGAAAGCAGTTTTCCTTCATAGCACTCTACTCGGTGTAACGATAATTGTGAATAGTTTTGAAATTGTCTTCTCAAAACTTTTTTATGGGAAAAAGTGAAATTAAATGGATAAGACCTCCAGTGGCCTATTTCAGTAAGACCCCAGGCAGCATTTTTTGAAATTTTTTATCAAATTGGAGACTTTTTTCATCCGACTGCACGATTAAAAAGCTGGAATATGAGGACATTTTCTGATCATAAATGACTGCTATGTCGGGAAGAAAACGTAAGCTCAGCCGACTCTTCTAAACAAATCACAAATGAGTCTTCCTCTGCATTAGTTTCGAGTCATCATTTATTGGTGATTTGTTGATTAATTTGTGACTCTTTTTCGAGTCTTTTTTGAGCCATGCTTATAATCGTTTATGAGTCTTTAGTGAGTCATTTATGAGTCTTTTTATCAGACAAAAAAATTACAAGAATTCTTTATTCTATTCTTCTTTGTTTTTTGTTTCTTTCCTTTGTATTGTTTTCTTTTCTGCTTTGTTGTGACTTTTAATTATCCCTTTAGTACACTACTTCTTCATTCACTTGGCAAAACCTGGACATGTGTTGTCTTTATCAATATTCATAATTGGTCTGTTCCTTTACTTTTGAAAGTGTTAAAACCGGCAAAAGTAGCAAAAGTTGTAAACTGCTCCCATATGAATTGTATGGTGTATGAAGTAAAGGAACGCTTTTCGAGTAAAAAGTTGTAAAACTTGAAGATTCTTACACGTAAAGGAACAGAGCTACTATTGTACGTGATATTTATATCAAAGTTTTGTTGAAAGTGTATATGAGAATTGGGTGACGTAGGGGATGAGAGATACCAAGGAACGGTCCTGAACGGCTTTAACATGGCAAAGTCCAGGATTTATCTTGGTCACTCTCTCATCTCAAGCGGACACTGACCTCCCCGTGGTGTCACCTGGAGAGCTGCCTTTAACACCCATTAAAGGTAATATGTGCCGCGCGTTCAGCCATAGGAACGTTAAAAACTTGGGTTTGGGCGCCGGGTTAGTAACCCTCCCCAAGAAAAAGCAGCCGTCTATGAAAAAACAAAAGAAAAGAAAAACAAATCGCTCTAAAGTTGACGACCCCCGCAAACGTTTTAAGGACCATGATCTGCGAATCTGTACCTGGAATGTTCGCACACTTTATACCCAGTTGTTCAATTGGAGTTATGATTTCACAACATATTTCGATGTAGTCCAACAGAGTTATGAAAAATGCACTCCGTTCGATACATTTTATAAGCAGTTGCTTTAGAGATCCCTACAAAACAAAAACAGTTGGTTGATCCCTACCCGAAACAAAAACAGCTGGTTGATCGCTGCAGTCCATCCCGAGTGCTGAACTAGTAATGGGAAGGCAACATAAAACCCCTTAGGATGACGAAGCAAAATCAGTTGTGCTTGGATTAAATGGAGAACGGAGGAAGTACACTCAATTGTGATTGAATTTAAAGAAAACTTTTTTTAATATATGTTTATGTAATAAAGTTCTTTGTATTCTTGTTTTACACAAATAATAAATGCTTTTTATTTATTCTGGGATATTTCGCAATGGCTTGCATTTTTACTGCATCTTTGGATTGATTAAAAACACAATCCGAATGCTTGGTTTACATTTACGAAATCCACTCGATTTCATCTGTCAATTCCTTTGTGTATACGTCAAATGAAAACTCATCTGAAATCGATTGGATTTCATTTGACGTTTGAGCAATGGAATTGACAGTTGAAATCGAGTGGATTTCGTAAATGTAAACATAGTAGAAGAGTGCCTTTAAATTCAATCCAAAAGACTACATAAAAAGTTGTGATTTTGATCGATCCTAGCTGTGTGCTGTGGAAGCAAAATGGAGTGCATCCTAGCTGCGCGCTCTCTTGTAAAATTCATAAGAGAATTCATAGGAAAAGATGTACTCCAACGGCAAATGTACTGTACACTTGTAGTGATTCAACTGCATCCGCGGATGCAAACTTTTTGCTGGGTAGAGAAGGTGCAGTTTACGCATTGACAGATGTACTTGAAAAGTACAAGGCCGACATTACTGCCATACAAGAAATACGATGGAACGGGAAAGGCGTCACAACAACACCTAAAGGTGACGCATTGTATTATAGCTGCCATGACACAAAGCATGAGTTTGGTTGCGGACTTGTAGTTGGTCGGAGGTTTAAACACTTGGTCTCCAGCTTCACACCCGTGAATGAAAGACTTGCTACAATTCGAATAAAAGCAAAATTCTTCAACATCAGCTTTATTTGCGCTCATGCTCCCACTGAAGAGAAGGACGAACAGACCAAATATATATTTTATGAGCGCCTAGAAGAAACATATGATGGTTATTCTAGTCTCCACAATGAAACATCTGACAATGGCATGAGGCTGATAGACTTCACAGCGGCAAAAAACATGGTAGTTGGCAGCACCAGATTTAAACATCTCGACATCCATAAGGGCACCTGGCTCCAGATCAGAAAACAAGAAATAAAATTGATCACGTTGTGATAGATGGAAGACATTCATCGAGCGTGTTGGATGTGCTCTCTACCTAGTTGCAGCAAAGGTACGCACCCGGTTAAACGTAGCAAACAGAGTACGAATAGAAACAACCCGGAAAGTTAAACATCGGTAAGCTGCAATCACAAAAGATAGCCACAGCATATTCCACTCAACTAGCCCAATTGCTTAATCAAAGCACTCCTCATCCCGATAATATATCAGCGCAATGGCAAAATATTGCCCACTCCATGCAAACAGCCGCAAAATCCATACTTGAATACCAGAGACCTCCACCAAGGAATCCATGGTATGATCAGGAGTGTGGTGCTGCTACCGAAGAGAAAAATGCGGCGTATGGGGCTACTTTACAATCCGTAGCAACGCGTAGCGCACGCGAGAGATATCGGGAGAAAAGGAGAGAAGAGAAACGTCTTTTCCGCAAGAAAAAGAGAGAAATGGAAAAGCGGGAGTGTGAAAAAATCGAGATGTACAGGAGCCAGAATGAAGTCCGAAAATTTTACCAAAGAGTGAAGCATCAAACTGATGGCTTTGGTACAGGCACCTCCCCCTGTAGAGACCAGCAAGATAATTTGTTAACTGATACAGATAGTGTGCTCAGGGTATGGGAAGAGCATTTTTCAAACCTGTTGGTATCCAGCGAAGACGACGAAGATACCACAGACCCAATCCCAGAAGATTGTATTGAATGTATACCGCCCAGCCAAGATGAGGTAAAGACAGCAAAAACCGGCTGAAGGATAATAAGGCAGCAGGAGCCGATGGCTTACCAGCCGAGCTGTTCAAAACCGAAGGCGACACGCTGATAAGGTGTATTCATCAGCTAGTTAGCACCATCTGGAAGGAAGAACGAGTACCCGACGATTGGAACCTGAGTATCCTGTGCCCCGTCCATAAGAAAGGAGATAAGACTGTATGCTCTAACTATAGGAGCATAAGTCTACTCCCGATTGCCTACAAGATCGTGTCAGGGATATTGTGCGAACGACTAAAGCCAATGGTCAACGAAATAATTGGACCATACCAATGTGACTTTAGTCCTGGCAAGTCCACCATTGACCAGATATTTACCCCGCGGCAAATCCTGGAGAAGATCCAAGAGATGCACATCGACACCTACCACCTTTTTGTCGATTACAAAGCAGCCTTTGTATCCCCGCAAAGCTCATTCGGCTTTGTAAAATGGCTTTAACTGATACAAGATCCTCAGTTAAAATACGAAAGAACCTCTCCGAAGAATTTTGTACCAAAAGATGTTTCAAGGCAAGGAGACAGCCCCTCGTGTGACCTATTCAACATTTTGCTGGAAAAGTAATACGAGATGCAAATGTCAAAAGAAATGGCACAATTTACACCAATAGCCACATGTTACTTGCCTATGCTGATGACATAGACATCATAGATCAGTAAAGGAAGTAACTGATACCTTTAGGAAGGTAGAAGCAGAATCTGCGAAAGTGGGTCTGACGGTAAACGGCGAAAAGACCAAATTGATGGTGTCAAAGCGTCCATAGAGCTCGAACCAACTGTGGAAGTTGATACCTACAATTTTGAGGTATTTAAAGACTTCGTCTACCTCGGCACTGCCATAAACACAACAAACAACATCAGTTGTGAAATAAGAAGTAGAATTATATTAGCCAACAGATGCTACTATGGTTTAAGTAAGCAATTTAAAAACAAAGCCACATCCCGTCAAACAAAAATAACACTATACAAAACGCTGATACTACCCGTGCGAATGTATGGCTCCGAAGCATGGGTACTTGCGAAAGCAGATAAGGCAGTGCTTGGTGTGTTTGAGAGGAAAATTCTTCGAAAGATCTACGGGCCGATTTGCGTTGACGGTGAATATCGACGTCGTATGAACCACGAGCTATATCAACTATACAAAGACATGAATATAGTTAAACGTATCGAGATGCAACGATTGCGTTGGCTAGGCCATATTATGAGAATGAGCGATGATGAACCCGCTAAAAAGGCGTATGAATACATGCCACATGGTGGCGCACGCAGAATCGACAGGCCTAAGCTCCTATGGAGCATAAAAGTGGATGAAGAAATGAAAAGGAGCGGTATTCCAAAAAGTCAAGCGAAAAACAGAGGGGAATGGAGATCTTTTCTTAGTTTGGTCTATGGAACAAATGTTCTGTAATGGGCCAACTAAGTAAGTAAGTATTAGACGATTGATTAAACGAATTGAAAGAATTCTCTTTTTTATTCTTCTTGGTTTGTTTTTTTTTTTTTTTTTTGCCTTTGTTTTGTTCTCTTTTCTGCTTTGATTAAGCATTTTTCATTCTTCATATGATCAAAATTTGACAATAAATAACGAAAAAATAGTCATATTTTAAACGCCTTAATGATTTATTTGTGATTGCTACACATTTGTTATTGTATTTTAAATTGAACTCTTTTTAATCATTACAGGGAGTCACTTTTGAGTCCCTTTCTGATCATACAAGCGACTTAATCAGTTTTTGATCACCAAAAGAACTCTAAAAAAACTCCGCAATGTGATTTTTGAAAAGAAAAAAAAATCTTCCAAATGCTAGCTGGAACGATTCTTTTGTTCGTTCGAACTACAACCAAACTTCTGTTCTTTTTTTGAAAATTATTTAATTCATTTTTGCTTAAATCAAACAAAACATTTTCTGCAACAACAGGAATTTAATAGTAGTTCGAACGAACAAATGAATCCTCTAACTGAAACAGGCCATGAGAGACTGAACTCCCCTTCAATTATTAGGATTATTAAAAATTCCGGAATGATTCGAATATTACTATTTTCAGAAATATTATCACCCCGCAAGAAGTGCGATGGAAGCGAGCAGACGTAAAAATCACAAACGATTAAGACTAAGAAAATATCATACGAGGGTCTAGAGATACGAGGGCTGAACGATAACTATCTGGCCTAACAAGGAAAACGTGAATATTTACCATCAAAAATAGTTTTATTGTTTTCTTAAGTAGTCTCCAGCATGATTTATACGCTTTTTCATGCTCTCTAACCAATTGTTGAATAACTTTTTCCACTTCGATTTAGACACCTCCAAAACATGGTTTTGCACTATGCTTTTACAGCATCTTCTAGCTACGAATATCGTTGACCACGCCTTTTATCTTGATATGCTGAAATCAAAGTCTTTGGATCCCCAGTCAGGGCTGTACGGCGGACGACCCGTCAATTCCACGTTTTTTCCGGTCAAACTGGCGCTGGTTTGAATCGATGGGTGAGAGCTCGCATTGTCATGATGAAATAACCGTCTAACATTTCTGAAGTTTTGCAGAAGAAACAGGCGACCATTTGCTTCGAAGTGCTTCTTATATGAACAACTTTCGTTGGATTTTGGCTCGCTTTCGAAGACCTAAACGGTCGATTCCTGTTTTGTTTCGGGCTCTGTGTCGATCTTATAAACGTCGTTTGAAGCACAACGATCGTTTTTATTTACAATTTCTTTGCACCAATCCATAATAACCTCTTTTTGAGCGATTGTCCAATTTTGCTGGATCTAAGGAGAAAAATCCATATCAATATCAAATGTTAGATGGGGGAAGAAACGCCCAAGTATGCCTCTATCTCTGGGTATATAACAGGGCGATCTTGCATTATCCGTTCACGCTCGGCTTACTTTTTTTCTGACACAACAGCCGTTTTTGGGCGACCCTCACGACTTTCGTTTTTTGGCTAGTGTCGGCCACGATTTAATTCATTAAACAAGTTTTTAATGGTGCTAAAGGATGGCGCAAAGATTTAATTTTATCGATGCACTTTTGCCCTGATTATCCACGTCGAAAGCTGTAAAGAATTATAGGGTGAAAATGTTCACAAGTAAATTCCATATTTTTTACAAAGTGATTTTTTCAAGTTACTGTAAACAACACAACACAAGGTCGTATGACAAACTGTCCTGTAGTGGAATTCTGTAACACATTTTTTGACTTATCGACAAAAGTCGGTAAAATTAGAATGCTTATAATTTCGGTAACTAACGAAATTATTCGGTAAGTTAACAACCAAAATAAAGCTGTCGCTAAGTCGTACCGATAGCAATAGTGTTGTCAACTTTTATTAATACTTTTCATTCATAATTTTGCGTTTTAATGATACCGATTTTTGTCGGTAACTCAAAAAATTAGTTACAGAATTCCACTACTGAGTACGTATAGGCTAAAAACTGTCAAACTATCCAAAACAATTTCAAATTGCGCCTTTCAACACCCTGTGTTGCCTAGGCCAGATAGTTTTCGTGCATCCCTCGTAGCATATAACGACTGCCCAGGCCATGATATTAAAATTGTTCTAGACGGATTTTAATGCTAAAATTAAGAGGCAAAATATCTTTGGTCCCTCGGTCGGCAAGTTCAGCCTTAATGAGATAACAGTCGACAATGGAATGAGACTGATGGATTGGTAGTGAGCAGCATCAGGTTCCAATTGTCGGAATTGTAAGATTTGTTTGTTACACTTAATGATTTATAACAACATGAATATTGGTACGTTTTTTGTTTATTATTGTATATCATGGTAAAGTGACTACGAACGTAGTAAATTAATTGCAAGTGATCATCACTGGTCATATGCTGTATGCAAATCATTAACATGTTTATAATTTTGATAACACTGATTATTGTAGTCCCTCATTCTCTTGTAATTTATCCAACTGAAATAAAGTGAATTGTAAGCTAAGAAGTTAAACTAATTCGACCCTCTTTCAATAACCTTTGGGAACAGCGAGAACTATTTGTGATATTTCCATCACCAATACCTCGACTTACACAAAGCCACACGGATATCCCCAGAAGGAAAAACCAGAAACAAGATCGAACATCATGTGATAGGCAAAATTCATTCGTTCAGTCGATTCGGAGAGCGAACGTAATTTCTTTGTAGCACAGCAAAGGTACACAATCATGTTAATTTTGCGGCAAGAGTGCGTTCTAACACAGGACGGAAGCTGGATATCGAAAAGCTGTAAATACAACAGATAGCACAAGCCTACTCCGCTGAAGAGAAGAACGCGGCATACCAACCATGCAGGCAGCAGCCAGACGAAGCGCCAAAAATATCGAAAGAAGAGTAGTGAGAGGGAAGGACGTTTTTGGAATAAAGAAGAGGAAAAACGTTGGGGTGAGGAACACGAGATGTTCAAGAGTCAGAATGAAGTCCGAAAATTTTACCAGAGTGTAAAACACCAGACTTAAGGCACATTCTCCTGCAAACAAGATGAAGGGGATCTGGGTGGAGCATTTCATTTTTTGTCTCCTATGAATGAATGAATTTTTTGTCACCCAACGATTGGAACCTCAGTCTGCTACGTTCCGTGGACAAGAAAGGAAACAAAAAGATCATAAATCTCCTACCCATCTCATATGAAATGTTGAGGGTGTGTTGTGTACACGGCAAAATCCTATCGTCAATGGAATAATCGGGTCATACCAATGTGGTTTTAGACCAAATTTCCTTGATATGGCTCGATAATGGCCTCGACATATAATCAGTGGTATTCTAAATCATATCTGGTAAAAGAATAAAGAACGACCGAGCCAAACTTTAGCCAGATCTCCCATTAGGGATAAAACAACCCTCCATGTGCTCTATTGATTTCAGTGTCAAAGATTAGGCTAAGTTAGATAAGTTTAAGTAGTTCTTAAGTAAAATATTTTCAAATAAAATCTGAATAAGCACTCGACCCGTCCGGTGGGTGTTTTATCCTTTCTCATTTTCAACTATAGTTCTCAACTTACCAATATCTACCCTCAACGTTCTCGAAGTAAGAAATATCACCCCACTTTAAGGAGCCCTGTTTCATTCTAAGGGACTTGGAATTCTTGTTCCTGAATTACACGTACCACTGGCGTCCACACATATAATTGTCTGCTCGATGTCCTCAAACAGGGTGGAGTGCTTGGTGGAGTGCGCCACCATCACTGTTCTATCACACGGCTTGCTCTGGTTGAGTTCTGTCCTGTGTTGTGTATGATCGGCAACTGAATAGATATTTCTGACGCTGACAGGAGTAAAGCTTAAGACTCTTTGCAACGGGCGACAAAAGCGAAATCGGCCTGTACGATTCACCTTCGCTGGCATTCTTGCCCGGCTTCAGTAGCGGCACCACTCTGTCCATTTTCCAGACTTTGGAAACGATATGGGAGATACTCGATTCCCGGCTCATTCAGCTGTTTCAGCATTACCATGGAAATTTCATCAGGGCCCAATGATTTGGATGATATTACTGATGGTATTGACAGCATCCTCGATTGTAAATTGTAGTGGTTCCTCCCTTGACAGGAAGATAACTAATGCGACGTAGTAATCTACCCTTTGCCCTGTCACTGCCTGGGTGTTCTACAAACTGTCGATTGAAATAACTTGCACACCTCTTCAGATAAGTCAGCGTAACGTCGCCAAGCGTGGCTGAGGTCCTATCTTCCTTCTTTCCAGGGTTAGAGAGTTACTTAACCGTTGCCCACCATTCACTTATTCCGGCTCCAATGTTGCAACACTTCAGATGATTTAACCACTTGTACCGCTATGCTCACCGACCAACCTGTTAACTTTCAATGTCCACTCTCTGCGGTCACTGGAGTTGGCACGACGAAGCTCATTACACTCATTTACTAATCCCATCGCCTCTGCTAGGAAGTTTGGTCTCACTTCGGATATTCAACCAGCAGGTACATGTCGAGCGGCTGCAGCAGTGATGATGTCTCGGATCGTCCTTTCTGTAGGGATGGGCAGATCTCTGAAGCGGTGATTATTTAACTCTCTGAAACTCGACCAATTAACTTTCCAATGATTAATGAAAGTGCGTCACTCTTAGGTGATGAAGTTTGATGGTCTGCTAATGATACCGACGGGTTGCCAGGTGACGTCATTTGTCAGACCAGGTGACACGATGGTTATGTCTGGCGAAGTGTGACACTCTAGTATGGACGTCATCATTGACCGTAGATATATCAATATTCTCAGCCAGCACTATAACCGTCTGATCCTTTCCGAGAACGGAGTGCCCAACTCTACCTCGGCAGATCCACACCTGGCTGTCTGTGTTACAAACTCTTGGCCCAAAAAAACATTCGTATACACCACCAGTAGGGCATACATATGTATATGATAACAAAATTTAACTTATTTTTTAACCAAAAAAACGCAATGCTACCAGACACAAAATCTCAAGTGCGGATTTAAAATTAATTACTAATTGGAAATTGATTCATAATTAATCAAAAATAAATCAATCAGTGTTGTGTTGCGTTGTGATAAAATCAAACCGAAAAAACGGAGCATTGATAAATGTTATGGCACTTATGACGAGTATTCCGGTTCTTCTTCTATCGCCCACAATGCTATCACAAGACATTTCAACATTTGTGTTGTGCTGTTCTTCATTAGAATGCGTTTAGAGGTGTCCAACGGCACATGATAACATGGCTCCCTCGATTTTTCAAAATGTTTTCAAAGCAGTTCCGTTGTACTAATTTAAACGTATTTCAGAAATTTATTTATTTATGGATAAGAAGATGTGAAATCAGCAAAATGTTTTCATTCATCTCTATTAGAGTTGTGCCAATGTACATAGTTCAATTGCAAAGATGTCAATAGCTCTGTTCCTTTACGTGCAAGAATCTTCAAGTTTTACCACTTTTTACTCGAAAAGCGTTCCTTTACTTCATAGACCATACAATTCATATGGGAGCAGTTTACAACTTTTGCTACTTTTGCCGGTTTTACCACTTTCAAAAGTAAAGGAACAGACCAAATATTACAAGATAGGAAAAGTCAATTGTTAAAAATTAACTGTAGAGGGAGTTAACCTCTGTTGCTACGATGTCATAGCAACATTCTGTTAAACGAAAACTGTTAGTCATTGGAATATTGACAAGAAAAACATTAAAACTCAAGTTTGACGGCATTCGCTTTTGATTTTTTCATTGAATGAACAATAAAAAAAGAAAAGAAATAAATTTCAGCCACAAAACACGACGTTAATGTTTTCTGCCGCGAGAAATGGGAATCAAAAACGATTGGCATTGCTGTTATCAATTCCAGTGACTTGTGTAGCCATCTGTAACCAAAATGTGGAACTATTAGCATATGTTTTTGGAAAATGCATTTGTTCGGGTCTTTATTGCTATACGTCTTTGTCAATTGAACGATTTAGTTCACTATGCAGTTCCAATGGCCCACATCGTTTGTGTGAAAAAACTGTGTATACGTAATATCACACGTTAGTTTGTATGATGTTACTCATCCGTTTTTGAACTAGGACAATGAACTAGGAACTAGAATGCCCAATTCTAATCTATACTATAATCCACAAACCTCAAATCCACTTTAATAAAACTTGCTGTGACTGGCATTAGGTTTGAAATACAAAAGAAACAACAACAACGGACTATACATTAGGGTGGGGCGATTTGAACATATTATTTTTCCCTTCGCGTTTCTGATTCCTGGGATTGGGTTGAGCAAAAAAGTCCACAAGACCATATGACCATATGTCTACGGTGAAAATCGAGCCTCCCGACTTTGCATTTTTATCCACTGTTTTTGGATATTTTGGGCATATAACAGCCAAACCATAGAGATTTTCGATCCAACACTAAGACAAAAATTGTAGCCAAGACAATAATTAATAAGTATGTACATTGCAAAAGCATTGGAACGCTCCTTCAAGCAGTTTTGGCCTTGTGGATAAAAAAACTTCAAGTCAAAATCGGGAGGCTCGGTTTTCACCGTGGACATAAGGTCTAGTGGACTTTATTGCTCAGTACAATCGTAGGAATCAAAAACGCGAAGGGTCGAATAAGGTGTTTTTTCTTCCATACAAATCGCCCCGGCCTACTATACATATTTGATATGCTACAAAACCGGAATGAATCCTCAATTTTTCAAATTTATTAAAAATTTTTCCTTAATAAATTTTAACATTTTTACAAGTTGCTGCCTATTTCAACCTAATCCCAGTGTTTAAATTAAAAAAAATATTTCATTACAAAATAAAAAACTCAAATTAATTGCTGTTTTCTCTTCTCTTTTATTTTATTAACATTATTTTTATTGTCGTATTAAATCGGTTTTGTATATAATTTTTTTTAAATATATTGCTTCTTTTTACAACATTAATATCATCATCAATAATCATTAAACTTGAACAAAAAAACTTTTAAACAAAAAGCAAAAAACGAACGAAACGAAGAAAGGGAAAACAAAACATTTTTTTTTCTTTGAATTATGCAATTATATAACAATAAATAGTGGGAAGAGTACCACAATACTGGAATTTTATGGGATTTGGAATAACAACGGATTGCTTGTTGTTGTTGTTGGTATAAGCTTATTCCTCTTCTTCGTCATCCATGATGGCCTTGAAGCTGAAAGGTTGGAAGGCATAACCCAAACCTTCATAGAATTTGCTCATGAATTCGACCCTGGAAGAGAAAAGAGAAAGAGAGAGAGGTTGGAATTAAATAAAGTACATAAATAAAAAAATGGGGTTATGTTTCCAAGGGGACAACATTTGTATACACCTCACCAAGAAAAAAGGAAAGGGAGGAAAAAAGTAAATCTACTTAGCTACGTTTGGTACCCTTCTTGGGTCCATTAAAACCCTTAAAAGGCCTCAGTTCAGTACCCTTGTTTGGACTTAATAAATCCACTCTTAAAAACTTTAAAAAATCTATTTTGGTGCCGTCTTGGGGTTCCATTAAAAATGTTAAATGTTATGGCATTTGCTCTATTTAGGTCCCTTAATTATCATTAAAGGATCCACAATTGGTGCGCTTTATTTATTTTTGTTGAAAATTCGCCTTATTTCAACCTCCAAAACATTTTGCTTTGATTTTGGCGTTGAGTTGTTGTTGTTGCAATTAAAAAATGGGATAACAGTCATTAAAGGCATGCAGTCCATCGTGTTGTCCCAGTCCATGCAGCGCATATGTTCTGTATCGTGCTATCAATTAGGATCCACTAGAAATTGAGGCGGCTGCACTTAACGTGATTAAAAATACTCGGGTTTGCCCTGACAGCTAAAATTGTTATATTGCGCTGGGTGGATGTGATCTCTATGTTCGAGTTCGTATCTTTGAGCCTCTCTTCTTAGATCATAATCATGACCTGTCTGGGCGGTATTCTGTCAGTTTTATTTATTTATTCTGTCGAACGTTTCACCCAATATTTTGGAGTATTTAAAGATTGGAATCTGCACACCAAGGACCAATATGTTCAGGGGAAGTCTTATTTCAGTAGTACTGTCTTGGATTTTGGTTTCAAGTCGATACGGTATCAACAGACCTGTCGCCGTTTTTACTATTGCCACTCCTAAATCTATATCAAATATTGGCCCTAAAATTTCTTTCCATGATGAAGGGTATATAAGGGGGTTTATGCAAACATATATCTGTCATCAATACAGTCATAGAGATCAATTATTTTTAAACTTACCAATGCAAACGCAATGTGTGCAAGAAGGCAGACAAACCTTCCATCATAACCAAAATGGCCAATGTGAACAAACACCAGGCACCGAAAATGAAGTACAAAACGATGGCACCGGTATAAGAGGTTTGCTTAAGACCCATGGACAAGACCATGTTCCACAATACTTCAGACAATTCTGGAAATTAGAATACAAAATTGGTGAAATTAATTATTTGCCTTCTGTAGGACTCTTGTTTGGAACTTACGAGCATGAGCCAATGACAAGGCCCACAAACGCAAATAGGAGGCAGTGTGAGAAATGGTACTGAGCACATATTCAATGGTGTGAATGGCTTGATGAATGAAAATTTCACTCATTGGTTCATCATCGTGACTGTGGCCACCAGCACCTTCATGGCCATCGGAGGCAGTGGGCAATTGGGTTTCACCCTCATTCAATTCCATGTTGCCGGTCAATTCACCATTGTGTTTGGCCTAAAAAAAAACAAACAATTATCTTCATATTCCAAATTCATTCTAACCTATAAAAAAACTTACATGAGCTTGATTTTTACGTGTGAATTTAATGTACAATGGTTTACCAAACAACATCCAGGGAATGCAAATCAAAGCAATGAACACAAACACCCTCTCCACCGAGGGTTGGGCATCGAACATATATTCCTTGCAGCCATCCAACGGTTCAGTGTGTTTGAACAACATCATGTTGATGAACATAATCAACACCGATGGAGCACATCCAGGTGTGGTGGGTTGTAGCTGACTTGTGGCCGAATAGGTTACCCACTTGAAGAACATCATGAAGACCATGTAACCGAACAACAAGACCAAGAACAAAATTTGTGGCAAGAATTCCAAAACAATGCTGGGTGTACGCTTGAAATGCACGAAATTCACCACAGACATACAGACACCAAAGATCATGTGGGCTACACCGGTAATGATGGACAACTTCATTTTGTAGGTATTCAAGAAGATGATCTTATTGTCGGCCATTTGCCAAATTGGATCCAAACCAATGGGGTAGACACCTTCAACGTGATATTGAGGATTCAACTGCAACGAAGGATTTGAGACAACAGTCGAGGTATTGTATTTTGGAGTCCATGTGGAGCCAAAGATATTCATGGACTTGGAGAAGACATCGTTGTAAATGAAACCGGTATAACATGAGAAGATACCCATCAACAAGATAATGTAACGGCCACCGAAGAAAATGTTCCAGATTTCACCACCCTTCTTGCGGCCCAAGGATTTCTCAAACATACACATCCAGGCACCGAACAAAGTCAAAATGAAGCCATGACCCAAATCGCCAAACATCACAGCGAACAAGAAGGGGAATGTAATACAGGTGTACAAGGCGGGATTGCACTCACGGTAAGAGGCAATACCATAGGCATCAATCAGATTCTGGAAACCACGGGTAAATCTGTTGGTACGATTGAATGTTGGTGGTTGTTCATTGGTGTCGATGACATTCAAGAACGATGGAATGGTACTGCCCACAGCAGCCGAACCATCGGACAAGGCCTTTTGGACAACGGGCAAATCCTTGGTGGGTACCCAGCACTCACCAATCAAACACTTCTTGGTAACATCCATGTTGAACAAGTTCAAAGTGTGATAGATGGCCTTCATTTTCTTCACCATAATTGACCAAGAAGGCAGATTCTTTGAGACGGTAGCTAAGACACGGCTACGATGATCTTCAGTTTGACTCAAAACCAATTTCAAGTCTTCCAAACGTGTACGCACACCCTTGACCATTTCTTCACGTTCAGTGTGGGAGCTGGGGCATGGATACATGGAGGCATGGAAACCAGTACAGACTTTCTTAATGCGATTCTTCAACTGTTCACCTTGGAAGAAGGCCACGAAAACGGTCTTATAGATGGGATGACCAGTGGCTGGATCATTTAGGGGTTCATCCAAGTCGGAACGTTTCAAGAAGACATTACCACGTGAGATACGCCACAACATGCGTTCAAAGGCAAAGACACGTTCACGGTTAATAACACCAGCCACAAAACCCAAACGGCCACGACTTTGAGCCGCCACATCATCAGCACCACCCACACCACGATTGCTGCTATCCAAATTCATCACTTCCTGATCGGAAAAGAAACCTTGTGTATTTTCCAACACTTTACGCAATTCAGTCAATTCCAAATAATTGGATTTCAAATTGACTTCGTTTTGTGCCAACTCAAGAATTTCATTTTCTGTCTTTTCCAAGTGGGCTTCCAAATCGATGATTTCTCTGGGATTTGGTGCTTTGGGTATGTCATCAATGATTTCGGGCATAACAATACCATCTTTCTTAATTTCCGCTTCAATATAACGGATTTTACGTTCCAATTCATCGCAACGACGTACCTCGGTGACGAATTTACGTTGGAATGCATTAACGCCACTGTTTAACTGAAATGAGAGGGGGAGAGAAATTGATATAAATTATGTTTAATACTTGTGCATGGAAATGGTATGTATTTAAGTGTAGAAATGTTGTATGCAACAGCTTAGAAAAAGCCTGTGGGCAGGATCTTATTGTGGGTACAATTTAACATACTAAAAAGCTGTGACCTCACACATTAGCAATAATGCCATCTCCTGAAAGTATGCTTTTGTTCATGAGTCTAATCTAAATCACAAACATTTCCTTTTTGACAATCCGGTAGGAGCAAAGTCTTATTTGACAAAATATCTCATCTCAGTCCAATCCAATGTGAGTTGACAAATCTATGCCAATCTATGCACATTACGGGAAATTCATCAACGCATTCTCTCTCTATGTCAGCTGTTGTTTAGCAAATTTCCTCATAATTATCATCAACATCATTGCCTCATTTTATTCATTCCGTGACAGTACAGCAATAACAATAAACAGTCACTGACCTTTGTTTATATAAGAAGGAAGAGGAATAAGCGTTTTAGTCTCCAGTCTCTTCGAAAATGTCAGAAAATTGCTCATGAAATGTTTCTGTGCCCGACTCCCCCAATTGATAAGGGTGAATGACTCTGCTTGTTTTTGTATCAGTCCTATTATTGTTACAAAATATACTGAGGTAATGATGTCCCCATAATAATGAAGAGTTTTTTGCGCTTTACCAAACTTGACTGAGAGAGAAAACATCATTTTGTTTTCACGGCAATAATTTTCATAGACATCTCAGAAAAGAAATGTAACGACACAACACAACCGCTGTCTTGTATGTAAAGTACAGCGGCTACATTAAGTGTACATGATATGCATAGCATATTTTTAGGAGTTCCACAGTTAAATTAAGTTAAATCGATTGTATTAAAATACAAATGCTTGGTTTCTACTGGAAATAATTGTTAATAAAAAAACTTGTTTAGGAACAGTTCTGCAATTCGAAATATGTATGTATATTACAACATTTCTCATGCTTCCCTTCTCATAACATTTCTTTAAATTTCTAGCTAAATTAATTAAAAACAAATTCAAAAAAAAAAAATTTCAACTTACATCACGAAATTGCACACAACCGGTTTCACCTAATTCAGATACTGAAGTATAGGCTGCTTCTGGCTGTATAAACATCTGGCACAGGGCCATTTCTTCACTGCGAAACATGTCCCCCATGATGAAGGCGTTTTAACTGAAAACCCTGCAAAACAAAAAATAATAAAAATATTAATTAATATTCATTATTCATATTTAAATAATTAAATACATTTTTATATGTATGTTTGTATTATACATTTTTTAACTAAGAATTAGAAAACATTTGTCTAATAAATGTCTCTGACGTCGTTATGATTTTTGTTCATACATATTTAGGTGCGTGAAATGTGTTTAGAGAAAAAATTTAGCTTGTTGTTGTTATTGTTAGTGTATAAATTGTGCGACAACGATAATATTTGTGTGTACATATATATCTTGTTTTATTGACGATGACACCCAGAGTGAACCAGACATAAATTACAGTGGATGGGATAGTAACGATTTTAGAAGACTCATTGGGTTTTTTCTTAGAGTTTTAAGAGTATCCGGAAGGAATAAATATTTGCAGGAATAGTTTGGAGTGACAAAATTGTAGATTTTTTAAGTTTTGGGAGTAATTATAACCTTAATAAACTTATAGTACGTTTATATATAACCGGATTTAACAAACCCACTGGGTTTCAAATGTCAATTTCATTGCTTATATTTCAAATAAATCCTCATCAAGAAGGTTAACCCTGCAAAAAGCTGTAATATAAACATGGCTTTATATTTTATAAAGATTTTTTTATAGGATGAAGAAAGGCTTTAATAAACGCTGATTTTTAGAAGAAAAAATGGATCCGTTAAACGTGGATTTTCAAGGGAATTTGTAAGAGTTTAGAGCAGTACTCTTTTAGCGTTAATTCTTAATAAGTTTCAGGATGGTTCTAAAATGCAAAACAAACGATTTTTATGAAGATTAAAACTGGAAATTGTCGTAATTTTCTAAGGAATTGTAAGTGGAGCAGGAGGGTACAATAAATGTGAACTTTTTATGGCTCTTTTAAAAGGAATCCAACGCCATGTTTATATTAGAGCTTTTTCGGGTTAACCCCCTTTATGAGGATTTATTTGACGTATAGGCAATGGATGAGACAGTTTAAAATCACCGTTATATGTAAACGTAAATCTAGTTATATGTAAACGTACTATAAGGATTTTTAGGAGAACTCTGAGCAAAAAACTAAAGCATATTTACATTTGGTAATTTTTCTTGCGGTAATTGTCAGTTTGAAGGAGAGAGAGGTGAGGTATATGGTAACCCTTTGCCTCTCAACACCTTCTCTCACCTACAAACTGACAATGGCCACAAGGAAAATTTCCTAATGTAATCATGCAGTATTAGAAGGGCCCTAGGAACAATAAAGGTGGAATTTTAAAAAGTTTTAGTAGGACTATGTGGTGACAATACACAATAGATCTATCAAGGACTTTCAGGAGAAACTTTAAGGTACAACAGATAGAGATATAATTATATGATTTTACGTTTTTTTAATGAAGAGTAGTGAGTTTTTTAGAGCTTTGAAAAAAAAAATCAAAAACCACAACTTTAATCACTGTACCAAATAGCAGCGCCAAAAAACAGCAGACAGACAGGTGATTTTATTTTAAGTTTATATTATAGCCCAACAACAAAAATCATGCGCTAAACAAATAGCCACAATGACTACGTTTTTGGCATAATTTGATTGAGATTTGTATTTGATTTTCCACAATTCTGCTGTCCATTTAGTTGGCTGTTGGTATTATACAATTTTACCACCTCCTCTTCTCCTCCTTTTAAAAATAAACAACTTGCTTTACCCATCCAAGTTCATTAAAATTAAAAGTGTTTATGACCTGTTTTGTTCCTGTTTCGTCTTTCTTCTTGTTCAATAAAATGATGATGAACTGATGGGGACATACAATCAGATTTACATAATACGTAAATATGGAAACTTCTTTGAAGACTTGGGCCATGTTTACATTAAAGGGATTTTAGTAAAGCTCGTCATGTAAATTGTCAATTTCATTGATTATTTGAAATTCAGTGGCTATCAGCTGTTAATTCCATAGCGTATACGTTAATTGAAATCCATTGGATTTCAGGTGAGTTTTTATTTGTCCTATACGCCATGGAAGTGACAGTTGAAGTCATTGATTTCTTAAGTGGAAATATGCTTGCGATGAGAATATACCTATTCTTTCTTTTACCAATCAAGTAAAATTTCGTAGCACCTGACATTTTGTCTTATACACACACCATCAACTAACAGTTTGTTTATGTTTATGTCACAATTTTTCGCTTACAATTTACAAAACAAATATAGAATTTGTAGTTTGCAGTTTTTACGATAGCATTATTCATTGAAATTATCTACAATTAAATTGTCTTTTTTTAACGATTGGCGTCGTATTAATTTATGGTTCATATATCCATATAGTTGGTAATTATAATTTAGTCATTTATGATGTATTCAGTCCCCCTTGAGACATTAGACTACAAATATGTATAGAACGATTTTGGTTGGTTTATTATTAGCTTCACCACCCATCATCCCTACCATGGAAGTAGTATATTAGGTTGCCGAATTTTATAGTTATTTTTTATGCTATGCAATATTACCTGTATGAACTCTCCCTTACGACACCCCCAAATAAGACATTTGGAACATTCGTACCATATCTTATCACCAAAATTAGAGCAAATAAATACATATAACAAATTAGTAAACTAACCAACATTATGCCGGTAAGGTAAGAGACGCTGCCTGTTTCAAATTGGTAGAAGATTGGGAAAAAAGTAAACAAAGTCAAATATAAATTGGTTAAACGTTTACATTATGCAACGAAAAATAACAAAAACTCTCTACCTAGACGTTGGTTTTGGGGATTTTTTTAAGTTCCACAATTTTACAAAAAACTATTCCCGAACTCCAAAAACTAGGAAAACTTGCACTTCTCTTTAGACGAAAATGGTTCTGAATAGCGTATACACTACCGCAATAATTTCCAAATAAAAACATAAGCTTTGGGCCAATATCAATTCTATTATTCTTTGGGAAAAAATCACTCTCCTCGTAGTCCCAATTTACATTACTTGGCGTTTACACAAGACAGACTGTCGCAAATACAACTCTGATTTACTAATACATGCAAACATGTGGCTAGTTGCCTAGGCACTGTCTGGTAATTTTCGTAGACAGTAAACATGGACATTTTTGAATAAATGAAAACAAAACTATTTCAAATAACAAAAAAGACAACAGGACTGGGATGCAACAAAACAAAATATGTGAACGGAAAACAAAAAGAAATCGACAATTTTGCTGGTTTTGCAGTTGTTTGGACGGTTACGTCACACAGGCAAGTTTTGGGTTTTTGACAATCAATACATGCACTCAACCGTCCTGTCATGTGTAAACGCAGGGTTAGGCTAGTTTACTTGCGGCAAGTCACGTAAGGGGAATGGAAAAAAGTTGCACGTACCGGCAATTTTCAGGCAATTCCTTTTATATTTTTCGTATTTGACATTATTTTCATTGTTTTGAAAACAAAACTTGTCGCAAGTTTAAAAAGGAAGGAGAAAAATTGCCGCAAGTAAACTCACCTAATGTAAATCGGGACATAGGGGGAAGCAATTAAGGCCTGGGTACATAAGCTGCCGCGCCTGGTTGCCTTGCTTTCCTGCTACATTTCTGACATAACAAAAATAAAAGAATAAAAAAGAAAAGGGCAACCTAGTTCGAAATTGGCTCGGCCTTCTTTATTCTTTTATTTTATGTTATGTCAGAAATGAAGCAGGGAAGCAAGGTAACCAGGCGAGGCAGCTTATGTGCCCAGGCATTTACTGTCAACTAGAACATCGTCTAATGTCATGTTTACAACAAATTTTTTAAATATATATGCTCTGTTCCAGAACCTGCAAGAAGCAACTATTTTTTACTACGATAACATTTTTTCCTTTATGTTATCGGAAAAAATAGTAAAAATTAGTAGATTCTTGAAGTTCTGGAACAGACCGATTGTTTTATATATTTTTTCAATTATTGTTTAATGGAAAATTTTGTTCAAAATTCCCACAATATTTATTGACTGTCTAAGTTGGGCCACACAAAGTAATGTCTGGCATTGATAATAAAAAACAAATTGCCGTGACATGCAAACGTGGTCATTAACGTTTGAGTAATTGTTAACAAAAATGCAATCAAAATTCATTCAGTATTCTTAGCCAACTGCTATTTAATTAGTCTCAAATGGAATAACAACAACAACAATTTAGTGACAGGATAAGTATTTTGTTTGTCTTATAAAACAAAGAGGATAGGAGGAGAGTATATGTATACCTCCCCCAAGGTTTATTTAAGAGGTCATGTAAAGAGTACAACAACAAGACAACAACATTAATAGTACGGTTACATTAGAGTTTTTTGCCGAGTTAACCCGCTTCATGAGGATTTATTCGACGTTTGCGCTATGGAATTGACATTTGAAACCCAAACCCACTGGGTTAATCCGGTTAAATGTAACCGGGGTATAAGAAAATTCTTCAATCTGTCAAAATGTTTGTTTACGTTTCCATACAAGTAATTCGCAATAACATTCAATTTGACAAATTGAATTCTATCAGCTGACCGTTTTATAACACCTTATTATTTCATGATATCATAATATTAAGCCGCATTTACACCAAATATGTTTTAGTAAAAGGATTGTTGGTCCATATTTACATTAGGCAACTTTCCTTGCGGCAATTGTCAGCTTGATGGAGATAGAGGTGAGGCACATGGTAAAGGGTTGCCTCTCAACACCCTCTCTCATCGGCAAACTGACAATTGCCGCAAAGGAAATTGCCTAATGTAAATATGGACTTCCTTTAATTTAATGTTTCTTAAAGTTTTACCATTTCTAACTCGGAAAGCGTTCCTTACCCCCAAAAAGTAGCAAAACTTGAAGCAAAATTTAAGAGAGAGCAAGCCAAAATGACTCTCACTTTCACTACTTTCTGGCCGGTAAGTTTCGTGGTGTAAAAAGTGAAAAATCTGTCAAACTGCTTGTTAACGTCAAATGACAACCCTAAACTTTATCGTCATATGACACCCCTAAACTTTCCCCTTTCTTTTACGAAATGCCCAAGTTATTTACGTGTAACAACGGCAAAAGACTCGTACTAAAGTAATCAATCCTAACTATTGTTTAGTACCGACCATGTTGAGGAGACAATTTCGAAGAACATACACCTGTCCAATGAGTAACAAAATCCTATTTCATCCAAGGGAATAACGATACTTTTAAAACCAACAGCATCCATAATTGCCTTGTTTTATTTTCATACATTCCCTTCGATTTATATTTTGTTTCATTGGGATTTCCTACACTGCTGATTTGACAATTAAGCAAAAGAAAAAAGAAAACAATGCGCACGGTCAAAGCAACACTAAAAATTTAAACCAGTGAAATTGATTTTGTTTATATGTTGTTATTTTTTTAAAGCAGTCATGTTTGTGCAAAACTTGTTACGTTAAAGCAATTTTGACAGTTCGCTCTTTTGCTACGTTTACCATTAAAAAGTAAAGGAACAAAGCTAAAACTCTTCATTTTAGTTGCCAATTTCATAAATAAATCTCGTATTTGCCAAATAAATCTCGTATTTGCCAAATAAATCTCGTATTTGCCAAAAACAATTGTTGTTTATATGCCAAATAAATCGTAATAATGCACTTAATCATCGTCCTTAAACGTCTTTTAAACTATACACCTACACGACGTGCACACGATAAGTGCATTTTCACGATTTATTTAGGTGTGTTCGTTTACTCAATAATTTGTACAAATTCAGTATCTTCTTGTAAACTACTGAGGTCTTTTGCATTGTACTGTAGAGCAAATGTGTTCTTCTTTGACACAGCGGTGCCGAAGTTTTTCGGAAATTTACACACATACGACCCGAATGCATAGAAAGAGCGTACGAAAAAGAGATAATGTTTTGATTTGTTTTTGTTTTGTAGCGTGCGTGCATAAAAACACACTAACACACAGTCATAAGTTGCCAATAGTTTGAATACATTCACATTTTGGGCTATTCTCTTTTTGGTCACGTCTGCTGTAGAGTAAACGAACAATTCCAGTAACAATTCGTTCAAATTTTGAGTAAACGAACACACATATTTATTTAAGTTATCAATTTCAATTTCAAATAAATGTGACGTAAATTTCCAAAACACCTGCTTTAGGTGCCAGTCTTAATCAGATATTATGCTCCACATTCTCTTTGTGTAAAAATAATAAAACTAATATTCAATAAATAATTTTTACTGAATCATCCATCCATTTGTCCAATATATCATTTGCTTCTAATTTAAACCATTGAGCTCGGCAAACAATTCAAGTGGAATTCTTGACTAATTATCTCTGTGTGCATATAAACGGTTCTATTCAATTGGCAACAAACAGCAGTAAATAAGAAAACGGAACAAATAATAAAACAAACACAACATCAGTTGGTTTTTGTGGCGTAAACAATTTTAATTACTTAATTAAGTTATGAAATGTTGTGCCCTACAACATTTTTTTTAGAAAGACATAAAAAAGCAAACATTATTGGAATGAATTGGTAAATTATTTTATAAATAACCAACGAGAACAGTTTCGGTGTTAACATTTACACGAAATCCAGTGGATTTCTATTACCAATTCCATTGCGTATACGTCACTGCCCAATTAACAGCAAAGAACAGCTGATCATGACTTGAGCTGTCTACAACGGCGTTTGCATTACAAATTTTTGCAGGGTTAACCTTCTTTATGAGGACTTATTTGACGTTTGTGCTATGAAATTGACATTTGACACCCAATGGGTTTACCAAATCCGGTTAAATACAAACTATTAGCTATGTTACTTTACATGCAAGAATCTTCATGTTTTATCACTTTTTACTCGAAAAGCGTTCCTTTACTTCAGACCCCATACAATTCATATGGGAGCAGTTTACAACTTTTAAGCTTACATCTAGTAAAGGAACGCTTTTCTAGTAAAACGTGGTAAAACTTGAAGATTCTTGCAAATAAAAACTCATCTAAAATCCATTGGATTTCATTTGACGTTTAAGCAATATAAAGTACAGTTGAAGTCTAGTGGATCTCGTAAATGTAAACGTACTATAAAGGTATAGAGCTGTAAACACAATGTTCCGAGGTAAAAATCGCTACAGCCACATACGCAACATAGCTCTGTAGCATGGTGGAATAATAAGGTGTAACGCCAAAAACAGCTGATCTTCATACCAGTTGTCAAAATGCGTTATTGCGAATAAAATCACATACAAAATGTAAACAATCAATTCACAGTAATGCATTATTGTGAGCTAATTTGACGTTTGATATGATTTGATGTAACATCTTCTTATTCCACCATGGTCTGTAGCGATTTTTACCTTAAAACTGTTGACATTGCTGGTTAAACAGTGGTTTTTGAACCTCAAAAATCACCACAAGTAGCGGGAAAACCACCAACTTGGAACCCCTTTTCAAAAGTCTAAAAAATCATCGGTTCGACGTTGTCCCAATTCTATAAAAAACTGACATCCACGTTTTTGTGATCTTCGATTCCATCGAAAAAATTCTTTAATAATTCTCAAATTCATGATGGTTATTAATAATAATTTGTTAAACAGTAGTTCATATCTTCATATATATACAGTATATTTACGTAGACAACAATTGTGCAGTAAAAAAACACTCATTGATCAATGTGAGCTTATACATGAAGTTTTTTTAATTTCAGTTGATAGTGTTTTTGTTAAAGCTTGCTGGATTGGATGGGTGGGGAGGGCGGCAGAGAGTTATGTTAATATTAATTTGTTTTATTTAACACAATTGTGGAACCTTATAAACATACATACAGACATGTTTGGAATAATAATAGCAACAATGACTACAAATTAACATTTTTGTTCATTAACTCGTTTTTTTTTTAAGTTATTTACTTGCCTTCGATCGATCGATGGCATCGCAACAGGAAATGTTTTACAAGTTTCAAGGTTGTTGCGTAAGGTGTTATGTACGAGGGGATTTTGCTCAATAACAAAAATATGAACATATAGAAGCATAGTTACATATATTGGCAAAAATAAGTGAAAATTCTTATGAAGATTTTATGAAATAAAAATGAACACACTAACAGTACGTTTACATTTATAAAAACCAATTTCAGCTGTCAATTCCAGGGCGTTTACGTCAAATGAAATCTTATCTCAAATCCAGTGGTTTTCCATTTGACTTGAACGCAACACAATTTATACTTCAAATCCACTGGATTTCGAAAATGTAAACGTACTCTTAAACTTGCTTTAGACTATGCACTTATACAAAGATTTAGTGCATTATGTCGATTTATTTGACATACATATGTACATATATTGTATGAAAATGACAACTTAAATACTGTGGATTTGCTAAACCAACCATAGTCTAAACGAGGTATTATAGCTCTTTTAGACTAGGACAGGGTTTACATTTACGAAATCCACTCGATTTTAACTGTCAATTCCTTTGTGTATACGTCAAATGAAAACTTATGCGAAATCCATTGGATTTCATTTGACGTTTAAGCAATGGAATTGACAGTTGAACTCGAGTGGATTTCGTAAATGTAAACCAAGCCTAGCCATAAATCCTCAACTGGATTTAATAAATCCAGTACAAATATCATTGCATTTAGATATAGCTATGGAGGATTTAAATGACAGTCAGCTGATTTTTGTTCATAGCACAATTACCAAGGTAGATGCATCGGCACATCTGATCGATCGATGATAAATTGAATTCGTCTCAAAAACATACGACAAATTACAAATTTATTGTTTAATATCGAAAATGTTAGCACATTATGCTACAAATTCTAACTAATGAGCAAATAATGAATTATTTTATCGTATAGATATCGTAAATATTAGTTTTGGTTGATTAAAATCAACTTTGTATATCAAAGCAAATTTAATTTTTTCGCCTTGTTTACAAATTTTGACGTTTTTAATTATTTTTGTTGTAGCAATTCACCGATGCATCTACCTTGTTTCTTGTGCCAGCTTGCATCCTTTTGTATTTGCTAGCAACATGTTGCAAAAAAAAACAGAGTTGTATACCAGGATTTATGCCTGATTTAAAACAAATCCACTCAATACGAGGATTTATTTTTGTATGGGAAATCTGGTAGATTATTGCCGGATTTAGCAAATAAATCCTTATAATGCCCTAAATCCGGCTAATGAGGTCGTATATATAGCGCATTTACATAATTAACAAGAGGTTTAGTAAACAAGTGTCATTTAGGTTGTCAATTCCTGAAAATATCTGTCAAATATATGACGGCCCTATGTATTTTATAGCTAAAAAGCTTTTACCAGGTTTTTAATATTAGTGAAGACATACTAGTCTTCATCTGTTTTTTTTTTTTTAAATGTATAATATTCCAACCTCTTTTCAATATAAATAGTTTGCTTAAAAGTTGAATACTCTCACGTTTAAATATGCGAAAAAAATACTTGTTGACTTTTTGTTGTTGCTATTGTGACAGATTGACATTTTGTTGTTGAAAACTTGTTTGGATTTGTAATTAAAAACAAAACAACAAAAAAAAAAAACAAATCATATGTCTGGTTTCCATAAGCAAATCTTTTTTGAGTAAACAAATTCAACAAACCAATCCGTCCGTCCGTCATTCGGGTCAGACACTCTCAATGTTCGGTAATTGAAATCTGGCAAAATTAAACAAAAATCAGCCAGCTCCATTGTATGCAAATTATAGCTTTAGGGTGGTATAATCTAAACAATATCAAACAGAAATGTATTTGAAAAAGCCACCTGACTTTATTTGTTTGTTGTATATTATCTGCTATTTTATTTGCAAAAACAAATACAAATCTTATGATAAATCCCCTCACCAAGGCTCTAAATGCGTTTACTCTGATTTTTATTTGTTTCATTTATTTGAATGAAAATTGCGGCATACCTTGTCATGTGAGGTTAAAATTTAATTTCGTAAGATGATACGATAAGAGGAAGAGGTTAAAGTAATGTGACTGATAAGTGAGCCAGCCAGCTTGTGTGATCTATATATTTTCCATTTGTTGATCTTCTTCTTTTGATGTTGACTTAAGATAACTGCCAAGACATGTGATCATATGATGATGATGTTATATTCTACAGAAACCATGCTGATCACATGACAAATCTATGGAGTCGGTAATAGAATGTTAAATGCATATTATTGCTCTGTTCCAGAACCTGCAAGAAGCTACTATTTTTTACTACGATAACATTTTTTCCTTTATGTTATCGGAAAAAATAGTAGAAATTAGTAGATTCTTGCAGTTCTGGAACAGACCATATGTATTTATGGTATAAGTGCTTGTATATGTAAATGATTGTCCATTTAGAGTCTTATTAAAAAACCATTTACCCGACGAATAAACCTCAAAATTTGAAGTTTTTTAGGGGCAATCACTTTCTTTGATGTAAACAAAAGCTTATTTGTCTTACATTTACGAAATCGAGTGGATTTTAACTGTCAATTCCTTTGTGTATGTCATGTATGTCAAATGAAATCTCATCTGAAATCCATTGGATTTCATTTGACGTTTAAGCAATGGAATTTACATTTGTAATCGAGTGGATTTCGTAAATATAAACTTTGCATTAAGCCGTATTTACATAAACATGTTTAAATAATGCATCATTTAAGGTAAAAACTCAGTCAGTTCTTCGCTTAAATTTTCTGGTTTGCATCTTTGTGTTTATTTCAGGTCGAGTCCATATTTTGTTGTTGCCCTGTTCCAGAACCTGCAAGAACCTACTATTAATTAATTAACATTTTTCTTTGGGTGTTTATTGTTATACAGCGTAACAACTATCAATGCGTTCACCATCATCACCCATCTACTACTATATATGTGTATGCATGCCCATAAAACTCAATAACAATAAAACACACTATAGAACATTTGTAGTATTTTAAAATAATAAAATTAATTTGTCATTCGTTGTACTCTTTTATGTGTATGCTGCTGGTGTGTACAACAACAACAACATCAAAATACCCATAGAACTTCAATAAAAATCCAATTTTCTAGCATTCAATTGAGACCAAAAAAAAATATGTATATAAGCCGGCCTTTTGTCTAATGGATTCTAGTTTTTGTTGTTTTTATTGAATTCAATTTTATACTAAAGAGGTGGGGGGATATGAAAAAAAAAAATGATAAAACAAAGATCGAGCTATTTGTTGTCTAACCGGGTCAGTTGTTCGTTCAGGAATTGAAAACTATCGAACTCTTTTTAAGGGAAAGAAAAACTGTGACCCTTAAGCTGAAAACACATCCAACGTTTGAGTAAAGTTTTGTGTCATTTCTGGTAGAAGAATAAATGACAAAGTGCTGCCAATTTCCATTTTTTCTTTATTCTTATACAAGAAATGACACAAAACGTTGCTCAAACGTTGGATGTGTTTAGGGCTTTAGTCATGTTTACATTAGAGCTTTTTGGTGGATTATAGTACGTTTAGATTTACGATTTCGTATACGTCAAATGAATGAAATATGAATATTATGTTGATTCTGCAGCTGGCCCAACTTCTAAACCCCAACAAAGGGTGATAGAGGTGAGTCGACTGATGAAAAAGAAGATACCATCCGACACAAGTGGGAACACGAGCGGGCGGAACAGTGATGGGACAGTAACCGGGGGACTGATCCAAAATCACTGGTGAAGAGAATGAGGTCGTCTGAGGAACAAACTCCTTCTGCAAAGAAGTCTACGTTGTCACAGCCGGTCTATCCATCGGCATCGTTTGCTTCAGTGACGAAGAAGGCTAGTGAGAGGATCACTAATGAAAAGGTTAAAGCCTCTTCATCTAGTGCTTCTTCTCTGAAGCCTTGTACGTCTGGAAAGGTGAGGAATGCTAGTGAGAGGATCACTAATGAAAAGGTTTAAGCCTCTTCATCTAGTGCTTCTTCTCTGAAGCCTTGTACGTCTGGAAAGGCGAGTAAGGATACATAGTGCTCTGCCGACTCCATGCTCTTCTGTAAAGGCGAGTGAGGATAAGGTAAAACCTAGTGCTCTGCAGACTCCCTGCTCGTCCAGAAAGGCGAGTAAGGACAACGCGGAAACTGGTGTTTTGCAGAATCCAAGCTCGTCTGTGAAGGCGAGTAAGGAAAATTCAGGACCTAGTGGTCGTAAGATTCCCTGCTCGTCCGCGAAGGTGAGTAAGGACAACGCGAAGCCTACAGCTCTGCAGACTCCTTGCTCGTCAAACCCGAAGCAGGATGACATCGCTGCTCGACGGATTGTCTCGGGTGAGATCCGGCTGGCAATCATAGACAGGGCTGATCCCTATGGGCGTATCAGTGACTGTCATTGATTGCTAGTTGAGGGTCGTCTTCGGGACATCCTCATCTCGGACGTGGTTGAACAGGCAAATGTGCGGCTGGGCCAGTCTGCTCTTTACAAGGGAGTCAAGGTAATTAGCTGTGAAAACAAGAAATCGGCAGATTTCCTTGTTAAAACAGTTAAGAACATTGGCTCTCTTTGGGAAGGTAGCAATTTGGAGGCTGTACCTTTGTCTGAGATACCATGTGGGATGATAACCTCAGTATGGGTCCCTCCTCCTTCAATGGAGCTAGGAAGAATACTGAAGTATGTTGAGAAGCAGAACGTCGGTCTTCAGATGGGAAATTCGAGGATTCTCGGTTCCTTTAAGAAGAACGACGGACTGGTTATAAAATTCGCCACGGACAAGTCCGGAGAGGACTTTCTAAGGAGTCGAGGAAGGGTGCTGAACTTTGGATTAGGACGAACATAATCGTCCGAATCCCACCAAAGCACCAGTAGGTAGGAAGCGGCAAAAGCTTAGTTTTGTGCAGATAAACCTGCATCATTGCAAAGCTGCTGCTGAACTACTGAAAAACCTCTCGACTCAAGACATCGATATCGCCCTAGTCCAGGAACATTATTTATATAAAACTAAGGTGAGTGGGCTTAGCGTCAAGAACTTTTCTGTTTTCGGTGCCTCAAATGGGGACAAGGAGAGGACATGTCATGACTAAAAAGAATCTTAACCTAATCCTTCTGTCCAATTACAGTAGAGGTGATATAACCACGGTACGGATGGAAGAAGGTCGGAGCAAACCCTTAGTTTTGTCTTCGATTTGCCTGCCTTACGAAGACCCCGAACCACCAGGCAAGGTCGTTCAGGATCTAGTGGATGGGACGACAGTGGCATTGACTACTGCAGACTATGTAAAGATGCGGAGGAGATAGAGACTGTCGAACATCTGCTTTGTTGGTGTCCCATGTTGCAAACAAGGAGATACCGTACACTAGGCAGATATGAGATAGCCACGCTGACCTTCCTGTCTAACGTAGATCCCATCGTCCTACTCAACTTTGCCAGACATCTAGCATGGCTTGGCAAAGGTTCTTAACAACCCTTAATAATCAGACTCTTTTCACTTTTCCACATAATTCCTTGGCGTCAATCTCTACATCTCCCACTCTCACCATCATCTCTATCCTATCATCCTCATCTCACCAAGCTGCATCAACACTCTATCATCTCAACAACACACATCCACCATCTTTAAATCATCATTTCCATCATCTTTCAAAAGCCTACACAGGATGAACACAATGGACCAACGGTCTCCGAGTGAAACAGTCAGCTATTATAATAGAGGGCTGCGCATCCTTAAACCTAAACCTATGTTGACGGATTCTTTTCTCTCTAATACATACCACCTCGTTATCTTGTTGCGATCAGGTGATTTTGGGGAGTCTTTTAAGCTTCATTGCACATTGATTAGCACCAAAGCCTTAAACGACATTTGCATTAGAGCCGAGTTAACTTACTTTATGAGGATTTATTTTGGCGTATACGCAATGGAATTGACATTTTAAACCCAGTGGTGAGATTTCATTTAATGTGATTTAATAAAATCACTGGGTTTCAAATGTTAATTCCATAGCGCAAATGTCAAATAAATCTTCGTAAAGTAAATTGCGTTTTTTGAGAGAGAGCGGAGAGGAAAGAGCTCCTATATACTCTTTCTTGGTACCTATTTCCCAAAAACTCAATTTACTTTACGGCAAACTTTATACGAGTGACTTTGGACTTTGTTAAAGACAAAATATGCACTTCCTATACTAAAAATTTACATAATCGTTCTAAGAAGACATCTGTCGCATGGATAAAAAATCCGGGCATGGCCCGGTGCCTTATTTTTCGTCGGAATTCGTAGCTGCAATTTTATTTCTTCGATTGTGACGTCTTCATCTAGAAGTATATCTATTGTATTGGGTAGTGCATAAAGGATCGGAGCAGAGAAAACTATCGGATTCAAGAGACCTTGGAAATATGTCTTTAAAATATCCACAGAGATACAACTGTCGGTATTTAGATCCACTTGTCTGATATTTTTAGCCAATTTTCACCAGGCTTTACTATCTAGATGTTCTGCCTAATATTACCTCCAGGCTTTTATAATACTCGGCTGTATGCATAATCGGATTAAACATATACAGAGATACAACAGTCGACATTGAAATCCACTTGTCTGGTTTTCTTAGCCAGTTTTCAGTATTCCTTACTGGCGAATGTTCTGTCTAACTCTAACGCCACACTTTGACACTTTCACAGCATCTAGGAGAGAGCGGAGGAGCAGCTCCTTCATCTCCGCTCTCTCCCAAAAGCTGTGAAAGTTTCGCATGAAAGTTTGAACGTATGGCTTTAGAACAGAACCTGCAAGAATCTACAAATTTTTTACTACAACAATTTTTCCTTTATGATATCGAAAAAATTAGTATATTCTTGCCTGTTGTTTAATATGAATTCCATGTGTGCCTTCTTTCCTTGTTTCCTTCTTTTTAGCAATAACTTTTTCTTATATCTTCTGAGTGCCAGCATATTCTTCATTCAGTTTATTAAATATTTTGTATGTTTCAGAAATTTCAATATCACTTAAACGAATTTATTTCAATAATAAAAGTGGGTTTATTTCAGAGTCATACTTATTGAAATAATTGCAATATTGTCCCCATTATCATCTTTGGTTCTTAATTTCCCTTCGAAAACCAGTAATATCCTGTTCATGATAACGACTTGTTGGAATTAATGCAAATGCCTTAAATGCTTCCTTGTCGTCGTTTTTTTTTTTTTCACAAACAATCCCCTTAAATTTGTTTACCATGAAATCAATCACCAAGTGGCTCATAAATCACTTTTTTATAAAAAAAAAAGAAACACTAATATACAACACAAAACTCATCGGATATGCGGAAAGTCCACCATTTGCCTGACCACCACTTCAAATTATATAATTCAATCTAATCGTATCTCTAATTAAAATCTAGAGAAAGAAAGAATGAATTGTGGTTGCGTCGGCATTACCCATTAAAATCAAAATTAGAAAGGTGGACAAGCGGGGGAAACAAATGATAGCCGTAACAGTTTTTAATCAAGTGAATTAGAAAAAAAAAACTCAAGATAAGCTCCCCAAGTATTATAATGCCAAGTGATATTTTCATTTTCTTTCAAATAAGTGAATCATAAATTATGGGGAATGAGGGTTTGACTTTTTTAACATATTTTTCGTGGGGATAAGATTTCAAGTTTTTGGCTTTACAAAACCAGATAATATTGTTATTGAAATATGACGTCGGTCTGGGCGCTTTTAAGGCAGTGAGTTTTCTCTTTTCGATAACAAATTTTATATTTAAAAATAAAGATTATGAAATATGTACGGTATAAAAATAAATTATGACTCTTGATTGCAAATAACAATGTGAATGCCCGAGAACAAGAATGGAGTTTTTTTAAAAAAAATGTTGTCTCAAGTATGTAGTTGTAGTCGGGTGGCTGAGGCGTTTAATGAAATAAATGTTAACTAACCCTGCGTTTACAAATGACAGGACAGTTGACTTCATGTATTGATTGTCAAAATCCCACAACTTGCCTGTGTGACGTAGGCGTCCCGACAACTGCATAAACAGTTGTAAAATTTTGAATGAAAATCGTCGATTTCTTTTTGTTTTCCGTTCACATATTTTGTTTTTGCTCATGTTCTTTTGTTTTCAACACATTTCAATTATTATCTCACTTATCTTTACAAAAATGTCAAAAATTTGTCTTCCCTACTGTCTGTGAAAAAATGATGGACAGCTGGGAGACAAACGACAAATGTATGTATGTGTTATTAAATCAGAGTTGGATTTGAAGACAAACTGTCTAGTAAAGGCATATTTAAACAAATCGCAAAAACCTCATATGGGACACAAGAAAATAATTTCAATATCTTGCAGGAAATGCAATGCTTTACAGATCTGTATTGTCATTCTCTAACCTAACTCTTTGTTTGAGTTACCGACAAAAATCGGTGAAATTAAAATGCTTACAATTACGGTAGTTGTCTATATTATTCTGTAAGTTATAGCACGTTTATATATAACCGGATTTAACAAACCCACAGGGTTTCAAATGTCAATTTCATTCCTTATATTTCAAATAAATCCTCCAAGAAGGTTAACCCTGCAAAAGGCTATAATATAAACATGGCCTTACCGACCAATAAAAGGTATGTTCCTTTACGTTCAAGAATCTTCAAGTTTTACCACTTTTTACTCGAAAAGCGTTCCTTTACTTCAGACACAATACAATTCATATGGGAGCGGTTTTAAATTTTTACTACTTTTGAAGGTTTTACTATTTTCAGAAGTAAAGGAACAGACCAAACGTTTTTTACACCGATAGCATGGTACAATAATACAGGTAGCATTATCATGCCAGCTGATGGTAACATAATGTGTCAATTGCATTGAATTGATGTCAAATTTTGACATCTTATGTTGCCAACAATTGCCGATGCGGCTACCTGTGTATTTGTACCATGACCGATAGCAACAGTGTTGTCAACTTTTATTTAAACTTTTCATTCATAACTTCGCCAATATTTGTCGTTAACTCCAAAAATGAGTTAGAGAATCCCACTACAGCCTTTATTTCCAAATATTATTAAAGAAAAAATAAACACCAAAAATGTTTGAAATGTGAGAATGTATTTAGTTTTTAAATTATTACAATAATTGTCATTTATGATGACAAATGACAGCCACCTAGACACAATGACAAGTGATGTACTAATCAATCATGGTCTGACACGCAATGAATGTGTCTCGATGGCATTGGGTTAATCACAATGTAAATATTTGTTGAAATATTTCTTTTCTTTTAGACATAACAATGTTTACATACACAACAATGTAACAACAACAATTTAATTAATAAAATATAAATTTCACAAAAAGAACATAGTATCACCTTGATAGTATCCGCTAGACTGTTATTCTCCACACAAAATATTTTGAAATTTCTTCTTTCACAATAAATTTTAACTGATGGTGGGGTATTCATAAATTGAAGTTAATACCCAACTGTGACAGCAACTGGTAGTAAGGACGGGGTATTTACTATTGCGTTGACATGTTTAAGCCCCACTAAGTTAACAAAAAATTTATTGGCATTATTTACTTTTATTTCCAAGAGATTTGTTTTTTCTTGTCTTTATTTAGAATTATTTTTGTTATTTAAACAAAACCAAATCACATGACCAGCGCGCTTGATTTGTTCTCGCTCACACTCTCACATTCAAAACGAGTTTAAGTAAACAACAAATGATTGCGTTATTGAGAAGTCTTTTCTTTGAGAGATGGAGAATTTTAAGCATACTTAGGCCCTCAGTGTTGTCAAACGTCACATTACGTGTGACACAATCATTATTTTGTGTTGTGTCTGTTTTTAAGCTTTGTATTTTTAGTTTCGCACAATTTGCAAATCACATGATCACCAAAACGAGAATTTATTTTGTTTGTCAAAAGTCAATAAATTGTTAATGACTGAAACTCGTGCTTAAAAATAACCAAACACTGAAGAGAGCATTTAAAGAGAGTGTGAGAAATTAAGCCCCAAAACACGTACAATTAATTATGTTGCCGGACTGGTTGGGTTGGTGTGCGTGTTAAGTAATTGAGCCCCCCAAACATTGGGTGGGGAGCATCATCAGTAAAGTAAAACAACAACATAAAGAACAATAATTTATTGCCACATTCTGTGGCTATTGGACGATAATCGTCTCTTTGTGATTTAAAAGTGATGCCAATTTGACAAAAAGAAATTGAAATGTAACGTTTAAAAGACCATAAGATTTACAGTGACTCTCACGACTAATCGGACACTTGCAACATCGAATTTGTTTTCTTCATTACTTATAGAAGAATTATTTTAAAAGGTAACTTTTATGCATCAATATAAAGGAAATTTTATTAACATTTATAATGTGGAAGAAACAGGGGTTATTCAGTAGTGCCATTCTCATTTTTTGAGTTAACGGCAAGAATCGGCAAAATTAAAATGCTTATAATTTCGGTAATTAACGATATTTTTCGGTAAGTAAACGACGAACGAAAAGTAGTCGTAAAGTTCTACCGATTGCAAGAGTGTTGTCAACTTTTATTTGAACTTTTCATTTAAAAGTTTGCGTTTTAATTTTAATTTAATTTTACATTTGTTGTAGTCCAAATTTATATTAGACAATTTTCCTTGCGGCAATTGTCAGTTTGATGGAGAGAGGGGTGATGCATATGGTAACCCTTTGCCTCTCAACACCCTCTCTCACCTACAAACTGACAATTGCCGCAAGGAAAATAGTCTAATATAAATGTGGACTAACTCAAAAAATGAGTTAGAGAATCGCACCACTGAACATAAATTTCCCGGGAGTTTTCTCACTTTCTCCTTTATGTTGATAAGGGCGAAAAGACAAATCTCATCGGTAATCTTCGTTTGGTTTTATGTAAACGCAATATTATAAGTTTTTTTTTTCAAGGCGGATCTGTCGTGAAAATTTCCTACATTTGCAAAAAGAACAGAAAAAAAAACAACAATTACATAACCCCCCGTTTACACATGCAAGTGACAGTTCGAAAAATACCAATACACTCACACATATTCACTGCCACACCAACTAACAACCTCACTGCCGACAAAATTTCCTTGTCAGTAATCAATGTAAGTGCTTTGAAAGTAACTTCAATTTTTTCCGAACGTTTACACATGCAAGTTTCAGTTCGAAAAAATTGAAGTTTCGACTATAATATGTATACACAACTTTCTGCAAGTTACTTGCATGTGTAATCCTTTGGTAAGTCTCATACATTTTGGGACATTGTAAGTGACACTTTATGGTTTGCAAAGTCATTTTCTTTCAATGTAATCTCTTTCATTAGGTCTGTACGATAACTCAAAAGTTTTTACAAATTTGTACAAACTTTTACAAAATGCTGTTCGTTAACAAACTTGTTCAGTTACCCCCCGTTTACACATGCAAGTGACAGTTCGAAAAACACCAATACACTCACACATATTCACTGCCACACCAACTAACAACCTCACTGCCGACAAAATTTCCTTGTCAGTAATCAATGTAAGTGCTTTGAAAGTAACTTCAATTTTTTTCCGAACGTCTACACATGCAAGTGTCAGTTCGAAAAAATTGAAGTTTCGACTATAATATGTATACACAACTGTCTGTAAGTTACTTGCATGTGTAATCATTGGGTAAAAGAGAAATGCAAATACTTTTTACTTGCGAAGTTATCGAACAGGCCTATTCTCAAGGTACTTTTCATAGACGAAAGTAAGTTTAACCTGTAGGGTTTTGACGGGCGAAGGTTACCTACTTGCGTACTTGCCAAAAAATACCATATCTATGGTCGTTCATGATTTGGGGGTGTGTATCGGCGAAGAATCTTAAGCACAAAATTGGAAGTTGCCCGATCTGGGTTAATCTATAACTTTCCCCATGTACACCTCCTTAATCTCCAGATCTAAGAGTAGCCTTTTCACGTTAATTTTTTTACATTGCCGACCGTCTCCCTATTCCAGTAGGGACCATGGATCTACTCAGTTTGCAAGATCCGCATTCACCACATGTCAACATCGGTGTTATTGAAAGAGCACACTTCCGACGTTGCTTTGGTCTTAGCTCCAGGGCTACAGCGATATGAATTATGCTGATACTTGTTGCTCCAAAACATCTGCCAACATGTCTCCAACTTTGCCGTCGTCACACCGGAAGCAATCCCTCCCCAACAACAATACCGGAAGCAATCCCTCCCCTACAACAACAAGACAGCATCTAGCACCACAACTTGTTTGTCAGCACCCCGGAAATTCATCGTTAATGTAATTGAATTGCAACGATCTCCGCAACAATGTCAGCAAAATTGTAGATTTTATGACTCGGAGAAATACTAACATCCGTCACCTGCAGCTTGAACGTTGCGATGTTTACAACGTTTTGAAAAATGATTGTACAAGAAGCGGAGGATCTGGACTTGCCTTCTTTATTCACCGGTCTATTCAGTACAAACATATCTTGCTTGAGCTTGACACTAGGAATTAATGAATACATACCGCGTATGAACAGTTGTGCCCTGCGTTTTATGTCCGACATTATTTCGCTTTTGGAGGGCAATAACAGTCTGGTGCTAGAGAACTTCAACGCTCATCAGAGGGGGTACAGATATACCATGTTTAACGTGGGTATCTACCTTCCGGTCTAACCCCACAGTGTTCACACAACACGCAGATGATTACAAGCGACCAACCAGGGATCCTTGCACCATAGTGAGGTACCAATTGTGTTCAAGTGTTTGGCCCTGTTTGCTACCTTAGTTTGGTGCAGGACCCATTTAAATTCCTGCCTTTCTATGACTCAGACCGCCACATTCAAGCCGTGGTTACTTCGATGGCCGTGAGTAAAAGATGTCGAATTTTATTAATTTACATTTGACATTTACATACAAGTGACAAATAGAAAAAGGAATAGAGAAATAGGTATACAATGATGGCAAATTTAAAATGGAATTTGCTAAACAACATTTACATAAGCCTTTTTGGGAGAGTGTTAGTGACATGTTATAGTTTGGTAAGTCATTTCTTTAGGTTCGGTTATGTTTTGGGGTGTATATCGGCGAAGAATCCCAGGCACAAAATCAAAGGTGACCCGATCCCATGTACCCCTAACAACAACAATAAACGCAGCATCTAACACCATATGTTGTTGTTCAACGTCCCGGAAATTCTGCGTTAATGTAATTCATTTGCAACGACTTCCGCAATCTGGGTACAACCACAACCATTACGATACTCTCACAAGGGGCCGGCACCAATTATCAGACTAGGTCAACAGACCTAGGGGGGTACCCTTGGTCACAGAATTAAGTCTCTGGTACGACCTCGTTACTAAGAACACTACTATAAGTTGGTTCCCAAACGATGCCGGGCTGTTGGAACATTGTACTGGACGATCAAATTTATATCTACACATTTTGCACGGTGAACGTGGCCACACATCAACAACTTGAAATCAATAGGAGGTACCACCATACTTTACGATGAACGATATTGGGTACACACGAAATCTCAATGGTAATGCTAAAGTAACTTGATGATCTTGGGGTTGAATATTTGACAAGTAGCTCATTTACTCAAAGAGTGACACATATGAAAAAATCTAGTTTCGAGAAAAACGCGTTTTAAGTTGGCGATTGAAATTTGACTTCCCAAAATAAAAAGATTATTACACAAAAACTAAAATAAGTACTTGGACCATATTTTGTAAAGGCATATTTTAATAATTTAATTCGAGCTTGCTCCCGACCCTTTCATATTTGGAATATCATTGATGCATTGACCGACTTAAATGACAAACGAAAAAAAAAAACAGCTAAAGTAGCAACACTTTTACTAATATTTCATTTTAATTACTCAACACAGGTTATATGAGACAATGGAAGAGAGACAAAGAGCTATGGGTGCGGAGTAGAAAAACAAAACTCAATCAACTGGCCCAGAGAGCAGAATGGGGTGCATTACTGCTATTTTCTTTGGGGGAACCCAACGATATGGTGGAGCTGAAGAAGGGAGTGTTGTTTGCTTTTAACTAAACGAAAAAAATCCCCCAACATGTTATGCCGTAATGTGCTCTCAGAAATGGCTGGAATTTTGATTTCAACCACAACAAAAAAAGCTGAAATAACATGTTGTTTATTTTGTTTTCTGACTTTGGTTTCGTTTTTTTCAGATATTTGCAGTAGATGATTTTTTCGATTTCGATTGGAAAAAAAATGTACGCGTACACATTATGAAAAAAGTGATGATACAGTGAAATGTGTTTGTGTGTGAAATTCAAAACGCAACTCAAAACTTTGTACTTCGTAATGAAAAATGAAACTCAGCTTCCTCGGTTTTTTGTACCCAGAGACGAGAGTGACGTCTAGGCTTGGTGGCTAGACTGTTGTTGTTGTTGGTTTAGTTGTTTATGATCATATGACTTGGCTGACTACTGGATGTGAAAACTGTTAGCTAATAAATGTTAAAGCGTTAAAGCGTTCGTTGCTATTTTTTGTTAGCAATCACGTGTTAAAAAGTCTAGATTGCTATATTCACGCAAGGTTTTGAGAAGCGAAGACATTTGGTCTGTTCCTTTACTTCTAAAAATTGAAAAAAGGTAAAAGTTGTAAACTGCTCGAACAAAAATTTTATGCTCTTTGAAGTAAGAGTGGCAGAAAGGGTGCCTCTATAGCAGCGACGACCACAGAAATACAACCAAAGCGAAGACATGTATGAACGTATGAGTGAAAAAAGCAACAACCACATTATGTTTTTGTCTGTTTTCATTCATTTACACTGTACGTGAGAGAGAGAAGCAAATGCAAAAACAACTCAGTGGGCGCCCTCAGTATACGATCTAAGCAAAGAAGCTCGTCCCTGCTCTATAGACCGTTTCTAAAAGAAAACGTGTGTCTATAGATCCTTTCTGAAAGAAAGGGTGCTTCTGTAGACTCTTTCCGAAAGAACGGGTGCCTCTATAAAGTCTTATCCGAGAGAAAGTTGGTTTCTTAGGCCCTTTCGGAAAGAATGTGGGCTTCTATAGACCCTTTCTGAATGAAAGTGGGTAAACCCTCTCTGATAGAAAAGGTGCTTCTACAGACCCGTTTTGAAAGAAAGGGTGCTTCTATAGACCCGTTTTGAAAGAAAGGGTGCTTCTGTAGACCCGTTTTGAAAGAAAGGGTGCTTCTGTAGACCCTTTCTGAAAGAAAAGAGCTTCCATACACCCTTTCCGAAAGAAAGGGTGCTTCCATAGACACTTTTCGAAAGAAAGGGTGCTTCTATAAAACCTTTCCGAAAGAAAAAGGGCTTCTATAGACCCTTTCCGAAAGAAAAAGGCCTTCTATAGACCCTTTCCGAAAAAAAGGGCTTCTATAGACCCTTTCCGAAAGAAAGTGGGCTTATATAGAACCTTTCTGAAAGAAAGTGTAATTCTAAAGACCCTTTCCGAATGAAAGTGGGTTTCTATAGACACTTTCTGAAAGAAAGGGTGCTTCTATAGACCTTTTCTGAAAGAAAGTTGCTTCCATAGACCCTTTCTGAAAGGAAGGGAGCTTCTATGGACCCTTTATGAAAGAAAGGGTGCTTCTTTAGACCCCTTCTGAAAGAAAGTGCGATTCTATAGACCCTTTCTGAAAGGAAGGGAGCTTCTATGGACCCTTTATGAAAGAAAGGGTGCTTCTTTAGACCATTTCTGAAAGAAGTGCTTCTTCTTTAGATCCTTTCTGAAAGAAACTTTTACAAGTTTTTTTTACGGGAACACACATTGCATCTTATGTCTCATTTGGACACTTTTCACATCGATCGGAAAGTATTGATCTCCCACTGAATAGCTAGATGTCATTGGGATCAGTATAACAAGGACTAGCTATAGTAAAAAAATCGAATCGAACAGAGGGACGCTTTTAAAGGACACTTCTCAAGTTTTATCAATCATCCAATTCTGCATTATTTCAGCCTCAATAACTTGTGATCTGACCGCACTTTAGGTAATTTTTACTTTATCGATGTTGTCTTTGAAAATAAGAACACACTTTTTCCCACATTTTGGCACAAAATTGTTTATTTTTTTTCTATTGTCTTGTTTTTGTTTTTCTTATTTTTGTACTTTAGATGATTTGTATTTTATTTTGTGGTTGTTTTTGTTGTTCAGATTTTCTGAGATTTTTTTCTAAATTGAAATTTGTTTTTGTGTCTGAAAATGTTTCAATTTTTTGCACAGCAATAAAACAAAAACCAGCTATGACAACGGCAACGACCACCACCACGATCCATCCATCCGTCCACCTCTGTCTGTCTGGTAGTATTTTGTTTTAAATAATTTTTTGGCAATCACCTTGAATAACTTGTTGGCAATTGTTGTTGTCGTTGCCGTTTCTTTTTTTTTAACAAAAAAAAAAAAATCAGTTTCGCACACTGTTTTGTTTTGTTCTTTTTATGTGAGATTTAATGCCAAATAAAACATAACACAAAACAACAACTGCTATTCATTGAAACAGGAATATTCACAAATGACACGATAAAACACTTGTTTCAATTTATCCGTTCATCATTTCCTTTCTCTCTTTATTACACGACGAGCAAAGGAATTGTCGTCGTTTGATTATGAACACCACTTCATCATGAACATCACGTCAAAAATCCATATTTATTTCGTTTCTTTTGAAGTTATTTTTGAATTTTGTTTCGTGCACTTCGTTTTATTGAACTTTGCTGATTATTACTTACGTTTGCCTTTTAACAATTTATTCCGTTAAAATATTCTACTGTTTTTTTTATAACCGACGACAATAAAGTTGTATTTTTTATAAATTGTTGCCAATTTATAAAATGAGAGATTGGCGCGTTCAGAACCTGCCTCGTCGGTTGAAAGCACTCGTCTGTTTTTAGTTGAACATTTTTAGTATTTAGCAAGTCTTATCACCAGTCAGCAACCCATACTAGCCCCACCAGTTAGCGCGGCTAGGCTAGCTAGCACGCGCACACACACTCTCATGGCCCCAAATTCAAATTGGAGCCACACTCTTTTATTTGCCATCATTTAACATGTGTTCTCTTTGACATGCATGGTTATGTCAACTCTTTCATTCTCTTATTCTATGTGTGTTGGAATTCTCTTATCAAACGCATTAGGCCTGTTCGATAGCTTCGCAAATAAAGAGTATTTGCAAGTTATTGCAACTACTTGCAAGTACTTCTCATTTCTCTTTTACTGAACAAGTTTGTTATCGAACAGCATTTTGTAAAAATTTGTTATCGTACAGACCTATTAAAAAATGAATATTCTTATAGTTGGTTTACCTTTGGCGTTTACCATGATTTCGTATACATACATACATAAATGAAATCATCTCATTTCGTGATTTCAGCGAATTCACCATCGAAATCGAGTACTCGTGATATACAACACTGCGTGTAAAAAATAGCAATATGGTTGCCGCATTCGGATTAGCTGGTAGCCCGACTTTGACATTTGTCCCATTTTTCCGTTCCCGTACGTTTTGAACAAAGTTGTATGTGTATCTCATTTTTCGTAGTTCGCTCTAGAGTTGGGTAATATAGTTCCTGGAGCGGATCGATCCTTCTAGTTCCTTTTACCAAAAGGAACTAGTTCCTTAATATAGTTCCATAGTTCCAAATAGTTCCGAGAGCGATATAGTTCAATGCATCTTTCTCGTTCCTCGTTCTTTTTATTTCCTTCATTCCAAATAGTTCCGAGAATGAAGTAGTTTAACGCATCTTTCACTTTCTTTTTGTTTTCATTTTTTGGTGGATGAATTGACATAAAAATAAATAAATTGCAGCAATGTAACGAGGATGTAATGTTACATTTATTTAACAATGTGGTCGCATCTGAATGATGAAGGAACCAAACGTGAAAGATCGAAGAAAGAAAATGAATTATATACATAAATGAAAGGAATTATATGCACGGCTGGAACTATATGAACTAAAGGAACTATATAAATGAAAGAGCCGGATATAGTTCCAATAGTTCCTTGTCCGGAATAGTTCCTTGGAACTAGTTCGTTCCGGAACTACACAACTCTAGTTCGCTCTTTTACTACTTTTACCCAGGGTTTAAAATGTTTACGCCATATTAGCAAAAGCACCGTATATTTGCAGCTTTGCCCGCTAAAATTTCTTCGAAATACATATGTTTAGCAATAATGAACAACGGCAACATGTAGCAACAAATTTCACAAAAATATTGCTAGCGATGCTGATGCTATTTGATATTTTTGCTATAATAAAACAGCATCGGACACACATACTCATATTTTGCAGCACACATGATCAACACATAGCAGAAAAGAGAATAGGCAACAAAGTTTCAACGGCTTATAGCTCATTTAGACTAGCCATAAATCCTCGACTGGATTTAATAAATCCAGTACAAATCTCATTGCATTTAGATATACATTTTGGAGGATTTAAATGGCAGTCAGCTGATTTTTGTTCATAGCACAATTTCCAAGGTAGATGCATCAGCCCATCTGATCGAATTTGAAACGTCAAAAGAATTTTTTGTAAATTGAATTCGTTTCAAAAAACATACGTCAAATTAAAAGTTTATTGTTTAATACTGAAAATGTTAGTACACTATCCTACTAATGCTAACTAAAGAGCAAATAAAGAATTATTTTATCGCAATTTGCCCATCTAAAATAAATAAACGAATTATTTTATCGTTTAGACATCGTAAATATTAGTCTTGGTTGTTTAAAATCAACTTTGTACATCAAAACAAATTTAATGTTTCCGCCTTGTTTACAAATGTTTACATTTTAAAATATTTTTAGTGTAGCAATTCACCGATGCATCTACCTTGTTTCTTGTGCCAGCTTGCAACTTTTTGTATTTTCTAGCAACATGTTGCAAAAAAACAGAGTTGTATACGAGGATTTATGCCAGATTTAAAACAAATCCACTCAATAGGAGGATTTATTTTTGTATGGGAAATCTGGTAGATTTTGGCTGGATTTAGCAAATAAAACCTGATAATGGGCTAAATCCGGCTAATGAAGTCATATCTAAATGGGCTATTAGCCATGTTTTCAGCAAACAATTGTTTTTGAGATCAGGGTTACCAATGTAATGCATCAAAAATCACGATATAATTAATTCCACTTTTTCGTTCAAAGGACATGTGCATTTTTGGTGAAGCCTTTCAAAATATATATTTTTATTTTTAAACAATAATAATTAGTATTCTTTATGCCTTGTTCAGACTGACGGTAATTCGTTCTCTATTCGTTGTTCGACCCCAAATTACGATATAATTACTTCATTTCCCATAAAATTTTGAGAACGAACAACGATTTGTGTACTTTGTTCAATTTAAATTACTCTCGGAACGACGATAAAATATGTCCCATCTCTAACAAATGAGAGAATTTATCGAAATAAATTAATTATTACAGGAAAAATATAAAATTTAAAATTTATTAAAAACCCAAATTTTTTTAGTAAAACTGCAAAACCTGAATGAAAAGTAAACGGTTTAAGGACTAATAAACATTCAAATCATAGCAAATTTTCTATTTTCGTTTATTGCAGTTGCATTTCTTGTCCATCGTTTCAACTTCGCGTACAAATTTAAAAACAAAAATCAAATGCCTTCCAGAAAGTCTGTATACCAAAAAGTTATTTTGGCATGTCTCTCTCTCGTTAATTTTGAAAATAGAAAATTATTTTTATTTGCTGAAAACACCAAAATTGTGAGAAAAAATAGAAAAGATGAATGAAAATAATGTAATTAAATATTAAATAGATATCTGAAAGAAGGACAAATAGTTTTTCAGTTCATATCAATTAATTTTACTCGTCTTTTGGACGAAACTTTCTTTAAAATCAGAAAATAAAAATTATGAAAATATGTAAAAAACATATCGTGTAAAGTATCCATTAGCCGTGTGTGTGAATATTGTGTAGCAGTTGAAGTGTACAGCTAATGCTAGTGTTTTTAGATGCTGGCTTTTAAACCCAGCTTTTACCATTAAAAAAGTACGGAAACACACATAAAACGTTTTTCACCATAGAAATTTATTCAAACCTTTTTCAAAACTGAACTGTAGTGCGATTCTCTAACACATTTTTTGAGTTACCGACAAATGTCGGTAACATTAAAATGCTTATAAATTTGGTAATTAACGATATTTTTCGGTAAGTTAGCGACCAAAAGAAAGTAGTCGTAAAGTTATACCGATAGCAAGAGTGTTGTCAACTTTTATTTGAACTTTTCATTCATAATTTTGCGTCTTAGTTTAACCGAAATTTGTTGGTAACTCAAAAAATGAGTTAGAGAATCGCACTACTGCGATGTAACGTTATGGCTATTCTACACGATATGTTTTTATACCTTCAGCATTTATGCTATCGAGGGTATACATATACACTTTCATACGGGCAAAATATGCCTCATCGAAATAATGGTTCTAGACCCCAAGTATGTTTGGACGAAATGTGTTTCAGACAATTTGGAGTCGATTGAGCAATGTCCGTCTGTCTGTCTGAACCGATTCGGTTCAAATTTTGGCTTTCGTAATATTTTGCCCAAACTTAGTTTAAGTTCGAAGATGGGCTATATCGGTCCACTCCTTCCGGTACCTCCCACACAAAAGTTAGAAAAATTTGTGCGCACGATAACTCTTGGAGGGAGTAACCGATTTGGTCCATACTTTGCACATCCTGAAATGTGTACCAGACATAGATAAGGTTTCAATATGGACTCAATCGGTCCACTCCTTCGGGTACCTCCCACACAAAATTTCGGAAAAGTTCAGTTTAGGGCCATCTCTCGAATAGCTTTGATTTTTGTTTTAGCGACTTGTATTCACTGCCCTCCGTACGACGGTACTATTTTCATTAGGGGCAAGTTCATACTTCCTGAGAAAATAGCATGAAAGTTGCAAAAAAAGCCTATGACGCCATGTGAGGTGGTTGGAGCGCAAGATAACTCTAGAACGGTTCTGCCGATTCGGTCCAACATTTGGTCGACTGATACCTTTTTACTTGTTTTAAATGTTTTACATATGTGTTGTCACTTTGGGTATACATAATATATAAACAAAGTGACAACACATATGTAAAAAACATATCGTGTAGATTAGCCATTAGTGTCAAATTCCATGCGACATTTAAAATATTTATTTCTGTTTTTGATGTACATTAGGGATATAAATTTTTTGAGGAAAAAATATATCATTCCAAAAAAACTATTTCCCATAAAGACTGCTTCATATCAATCGCAAGAATTGTACCATGGTGGAATAATAGGCCGTTTACATATAATCGGGTTAACCCAGTGAGTCTGCGTTTCAAATGCCATTTCCATTGTGTATACTTCAAATAAATCCTAATAAAGAAGGTTAACCCTGCAAAAAACTATAATATAAACGCCGTATAAGAAGGTGTTATATCAAATCATGTCAAACGTCAAATTTGCTCACAATAATGCATTACTGTGAATTGCTTGTTTACATTTTTTATGTGATTTTATTTACAATAACGCATTTTGACAACTGGTATGAAGATCAGCTGTTTTTGACGTTATACACAGAAAAAAAAGGCACCCAGAAAATTTTGATTAAAAGCTTTATCACCATATTTTTGTCGAATGGCGATAAAATATTACGAATATATAGGGAAAATGTTTATCAAACATGAAAATGTAACTAAAAAGCGATCAATAAACGATTTCAAACAAATAATTTATTGAAATTTGTTTATGGTTATTAATAAATTTCTGTAGTTAAAATGGTTTTCAACGTTTGTCGCATGTTCTCGCTCTTAAGAGCGAGAGAAACAACATTTTTTGGGCATAAAGAGAGCGCTACAACAATGTGCTGTGTTTTTTTTTCTTGAGATGGAGCGTTTGTGTGGCATTTGGCTTGTTTATTTATTTGTTTTTTGTTGCTGATTTTTATGAACCTAACAAACGAAGAGGGAAAGAAAAAACGGTACGAGTTCTCATGTTTTTTTCTGCTTGGTGGTTTAGGAAGGCAGATTCATTTTTATACCCTCCACCATAGGATGGGGGTATATTAAGTTTGTCACTACGTTTGTAACTACTCGAAATAATCATTGTAGACCCCACAAATATATTATTGATCAGCGTGCAATTCTACATCGATATAGCCATGTCCGTCCGTCTGTGGAAATCACTCTAGCGTCCGAACGGATTGACGTAGGTTGATGAAATGTTGGGAAAATATGTTATATTTACGTAGGACTTTTGGTATTGAAAGCGGGCTATGTAGGTCCACGCTTTCGTATAGCCCCCATACAAAATGACGCGTGTCGCGTCGTCGTTTTAAGGAATTTTTAAGATGTTTGGCCTATTTTACCACCGAATTGGTTGTAATTTGGTACTTTGTGTCTCCAGAGGCCAAAAAATATTCCTACCAAAGTTGGGTTATATAGGTCCACGTTTTGGTATAGCCCCCATATAAGACTCCATATATAGTACGCGTCATTTTAATGTATTTTGAATGTATTAGACCGATTTGACCACAGAATTGGTTGTAATTTGGTATTTTGTGTCTTTAGAGCAGGCCTGCTCAGACACATACAAACACATTTTGTAATTGTGTTGGTTTTGAAATACACAAATTTCAATTTTCCTTTGTCTCTCTGTATACTGTGAGAAGTATCGTAACAGTTTTTTTTTTATTTTATATTTCAAAATATAGAGTAGAATAATTATTTTATTTTGACCAAATGTGACTGTTGATGTTATAATTTGTTGCAAATCAAGTTCGTGACAAACCAAACACTCTAATTTGCCGTAAAAATTTTAGGCAAATAAAAATTCGTATTCAGTATCTTCATTCATTTTTTCAGTGTACGCATATAAATTCATAGACAAATTCGAAAACAGAACCTTCCTCATTGAATGTTCAATAGAGACTGATTTTTAATTTTGAAAATATTCAAAACAAAAACAAAAGCTCTCTTTTTAAATTGTGTGTGTGAGAAAATTGACACACACCGACAGCTCAGGTGCGCACCTTGAGCAGGCCTGCTTTAGAGGCCAGAAAACATTCCTACCAAAGTTGGGTTATATAGGTCCACGTTTTGGTATAGCCCCACATAAGGCCCCTTATAAAGTACGCGTCTTTTTAATATATTTTGAATGTATTAGACCCATTTGACCAAAGAATCGGTTGTAAATTTGTATTTTGTGTTTCCAGAGGCTAAGAAACATTTCTACCATAAAATGTTAATATAGGTCCACGTGTTGATATAGCCCCCATAATACAATATCTCCCGATTTTCGATATTTTGAACGTTTTAGCCTCATTATCACACCGAGATAGCTGAAATTTGTTATTTAGTCTTCTTTATATAAAAAAACTAAAATAAAACTTTCCCCCAGAAATTTATAGGTATAGGTCCACGCCATCATATAGCCCCCATAGAACGGTACCTTCCGAATTTCGGTATTTTGAAGGTTGTGGCCACATTAATCCACCGAAATGGCTGAAATTTGTGGTGGAGGGTATAAAAAGTTCGGCCCGACCGAACTTAAAGCTTTTCTTACTTCTTTAACCATCAGTTTGGTTTATTTTGGCAGTTCCTTTAAAGCAGTCGTTCTGTGTGGATCGGTAGTGCAGAAATAAATCAATGTTTGTGTGTTTTCTTAAAGTAAAGGTGCTTTTTAAGTAAATTAAATGACCAATACATTTTACAATTGAATTCACGAATATGAAAAAAGATAATAAGAATATTTTATTGGACAAAGAAGCAACCGCATGTGATATTGGTAATAACATCAAAACATTTTATATATTTGAAATATATATGAATGTACTATTTCTCACATTACAGATACCCATTTTCCGCTGATGATTTTCAATGTGGCAGAAGAATGTGTTTTATTTCACAACGTTTAATTGTGTTTCCTGTATTTTATATTTAAAAGTGATTTATTTATTTTCTTATATTATTCATTATTCCATTCCGTTTTTCTTTCTTTCATCTGTTATTTTTATGTACCTATGCGTCTGGGCTTGCCCCCCATACCAAGTGCGGATATTATTCGAAAGTTCGCCACAAAACTTCGAAAGTGATATTATTTTCGAGCAGAATACAAGGGTTTTTTCGATAGTGTAGGCCAAAAATAACATATTTGGAATTGTTGTCAAATTTTATTTTTTCAAATTAAAATCAGTTTGTAAAAAGTTTTATGTGAATTCGTTTATTTAGTTGAATTAAAAGAATTTGGTTTATTTATAAGTTGTGTAAATAACAATCGCGAAATTTTATTGTGTTATATGTTTTTTATAAAAGAAAAGTTGAAAATATTTTTGTGAAACCTGTAATCGAAAGCCTAGGAGATGAGCAAATATACCAGATGAAGGGACTTTTGAATAAGATGAGAAAATTATGCCCCTTGAAGAAGTGTATACATATTGCATGAAGAATCCATAGAAGGTGAGACTCCTGACGTTGAAGAACGTTTGACGCGGGTTTGCGTCCCTGGAAGAAGTGGACACATAGTGTCAGAAGATTCAATCGATGTCGAAAATATTCTCCGATTACCTGGCCGAAAAGGTTTCTTGGCGTGTGAACAGCAACTAAAAATTGCAATTCGGAGTATGTATATTTATATTAAGTCTATTTTAAATATTAATTTTTGACATATATCTTTTCTCTCGTTTTAAATGTACCCGGGTGACATGGTGGCTGACCTGGGATTTTCCCTGGATGACAGAGTTGTAAAACGCTCATGACAGGGTTGTAAAAGCCGCGAAATGACATATGAAAAGCAAAAGTTCGATGAATCTAAAAAAGAAAATGAAGAAATTTATATCTATATAGTCTTAGTTTTCCCGCCATTTAATACTTTGAATTAATTGTTATGTTTTCTGTTTATTTTGCAATTCTTGCATAGAATTATATTATTTTTAGTTTTTGCAATACACTTTCCTAACTCAATAAAAATATAGGTATTAAAATTTACCTAAAATACCCTTTAATTATTGGGGAACGAATGGAAAATGAAACACCAAAACTATCGATAATAATAACATTAAAGAGCTTCTAGCGATATCTAAAATGAATCGTTAAAGTATCGCTAAATTATATGTTTCCGTATTGTTTTTGATTCGAAAATAATATTATTATCGATACTTCGAAAACGAAAGTTTTACTGCCACAAACTGAGCGACCAGTGAATCGTTTTTGATTCGTTTTCGTGTGTCGGTCTCGAACAAAACATCCGCAAAACTATCGCAAAACATTCGAAAACGATATCGTTTGCGATAGCAATGGTATGGGGGTGTATTTAACAAAAAAAAAAAAAAACAACAACAAAATAATTGTAAATATGAATATTTTTTTTATTGATTGGAAAAAATGCATTCAACAATTTTTTTTATTCAAGAAAATATTTTGTTTTTATCAAGCAAAATGTGGAATATTTTGATAAATATTTTTGTCAAAATGTGAAATATTTTATTAGTTCAAAATAAAAAAAATCGATAAATATTTTAATCAATATTACAATTTTATTTTATCAACATGTATTTTTACTTTGTGATCACAAAATTTTATCGAATTTTGTCAATATGACAATTTTTTTTATTGCCGGAAAATCGTTAAATTTTTGGTTGAATCTTTGAATTTCTTTATCATTATTATTTCACCATGAATTGTACTATCTGTGAGAAATTATGCATTTAGTCATGGTAGAACAAAGAAGGTAAAGTAAATACTACAACAAATACAACTCAACAACAACCACATAGAAATTCGTTTGGGTTTTTTAAGCTTGTAGACCTATGTTGAGTAAATAAAAATCCTTTTATTTCATTTATCCCGACGTTTCGTCAATAGAAATTGGTTTTTGTTTGTAAAGTTTGTGTCACAGGAAAATGTAAACAAAATAAGGAAATGTCTATAAATTATTGCAATTTAAAAAGCTAATAATTTTTCACATTTGATTGAATATTTTGGAAAACATGAATGAAAATTCGTTACATTTTCAATTTGAATGTTTCCATATCATTCCACGAAATGCATAATTTCTCATAGAAAGTAGAATTCTTGCAAATATGTTTGAAGTCGCTGGAAATTCTATAAACAAGGCAAGTTTACTTTGCGGCATGTCCCTGCTTTTAGGAGAGACACGTAAGGCGAATGGAAATGGGAAAAAAATTGCTCGTACCGGCAATTTTCAGGAAATTCCTTTTATATTTTTCGTATTTGACACTACTTTCATTGTATTGAAAACAAAACTTGTCGGAACAGAATTGCCTTTTATGAACGCAAGAGGCAAGTTTAAAAAAGAACAAGAAAAATTGCCGCAAGTAGACTCGCCCAATGTAAATCGGGACTTAGATCGAGTTCAATACTAGAGTAATTTTATGAAATTGCAGTAGTGGGGAACTCGATCTAAGAACCCCTAGTTTCATGCACGAATACAAAGCAACCGACGTTTCGGAAGTCAGCTATACATACATATATGCGAACGGAAAAGAAATCGATGAATTCCATTCCTAATTTGACAACTGTTTTTGCAGTTGTCACAAGATAAAATCCATACAGGATGCTAATTATTTAAGTAAAAAAACGTTTGATTTATTTCGGTTAAAAAATGATTTTTCAAATGAGCAAGACAAAATTGTTTAAGAAAAGAAAAAAAATGTTCAAAAAATTTAGTAACTTCATTAACATTTGGCAAATTTTAATACGTGTCCTAGAATACAAAGGTAATTACTGTTAATTCAAGCAGGTAAGAATATTTGTGTAAAGTTAACCCAACATACCATAAAAGCTTGAGAATTATGTATATTATTGAGAAATTTGTTGTTTAAAGCTTATGTCTTGTCTTTAAGCTTACCCTTGTAATTGTAGAACAAGCTTATGGAATTAATATCATCATAAGCTTATCCTCGTAATTTTAAAATAACCTTACATATTTTTATACCCTCAGCCTTTAGGCTAAAGAGGGTATTTACACTTTGATACGACCAAAAATGTGCCTCATCGAAATAATGGTTTAGACCCCAAGTATGTTTGTACGATATCCGTTTCACACAATTTTCAGCAGATCTAGCAATGTCCGTCCGTCTGTCTGTCCGTCTGTCTGGCTGGTGCGCACGATAACTCTCGAACGGATCAATCGATTCGGTTCAAATTTTGGGTATCGAAATATTTTGTCCAGATTTGATTTAAGTTCGAAGATGGGCCATGTAGGTCCACTCCTTCAGGTACCTCCCCCACAAAAGTTCCAAAATGTTCAGAAAATTTGTGGGCACGATAACTCTTCAAGGGAGTGACCGATGAAATCCATACTTTGCACATCCTAATATATATACCAGATATAGATCAGGTTCGAATATGAACTATATTTGTCTACTCCTTCTGGTACCTCTCACACAAAATTTCGGATAATTTCACTTTAAAACCTGCTCTCGAATCACTTTGATTTTTGTTGAAGCGATTTGCATTCGCTACCTCCATTACGACGGTAAAAGTGGTTCAGGGCCAAGTCCATATTTCTTGGGAAAACAGCCCGAAAGGTGTAAAAAATCCCTATGTCTGTTCAACCGATGGTCCAACATTTGGACTTCGTCATATTATATCCAAAATTAGTTTCATGGGCCATACCGGTCCATAACTTTCGGTACTCCTCCCCAATATTTAAAACATGTCCCTAAAATTGTAGGACGATATCACTTGAATGGGGCAACCAAGTTGGTCCAAACTTTGGATCTCCTAATATTTTAGTTTAACTTCTAAAATGGCCCATATCGGTCCTCCATAAGGGTACCTGCCCTACAAAAGTTCAACATTTGTGCCATAGTGCAGTTAATTCCTAATCCACATTTTTGTCGGCAAGTTCAAATGTCCAAAAAGGGCCACAAAATTCTAAAGAGACCTTAAATACATTCGATCTGTCCGGAGGTGAAAGTTTCGCTTCACATTGGCTGAGGGTATCTATCTGTCGGCAAAGCCGACTCACACCTTTTTACTGTTTTTTTTTTTTTTGTATTTTTATTGATTTTTTTAACCGGCGTGCACTCATTGATATGAGAGAAATCTCGACATTTCCTGAGTATTCCAGCCATGTAAAAGTTTTCTACAAGTGGTTTCGTAAGACACGCCGTTCGGAATCGGCGATAAAAAGTATGTCTATCATTAGGCCTATTTGAGTCGGCGTACAGAGGGCGAAATCACTGATCTAGCGGCGCGAAAGTAAAAAAATCAAAGTATAAAATTGCGAAATGTTTTCCATTATATCGATTACAGACACTCTGCTGACTAAGATTTTGTTTTTACTTTTTTGTTGTTGTAAATATTCACTCAGTTATTCAGTGTCAAGTGCAAGATATTTTGACGGATCAGATTTTAATAAAATTGTTGCTAAAAACCTGATCTCATATTTGTTTAATTGTTAAATAAATTCGTAATAAAACTAAACAAAGTTTATTTTTTATTGATAGGGGAGGGTTTAAGTTAAATTAAAATAAAATGTTTGGGGCCTGAAGTTACATAGTTATAAAGCAATAGATTTTCAAAAATTATTATTTTGGGGAGGGTATTATAAGTTGGTTTTGGCCAAAAAGTTTGTAACGCATCGAAATAATGGTCGTAGACCCATACTTATATATATCAAAATGAATGTCTCGACGAGCTGAGTCGATCTGGCTATGTGTGTCCGTCCGTCAGTCCGTCCGTCCGTCTGTCCGTCTGTCCATCTAAACCTTGTAATCACGCTACAGGTCGCAATTTTGATCGGATCGTCAGGAAATTCTGGGTGTTGATGGGGGGTCCCAGAGGGGAAGAAGCCTATTGATTTTGGTGATGGTCGGATAATATTTAGGGGTCGGAATGGGCAAAAAACTTATGTGGATAAAAAGACAACGTTTTTCTCCAAAGCGAGTATCTCAGCTTCTGTATGGGGCATACCAAAAGCAAGACCAGACAATGAAAGTAGAAAATATCACCTTTCTAATGATGTAAAGTATGTTCTTATAGGTGATCAAACAACGAAGATATCACAATAGTCGCAAATAAACCCCAAATTTTCATGTTTGCGATTTTAGTTATAATGACGAATATCACAGCTTTGGTTGGGAACTTTCCAAAAGCAAAGCCTGACTATGAAAGTAGAAGATTCCACCTTTACAATGATGCAAACTAGGTCGGCGCAGGTGACCAAATAGCGGAGATATCACAATAGTCGGTAATTCATCCCATTTTTCCATTTTTTGGAAATCACGCTACAGGCCGCAATTTTGATCAGATCGTCACGAAATTTCGAGGGTTAATGAGGGTCTCACAGAGGAAGAAGCCTATTGATTTTGATGATGGTCGGATAATATTTAGGGGTCGGAATGAGCAAAAACTTTATTTGGAGAAAAAGTCAATATATATAAAATATCACCTTTACAACAATGTAACGTAGGTTGTCGTAGGTGGTCTAACAACGAAGATATTGCAATAGTCGCTAACAAAACCCAACTTCTCATTTTTGCGATTTTAATAATAATGACGGATATCACACCTTTGGTTGGGGACCTTCTTAAAGCAAAGCCTGACTAAGAAAGTGGAAAATCCCATCTTTGAAATTATGCAAAGTAGGTTTGCGTAGGTAGTCAAATAATAGAGATATCGCAATAGTCGTTAATGCATCCCTTTTTTCCACTGCAATCACACTATAGGTCGGAATTTTGATCGGATCATCACGAAATTTTCTCACAGAGATAGAAGCCTATTGATGTTGGTGATGTCGACAGTAGTCAAATATAAAATTAAATATTAATTATTTTGGTTCAGTTCGCCTTAAGTCATTTGCTTTAAGGGCCAGATAGGTGAAAACTTTCGTATCTCCATAAAAGAAATGTTTTCGAGTGAAAAGATTATTCACAGAGGTAGTGGTGTAGGGTATCACATAGTCGGCCCCGTACCGACTATAGCCTTTTCTCACTTGTTTTTTGTATATTTTTAGTGCAATATACTTTTGTTGGATGGAGCGTAACTACAAAGGTCCACCGAGGTTCGGTCCAGTTATTTTTTTAATAATTAAATTGGACTCCCTAGATTCCGAATAACCAAAATTTAGCTGCAAATAGCTACAAATCTTGCTGATAAATGGTCTTGAAAAATAGCTTAAATCCTCAAAATACCCAAAATCTGTCGGTACGGTTATATGGGGGCTATATCAAAATGTAGACCTATGTTCGCAATTTTTGATGGAGAATTTTTGTGTCCACTGGGAACCATAAATACCAAATTACACCTAATTTGGTCGGAAAATGTAGCTTTAAATCCCCAAACTACTGAAATTCGGGAGGTACCTTAAAAGGGGCCTATACCCCAACGTGGACCTATGTCCACAATTTTTGGTGGAAAGGTTTAGTGATCACTAGGAACCCTAAGTACCAAATTACAACTAATTTGGCTTAAATCCTCAAAATATCGAATATCAGGAGGTACCGTTATATGGGGGCTATACCAAAATATTTGCCTATGTTGTTCATATTTAGTCCATAATTACCCACAGACAGTTTGTGCAAAATTTCAGAAAGATATCTTCATTCGTTTCCCAGTTATTAATTTCGCGCCGCTAGATCAGTGGTTTCGACCACTGTGCGGCGTGCACTCATTAATATGAGAAAAATCTCCCGTGTGCCTTCGGGGATGTGTCACTTTCACTTTATTCACTTCTTTTTTTATCACAACCGCTATTTATGTTGGCAGTCCTTAAAACTTCTTCAGTAGTCCGATTCTCTAACTCATTTTTTGAGTTAACGACAAATGTCGGTAAAATTAAAACGCAAAATTATGAATGAAAAGTATAAATTATTTTTGACAACACTGTTACTGTCTTACCGAATATTATCGTTAATTACCGAAATTATAAGAATTTTAATTTTACCAATTTTTGTCGGTAACTCAAAAAATGTGTTAGAGAATCGCACTACAGATTGGTATTTTATTGTTTTTTTATGATTCAAAAGAAGTTCAATTATTTTTTGTCTTTTAGAACTTTTTTATATTTTTAGACTTTATATTTTAACACATCGCGAATATTAATATTTACTAACACAACGCGATAATGAATTTAATCACGCATAAATTAATAGACTGATGCAAACCACGAAAAATATGTTTTTACGAAAATTTATTTATCAACAAATGCAGAGCCTGCATATAGGAAAACGGTTGTATATACAAACAATTTTCAGGCAGACTTAAGAAAAGTTTATGAATTCTCGATTGGTATAATATTCTCAAGTGCAATTACTTTTTATTTTTATTTGGTATGTTGGGAACTAATTTATTTAATTTTTAAAATTAACCAAGCCATTATTGATATTCAAAGCTTGTGAAGATTAGATTCTAATAATTGATTTGTTCTTCTTTCGTCTTCTTAAAGTAAACAAAATGTGAACTCATCTATCAATCATTATTTGAAAAAAGATAGATTTTTATATGATTTTTTTGATTATCTGAAATCATTGTTTAATAATCGTTATATCACGATAATGATTGATGGGAATTATAAAAGAATGTGAAAGCATTGATTAGAAGAGAATGTTGAACTGAAATGACAGACATAGGGGCACCTTTGATATCAAAAGTCGTGGACCACAAAAAAATCTGAATTTTTTTTTTAACAAACAACAACAAATGCGACAGTAAAGGTTTTGTTTTTTTTTTTTTAATTTTTACTTGCTAACAAACTTCTCAGAAAATTCTTTAAGGATTATCATAAGCCAATAAGTATCCCAGTAAGTGTGTTTTTTAGAAGGTTTTCAAGCAATTAAATGTCTCGGAAAACATGGATTTTTAAAGACAAGACAAAGACAATTAATTACACCACGTTAACACTAAAGAAGGTACTGTAAAGAACACATTATTTTACTGTGATATGAGAAGAAACTTTGTCTTTCCATGTGAACGCTCCACAGGAGTCATAAGAACCTGGCCATCCATTTCTTCTCATCTTGTAGGAGATAGTCGTGGGGCATAGATCTTGGAAGACCTTGGTGTTCCACCGTTGATCTGCAAACAATGCCGACTAATCGACACCTTGGTCGTGTTCCTACAAACTTCTCCGAAGAGACAAGGTAGACAAACGATTAAAAACGTACAAACTGGAAACGTCCAAAACTTCTTTTCTCACCTACGAAATTAATTTTTATTTAATTAGGTATGTACCTATATTTCATAGGACTATTTCATATGTGGAGAATACATATTTACCATATATTTAACATTGTTTAAAATCATAATGCCCGCTCATAACCTCAATAGTTTATTTTCATTTCTACACAAAGATAAAATATTGTCTCGTACACCATTCTGCCCAGCGGTAGTCATGCATTTTTATCTGAAAAGTTACGTTGTTACGTTTTTGTTGTGTGTATGACTTTTATTTACCGAGTCAATATTGACATTTGTTCTTATCACTCTCCTCGAAACGCTAAGTTATGTCTTATAAATATTTTTCATTTTGAAACTTTAATTCTGCTTACTAAATTCTTTCTCCTCAATTCGACAAATATCTTGGCATTAAATTATTACTTGGTCATTATCTTTGCCGGCACGTCAGCGTTTGTCAGCGAGCTGCCTTACCCCAACCCACCTACTCTATAAATGGAATAGTGTGCTTGGTGAATTAGCAGAGTATTAATATTTTTGTATGTACTTTTAAATATATTGATGAGGTGCAAAAATAACCCCTCTGTATTTATTTCATTCAAAACGAAATTTAATTGTTAAGAGCATTAAGGAAAACACCATGGAATAGTTTGCAGTCCCGCACATGACTTTCGATGTAAAGTTGAGAGGCCCCTGTCTATACATGGCATAGTATATGCCTTTGCAGCCAATACTACCGGTTTTTATATGTTCAACACGATCCATAAGCGGTCACTGTGCCGCTTTACACGGTGTCATTGATCCTTGCCCTATAGGAATTCAAACGGTAGCGTAGTAGAGCCGAAAATACGTTGGTTTATAGTGGCAGCTGACGCTCCCCAGCTGCGACAGATGGGGGTGTTCTCCAGAGCTCCGAATACTCGATCGAATTCCACTCGCGAGTGAAATTCTTCTCGAATTATAGCAAAACGAGGGGGGTTACTTGCCCCCTCCCCACCACCAAACAAAAACTTATCCCACCCCTTAATAAACTTGCCCAACATCCACCAAAAAAAAAAAAATTACCACCTCACCCCAAAATTTCACTCGCGAGTAATTCGGAGCTCTGATAGCGGTAAATGGGAGAAGTTCTCCGAGGACCGCATTCACACGATGTTTTATGGCATCTGCGACTGCATCCGTGTGAATGTTATTTAAACCTGGTTGATGGACCTGTTAATCTAGGGTTTCTCTCTTGTAACGTTGGACGTCTCGTTCCAGATCATGAAGATCCCTCCTGACATACCTGGGTGGAGGAGTCCTATACACCATACGGTGATTAGGATGGGTCTCCCGCAACCGAACATGAACTATTGTGTCCCGTACTTGAAGAATTATCGTCTCCTCATGTAGATGGTCCATGGGAAGGCACCATGTTGCAGTTGTCAGGGCGGCATTCTGACAAGTTTGAATATTTTTCCATCGCGTTGCACTTATATTCGAGGACCAAACTGGCGTCGCATAGCTTACCACGGACTAGTCTTTCGCATTATATGTGGCCAACAAAGTTTCTTTATCTGCACCCCAAGTGCTGTCGACTAGGAGCTTGAGGACCGAATTGCTGTATAATTTTTAGGTAGTTTCTGATCGGAATCCTACTACCATCGACTATAATAATCAACTCTGTTCTCATCTCTGCCGTCCATGTTGTGAACAGAGTGCCAGATTTTGTAGCAGATATTTTCATATTTCTCACGTGGAAAAAGATGGTAAGATCAGCCAAATAGGAATTCAGTCTTTCTTGTCTTAACGACAAGATCATACGACCATCCGCATGCATTACGATCCTAATGCCGTCTGGAGTGGGCGGAATTCAGGAGAGGTAGAAGTTAAACAGTCCCGAAGATATCGCCCAAACTTGGGGAATCTTCTTGTTTCAAAATTCCACGTACAACTGGCGTCCACACATATACAGGACAATCATGAATATTTCCCTCGGAATTTTTCCGCACGGAAAATAATTTAAAAATATGAAATTTTTTTAAAAAATCAATATTTTAAAATGTTGAAAACTATTAGAATCACTTAACTGTGGAATATTCTCGCCTAATAGACATAAATATTCCCTTTTAGGACATAAATACGGAAAAAAATCGTGAACTTCGGGAAAGGGAATAAATTCCGCACGGAATTTTTATTCATGATTGCCAAGATAATTGATTTTCCAACGTTTCAAACTTAGCCGGAGGGTTGCCTGCTCGATGTCCTCAAACAGCGTGGAGTGCTTTACAATATCAAAGGCTTTTGATAAGTCAAGCGCCACCATCACTGTTCTATCACACAGCTTGTTCTGGTTGAGTCCTCGAGTAATATTCATGGAGATGGTGTGTAGCTCTATTTTTGTGCTGTGCTGCTTACTGAACCCATTTTTTGGTTTGGTTTTAGGACGCGCAGCTACCGTTGTTGACAGCTACTTCACTCGGAGACCTTGAGGTCCATTGTGATCATCCTTAAAGAGACTGTGTGTTGTGGTTGGACTATATGTGATGATGATAGATGCTGGACTATTGCGGATTTGTTTGTGAAGTTGAGTGTGTAGGTGATGCTGTGATGATGGATGTAAGTTTATAGGTTGTTGCTGAGGTTGTGATGATGGATGTAAGTTTATAATCAAGTTGTTGTGTGTGGTGACTGGTCTATACTGCAGTGATGTGCTGTGGTTGGTCTATTATAGAGATGTTTATGTATTGTTGTTGAGGTTGTGATGATGATAGAGAGTGGTTTTGGTGGGGTGGATGTGATGAGTAAGGGTATGTGATGATGATGGATGCTGATTTATAAGATGGGTGTTGAAAGTGGTGATTGGTCTATTCTGAAGTAATATACGGTGGTTGGTCAATTGCAGGTTTTGTTGATGTAGAGTGGTTTGGTGTGATGGATGCGATGAGTAATGGATATGGGTGTGCGGCTGCTGTGATTGTGGCAAAGATGTTGATGTAGTGGATGTGATGCGGATGTGGGTGTGTTGCCGCTGAGGGTGTTGTTCAGAGTTGAGCCGATTTCTATCCCCCTGTGTGAAGGAGAATGAAAAACAGACATTAATTAGTTTTGTTTGCCAAGCCATGTGAGATTTTTGGCAAATTGGTACATGTAGATGGGGTCTATGAAGAAACTCAGAGTATTTATCTCATATCTACCGAAGAATCGATGTCTCCTCGTGAGTAACGAGGGGCACCTACATAGTAGAAGTTCGACCGTCTCTGTTTCTTCTGGATCTTGACATAGCCTACAGTAGTCTACACTACTGTTGTCCCATCTAGAATGTAGGGACCTGACCATGTTATGACCGGTAATGAGACCTACAGTGGTCTTTATCCCTAAATTATTTAGTGAAAAAAGAGAGTTGGTTTTATGTTTAAAATAGCTGGGCCAGATTGCCTTGGATACCTTACAGCCAGTTTCCATTTGCCATCTTTGCCCCGCCTTCTCAAGGAAGTAACCGCGAAGTTTTCGGATGTAGTAGCACTTTGGTGGTCTGATAGATGACTCAACTGGTAAGTCAGTCGACTGAGAGCCACCCCGTGCTGGTTCATCCGCCTCTTCATTTCCCTTTATATCGCTGTGTCCTGGAACCCAGCAAAGACCAACGAAGTCGCGTACTTCAATCAGAGCGTTTTTGCAGTCGAGGATAGCTTTTGAATTTATGGTCCATGACTTCAGAGCCTTAAGGGCCGCTTGGCCATCGACAAAAATAGTCACCGGTCCTTTAAGGGTACTCCCAAGTTCTTTGACCATCTCCACTGCTTTTCTTATTGCAAAAATCTTTGCCTGAAAAACGCTGCAGTTATCGTTGAGTTTGAAGGATTGCTTAATTTGTGGGTTTTCGCAGAAGACCCCGGCACCTGTGCCATCCTCCATATTTGAGCCGTCTGTGTAGATGGCCAGACTGCCAAGGGGAGGGCTACCACTAGACCAGGCATCCCTGCTTGGGATTGTGACGTTGATTTGGTTGAAGTTGAGTACAGTGGGTATATAATCACTGATGTGATTCGATCCACTAAACTCAAGTAAATCGGTGAAGGGGGAGAGGACCTTTGCATGTCCAAATCGTGGACACTGCCACATACCTGCCTCTCTAAGCCTGAAAGCCGTCCTCGCCGCATGAAAGGTGATAGTGATGTCCAGAGGTTGGAGATCAAGTATCACATTCAGGGCGGCTTGAGGTGTGCTTCTAATGACACCAGAGATTAGCAGAGATGCGGCTCTTTGAACACTAGATAATTTGGACAGAAGTACACTGTTCCCGAGTGCATGCCGCCAGACAAGCCCACCATAGGTAAGAATGGGGATAACCACGGTATCATACAACCAGTGTATGATCTTTGGTCTGAGACCCCAACTTTTACCAATGGAGTTCTTGCAGGAATAGAGTGCCATAAAACCCCTCTTAACCCTCTCCTTAGTATTCCTTTTCCAATTTAAACGTTGGTCCAGGATAACACCGAGGATGAAAGTTTTAGGGCAACACCGTCCAGCTTTGGTAGCGGGAAATCAGGAATTTTGCGCTTCTTCGTGTAGAGTACGAGCTCAGTCTTTGTTGAATTCACACCAAGTCCATTGGTGCGAGCCCAGCGAGACAGCTGCACTAAAGCACGCAGCATAAGGTCTGATATGGTCGGCAAGAATTTGCCGCTTATGAGGATAACAACATCGTCAGCATAGGCTACCACCTTCGTCCTTAGTTGGTTGAATTTCACAAGAATTTCGTTTATTACAAGGAGCCAGAGGAGGGGTGATGAAACTCCTCCTTGAGGCGTACCCCTGCAAACCTTTTTCCTTACGGAACTCTCTCCTAGATGGGAGTTGATGATTCTGCTCTTCAGCATTTCATCAACCCACCTAACAAGGATAGAGGAAACTCCTGCGTTAGTGAGCGAATTATGAATGGATTCCAGCTTCACATTGTTGAAGGCTCCCTCTATATCGAGGAAGGCTGCAAGTGTGAAGTAGTCGTAGTCGAGTAGTCTCTCTAGAGTTTTAAGGAGGAAGGAAGAAAGACTAATAGGTCTATAGTCCTTAGGTAGTGTGTGACTAGGCTTCCCAGCTTTGGGAATGTAAGTCACCGTTACCTCCTTCCATGGGTTAGGTATGTACGACAGACGCAGGCAGGCCCTGTAAATTTCCTTTATGGTTACCAGTACCGAGTCAGCTGCATATTGCAACATAGCCGGTATAATGCCATCCGGTCCAGGAGATTTATAGGGTTGGAAGCTGTCTATCGCCCATTTTATTCTTGGGATGCTAGTTAAGCTGTCAATCAGTTGCTCGTCCTGTGCCGTGCAGCCCTGATTGTGATTCGTTTGCTTCGAGTCACTCTCTAGGTCTGTACAGCCTGGAAAATGCACTTCTGACAGCAGATTTATGGGCCGATTCCGTACAGCGAGGCGAGTCATGTCGCGTGGTCTATCGTCTCTGCGACAAAATTTAAAAAATGCACATCGTACAGCGATAGAAAATAATCGTCGATAACAAGTTATTTTTATTTTTTTTTATTTATTTTTATTCGTTAGTAAAAATGAACGGCGACAGCTAATTTGTTGTCGCCGGAAAATGAACATTACGGCGACAAAATTTGACGTCGTCGTGCGACTTTTGCCATACGTAATGGAAAAATTGCAACTGGCAACGCGACACGACTCGCCTCGCTGTACGGAATCGGCCCATTAGAGTCTTTAGACCAGAGTTAGTCCACGTGCCGTTGTCTCGTTTGATGCTACCCATGGGTTTGGGATCCTTGGATAGAATCTTACGAAACCTGAAGCCATGCTGATGATCGCAATTGGATAGCTATTTCTGACACTAGGGAGTATTAAAGCCTCAAGGTCTTTGCTACGGGCGACAAAAGCGAAACCGGTCTGTACGATTAACCTTTGCTGGTATCGTTGCCATTTTCCGAACTTCGGGAACGATGCAGGTGGCTAGCGACAGGTTGAGAAATTTAGTGAGATACTTGACTCCCGGCACATCAAGCTGTTTCAGCATAACAATGAAGTTTCCATCGACTACAAATTTGTGAAACGGAATTCATTGTTTCGCAAAAACATACGGGGGGGGGGGGGTCCCAAAAGCATTATTTCGATTAGGTGTGTGTATAAACTCGTCGATATTATATCGACGATATAAAAATATTTTTTTTTTCTTTTGTAATCATTTTCAAATTCATTTCTTCTAAAATAACACCGAATAATAGTATTAAAACGCATATTTTTGTTTAAGTTTTTTTATTTATATTATTATAATATCCATTTAATATATATTGATATCGCGATAATTATATTTCATAATTTCGTGTTAAAATGTGTGTTTATGCTGAGTGTGTGTATATGTATGGTATGTGTGTGTTTGTTTGTCTTCTTCAATTGGCAAAATTTTGAAAGAAAATCAAATTGTCTTTAAATGATTTTTATAAAGCTAATATCACAAATAAAATTTATTTAATTTAAAAAATAACTTCCAACAAAAAATATTTGTTTTGATGAGATATTTGAATATTTGTTTGTTTTTCAAAAGTGAACAATAAATTTTGGTGTATAATGTCCGTTTACAAATAAAACATTAATGAAATAAATGAAAATTATTTAAAAAAAATAAACTATTTATATCATGGATATACATATAAGAAAAATGTGATATTGAGGCAACATTAATTAGAAAATGAAATAAATGAAGAACATGAATTATATATAAATTATGAACATGAATAGTAATATTTTATTGGTATAACCAACTTTTTCTGTGTAATTATAATTTAATAATATCTATTTTGTTATAAACAAAAAAAAATGTTGTTAATAATTTTTATATTTAAAAAAAATATGTATGGCTGCCTCAAACTATAAAAAATATATTTTTTTATATCAAAAATAAATTCTTAATATTTTACACCTTTACCATATATTAATCTTTCTCTCTCTCGATCTCTTTTATTATATTTAAGGTATAAAGGGGATACAAAACTAAGGTGATGGATGAAATGTTGATGTTGTGGTTTAAACAAATATATATTACAACAACAAGTAATGTCAACAAATCTAAGCAAAGTATCATGGTGTAAGAAAGAAGGTGTCAAAACATATTTTTAATCAAAAATAAAAAACAAATATTTCTCTTCTATAAAGAATATCTGTATACAACATCTTTATTTAAGTTGGCGAAGAATATTTTACCGGTTTCTTATACTTTTTGTGGATATTTCGCACAACAAAATTTGACAGCAAATGATAGCTATGTTCCTTTACGTGCAAGAACCTTCCACATTTTCTAGTTTCTAAAGTTTTCTGTCTTCTAAACTTTGAAATAGACCGCATACAATAGGCTAATCATCCTTTAAAGAATTTAGATATACAGATCATGCTTCCTCGAATGACGAAGTGTTCTAGGTAGATGGAATTAGATTTATCTTGGATTATATTAGACAGACACAGTACCTCAGATCTAAGAATGTAGCTAAAGGATCTTTAACCGATAAAGCAACGATAAAAGTACATTAATTAAATGTTTTACCTCTATCCGAAGCATACGACCTTCGGGGAAACTTAACTGAATGTTATCATTTGGCTTCACAGATTGCGAATCTGATAAGAATGCCCTGTAGATAAGTTTATTGGGTAGATGCGAATTAAATAAGTATCCACGCATAATCCAGCCGTTCTTCATGGACAATCTTTGAGGAAATTTCGAGTGCGTTGGCGTCGCATAAATATTCAATGTCACGTTCAATCGTTTGAATGATAAAAGTCATTACTTTATTCCATCCCAAGAAAAAGGAAGTAAAAAAGAATCAAACGACTTTGCTGACAGATACATATATACTACCCGTAGCCTGTGCGAATTCACATACCAAAATCCTCTTCCCCGAAATTTATGTTTTTAGGAGGTTTTCAGAACTATGCGGCCTTTTTTGCATGTAGGTTCCTCCGTAGGAGACTCCCATATAAAATGCAACCTCCATATGAGACGTCTACATAATAGCCTACCTCGGTAGGAGGCTCCTATACAATAGACGACCTCCGTAGGAAGCTCCTATAGAATATGCGACGTCTGTAGGAGGCTAATATAGAAGAGGCGACCCACAGTGTTGCCTCGTGGACAAAAATCAAAAATTGTGATGTTAATTTTTACATATGTTCATGATTTTTTTACAGTAAACACATCCCATACAACGAATCTGAAAGAATTTTGTCGATATGTGCATCCATAATGAAGTTATATTTCCCAGGTAATCTAAAGCGGTAATCATATGAAAATTAGACAATTTTTAAAATAACATTTTCTTAAAAGTTTGTTGATAAAATTAAAAGTTTTGGATGGGCTATAAATATAAAATTTTAGTACAAAAAGTTGACATCAACTGCACGTGGGCAATGTACCGTTATCAAGAAATCAAAATTTAAATTTGATAAAAAAAATTCAAATTCTTATTATTTAGTAGAGCAGATCTTTTGATTGCCACCTGTTGCCACCTCGGCTCTTGTTTTCCGTTAATTGGACATCTCTTCCAAATAAAAATTTGCAAAAACTTTCTGCCCATCCCTGCAACCTTCTGAGATATATCGGTTCAGATTTTATATAACCCCCATATATATCTTTTCCCGATTTAGCTACAACTTGTTCAATTTTGATCGGATAGCCTTCAAATTTAGTACGTCTTATTTTCTTAGGCTCCTGAATAGCTACACCGATTTTCACAAAAATCGGTTCAGATTTGGATATAGCCCCCATATATATCTATCACCGATTTTGCTATAACTCGGTCAATTTTAATCAAATAGCCTTCAAATTTTATGCGCGATATTTTCTTAGGCCCCTGAATAGATTCACCGATTTTCGTAAAAATCGGTTCAGATTTGGATATAATAGCCCCCATATATATCTTCCCACGATTTTGCTATAATTCGCTCAATTTTTGATGAATAGCCTTCAAATTTAACATGGGATGTTCCTCAGGCCTCTGTTCAGTTTTATCTTTGACCTAGGTTGATGAATGTTTGCAAGTACTTATGAGGACACAGGAATGAAAAAAATCAACTTTGGTCCATATCGGTTCAGGTTTGAATATAATTTCGCCCGATGTCACTCAAGTACGGATAATTACGTCATATTTTCTTATTTAATCAATATCGTTGCGTGTTTAGTGAAAATATATATGAGAGCTATATCCAAATCTAAACCGATTTTTGTCAAAATCGGTGGAACTGAAAAAGGCCTTAAGAAAACATCCCATGTTAAATTTCAGGGCTATGTTTCAAAAATTGATCGATTTATAGCAAAATCGGTGAAAGATATATATAGAGCCTATATCCTAATCTGTACCGATTTTTGCGAAATCAAATCAAAATCGGTAAAACTGAACAGTGGCCTGAGTAAACATACCATGTTAAATTTGAAGGCTATTCATCAAAAATTGAGGGATTTATAGCAAAATCGGGGAAAGATATATATGGGAGCTATATCCAAATCTGAACCGATTTTTACGAAAACCAATGAAACTATTGAGGGGAGAAAATATCACATATAAAATTTGAAGGCTATTTGATTAAAATTGACCGAGTTATAGCAAAATCGGGGAAAGATATATATGGGGACTATATCCAAATCTGATGCGATTTTTGTGAGAATCGGTAGAGCTACTCACGGGCCCAAGAAAATATTACATATTAAATTTGAAGGCTATCCGATCAAAATTGACCGAGTTATAGCAAAATCGGAGAAAGATATATATGGGGGCTATATCCAAATCTGAACCGATATGGACCAAAGTTGGAATTGTTCATTCCTATGCCCTTATAAGTACTTTTGCAAAAATTCATCAACCTAGGTCAACTCCTTCTATTTTTGTCCACTTTTGTATGGAAGCGGCAACACTGTGCGACCTCCGTAGGAGGCTCCCATAGAATAAGCGACCTCCTTACGAGGCTCCCACAGAATAGAAAATTTCTTAACCGTAGTAGACTTCTATAGAATAGATCTCCGTAGTAGGCTCTTAAATAATAGGCGACATTCGTAGTAGGCTCCTGCTATAGAATATGCGACTTCTGTAGGATAAACTTTTGGGACATTTATCATAACGATTGAGGGTGTTCCGAATAAATGCGGATATTCTGATAATAAATTTGATTCGAATTAAAGCGAATTAAATTGTTGCGGAGGAGATACCTGACCAGAGATTGTACATTTTGGCAGTGGATTTTATTTTGTGAGTCGTGCCAGACAGCCATTTTAATTGGTCAGCGTAGGAGCTCCTGGAAATATGCACCACCTTTAAAAAAAAAATTCTAAACATCCTTTGCACTTAAGCAAAAAATTTTTACTTTTATGAGGGTGGTACCTAAGGGAAATGTCCGATATAGAATATCTTCGAACTTGATTTACGTTCATTACGCTGTATAAAGATTGGACCAATGTGAATCACGCCCATCAGCCATTTTTGTTGGTTCCGTAGTATTTTTTAAAGTTTTCAGACAGGATGCAAGGACTTGCCGGCGAAAAACTTTATATCACTGTAAACAGGACCACAAGGAGTAGCTACGATAAAGATATCAAAACGATTCTCGAACAGCTCTTAAACTGCATTTAAGCGAAACAGTTGAATTGTTTGGAGGGAGGTACCGGAAGGTGTTATCCAATATATAAAGTATATCTTCGAGTTTGATTTACGTTTGGGAGAAATATTACGATGTGCAAAAGTTGGACCAATGTGAGTCACTCCGTATCGCGCCCTTCAGCCAATGTTGTTGTTCAGCGTAGGATTTTTCAATGCTTTTGGACCATTATATCAGGAAGAATGGACTTGCCCACGAAAAAACATTGAATCTCTGTAAACAGGTAAAATTTTCAAAACAATCCTCGGGCAGTCCTTAAACGGCATTTAAGCGAAAATCTTGAACTTATGTGATGGAGATACCGGAAGGTGTCCGATTTTACGATGTGCAAATTTTCGTGCTCATCAATCATTTTAGATGTTGGAGGCAGGGTCTTTTTAGAGCAAGGTATGGACGGTACTTGAAAAAATGTAACGTTGTAATAGGGTCAGAGGTCCGAGGACAACCTGCTGCAAAAAAATGATCAAAATGATACTCTAAAAGCCCACAAACTGAACTTAAGCGAAAATTTTGAACTTTTGTGAAGGAGGTACCCGAAGGTGTTATCCGAAATAGAACTTTTTGATAATTGATGTCAGTTTAGAAGAAGTTTACGAGGCTTTTTTTTAAAGTTTCGGCCATATTAAATACTCAATATCGTAAGTAATCATGCTCAGCCGGCAGGTGTTTTTAGGTCTTTTGTGTCATCATCTAAGGAAATATGGACTTGCCCCGAAAAATTGTACCTTAGTAATAGGGACCGCGAGAATAACCAGCTGCGAAAAAATGTAAAACGCTCCTCCAACAGCTCTTAAACTGCACTTAAGCGAAAATTTAGGTAGGTACCCGAAGTTGTTGTCCGAGATAGACCTTCGTGGAACTTGATGTACGTTTGGAAAATGGGTTATGATGTAAGTAATTCGTAAGTAATCATGCTCATCAGTCATTTTAGTTGGTTTTGGCAAAGATTTGTAGGAGCTTTTGGTCAATTACCTCAGAAAGTATGGACTTGCCCCGAAAAAAATTGTAGAGTTGTAAAAAAGGTCCGCGAGGACAACCTGTACAAAAATTTTAAAACGATCCAAGACATGCCATTATCTGCACTAGCTCTAAAAATATTGAAATTTTGTTTGGGAGATACCAAGAAATAGACCAATATAGTCCATAATCGAACCTGATCTATGTTTGGATGAAGTATTACTAAAAACAAAATTAATGCCTAATCGATTGATCCGTTCGGGTGTTATTGTGGCCATCATTTTAGCTGAAATAAACATACATTAAAATGTTGTTTTGAAGGTACCCGAAGGAGTGGATCGATATGGCCCATATTGGAACTTGGTGATCACCGAAAAAAATGTAAAAAAAAAATCTAAACGATCAGGGAAATGTCCTTAAACTGAACTTGTACCAAAAATTTTGGAATTTTGTGTGGGATATATCCCGTTCGAGAGTTATCGTAGGCACCATTATAGTGAAAAAATTTGAACTTTTGTGGGGGAGCTATCGGAAAGAGTGGATCGATATGACCCCATGCCGAAACATGTCCTTAAACAGCACTTTTGTAAAATTTTGTGCGGGAGGTGCCCGAAGGAGTAGATCTATACAGACTATAATCGAAACTGGCCGATGTCTGCGATGCAATATTACGAGAAACAAATGTTGGCCAAATCGGTTGATCCATTTGAGAGTTGTAGTTATAAGCAAAATAAATTAATTATGTGTGGGTGGATCGATATTGACCATATTTTAACTTGGTCTACGTTTGGACAACATTTTACGGGGACCAAATCGGTTGATCCGTTTGTCCAAACATATATGGGGTCTAAAAACATTTGCTATGTTCCAGAACCTGCAAGAATCTACTACTTTTTACTACGATAACATTTTTTCCTTTATGTTATCGAAAAAATAGTCAAAATTAGTAGATTTTTGCAGTACTGGAACAGACCAAATTGATGAAGCGCATTTTTATACCCTCAGCATTTATGCTAACGAGGGTATATACACTTTCATACGGGCAAAATGTGCCTCATCGAAATAACGGTTTTAGACCCCAAGTATGTTTGGACGAAATGTGTTTCAGACAATTTGGAGTCGATTGAGCAATGTCCGTCCGTCTGTCTGTCTGGCTGGCTGGAGCGCACGATAACTCTCGAACGGATGCACCGATTCGGTTCAAATTTTGGCTTTCGTAATATTTTGCCCAAACTTAGTTTAAGTTCGAAGATGGGCTATATCGGTCCACTCCTTCCGGTACCTCCCCCCACAAAAGTTTGAAAATGTTCGGAAAATTTGTGCGCACGATAACTCTTGAAGGGAGTAACCGATTTGGTCCATACTTTGCCCATCGTAAAGTGTGTACCAGACTTAGATAAGGTTTCAATACGGGGTCAATCGGTCCACTCCTTCGGGTACCTCCCACACAAAATTTCGGAAAAGTTCAGTTTAGGGCCACCTCTCGAATCGCTTTGATTTTTGTTTTAGCAACTTGTATTCACTGGCCCCCATACGACGGTACAAGTTTCCTTAGGGGCAAGTCCATACTTCCCGAGAAAATAGCCTGAATGTTGCAAAAACCCCCTATGACACCGTGTGAGGTGGTTGGAGCGCAGGATGACTCTCGAACGGATCTGCCGATTAGGTCCAAAATTTGGCCTTAGTAATATTTTGTCCACATATAGTTTAAGTTAGAAGATAAGTCATATCGGTCCACTCCTTCAGGTACCTCCCCCACAAAAGTTCAAAAATGTTCGAAAAATTTGTTCGTAGGGTAACTCTTGAAGGGAGTGGCCGGATTGGTCCATACTTTACACATCCTAATATATCTACTAGATATAGATCAGGTTCAAATATGGACTATATTTGTCCACTCCATCTGGTACCTCCCACGCAAAATTTCGGATAAGTTCACTTTAAGACCTGATATCGAATCACTTTGATTTTTGTTGAAGCAACTTGAATTCGCTGCGTCAATTACGATGGCAAAAGTTTTTTTTCAGTGGCAAGTCCATACTTCTTGAGCAAACAGCCCGAAGGGTGTAAACCCCCTATGGCACCATATGTAGTGGCTGGAGATCCATTTCCATAATGGTCAATGTCGATCCATTCCGTTTAGTATCTCCTCCGCAAAACGTTTGATCTTTAATTCTAATCAACATTTTTGTCGGTTCAAACGCCTAAAATGCGTTTTTTGGGAAAAATTGTTTCAATATACACAGGCTGAGGGTATATCTCTGTCGGCAATGCCAACTGATACTTTTTTACTTGTTATCATATAAAGTGTATAAGGGGCTTTGTAACCAATAAGGGCTCGGTACACAAGCGGCTGGCTTTCTTGCATAAGTCATTTCTGGCCCAAACATTATTTATTCTTTTGTCGGAAACGACTTAAGCTAGTAGGTGATGCTTCATAAAAACATAGGGTTAAAGAAGAATAATATTGGCAAGCATGTGATGCTACTTTGATGAAGTAATCAGACCAAACTAGAACCATATTTCACACATTCGAATATGTTGATCTGACGCACGGGTACTTGTGATTGTGTATGAGAGAAAATATCATTGAATGATCTACGGTCCAATCGTCGTTAACGATGAATATCGACCTCATATGAATCGCGAACCGTACCAGCCATATACCGATATTGCTATTATTAAACGTATCGAATCGTATGAATGAACGAAGATGACCCCCTCATATCAAAAATGCAAAGTATTCAAAATTGGAAAGGGGGATAAGAAAAGTACTCTTCAAAGGATTAGCAATTATCCTTGGCAAAGTTGACATAACTTGTTGTTGTTTTTTTTTTTAATTCTTGATTCTTAACAACAACTGAAACATATCCAAGCTTACAACTTAAAAACAACACAATGGCGTTAAATAAATTACAAGAACAACAACACAAAGTATACAAATGAATAACAGTTTTAAAAATTATTATAAGTGAAAATAATTAGTGTCTTGTTTCTGTCTGTATGTGTGTGTTGAGTGGGTGGCAATGTGGCAAGGGGAGGATAATTATGCTTGAATGCGAAATTTTTGTTTTGGTTTTGAATGTTTTCTGTTAGCAAATGTTTGAGATTACATTTTCTTTCGTTATGTGTTTGTAATAGGAATTGTTTGTTGAATATTGTTATTGGATTTATTTTGTTTTTTTTTTTTTCTGTTTTAACTAGAGAAGCACCATTATTAGTTGTTAGTTAAAGTTTCGTTAAGAAACGCCTGTTTGTTTTTTTTTCTTTCCATTATTTTCTTTCTTAATACCATCACCAAAGTTTCATTTTTTTTTTTTCAATTTTATGTTGTCGTTAATTTTGTGTAAAATTTAAAATAATAATTAATGACATTATTTTTTGGTCTAATTTAATATAAAAAAAAAAAAAAAACAAAATATATTATTATGAATGTAAGTAGTATGTCTTTCAAGACTAGGACTAGAGTTTGCATCATGTGTGTGTGAGGAGGAGATGGAGTATGGAGGATTTTGCATCAAAACCTCAAATTCCAAGTATAATTGATTTTATAAATTGTTTTTGTTGTTGTTGCTTAATGAATGTTTTTAAACGATTTTGAATCGCATTTATATGCTATTTGTTCATTTTTTAAATAAATATATAAATGTACATAAATTCTTTGTTGTTGTTTTTTAAAAAAGAGTTACTTAAATTTAGTTATTTCAATACTTTTTGTTTAGAAAATATAACCTAGAAAAAAAAAATTAAAAAAATATATTTAGAGTTATTTTTTGATATCATTTTATTACAGTTGCATAAGTCTATTTGAGCTCATTTTTGTTATCAATTTTTCTTTTCTTGTTCTCTAAAAGAAGAAAAAGTTAATATGTGTGTGATATTCGTTATTGAGGTTAGGTTTGAACATTAAAGTGGGTCTTGATTTTTATAACAGACCTAATGCTGTTTCGGCATAGAACACAGTAGAAAGGTGCCATCCCAGCAAACCAAATGTCGGATGTCCGACACGTCTGAACAATTTCGGAAGCGACGTCGTTCAGATTTCGTTCCGATTTCTAAACGATTTTTCAGAGCGGTAATAGTTCAGATTTTGTACAGATTTCGTTCCGATTTCGGAACGAATGTCGGAAAGATATTTCCTTTCCGAATTTCCCAAGGATTTTCTTCAGATTTCGTTACGAAATCGGATGGAAATCGATACAATGTCGTTCCGAAATTATGTCAACCACTTCATATAACTTTCGTTAAGATATCGTTACGATTTCGGATCAGACATCGGACTTAGCGTCCGAATTTTGTTCGGATTTCGTTAAGATGTCGGTACGATTGGTTTGCTGGGATTTTACTTCATTTTAAGAGCTCCAGCGAGGCACAGTTTCCGATTTTGACTACGACTACTTTAACCAGACCTTCGTAACTCGGGCAGAACCACGCTTCGACAGATTTTCTACTTATAAAAGACTATATATCCACGAATAAACCTAAATAAAGGCTGAATATTTCCTAAATAAGCAATTTAAGCAAACATTTGTGAACTTCTGTGGGGGAGGTACCCGAAGTTAATCTAAGTATGGAAAAAATATTAGGAAGTGTCGATTACTCCGTTTGCGGGACGGTGGGGAAGTATGGGCTCGCACACGAAAAAAATTATGTCGACGCAATCAGGATCACAAGGACTAACTTCGGTAGTAATTTTAAAATGATCCTCGAACATACTCGTATATTTAATTTCAGTGAAAACTAGTTTTGGTGGGGAAAGTATTCGATAGAGTGGGCCGATATGCTCCATCAGTTCTTGTTGTTGTTGTAGCAGCATTTAAACCTACGTAGAAGCATAAACTCCATCCGTGTTTTTTTTTTTTTTGCAGTTTCGGGCTATTATCTCCCGAAGTATGGGCTCGCGCACGAAAATAAATATGTCAGTGTGTGGCTCACTAGGACTACCTTCGGTAATAGTTTTAAAACTATTCTCGGACAGCCCTTAAAATGCATTTAAGTGAATATTACAAAATTTTTGTGCGCAAGGTACTCGAAGGAGTGGACCAATATACACCATATTCGAACTTGATCTAATTTTTGGACGATCCGTTCGAGAGTTATGATGCGCTAAAGCCACCCAGCCAGACGGACGGACATGGCTAAATCGACACCGAATTAACTGAAAAGTATTTCGTCCAAACATACTTGGGATCTAAAACCACTATTTCGATATACTCGGAGATTGCTGATTATGTGCTCTTCCATTTACAGTCTTCTGGAGGTCTTTCTGTAGACGACCTTTAGAAGGTATTTCTGTAGAAGACCCTTAGGAGATTTTTCCGTAGAAGACCTTTAAGGCAAAATTATAAAAGACCTCCAAAAGGTATTCTATAGACAGAAGACCTCTTAAGAGTCTTCTAAAGATAAAAAAGATAGAAGATCCCCAACGGTCTTCTATAAACAGAAGAACCCCAAAAGGTCTTCTATAGATAGAACACCAGAAAGGTATTCTACAGATGGAAGGCCCCCAAAAAGTCTTCTATACATCATAGAAGGCCCCCAAAAGGTCTTCTATAGATAAAAAGTCTCCGTATATAGAAGACCTTTCGGAGATCTCCTGTCTTTAGAAGTCCTTTTGGAGGTCTTCTATCTATAGATGACCTTTTACAGGTCTTCTATCTATAGAAGACATTTAGGAGGTCTAGTATCTATAGAAGGCCTTTAGGAGGTCTCCTATCTATAGAAGGCCTTTAGGAGGTCTTATATCTATAGAAGACCTTTAGGAGGACTTCTATCTGTAGAAGCCCTTTAGTAGGTCTTCTATCTATAGCATACCTCCTAAAGGTCTTCTACAGAAATATCTCCAAATGATCTTTTATAGATAAAAGACCTGCAAAAGGACTTCTATAGGTAGAAGATCTTGAATAGGACTTCTATAGATATAAGATCTCTAAAAGGACTTCCATAGATAGATCTCCAAAAGGCATTTTATAGATAGAGGACTACCTATTGAAGATAGAAGACCTTTTAGATGTCTTCTATCTATAGATGATCTTTTACAGATCTTCCATCTATAGAAGTTTTTTGGAGGTTTTTCCGTAGAAGTCGTTTAAGGTAAAATTATAAAATTACCTGCAAAAGGCCTTCTGCAGAAAGAAGATCTTTTAAAGATCTTTTATAGATAGGAGATCCCCATAAGGTGTTCTATATAGGCAAAAGTACTTGTTTATATAGAAGACATCCAGAAATACCTAATAAAGGACATCTACAGAAATACCTCCGAAAGATCTTCTATAGATGCAAACCTGCGAAATGTCATATATAAATAGAAGACCTCTTAAGTGTCCTATATAGACTGAAGACCTCTTAGAAGTCTTCTATAGATAGAAGATCTTCGAAACGTCTTCTATAGATAGAATACCTTCTAAAGGTATTCTATAGATAGAAGACCTTCTACAGAAAGATCTCCAAAAGATCTATTAACACAGGATCTTCAAAAGGCCATATATAGATAGACCTTCAAAAGGTCTTCTATTGATAGAAGTTACCCAAAAGAGTATCTATAGATAGAATACCTTTAGGAGATCTTCTATTTATAGAAGTCCTTTTGGTGAATTTTCTATTTATAGAATATCATTAAGAGGTATTCAATCTATAAAATACCTTTTGGGGATCTTATGTCTATAGATGACCTTTTGAAGGTCTTCTATCTATAGAAGATCTTTTAGAAAGAAGATCTATAGGATGTATTCTATCCATAGAAGGCATTTAGGAGATCTTCTATCTATACAGGACCTTTTGGGGGATGCCTTTTTAAAAGTTTTCCTGCGCCCAACGATATCTATGTCCCAACCTTCATATATAAATCATTTACAGGAACTTTTGGAGATATATGCCAACCTACATAAACAATCATCGATTCAATTTATCCATTTCAAAACATTGCTACCGTTTTCCTCTACAAGATTCTTTAGCAAACCTATCCGCGTAACCATTAAATCGACGCATTAACGAATATAACACACATACGATAATCTGTCGTCATAAGTTTCTATTAAATATAACATAGGGATAGTTGTAAAATCAACTAATAATCACTGTTGTTATAAAGAGAACTCATAAATGTGACAAAATATGATAACAATAATGATGAAGATGATGATAATGGGAATTATGACCATGACGATCATAATGAGGAGAATTAAAAAATAGTCCACTTTCATTAGAAATCTTCGAACATGATGAAGATGATGACGATAAAATATTCAATCGTTTGTGTTCTCGACAAAAATATTTGCTGGTGATGCTGCTAGAGGGCAGCAACAACAACAATGAAGTTAAAGTCTTTGTTAAAGAATTTCTTATAAAATACAATGATAATAATAAACAACAATACAATGCAATTTGAAATAAGGAACATATGATAAATAATGTAGACAAAAATGTTTTGCAAAAATGTCTTACCAAATGAGAAACACCATTTGAAATGGGCATAAAATCAATTATACTAACAATTATCACAACAACAAACTGCTTGAAAAGACCTTTTGCCAGGCTGACTGGTACTACTGCTCCTCCAGCAATTGGGTTTACTACTAACAATAATAATACAAATAATTGCCGCTTTAATAACTTTGGTAATGGTTGTTGATGGTGATGGTGGAGTTGATACAATTCTAATAATGGTGATGGTGTTGTTGGTGGCTCTTCTTCTTCTACTCCTTCTAATAATAATAATATTAATCTTGTTGATGGTTGTTGTCTTGGGTATACGTTGATGCTGTATCTTTGAGTTTTATATAAAGAAGGAAGCCTAATTAGGATTTTAAGAGATTCTTTTAGTTGTTTATATTTTTGCTGTTGTTGTATGCCATTGCCAAGTGTTGTTGCAAGTGTATTTTTTGTTGCTGTTGCATAAAATTGTTTCAAAAATGCCTTCTTAATATTTGTTTGCTTAGACGACAACATTTTGTCAATGTTTAAATGTGTTATAAATATATGTTGATGTAATAGTAGTGGTGCTACTAATAATATGTTTTCATTATGTGCTTTTGTAATGTTATTAGTATTTAGGAGATTATTTAAATTATCCACAACTTTTTTCATTAAAGTTGCCGCAATAATAATAATGTTTTTGGTGGTGGTGTTGTTGTGGTTTCTGTTGCAAGTGTCATTATGGTGGTTAATAGTAGTTATCATAGGAGCATTATTATAAAGGGGGAAGAATTTGGGGTTGGAGGAGGTTACACAAAACACTAATTTTTCTATAATACTTTGAAAGTGACTTAAATTTAAATATAAATTGTTTTTGTTTTTTGTTTTAATTTCTTGTTCGTCTTGCACTCCCTTCTTGTTGTTGTTGATATCTTTAATAGATACACAATTGTTGTTTGCATATGCTGCTGCTATAGCATAGTGCTGTATTAATAAGCTGTCGAGCTTCAGCTTTCTTATAAAATATTTGTAATAGATTTTCTTCAACTTTAGTTACGGCTGAATTGGCTTTTTGGGTTTTTTTAACTCAGCTTCTTCGTCGCGTTTTACCTCAGTATAACGTTCGCCCTTTAGTGATACGATCTTATTATCTCTATAACGTACCAGTTTTTTCGGTTCGGTTTTGGGTGCCATTGGTTTATACTCACGTTTGGCCGAATCTTTATCAACATAGGAATATCTGGAAAATGGCAGGGAAAATAAATTCAATTTTGTTATAAAAACAAGCATGATCTTCAAACGAATGTCGTCTCTTACCTGGCAATAATGCGATTTTTCAATTCCGTGTCATTGGCCACAACATTTTTACGTGCAACTGTATGACTTTTATCGGTTAGGCTTTGTCCAGTGTCCTGACGATGTAATATAGTTTGGGTTGCGCTATCAATATCGCCATTTGCAATGGTAATGCAATATTTTATCTGTAAAAGAGTCACAAATTATGGTATCGAGCTCATAAATTTCCATTTAAAAAAATCAAGACTTTAAAAATGAAATGATACATTTATATATCCTCTATATGTTCACTTTATCACGATCATAAATGTGACTCATTGAAATACTGATTCTAGATCACACATATAGTGGGGCAATATATGTTTCAGATAATTTGAGGTGGATCTAGCCGTCCGTCTGTCTCGTACCTTGGTACAATCCTGGACTGTCAATTGCGATGGAACAGGAATGCTGAGGAGCGGGCGAAGAGAGGATTGATTGCACTTTATTCATGTAAGAATTCTATTGGGAAAAGTTGGGGTCTAAAGCCATCGATTATACACTGGTTGTATAACACCGTGGTTAGACCCATCTTATCCTATGGTTCTCTTGTTTGGTGGCACTCACTGCGCCAAAAATCGACATCCAGTAGACTTGACAAGGTGCAAAGAGCTGCCGCGTTTCTCATAACTGGGGCCACCAGGAGCACACCACAGGCTGCTCTGAACGCAATATAATAATAATAATTGTTCCACAAACATCCCATAAGGGGCAAGGGAGACTTCTCTCATATCAATGAGTGCACTAGAGTTGGGCAATCTAGTTCCTAGTTCCTTGTACCAGTTCCAAAACGTATGAGTAACATCATGAAATATAACGTGTGATAGTAAGTATACGCAGTTTGTTCAAAGAAAAAATGTGGGCCGTTGGAACTGCGAAAGGAACTAGATAGTTCCAAATAGTTCCTTTGGCACAACTCTAGAGTGCACCCCGATTCATATTATCTCAATGATATGGGACCTACAGTTTATCGCCGAGTCCGAACGGCGTGTCTAAGACACCACTTTTGTAGAGAAGTTTTTCATGACTGAAATACTCTGGAAATGTCGCCAACATTACTGAGGGGTATTTTGCCACCGTTGAAAAGTGTTTTGATGTTGTCTGGCCGGGGAATCGAACCCACGACCTTATGTGTGCAAGGCGGGTGAGCATACCATTGCACCACGCAATGCTAAACTTAAAACCACTGAGTCTCAGCATTAAGTGAGAGGCAACTAGCAGTGCCCTACGGCTGCATGAACAGGATCTCTGGCGCGGTTGTGCCTATGGGCATGGATGTATCCTGAACGAACCAGGTATAAATGTAAACCAACGCGGGAAACTGAGCGATTATATATCACCAGTCCTGAGATTTGACGATATAGACGTCGTTATACCTAGTAGAGACGACTGGAACCGCAGTAACCCCCCTCTGGACGGTCTGGGTTTTTATTCTGACGGTTCCAAGATGGAGGAAGGTACCGGGGCTGGCGTCTACTGTGAAAGGCTATCTCTTGCTAGACAGCAACTGTAGTGTCATCCAGGCTGAAATCTTCGCGATTTGGAAGGCAGCGGAATTGATAAAAAGTTTGGAAGCAGTAATCTTTGAACCGGTGACTATCTTTGTGGATAGTCAAGCGACTCTTAAACGCATCAAATCCTGCAACATCAAATCCGATGTCGTCCTTAAGTGTAGATCAGCCTCGGGAACGCTAACTAACGGCTTTCGGCTATGCTGGGTACCAGGACACCGCGACTATCTGGGTAATGAAAGACCAGATGAATTAGCTAGACGAGGATCGCAGTCTACAGATCTAGCTATCGCTGACTCCATCAAACAACCCATTTGTCATTTCTTCCAAAAAATTGAAGCGTTCTCTGACGAAAGAGCCAGTGAATTGTGGCATAATGAACATATGTAGGTGCATTGTGTCAAGATCCATATGGCCGTCTCTGTCAGTCAAAAGAACGAACTCTCTGTTGAACCTGAGTAAAGCTGAAGTAAGAGTAAAGACGGGAGTCATCACTGGACACTGATATATCAGGGCCTTTACCATCAAATGGGATGAGGATGTTACCGACTATTACCGACTATTGCAGACTCTGTGAGGATGAGGAGGAGTTGGAGACGATCGAGCACCTCCTGTGTCGTTGTCAAGCCCTGGCTCGTAGACGACATAGATTAGTAGGTGTTCACTTTCCATCGTGTCTAACTTTCTACTCAACTGTGGAACCTGCTGTGATCTACAACATCATCAAAAATCTGAAGTGGCTGGGACAGCGCAACCTGAACGCGTAAATGATGTTTCTATTATTCTGCCTACCATCAAAATAAAACTTTTTTCCTTCTCTAAAACTATTCCTCCCCTCTTAAACTTTCTTGTAATTTATTTGTTCTTTATTTTTTAATAACTTCCTCTTTTTATTTCTTCCCTCTCTCCTCTCTTTTCCACCTCCTCTTTTCTTTGCAGCATTTTCCTCTTTTTTCTACTGGATGATCACAATGGACCGGAAGGTCTCCGAGTGACGCAGTCACAAGTTAGTGGCTGCACATCCCCAAACCTAACCTATATGTGGTCAACCAAGCCGGCCAGAGATTTGAGGACCTTGCTCTTACATCTCAGTTTCCCGCAGATAGCTGTGACATGCGGGGACGACATAAACATGCTGTCGAAAGTGTCCCCTAGAGTTTGTGATCGGAATTCCGCTACCATCGATCATGATATTCAACTCTGTTCTGATCTCGAACGTCCATGTGGTGAACAGAGTGGCCGTAAATTTAGTGGCGGATATTTCCATATTCCTAGCGTGGAAAAAGGTGGTAAGATCAGTCAAATAGTAATTTAGCCATTCACAAATGATATTGGGGAAGGGAGCTGGCACCAAAATCGTACAATCATCCACATATGTTACGTGTGAATGGGGCGGAATATACGTTAATGACTTCCGAAGTTCCTGAATTCCACGTACGACCGACGTCCACACATATAATTGATTATCCATCATTTCAACCTTGAACGGAGGGTTGTCTGCTCGATGTCCTTAAACAGCGTGACATTATCAAAGGCTTTTGACAAATTGAGCGCCACTGTTCTTTCAAACGGCTTGCTCTGGTTGAATCCTTGTCATATATGTGTGGAGATGACGTTCCGCGATTTATCGTTCTGTGCTGCTTACGGAACCCATGCTGATGAACGACAACTGGATACCTATAGCTGACGTTCGAAACGTCAGTAGCTTTTTAAACATGCATGAAACTAGGGGTTCTTAGTTCGAGTTCCCCACTACTGCAATTTCATAAAAATACTCTAGTATGGAACTCGATCTAAGACCCCTAGTTTCATGCACGACTATAAAGCTACTGACGTTTCGGAAAGGTCTTTACTACGGGCGACAAACTCGAAATCGGTCTGTACGATTCACCTTTGCTTTCATTTTCCAGATTTTGGTAACGATGTGGGTGGCCAGCGACAGGTTGAGAACTTTAGTGAGATACTCGACGCTCGGCAGATACAGCTGTTTCAGCCCTAGCATGGATATTCATTCCATCAGTGCCCAATACTTTGAATGATTTAGCGTTCCTGATTACATTCCATTGTAAGTTGTGATGGTTTGTCCTCCACAGGAAGAGATCTAATGCGACGTAGTACTCTTCTCTTCACCCTGTCACTCTCGGGATACTCGATAAACTGTCTATTGAAATAACTTGCGCACCTTTTTGGATCAGTCAACGTAACATCGCCAAACGTGACTGAGGTCCTATCTTACTTCTTTACAGGGTTCAAGAGTGACTTCAGATGATTTAACCACTTGTTCCGCTTATGCTCATCGACCAACCTGTTAACTTTTAGTGTCAGCTGCCTGACTCTGGGGTTCGAATAGTTTCTATAATGACTGTAGATGGCCTAAGTCTGAATCGCTGCAATTAACCTATACTACCTCATGGACTGTTTCACCAAGACGGTTCGAGTGCAAATTCGTTCGAACTACTACCAAACTTCGGTGTTTTGAAAAATATTTGATCCATTTTTGTTCTCAATCAAAGAAACATTTTCTACAACAACAGAATTTTGGAGGTAATTCGTACGAATTTGAATTCAAATGGTCTTAGAGAAACAGGCCATTAGTTAAGCTATTCGTGCAATTTATAATAAGCTAGCGATACAGCGTATGTATTAAAAATTTGAATGTAGCTTAAAATAACTTATTTATTGACTTATATGAAGTTACGTTTACAACTTTCTGACAGCAGAAAAATCGACTTACGTATCGAGGGTTATTCTAAATGAAAACTCCCCGTGAAGTTTATCACTTTCTCCGTTAAGTTTCAAATTGAAATACATGAATTTTGTTTTTGTATTTTGGAACGCTCACGCAACACGCAGAGTTATAGGTTTGGCCCTAAGGTAAAATTTAGAGTTTTGATGTATTCTAAGGCCTGTAGTAAAATTTTATGGGGAACATATTTGTAAAATATTTTGATTTAAAACATTTTATTAAAGATTTATAAAAAATTTTGAAAAAGGCCAAATTAACGCAATAGACCCTTCAAAGAACCCACACGAGTGTTAGTTTTTTAACAAAAACAAGTAAAAAAGTATCAGTCGGCTTTGCCGACAGACATGGGCGTAGCCAGCTATGGGCAGGGAGGGGCAGCTGTCCCCCCCCCCTAGAGCCGTCAAAAAAGTTTGAAAAATTATAAAAAAACTGTTTTTTTAATTTAATAACGGCAAATGGACGACTAATATCTTTCGAATAAGCTATATTTTTTTAAAGCGGTTAACAAATGTTTGGGTTATAGTCATAGAAGTGTAAAAACGCATTAAAAATAGGAAAATGCTTTTCCTCCGGCTCTAAGCTGTTTAGAAGATACCAAACATAATTTATTATTTGTAAGTAAACTTTGAATTCTATTGAAAAATACATGAGATATGCAATTTTTAATTTAAAACTTCTCTACAAGCGGTGTCTTAGGACACGCCGTTCGGACTCGGCGATAAACAGTAGGTCCCATATCATTGAGTTAATATGAATCGTGGTGCACTCATTGATATGAGAGAAGCCTCCCTTGTCTCTTCCGGGATGTTTGTGGAACAATTATTATTATTATTATTATTATTATTATTATTATTATTCAATTTTTATACCCTCCACCATAGAATGGAGAGTATATTTTTCCGTTTGTAACGCATTGAAATCCTTATTTGCAACCCTATAAAGTACACATATTTGTTATCAGGATAAAATTCTGAGTCGATATAGTATAGATTGACTGACATAGTCTATCAAAATTAAAAGTTTGTTAAAGATGTTTTTATTATATCGGTCCAAAATTAGTTTATGTTCGAAGGGCCATATCGCACTGTGGTTCCGCCCGTGGACAAAAATGGAAAATTTATGGCAACAAATTTGATTCCGATTGAAATAAATATTACCTAAACACATCAAATTGTTAATATCCAGTACATTTTTTGCCAATTTACAACGGTAATATGTCCAGTAAAGTCGAAAAATTGAAAAGCATTAGTAGCTTATGAATGAAATTATAAACAAATAAAGAGGTAAATGTACAATTTCCAGATTTAAACTTACCCTGCGTTTACAAATGCCAGTATTGGCAAGACAATACCAAAAGTACAAACTTTTTTCACAAATACATTTATAAATTTTTAAATATGTATAGAGAATAGTATGAATGTATTGGTGAAAATGGTTTGTAACTTTGCTATATCGTACAGAAATGGCTGAAATTTAATATTTACAGGCATGTCACAGAAACGAATTCCGATCGAAAGTGGAATTGATTCCGTATTTAGCTTCTTCAGAAAACGAAAAACGAAGAATTTTTCGGAATGAAACCACTTTTGATTTTGCAAACGGAATTGTATTTTTATTTTGTTTAAATCTGCCACTTTAAAAACACTTAGAAATAATTAAAATGTTGTTTTATTAACAAATTTACATTTAATTTCGCATTTAAAATAAATAATTAAGTTTTTTGACTTCACAAAATCGATCGGAATCTAAAGAAGCTAAGACAAAAACGATCGAAATGAAATTTCGGAATTGCAACCATTCCGATCGGAATCTGTTTCGAACAGTCAACTTTGCACATCTGTATGTAAAGTCCTGCTTGTGCATCTAAATCATCTTCTTTATGTCTTGTGAAACGGTTTAATGTATTGGCAATAATTCACCATGATTAATTTTTAAATGTCATGTTTTTTTTTAATTTTTTAAAATTAATTTAAAAAAGTATCCAAAATATAGGCTTCGAAAATGCTCCCCTACCATCTAGGAGGAGGGGAAGTTTTCAAGGGAAGAATTTTTTTTTTATTTGCTGACAGAGAAGACTTAATATACATACTAAAAGTTGTTTAAAATTTTACCTTTTTCATCCATAACATTTTTTTACTGTTCGAAAAATCGAACATTAATTACGACGAAATGGGTTAAACAGATAAACACAGGCATCACGCATTCTTAGGGTGTTTCGATTCAAATCGTCTTTTGGATAACGACATTACGTTATAAACAATGTCGTTTTAAGCGATTTCGTGTGTACGTTAAATTACATATTATTAACATATTCTTGGTATGATATACAGCTGTGTTCAAAATAATAGGAGTGCTCATTCACACCAAGGGAATGGTCGAATAAACATGGTTAAACTTACTCATTTTGGTTTATTTTGAATTTGTTTAACATTGTTGACATCCCAACAGTTTATTCATCAGCAGAAATGTGGCAATCTGTTTTAAATTATTTACGGTTTACACCAACATTATAAATCGCCTTCAAATTTGTTGTTCAAAAAAATAGGAGTGCGGAAGAAAAAGGACAATAAAAATATTTTTAGTTGAATTTAAAATCAAAATTGTCTATATTTTAGTTGACAGTAGTAAATCCAATAGATTTTATGAGATTTGATGGCTGTTTGAAAACAAAAGTTCTTTTGGAGTAGCCTGAAAACAGGTGATTGTCCTTGCAGCGATTTTTTTTCCATAAATTGAGCACTTATTGGGTAACTCAATGGATTTTGTAGACAGAATTTAAGTGATTAGAGTATTTTGATGCTCTGGCTGTTATCTCGAACAATATATAATGATCGGTATCCCGGAAATTCGTGTATTTTGACCCTTGAGCCAAGTTAAAGCCGGTTTCCATTAATTCTTTACGTAAGGATCGGATAAAAAAACGTATCTATAAGGCATTAATTTCTCGATCAAGTGATGTTTTGAGGTCCTTAACATCTTAACTGCACGCAGAATTCATTATATGGTTCATTTTTGAATAATTGGATGATTGGCACATATGAGACATTTTTCAAAACGCTTTGTTGATAAGGAAACTTTAAGGACAAACGTTTGAAGTTGGCCTAAGATTATTTTTATTAGGTTTCGGATCGTATAATAAACAGTTTTCTAATGAAGCTAACCTAAATAAAGTATTTTTGAGTGAAAAACGTAAGTTTATATTGAAAAATATATTACGGCGTATACCAACCATAGTGCAATCCCAGCCTGCCTATCACTAAATGGTTCAATGTACATTTCAACCGTTCACGTTTTAAACATTTTTTGAATAGAAGCAAAATTGATTGCGTACACAAGGTTAGCATCCTAAAGACTTCCAAATATTATTTGGTTGGTGAATAAATTCCTTATAGATACGCTTTTTTGGCCGATCCTTACCTTAAGGGCTAAGGTAAACTGTCTTAAACTTTGCTCAAGGATCAAAATACACAAATTTATAGGATACGAATCATTATATATTGTTAGAGATAACATCCATAGCATCAAACAAATATAATCGTTAAAGCTTTTGTCTACAAAATTCATTGAGTTGCCCAATAAGTGCTCAATTTATGGAACAAATTTCTGCAAGGACAATCGCCTGTTTTTTGGCTACCTCCAAAGGACTTTTGTTTTCAAACAGCATTCAAATCTCATAAAATCTATTGGATTTACTACTGTTAACTAAAATATTGAAAATTTTGATCCTAAATTCAACTAAAACTATTTTTATCGTAATTTTTCTTCCACACTCCTATTTTTTTGAACAAAAACTTTAAACACGATTTATAATGTTGGTGTAAACAGTAAATAATTTAAAACAGATTGCCACATTTCTGCTGATGAATTAAGTTTGGGATGTCAACAATGTTAAACAAATTCAAAATAAACCAAAATGGGTAATTTTAACCATATTTTTTGACAATTTTCTTTTTTTGTATGGGCGCTCCTATTATTTTGAACGCAACTGTATGTATCTGTTAAGAAATAACTATGATCGAACCACAAGAGGATGGGCATCCAATGCCATGTGAACGAAAACTCTCAAAGCGAGCAATCGATTTGGTCCAAAATTTGCAAATCGGATATGGTCCAAATAAATCCAGTCCTTCGGGTACCTCCCATTCTAAATTTTTATTTATATTTACATTTTCTCTCTAAATTGGGTGCAATTTAGCAATAAGTGTTCGTCGTTGCCGCCGTAGGTCCTCGTTTTGGTATACCCCTAAACAACGATACCGCCAAATTTCAAGTAACTGGTTTACGCAATTCACATAAAATCGTGGCCAACAGAACTTTCATAACGGAAAGAAAACTAAATATTTCATATAAATTCAGAATATTTTATGGTGGAAGTTGTTACTTGTTTTTCATTAGGTATGTACCTAAATAAAGGGTTTAAAATTTTGTATGTAAAAACTATACACATCACCAAAAAAAAAAACAAAAAAAAATTGTTGCCCCCCCCCCCCTAGATGTGATCCTGGCTACGCCCTTGCCGACAGAGATATACCCTCAGACTGTGTGGATTGAAATACTTTTTTTCCCCAAAAAAGACATGCATTTAGGGGGTTTTCAAAATTTTGGGCGTATGAACCGACAAGAGTATGGATAGGATTAAAGCTCAAAAATTTGCGGGGATATCGATAGATAGGGCTTTTTTTATCACTCTAGCCTGTGAAAAACATAATATCGCTGTAAACAGGGCCACTAGGAAAACCTTCGGTAATAATGTCCAAAAGATCCTCGAACCACACAAAATAGTTGAACATTTGTGTGGGTGGTACCACAAGGATTGGACAGATAGGGCCCAAATTTGAACATAAACATAACAAAGTTTGGACCAAATCGGTTGCTACATCTATGAGAAATCGCGCGTACCATTTTAGAGAATATTTTCGAACTTTTGTGGGGGAGGTACCGGAAGAAGAGGACCTGTAAGCACCACCTTCGAATTTCATCTAATATTGGAAGAAATATTACAATATCCAAAGTGTGGACGAACGCAGTATTCGGTTCGAGCTCTCCAGGCACTACATATGGTGCCATAGGGGGTTTTTTTACAACTTACGAGCTGTTTTCTCAAGAAGTATGGGCTTGCCCCTGAAAAAACTTTTACTATCGTAATTGAGGCAGCGAATGCAAGTTGCTTCAACAAAAATCAAAGTGATTCAAGAGCAGGTCTTAAAGTGTATTTATCCAAGTATTTGTGTGGGAGGTACCCGAAGGGGTGGACAAATATAGTCCATATTCGAACCAGATATACATATCCTAATATATCTACAAGATATAGATCTTGTAGATATATTAGGATATGTAAATATGGACCAAATCGGTCATTCCCATCAAGAGTTATCGTGCGCACAATTTTTCCGAACATTTTTTAACTTTTGTGGGGGAGATACCTGAAGGAGTGGACCAATATGGCTTATCTTTGAAATTAAACTAAGTTTCTAGAAAATATTACGAAGGCCACATTTTGGACCGGAGTTATCTTGGGCTCCAACCACTACACACGGTGTCATAGGACTTTTTTTGTACTCTTCAGGTTATTTTCTCAGGAAGTATGGACTTGTCCCTGATGCAACTTATAGCATCGTATGCGTGGCAGTGAATACAAGCTGCTACAACAAAAATCAAAGCGATTCGAGAGCAGTTCCTAAACTGAACTTTTCCGAAATTTTGTGTGGGAGGTACGCGAAGGAGTGGACCGATTGAGTCCATATTGGAACATCATTTAAGTCTGGGGGGTTACTCTGTATTGCGATGCGTTTGGTATTTTTTTAGCGCAAGATATTTGCGTTAACGCACGATTTTGACATACCCTTTTGTATTACAGATTGCGGCGGTGCCAGAAAGGAAAAAGGAACAAATATACCTGCAAAAGGAGATACGAAAACGCATTAGAGATGTATTTAATTTCCTTACGCATCGCAATAGAGAGTAACCCCCTGGTAGAATTTTCACGATGTGCGAAGTATGGACCCAATCGGTTACTTCCTTTAAGAGTTAACGTGCACACAAATTTTCCGAACTTTTGTGGGGGAGGTACCGGAAGGAGTGGACCGATATAACCCATCTGCGAACTTAAACTAAGTTTGGACAAAATATTACGAAAGCCAAATTTTGGACCGAATCGGTTGATCCGTTCGAGAGTAATCGTGCACTCCAGCCAGACAGACGGACATGGCTAAATCAACTCCAAATTGTCTGAAACACATTTCGTCCAAACATACTTGGGGTCTAAAACCATTATTTCGATGAGACACATTTTGTCCGTATGAAAGTGTATATACCCTCGTTAGCATAAATGCTAAGGGTATAAAAATCCTAGCATTCTTGTCAGTAAAATTGCCAAATACATCATACACCTAAAGTGCAAAGATTCCAAGGAAACTTTCCACTCAAATTTAATGTTGTTTTTTGGCAAAATTTATGCTGATATTTTCATGTAGGTAATGCAAATATGAATGTAATTTCTTTGGTGACTTATAGTGAAATTTAGTGGAGAAAATTTTTGACTTAAGCATTGTTCTTTTAGATAATGGTTTGTGAGACAATTTTGCATAAACACAGATGAAGTACGACTTTAACCCTAAAATGTGTTTTCATTTTTAAATATTTCTGGAGTTTGGAAAAGCGATGGAGTTTTTATATATTATAGTACATATAGTACATTTTTATGGCGAACATATTTGTAGAATATTTTCATTTGATATGCTCACAATTTATAGGAGAAAGGACCAAAATGTCACTTTTTATGACGCGGATGATGGTTAATAATATGAAAAATTAAATTAGCGACCTGTTTATTAAATTCTGAACTCCGTATCTTTGTGTGTTTCCCAATAATAAAGATATAAACAAATAAAAAGAAAAATAAAAAATAAATTTATAAGATTGTTTTCTTAAAAAATATATAATTTAAAAAAATGTACTGAGGGTGTGCTTTAGTTTTGTTCGACACTATAAGTACTCAAAGTAAGGTTAAAATTGATTAATTTTTTAAGTTTTGGTTAGGTTTTCCGGAAAATTGCTCACTGTGAATTGTATAAGTTGTGTCAATTCAGCAACAAAGGTTCTTTGCGAACTTCATTCTGCGAATTCCGAAGGTTCAGAATTAAAAAAGACGACAAACGAATGGCCTTACCGATTAATCCGATTGTCTGTAGTAGTTTAATGTAGGACATATTGCATACTTTTAGGAGACAAAAAAAAATAATATACTTTAGCAAACTAAAACCCCGGTATATTGTGCGGAGATTAAAAAATGCAAGGTTTTTACGATTTTTTTTTTGTCTCTTTGGGGACAAGGGAATGAGTATGGAACCTACTTTTTATCGCCGAAACTTATGACACCAGTTGTAGAGAAATACTGAAGAATCGTAAGCCAGCATTACACTGAGGAGATTTGCCATCGCCGAAAATTTTGATGTTCGGATTAGGGATCGAACCACAGACCTTCTGAGTGTAAGGTGGACGAGCTGACCACAGCACAACGATGTCTAAAGTGAAAACAGGCTCACAAAAGTATCCATGTCTTCTACTCGGTGCGAAAAAAATGCATCTACACATTTTATGGGTGGGGTCGGTCGGTTAGTATGCAGTTCTATTCAACTTAACTTCAATAACTACAGCACAGTTAGTACTACAAATCGATTTAAAAACGTTAAACTTAACAAACGTTTTTATTTAATTACTAAACACTTCAACTGTGGATAGATAAAGTAATTTAAAGTGTATCATTGATTGGTATTTCCTTTAAAAAAAATATCTTCATGTGTGAATAATGTTGATTGATTGTATTGCACTACAACTTATCTTTTTTTGGTTACAACTTCTAAGGCTTCTTTGCGTATAACTTCAAAAGGCATGCAAAGTTGATAGGTAGATGGTACTTACCTCAATTAATGGTGTATCGGGAAACATTTCTTCCAAAATCTTGATTTCCTGGCTATAGATGGCATTAATATCATAACCATTAGTGGTAGATACATATTCATCACTTTCCGGGTATTCGTCCTTTTCCGATGAAGATGATGAATTTCGGGCCCTCAACTTGGATTCGGGTATAATATCCGAAAGGGAAAGTGAACTATGGAGAAAAGTACACACGATAGGTATAAACCATTTAGGTATCTATGTATCTCAAAAAGATGTATTAAAACCACATACTTCAATGATAGATTTGCAGCCGAATGTTTATCTGGATTTTTCTGCAGTTCCAACAGTTCATTGGCCAACTTATATATCCAATCGCAAATGATACCCTGGTCAATGGAAGAAAATTCCGCAAAATAGGCGCTCATCATTTCCACAAAGCCTTCCACATCAAAACATGGATCCTGGGAAGCCTCCTCCAAAATGGATATAATATACGACAACACTATTTCATCGACTACACTAAAGTCAGCACCTGGGATGTGAGCACTGACAAATTGCACTAAACTGTTCTTAACCAATTCGTGTTGTTTCTCTAAATTGGTCATTTTGCTTCCTCTTCAAATGAAATTTTTTCGAATAGCTTAAAGTTAACTAAATGAAGGAAAAGAAATAAACAAATTTGAAACAACCACTTTAATAATTTGTGTGTGAAAATTTGTCTATTTTATCGAATAATTTTTTTGCGTTCTTTTCCCTTGGCTTTGCAGATACGTTCTGTCCCAAGTATTTGAAAAATTTCTCTCTATACCAGTGAATACAGCGAACGAGCAGACGAAGCCCGAATATAATGAAAAAAGGACTTTCTTCCCCTGCACCCCCTTTTTGAATTCCTTTTGCAGCTGGTGGTTTCTTCTCCCCCTCCTCATCCACAAAACCATTCACAATTACGTTTTTTTTTTGTTTTCCTGCAGGGCCTTTGTTGTGTTGCTCCCTACACCCCATTCCACCATAACCAAACCCAAAACATTAAATTGTAGCATCATACCAGACAAGACACAATAGGCATAAACAAAAACAAATCATAACCGCACCGCCGCACCGCAAAAATACAGCAACAAAAAATTGCAATTACTTGGTATGTATATTTGTTGTGTGTACTTATACTAATTCTTCTTCGTTTTATTGCAAAAAATGCAATACAATTACCGTTTTTATTTGCTTGTGTTGTTGTTATTCTTCCTCAAAAAATTTTCTCCTATTATTTTTCTTTACTTTGAAATATTTGTTCTGCACTTCTCTCATATATGCATTTAAACAAGATAATTAACACAAACGAACACAATTAACCATGTCCTCCTTTCTATATGCAATGTGAAGAAGTTTCTTGTTATTTTCTATTATAAATCACTTTAATTAATTCCACAATGTTTATTTATTCTGCTCCAGTTTCATATTTTTGCAACCGACAATAATGAATTAAATTCTGTTATAGAGAATTGAATGAGACTACGAAGAGAGAGAAAACATTTAGAGAGTTACCAACTGTTTTTGGTTTGAGAAAATGTCGATGTTGCCACATGTCATTGATTAGTAGAAAAGTGACGTAGCATTAAACCAGATTTAATATCAAGGATTTCTTTACAAACGTTTGTTTAATTTATAAAACACCTGTTTGTGAATTAATTTTAACTACAAAATGTAAACATATATAATAATATAAATCGTATTTACTTTAAATATAGGCTTTGCAAGGGCCTATCCCAAAATTTCTCTTTATAATTCTTTTAAAAATAAGTGAATATAACGGAAAATAATTGTAATATTTATTGTAACGCCATTTAATAAGGTTGCTATTCAAGGGCATGTTTATTCTAAAAACATATGTTCTAGTCGCGAAAGAAATGGTAACAAGTGAAGTCGAATTGTATTGTGAAATTAATATTGGAAATTACAACAAATTTAAGTTCAGCACCATTTTCCTAAAATGATTACAAAGATATTAGGTAAGACATGAAACTTATTTTATTTAAAATTATACGAAATTTGATTATGTTACCTGCTAATTTGGCTAACAATGCTTTGTGTTCATGTCGGCTCGTTCATATCGGCATATGCTGGGTTTTATTACAGTCGGACCTCGTTTAGCCGTAATAGTAGGGATAATCGATTTTCCGGAATAGAACAATAACTATCAGGGCAATCATGAATAAAAATTCCGTGCGGATTTTTTCCCTTTCCCCATTTTTACAATTTTTTATTTCCATATTTATATGCAAAAAGGGAATATTTTTGTCGATTCGACGAGAATATTGCACAATTAAGTGATTCTAGTAGTTTTCAACATTTTAAAACATCGATTTTAAAAGAAATTCACTTTTCAAAATTTTTTTCCGTGCGGAAAATTCCGCGGGAAATATTCATGATAGCCCTGAATATGTAATTTTCCAGAAACTGCAAGAATCAACAGATTTTTACTACGATAACAATTTTTCCTTTATGTTATCGAAAAAATAGTACAAATGTGCAGATTCTTGCAGTTCCGGAACAGACCAAATGTACATGGGCGAATATTGCGAAAATACTAGTTTCTGTGTCCCGAGGCATTTGGGGTTACAAATATTGAAAAAAATTAACCGCCTGTTCATGTATGTCGCACGGAAACCTGTACGAAAGGAAGGCAGGCACTCACTTCCGTCTAAAAATGCGTTCATGTATTTCGCAAACAATCGTGCGACTGCCGTTACGTATCCTATGGGAAATACTACTAATTTGAATGTACATTTGTACAACTATGTTCCATAAATGAGAGCCAAATGAGAAATGAAAACAAAATCCACATATACATACAAACATTGGAATATGTGTGATTTGTTTTGTTTGAAAAATAAAATGTGTCGGTATTTTGAATTATTTTATTTGATTGATTTCTTCAAAACAATGAATGAAGCAGCCTTCAAAACGTGTCTATAAAATTTTTATTTTGTTTCAAGAATGTGTTGCACAAATTTGTTTCAAGATTTTCGGTGTTATTCGCGAGTTTACGTTCTACTCGACAGCTACAAAGCAAGTGAGTGATTTTGACATTCTCTTTCTACAAGAGACAGTCCTTTCGAAATACATAAACCCAAATTTACAGGAAAAGTGTACGTTTACGTGTTATTTCGTATGGCTTGTCGGTCGCATAGATTTTCGTTTGGAAGGTGTTTACATGAACAGAAAATGATTTTTTTCGACTTCCGAAGCGCAAGAAACCTTTCGGTCGACATACATGAACATGCTGTAAATATTTAGAAACGGAATAAGGCCTTGTTTATATTATAGCCTTTTGCAGGGTTAACCTTCTTTATGAGGATTTATTTGAAATATAAGCAATCCCAGCAAAAAGTTTGCATCCTCGGATGCAGTTAAATAACTAGAACAATTGCCGCTGGTGTACATTTCAATTTATTTTCATAAATGGGAACCTAGCCCATAGGGCCAAGAGCGGTTCCAAAAGCTACAAAACATACACTACTCCAAAAGCTTAAAACTAACAATACATTAAATTTAATAATTTCATTAAAATTCATTAACAGGATGTAATTAAAGAAAATATGAAGATATGTTTAGTAAATCAGCTAAGCAATATTAAAAATAAGGAACATAAACAATCATAACAAAAATTTGTACTAGTCGAAAAATTATTAATCTTCAAAATCACTCCGATTGAAATATTCAAATAACTTCCTTTTATAACAGATTAAGAAGCCACTGAATGTCTTAAGATCTTGCGGTAAACCAACAAAGGGGTCAAAAGCGGTATATGAATTTGTTTATTCCTCTCCGATCTACTAAAAACAAATAACTCTAAAACAGAGGAAGGGGCTTGGATTTGTATCACCTTAAAGAAAAACAACAGGCACCTAATATTCAGAAAAGCATCAAACGAACTACCAAGAAATTCTTCTACATACGAAGAAATATGGTCACGACGTTTAAGCACAAAAACATAGCGCATGACCCTATTAAACAATACCTTAAGCTTACGCAAAACATAGCCACAACTTCCAACAAAAACATCCATAAAATACAAAAAATGCGGCATTATCAATGCATGTACTACCTGTATCCTAATTTTCTTAGGTAGGATAATATCCAAACAGTACAACTTTCTTAAAACAAAGTTTACCTTGGAAACTAAACAATTAACATGCAGATCAAACTCCATACCACTATCAAGCAACAAACCAAGACACTTCATCGACCTTACAACATCTATAGACTCCCTATAGATGGAAACATTTATAGAACTCTCTTGGAAGTTGTCAAAAAACATAACCTTAGTCTTACTAGTATTTATTGAGAGCCCATTGTTGGACAACCACGTGACTAACATATTAATATTAAAATCAATAGAAGACTGCAAAACATCCATAAAAACATATTCCCCTTTAAACAAAACCTGTATATCATCAGCAAAGGCAAATGACATACAATTTCTACTATTAATACAACAAAACAAATCATTAATATACATTATAAACAACAAAGGCCCAAGGACAGAACCTTGGGGCACACCACTACTCACAGGTAGCATACTCGAAACACAATTTTGCAACCTCCGGAACAAATACGAAAAGATAAGCTTACACGCTGAAGACGAAAAATTAAAAAAACGATGCAACTTCTTAATCAAAATGAAGTGATTAATTTTGTCAAAGGCCTTTTCAAGGTTCAAAGACAACAGAACACAACAACCACCCCCACCAACAGTCTTCCTCACATTGTCAGTCAATCCAACAAGGAGGGACGTTGTACTACGGTTACATCTAAATCCATACTGGCTATCATGCAACAGTGATAGCTCATTGATGTAACTCAGCATTTGATCTTTCAATATATGCTCAACCATCTTTGAGATTATCGGCATAATTGATATAGGTCTATAATCCCGAGAATCATTACTTTTCCGTATAGGCACTACTTTAGAAATTTTCCAACCTGCGGGGAACGTAGACACAGTACATCTTTTCCTATGAATTCACTTATGAATTTTACAAGAGAGCGCGCAGCTAGGATGCACTACATTTTGCTTCCACGGCACATAGCTAGGATGTACTCCATTTTCGATCCAAATCACAGCCTTTGATGTAGTGTTTTGGATTGAATTTAAATGCAGTATAAAGATGTTATAAAATGCAAGCCATTGCAAATATCCCAAAATAAATAAAATACATTGCTTATTCGTGTAAAACAAGAATATTAACTTTATTACATTAACACAAATTATAAAAACTCTCCATAAAATTTGATCGTAACTAAGTTTACTTCCTCTACTCTGCTTTTTATGACATCGAAATTGATATTGCTTTATCATCCAAATGATTTTTCATTTTTCCTCCTACTTCAGTTCAAATTTCCACTTCAAAAATAATTTGCGTCTCGTGAATTACAGCAATGTTCATAACTTTACTTTGTATTTCTTTATTTTTTATAAAACAAATTCTTAGAATTTTAACACTCTTTCTTGTGTTCAGAAAAAAAGACTGCTACTGTAGGGATCAAAAAATTGGCTTGCTTGGCTAGGGATCTTTAAGCGAGTGCTTCCAAAATGTATCAAGCGCAGTGCATTTTCATAACTCCGTGTGGACTGCATCGAAAGATGTATTGAAATAAATCATAACTCTGCATTGCACTACTTCCAAACTTTTTTGCTGGGTATGTTTCTCTACGTGTCTCCTTAGCGGGAATTAGTATTAGCGGTAGGTTTTACTGTTAATAACATGTCCAGAATGAAAAAGAATCATTCCTTTAGATGGAATCTCTAAAGCCCAGGATTTAAAATCGCAAAGAAAAATTCTCAAGCAGAGTAATTTGAAGTACAAGAAATCATGATGATGATGGCGATCAGTGACATAGAGGCATACCAATCATGGATAGCAAAACTAATTGCAAATTTCGGCATCATTGCTCAGACAAAATGTCATTCTATGCGTGGATACTCCTAGCTACTTTTTGAAACATTAACAAATGAAATAGACAAAAATTCTGACCTTCATATAGATATTTATTTAAAAATAATAAATAAAAGTTAAAAAGGATAAAGTGCAACAAAGGAATATGTCCAGTCGGAGTGACCTATGAAAATGTGAGAAAGGGTAAAGAAACTAGATGAGTAAACGCAGAAACTTTTTAGAAGGTTAGCATGAGGAATAGTCTGGATGTGGAACCAAATTGTCGTTCTGTGGGCGATTGGAACCCACTATCTTCATCCATGCTAACTACTGCACCATGGACACATTTGTTAGTAGTACTTGCTTAAAGTAATCTTCATTACTGCATAATTTCCAAATCCGATTTAGTGATTCAGGAAATGATCTGGTTGTTGCCATTTGGAGATCATTGTGTTCATCTTGTGTAGATGGTGATGGTTATTTATGGAAGTACAAAATAAAAGAACGTTTAGATGAAACCTGTGTTAGCATCGAATTTCTTCGAAGATACATTTCCTGTAACATCTACCTTCATACCATGTATTTAGGTGAATCTGATCAATCATATTCGACAGCGGAGGAGCATAAATTCATTACAGCGTTATTCCATGTAATATCGGTAGATTTTCCATCTATTTTTTTACTATCGACCAATTTGGATTTTATGAGGCTTGAGTTTATGGTTGATTGACTCTCTTCAAACACAGCCACCAATGTTCCACTGTTACTTTAATCAATTACCAATAATTTTAAAACGCAAACATTTCTGTTTGTAGCAAAACTATTTTCATCCTATTCAGATAACAACAAAATAAATAATTTGACAAAGAAACAAAAGGAAAAATATCAAAACTTCAGAATGATTTTGACACTAGTGTTACGGCAAAATCAAATCAGCTGACACTTGTGTTTTACCTGTAATAATTGTACCATGGGGTTGTTGCGTGATTTACTCTGCGTTTACGTATGACAGGACAGTTCAGTTCATGTATTGATTGTCAAAAACTCAAAACTTGCCTGTGTGACGTAGGCGTCCAGATAACTGCAAAAACAGTTGTCAAATTATGAATAAAAATCGTCGATTTCTTTTTGTGTTCCGTTCAAATATTTTGTTTTTGTTCATGTTCTTTTGTTTTCAACGCGTCTGAATTATCGTATCACTTCTTTTTCACAAAAATGTCAAAAATTTGTTAACCCGACTGTCTGTGAAAATATGATGGACAGCTGAAAGACAACCGACAAATATATGTATGTGTTAGTAAATTAGAGTTGTATTTGAAGACAAACTGTCTGGTGTAAACACTTAGTTATATTATGTGGTCATACGAAAATGTATGCTAGTGTGAGCGCAAAAACTAAAGGCCTTGACACATAAAGGCCTGCGTACATAAGCTGCTTTGCCTGATTGCCTTGCTTACCTGCTTCATTTCTGACGTAATAAAAATAATAGAATAAAGACGAAATTTCGAACTGGGTTGCCATCAGTTGGAAATTGGGTCGGCCTTCTTTGTTCTTTTATTTTTTTATTGAAGCAGCAAAGCAAGGCAATCAGGCAAAGCAGCTTATGTACGCAGGCCTTAAGCGACTGGCTTTATGGCTGAAGTCATTTCTGGTAAAAGACTAAAGGCCAAGTTCGACCTAACTCAAATGTGCTTCTGACATTTCTTTATTCCTTTCCCAGAAATGATTTCAGCCAGAAAGCCAGCCGTTTAAAGGCCAGAACAGAATCAATCGTCTCTTGCTTTGCTTGCTTCCCCAAATGTCAAATTATAAAGGAATGCCAGAGCCTCTTTGCAAATCCGCCTGCGTTCTCCTTTAGGAGGCTCTGGCATTTCATTATAATTTGACATTTGGGAAGCAAGCCACGATTGATTCTGTTCTGGCCTTAAGTGTCGAGGCCTTAAAAGTGGCATGGACTTTGACAAACATAAAGGATGTCGTATGGATAAAATACGTGACAGCTCATACGACATTGATTGCTATGCTAGTCTAAACACGCCTTAAACGAACCCACCTTTAAGTGACAACTTAAATGACACATTTTATACTTGTGCTTAAAACAGGTGTTTTAAGATTTTACGCAATTTGAAAGATTATATGGAATTGACAACTTAATGATGCATGTTATATAATAAAGGGTGATTTTTTAAGACTATAGGAAAGTTTTTCAAAAAAAAAAAAAAAAAAAACATAAAATTCAGAAAAATGCATGAAATCTTTATTTGAATCGGTAGTACGGTCCATTTAATTTATTGTTTGAAGATTATTTCATGCAAATGTTGACCGTGACTTCGCCTCAAATGGTCCATCCGCTTAGTCCAATTTTGGCATACTCTTTCCAACATTTCGGCCGGTATCTCGTGAATAAATGCATCAATGTTGTCTTCTAATGAGTCAATTGAAGCGGGCATGTGTGTATAGGCATGAGCTTTATCATAGTCCCACAAAAAATAGTCTAAAGGCGTTAAATCGCACGATCTAGGCGGCTGAACACAACTTTTCGATAAAAAAGTGGATCTTTGGCCAACTTTCCAAGAGCCCATTCACCAAAAATTCTACGTTGCGGTAGGTCGTTCGGCTTCAATTCTTGCATTCTTGCAAGCGTTGTCGTTTGTAAGACGATTCATTGTTAAATTATAGACCAAACTGAAGATGTTTGACAGTGAAACAAAACACGAAACGTGCGCCAGCTGTTTAAACCAGTGTTGCCAAAACGGTAATAGATACACAATCACCCGTTACAAGCGCTTAAGGTGAGAACAGAATGAAAAATTCACGCTTAGTCCCAATTTACATTAGGCGAGTTTACTTGCGGCAATTGTCAGTTTGTGGGTGAGAGAGGGTTTGAGAGGCAAAGGGTTACCATATACCTCACCTCTCTCTCCATCAAACTGACAATTGCAGCAAGTAAACTCGCCTAATGTAAATTGGGACTTATCCAAGTCTCATTTTATGTAAAAGAATAAATAAATACATGATCGCATTTTAATTAGGTAGAACCTCCCCTTTTTTCTTTTACATGAAATTTAGCGTGAAGTAAGCGACGAATTTCATTGTGTTTGCACCTTTAAGATAGAAACACAGTGGATTTTTCTTGCTTGCGTGGCTTCATTTTGTTAAGTGTGGTACACACCGACAGTCAAAACTGACAGTCAACGTCCCTTTAGTACAATTTTCTCGAAAATAAAAGCATTTCTTTAGCTAAAAATATATGAAATGCAATATGTAAAGTGTTATTTGCATATTAGGAAAGTAATTATTCAGCCAGACTTTGATATTAACGAAATAGACCTTGATGACTGTCAGTTTTGTTGGTCAGTGTGTACTATGCTTTAGAGTAGTACCTCACTGTGTGAAGCTGTAAACACATCCAACGTTTGAGCAATGTTTTGTGTCATTTCTGGTAAATTAATAAAAGACAAAGTGCTGAAATGACACAAAGCTTTACTCAAACGTTGGATGTGTTTTCAGCTTGATGCATAGTGTTTTTCATTTATGATATATGGTAACATGGGGAGGGTGTGCCACGTTTTGTTCAAAATGTTCTAATATCAACACTGTTAAAGTTTTTTCAAATACGCCAATGGACTCTAAGAATTCATTTACCACACTTCTTGCTTAAATATCAAAATTGTACAATAAAGGGACGTTTTATCTATTGAATAATCAAAAAATATACTACAATTGACAAAAAGAAGCAGGTCCTAGCATTCAATTGAAGTTGGTATGCTAAATTTAGATACAAAAGATATAATATTACATCAATACGATACGTTTAGCATAATATTTGATTTTTATTTCAGCTTATAGTGTGGTATATCTATAACATAAACAATATACGTTAAACCCGACAAATTTCTCACATTAACCCAACCCACCCCCATCCTGGCATAGGCGCCCCACCCCCAACACATTTCATAATATGAATAATTTTGGCATTTATAATTATTTTTTGAATACAAATTATTTTTTGAATATAATTCTTTAGAAGTTGTCTTTTAACAGTATAAAATGTATTTTGGATATCACCAAAGGCAAACAAGATATAACAAAATATACCTTCCATGAACTTTTTTTGCAATACCCTGAAAAACACAAAACTGCTTGTATCCTAAATCATGTCTTTGATACAAATGCCAGCATTGGATAGATATAAATCATAGATCTTTCCTAAACTCACAATTTTCCTTTTAACGGTTTTTTTTGCATTTGTAGTTTTCAAGAAAATCTGCGGTGGCAAACGCCCCAGTGGCACAGCCGCCCCATGCTACCATACTTGTTTAAATTTTTAGTAATAATAGTATTATGTATTAAGTTTTTTCTTCAGTACTTTTGTAATTTATTTATTTATTTATTTCATAAACAACTTTACATTAATTCAAGCCATCGGGCCAATAGAAAAGAATTAAATTATATTACATTTATGCATGTTGACACTACTCCCAACAGTTATATATATCAAAAAGTCTTTAGTATAATAATATAAAAAAATATAAAATAAAATTTGAGATAAAATAATCTTATGTTTGGTTTACATTCGGCGTCTTTTCGTGATTTTGAAGGCGTTTCGTGATTTCGCGCGGAATCAAGCAAAAATTATCATGATTTCGCATACAAAAATGAAATCATCTCATTTCGTGATTTCAGCGAAATCAACATCGAAATCACAGTACACGTGATATACAACCCTGTTTGTGACTGAAAAAGTACCAAAAGTTGCAACACTTTTCACGTATCACAATAAACAAGGTAGATGGTCAATTGCTGCAACAAAAAATTTTAGAATCAAAATTTTTAAACAATGTGAAAAAAATATTAGATTACTTTGTTACAATGCTATTTTTCATTGCGTTCTCGTACTTTTTTAATGGTAATGTTAGAAAAAAGAGCGAAATGTCTAAAACTGCTTCCCCATACAAATTTCTTAAAAAATACGGGAACGAAAAAATTACGGAAATTGCAAAAACTGCAGCAAATCAACGTATCAGCTATCGTATTTAGATGATAATGAACATGTTGCTAGTTTCTACTATGCCAAAATTGTATGGCAGAAAACAGGAGAATATGGTGTTATTCGGCGCTATTTTTGTTTAAAGAGAAGTGTAAGTCTTGCTAGACTTCGGAGTACGGGAACGGGTTCTATACACAATTAATACGATATATAGATAGTTTTACGATAATTTTTGAAATAAAGTTCTAGAGTTCTATATTGTAGTATATTTTTGATGACTAATAGCACGGTTACACTACAGTTTTTTGCCGGGTTAACCCACTTTATGAGAATTTATAGTTTAATCTGGTCAAATCTGACCTGATTTGTCATACAAAAATTAAATCCTCTCACGACTGGGTTTATTTTAAATCCGGCACAAATCCACCAAAAATACAGTGTTGTATTCGGTATTTGTGCAAAAAAATCCAACTCTACTCAAAAAGTACCAAAAGTTGCAACTGGTTTTGCAACAGAGTTAGTCGTGTTTTACACGTTTACGACTGGTCGCATGAGATTTTATGGAGTTAATAAATCTAAAGTTATTTGAAAATCATAAAATTATTTATTTTTTTACATTAGACACATTTTAACAGAAAGTACGCTTGATACCATGATACAATAATGTATCCCTGTGTGTAAAATATACCAATATGAGCAAAGAGGGGACGATATCTCATACTAGAAATTGTAAAAGTGCAAAACACGACTTTATTAGTTATTTTGTATGTATACGTAAACAAACATCAGCTGACAGTTTATATCCTCGAAAAGCTAAGTGTAACCAGCAAAGATTAACCCACTGGATCTATTAAACCCAGTGGGTTAACCTTCAATAGTGTAACCGGGGTATAATTCAATTTGCAACAACTTGTTTTGAAAATTCATGTTCGATCAGCTGCGCGTATGCATCTACCTTGATCATTGTGATATGTATGAATTCAACAAAAAAATAAGTGTAAACACCGGGATGTATTTCAGGATTTCGTGAAATCCAGTGGATTTTAGAGCGCAAGTATAGACTTGGCATTACGCTCATCAGAAGGCAATAAATTCAAAAAATATATATATTTTAAAAGAACAGACGCAATTAGCTTAGGTGGCGAAGAAGTTTATTACTAAAAGAAGTTGGGGAAACGCTAAAATTCTTTAAGTCACTTGGCAATGAATTAAATAGTCTTGCAACTCTAACCTCAAAAGATCTATCCATTAAATGAATGGCACTAGAAATATTTAACTGTAGTCGCCTCATTGAGCTTGAAAAACTAAACAATGACACTAACAATTGCGGGCATTGATTTCTAATTAATTTATAAAAGAATACAAGGAGGCGCAAGTCAATGTAATTCTGAAAACTTGTACCTAGAAATCTTATTACATAAGGAGAAATATGTTCTCTGCGATTCACACCATACACAAAACGAACTACTCTATTAATAGCAAGTTTTATGAGATCTACACTACCCTGAGTAGTGCCAGTATAAACCTCCAAACAATATAAGACTACCGGCAAAATCAGAGCATGGGCTAATCTTTGTCTTACATTGATGGGCAAGGCAAGATCAGTTCCATAAAGGGATCTCAAAGATAAATTAATTTTAGAGACAACAGAGTTAATGTGCTGACTAAAACTCAGCTTATCATCTAACACAACACCCAAACAACATAGTTCATGAACAAAATCAACTCGGTTATTGTCATAACTCAACATCAATTATGATTTAACGCATTAGAAAAACACAAAGCCTTTGTTTTCGATGGATTAATCTTCAATCTGTTACTAGACATCCGCGATTGCAGAATATCCATAACAAGGTCCATTTTAGATTGAAGTGTGGCTGAAAATCTAACATCCCCAACAAAGAGCAAATTCATATCATCTGCAAAAGCAAATGGAAATCACCAACTTTGCAACTTATAAAAAATATCATTAACAAAAATAATGAACAAAAGTGGCCCCAGCACCGAACCTTGAGGAACACCACTTTTGACAGGAAGAACCCCACTACTCCGTTCACCAACACACAATTTGCTTCCTATTGGACAGGTAAGACAATAACAGCTTGCAAGCACTACAAGAAAACCCATAAACATCCCGCAATTTAGAAAGTAGTAAGGTATGGTCAACCCGATTTAATTTGGACGTTTGTCCTTTTCATTGAGTAGTGAGTCACTGTTTTAAGCATATTGTATTTCATTGGCCTATTGGCTTTGTTATACATGTTAAATTGAATAAATAAAATAAATAAAAGAATAATGAACGGCAAGGACGAATTTGAATTAGGTTGTTTTTTAATTTATTCTTTTACTGGAACAAAACAAGCGACGAGCTGATTGTATTTCTACCTTTAAAGCTCATAAGGTGAGACCACAATGAGAAATTCATGCTTATCCAAGCCTGAATTTGTGTAAAGGCATAAAGAAATCCAAAATCGCTTTTGAATTAGGTAGTACCTGGCCTTTATTCATTTACATAAAATTGAGCGTGAAGCAAGCAACAAAAGTCATTGTGTTTCTACCTTTAAAGCTCATGATGAACCCCACATTTTGCCATGCGTCATGCGTTTTTGTTTAGCTCAATGCAATTTGGCGTCCTATTAATAAAAATTGTTCATGTTGGCAACGTCCGTATAACGCCGCTAACGATCTTGCCAGATACACAAAATAACGTATTACAACAATTAAACCCTTGGAATAAAAACGTAAACAAACGACTGACAATCTTCTGATATTTTCTAGCGCCAAAATACTTCCCGCTTTTTTCATTAATAACAAATACATTTTCATAGAGTGATCACATCATCAAATTGGAGGAACGAAGTGGAGTTAGAAAGAAAAAAGTCTTTCCAAAACCGTGGTGAAACTTTGTGAAAGTGTTTTTATTTTCTTCGCAATAAAATTGTGGATTCACGTTAAAACGGCGTAGAAAAATTGATTAAATAATTCCCAATAACTACTTGACGCACTTTGGTTTAGAAAAATATACACTATTCGGCCGTATTTTTTGTTTACTGTAATTATGGAAAATCTTTTCAAAATTTGTTTAACAAAAAATTCTTTAAATTTCTTGAATTTTATTGAAAAATAATTTCTCATTGTGTCCTCCATCTATATATCTTCTTGAAGGTCGCATAATCTCTTCCGTGATGGCTGGAAATAGTGCTGCTGTTAGTAAAGTGCCCAAATATGCTGCCGGAACTCAACCATTCACCGTCCTTATTGAGGGCAACATTGGCAGTGGTAAAACTACTTTCTTAAATCATTTCCAGCAGTTCCAAGATAAAATTTGCCTTATCACAGAGCCTGTGGAGAAATGGCGCAACGTAAGGGGTGTTAATTTATTGGTAAGTAGTACAGCAGTGCACGGTGACTGGATGGCATATTTGTATGAATATATGCAAATATTTCCAATTTCAATATGTGCGTATGTATGTTTGTACTTATGTTGCAATATTTCGCTTATTTTTAGGAACTTATGTACAAAGAACCCGAACGTTGGGCCATGCCTTTTCAATCATATGTCACATTGACCATGCTGCAAAGTCACACGCAGCAAACTCAAAAACCAGTAAAACTTATGGAACGTTCCATTTTCAGTTCGAGGTAAGAATTTAAAGTTATGCTAATGTTATTTTTGTTTTTTGTTTAGTGATTCATTAATCAATGTCAGTCAGTAGTAGTTGGTACATCAAAGAGGGGATGAAAAAAGAAATGCGTACAATATGGTATTATGTCTTCAAAGTGGAAAAGATTTTAGACAAGTTTGCCTTATTTTTATTAAAGATGTTGAAATAAGAAAATCTGAGGAGTTAGGGCCGTATATCGTTTTCTATTTGAAACCTTGGTGGTTTGCAATGACGATGATGTTGTTTGCCTGAGGAAGAAAGTTTTTATTAAAATCTCTCCAAAATGTTTTATTTTGCTAAGGCCTTTTACGCAGTTCACTTATCGGAAGCACGTGTTTTACCGATTGTTTGAAAACCACAATTAATATATTTGAGGAAACGTGACCTAATTTTTATTGCTTTGTTTTGCTTATCTACCTTTAGCTGTTATCAAGGCCCTTCATCTGCTTTCGATTATCAAATGCAACAAGTTTTCAAATCTAAGCTTGGTTTTTAAAAGAATAGTGCTGAATAGTGTAAATATATATAAGTACACCGGGGTTTCTTAAGATTTTTATACGTATTTCTGATTAATTTACGGTGTGGAAAATCAGTTTGTAAAAAAACTATAAGCTTACATTTAGGTTCTAGGAGAGATTACATGCAACTTGTGGCTCTCATTACAACAATATGGTCACCAACTAAAATGGCTCGTATGCATGATTAATCTCTCGGGGATATTCCGATTTACCGTTCAAACATTTCTTTCAGACATAGATAATGTTCGAAGATTAACTATGTATAACTATATAGATTCACTTCATCCGTCGCCTCTCATTAAAATGTTTAATATTTTTTTCTACTTCATTTTAAGTCCGCTTTTCGAATGGCTTCGAAAATTTGGCCGCAGATACCATCTGTGGTTGTAATTACAACGGTATAATTTTTTCTTCCTTGGTGACTGTCATATTTCCCGAAATATGGCCACCGAAGGTTCCCAAAACTCACAGTCAGCAACTAGATTTGGTTTAGATCAACAAGTTCTTGTGAAGAACGAACCCGTTTCACAGTTTTTTTGCTGTGGAGCATTGTTCGTCTTCTCAGAAGATGAATGTTTCTCAGTCGGCCCAACCACATTGACTTTTAGCAGCCTGTGCATGTTTCTAAAACCGGTTCTCCCTACGCTTTACCCAAGCCTTTCAGGTTTATGTCGAGTTGGAAGCAGACCCCTTTATACATTGACCTTTACGGATGTATGTATTTCCTTGTGGGTTGAGTTCAGCTTCGGAACACAGATTACCGGATTACCTCCACCAAGTTGCTTGAATCAGTTGGTTTCATCTTTTCTACTTTTTTGCTTCCCGAAATACGGCCACCGAAGGTTCCCAAAACTCACAGTCAACAACTAGATTTGAGTTAGACCAACAAGTTCTTGGGAAGAACGAACCCGTTTCACAGTTTTTTGCTGTGGAGCATTGTTCGTCTTCTCAGAAGATGATGGTTTCTCAGACGGCCCTACCACATTGATTTTTAGCAGCCTGTGCATGTTTCTAGAACCGATTCTGCCTACGCTTTACCCGAGCCTTTCGGGTTTATGTCGAGTTAGAAGCAGACCCCTTTGTACATTGACCTCCTTTACGGATGTATTTCCTTATGGGTTGAGTTCAGCTTGGGAACACAGATTACCTCCACCAAGTTGCTTGCGGCAGTTGGTTTCATATTTTCTACTTTTTTGCTTGTCGCCGCCGCTTCTTTATAGGATTGAGCAGCTACAAGGTCTATAATGAAGATCTTATCTGTTAGAGCCTCGCGTCGAGGTAAATGAGGGTTAAGCTGAAAACACATCCAACGCTTGAGCAAAGTTTTGTGTCATTTCTGGTAAAAGAATAAAAGACAAAGTGCTGCCAAGTTTCACTTTTTCTTTATTCTTCTCAAACGTTGGATGTGTTTATACCCTCAGCATATATGCTAACGAGGGTATATACAATTTCATACGGGCAAAATGTGCGTCATCGAAATAATGGTTTTAGACCCTAAGTATATTTGGACGAAATGTGTTTCAGACAATTTGGTGTCGATTTAGCAATGTCCGCCTGTCTGTCTGGCTGGCTGGTGCGCACGATAACTCTCGAACGGTTGAACCGATTTGGTCCAAAATTTGGCTTTCGTAATATTTTGTCCAAACTTAGTTTATGTTCGAAGATGGGTTATATCGGTACACTCCTTTCAGTACCTCCCCCACAAAAGTTCGGAAATATTCGGAAAATTTGTGCGCACGATAACTCTTGAAGGAATTAACCGATTTGGTCCATACTTTGCACATCCTAATATGTCTACCAGATATAGATCAGGTTCGAATATGGATTATGTTTGTCCACTCCTTCGGGTACCTATCACACAAAATTACGGATAAGTTCACTTTAACACCTGCTCTCGAATCACTTTGATTTTTTTGAAGCAACTTGCATTCGCTGTCTCAATTACGACGGTAAACGTTTTTTCAGGGGCACGTCCATACTTCTTGAGAAAACAGCCCGAAAGGTGTAAAAATCCCTATGGCACCATATGTAGTGGCTGGCCTTCCTGATATTTTGTTATACTTTCAGTTCGAAGATAGGCAATACCGGCCCACAACTTCCGGTAGTTCCCCGAATATTTAAAAAATAGCTCTTAAATGGTATGCACAATATCTCTTGAACAAATTTGGTCCAAACTTTGGATCTCCTAATATTTTGTCCTTAGGGAACCTCCTCCACAAAAGTTCAACATTTGTGTTTAAGTGCAGTTTAAGGTGTGTTAGAAGATCCTTTGGAAATGTATGCCGATGCTATTCGTTGTTTCCCTGCTTACAACGGTATTATGTTTTCCGTGGACAAGTCCATGCTTCCTGGCATACTGGTCCATAAGTTATACATGACCCACTGAAATGACTAGTGGGCGATATATCCCAAAATAAGATCCACTTCCATAATGGACTATGTCGGTCCATTCTTTTAAGTACCTCCTCTGCAACACTTTTGAACTTTAATCCTAATCCAAATGTCCAAGAAAGGCCATAAAATAATGAAACTACCATAAATACATTCGATCTGACCGTAGACGTAAGTTTCAATTCACATAGGCTGAGGGTATCTCTGTCGGCAAAGCGGACTGATAATTTTTTTACTTGTTTCAGCTTAAGTTGTTTTGAATTTTCTCATATACCAGAGGTTACTTCTTATGAACAAGTCTTCCTTCTCTGAATGTAAATTCGAATGACATACCACGAATTTGCGAAGATACATCACACCACGTTTGACATAAAGCACTATCTTTATGTGTGTCTGGTTACTTCCGAGTTCTTGCTAGAAGAATTTTCTTCAGCAAAAACTTGCAAGTTCTCAATGAAGAACAGAGAGTTAACAGAGAACAAGTGAGTTAACAGACAGACCTATTATCTTTTCTGGCAGATCTGTCCTACGAGTCATTGACTCATGTTTGAGTATCTTTGGATGTCCTTGTGGTATTCTGCCATTGAAGTTCATACTGGCATGTGCCGATATAGGACTAGCTTGAACTGACATTGATGCTAGTTAAGTGTCTGATTCCGTACTCCCCTCCTCCAAGTTACTTTCATCTTTCCTAGTTGTTGTAGCAACGCAAATAAGTTATATTTTACTCAGCACCCAGATCCAAAAATTCTGCAACCTGCAATCGGGAGAGAGGTGAGTAGGGTTTGCTGGACACATGTAGGTCACGTGTTGGGTATCGTGCCATCAATTCGGGCCCAATATAAATAGAGGCGTCTGCATCGTCCGAATCCCGAGTGCTATTCAAGTCTGCCTAATAGGCTCGTTGATCTAAAGGTTCTCACTTATACCTTTGGACCTATCTCTCCATATTTTGAAGATCTCTACTGACATGCCTGGGTGTGGAAAGCATGCCACTAGTTCGTGGCAGGGATGCTCACTGAGCTAACAGCCAAGCATCGACAACGTCTTACCGCAGTCCTCAGGGCGGCATTCTGGCAGGTTTGAATATTATTTCACTGTATATCATGCTCGAGACGCATATAATATCACAGAACGGCCTATTGCTTTGTAAGAGGTCAACAATCAAGTTCTTCGTCCGTCTCTCCTGTCTGGCACGATAGCTCTCGAACGTATCAACCTCGATGGGTGGTCATATCGGTCAACTCCTTCCGCTCCAAACAGTTTAAATTTTTTAGCTAGAATGGTGCGCACGAAGGTTGTCCTCGTGGTCACTCTATTACAACGGTACAATTTTTTTTCGGGGACAAGTCCATACTTCCAGAGATAATGGCCCAAAAAACCCTAATCCTAAAAATGACTGATAAACTCTTTTTCTGATTTGTGTGCACCTTCGGGTACCTCCCTTACAAATGTTCAAAATTTTCGCTTTAGTGCAGGTTAGGCCTGTCCGAGGATAGCTTTGACATTTTTACCGAAATTTCACAGCGACCAACTGAAATGGCGACTCATATTAGTCTAACTTTGACATTTCGTAACATTTCTTTCAATCTTAAGTTCGATAATATGTACCATATGGGACAACTCCTTCCGGTACCTCTCTCAAAACCGTTTAAAATTTTCGCTTAAGTGCAGATTAAGGCATGTTCGAAGATGGTTTTTAAATTGCCAACGAAGGTAGTCCACTATAATTCTGATTATAACGATAAATTTTTTCGCGGGCAATTCCATGCTTTCTAGGTCTTTGGCACGATAACCGTTCAAAAGAGTGACTCCCAAAATTGTTGTATTTTAATCCTAATTTAATTTATTAGAAAAATGTCCGCATTTATTCGAAATGTCCAAAATCGTCAAGACAAATGACCCAAAAGTTTATATTATGTAGTCTGCTACTCTATGGGAGCATCCTACAGAGGTAGCCTATTCTATGGAAGGTCACCTACGAAGGTCACCTATTCTATAGGAGCCTTCTACGAAGGTCACCTATTCTATAGGAGCCTTCTACGAAGGTCACCTATTCTATAGGAGCTTTCTACGAAGGTCACCTATTCTATAGGAGCCTTCTACGATGGTCACCTATTCTATAGGAGCCTTCTACGAAGGTCACCTATTCTATAGGAGCCTTCTACGAAGGTCACCTATTCTATAGGAGCCTTCTACGAAGGTCACCTATTCTATAGGAGCCTTCTACGAAGGTCACCTATTCTATAGGAGCCTTCTACGAAGGTCACCTATTCTATAGGAGCCTTCTACGAAGGTCACCTATTCTATAGGAGCCTTCTACGAAGGTCACCTATTCTATAGGAGCCTTCTACGAAGGTCACCTATTCTATAGGAGCCTTCTACGAAGGTCACCTATTCTATAGGAGCCTTCTACGAAGGTCACCTATTCTATAGGAGCCTTCTACGAAGGTCACCTATTCTATAGGAGCCTTCTACGAAGGTCCCCTATTCTATAGGAGCCTTCTACGAAGGTCACCTATTCTATAGGAGCCTTCTACGAAGGTCACCTATTCTATAGGAGCCTTCTACGAAGGTCACCTATTCTATAGGAGCCTTCTACGAAGGTCACCTATTCTATAGGAGCCTTCTACGAAGGTCACCTATTCTATAGGAGCCTTCTACGAAGGTCACCTATTCTATAGGAGCCTTCTACGAAGGTCACCTATTCTATAGGAGCCTCCAACGGAGTTTGTATATTTTATGGAGCCTCCTACGGAGGTCGCCTATTGTACAGCAGTCTCCTACGAAAGTCGCCTACCCAATGGGAGCGCCCTATGGAGGTCTCCTATTTTATGGGAGCCTCCTACAGAGGTCGCCTATTCTATAGGAGCCTCCTACGGAGGTCGTCTACTCTATAGGATCCTGGTACTGTAGGAGCCTCCTAAGAGGGTCACCTATTCTATAGGAGCCTGCTACGGAAGTCTTATATTCTATGGGAACCTCCTACGGCGGTTTTCTATTCTACAGTAACCTCGTTCCAAGGTCGCCTATTGTGTAGGAACATCCTACAGTGGTCATCTATTCTATAGGAGCGTGCTACGGAGGTCTCATATTCTATAGGAGCCTCCTACGGATGCCTCCTATTATGTAGGAGCCTCATACGGAGGTCGCCTCTTCTAGAGAAGCCTGCTACTGAGGTCTCATATTCTATGGGACCCTCTTACGGCGGTCTCCTCTTCTACAGTAGTCTCCCAAGAAAGTTTCTTGAGGTCGCCTATTGTATAGGGACCTACTATGGAAGTGAAAACCTCATAAATATATCATTTTTGTGGAGAAGGATTTTGGTTGTGTTTCCGACCACTGTCCATAGATGAAAGTCGAACTTCACCCAGGCTGAGGGTATATTTCCGACTGATAGTTTTTTCTTGTTTGATTTATTAGCAAAATATAAAGCTTCCCCTAACAAGATGTCTCTCCATGTTTCTCCTTTTTACAGATATTGCTTTGTTGAGAACATGTTTAGAAATAAAATTATTGACGACGGAATGTATCATGTTCTCCAGGAATGGTATAAATTCATTGACGATTCAATACATGTTCAAGCTGATCTCATAGGTAAGAAAATATATCCATCTACATAGGGGGGTTGTACACACCTCGACTAATTCTCACAATTCAATTTCCAGTATATTTACGTACAACACCCGAGGTGGTCTACGAACGTATGCGTAAACGGGCACGTTCCGAGGAAAGTTGTGTACCAATTAAATATTTAGAAGAATTGCATAAATTACACGAAGAGTGGTTGATTAATAATCCAGCTTTTAATAAAAAGGTAAGTCGAAGAACTGACGATAAACATAAAAAACAAAAAGAAATGGACATTTTAACGTTTATTGTGTTGTTTCATTCCAGGTCGTTGTTCTTAATGCCAATTTAGATTTGGAGCACATAGGCTCCGAATATAAACGCTATGAAAATCACATAATCAATCCCGCCTTTACACGACAACAACAGGCCGTTTTAGTATCGCCCAGTAAACGTCCACACATGGAATGATCGATCATCAACTGTACTTCTGTGTAAAACATAAATAATCTTCTATATTTTTTGGAATAATCACCACCACCACAACAAGGGCATAAGGCCCCACATGTGTTTGAGTGGATGTGTGTGTACGTTTGAAATATATAACCCTGTTTAGTTTTTAAGTGACTGTTTTAAATTTAATTTTTAAGCTTTTTAATCATAACTTAAAACCTTAATTAGTATAGTATGGCTATTATAACAACAAAAACAAAAAATGTATATTTAGTTTTCTAAGTATTTTTCTCAAAAATGGTCTTGATGGCCCGGTGTTTCTTTCCTTTTTTTAGTTCAATTTTTTGTTAGTGCAATTCGTAATTATTTTATTTATTTTTTTGCTCTTTTCAAGAGGCAGGCAGGCAAGTAGTTCAATTTTAAAACGAAAGCGCATTTCTTATTTTTAACAAAACTCATTTTCTAAGCATTTTTTAAGTTGTATTTGGGCAGCATTAGCGACTATCTCAGAATTGTCGCCAAAATAACTTACTTGAATTGTACCAAACATAAAGAATAACATCACAAAAGAAAATTGTAACTATTATTAAAAAAATAAACAAATATTTGAGAAATATATTTTTATATGAACAATTTAATTTCTGTTGTTTTGTCTAATTAAAAAAATATATAATTTCTTGTACAAAAAAATTATGTGTATAAAATATAGTAAATGCCTATATTAAAATAAAAATAAGTGAATGCTTGAAATAAATTTGTCTTCTTCTGGGTGCTGAGTATATCCTTTTTCATGGGACATAATACCCTGTTTGCATTTAACCGGATTTAATAAACCCACTGGGTTTCAAATATAAATTCCATAGCGCAAACGTCGAATAAATACTCTTAAAGAAGGTTAACACGGCAAAACCTGTAGCCGTTTAAGAAAGTAAAACACGTTCTCTGTTTTTTGAAATGTAGGACACTGTGTCTTCTCTCCATAGAACTGTGTTAGATTAGGCTTAAGTACGTGCAGCTCCCCAAAAACTGTCCACTCTTCTCGGTGACTCTTATAGTAAGTTTAATTTACGAAATCGAGTGGATTTCAATTGTCAATTCCTTTGTGTATACGTCAAATGAAAACTCATCTGAAATCCATTGGATTTCATTTGACGTTTAAGCAATGGAATTGGCAGTTGAAATCAAGTGGATTTCGTAAAGGTAAACCAAGCATTAATCCATTGTGTTCATCATAAAAAGGTTTGAGATGATAACGTGATGAATAACCACATAAAAAATATGTAAGTGATGCCAAGTTTGTTCTTGAAGTTTTCATGTGGTTGTCATAACGCGGCATTCAACGGACCGCGAGTGTCGTTTCAGTAAAAAGTCTGTCTGGTTACTTTCCCAGCAAGAATTGTCCAGCAAGAACTTTCTCAGAGAGTAAGGGGTTTTTAATAGTTGTGTCTTTTTACTTTTTCAGTAATAATTATTCAGTAACTTCTTTTCAGAGAGTAAGAGAGATTTTACTCTTTGATACGAAAATAGAGAAAAAAGTAAAAAGACAGCATTTAGTAAACTTTAGCAAGATAACAGTTGATAACCAAAACAAAAACATTGGCGCCAATGCATGAACGAAAAAATAACTCCAAAGCAATGAAAAAGTTCTTCAATTTTAAACAAAATAAATAGAAAATAATTAATATGTTAATAAAATAATCAATAAACAAACTTGAGTCGTAATATTTATAGTATTTTTCCACAAAAAATAAGATAAACATTGAGCAGCTGACCATTTGCAGATGATTAAAAAACAGCTGATCGAACTTGCTAAAGGTTGCTGGGAAAAATTCTTTCAGCAACATTTAGCAAGTTCTCAGCAAGCAACTGTCAAACTTGTTCTCTCACTTCGCTCTCTTTTACTGAACTTTTGTGTAAAAAGACAGCATTTAGTAACATTTCGTAATAATTATTACGAATTATCACGTAAAAAGACACACCTATTCTCTTTTACTAGAAAATTGTAAAAAGTAAACAGACACTTCCCAGCAAAAACCAGCAAGCAATCAGCTGACTTGCCAAAACAGAACAATTTGTCCGCCAACAAAGGAAGCAAACACGTTGTATTTTATTAAAAATAAAAAAGAAAATGAAACAAAAAAGTATTTTTCCACTTTACAAATTTGTTCTCCATAAAACAATACAATTAGACTATGTTATTTATTTCCACAATAAAATTGTTTTTAATGTTCACAAACATAAATCAACAAAAAAACTAAAAACGGCTGATTGATTGTTTTCAGGAAGAAGAAGTGCTTGCTAGAAGAAATTTGTCCAGCAAGAATTTGCAAGCTCTCAGTGAAAGAACTGTCAAAATGTCTCTCTCGAATCGCTCTCTTTTGCTGGTGTTTCGTGTTAACAGCAACAATTGGTGCAAATTGTTACAAATTTTAGGGTAACCAGGCACAGCTAAAGTTGGACGTTATTTCTGATAAACGAGCAAGGGCAATATAGATCGAATTTTTGTTTATTCTTTTATCACAAATGACAGCGAAATTTACTGAAACGTTGGATGTGTTTTCGGCTTAATGCAAACGGCGTTTACACAAGATAATTTGTCTTAAAATACAACCCTGATTTACTAATGCATACCTACATTTTTCGTTTGTCTTCCAACTGCCCACCATTTTTTCACAAACATTAGGGGCAACAATTTTTTGACATTTTTTAAAATATAATTGAGAAAATAGTTGAAATCTATTGAAAACAAAAGAAATTGAGCAATAACAAAATATGTGAACGAAAATCAAAAAGAAATCTATGATTTCCATAAATAATTTTACAACTGTTTTTGCAGTTGTCGGTTTTTGACAATCACCACATGTACTCAACTGTCCTGTCATGTGTAAACGCAGTGTTAATATAAGTTGCCTAATGGAACGTTTTTTTTTGTAGTTTGGCCACTATAAAAAGTAAACAAACACAAAAAACGGAACTCAGTTCGTCTTCGGACGGCTCAAAGAAAAGACGCATAGACGCAAATTAGATTCTACGCCCACGGGCTTTAAAATAATAACCTAAAAAACTTTTGTAATTTTAAAAATAAATAAGAAACAACAAGGTTTAAATACCTTTTAACAAATTGTTGTGGAAATACCGCGGCGACCAAGAAGCCGAAAGGAACAAGGCCACTTTAAGCACAAAAAAAAAAAAAAAAAAAAAAAAAAAAACGGAACTTTTATTCAAATTTAATGTGGCGTTGGCGATAGGCAAATTGTTTTGATAGATGTGTTAAGTGTTCATCCTGTATAGATTTGAAGATGATAATGAGAAGATTGAAATTTCTGATATATTACTGTATTGTGCTTGGTGCTCGATGGCTAATACTGGAACAAAAAGTGAGTATGAAAGAGAGTATTTAAGTGTCTTTAGACAATCCAGGTTTGGTCTATGTAGAATAATTGGACCAGGATGAATGTTTGGACTGGATTCGGATCGATCTGAAATTTTTATCATAGGTAGGGCTTGCAGTGCTGATCACGCCAATGTATATATCATGGGCAGGAAGTCCATACTTCCCGAGATATAGGCTCCGAAAGTTCAAAAATTCCCTTGGTTTTGACGATAAGGTTTTTTTTAAATCGAAATTTTTTCATATATAGCCGGCCTTCGGCCGGGGATTTAAGACTTTCTCCTATGGACAGGAACAAATCTCGGCTAACGCGAACAAAATTTCCTTTAAATCGAAAATTTTTTTATCATCGACCCGAATCCAGTCCGTATATTCAACTTATGCCGAATAATTAGATCCATGCCTGATAGACCAATGTAGATGCTACCTTTATCCATATAATTTACAGTTGTTGGTATTTGTTGATAAGTATCGTGTCATCGTCCAGATCTTAACTGGGCTAAAATTGCATTGGCAGCTGGCGTTCTTATGCTGCGATAGATGATCTCCCGCCTGCTAGGCTCGTTGATCTAGAGTTTCCCACTTATACCTTTGGACAACCCTCTCCAGATCATAAAGATCTCTCTTGACGTGCCTGGCAGGAGAAGTCATTCCACTAGATCGTGGCAGGGATGCTAACCGCGATAACATCCAAACATCGACAACATTTTGTTGTGTTGATATATCGGCTATCTTTAGTTGGCGCTCTGGTGCTCTGGTTTCATGAGGATTCACCGTGATGCAGAAAATATTGAAATTTGCATATAAGAGATCAAAAAGGCTTCTTTTTGAGCACCCCAAGTGCTGCCGTCCAGCGACTTGAGAAAAAAAGCTTAATTAATAATTAGTGATTGGAATCTTGGGCCACCGTGGTGCAATGGTTAGCATATCCGCCTTGCACTCAGAAGGTCTGCGGTTCGAATCCCAGGCCAAGCAACATTCCCCCTCAGTAATGCTGGAGACATTTTCTGAGTATTTAAGCCATGAAAAACCTCTCTACAAGTAGTGTCGTAAGACACACGGCAAAAAAGAGTAGGTCCCATATCATTGAGCCAATATGAATCGGCATGCACTCATTGATATGGGAGAAGTCTCCCTTGTCCCTTCAGGGATGTTGTGGGCACATATGTATGAATGATTGGAATCAGGGCACCATCGAAATATGCTCAGCGGAAGCCTCATTTCAGAACAGTGTGGCAGTGGCCGATATTTTCATATTCCTCAGATGGAAGAACTGCACTAGGTCAGCCGAGGAGTTACATGTCCTCGACGATAGGACCCGACGCCATGATCGTACAAGATCACCAAGATCGTACAATCATTACATTACGATCTCTATGCCGTCTGGAGGGTGTGAAATTTCGGAAAGGTAGACGTGTAATGCCGTTGTGGTGCTGTGAATTGTCCGGAATCCGTGGTGAGATTGGGACACTGGCTAACTTCTCATCATGGGGTGAGAATCTTTCCTAGAATCTTCATTTCTTCTAGAAATTTGTTTGTTGAAATCTAAGGTACATTTTTGTAGTTGACTGTATCCTTAATTTTGGGCGGTTGTGTATCTTTGGACCAGAGTCGGATAAAAAAGTATAAAAATTTGATATTTTCGGAAGATTTTTGCTATTTTTACCATTAAGAGCCGTTCATAGACATTTCGCATATTGCAGAAAGTTGTTTATTGAAGCCTTTGCTACACTATTGTGGTTGATTGTTTTCTTGAATTTTGAACGGTTTAATATCTATGGGGCAGAAGCCGAGAAAAGAGGATAAAAATCGCAATTGTTTTGCTATTTTGACCGTTAAGACCTGTTCCTTCAGGGTTCGTATATTTTAGAAAGATGTGTATTGAGATCTAAGGTACATTTTTGTAGTTGGTTGTTTGCTTCAAATTTGATCGGTTTGACAGCTGTATAACAAAACTTGAGAAAAATTTTAAAAGAAATTTGACCATGGCTATTTTGACCTTCCAGATGAAGTTTGATGGGTTATATGTGTTCACAATTTTTGTTCTTTAAGACAAGAGTTGCAACTTTGCCTCTGAGATAAATTCAAATTTCCTTACGGTTTGGAAGATATAGTCCTGACTAAATGACCCTTTTTACATCAAAGCATCAAACCTTTGGAGGCCTATAACCGCGAAAGTTGATGAGATAGGGAAAAACGGCGAGACACGTGTCTTCTCATTTTTGGTATTCTATCACACTGCGGAGTTAGAATATGGTTAATAAAACATGACTCAAAAAATTACACACAGTTTAATCCTCATTCGATTTGACTGAAGACATGTCACCTCATAAATAAGCTAAAACAACAGTAAACAAAGATATAACGCTAATTTCAGATGCCTTACAGAGTTTTCAGCCGAAACTTAAACACGACATAACTCGGAAGTTTGATTCACGGCGGATCTTTCCTTGGAAATTCTTAATATACTCACCTAGGGCTTCCGTACCCAAAAGGAATTGTCCCTGCCACAGATTTTAACCTTCATCTTGCGTCACAGTGTCATTTCATTTAAAATTCGAAACATTTTACTTGTGATTTGAAAATTTCCATTGAATTTCTAATTATTTCACTTATAATTTGAGAATTCCAATTGAAATTCGAATTATTTCATTTATAATACGATTTTTTCATTTGTAATTCGAATTATTTCATTTGTAATTCGACCTTTTCCATTTGTAATTCGATTTTTTTCCATTTGTTATTTGAATTTTTCTTCTTCAAATAGAATAATTCGAATTAAAAATGCAAAAATTCGAATTCCAAATGAAAACAATAAAATTAAAAATGGAATATTTTTCAGACCCTATCGATCGAACGAGGACTAGCGACCATTGATGTGGCTGACGCTGTCACAGATCGATCATTGCATTAGTCTGGTCGCATTTGCACCTTTGTCACCACAATGATATGTGAGTTTTGGAAGTGAGGCAGTTGAGGAGCCCAGGAGAATTTGAGTGTAGTCATCGCCTTTATGGCATATTATCATTTTTCTTAGGGGTCGATTGTGGATAGCAACCCAACTCCAGTGCGTTGCCCACAGCAAATTTAGTAATAGAATTTTCTGTTTCCGCGTTAACAATGATACTTTTTTACAATTAAATTAATAGCTGATGGTTCAAAACTCTGATATTGATTGAATTTAACACAAATTTTCGTATTTTTTCTCATTTTAATTGCATGATTTTCTCTTCTGGCAATGCAACTACAGTTGAGTTGCTATCCATAATCGACCCCTTAGATGACGGTGACTTGGTCTTCATCTCCATAGGCACCTAGATAGGGGTTCCTCCTGTTCTTGAAGTTAGTTCCCCTTGTGAGGATAGTTCCCTCGAACTTCCTCACAAGCTTCTGGTTCGATCTTCTCAGCTGAAATTTCTTTTCAGTGATGGTATTCGGATCTGTATTTACAAACCGACTTTAGTATGTACCTGCTCTTCGATGGATGAGTCTACATACCAAATTCCTCCTCCAGTACTTCCTGTCTAAGTAGTAACGGCAGGATTTGTCCGACTCTAAAAAGTGCGGAGCAAGTTGAATGTAGTGGATGGATTTAAAACTTTTTTCACAGAATGTTGTCAAAAATGAAATTTTTGTCGATTTGGCAGGGATTTGCGACTTTCTCCTATGGACATATGCTAAACCGGAATAACGGTTTTTCTGAATCATATGGTTTTTCGGAACTTTCGAAGCATATATCTCGGGAAATATGTATTTCCCACACATGATATATATATTGGCGTAAACAGCATTTCAAGACCCACCTGTGGGTCTTATGCCAAAAGTCCGATCAGCTCGCAGTTTTGGAACAATCAACAACCATTGAACATGAAAAACACCAATTTATGTTACTTATTCCAAATAATATATTTGAATTGTATCCATTTTAAATACAAAAAGAAATATTGATGAAAAAATGAATTATTATGTTCTAAAAACTTATACATTAGAGTTTGTTGCAGTGAATTTAATCTACGTATCCCCCGTGTGTTAAATCTGCACGTATTCAGGCAGTCATCTTGTAAAACACCCAGCAGAAACTTCTCTTCCATGTCAGCAAGCGAGCAACATCGACCGTATATTTTTCTTGTTCTCGTTTTCTAGTTATTTAGGTGGTCAAACTTGTTCTCTCACTTCGCTCTCTTTTACTGAACTTTTGTGTAAAAAGACAGCATTTAGTAACATTTCGTAATAATTATTACGAATTATCACGTAAAAAGACACACCTATTCTCTTTTACTAGAAAATTGTAAAAAGTAAACAGACACTTCCCAGCAAAAACCAGCAAGCAATCAGCTGACTTGCCAAAACAGAACAATTTGTCCGCCAACAAAGGAAGCAAACACGTTGTATTTTATTAAAAATAAAAAAGAAAATGAAACAAAAAAGTATTTTTCCACTTTACAAATTTGTTCTCCATAAAACAATACAATTAGACTATGTTATTTATTTCCACAATAAAATTGTTTTTAATGTTCACAAACATAAATCAACAAAAAAACTAAAAACGGCTGATTGATTGTTTTCAGGAAGAAGAAGTGCTTGCTAGAAGAAATTTGTCCAGCAAGAATTTGCAAGCTCTCAGTGAAAGAACTGTCAAAATGTCTCTCTCGAATCGCTCTCTTTTGCTGGTGTTTCGTGTTAACAGCAACAATTGGTGCAAATTGTTACAAATTTTAGGGTAACCAGGCACAGCTAAAGTTGGACGTTATTTCTGATAAACGAGCAAGGGCAATATAGATCGAATTTTTGTTTATTCTTTTATCACAAATGACAGCGAAATTTACTGAAACGTTGGATGTGTTTTCGGCTTAATGCAAACGGCGTTTACACAAGATAATTTGTCTTAAAATACAACCCTGATTTACTAATGCATACCTACATTTTTCGTTTGTCTTCCAACTGCCCACCATTTTTTCACAAACATTAGGGGCAACAATTTTTTGACATTTTTTTAAATATAATTGAGAAAATAGTTGAAATCTATTGAAAACAAAAGAAATTGAGCAATAACAAAATATGTGAACGAAAATCAAAAAGAAATCTATGATTTCCATAAATAATTTTACAACTGTTTTTGCAGTTGTCGGTTTTTGACAATCACCACATGTACTCAACTGTCCTGTCATGTGTAAACGCAGTGTTAATATAAGTTGCCTAATGGAACGTTTTTTTTTGTAGTTTGGCCACTATAAAAAGTAAACAAACACAAAAAACGGAACTCAGTTCGTCTTCGGACGGCTCAAAGAAAAGACGCATAGACGCAAATTAGATTCTACGCCCACGGGCTTTAAAATAATAACCTAAAAAACTTTTGTAATTTTAAAAATAAATAAGAAACAACAAGGTTTAAATACCTTTTAACAAATTGTTGTGGAAATACCGCGGCGACCAAGAAGCCGAAAGGAACAAGGCCACTTTAAGCACAAAAAAAAAAAAAAAAAAAAAAAAAAAAACGGAACTTTTATTCAAATTTAATGTGGCGTTGGCGATAGGCAAATTGTTTTGATAGATGTGTTAAGTGTTCATCCTGTATAGATTTGAAGATGATAATGAGAAGATTGAAATTTCTGATATATTACTGTATTGTGCTTGGTGCTCGATGGCTAATACTGGAACAAAAAGTGAGTATGAAAGAGAGTATTTAAGTGTCTTTAGACAATCCAGGTTTGGTCTATGTAGAATAATTGGACCAGGATGAATGTTTGGACTGGATTCGGATCGATCTGAAATTTTTATCATAGGTAGGGCTTGCAGTGCTGATCACGCCAATGTATATATCATGGGCAGGAAGTCCATACTTCCCGAGATATAGGCTCCGAAAGTTCAAAAATTCCCTTGGTTTTGACGATAAGGTTTTTTTAAATCGAAATTTTTTCATATATAGCCGGCCTTCGGCCGGGGATTTAAGACTTTCTCCTATGGACAGGAACAAATCTCGGCTAACGCGAACAAAATTTCCTTTAAATCGAAAATTTTTTTATCATCGACCCGAATCCAGTCCGTATATTCAACTTATGCCGAATAATTAGATCCATGCCTGATAGACCAATGTAGATGCTACCTTTATCCATATAATTTACAGTTGTTGGTATTTGTTGATAAGTATCGTGTCATCGTCCAGATCTTAACTGGGCTAAAATTGCATTGGCAGCTGGCGTTCTTATGCTGCGATAGATGATCTCCCGCCTGCTAGGCTCGTTGATCTAGAGTTTCCCACTTATACCTTTGGACAACCCTCTCCAGATCATAAAGATCTCTCTTGACGTGCCTGGCAGGAGAAGTCATTCCACTAGATCGTGGCAGGGATGCTAACCGCGATAACATCCAAACATCGACAACATTTTGTTGTGTTGATATATCGGCTATCTTTAGTTGGCGCTCTGGTGCTCTGGTTTCATGAGGATTCACCGTGATGCAGAAAATATTGAAATTTGCATATAAGAGATCAAAAAGGCTTCTTTTTGAGCACCCCAAGTGCTGCCGTCCAGCGACTTGAGAAAAAAAGCTTAATTAATAATTAGTGATTGGAATCTTGGGCCACCGTGGTGCAATGGTTAGCATATCCGCCTTGCACTCAGAAGGTCTGCGGTTCGAATCCCAGGCCAAGCAACATTCCCCCTCAGTAATGCTGGAGACATTTTCTGAGTATTTAAGCCATGAAAAACCTCTCTACAAGTAGTGTCGTAAGACACACGGCAAAAAAGAGTAGGTCCCATATCATTGAGCCAATATGAATCGGCATGCACTCATTGATATGGGAGAAGTCTCCCTTGTCCCTTCAGGGATGTTGTGGGCACATATGTATGAATGATTGGAATCAGGGCACCATCGAAATATGCTCAGCGGAAGCCTCATTTCAGAACAGTGTGGCAGTGGCCGATATTTTCATATTCCTCAGATGGAAGAACTGCACTAGGTCAGCCGAGGAGTTACATGTCCTCGACGATAGGACCCGACGCCATGATCGTACAAGATCACCAAGATCGTACAATCATTACATTACGATCTCTATGCCGTCTGGAGGGTGTGAAATTTCGGAAAGGTAGACGTGTAATGCCGTTGTGGTGCTGTGAATTGTCCGGAATCCGTGGTGAGATTGGGACACTGGCTAACTTCTCATCATGGGGTGAGAATCTTTCCTAGAATCTTCATTTCTTCTAGAAATTTGTTTGTTGAAATCTAAGGTACATTTTTGTAGTTGACTGTATCCTTAATTTTGGGCGGTTGTGTATCTTTGGACCAGAGTCGGATAAAAAAGTATAAAAATTTGATATTTTCGGAAGATTTTTGCTATTTTTACCATTAAGAGCCGTTCATAGACATTTCGCATATTGCAGAAAGTTGTTTATTGAAGCCTTTGCTACACTATTGTGGTTGATTGTTTTCTTGAATTTTGAACGGTTTAATATCTATGGGGCAGAAGCCGAGAAAAGAGGATAAAAATCGCAATTGTTTTGCTATTTTGACCGTTAAGACCTGTTCCTTCAGGGTTCGTATATTTTAGAAAGATGTGTATTGAGATCTAAGGTACATTTTTGTAGTTGGTTGTTTGCTTCAAATTTGATCGGTTTGACAGCTGTATAACAAAACTTGAGAAAAATTTTAAAAGAAATTTGACCATGGCTATTTTGACCTTCCAGATGAAGTTTGATGGGTTATATGTGTTCACAATTTTTGTTCTTTAAGACAAGAGTTGCAACTTTGCCTCTGAGATAAATTCAAATTTCCTTACGGTTTGGAAGATATAGTCCTGACTAAATGACCCTTTTTACATCAAAGCATCAAACCTTTGGAGGCCTATAACCGCGAAAGTTGATGAGATAGGGAAAAACGGCGAGACACGTGTCTTCTCATTTTTGGTATTCTATCACACTGCGGAGTTAGAATATGGTTAATAAAACATGACTCAAAAAATTACACACAGTTTAATCCTCATTCGATTTGACTGAAGACATGTCACCTCATAAATAAGCTAAAACAACAGTAAACAAAGATATAACGCTAATTTCAGATGCCTTACAGAGTTTTCAGCCGAAACTTAAACACGACATAACTCGGAAGTTTGATTCACGGCGGATCTTTCCTTGGAAATTCTTAATATACTCACCTAGGGCTTCCGTACCCAAAAGGAATTGTCCCTGCCACAGATTTTAACCTTCATCTTGCGTCACAGTGTCATTTCATTTAAAATTCGAAACATTTTACTTGTGATTTGAAAATTTCCATTGAATTTCTAATTATTTCACTTATAATTTGAGAATTCCAATTGAAATTCGAATTATTTCATTTATAATACGATTTTTTCATTTGTAATTCGAATTATTTCATTTGTAATTCGACCTTTTCCATTTGTAATTCGATTTTTTTCCATTTGTTATTTGAATTTTTCTTCTTCAAATAGAATAATTCGAATTAAAAATGCAAAAATTCGAATTCCAAATGAAAACAATAAAATTAAAAATGGAATATTTTTCAGACCCTATCGATCGAACGAGGACTAGCGACCATTGATGTGGCTGACGCTGTCACAGATCGATCATTGCATTAGTCTGGTCGCATTTGCACCTTTGTCACCACAATGATATGTGAGTTTTGGAAGTGAGGCAGTTGAGGAGCCCAGGAGAATTTGAGTGTAGTCATCGCCTTTATGGCATATTATCATTTTTCTTAGGGGTCGATTGTGGATAGCAACCCAACTCCAGTGCGTTGCCCACAGCAAATTTAGTAATAGAATTTTCTGTTTCCGCGTTAACAATGATACTTTTTTACAATTAAATTAATAGCTGATGGTTCAAAACTCTGATATTGATTGAATTTAACACAAATTTTCGTATTTTTTCTCATTTTAATTGCATGATTTTCTCTTCTGGCAATGCAACTACAGTTGAGTTGCTATCCATAATCGACCCCTTAGATGACGGTGACTTGGTCTTCATCTCCATAGGCACCTAGATAGGGGTTCCTCCTGTTCTTGAAGTTAGTTCCCCTTGTGAGGATAGTTCCCTCGAACTTCCTCACAAGCTTCTGGTTCGATCTTCTCAGCTGAAATTTCTTTTCAGTGATGGTATTCGGATCTGTATTTACAAACCGACTTTAGTATGTACCTGCTCTTCGATGGATGAGTCTACATACCAAATTCCTCCTCCAGTACTTCCTGTCTAAGTAGTAACGGCAGGATTTGTCCGACTCTAAAAAGTGCGGAGCAAGTTGAATGTAGTGGATGGATTTAAAACTTTTTTCACAGAATGTTGTCAAAAATGAAATTTTTGTCGATTTGGCAGGGATTTGCGACTTTCTCCTATGGACATATGCTAAACCGGAATAACGGTTTTTCTGAATCATATGGTTTTTCGGAACTTTCGAAGCATATATCTCGGGAAATATGTATTTCCCACACATGATATATATATTGGCGTAAACAGCATTTCAAGACCCACCTGTGGGTCTTATGCCAAAAGTCCGATCAGCTCGCAGTTTTGGAACAATCAACAACCATTGAACATGAAAAACACCAATTTATGTTACTTATTCCAAATAATATATTTGAATTGTATCCATTTTAAATACAAAAAGAAATATTGATGAAAAAATGAATTATTATGTTCTAAAAACTTATACATTAGAGTTTGTTGCAGTGAATTTAATCTACGTATCCCCCGTGTGTTAAATCTGCACGTATTCAGGCAGTCATCTTGTAAAACACCCAGCAGAAACTTCTCTTCCATGTCAGCAAGCGAGCAACATCGACCGTATATTTTTCTTGTTCTCGTTTTCTAGTTATTTAGGTGGTGGCCCACTCATCATCATAGGCGGTCGTACTCCAGGAGGCATAGCTCCCAAAGGTGGTGGTGGTCCCATCATGGGACCCATCATTGGTGGTGGACGCATACCCAACATTGCCGGAGGAATAGCGCCGTGGGGACCCATCATCATTGGTGGAGGCATCCCGGGTGGTATCATACCTGGCCTTGGAGGACCACCTAGATTAGGTGGTGGTGGCAAAGCTACTCCGCCTGGACCAGGCTTCGGCGGACCACCAGCAAATGGATTTTGTGTAATTTTACCAGCTTTAAATGCAGCAGTGGTAGCATCAATCAGATGTTGTGCCTGTTCCTCCATCCATTTTTGATAGTAAAACTTTACATTGTCACGATGCTTACGACCCGTACAATGTGTTTTTCGCACCGACGGTGAATCGTGTGTCAAATATGTGTCACAATAATCACAATAGTATTTCGGCATATTTGCCAATTAATTTTATTGCGTTTTTAAGGGGTTTCTCTCCAAATTTCTAGAAATTGTAGCTTTATTTACACCGCACCAGAAAAAAATAACAAGCAAACGATTACAAAAATTGGGAACAAAAAATGGATGACATTTGCTTGCTGTGTCCACAGAGTTGTATTTGTTGACAGTTGATGTTTGTTGGGGAGAATGTTGCCACATCAAAAATACTCGCTTGTCGTTTGGTATTCAATTTAGGGGAACAAATTGAATGCTATTACAGCTGACGGAAAAAATCTGAAAATTTTTTAAATTGTAAGTTTTTTCTAATGGGTACTTTACACGATATGTTTTTTGCATATGGGTTGTCACTTTTTATATACAAAAGGAATATGCAAAGTGACAACACATATGTAAAATAACCATAACTAGCCGGCCTAAGCTAAGACTTTCTCCTATGGACAGGAGCCAATTTAGGGCACGAAAACAACATTTTTTATACCCTCCACCATAGTATGGAGGGTATACTAACGGTCTGTTCCTTCACTTTTAAAAATGGTAAAACCGGCAAAAGTAGCAAAGGTTGTAAACTGCTACGATATGAATTGTATGGTGCCTGAAATAAAGGATCGCTTTTCGATTAAAAAGTGGCAAAACTTGAAGATTCTTGCACGTAAAGGAACAGAGCTTAAGTTTGTTTTTCCGTTTGTAACGCATTGAAATATTAATTTGCGACCCTATAAAGTATATATATATATTCTTGATCAGCGTAAAATTCTGAGTCGATCTATACATTTCCGTCCTTCCGTCCGTCTGTGGTAATCACTCTAGCATCGACAAAAATGGAGATAGGAAGCTGACATTTTGGGAAGATGTGTCTTTTGTTTGCAGGCAGGTCAAGTTCGATGATGGGCTATATCGGTCCACGTTTTGTTATAGCTCCCATACAACGGTACAGCCCGATTTCAGGTATTTTGACGTTTGTAGTCACATTTTCAAACGGAATTGGCTATAACAGTACCTCCCGATTTTCGGTATTTTGAGTATTTTAGCTATAATTTTTAGCCGAACTAGTTATAATTTGACATTTGAGGTTCTCAATGGTCAATAAACTTCTCTACGAAGCATCGTCAGCAAAGGTCCATATTTTGGTATAGCCCCCATATAACTGTACCTCCCGATTTTCGCTATTTTGAGTATTTTAGTTACAATTTTTAACCGAACTAGCTGTAATTTGACATTTGAGGTTCTCAATGGTCATGAAACTTTTCCACAAAACATCGTCAACATAGGTCCATATAACGGTACCTCCCGATTTTCGGTATTTTGAGTATTTTAGCTACAATTTGTAACCGAAATAGCTGTAATTTGACAATTGAGTTTCTCAATGGTCATGAAACTTTTTTACCAAACATCGTAAACATAGGTCCATGTTTGGGTATAGTCCCCTTATAACTATACCTCCCGATTTTCGGTATTTTAGGAATTTTAGCTACAATTTTTAACCGAACTAGCTGTAATTTGACATTTGAGGTTCTCAGTGGCCATGAAACTTCTCCACCAAACATCGTCAACATAGGTCCATGTTTTGGTTTAAGTTCCATATAGCGGTACCTCCCGATTTTCGGTATTTTGATAATTTTAGCTACAGTTTGTGACAGAAATACTGCAATTAGACATTAAAAGTTCTCAATGATCACGAAACTTCTCCAACAAAAATCGTTAACAGAGGTCCATTTTTCGTATGGCCCCCTATAACGGTACCTCCCGATTTTCGGTATTTTGAGTATTTTAGATAAACATATTAACCGAACTAGCTGTAATTTTACATTTGAATTTTCAGTGGTCACAAAACTAAAAAGCATCAACATAGGTCCATTATTTGGCATAGCTCATACATAACGGTACCTCTCGACTTTCGGTATGTTGAGGGGTTTAGCTACAATTTTTAACCGAACTAGCTGTAATTTGACATTTGAGGTTCTCTGTGGTAAAAATCGTCAACATAGGTCCATTATTTGGCATAGCTCATACATAACGGTACCTCTCGACTTTCGGTATTTTGAGGGTATTAGCTACAATTTTTAATCGAACTAGATGTATTTTGACATTTGAATTTTCAGTGGCCACTAAACTTCTTCACTAAAATTCGTCAACATTGGTCCATGTTTTCGTATAGCTCCTATATAACGGTACCTCCCGATTTTTGGTATATTGAGGGTCTACATTGTTTGATAGAAGTATCCTCAACATTGTAGTTTCAAAATTCGCAAAAACTTCTCAGGTGTAAGTACCTTTCATTTAAAATTGGAGTCGTTTTAGCCATGTACTTCCGTCTGGCTGGCTGGACGCAGAACAACTCTCTAACGGATCAACCAATTCGGTTAAAAATTTGACTTCGTAATTTTTTTTCCAAACTTCAGCTACTTCCCCATACACGTTAAAAACTTTTCGCTAAAATGACTCGCACCACATCTCTGGTCTATGCTTTGCACATCGTAATATTTTGACGAGACACAGTTTGTCCAAACATAATTTAAAGAATTTCACCTATGCGTTCTTGAATAAAACCGTTTTCAATTATTGCATATCTCATCTATTTTTCAACCGAATTCATTGGTTTTTCCAATTTTCGAAAGTCCCAATTTACATTGGGCGAGTTTACTTGCGGCAATTGTCATTTTGTACGAGAGAGGGGTGAGGCATATGGTAACCCTTTGCCTCTCAGCACCCTCTCTCACCTACAAACTGACAATTGCCGCAAGTAAACTCGCCTAATGTAAATTGGGACAAAGCTTAATTTACAAATAATAAATTAAATATTATAAAAAGAAGAAATAAATTATACTGTTTGGTATCTTCTAAGCAGCCTTGAGCACGAGGGATAGCATTTTCATGTTTTTAATGCGTTTTTTTAAAAAATATAGCTTATTGGAAAGATGTTAGTCGCCCATTTGCCGTTATAAAATTAAAAATATTAGTACATCAGAACACCTGCAAAATATTTTTCATCTTTTGTATCACATTATAATTTTGCAAAACTGAGGCCTAATTATGTGAGTCGATTCGATCGTGAATTTACTCGTGAATAAGTTTTCGACACGAGAAAAAAACGGCATGATAAGACTCGATCGAAATCGTTGATCGAATGTTTCGAGAGTAACCGGTAATCGAACTATGTGTTCTTCAGGGAATGTTATGAAGGTAGATGTCAAAAAAATGTGTTTATTTCAAAGCAAAAACTAAAAAACAAAATTATGGATGAAAAATGTAAATATTTGTGGAATTTTTTGAACAATACATTGAATAATAATTTCGGAATGAAGTTGTGCTAAGAAAATATGAAAATTAGTAATGTTTGCAAAATTGTTTTGACATTCTTGTTACAGTTTGCTAATACATCTACCTTAATAATTCTCTCTCAAAATAAATGAGAGAATTTGGTGGGTGTTTTGACTTAGCCTCTCTGAGAGAGTATTTCCTTTGGTAAACAACGGGGGATGAACTGTTTAAAATGCACTTTATTAAAAGTTGTTCACTTATAAAGTGAAGGCTATTAATATTAAATAATTTTTTGTTTTGCAGAAATTCATATTTTTTCAACTTGTATTTTAACGACTGCAAACACTAATTTTTGGTTAATGATAGCATGCATATGTATTTATTTTAATTCTAATTTTATCACAATTTCTCAAAACGACTGAAAAGGACTTTTCCCAATTTCTCTTGTTATTTTGTGTAAAGAATGCTCACAATTATTTACTAATATCATATTTCCTCTATAAACCGCCAATAAACAAAATTTTTTACATTTTAAACAAAAATACAATAAGAAATCTTTCATTTCGTTTGTTTACGATAGGCCATTTGGCTACGAGAAATTACTCGCAAATTTATGCTCAATTTCTCGATAATTTTACTCGATAACGAATGTTGTCATCCCAACTTTGAGTACTCGGGTCGAAACAACTCGATATCAAATCACGTAATTAGGCCCCTGTTTGCAGCTGCCCCCTCCTGCCTATAGCTGGCTACGCCCATGTTTATATGCCCTCCAGGAATTACAATTGAGTTATAATTGAGACATCTAGCGTGTTTATTATTACACTACAAACAAATATGTAATTGTATATATGTATAAGGCTGTAACTCCCCTGTAGGAAATGTCAATAGTGAATCTATACTGACTTACTACTGACATTGTCAACAGTACTACTGACAAACTGTAGACAACTAATGTAATTTCCTATAGACATTTTGTATGAACGTGTCATTCGAAAGTCAGTACTGACATTGGAACTAGTATGTCAGTAGTAAGTCAGTAGTTGCGGAGGAACCATGTGTTGACATTGGAGGTAGTGAGTTAGTATAGACATTGGAGGTAGTAACCCAGCAAACGAAATGTCTGATGTCCGACACGTCTGAATAATTTCGGAAGCAAAGTCGTTCAGATTTCGTTCCGATTTCTAAACGACAAACACAAAAGCAACAAGTGGGTTTGTTTAGAATACATTTTTTCAGCACGTTATACAAAACGCGTAAAATGAATTAAGTGTCAAAGTTTCTCCACATAATCGAATTGTGGATATGATGAAATTATTGTTTCAATGCAAAGCGGAAGAATTTCTCCCATACAAATGTTCTAAAAACAATTTTAAAAATCATTGAATTCGATTGTTTTTAAAATTGTTTGGCATATTTTTCAAACAGTTACATTTACATTTTACATTTGCATAGGCAATAAAAGCAAACTGCAATAAAAGTGATGGTTCAGTGTATAAAATATTGTTCCGTGGACGTTTTCAAGGTGACCATCACCGACAGTTAGCGAACAAAATAAAGTTGTCGCAAAGTCCTACCGATAGCAACAGTCTTTTCAACTTTTATTTGAGCTTTTCATTCATAATTTTGCGTATTAATTTTAACGATTTCTTTCGGTGACAAATTACAGGATTCCACTATAGGGTTGAAATGTGAAGGAAACATCTTCTAGGAGCTGACAATTTATTACGAATCATTGAGGCTTTTGATTTATCGGCGGTATAATTACCGCAATTTTACTATATTGAAAAATATATAAATATTGTATTTTTGCCACAAATTGTACGTACAAATAAAATAATGTAAGTCCCGGTCCACACTAGAGTGATATCATTGAAAAAAATTGCATGAAATTATGCGTCTCTAGATCGACCTCCATGGTAGAGTAAAATCATAAAATTGCTGTAGTGAGGAATTTCATGAAATTTTTTAATGAAATTCATGCTAGTGTGGACCGGGACTAATATAATTTTAAAATTTGAAAGTTGAGTTCTGTCAAGGGTAAATTTATGAAAAAAAATAATCATATGTTTGCATGACTCTACAGCTCTTATTGTGCCATGAACCGTGGTTTCGAGGAAAATTTATCTTTTAATTTAATTTAATTTAATTTAATTTTTATTTGACAAACACAGTAACCTAGCCCATAGGGCCATGAGCGGTTCCAAAAACAGCAATACAATAACTACTCTCAGATACTTATATCTAACAATATTTCTTAGCATATCATGAATAGAATTAAACATAAATAAAAGCAAAAGCATATAAATTAAGAAATGAAAATATATAACAAAATAATCATTAATAGAATCAGCTATGCAACAATATATCATTACAAACTAAGACAACATTTATGAACGCTGTATTTGATTACGATTAAAATGAGCACATAATTTATTCTTGTAACATTTTAAGGAGGAATTAAATGTCTTGAGACATGGTGGCAGATAGTTATAAACACGCGAAATTCTAACATAAAACGATTTTTCCAAAGAAGGAGTCAACTGCGGAACAATTATCTGTTTGTTCCTCTCAGAACGAGAAAACGTGAACAGACTCAACACACATAAAGGGGTCTTCAACTTAAAAACCTTATAGAAGAATAACATAGACCGCAAACTCAAAAAATTTTCAAACGTGCAGCCAAGAAACTCTTTCACATAAGAAGAAATATGATCACGACGTTTAACACAGAAAACATATCTCATAACACTATGAAACAATAGTTGCAGCTTACGCAAAACAAAACCATAACTACCCCCGAAAATCTCAGCACAATACAAAAAGTGAGGCATAATCAATGCATGGACCAATTGAATTCTAATGTCTCTAGACAGAACTAAGTCCAAACAGTACAACTTTCTTAAAACAAAGTTTACCTTGGACACCACAGAATTCACATGCACATCAAACACTAAACCACTATCAAGAAACAAACCAAGACATTTCATCGAGCTTACAACATTTATAGTAGTACTATAGATGGAAACACTAATTGAATCCTCTTGCAAGTTTCCAAAAAACATCACTTTAGTCTTCCGAGTATTAACTGAGAGCCCGTTACAAGACAACCAAGTAACCAACATATTGACATTGAAATCAATTGACGACTGCAGAACATCCAAAAACATATATTCTCCTTTAAACAAAATTTGGACATCATCAGCAAAAGCAAATGACATACAACTCCTACTATTAACACAACTCAACAAATCATTAACATACATTACAAATAACAGAGGTCCAAGAACAGACCCCTGAGGAACACCACTACTCACGGGAAGCATACCAGAAACACTATTCTTACATGAAACATACTGACGTCTATTGAACAAATACGAATAAATTAAATTACAGGCTGAGGATGAAAAATTAAACAGACGAATATGGAATGAAGGAATGCCACACAATATTCAATCCTACACATACACAAAGGATTCATCGGCAACTGTAGTTTTGCAGAAAATGTAATACATTTTTATATGTATTTTAATACTTGACAACTCCATGAGAAGAAAATGTTTGTTTTGGACAATCAATAAATTAACACAATTTTCTTGGCCTTTATGAACCTAGGGTTAATTTCATTATTAGTAGATCATTCAAATTGCTCATGTTTTTCTTCTCTAAAGGAAATTGTTTTTTTTATTTACCTGCAATTTATTGAACGAAAAAATGTGGGCTTAACTTGTTTCCTGCAATAGCTGTCGATAATGCAGTTTTGTCTGTTGTGGCAACACTGTTCTCTTGATAATGGAAGCAGTTAGTGCATTAAGTAACGTAACCTCAATAGACAGAAAAGAGAAAAAGATAATATGCATAAGCTGTGTTTACTTACCTGGGGTTACCATTTTTACCTCTTTAACCTGCAAAGCGTTCCTTAACCCCAAAAAGTGGCAAAACTGGCAGCAATTTTTAGGAGAGTGAGAGAGGAGAGAGAGCATATATGCCTTTCTCTACTACCCCAGACTATTTTGAAAAATCTAAATTAAAAACTGTGAAATAAAAGACGAAAATTGATTTTTTATGTTTCTTTTTGACATTGCTACCAGATCTACCATTTTCATGAGAGAGCAATTTTGAGAAATTTTGACACTTTTCTCTTTTACCACTGTTACCATTAAAAAAGTAAAGGAACAAAACTATAATGTGCACGAGGATAATAGGCGAGTAGGAATAATTAACTTTAATTGATTTTGTAATATTGCTTTTATTAAATTTGTATTTTTGATGCCGTTTCTGCTTCTAAAATATTAAAAAAATATATATATATGGTTTGTTCCAGAACAGCAAGATTCTACTAATTTTTACTATTTTTTCCGATAACATAAAGGAAAAAAATGTTATAATAATCAAAATTGTGTAAAAACTTCTGAGTTCTGGAACGAAGCTTATGTTAATATTTTAAGTTGTTGACATTGGACAGGGGCTGGATTCTTGTTCTATGAAAATTTAAAATGAAAAATGTTTCCTTTATATTTTTTTCATTTGACAGTTTTCTCCTTTATAAAAGTTTTCATTTCACATTTTCATAGAAACAGAATTGAGCCCCAGCACCCCTATTCAGTAACTTCTTAACAACCTTACTCATTGTTTATTTTACAACAATTTCATTTGTTTGTTTTGTAGTTGTTACAAAAACAAAAGAAATTTTAACAACTTTTCAATCGATAAAAGTTACAGAATAGGCCTACTGGGTACCTATTCTGTAACTTTTTAACAACTTTACTCATTGTTTATTGTACAACAATTTAATTTGTTTGTTTTGTAGTTGTTACAAAAACAAAAAAAAAAATTTAACAACTTTTCTATCGATAAAAGTTACAGAATAGGCCTACAGGTCTAAGTTACAGAACTTTCAACAAACCTCTCTAAACTTGCCATCTTTTATTAAACAATTTTGCTATCAAACAACAGTGCGATTCTCTAACTAATTTTTTGAGTTACCGACAAAAATCGGTAAAATTAAAATGCTTATAATTTCGGTAATTAACGATATTTTTCGGTAAGTTAGCGACCAATAAAAAGTAGTTGTAAAGTTCCGCCGTTAGAAAGTGTTATGTCAAATTTTATTGATACTTTTCATTGATAATTTTGCGTTTTAATTTTACCGATTTTTGTCGGTAAATCAAAAAATGAGTTACAGAATTCTACTACAGAAGAAATGTTTAAAATTGTTTGTAGTATCGTACAAACCTATTATTTGCGACGACTATAAAGACGGATTTTCATGTCTTTTTCGATTTTCTATTTTACCTAAAAGTCGATTACTGGAAAGTCGACCTTCCTATCCCTAAAATTGACATTGTCGATGTAGTATGTTGCTGTGCGTCGATGATAGCAGCATAGCGCAGCGGCGGAAATTTTTGTTTTGTTGGACGCGCGTAGCGGATGGTGGATTTTAAATCCATGAATAAGAAGTGTCGGTAAAGACGAAAACAAGGAACGAAAATTTAAAAAAATAAATAACAACGGATAAATGTGTGCGTTTCTTTTTTTTTGCTGAGTGTTAACATAAAATAATTTATTGTTTAAACAAATAAAGTGAAGTTTTGTATTGTGCATTAAATTACAACAAATGGAAGAATACCTTGCATGAAATTGAAGATAAATATTGAATGAATAAAGCCAACAAAAAATACCTTAATGCAAAGTAAAAGAATTTGATTTTAATTAAAAGTGCATTACAACAACTGGAATAACAACAAATTGTAAACACGGTGTTGTCGTCTTGTGTCACCGAGCGAGAGTGAAAAAGAGTGCGAAAGAGCTTGGATATTACAAATTTTTGTTAAAAGAAACGGTTTCAAGAGATCTTCTAAAGATCTTCAAAATTTATTCTTTTGTTGTTCAAATTTACTTAATTTTTATTGTTGTATCACCACACATACCAACAAAAAGTGAAGGCTAAAATCACGCCGCCTTTTAAAAGTGAAGAATCAACCGCAGCATAAAAATAACAGCAGCAACAACAACAACATCAACGCACCGTACTATTAAAGGAAGGTGTGCTGTCGAATCTCTTCACATAAAACGCAACAACAACAACAGCAGGAACAGTGAAGTAACGTACAAAACGAAGAAAAGAAAAAAAGAATCCAAAGATGAGATGAGACAAAAAAGAAGGATTTATGCGTTCGATAGTTCAAATGGATAAACCGGTTTTATGATACGTTCCATGTTCAACTTGCAAACGGCAACGACGGATGGATACAACAACAAATTTGCTGAGGATGATGTGATGCCAAAAGGCAAAAAAAATTGTGTTATGTTTGAAAATTTTTGAAAAATATTGAAATAGAAAATTTATAATAATTAAGTGTTTTTAAAAATTAAGAAAATAATTTTAAAAATTAAAAATAAACCGGAAAATTTTTCCTGTTCTTTGTATCTTAAAAAAATATAAAGCAAATGTGTTAAAAGAAATTTCGAAATTGATTTTGTGCTTTGCAAAAACCAAAAAATGCCGTTTGTACAGCGTGTTGTGCAACCGGTTAATCTTGCCCAAGTTTGTTCCACATCCGTTTCCGGTAATCCAAAAACCAATAAATTCATTTGCATACCCGGCAAATGTCAAAACAACAATTGCATCAACAACAAATTATCTCCACAACACCAACAACAGCTAAGAGATGCCGGCTCTCTCAATGGCCGAGAGCCAACAACAAGTCAACAGCAGCCACCACACATCAGCAGCAGCAGTAAAACAACAGAATCGGAATTTTTATCCTCATCATCATCGTCATCACCGCCACCACCTTCATTGTCGTTAAACCCCAACGATGTTTTACTTTCAAGGACATCCTCATTGTTGAATAGCAATGCCAAGGACGGTTTGATATCACCCTCCCTAACATCCTCCACCACAGCCTCATCAACGACCACTGTTACCACAGCCATAATCCATAATAATGGAGCTGCTGGCGGTGGTGTTGGTGGTGGGGGTTCGGTCATCATCAATGATTTGGGCAAGGATACCACAGATCATGTTGGTTACACCACAACCAATAGTTTTTCCTACAACACCGACCATGAAGATGAGGGCGGTTGTTCCAGTAGTAGTATACTGCCACCCGTATCACCTGCTCCCTCAATGCCAATGAAAAAATTAAAACAACATGTTGAATTTCTATCAAATATACCCACCTCTCCTACCCGCCACCAGCAGGCAATGAGAGGTAATCAAGGTAGTTCTATGGCTGGAGGTGGAGGAAGTTCTTCAGGAGCAATGGTACGTTCGACTTCATCGCATCACCACCACCACCAGCAGCAACAACAACAGCAACGTTTACGTACACCCCAATCTCCAACTGCCGCAAAAATTGTAGCCGGTTATGAATTTGATTCGATCAGCAATATTACTTTAAGTAATGCCCTGCGACAGCTGGCCTCATTGGTCCTTATAGCCAGTGATATATTTGATGATTTACAAAAGGAATTACAAGCGGTGGGCGATCGTGCCCGTGTGGTGCAAAAGAAAATCGTAGCTGTTGAAAGGCGTGTCAGTGCATATGATCCGAAAATGGTCACAGTCCGTAAGTAGTTTTGTTATTTTTTTCACTGTTTCTTTAGAGGATTATTTTTAGGGTTAAAACTTTGTAAGCTGAACCGTATATATAAGAGAGAGAGAAAGAGAAATGGGAGATGTTCTATCTAAAGTAAAGAGTAAAGTTTTCCCATATCTTTGGAGATCTTCTATATATAAAAAAAGCAAATGGATATCTTCTATCTATAGAAAATTTTCGATATCTTCTATGCAAAGAAAAGCTTTTGGTGATCTTCTATCTATAAAATATCTCTTGGAGATCTTATTTCTAATGAAGACCTCATGGAGATCTTCTATCTTGGACATCTTCTATTCAATGAAAAGTTTTTGGTCATATTCTGTCCATAAAATATCTCTTGGAAATTTTCTATCTATAGAATCTTCTTCTATCTTTTGGTGATCTTCTATCTATAAAATATCTTTTGGTGATCTTCTATCTATAAAATATCTCTTGGAGATCTTCTATCTAGTGAAGACCTCATGGAGATCTTCTATCTTGGATATCTTCTATTCAATGAAAAGTTTTTGGTCTTATTCTGTCCATGAACTATCTCTTGGAAATCTTCTATCTATAGAAGAAGTCTTGAGATATATTTTTATTAGGGATTCCCCATATCTTTGGAGATTTTCTATCTATGAAAGAGCTCATGGAGATCTATCTATAGGAGAAGTCTGCGATATTTTCTATACAAAGAAAATCTTTTGGCGATCTCCTATCTATAAAATATCTCTTGAAGATCTTCTATCTGCAGAGAAACTATGGGATATGTTGGATATCATCTATCTAGTGAAGACCTCATGCATATCTTCTATATACATATATCAGATGCCTTGGATGTCTTCTATGCAAAGAAAAACTTTTGGTGATATACTTTCTATGAAATATCTCTTAGATATCTTCCATCTATAGAAGAAGTCTTGGAGATCTTCTATTTATAGAAAATCACACGTAGAACTTCTCTGAAGATTGGAGCAATAAGTGATGTGAAGTGAACAGCGAAACTGATTGGATTGGAGGCCATTATCAGCTGTATATGTATGCTCTAAAGCACATTTAATATGTTGGACTTTTTCATTGAAGTGTCCTTCCACGGACGTTATGAAGAATGACCTACTTTCAGAGATATGATAAACAAGGAAGAGAACTATGTTAGAAAAGCTACTTTTACGACGCACAAGGATTCCACGGAAGCTATGAAGAATGACCTACTTTTAGAGATATGTTAAACAGTGAAGTCACAACTGCAGCAAGGTGGCTGGAAGCAGCGATGCTTCCAGAAAGTCTTAACATTGAGATGCGTGCTGAGAGAACATACATTTCCGAGTGTGTTGTAGAGAAACAATCTTAGAAAAGCAAATTTTACGACTCACAAGGATTCCACAGAAGTTTTTCTGAATGACCAACTTTTAGAGATATGTTAAACAAGGACGAGTGACCCACTCTCTACTATTACTAAGTCACAGCTTTAACGAGGTGACTGGAAGCCTCGATACTTCCAGGAAGCCTCAAACAGAAATGCGTGCTAAGAGAACATAAATTTCCAAAAGAGTTGTGGAGAAACGATTTTAGAAATACTACTTTTACGACTCACAAGATTTCCACTGAAGTTATGAAGAATGGCCTAATTTTAGCGATATGTTAAATAAGGAAGAGTATGGGTATACAGCCAAGTCAAAACTGTAGCTCGAATCATCGATGCTTCCTGGAACTCTCAGATATGCATGATGAGAGAACATAATTTTACGAGCGAGTTGTAGAGAAACGATCTTAGAAAATCTATTTTACGACAGACAAGGATTCCACGGAATCTATGAATAGTGGCCTACTTTTAGAGATATGTTAAACAGGACCGAGGTGCCTGAAAGCAGAAAGAAAGCCTCAAACAGTGATGCGGGATGAGAGAACATAAATTTCCAACAGAGTTGTAGAGAAACGATCTTAGAAAAGCTACTTTTAGGACACACAAGGATTCCACGGAATCTATGAAGAATGGCCTACTTTTAGAGATATGTTAAGCAGTGAAGTCACAACTGTAGCGAGGTGCCTGGAAGCATTGATGCTTCCAGAAAGCCTCAAACAGTGATGCGTGATGAGAGAACATAAATTTCCAACAGAGTTATAGAGAAACGATCTTAGAAAATGTACTTTTACGACACATAAGGATCCCACGGAATCTATGAAGAATGGCCTACTTTTAGAGATATGTTAAACAGTGAAGCCACAGCTGTAGCGAGGTCCATGGAAGCATTGATGCTTCCAGAAAGTCTTAAACAGAGATGCGTGATGAGAGAACATAAATTTCAAACAGAGTTGTAGAGAAACGATCTTAGAAAAGCTACTTTTACGACACACAAGGATTCCATGGAAGCTATGAAGAATGGCCTACTTTTAGAGATATGTTAAAGAGTGAAGTCACAACTGTAGCGAGGTGCCTGGAAGCATTGATGCTTCCAGACAGCCTCAAACAGAGATGCGTGAACATAAATTTCCAACAGATTTCTACAAAACGATCTTAGAAAAGCTACTTATGGTCTGAGCTGGGGGAATGTATGCCCTAAAGAGAGATGTAGGGAAAATCTTATTATTAGTAAGTCTTCTCCACACGATCCTTAATGCATCTCTCTACGGTTCATGCCGTGTGTACTTTACGTTCTCTCTGAATCCCTTGGAAATATACAGTTCAAACTTAGCCAGTCATCTAGAGAGTCTGCCATTTAGAGAAGTCCTTTAGTAGAAAGGTAACTAAATAGTCTTCGATGGCTTTTTCACCTATGTTCCGCATTTCGTTGGTGTGGTTTCTAAAAAAGCCCTGTTGAAAGTCCTCTATATAGATATACGACTTTAGGAGATGTTTTTCTAAGGATAATCTTTTGGAGTTTTTGGGGGTTATCATGAATGAAATTTCCCCATGAGTTTTGTCTTTCCGCCGTTGCAACTTAAGGGAAAAAGTGAAAAAATTCACGGGAAATTGCAGTTCATGATAACTTCCTTTCTTTCTGTAAAAATATTTACCCCTAAGGGGTATGTTCTGAGACACGCTTCACCTCTCTCTTCACGCCTCAAGCATTTTGTTCACCCCATTTACGCTTATTTTTCGAGTATTTTATGGACAGACTAGGGTGTACTCTTCTTTTTAAATACCCTAGCCTTAAGAAATTCGCAAAAAAATTGGGAGAAAATGCGTTGTACAAAATGCTTGAGGCGTGAAGGTAGAGGTTAACTGTGTCGCATTACATACCTGATAATCACTTTTTACCAGTTTTTCAACCTGTAGAAGTTCTTGAGAGAGCCTTCAATCTATAAAAACCAGGAGAGTTGTTTCGGCCTGCGTTCCGCATTTCGTAAGTGTGGTTTCTAAAGAAGCCCTGTCGAAGGTAGGGATAGGTAAGTCGAGTTTCGTTTTATCGATTAATCGACTTTTTGCAGTCAACAATTTAAAAATCTTAGTCGATTTTTGTGTGAAGGGAAAATCGCATAATCGATTATCTTGTGATCGTTTTCTAGTTTGCCCATAGATTGTTGACTTGGGGGTTTTACAGTTTCAAAAGAAAACAAAAAATCGACAAATAGTCGATTATAATCGAGTTTCTACGGTTATGAAAAAGTCGAAAGTCGAGTTTTAAGACAACTCAAATAATCGCCAGAATGGAAAATCGCATTTTTAGTTTTAGACCAAAAGCGAAAAACCGATTATTGCTTTCCTTTCCTATTCCTAGTAGAAGGTCTTCTACCTATATAAGGTGATTTTGGCTCTTATTAAAACTTTGCAAATTCAAAAAATTCATTTGGACTTTGGATATATACCATTTTTCTAATGCATTTTTTGCATTATACCCATATTGTATCTAAAGTTTAAATTTATTGAGAACAAAAATAGATTAATTTACAATATTATCCTAACTTTTTATGCCAGAAAAATACAAACAAGTTCGAGTTTTCTTCTTTATCATCTCCTTTATTTTCTTAATGACAAACTTCACACGTTTCTAAAAATATCCCAAACAAAACATATTTGGAATAGATAGAGTTTTATTACAACCTTGCAAAATCCAACATTTCATTTGGATTACAACTTATTTATTTTCTAATAGCATTCCAAGAAAGCATAAAATTTAACATTTGCCTCCCTTTGCGAATTTGTTAAAATGTATTTTCTATTTTTTCCCAATATGATCTCATTTGTTTCTTCAGTATTTTCTCGTATGTAGGAATACAAACCGGCAATAGTTTCTCTTATCAGTTTTTGCCATTTATATGGTAGAGCATAAAAAATCTAACAAATATGTTTGGTTCGAAGCTTTTCAATGAATTTGTTATCTGCACTTCAATTAGTGAAACTTGTTCACACTTGAAGCGAAAAAATAACAACCTTCTTCTTATGATAATAATTTACAATAAACCCAGAAAGAAAAAACGAGTGAGTGAGTATAATTGTGTGTGTGTGGCAAAATAAGATAAACATTATCTTCTTGCAATTACGTCAAATATTGAACAATAAACAAAAAATAAGTAGAACTTTGTAGTAAAAATAACATACATATTATATTTAATTACACTAGGCAACAAATATATTGCAAAATTGTCTGAAGATGGCAGGGTGGTTTGGGGAGTTAAAGTGGGCGCCAATATCTAATTCAAAGGGTGAAACAGGGAAAATTTCTTGCTTTGGAAGAAAAGGGCTAGGAAAAAAATCACAAAAATCAATCAAACTCGCAAATGGTCATGCGGAAACTGGTTGCGCCATCTTTCACTGTATTTTTGTATATAACGAAACTTTTTATAATTTAGTTTTTGCTGGAATATTTTGTTGCTTAGTGTAATTAACATTATCAGCTAAAAATAAATAATGAAAACTGTGTTAAAGGCATTATTTTATTTATTTTTCCATTTTTGTTGTTATTGCTTTTCTTGTATTCTTGTTAATTGCACAGACATGAACAATTAGTGAATTTATGAGTTGTTGATAATAAACCATTGAGAAATGGGAGTGTTAGCGAAAAAAAATTGCAACAAATTAACAACAAATACTAAGAATAAATATAACAACAGTAGGCCAAAAATGTTTCGAGGACATATTCAGGGAACTGAAGTCTAAAACACAACTATCATTAATTATACATGACGGATACGCTGAGAAATCCTTTATGAAGAACAAACATTTTTTGAAGTTCTAAGTTCAAGTTCTGCATGATATAATTTTATTTTCGAAGGAGATGCTTAAAAATAATTTTTCAGAATCTGAAAATTATTTATCTGTAAAGATTTGAAAAATTTATTGAGAACAAAAATTGATTTATTTGGCATTCGGAAGATTTTTCACAAATTAAAACCTATCCGTTTGATGACGTTAGGATTTTTTATACAATTTTATATAATTCGTATTTCTATCATGATTTTGTACAATTCAATTTTCACTCGAGAGTTATTCCTTAAGTCTTGGTAACCATATAGGGATTTTATGTACGGTATTGAGAACAAAAATTGATTTATTAACTAAAATGATTGTCAAACAAGTCCCTGGAATATACACAAGTCGTGAGATATTCGCTTCCTGTTGGTTTTTGCAATACATATATAAATCGACTTCCTGAGAATATTCTATGAAAATGCTGTGAGTTGACTCTTCTTCTTAAAAGACTGAAAATGTATTTCAAAACAACATTAAAAATAAAACACCAAATATTGCATTCTCTAGGAAATCCTCTTGATTAAAGCTTAAACTAGTTTCATGGAAGACAAAAAAAAAAAAAAAAAAAAAAAACACTACATGAGTGGCGCCCAAAGTGGGGTAGAGTCACACATAACCTCCTTTTTTTCATTTTTCTTTCCTTACAGAAACACCTAATATTACATTTCCTAGGAAATCCTCTTCATTAAAGCTTATACAAGTTTCATGGAAGAAAGAAAAACACTACATGAGTGGCGCCCACCGTGGGGTAGAGTCAAACATAACCTCCTTTTTTCATTTTTCTTTCCTTCCATACACACATATGTGTCCACAAACAATCCGCAAGGGACAATGTAGACGTCTCTTTCTTTCCTTAGTGTGATAAAAATTTTACCCAATTTCCTTCCTGATCCACTGTCTAATGTAACGACCACCTTTTAATAAGTATATTTGCCAAATAGCATTGCAGTAATAACACACATTTTGTGCAACACCAATGTATTCTCTCTCTCCCAAATCTGTCTTGCCTAGCATGAAAGTGTTAATTTTTTCCTAAACATTTTTAACAACTTTAAATGGGACTTCTCAACTTGGTGAATTTAGGTGGTGGTTAACGTGATTTTCGTTATGTTAAATGTTTAAGCCATGGTCTGATTGCCGGCCTGACTGCCACACTTCGCATGTGTTGATGGGGTGGTGGTGTGGTGGCATGATAAGGTGTTGTTGCAACACCCAACACCCTCATATAAAGGTGGCTTTTGCAAAATGTATGGTTTGTTTGGAGCAGCAGTCGTGGTCTTTTTGAATGGTTGGTCGCTTGGCTTGGCGGTTTGCTGAATAGTTGTTTCATTGGTTTGTAAACTTGACGCCTGATTGTTGATGTTGTAATTAAATTGTTGGTGTTGTTACGAAGTCTAGAAATGAAGTTGCAACGTTTATACAAGCCTAAGAGTGCCTGGAGGCAGCAGGCAGGCAAATAATTGAATTTCAAACACGTTTTTTACATTTGCGGTTGAACGCCTCAACACCCCCACAAAAGTTGGAATTTTTCGTTCGTAATTTTGTTTGCTATTTTATTCTAAGCGATTTTTATTTATTCTTGGCAAACAAATCGGGTTGGAACGATGAGAGATGTGTATTTTGCAAAAGGCGTAACGTAAATACTGCATGTCGCCTCTTTTTTTTGCAAAGGCTTTCTTTCTTTGTCCGCCACCAATGGGAAAATGTGAAATGCCTTTAACACACAACTCAAATATGTAACTAACAAGTGCAGAAAATTTGCACTTGGGCATGTGGAATTTACATTGCCGGGGTTTACTCTTTTTGCTGTTGTTTTTTCATCGCCTCCCTAGGCTCACCGATAAGAGTTTGCCCAAATGATTACGTGCTGATAAGATGTGACTTTAAGTATTTGTTCTTTGAGTTTTTTGCTTTTTGCGTTTTGATTTTTTTCCTCATTTCATGCGTGCAAAACGTGTGCCGCCTTTTAAGTTGAGTGTGCCTGGCACCTAGCTATCTACCTAACCAAGTACCTATATTAATTTATTATTTACTTACAGCCGGGAAGAATCTAAGCAAGCCGCCTAGTTGTTAGGCAAACAGGTTACCTGCCAGTCAGCCGAATAGACATGACATGCTTTTTATAAGGTGTGAACTGAAACAACAACCCTCAGGTCCTATGATAATGGCATAACAATTTCATTTTAATTATTAAAATTATTTCCACCAAGAGCATCTGGTGGTGTGATTTTGCAAAGCGGGGAGATTTGTTGAAACAGGTAGTTAAATGAACAAATACTGGGAATCAAGGATTAGTGTAAGTGTTTAATCCGCACTCAGGGGAAAGATTAAAGAAATTTAAATATTAGGCGCATGGAGCAGAAAATTCTTTTTATAGATTCGCCAAGCACGAAAGTTGTTTTTGTCCTTCATGCATAGCACAGCATTTGCAGAAGCTAGTTTGAAGGGGTTCTATGGAAAGAGGAAAGGAAAACTGTTGCTTCGATATTCGATAAATATAGCTCCTGAAGACACACACACATTAGCTTCTATGAGTGAATCTAAAAGTATACAGGAAGACCTAACTGAGGAAACAGGGCTATCATAAAATACTAACTTTTTTTTGAAAAAAAATTATTGAGAACAAAAATTGATCGATTTATTGGATAGAAGGTTCCTTTAGATTTCCATCTAGAAACATTTGCGTTCATGTTTCCCATTGATAAAAATGTGTTCTATAGGAAATTTCTTGATTGATGTACTTCTAGAAGTCTACCGTAGATAGAAGAAATTGACATACCATCCGCAACGAATAAAAAGCCTTCTATAGAGATTTTTTGACATTAATATTTACGAGTGTTTTGAAAAATTTATTGAGAACAAAAATTAATTTTTTTAAATAGAAATCTATGCATGATACTTACTTACTTAGCTGGCCCATTACAGAGCATTTGTTCCATAGACCGAACTAAGAAAAGATCTCCAAATCTCTCTGTTTCGTGCTTCGCTGTTTCTCTTCATCCACTTGTTTGCGCCATCTATTCTTTGGCCTGCCAATTCTGCGTGCACCGCCATGTGGCTCGAATTTATACACCTTTTTAGCGGGTTCATCATCGCTCATTCTTATTATATGGCCTAGCCAACGCAATCGCTGCATCTCGATACGTTTAACTATATTGATGTCGATGTATAGCAGATACAGCTCGTGGTTCATACGACGTCGATATTCACCGTCAACGCAGATCGGTCCGTAGATCTTTCGATCAAACACGCCAAGTACTGCCTTATCTGCTTGCGCAAGTACCCAGGCTTCGGAACCATACATCAGCACGGGTAGTATCAGTGTTTTGTAAAGCGTCATTTTTGTTTGACGAGTTGTGGCTTTGTTTTTAAAGTGCTTACTTAAGCCAAAATAGCATCTGTTGGCCAATACAATTCTTCTTTTTATTTTACAACTGATGTCGTTTGTTGTGTTTACGGCGGTGCCGAGGTATACGAAGTCTTTTACTACCTCAAAATTATAGGAACCAACTTCAACAGTTGTTCCGATCTCAATGGACGCATTGCGCGTCGACACCATCAGCTTGGTCTTCTCGCCATTTACCGCCAGACTCACTTTAGCAGATTCTCCTTCGACCTTCATAAGGGTATCGGTTTCTTCTTTTACTGATCGTCCCATGATGTCTATATCATCAGCATAAGCAAGTAACATGTTGCTATTGGTGTAGATTGTGCCACTTCTTTTGACGTTTGCCTCTCGTATAACCTTTTCTAGCAGGTTGTTGAAAAGATCACACAAAAGGCTGTCTCCTTGCCTGAAACCTCTTTTGGAATAAAACTCTTCAGAGAGGTTCTTTCCTATTTTAACTGAAGATCTTGTGTCAGTTAGAGTCATTTTACAAAGCCGAATGAGCTTTCCGGGGATACAAAATTCAGACATTGCTTGGAATACCTTTGAACGTAGCAGCGGGCTGTCGAAGGCTGCTTTATAATCGACAAAAAGGTGGTAGGTTTCGATCTGCATCTCTTGGGTCTTCTCCAGGATTTGCCGCAGGGTAAATATCTGGTTAATGGTGGACTTGCCAGGTCTAAGGCCGCATTGGTATGGTCCAATTATTTCGTTGACCATGGGCTTTAGTCGTTCGAACAATATCCCTGACACTATCTTGTAGGCGATAGGTAGAAGACTAAAGGCCTCGGTACATAAGTTACCTCGCCTGGTTGCCTTGCTTTCCTGCTTCATTTCTGACATAATAAAAATAAAAGAATAAAGAGGGCCGAGCAAATTTCGAACTGGGTTGCCCTTTTCTTTTTTATTCTTTTATCAGAAGTAAGCAAGGAAAGCAGGCAATGCAGCTTATGTACTCAGCCCTTTATGCCCTTATAGTTTGAGCATAAAGTCTTATCTCCTTTCTTGTGGACGGGACACAGGATGCTCAGGTTCCGATCGTCGGGTACGCGTTCCTCCTGCCAAATGGTGCTAACTAGCTGATGCATACACCTTATCAGCGTGTCGCCTCCGGTTTTAAACAGCTCGGCTGGTAGGCCATCAGCTCCTGCTGCCTTATTATTCTTCAGCCGGTTTATTGCTGTCTTTACCTCATCTTGGCCGGGTGGTATACATTCAATACCATCTTCTGGGATTGGATCTGTGGTATCTTCGCCGTCATCGCTACTATTGGATACCAACAGTTTGGCAAAATGCTCTTTCCATATCATTAGCACACTATCTGTATCAGTTACCAGATTACCTTGCTGGTCTCTACAGGAGGATGTGCCTGTACCAAAGCCATCAGTTTTATGCTTGACTCTTTGGTAGAATTTTCGGACTTCAATCTGTCTCCTGTACATCTCGATTTGTTCACACTACCGCTTTTCCATCTCTCTCTTTTTCCAGTGGAAAGACGTTTCTTCTCTCTCCTTTTCTCCCTGTATCTCTCTCGTGTGCTACGCGTAGCTACTGATTGTAAAGTAGCCCTATATGCCGCATATTTCTCTTCGGTAGCAGCACGGCACTATTGGTCATACCATGGATTCCTTGGTGGAGGTCTCTGGTATCCAAGTACTGATTTTGCGGCTGTTTGCATGGAGTGGGCAATGTTTTGCCATTGTCCTGGGACGAGGAGTGCTTTGATTAAGCAGTTGGACCAGTTGAGTGGAATATGCTGTGGCTATCTGTTGTGATTGCAGCTTACCGTTGTCCAACTTCCGTGTTGTGTCTGTTCGTGCTTTATTTGCAACGTTTAGACTGGTGCGTACATACCTTTGCCTGCAACAAGGTAGTGGTCCGAGTCTATGTTTGCACCTCGCAACGATCGTACATCCAACACGCTTGATGCATGTCTTCCATCTATCACAAAGTGATCAATTCGTGAGAAGGTAAAAAAAAGGAATTTCTAAAACATATTTTCAAAGGTGGTATTGATTTTGAGCCGTTGGTTAGGCTAGGTCTACTTTTCCGCTTAACTCCCTGGGAAGCATAGGGCCTCTGAAGCTCTGTCGAAACACGAAGTGCTCCCTCCACACGTGGAGCTTGCCGCTGCTGCGGTAGGTTTTGATTTATGCCTTTAACCTCCTGGGAGTTAAACATTTCTTTGATTCTTACTTGCGGGCTCTGAAGATACATTTCGTTAGGATTTTTTCCATGCTTGTGAGCACAAGAATGAGCTTAGAGAGCCTGGCATTAAGCAAACGTCCTCTTGGAAGTCTGTGAGCTTCACCCTTGACCTATATGGACTCAAATATATAGCAGATGGACGTTTTAAGGAATAGTCGTCTCTGGTGAACTTTTGCATAGGAAAAGTCATCTCCGGTGAACTTTTGTATTGGAAAAGTCATCTCCGGTGAACTTTTGTACAGGAAAAGTCATCTTTGGTTAACCTTTGTATAGGAAAAGTCTTCTCCGGTGAACTTTTGTATTGGAAAAGTCATCTCAGATGAATTTTTGTATAGGAAAAGTCATCTCCGGTGAACTTTTGTCAAACAGAGCTTTATTTAGAATAAAATTTATTTATTGAGAACAAAACTTGATTGTTTATTTTAATTAGACAATTTCGAACAAAGACAATTTGGAACTAATACATACAGAAGATTCCTCTTATACCTTCAGGGATTTTCGTAGGAAAAAGAATACCTTTCTATTGGTAGAGGATTGTCTTCCCATTTTTCGAATACCGCAAAACCTCTTGCCAGTCTGTAGGCTGCACCGTTGACCTACATGGGCTCAAATTTATGACAGATGGACCTTTGCAAGAGACATTTCAATAAAAGATATTAACATACTAAACTAAAATATTTTACATTGTCTTCCTAAATTTCGAATACCTCAAAATAGGCATTTTACAAACATAAAATTTATTGAGAACAAAAATTGATTAATTTATTTATCTTTCAATGTGTCGAACTCGTTTTTTTTTTTGGAGCAAATATATAGCAGAAAGGCCACCTGCATCAAAAGAGGCTTTCTAATTAATACATACTAAAGCAAACTTTGAAAAATTTATTGAGAACAAAAATTGATTTCTTGATTTAATTATAATTTTGAAACAATTTCAAACTCGAACTGTATATTGCCATTCCGTACTTTTGATAGCTTTTGGATTCAATCTTAAAATTGATGATTAATGGTGACTTATTCACATTATTAAATATTTCCATATTTGCCATCCTTTTTTGGATTTAGGTGAACTTTGCCTGTTTCCTGTCTGATTTTAGTTTTAGATCCTACAACTAAACTCCAAGTACCACAGGATTTCTCACATTTCACCCACATTTCAATTTCCTCCTTCTGTACATCAACGAATTGCAACAAATTATCATTTACAACAGAAATTGACTTTCCGGTTCATTGATCGAAGTGATCTCCAACAGGCTGTCAATTAAAACGATCAAGGCGTCTCAAGTGTTTATATACCAAAATTGATGTGGCCATTTAATTTAAATACAAAAAAAAGAGAGCATTTGACAAGCTAATATAAAACTGAACGCTGTAAGCTTGACATAAATACTTAAATTATCAGCAAAGAAGAAAGAAAATCGAAACATTTCAGATTACATTTACAGATGTCCGCCCCTAAGGATCGGAACGGACGGGCGACCAGGCCATGCAGAAATATCATTCGCATCAATATCAGCACAGCTACGCTCACACAATTTATAGCAATTAAAATTCCAACAAGACAGAAAACAGAATGCCGCACAATGCAAGGCGAAAGACAGCAACGTGCGCGTCTTGTCAATTTTGTGTTGTGCTTTCTGCTTTTCCAGGGCATAAATAGCCCAGTCTGGTTGGTCAATCATTCATGGCGTAATCGTTATTGATTGTGTAAACAGATCGCAAAAAAAACGCTAAACAATTTTGTAATTTCTTTTTTGCAAGATGCGGTAAGCGAACGCGCAGGGCGTTTGGGTTATGCAAAATTTATTATGAATAAATTCTGAATACAAATTTATGAAATTGTTTATTTCCATGTCCAAGAAAATGAAATGAGAAATCTTTGTATATTTGCCTTTTCGGGGGCTGTTTTGGAATTTGCTAATGTATTCTAAAGTGGTTTTCAATTTCATTGATTTTTTGGGACTTTTTGGGGCAGACAAAAGAACGTGCCTTTTAGGCATTTGCCAAAAAAAAAACTGAAATATTTTTTTTTTCAATATCTAAAAAATCAAGTGGAATTGAAAAAAAAAATCTTCTCTTCGAATGTGTTAAATGGAATGAATGTGAAAAAAGTCCATGCCATCATTAAATTGAGAACAAAATTGCCTGTCAGATTACTTTGGGGGATTTGCATAAGATTGAGGTTTTTGTTTTTTTTTTTTTTTGGACACTGCAACACGTCGTGCACAAGTGTTTTTGTGGCATTATTTTGACATTTCGACTGCCGCCACTGCTTGCTGCTGTATTTGATAATTATTGTAATTATTGACAGTATATTTTGCTGTATTTTGTGTTCCCTCCTTTCCCTCCCTTCCATAATGTTTGTTTGTTTTTGTCTGCTTTGAGGCATGCATATGTCAATTTCATGTGTTTTTGTTTTTCTTTCAGCTTGTGTTTACTATTAAAACGACAATTTTAAGACAAAATTTATTGGTTTCCTCTTTAGGCCGGCTTTTTTTTATCAAAAAAATGTTCGTAATAATTTAAAAAAGAAAAAATTCCAAGAAATCTCTTAAAGTTTTCAAAGAAAATTAAGTTTGAAAAATTTATTGAGAACAAACATTGATTAAAAAGTAAGGTTTTTAGTTTGTCTACCATTTCCTTTTTTGAAGTTTTCTTGCATTGAATTCAGAATTCAATATTCTTGTTCTAGTTCCCGGAGCGGATCGATCTTTCTAGTTTCTTTTCCTAAAAGGAACTAGTTCCTTAATATAGTTCCATAGTTCCAAATAGTTCCGAGAGCGATACAGTTCAATGAATTTTTCTCTTTCATCGTTCTTTCTGTTTCCTTCGTTACAAATAGTTCCGAGAGTGATATAGTTACATGAATTTTTTTTCGTTCATCGTTCTTTCTGTTTCCTTTAGTCAAAATAGTTCCGAGATCGAAATAGTTTAACAAATCTTTTTCTTTCATCGCTCATTTTGACATAAAAATAAGTAAATTGCAATTTTGAAATGCTTAACTCTATATTGCTTTCGTTTAATTGGGATGCCTTGTTTGCGGAATCTAATACAGAACAATGTTATTCTATTTTTTTGAATAAAGTCATAACCATGCTTGATGAGCATGTGCCCCTTAAGGAAAATAAGACCCACAAACAGCCGTGGTATAATAAAAATTTGAAAAAAATTAAAAATCTTCGGAATAAATTTCAGAAGAGATTTGTCAAGTCCAATTCCCTTCATGATAGGGAAATGTTTGCTCACTATCAGCGTGAATTCAATTATTTGAATAAGTATTTATATAAACAGTATTTATACACAAAATAATGTGAAATAAAATCAAATCCAAAAGCATTTTGGTCATTTATCAAATCAAAAAAGCAACAATTGGATATTCCTTCTACAATACGCTTTAATGGTTCAACGGCACAAACAGGAAATGACATAGTTAATTTTTTTGCTGATTATTTTAAATCCAATTTTGAACCTTCTTCTACCTCCAATGAAGAGATCAATTCTATGGAGTCTAATTTAAATATAGGTTCCATGCTCATTTCAAAGGAAGATGTTTTCGATGCTTTATGTGAATTGAAAAGTGGTACCAAAAATGATCCTGATGGTATCTGTGCTCACTTTCTTAAAATGTGTAATGAAGGAATTAGCTATGCACTTTCTCTTATTTTTAATGTATCCCTCAAAGAAGGTATATTTATTGATCATTGGAAATTGGCATCAATTACGCCTGTCTTCAAAAATGGCAATAAACATGAAGTTACGTCGTATAGACCTATTTCAAAATTATCGTGTGTTTCAAAAAACATTTGAGCATATCATTTTTAATAAATTAATTTTCTTTACCAAGTCAATAATTATCCCACATCAACATGGTTTTTTTAAAGGCAGATCTACAATTTCCAATCTAGTAACGTTTAATGAATGCTGTATATCAACGTTGGAGCAAGGAAGTCAGTTAGAAACTGTCTATACGGATTTTTCGAAAGCGTTTGACAAAGTTTCGCATGCTCTATTATTACATAAATTAAAAAGGATTGGTTTTCATTCAACTTTTTTAAAATGGATTGAATCCTACTTGTCTAACAGAATTTGTCGTGTTAATGTAGGGGACTATTTTTCTTACCCATACTTACAAACTTCAGGAGTTCCTCAAGGGAGTGTGCTGGGCCCTTTATTTTTTAACATATTCATTAATGACGTTTCTTCATGTTTTTCTGCTTCTAAATATCTGCTTTATGCTGATGATCTAAAGATTTTCTCTAGAGTGGATTCATTGCTAGATGCTGTACACTTTCAGTCAGATTTAGATAATTTCTATAGATGGTGCCTTCAAAATAAATTACCATTAAATATTTCAAAATGTTGTCATATGTCTTATAATAAACTACATCATCCTATTCAGTGCTGCTTTAAATTAGGTGAGAGTACGCTCGAAACAGTCACTTCAATTCGAGATCTTGGCGTTGTCTTTGATTCGGCCATGACATTTGTACCTCACATTGACTACATTCTTCCCAAAACTTATAAAGTTCTTGCTTTTATAAAAAGAAATTGTAATGATTTTTCGGATCCTCATACTCTGAAAATCATTTTTACAGCATATGTGAGGTCAAAGATTGAATATGCTTCAATTATTTGGGATCCTCAAGGTAAAAATAACATTTTTCGCATTGAGAGGGTCCAACGGGTGTTTCTTAAATATGCTTTAAGATCTTTTCCGTTTGTGGGTCCTACCACATATACATCAAAATGTCTTTTGTTGGGATTGCAATCCCTTGAGCACCGTCGAAAAATTCAATCGGCTCTTTTCATTTATGATTTGTTTAATAATAGAATTGATTCATCGGAATTATTGTCATTGATACCGCTGTATGTCCCGCCTAGACAGATGAGATTTACTGATGTTTTTAATGTCCCTGTACATCGAGTAAATTATGCTTGTCACAGTCCGTTAACCCGTGCTTACTATTATATAAATGATGTTAACCTGAGTTATCAAAAGAAATTTCAACAACATATAGAGTTCTGCATTTCAAAAGATATTTTCAAAATGTATTTTTCTGTTGTTTTTAATTGAAATGTTTGTTTTAAATATTACTTTGTATATTATATAATATCATAGTCTGTAAGGAATGTATATTCTAAAGACTGAAATAAATAAATAAATAAATTGCAGCGATGAAAGGTGCATGTGATTTACGTTTATTTAACAACGTGGTCGCATCTCTGTAATGGTCGAAACGAACGAGAAATATCGAAGTGAGTGTGGAATTAAAGGAAGAAAGAAATGCACAAGAGGAACTATATGTACTAAAGGAACTATATGAACGCATGAGGTGGATATAGTTCCAATAGTTCCTTGTCCGGAATAGTTCCTTGGAACTAGTTCGTTCCGGAACTACACAACTCTACAATTTGGCTTGTCAATTTGTTGCTCGATGAATACGCAAAAGTCTTGACTCCAAAACAAGTGGCCATTTGTTCAATAGTTTGAGAAAAGCAAAACATCAAACATTTAAGAAGGAAAACAAATTCAAGACTTTCAGATCTGTCAAAAAGGCCTCGCTATTTAAGGGGTTACAATCTTGTTTAAATCAACTCTGCTAAGAGACAAAGGGTAACCTAGTTCGAATTTGAATGTGTCCTTCTTTTAGCCGAAAACACATCAAACGTTTTAGTAAAGTTTTGCGTCATTTTATTCTTCTTCCAGATCATTCCAATTCACAAATAATAAATTTAGTAACAACTTTCTGTTTCCCAGCAAGGGAAGACCGTTCTGGCTTCGAGTCCAAACAGGACTATCTTTAAATACTAACTATTAATTTGAAAAGTTTATTGAGAACAAAAATTGATCGATTTATTGGAAAGAGGGTTTCTGTATATGGAAAATCTCCTATAGAAATATTTACCTTTATGTTTCCTAATAATAAAATGTGTTTTATAGGGCATTTCTTGATGGATGTACTTCTAGAAGTTTGCTTTAGGTAAGAAAGTAACGTACGATCCGCAATGAAAAAAGCCTTCTACAGAGAATTTTTTACGTCAATATTTGCGAGTGCTTCAAAAATTTATTGAGAACAAGAATCGATTTTTTGAATAGAAATCATAGTACATATAGAATACTGACATTAAAAAGATCTAGATAAAAAACTCAGTAACAGTTTTCTTTTTGTTTCCCCTCAAGGGAAGAATGTTTCGGGTTTTGGTTTCGGGGTAGAAATTTTGATCTTATGACAATTTAAAAATTAATAGAACTTAGTCACTGTTTCGCGTTTCCCAAGAAGCGAGGAAGGACTATAAACTTATTGAGAACAAAAACTGATTGTTTTATTAGAGTCTATTGCAACACCAATATTTTGGCTTGGTTTTCATCATCATCGGAAGCGATAAACTATATGCAGTTACTCTGGTCAAAATTCAAAATTCGTTGCTCTATATTCTTTTTATGTGCTGTACTTTCTATCAAATCTCATTTTTTTAAATATTATTTGATTTAGATTTTTTCATTATTATATTCGTATTGATAATCTTTTTTGACCGACACATACGAAAATATTGGAAGTACACTCTGGTTTTGGCATAGAATTTTTTGACCTACCCTATGACAACTCAAAAAATAGGTCTGTTACTGTTTCTCGTTTCCCAGGAAGCGAAGAAGGATTATAAATTGATTGTTTTATTGAAGTATATTTGCAAAGCCAATATTTTGACTTAGTTTTCATTAACAGACAGAATTGGTAAATGTAAGGCAGTTGGTTTTTTTAAGTAAATGTACAAAATACAGTAGCAACGCGTAGCGCACGAGAGAGGTATCGCGAGAAAAGGAGAGAGGAGAAACGTCTTTTCCGCAGGAAAAAGAGAGAGATGGAGACAGAATGAAGTCCGAAAATTCTACCAAAGAGTGAAACATCAAACTGATGGCTTTGGAACTGGCACATCCTCCTGCAGAGACCAGCAAGGTAATCTGGTAACTGATACAGATAGTGTGCTAAAGATATGGAAAGAGCATTTTTCCAAACTGTTGGTATCCAATAGAAGCGAAGTCGACGAAGATACCACAGATCCAATACCAAAAGATGGTATTCAATGTATACCACCCGGCCAAGATGAGGTAAAGACAACAATAAACCGGCTGAAGAATAATAAGGCAGCAGGAGCTGATGGCCTACCAGCCGAGCTGTTTAAAACCGGAGGCGACACGCTGATAGGGTGTATGCATCAGCTAGTTAGCTCCATCTGGCAGGAAGAACGCGGACCCGACGATTGGAACCTGAGCATCCTGTGTCCCGTCCATAAGAAATTAGATAAGACTTTATGATCCAACTATAGGGGCATAAGTCTTCTCTCTATCTCATACAATATAGTGTCAGGGATATTGTGCGAACGACTAAAGCCCATGGTCAACGAAATAATTGGACCAATGCGGCTTTAGACCTGGCAAGTCCACCATTGACCAGATATTTACCCTGCGCCAAATCTTGGAGAATAACCAAGAGATGCAGATCGACACCTACCACCTTTTTGTCGATTATAAAGCAGCGTTCGACAGCCCGCTACGTTCAAAGGTATTCCAAGCAATGTCTGAATTTGGTATCACCGCAAAGTTCATTCGACTTTGTAAAATGACTTTAACTGACACGATATCTTCAGTTAAAATAGGAAAGAATCTCTCCGAAGAGTTTTGTACCAAAAGAGGTTTCAGGCAAGGAGACAGCCTTTCGTGTGATTTTTTCAACATCCTGCTAGAAAAGGTTATACGAGAAGCAAACGTCAAAAGGAGTGGCACAATCTACACCAATAGCCACATGTTACTTGCTTATGCTGATGATATAGACATCATGGGACGATCAGTAAAAGAAGTAAGCGACACCTTTATGAAGGTCGAAGGAGAATCTGCTAAAGTGGGTCTGGCGGTAAACGGCGAGAAGACCAAGTTTGATGGTGACGCGAATGCGTCCATTGAGATCGGACCAAATGTTGAAGTTGGTTCCTATAATTTTGAGGTAGTAAAAGACTTCGTATACCTCGGCACCGCCGTAAACACAACAAACAACATCAGTTGTGAAATAAGAAGAAGAATTGTATTGGATGCTACTATGGTTTAAGTAAGCACTTCAAAAACAAAGCCACAGCACGTCAAACAAAAATAACGCTTTACAAAACACTGATTCTACCCGTGCTGATGTATGATTCCGAAGCCTGGGTACTTGCGCCAGCAGATAAGGCAGAGCTTGGCGTGTTTGAGAGAAATTCTTCGAAAGATCTACGGACCAATCTGCGTTGACGGTGAATATCGACATCGTATGAACCACGAGCTGTATCTGCTATACAACGACATCAATATAGTTTAACGTATCGAGATGCAGCGATGATGAACCCGCTAAAAAGGCGTATAAATTCGAGCCACATGGCGGTGCACGCAGAATTGACAGGCGAAAGAATAGATGACGCAAACAAGTGGATGATGAGATGACAAGGCGCGGTATTCCAAAAAGCGAAGCACAAAACAGAGAGAATTGGAGATCTTTTCTTAGTTCGGTCTATAGAACAAATGTTCTGTAATGAACCAGCTAAGTAAGTAAGTACAAAATTCAAACTTGCTTACCCTATACTCCTTTTAAGTGCCGTACTCTCTCGCTTTTACTATCGAAATTCTCTATTTATATCCCTACCATGTTATTCTTTATTTCCCAGATGATTATTTTCTCCTTTGTTGCTAATTTTGCAATTCATACATTTCAAATTAAACGTCACTTTGTTGTTATTGCATCAAACTCAAAGAATTTCTAAGGATGTGCAAAAACCTCAAAACTAGCAGCTGTTCTTAACACAGCAGGTTCGAATGCCGAAAGAAACACGATAAACAACTTGCTTCTAATTATTCTCTTTGTTTTGTTTTTGGAAATACCCATGGGCAATTAAGTGAGCAAAAGAGAGTGCAAAGAAGAATAATTGCGCACCAGCAGTGTGTGTTTGGCTCACCTGTCTTGTCGACAATTTTACAACATGCTGAACCTCAAATGGATCAATGAGTTTCTTGTGTGCAGTTTAGTATAGGGATTAGGATTGCTGCAAGTACATTTTGGCAAAAGGAAATGGGAAAAGAAAAGATGTTTGCTTTGTGTGCAGTAAAATTGGGTAAATAAATTTAAGAGGAAGATGGCTTGGACACACCCAAAAAGAAACTGCGAATGATATTTAAAAAAACAAACACACAGAGATCACACAAGGCGAAGACTAATGGTCTCAGAGGTGATGAGAGGCTAATAATGATGATCGAAAACATTTTCTTGACAACAAAAATTGAAAAGTTTTAGTTAGAGATTTGATTCGAAGTTTTATAAAAAAGATACCTATAGGAACTCTGGATAAATTTATATATTCTAAATTTTAGTTAACATTATGACGACATATTTTTAAACTCTTCATACTTGATTTCGATGTTTACCTAATATTATCTTAGTTTTAAAAAAATGTTTCAAATTCTTTGTTTGCATGTCAAGGTCTAGTTGTTGCTTAAGTCGTAAATACAAAACTTTTCACTACAATTATTTAAAAAATAACAAACATTTAAAATATACATACATAACTATCAAAATACCAGCCCTTATGTTAAAGAAAGACTTGTATTGTTTCCCAACCGCTTGTTTTATTTATTTTTTTTTTTTGCTATGAGCAGCCAAAATAGCCAGGGGAAAACTACGATCCCATCTAAAAACACGTAAAATACATAACACGCTTGGTTGATTTTTTTATTGTATTAGATGCTGGCGTAAAGAATTCAAACTAAAAATGTTAAACGGGAAGGGGGTGAGGTAGTTGGCAGCAATAAAGTCACCGCAACATGTAATTTTGAGCGGGAATTGGGAAGGTAAAAATTCTACGAAACAGAAAAGAATTAACATTTTTCGTTGCCCAAAAAAATGTTAGGAATTATAATGTATAGTATAAAAATAAATTCCAAATAATCAACAATGTAATTAACAGCTATAAAAAATGTAAAATAAATGTAGAGATAAGGTTGGGCAAACATCGGAATTGTTTCGAAAAGCAGGAGTTTACAAAATCAAACACATCTGCTACATCTTGTGTATATAGAACAAGAATTGCGAGACAAATTTTCACTCTTCATCATTACCAATTATCACCCTATAGAATAACTTGGAGATTCCTTATATTCCACATATGACTTTGAGAGGATAAAGCATTCTCAATAAACTAATCAATTTTTGTTCTCAAAATTTTTGCAACTTTATAGTTTTGTCAACATATTGAACCAGAATTGCGAGATACATTTTCACTCTTCATCATTAACAATTATCGCCATATGAAATGACTTGGAGATTTCTATTATTATATTCCACATATGACCTTGGGAGGATAAAACATTCTCAAGAAACTAATCAATTTTTTTTCTCAATAAAATTTTTGCAACTTTATAGTTTTGTCAACATATTGAACCAGAATTGCGAGATACATACATTTTCACTCTTCATCATTAACAATTATCGCCATATGAAATGACTAGGAGATTTCTATTATTATATTCCACACATGACCTTGAGAGGATAAAGCATTCTCAAAAAACTAATCAATTTTTGTTCTCAATAAAATGTTTCCAACTTTATTGTTTGTCAGACAGCTCATCTACCTCCATTAGCCAATATGTCATAATGAATCGGTATGTGTTTTAATATTTTTTGCTTCTTCAAACAAAGGACTGGATCATAAATTTTAAGAACCATTTTAGACCTAGCAGACCATAAATGAATTCAACAATTATCCTCTTAAGAACGCAAGACCACCCAAGAATTCTCGTTTTTTTTCCATAAACCATCATTAATCTTCCTAATGATTAATCATTATCTGCAATTTTATTTTATTACATCGATTAGGGAAAGGTATGGAGCAAGAGAGGGAGACCAGTTCGAAATTGTACGGACATCAAGAACCTTAAAAAATCATAAATTATAGTTTGGTTAGGTTCGGTCTAATAAAGCAATAAAAAATAGGTTTACAAATGATGGAGGCTGCAGCACGTTCTTAACATCCCAAATACTCCGTTACAACAGCTTAATGCGTTACCCTTCTTTAAGAAAAATATTCCATCAATAAATTTAATAATAAATAAAATTGTAAATCCGAATGGATTATGGTAGATGAAAGGCCTATATATTTCTGGAATCTTCTTGGCAACCTCTATATAGAAAGGGATTAAAAATGAATGGATTCTAATTGATTGAAAAATGTAGCTTGAGAACAAAAATTAATGCACTTTTTTGGGAGATCCCTTGCAAATCCGATATTGGAATTGCATTTTTGAGAACAAGTTTTGGCAAAGCTCCAGCAGGAATAAGTTTGAAATTTAAAATTTATTGAGAACAAAAATTGATTGAGTTATTTGGGATATTAACCCAGATAAAGCCACTGGTCGTTTAAACGCCACAAAAAATGGTTGCAAAAATTGACATAAAACTCTGATTTTTTCGAATATATTTGTGGTTTTTTTGCATTTTGTTATAGTATTGTCTGTTATCTGTAATTTCACGCTTAAAAAACTTAATTCGACCTATGAATTTCAAAGCAATTGGCCTAAAACCCAAGCTATTTAAAAAAATCGACTTTTTTGTAATTTTTAACTTTTGATGAAAAATTTAAATATGCGATAAAAGTTTAATACTAACCCCCATTATTATAAGTCTTCTTTTGTTATAGTTTGGATTTACCGGACAGATTTGTAGCGTTCCGGTTAACTTAAATTTGAAAGTGATGATTGTATTTCAAGGAGGAGCTTTTTGACATTAACTTTCTATGTAAAAATAATATTTTTAATGTCTCCAAATTAGTTTATTTTGCGTTTTCAAATCCATCAGATAGTAAAAGAACACATATAATAATGGCCCTAAATGTTAGAATCATATAAAGTCAGGGAGTTGTTAGGAATATAGAAAAAGTATTTTCTCAAGCAAAAATTAAGGGAATGCCATATAAGTTTTTGGCACTTTTAAAAGAAGACCCGATTGCAGGAAAACTATACGTTTTAGAGAAAAAAGTTATTTTCGATTGCTTGAGTGGAGTATTCCCCCATTGGCTCAACTTCATTTGTTACCCTCTATTACAGAGAGTAATGTTTTTCAAAACGAACTGACAGTGTTGCAAAATTTTACTGATCGCTACCAAGCCGAAAAGTGAGTGTGATTCTCATTCATTTGGGAATACTAGACACTTAAAGAGTTCGGTTTTTCACTAAAAAGGCATCATTTCAAAAACTGAGAAGCCAATTGATAATTCCCTTCGCCGGGATGAAATCATAATATTGGTGCGATCAGTAAAATTTTGCAACACTGTCAGTTCGTTTTGAAAAACATTACTCTCTGTAATAGAGGGTAACAAATGAAGTTTAGCCAATGGGGGAATACTCCACTCAAGCAATCGAAAATGAGATTGAATCTTCAACAATAAACAAAACAAACAAAGAAAAAAGTTATTTATTAAAAAATGCTTAAAAATTCTCAAAAATATAATTGTCATAAACAATTTTAAGTATTCTCGCAAAAAAAAAAATCTCGGGCTAAGTGGGTTAATGCAGTTGCAATTCTGAACTATGGGCTGAAAATTTCTAAAGATTTATTGAGAACAAAAATTGATTAATTTAGTCGTAAGATTGCTGATTTTTTCTGATATTGATTCATTCAGAATTTCTTAGGATTTACTGAAAACTACTATTGAAGTTGTTTTAAAAATCTAAACTGTGTATTCAAAGTTTATTGAGAGCAAAAATTGATATTTTTCTAAAGATTTTTTTTCAGAAAAACATTACTTCGATGGAAAATTTTTGCCGGTATAAATGAAAAAATGTGTGTTAAGATTTCAGAATTCATTGAGAGCAATATTTAATAGCTTTATTGTTTTTTTATAGTTATATTGTAGGACAATCTTGTTCATTGAACGGATCGATCTTGTGCCGTTCACCAAAAGGAACCATGAGCTCAATTCTGTTTCTATAAAAATGTGAAATGAAAACTTTTATGAAGAAAAAAAAAAACTTCAAATGAAAAAAATTATAATGGAAATATTTTTCATCTCAAATTTTCATAGAACAAGAATCCAGCCCCAGGTTGTTCATTTTGTTCTTTGGCGCATTTTAGTTCAATATTACACGTTACTGAGTTGAGAGAACTATGGTCTAGATGAACGATATGCACAAATGAGCTGGATACGGCTCCCCTTGTTCATTTGAACCAGTTCGTTCATGTAGGACAATCTTGTTCATTGAACGGATCGATCTTATGCCGTTCCTATGAAAATGTGAAATGAAAACTTTTATGAAGGAAAAAACCGTCAAATGAAAAAAATTATAAAGGAAATATTTTTCATTTCAAATTTTCATAGAACAAGAATCCAGCCCCAGGACGTTCATTTTGTTCTTTGGCGCATATTAGTTCAATATTACACTTTACTGAGTTGAGAGAACTATAGTCTAGATGAACGATATGCGCGAATGAGCTGGATACGGCTCCCTTCGTTCATTTGAAGGAATCGTTCATTTGAACCAGTTCGTTCATGAACGACACAATTCTAATTTATTGACATTGATTACCGGATCAGTGCTTCAATATTCGTCTGAACTCAGTTTATAAAAAGCAGACATTTATTTGCATCTGAAGATTTATTGAGAACAAAAATTTATTAACTTAGTCCAATGTTGAAGTGTGGATTGTAGATTCAAAATATAAATTTGATAACATAAATTTGTTTAACTTATTCGGTGATGTTTTTGCAAAACTTTATAATTCTGAATTCGGAATTTATTGATAACAAAAATTGACAGATTATTCAGGATTTGCTATATATACTTTGTATTCGAGGACTATATTCGTCTTCGAGGACTATATTTGAATAAAAAATATACGATATTTCGGAAATGGCTTGCTCAACATATGTTAGCTGCGAATTCAGATTTATTGAAATAGGAATCAATGCCTCAGAGTTCAGAATAGAATTGTATTCATCTGCAGGATGAGAACAAAACTAGACTTTGTATTGTAGACCTATATTCGAGTATCAAAGTTAATAGAGCGCAAGAAATAATTCCCTTTTTTATTTGAATATTTATTATAACCAAAAAAAAACTTCAGAAAAATTCTTGCCGTACATACTCTAGTTGCGAATTCAGAATTAGTTGAGATGAAAGTTGGATTAGTGCCTGAAAATGGAATTCAGAATATATTCGTTAGCACGACGAATATGGAAATTTAGGTTGGTGATTCAAAAATGAGAGAAGTCTACCTTGGCCCTTCTGGGATGTTGTGGGAACATATGTATATGATTCAAAATTTATTGAGAACAAAAGTTGATTGTCTTTATCTGAACATTTAATATTTATCTGAACATGAAATACTTTATTACCCATCTCTAATGGGGAGTGGTATTGAATCCATTAATAATTTAATTTTCACATCACTTCAATGTTTTATTTTATTAATTTGGTTTTTCTATTTTTTTTCTTTTCAGGTAAGTACCAAAATCTTCATCTATCAATTTACTTGGAAATTTTCGTAAGTAACATAAAATAGTCTGAAGAACCATATAATTTCTTGCCGAAAATATAGATACTACTTTATATAAAATGAAGACATTATAGACATTAAAGGGAAAATGTATGCTCCCTCCTTGGGCGCCAGTCATAACATAAGCCCAAGGACCATATAATTCACGAACGAATATATAAATAAACGTTGCTTCAGGACAAATTTGTGAATTATCAACTAAGAAGTTTCGCACTTAAAAAAATATTCTAAAACGTTAAAAAAATATTTGGTCCCACATTGGGCGCCAGTTATCAAAATATGCCAAAGCACCACTAATGGACTGCCAACAAAAATATTAAAAGTTGGCTAACTTAGGAAAAAATTATGGAATCTCCAAATTTAGAAGTGAGATCCTAAAAAATGGTGCGAATGTCGGTCGAGACACAGTTTTGAGAAAGCTCCTTCAAATAAGGAACTCATGTTTATTAGGTTTCTAGCTTTAATTTGAAAAATGTTCGAATTGTATGGCAGTATTATAGAGATTTTATAAGCTTACTGCTTGCGAAAAAGTGTAGCCCCACTTGGAAACTAGGCATAAATAAATTGTTCGAAGACTGTGATACTCAGGAGTCCATCACTGAAATAATTTACATGTTGGGCGCTGGTCATAAAATAAGCCGAAGGACCAATTAATGCTGTAACAAAAAATTAAAATCATGCAAATAAGAAGATTGTTAAATTCAGAAGCCTTATTCCAAGAGAAAACAAAAAAAAAAAACAATTTTAAAATACGAGAAAAAGCCTAGCCGCCTTTAGGCGCCAGTTAGTTTTGTAATGAAACAAATTCTAAAAATAAATTTCTTATAAAAGAAATAATTTACTAATTTTTGAGAAAATGTATCTGTGAAAAATGTGGGCGCTAGTCATAAAATAAGCCAAAGGAATTAATGGTGTAAAAAAAAAAAAAAAAATAATAATAATAATAATAATAATAATAATAATAATAATAATAATAATAATAATAATAATAATAATAATAATAATAATAATAATAATAATAATAATAATAATAATAATAATAATAATAATAATAATAATAATAATAATAATAATAATAATAATAATAATAATAATAATAATAATAATAATAATAATAATAATAATAATAATAATAATAATAATAATAATAATAATAATAATAATAATAATAATAATAATAATAATAATAATAATAATAATAATAATAATAATAATAATAATAATAATAATAATAATAATAATAATAATGCAAATTAGAGGATTTTTAAATTCAAAAGTCTTAAACGAAAAAAAAAACATTCATAAAATATGAGATAAAGAATAGCCCCACTTTGGGCGCCAGTTAGCTTTGTAATGAAACTCTTCTAAATATTAATAAAAATAAATTTCTTCTAAAAGAACAACCTAATTATGTGCCAAAAAATATAAAATCATGCAAATTAGAGGATTGTTAAATTGACTATAGCCACACTTTGGGCGCCAATTAGTTTAGTAATGAAACACCTTCTAAAAATGTACATAGGACTTGCGAAAATTTATAGCCTACTTTGAAACGACACATAAATAGTTCAAGGATTGTCATATTCAGGAGCCAATCTCTGAAATAATTGTTTACATTTTGAGAAAATGTATAGCCCTTATGTTGGGCGCCAGTTATTAAATAAAAATTAATTTTGTATCAAAAGAATTAAAAAATTTCGGAAAGTAGAGGATTTTAAAATTCAGATGCTTTACACCAATAAAAATACTCTAAAATGGGAGCAAAAGCATAGCCCCACTTTGGGCGCCAGTTAGTTTTGTAGTTAAACCTCTTCTAAAAGAAAACATACGACTTTATTCCTGGGATAATTTAGCTTCAACAAAATATTTGGACTAGAATTTTTTAGCTTACTTCAAAGAAATACTTCAAAATTATCCCTACTACAATTCCAATTTCCCCTTTGGTCAATTCTAGCACGGAAAACGTGTCCAATTATTGTTGTTGTTTTTCATGTTTGGTTTTTTTTTTGCAAATTTTCCATTTTTTTGTTTGTTCCGATGTTCAGTAGTAATTTTCAGTGAACCGCAACGGCAGTAACTTTTTTCTTCTGACATTTGCTTGGTAAGTGACATTTTGTTGCGCCGTAGTGGTTTGCATTTTAGTCTTTTCAGCAGAATATAACACAAAAACAAAATATGACAGCAGCTGTTAAATGAATGGCTATGGCAACAAAAATGCCACTTCTGTTTTTCATTGTTATTCGTGGTTCTTTTAATTTGTGGGTCCCTCAGCAGCGAGCGGCACAAACAAAAAAATAATAAAAAGCAAGTAAATATTCCTACAATTCATGTGTCAAGTCAATGACTTTTGGGAGTTTTGAAATTGTTTGCGGTTTTTTTTGTGTTTCAATAACAGCAACTTATTGAAATTATTGAAAAGAAACAGCAAAGCAAATAAAATTCCAAAGAAGAATTTTGATTAACAAACAATCGAAAGCAACAATGAATATTTGAACAATTTCGCAATCGAAATGAAAGAAATTTCAATTTTTCTTTTAGTCTTGTGGCAGATTAAAAAAAATACCATAATTAATTACCACAGACATTCTGGAAGGCAAACATGTGTTTAAGATTTCAACACACTTGTTTGAATTTTTCAAGTTTTTTCTTTTCCCAAATTTTACAAACAACAGATACTCGAGTTTTTGGAAATGTGGAAAAAATGTTTTGTTTTCTTGGTTTTTTTAAAATTCATTGGGACTCTGACGTCAATGGGCAAATTTTGAATAAAGACAGACGTTACAGAATTCCATATCAATCTTGAGTGTGTAGATTGAAATAGATCTTTTTTTCTTTTGTTGATGGTGTGGACTGGATGGAGTGCATTTGGAAATCTTTATTTAAATATTGGCTTAGTCGTCGTGTAATGTGCCATGTGCCATAAAATATTTCATCACATTAGGTTATCAACAACAAAAGTCCCATTTTAATAGATGTGTTGTTGTTCTAGACATTCAAACGACAGCCAAGTAGACGGTGCAGACAGCGTATAGACCAACCAAACAAGACCTTTTTATCGTTTCGTTCGTTGTTGGTTATTCAAACCAAAAAAGTGGCCAAAAACGAAATTGAAATTGTTTGCGTTGAGGTAACAACCTTTTTACACTCCATTCGTTACGATTAGCCTGAACAACGTTGTAGATATGACCTGGACCACGTTCTCTATCTCTTACTCTCCACACGCATACATTTCAAATTTATGGCTTCAATAAGAAAAAAAAAAAACTATTTGAGCGACAAACAATACACATTCAAACAACAATTGTCCGATACAGACAAAACATAATCTTTGCGTTGAAATGTTGATGGATGGATGGACGGATGAACGATATCTTGTGGACCATTAGTATTCGACATGTTGTTGACTTTGTTTTAATAATAAAAAAAATATTTGTCCATAGAAGGAAATATTTATTTAAGCGGGAGGTTGTGGAAATGCTAAATGTTTTTTGATTCGGTATAGGAATAAAAATATTGATGTTTTTTTTTTAAATGTATGGTCCCTATAACCATCATTTTAAAAACAAATGTGAAAAACGTGATGTTAAATTGGCGTCCAATAGGAGGCCAGACTTTTGACTTCGTTGAATTGGTGATCCGCATATGTACATAGATATAAACTAAATCTGTCGTACAAATTTGAGTTATTTTGAACATAATTTACCGGAAATCCTTTTTAAAGTCCGCAGTAGAACTTTTCCTATAATGTGGCAGAAAAAGCAGAGAGAAATAGTTGTGTGTTTGTGTATATCAAAAAGTTTTCACCCTGGTTTAAGGGAGATTTTTGGGGGGAAGTCGATTTACTCCATTGTGTTATGAAAATAGAAAAAATTAACTCAGGACCTCTCGGTCTTTTATGGTTAGAATGATAGAATAAATCAAATATTTTATTGACTAGAAGACCACGTCTTCTATTGACTAGAAGGCCTCGTCTTCTATTGACTAGAAGACCATGTCTTCTATTGACTAGAAGACCATGTCTTCTATTGACTAGAAGACCATGTCTTCTATTGACTAGAAGGCCTCGTCTTCTATTGACTAGAAGACCATGTCTTCTATTGACTAGAAGACCATGTCTTCTATTGACTAGAAGACCATGTCTTCTATTGACTAGAAGACCATGTCTTCTATTGACTAGAATACAATGTCTTCTATTGACAAGAAGACGATGTCTTCTATTGACAAGAAGACGATGTCTTCTATTGACTAGAAGACCACGTCTTTTATTGACTGGAAGACCACGTCTTTTATTGACTGGAAGACCACGTCTTCCATTGACTGGAAGACCACGTCTTCATTGACTAGAAGACCACATCTTCTATTGACTAGAAGACGATGTCTTCCATTGAATGAAAGACCACGTCTTCTATTGACTAGAAGATCACGTCTTCTATTGACTAGAAGACCACGTCTTCTATTGACTAGACGACCACGTCTTCTATTGACTAGAAGACCACGTCTTCTATTGACTAGAACACCACGTCTTCTATTGACTAGAAGACCACGTCTTTTATTGACTGGAAGACCACGTCTTCCATTGACTGGAAGACCACGTCTTTATTGACTAGAAGACCACATCTTCTATTGACTAGAAGACGATGTCTTCCATTGAATGAAAGACCACGTCTTCTATTGACTAGACGACCACGTCTTCTATTGACTAGAAGACCACGTCTTCTATTGACTAGAAGATCACGTCTTCTATTGACTAGAAGACCACGTCTTCTATTGACTGGAAGACGATGTCTTCAATTGACTGGAAGACCACGTCTTCTATTGACAAGAAGACCACGTCTTCTATTGACTAGAAGACCACGTCTTCTAATGACTAGAAGACCAGGTCCTCTATTGACTAGAAGACCAGGTCTTCTATTGACTAGAAGACCATGTCTTGTATTGACTAGCAGACCACGTCTTCTATTGACTAGAAGACCACGTCTTCTATTAACTAGAAGACCACGTCTTCTATTGACTAGAAGGCGATGTCTTCTATTGACTGGAAGACGATGTCTTCAATTGACTGGAAGACCACGTCTTCTATTGACTGGAAGACTACGTCTTCTATTGACTGGAAGACCACGTCTTCTATTGACTGGAAGACCACGTCTTCTATTGACTAGAAGACCATGTCTTGTATTGACTAGAAGACCACGTCTTCTATTGACTAGAAGAACACGTCTTCTATTGACTAGAAGGACATGACATCTATTGACTAGAAGGACATGACATCTATTGACTAGAAGACCACGTTTTCTATTGTCTAGAAGACCACGTATTCTATTGACTAGAAGACCACGTCTTCTAATGACTAGAAGACCACGTCTTCTAATGACTAGAAGACCAGGTCCTCTATTGACTAGAAGACCACGTCTTCTGTTGACTAGAAGACCACGTCTTCTATTGACTAGAATTCCACGACTTCTATTGACTAGAAGACCACGTCTTCTATTGACTAGAAGGACATGGCTTCTATTGACTAGAAGACCACGTCTTTTATTGACTAGAAGACCACGTCTTCTATTGACTAGAAGACCACGTCTTTTATTGACTAGAAGACCACGTCTTCAATTGACTAGAAGACCACGTTTTTTTGTCAACTAGAAGATCATTTGGTCTTCTGTTAACTAAAAGGCCACTTGGTATTCAATTGACCAGGAGACTACTTGGTCGACTATTGACTAAAAAGCTACATGGTCTATAGATTAGAAGATCGCTTTCTCCTCTATGGGCTAGAAGACCACTTGGTATTATTAGGCAAGAGGAGCTTTTGGTCTTAGTCTTCTATTGACTTAGAGACCAACTGGTCGCCTATGGAGAAGAAGACCACTTCGTCTCCTAAAATGCCCAAAGACGTAACCCTCAACGTATCCCTATGAGGGTTTCGTCTTTGGGCATTTCAGGTGACGACTTGTTCTTCTGTCGATTAAAAGACCCATTGGTCTTCAATCGACAAGATGGCTAGACAATCTGGGTCTTCCATAGACTAGAAGAACACTTGGTTTTAAAAAGACTACTTGGTTTTCCAAATGCTAGAAGACAACATGGTCTTCTGTGGTCTACTATACCACTTTCTCTTCTATACACAAAAGAAAAATGCTCTATCTTCTATGGATTAAAGGACTATTTGGTCTTTTATTGGTTAGAATCACTTAGATTGGCGACCAACGTGGACCTCGCCTTTTATTCCCTTCTTTCAGAGATCTGCAAAACTGTTCTCCCTTCAATAAAAGTTAAAAGTAACCCTTATTCTCGTTAAAAACTTTCAATTTTCTTTAGAAGGTTTTGACTGGCAATTATCTATAATATCAGAATACCTACCAGGCATTCTTTAACTATACAAACATTTCTGAGGCCTTCTACATATGGTCGCTGAGGTTTTCTGTTACTATACAGAAGACTCTTCAGACCTCTGAGACCTTTTGTATTATACAGAAGACCCCTGAGGTCTTCTGTTACTATAACGAAAAACTCTGAGGCCTCCTGTTACTACAAAAATACCTCTGAGACATCTGTCACTATACAGAAGACCTCTAAGGCCTTCTTTTACTAGGCAGAAAACTTCTGAGGTCTTATGTTGATATACTGAAGACTTTTGGAGCTTCTATTACTATACAGAATACATCTGAGGCCTTCTGTTACTATACAGAAGATATCCGAGATCTTTCTTCTTATACAGAAGATTTCTGAGGTATTCTTTTACCATATAGAATACCTCCGAGGTATTCTTTTATCATACAAAATTTTCTGTGGCCTTATTTTATTATACGAAAGAACTCTGAGGCTTCTGTTACTGTACAGAAGGACTCCGAGACCTTCTGTTACTATACAGAAGACCTCTGAGGTCTTATGTTACTATACGGAAGATCTCTAAGACTTTATGTTACTTGTCAAAAGACTTTTGAGACTAGAAGACCGCTTAGTTTTCCAAAAGCTTGAAGACTGCTTGGTCTTCTGTGGACTAGTAGACCATTTTCTCCTCTATACACCAGAAGACCACATTGTCTTCGATGGATTAGAAGACCACTTGCCCTTCTATTGCCTAACATTCTTTAAATTGGCGAAAACGTGGGTCCCGCTGTTTATTCCCCTCTTTCCAAGATCTGCCGAACAGTTTTCTCTTCAATAAAAGTTAAAATTTTCTCGTTAACTACATTCGATTTTCTTTGTTTTGTCTGGCAATTATGTATCTTGTCGGGTGTGTTCAAAACGACATGCCCATGAGGATGCCAAGCAAACCGCATTGTTTAGTTACTGTTCGTATAAAGGGACTAGAAACAAACACAATATACAAGCTATTTTCTAGACAATAAGCATTCTGTTTTGAGGTTTAACTGCAAGACACAAGACTAAACTCCTCTCCTCTTTCTAAATACATATACATACGTATGTATCTCCACATAACCACCTATGTATCTGTATTTATTTCATAGAATTATGCCTAGCATCTTGGTAAAGTTCTTTACATTGTCTAGAAGAACAAGAAGAAGTAGAAGAAGAATCATACACAAAGAAGAAACAATAACAACATAATGCAATTGCTAACAATTGTTTAAGCAAACAAATTAACATACCTTGGTGTCTTCTACCTTTGGCCATAGCATAGGATTGTAATGTAATCGCAGAGATAGAGGGGAGGGAGGGAGCTATGGATAACAATCATCATCATTATTATTGTTATTAACAACACATACAGTGGCAGCAAAATGCAGCATTGCCTGAAGAATAAATTGCAACAAAGTTAACACTGCTTCCATCAAGAGATGGAAGGAAGGCAGGCGATGGCTGTTGAGAGAGGCAAACAATACAATCAACCATGAGATCGATGAGAATTGATCGTTTTTTTTTCGTCTTCATAAACAACTTAAGTAAAGTGCAAGGCCCTTCTTGTCTATAAGCACTTTTTCCTCAATCGTATGTTTTGTTGTTGTTGTTCTTGTTTACTCCTTGTTATTGAAAATTTGTTGTTATTTCTTGAAAGTGTTTTTTGTTTTCAAAGTTCTTAGGTTTTTTTTGTTAGCAGCTCTGTGTTAAATGAGGAACGAAGTAAGAAGAAGATGATACTGAAGTAAACAACAACTAAATAAATGCTTGGAATTGCTTTGAAGGCCCTTCCTAAGAGATGTGAAGTTTGTTCTTTTTTCCATAAAATTGAATGATGAGCCAAACAAATGATTGTCGGTCTGTCGGCTATTTGACTGACACACAGACCCTGACTGAAGATTATTGTGTAAGAAGAGCCAGAGTCATTGAACTTTTGTTGTTGTTGTTTTGTGAAAACTTTAAAACATTTTTAGTTCGGAAATGGTTTATTTTTGTTCCCAGAGAGGAGGAGATGAAGTGGGGAAATAGTTGTGAATTTTTATATAGCACAATATATTGGGAAGGGGATTTACTTCCAAGTGTTATGAAAATGTGGATAAAAAATAATAAGTACCTCTTGGTAGACCACTTGGTCTTTTACGAATATAGGACAGAATATGTAGAAGAATGAGGTATAAAAGACAACCCATGAGGCCTTCTGCGATTATACAGAAGACCTCTGAGGCCTTCAGCTACTACACAGAAGACTTCTGAGGCCCTATGTTGCTATATTGATGACCTTTAGGTCTTCTATTACTTTACAGAAGTTCTTATTAAACTATACAGAAGACTTCTGGGCGTTCTTTTTGTGTATAGAACTCCTCTAAGATCTTATTTTACCATAAAAAAACCTCCGAGATATTCTTTTACTATACAAAGGCATTCTTTTATTACACAGAATAGCGCTGAGGTTTCTGTTACTTTACGAAGAGCCTCCTGGGCCTTCTGTTTCTATACAGATCTTTGAGGCCTCTGAGACCTTTCGCAACTATACAGGAGACCCCTGAGGTCTTTTGTTACTATACAAAATACATATGAGTTCTTGTGTTACTATACAGAAGATCTCTGAGGCATTCTGTTACTATACAGAATACTTCTTAGTCTTTCTGTTATTTTTAAGAAGACTTTTGGGATCTTCTGTTACTTTACAAAAAAATCCGTCTGTTACTACACAGAAGACTTCTAAGGCCTTATGTTGCTATATTGAAGACTTCTGGGACTTATGTTACTATACAGAATATCTCTAAGACCTTCTGTTAATATACAAGTTACCTCTAAGGCCTTATATTACTATACAGAAAACTTTTGGGGAAGACCTCTATTAATCGCTAAGACCTTCTGTTAATGTATAGAATACCTCTAAGGCTTTCTGTTACAATAAAGGACACCACTACAGCCCTCCGAGACCTTCTGTTACCATATAGATACCTCTGGGACCTTATGTTGCTGTATATTATACCTATGAGGTCTTCTGTTATTGCCATTAGACCTCGGAGGCCTTCTGTCACTGTGCAGAAGACCTCTTAGGCCTTCTAATACCATCTATAAGACTTCTTAAGCCTTCTATTACTATTCCGAAGATCTCTTAGGCCTTCTGTTACTATATGGAAGCTCCCTGACGTCTTCTATAACTAATGGGAAAACCGCTTAGGCCTTCTGTTACTATTTGGAAGCATCCTGGAGCCTTCTATAACTAATGGGAAAATCTCTTAGGCCTGTTACTATTCTGAAGATCTCTTAGGCCTTCTGTTACTATATGGAAGCTTCCTGACGCCTTCCATAACTAATGGGAAAACCTCTTAGGCCTTCTGTTACTATATGGAAGCTCCCTGACGTCTACTATAACTAATGGGAAAACCTCTTAGGCCTTTTGTTACTATATGGAAGTACCCTGAAGCATTCTATAACTAATGGGAAAACCTCTTAGACCTTCTATTACCATACAGAAGGCCTCTGAGATATTCTATTGCTATTCAGAAGACTTTTTAGGCCTTCTGTTACTATTCGGAAGACCTTTTAGGCTTTCTATTGCCATAAAGAAGATCTCTTAGTCCTTCCATTACTATTCCGAAGATCTCATAGGCCTTCTGTTACTATACGGAAGCTCTCGAGGCCTTCTATTACTATTCCGAAGATCTCTTAGGCCTTCTTTTACCATACGGAAGGTCTCTGAGGCCATCTGTTACTATTCAGAAGACTTCATAGGTCTTCTGTTACTCTACGGAAGCCACCTGAGCCCTATGAGGCCTTGTATTACTATTCGGAAGACCTCTGAGGCTTTATGAAGACGTATTATGCCTTCTATTACAGTACAGAAGATATTTTTTTCTCTTAGGCCTTCTATTACCATACAGAAGATATCAAAGCCTGTAGGTGTTCTGTACTTTGACTTAGTTTTTTCTTACAGTCCCTTGCTATTTTTCTCAGCACACTTGTTGCTACAACCACCAACCCTATCCAAAAAATCAGAGAAAAAAACCTAAACAAATTGTTGCTCACATTTGCCACCAATCAAAAGCACCAAAGAAAATCAATTTTCCAAAGTGTGGGAAAATAACACACATAGCTATGGTTAAATGCTTGGTTGGTTACCGAACTTCAAATACTAAATGACGGTGTAGAATTTTGTTCTCAACATTTCAATACAGTAACAGAATAACATTCCGTGGCTGGGAATGGAAATTAATTGGAATATTTGTTCTGTTCAAACAAAAAAAAAAAAAAAACGAGAACTTACGGCTACAGGTTGGGAGATGGGAAAAAATATGTATATTGAGATGGCAATAAATCTGGTATTTATGTGTTTCTGAATGGTAAATTGAAAGCTAATATTAGTGGAAAACTATTTTCAAGGGTAAAGGAAATTTACTGCTGTCCAGCTGCTGCCTATAAATCTCAAGTTTTCTCTTTTTCCCAGGCCTAGCAGATCGTTCATTCATTTACTTCCCTCCATTGTTTGGTTGGTTGGTTGGTTGGTGATCATGATGCTCATTCACTTTCCTTTGTTTTCTATTTTTTGTTGTTAAATAATTTGCATATTTTATTATCCTTATTACCCCTTCTGCCCGGCCACAATGATCCTGTTCATAAAAATTCCTTTGGCTTGTATACAACCTTGTTCAAACATGTTTGACTAGTACAGGAAATTCATTCACTAACCCTTTTAGATTCCATGGAAGTTCCTCTCTTTCGCTCTTCCTCTATGCATCCTTGCCTATTGGCTTGTTGTCTCATAGCTAGCAGCCAGTTTGCATGAATGTGAAATGTCAGGACATTATGTATGTAGGTATGTGTGGTGCATGCATGTCCTTTTTAATGGTAGCAAAAACTATTTGTATGGGAATTTATATTCATGTAATTGTTGTTCCTGCTGTTGCCGTTTATGTGTCCTTTTTTTGTTCTAACTTTTATCGGAAATTGCAGTAATGTGGCAGGAATACAGAAGCGAAAGGGGTTGAGGTAATTGTTTTTTTTGCTGGTGTTTTTTGAACACCTTTCCTGCAATGATGGATTTTTTTATTCGTCTAGCCTTACACATTCAAGTACACGTGAGGTTTTTTTGGAGGGGATATTGTTGCATATGTCGTTTTTCCTCTAGGAGAACATTCAGGAGCATAGCTGATATTCTATTCCATAAATGCTTAATTCCGCATATGATTCGTTTCTAATAGAAGAATTTTTTTGTATTGTTATCTTCCTTTTAAGTGAACCGAATAAGATTCCCAAGAACTACTTAAGCAAATAGCAAAGGAAATTGTTACCGGTCCCATGTTCAATAGATAAAATATACTTATTTTGAATAACATTGAAAGATATTGAACATTTTATAGCCTATCCAAGGCACATTGTATTAGTTTCCCGAAGAGTGTGCGCCAAGAACATAATTTCCTTATCGCAACAATTTGTCTTCTTGTTTTGGGGTTTTCTCTCTCTTCTAAAAACCTTGACCCCTAAAATCAAAGAGCCATACATTAATATGAATGTATGGAAATACATACATATTCCATTATGGATTTTATATCAGTTTCATCTCATCTGTTATTTCAAAGCAAATATCCATTAATTTTTAATTAACTCCCAAACAAAAGACAAGAAAGAGATATTTTAATTTAAATGAAAATAAAACTCCTCTCTTTTCGCCCAAACCACTTTTCTTGTTTTATTGGCGACTAGCAAAGTGCCCGCTACTTCGTATGCGGAAAGGATATAAAAAACAAATAAACAATATATAATATGGAAATGGCGAACACTGAAAATTAACAGCGACACCAACATTGCACACCAATACTCACACTAAATCCAAAAAATACAGATTCCAGCACTGTCCCTACACCCAATAGTACGATTTTCCAAAACTACGTCAATCCTTCACTTCACCAGTAATCTTAATTCCAAAAACAGGATCGGTGCACTCAAATTCAAATTGTACCATTTGGTATATTTCGTGCCCATAAGTACGAATTTAAAAACTACCTGCATGTCTCAATGCTACACTCCAACCGTAGTCTTACCAAATTCCTGGATTCCAGCACTATCCGTTCCCCCAAATACCCACTGTACCAAATTTAGTACCATTTAGTACTTTTGGTACCCATAAGTACGAATTTTCAAAACTACCTTAATCATATACTCCAACAGTAATCTCAATTCCAATTTCGAGGTTTCCAGATTCCAAATCTCAATTGTACCAAATTTAGTGCTTTTCGTATCCCTAAGTACGAATTTCCAAAACTACCTCAACCCTACACTTCAACATTAATCTAAATTACGAATTTAAGGTTTCCATCTCTATTCGTTTACCCAAATCCAAACTGTACCAAATTTAGTACTTTTCGTACCCATAAGTACGAATTTTCAAAACTACTTCCGTTCTACTCTCCAACAGTAGCCTTAGTTCAAAATTTCAGGATTCCAGCTCCATCCGTTCGCCCAAATCGTAATTGTTCCAAATTTAGTACCATTAGTACTTTTCGTACCCATAAGTACGAATTTTCAAAACAACTTTCATTCTACCTCCAACTGTAGCCTTAATTCATAATTTCAGGATTCCAGCTCTATCCGTTCGCCCAAATCGTAATTGTACCAAATTTAGCACCATTTACTACTCTTCGTACCCATAAGTACGAATTTTAAAAACTACTTCCATTCTACCCTCCAACTGTAGCCATAATTCAGAATTTCAGGATTCCAGCTCTATCCGTTCAACCTAAATCCAAATAGTACCAAATTTAGTACCATTTAGTACTTTTCGTACCCATAAGTACGAATTTTCAAAACTACTTCCATTCTACCCTCCAACTGTAGCCTTAATTCAAAATTTCAGGATTCCAGCTCTATCCGATCAACCTAAATAAAAATTGTACCAAATTTAGTACCATTTAGTAATTTTCGTACCCATAAGTACGAATTTTTAAAACTATATCCATTCTACCCTCCAACTGTAGCCTTAATTCAAAATTTCAGGATTCCAGCTCTTTCCGTTCAACCTAAATCCAAATTGTACCAAATTTAGTACCATTTAGTAATTTTCGTACCCATAAGTACGAATTTTTAAAACTATATCCATTCTACCCTCCAACTGTAGCCTTAATTCAAAATTTCAGGATTCCGTTCGCCCAAATCATAATTGTACCAAATTTAGTACCACTTAGTACTTTTCGTACACATGTGTACACTTTTCCTAAACCACCTCCTTTGTCAACCGTACCTTTTAATCTTGATTCTCAAACCAAATTTCAACCATTATCCTTTATCCGTTCAAAATTTCAGGATTCCAGCTCTATCCGTTCAACCTAAATCCAAATAGTACCAAATTTAGTACCATTTAGTACTTTTCGTACCCATAAGTACGAATTTTTAAAACTATTTCCATTCTACCCTCCAACTGTAGCCTTAATTCAAAATTTCAGGATTCCAGCTCTTTCCGTTCGCCCAAATCATAATTGTACCAAATTTAGTACCACTTAGTACTTTTCGTACACATGTGTACACTTTTCCTAAACCACCTCCTTTGTCAACCGTACATTTTAATCTTGATTCTCACACCAAATTTCAACCATTAACCTTTATCCGTTCAAAATTTCAGGATTCCAGCTCTATCCGTTCAACCTAAATCCAAATAGTACCAAATTTAGTACCATTTAGTACTTTTCGTACCCATAAGTACGAATTTTCAAAACTACTTCCATTCTACCCTCCAACTGTAGCCTTAATTCAAAATTTCAGGATTCCAGCTCTATCCGATCAACCTAAAAAAAATTGTACCAAATTTAGTACCATTTAGTACTTTCATACCCATAAGTACGAATTTTCAAAACTACTTCCATTCTACCCTCCAACTGTAGCCTTAATTCAAAATTTCAGGATTCCAGCTCTTTCCGTTCAACCTAAATCCAAATTGTACCAAATTTAGTACCATTTAGTACTTTCGTACCCATAAGTACGAATTTTCAAAACTACTTCCATTCTACCCTCCAACTGTAGCCTTAATTCAAAGTTTCAGGATTCCAGCTCTATCCGATCAACCTAAATAAAAATTGTACCAAATTTAGTACCATTTAGTACTTTTCATACCCATAAGTACGAATTTACAAAACTACTTCCATTCTACCCTCCAACTGTAGCCTTAATTCAAAATTTCAGGATTCCAGCTCTTTCCGTTCAACCTAAATCCAAATTGTACCAAATTTAGTACCATTTAGTAATTTTCGCACCCATAAGTACGAATTTTTAAAACTATTTCCATTCTACCCTCCAACTGTAGCCTTAATTCAAAATTTCAGGATTCCAGCTCTTTCCGATCGCCCAAATCATAATTGTACCAAATTTAGTACCACTTAGTACTTTTCGTACACATGTGTACACTTTTCCTAAACCACCTCCTTTGTCAACCGTACCTTTTAATCTTGATTCTCACACCAAATTTCAACCATTAACCTTTATCCGTTCACAAAATACTAATTGGTACCAAATTTAGTACACTCTAGTACTTTTCGTACACTTATAATTCGAATTTCTAAAAACCCTTTAGCACATCTTTCCTGCACTCCATCAGTGATCTTCATTCCAAATTTCAAAGTTCTAGCTCTACCGGTTGGCCAAATACAAACGGTACCATATTTAGTACTTTTTAGTACTTTTCGTACCCTTCCAGTTCGAATTTCCAAAAACCCAGCCTTATCTGACCCCTTCGGACCAAGAGTGATCCACACCCAAAATTTCAAGATTCTAGCTTCAGCCGTTTGGTCTGGGCGGTGATGAATCATTAAGTCAGTCAGTCAGTCAGTCAGTCAATCACTTTACTCTTTTATTAATATAGATGTAAACGCCTAATTGTCTGCTGCGTTTATTATGAGGCAGAGGCGCTCACTTTGTTTTCTTGAAGACCATTAAAAACTGAAATAAATAAAATCAGGCGGATCATATGATCCCTTCACTTTTGTCTGAGCTGAATGCGTAACGAAAACGAGACATTTAAAGGAGCCGATAATCCCACGTGGTCTATGTCTGTGATTTTGTAAAGAGAGAGAGAGAGAGAGAGAGTGAGAGAGAGGTGAGGGATATGAATAATAAAGAATAATATTTAACACTGGAACCTACAATGGAAAGTAACGAATTGGAGAAGAAAGGCTGACTAGCTGGATTATAGACTCTGAAAAATAGGACTCGAAAAAAACAATATTTTTTTAATTGCCTGTTTCATTAAGACGATTCGAATACAAATTCGTTCGAACTACTACCAAACTGGGTATTAAATCAAACGAATTTGAGCTCGAATTATCTTAGAGAAACAGGCCATTAATATTTAAAAAGGTAAATTGAAGAATGTTTGTCTTATTTCTATTACTTTAAGGTAGTTTACTCATAGATAGGTCCAAAAGAGCTTCAAACTTCATTGTCCTGTAGTCATCATATGTATTTTTCTCTTCATTTTCCCAACCACTATGCAGAAGACTTCTGAAGCCTTCTGTAACTAAACAGAATATCTCTAGGGCCTTCTGATACTATATAGAACACCTCTAAGGCGTTCTGTTTACTATGCCCAAAACCTCTGAGGCCTTTTGTTACAAAACAGAACTCGTCTAAGGCCTTCTGTTACTATGCAGAATACCTCTGAGGCCTTGCGTTACTATAAAGAATACCTCTGAGGCCTTCTGTTAGTATACAGAAGACCCTTGAGGCCTTCTTTTACCATATATAAGACCCTTGAGGTCTTCTGTTACCACACAGAAGATCTCTGAGGCCTTCTGTTACCATACAGAAAACCTTCTAAGGCCTCCTGTTACTACAAGGACACATCTGAGGTCTCCTGTTGACCTCTGAGGCCGTTCAATATTATACAGAAGACTTCTGATGCCTTCTCTTACTATACAGAACATCTTTGAGGCCTTCTGTTACTACACAGACGAATTCTGTGGGCTTCTGTTCTGAGGCCTTTTGTTACAATACAGAACTCATCTAAGACCTTCTGTTACTATACAGAATACCTCTGAGGCCTTGCGTTACTATACAAAGATTTCTGATGCCTTCTGTTACTACACAGACGACCTCTGTGGCCTTCTGTTACTATACAGAAGATCTCGGAGGCCTTCTGTTACTATACCGAAGACCTCTGAGGCCTTCTGCTACTATACAGAAGGCCTGAGGTCTTCTGTTACTATACAGAAGACCTGTGAGTCCTTCTGTGACTATACAGAACACCTCTGGGCCTTCTGTTACTATACAAAAGACCTCTGAGTCCTTCTGATACTATACAGAAGACCTCTGACGCCTTTTGTGAGTATACAGAAGAACTCTGAGGTCCTCTGTCACCATATAGAAGTCCTTTGGAGCCTTCTGTTACTATACAGAAGACCTTCGAGGCCTTCTGTTACTACACAGAAAACCTCTGAAGCCTTCTGTTACTACACAGAAAACCTCTGAGGCCTTTTGTAACTACACAGAAGACCTTCTGTTACTACAAGAAGACCTCTGAGGCCTTCTGTTGTCATACAAATGACCTCTGAGGCCTTTGGTTATTATGCAGAAGACCTGTAAGGCCTTCTGTTACTATACAGAAGACTTCTAAGTCCCCCTGTTACTATACAGAAGCCCTCTGAGGCCTTCTGTTACAATACAGAACATCTCTTAGGCCTTCTGAGGCCTTCTGTTACCATACGGACACCCCTGAGGCCTTCTGTTACCATACGGACACCTCTGAGGTCTTCTGTTACTATACATTATACCTCTGAGGCCTTCTGTTACTATACAGAAGACCTCTGAGGCCTTCTGTTACTTTACAGAAGTCCTTTGGAGCCTTCTGTTACTATACAGAAGAGCTTTGAAGCCTTCTGTTACTACATAGAAGACTTCTGAGGCCTTCTATTACTACACAGAAAACCTCTGAGGCCTTTTGTAACTACACAGAAGACCTTCTAAGGCCTTATGTTACTACAAGAAGACCTCTGAGGCCTTCTGTTGTCATACAAATGACCTCTGAGGTCTTTCGTTATTATGCAGCAGACCTGTAAAGCCTTCTGTTACTATACAGAAGATTTCTAAGTCCCCCTGTTACTATACAGAAGCCCTCTGAGGCCTTCTGTTACTATACAGAAGACCTCTAAGGCCTTCTGTTACAATGCAGAACATCTCTATGGCCTTCTATGACAAGGTAGAACACCTCTAAGGCCTTCTGTTACTACACAGAAGACCTTCTGTTACTACACAGAAAACTTCTAAGGCCTTCTGTTACTACACAGAAGACCTCTTAGACCTTCTGTTACTACACAGAAAACTTCTCAGGATTTCTGTTACTACAGGAAGACATCTGAGGTCTTCTGTAGCTATCCAGAAAACCTCTGAGGCCTTCTGTTACTACACAGAAGACCTCTAAAGCCTTCTGTTACTATACAGAACACCTCTAAGTCCATCTGTTAATGCAAATAAGGTATCTGTTAAAACAGCTCTGAGGTCTTCTGTTATAATACAAACAAATTTCAAAGGACTTCTGTTACTACCTCTGAAGCCTTCTGTGGCTATACAGAAAACCTCTGAGGCCTTCTTTTACTTCACAGAAGACCTCTAAAGCCTTCTGTTACTACACGGAAGACCTATGAGGCCTTCTGTTACTATACAGAAGCCCTCTAAGTCCTCCAGTTACTATACAAAAAATCTCCAAGCCCTTCTATTACAACGTAGAACACCTCTTAGACGTTCTGTTACTACAGAGAAGACCTCTATGACCTTCTGTTACTACACAGACTTCTGAGGCCTTCTGTTACTTTACAGAAATCCTCTGAGGCATTTTGTTATTATACAAAAGACCATTTAGGCCTTTCGTTATTATACAGAAGATCTGTGATGTCTTCTGTTAGACCTTTGAGACTTTCTTTTGCATACATAAGACTTCAGAGGCCTTATGTTGCTTATGTTGCTGTCACTATACAAAAGACTTTTAAGTCCTCCTTTTACTAAAGTGAAGGCCCCTGAAGCCTCCTGTGACAATGTAGAACACATTTTAGGACCTCTGTTGCTATACAGAAGAACTCGGAGGGCATCTGTTACTGTACAGTAGACCTCTGAGACATTCTGTTACTATTTCAAAAAAATCTTCAAACGTTATTGTCCTGTTGTCATCAAACGTATTTTCCCCTTACTTTTCACAAAAATTACACAATAAAAAAAGGCTTCAAAATTCCACAAAGTATTGCCGAATGTAAACATTGTTGAATTTGCAACACAAAACCCAAACCGCGAAGGGATGAAGGAAAAGAGAGAACCACGTAAAGAAGGATGATACAACAGATGTACCTATCAATAGTTTATTTAATGGTTATTATGTGTAGTCGTTTTCATTTTTTTCATATTATTAAAAGATAACGACAAATAACATGTATGTCTTCTGAAAGGAGAAAAAAAAACATAACAAGTACCCGGTAGGTACTCAAAAAAAAAGAAGAGAACTCAACAACAAGCATACGATAGTCTCCATCCACCCATGATCATCACAATACGAGTACATCCACACATGAATATAATTATTTTAATGTAGTTGTTGTAGTACTATGGCTGAGTCATCCGCCGAGATAGTTAAATACACCAGTAAGTTGGCTAGTATACCTACATAAGTTCTCTAAAGTTTTATTTATTTTTTGCTGTCGGTACAAAATGTGAAAAGCATAAGTATAAGGAAGGTATAACAATTTTGGGGAAAAAACCAACGTTATATACATGAGGAAAACTTTTAAATGGAACATTCTTTGTATAGAAGTCCTCCGAAAGGTATCTTCTCTGTATACAAGACTAGATAAAGGGGTCATTTCTGCTTAGGAGACCTCCAAAGGGGGTATTCTCTGCTTCGAAAAACTCATAAAGAGGTATTTTATGTATAGCAGACTTTCTAAAGTTGTTTGCGGTGTGTAGAAGATCTTCAGAAGGGTTTTATCTCTATCGAACACTTCACAAAGGGCCATTCTTTTTATAGAAGACCTCCTAAAGGGGTCTTCTGCGTATAAAAGGCTTTCTAAAGAGGTCTCCTCTGTTTAGAAAAGGGATGTCCAAAAGGGATCTGCTCAGCTTAGAACACCTCCTAAAGATGTCTGCGCTGTACACTCTATCGAGCACTGCATAAAGGGCTCTTTCTTTATATAAGACCTCCTAAAGGAACTTCTGCACATAGAAAACCTCCTAAAGAGGTCTTCTCTGTGTAGAAGGTCTGCAAAATAAGTCTCCTCTGTATAGAAACCCGCTTAAAAAAGTCGTCTCTGTATAAAAGACCTCCTAAAGAGTTATTCTTTGTATAGAAGACTTACAAAAGGTATTTTCCTTGTAGAGAAGACCGCATATAGGGAACTTCTCTGTACGAAAGACCATCGAAAAAGTTCTTTTCAGTATAGAAAATCGCCTTCCCAGGCCTTTTCTGTATAGAAGACCTTCTACAGTGATCTTCTGTGTACAGAAAATCCCCTAGATGAGTCTTTTCTGAATACAAAATCTCCAAAGACGCTTCCTTAAGATGTATTCTCTGTATGGATGACATCCTGAAAGGGGTTTCTCTGCATAGAAAACTCCAAATCGGATCTTCTATCTATACAAGACCTCCTGAAGGGTCTTCTCCGTATAGATGACCTCTTAAGAGGTCTCCTCCGTATATAAAGCCGCATACATGAGTCTTCTCTGTACAGAAAACATCCTAAAGGGGTCTTTTCTTCATCAAAGACCTCCTAAAGGGACTTTTTAAAGGAGTCGTCTTTATAAAGAAGACTTGCCAAAGGAGTCTTCTCTACATGGAAGACCTATTTAGGGAGTCTTCTCTATACAGGACACCTCCCAAAAGGATCTTCTCTATATATAAGGGCCTCTTAAGCTTTGGAGAATTCTCAAAGCGGCCTCCTATAGAGTTCTTCTCGGCATAGAAGATCAGTTTATGTAAAAAAAGATATCCGCAGGGGTCTCGCCTATAGAGGAGACCTAAAGCTATTTTCTCTATACAAAACCACCTAAAAAAACTTCGAAAAAAACTTTTTTGTGTATAGAAGACCTCCTAAAGTAGTCTTCTCTACATAGAAAACCTTCTAAAGGGATCTTCTCTGTATAAGAGCCTATGGAGGCCTGCTATAGGACCTCCTAACATGGTGTTTTCTATATAAAAAACCTTTTAAAGAGGTGAGAGGAGACATCCTAAAGAGATATTATCTGTAGAAGGCATCCTAAAGGTGTCTTCTCTATGTAGAAGAATTCCAAACTGGTCATCTCTATATCGAAGACCTTCAAAAGAGATCTGCTATTTATTGAAGACCTCCGAAATGGGGTTTCTCTATATAGAAGACCCCCAAAAGGTGTTTTCTCTTTATAGCAGATCTCCTAAAGAGGTCGCCCATGTATAGAAGTGCTCCAAAAGGGTTTTCAATTTATAAATTTAACTATAAACTTATAACATGTAGCGAAGACCTTCTAAAGGGGTTTTCTCTGTATAGAAGACCTCCGAAAGGAGTCTCCTCTGTATATAAAATGTCCAAAAGGAGTCTTCTCTTTATAGAAGACCGTATAAGAGCGATCTTCTCTGTACATATATCTTTCGAAAAGGATTTTACCTTTAGAGAATACCTAAGGAAGTCTTCTCTGTATAGAAGGCCTACTCAAGACGTCGTCTCTGTATTGAAGACCTCCCAAAGAGTTTTCTCTATGTAGGAGACCTCAGATAGGGTATTTCGTCCTAAACGCTTCTTCTTTACATAGAAGGCCTCCTAAAATGGTTTTATGGAAGACCTCCTAAAGAAGTTTTCTCTATATAGAACACCTCCGAAAGCGTCTTCTCCATATAGAAGATCTTGTGTAGAAAGACCTCGAAAGGGGTCTTCTCTGTATAGAGACCTCCGAAGGGGGTATATAAGACTTCCGAAGGAGGTATGGAAGACCATATAAATGTGGTCTCCTCTGTATAGAATTAGAGAAAACCTACTAAAAGGTTCGGAAGACCTCTTAAAGGGATCGTTTCTGTATAGATGGCTTCAAAAAGACCTCCTAAAGAAGTTGTATCTATATAGAAGACCTCCGTAAGGGCAGAGGCTGCGAAACGGATCTTCTTTTCATAGAAGGCCTCCTTAAATGGTGTTATCGATATGGAAGACCTCCGAAAGAGTCTTCTTTATAGATAAGACCTCTTCTCTGTATATAAGAACCCCATATAGGGGTCTTCTACGTATATAAAACCTCCGAAGTGGGTATAGAAGACCATTAAGGGATTGTCTATATATAGAAGACCTCCGAAAGATGTTTCTTCAAAGAGAAAACATTCGAAAGAAGTCTCTGCTCTAGAGAAGACCTCTGAAAGGGGTCTTCTGTGAAGAGAAGACTTTCAAAAGGGGACTTCTCTGTATAGAGGAGCTCATGTACGATCTTCTCTGTAGATAAGGTGTCTTTCTATGAGTCTTCCCTGTAAGGATGATTATCTAAAGAGATCTTCTCCGTTCGGAAGACAACCTATAGGCTTCTTCTCCATACCTAAGACTTTCCAAAGGGCGATTTCTCCATAGGGAAGGTCTCCTAAAAATGTCCTCTTTGTAAGAAAATCTACCCAAAATCTGTAGTAATTCTATAAACCTTCCAATTGATAGAATCGAGTTCTCCAAACAACCCTCGTAGTTTCTTCCTTCCATGGCTTGTTTGTTGATTGTTTGTGATTTTTCTTTTCACGTTGTGTCTGTTTTTCTGAGCTCCACACGAGATCGATCATTGGGTGTTTACATTCCATCAAGTATGTGTACCTAGATGTTGATATGTATGCGTGCCCAATGTCTGCGGTATGTATGGGCGCAAAGGAAAACAAATCTCAGCATAAATTCAACGGCGTCTTTAAGAAGTATTGACTGGTTTGGTTGCCGTAACATAATATTGCCTGCTTGCTTTGGTCATTCGCTTGGGTCGTGTTGGGTTGCCTTTACAACAAGAACCGAACAGCAACAACCACCGACCGACCAAAATTAAACAATCAACTAACCACTCGATGTTGTTGTTAAATACAACTCTTTGGGTTCAATCATTGATTGTTGGACAAAACTGAGACTGAGACGAAGCAAACAACCAACCAAGCAAAAAGCCAAACCATTCATATTCTATAACTAAGTTTACCTTGAAAAATATGTCTGTCCTGAAATTTCGGAATATCTCTTTTTGTGCATGAAGTTTGTGTATTTTTTTTGCACGGGGAATCTTAATAGATACATACATACCTACCGGTATGTTTGTGTTGTTTTGTGTATTCCAATATACACATATTAACAAGTATCGTACTACATACTTAAAAATATAATACCTTTTTGTGTCTGTGAAGAGATCAATTGAGTCTGATCAAATTTTACCTGATGCTTGGGTCCAGTGGACAATGGATGGAGTAGGCAATTGGCTTGACTTAATGTTTGTGTGCTTGGTTTTTATGGTTTGTTATGTTGGCTGGTTGCTGCTGCTTTAATAAGTGACTAACCCGGTGGGCTTATCTCTGCTAGGCTGTCAAACATTTTGTGTGTCGCATTTTCTGTTTCTGTGTCCTTCAAAAGTTTATGCATGGATTAGCTTTGGAGCTAAAATCTAGTTCCATAGCTATCTATGTTGGTGGCAATTGCCTACATTTGTGATGAGAGTTATGAGGACACAACTTATTTTTAGCATGCAAGGAAATCAATTGACTGTGATTTAGATTTTTGTTACCGAATTCTGCAGTAACCGATTTGCCTTTGTTTTGGAATAACTGAGAGAAAATAATACAATTTGAATGGCCTGATATGGGTTGGTGTAGAGGAGAAAATTTTGGGTATGTTTTAAACCCTTTGGAAACGCACATATTTTAATTTGTTATAAAATGGCGCCCAACATTGGCATATTTTCTGCCACAGAGACAATTTCACTTTCTGCCGAATATTAATAACAAAACAACAGAATGATCCATGTTTCCACATGACCTGCAGGCTAAATGAAATGGAAAACATGAAAGGATACCCGTCATCTTTTGCCGCTGCAAAGATGTACAAGATAAAATGTTGTTGTTCGTTTTTTTGCCGATGCATGTAAATGCAATGAAATGAGAAAACTTTACATTCTGTGCCTAAAGGCCCAGTTATCAAAAAGGGTCAAAATTACATACAAAAACACAAAAAGAAGTACAAGAAGTATATCAATGTTCCTCCATTTCATGTTCATGTTCTATGGGCCAAATGTAGTTTTACTTGTTTTTTGTTTTGTTTGTTTCTGAAGTCTGTTGAAATATCGGAAATGATGTCACTTCAAATTATCTTTAGTTGTACGAGCAAGTTGTTCATGTTGAAAGTTTTTTTATCTCAAACTTTTTTTTTGTAATTGAGGGGTTGTTTTTGGGAGTGAAGGTTGAAGTAGATATGAAAAGTAGCATTTTTAACGGCAAATCATAGTTGTATTGCTTTGGCGCCCAATGTGGTCTAAACACAAAAGCAAACAAGGTACACCAAAGAAATTACAAAAGGAGGAACCTTTTTTCCCTAAATCTGCCAAGAAGACTTCGTAAAAGGTGTATAGAAGACCACCTAAAAGGGTCTTCTATGTATAAAAGATCTCTTAAAGGAGACTTTTCTGTATAGAAGACCCGCTGAAAGGGTCTTCGCTTCACAGGAGAGCTCATAATGTAGTATTTTCTAAATTGAAGCCATTCTAAAGGTGTATTTGCTCCATAGAAAACACTCCTGAAGGTGTTTTCTCTGTATCAATATCTCCAGAGGGGGCTTTTTCTGTATAGAAAACCTCTTCTATGTATAGAAGACCTCTTTATGGGGATTTTTCTATATAGAGCACGATATTGCAGACCTCCTTAAGTGTAAAACACATACTACATGGGTTTCTGTACATAGAAGACACCTTTAAGTGGATTTTCTGCATTTTCAGGTGTATCTTCTTCATATAAAAACCTACTAAAGAAGTCTCCGCTATATACAATATGCCCAGAAGGATTCCTAAAGGGTCTCTTTTCCTTCTAATCGGGTGCTCTTTACATTGAACACCTCCTAAAGGGGTCTGCTCTGTATAGAAGAGCTTCCGAAACTATCTTCCTTGCATAGAAGACCTTCTCAAAGGATCTCCTCTGTAAATAAGACCTTCTAAAGGGGTCTGCTGTGTATTGAAGTCCTTTTAAAGGGGTGCGCTTTGAATAGAAGGCCTCCCAAAGGATTTTTTGCATAAAAGGCCTCCTAAAAGGGTCTATTTTCCTTCTAATCTGGTCGTCTTTGTATTGAACACCTCCTAAAGGGGTCTGCTCTGTATAGAAGATCTTCGAAATTGGCCTGCTCCATATAGACAACTTCTTAAAGGGGGGTTTCTCCGTATAGAAGTCCTCCTAAAGGGGTCTTCTTTGCATAGAAACCCTCCTAGGGTATTCTCTTTTGTATAGAAAATCTTTAAGAGGTCTTCTCTGTATAGATGGCCAACTAAAGGGATCTTCTTTGCACAGAAGACCTCCCTAAGAGGTCACCTCTGTATAAAAGAGCTTCCAAAACGATCTTCCTTGCATAGAAGACCTTCTCAAGGGATCTCCTCTATAAAGATCTTCTAATGGGGTCTGATGTGTATTGAAGACGTTTTAAAGGCGTGCGCTTTGCATAGAAGACCTCCCAAAGGATTATTTGCATAAAAGCTCTCCTTTAGAATGTCCTCTGTACAGAAGGCCTCCTAAAGGGGTCTATTTTCCTTCTAATCGGGTCTTCTTTGCATTGAACACCTCCTAAAGGGGTCTGCTCTGTATAGAAGACTTCTTAAAGGGGATTTCTCTGTATAGAAGTCCTCCTAAAGGGGTCTTCTTTGCATAGAGAACCTCCTAGAGGGGTATCTTTAGTATAGAAAATCCCCAAAATTTGTCTACACTGCATATATGACCTACTAAAGGGATATTCTTTGCACAGAAGACCTCCTTAAGAGGTCTCCTCTGTATAGAAGAGCTTCCAAAACGATCTTCCTTGCATAGAAGACCTTCTCAAGTGATCTCCTCTGTAAATAAGACCTTCTAAGTGGTCTGCGGTGTATTGAAGACCTTTTAAAGGGGTGCACTTTGCATAGAAGACCTCCCAAAGGGTTTTTTTTGCTTAAAATATCTTCTTTAGAAGATCCTCTGTGACAGAAGGCCTCTCTTCTCCTCCCAAACATGTCTTCTTTGCATTGAAGACCTCCTAAGGGGGTCTGCTCTTTATAAAAGACCTCATAAAGGGGTCTCCTTAGTATAAAAACCTTATAAAGGGATCTTCTTTGCATAAAACACCTTCTAAGGAGGTCTTCTTTGCCATTAAAACCCCCCTAAATGGGGTCCTCGGTATAGAGAGCTTCCAAAACGATCTTCCTTGCATAGTAAATAAATAAATAAGACCTTCTAAGTGGTCTGCGGTGTATTGAAGACCTTTTAAAGGGGTGCACTTTGCATAGAAGACCTCCCAAAGGGTTTTTTTTGCTTAAAATATCTTCTTTAGAAGATCCTCTGTGACAGAAGGCCTCTCTTCTCCTCCCAAACATGTCTTCTTTGCATTGAAGACCTCCTAAGGGGGTCTGCTCTTTATAAAAGACCTCATAAAGGGGTCTCCTTAGTATAAAAACCTTATAAAGGGATCTTCTTTGCATAAAACACCTTCTAAGGAGGTCTTCTTTGCCATTAAAACCCCCCTAAATGGGGTCCTCGGTATAGAGAGCTTCCAAAACGATCTTCCTTGCATAGAAGACCTTCTCAAGGGATCTCCTCTGTAAAGAAGACCTTCTGAAGGGGTCTGCGGTGTATTGAAGACTTTTTAAATGGGTGCGCTTTGCATAGAAGACCTCCCAAAGCATATTTTAAATAAAATATCTCCTTTAGAAGGTCCTCTGTAACAGAAGGCCTCCTAAAGGGGTCTCTTCTCCTTCCAAACATGTCTTCTTTGCATTGAAGACCTCCTAAAGCGATCTCCTCTATAAAGAAGATCTTCTAAAAGGGTCTGCGGTGTATTGAAGACATAGAAGACTTCCGATAAGTTTTTTTTTCGCGTAAAATATCTCCTTTAGAAGGTCCTCTGTAACAGAAGGCCTCCTAAAGGGGTCTCTTCTCCTAAACATGTCTTCTTTGTATTGAAGACCTCCTAAAGGGATCTGCTCTTTACAAAAGACCTCATAAAGGGGTCTTCTCAGTATAGAAACCTTCTAAAGGGATCTTCTTTGCATAAAACACCTTCTAAAGAAGTCTTCTTTGCACTTAAAACCCCCTAAAGGGATCCCCTCGGTATAGAAGACTTTCTAAAGGTGTCTTCTTTGCACAGACGACCTCCAAAAAGGGTTCGCCTCTGTATACAAGACCATCTAAAGAGGTCTTCCTTACATAGAAACCTCCTATGTTGAGATTACTCTCTAAAGGGATCTTCTTTGCATATAAGGTCTCCTAGAGGAGTCCCCTATGTATAGAAGGTCCTTTAAAGGGGTCTTCTCTATATAAAATACCTCCTAAAGGGGTCTTCTTAGTATTGAAGACATCCTAAAGGGGTTTACTTTGTATAGAAGACCTCCCAAAATTATCTTCTTTGCGTCTCCTCTGCACAGAATGCCTTCCAAAAGCGTATCCGCTGAAGGGGCCTTCTTTGCCTATACGACATCCTAAATGGGGTCTCCTCTGTATATAAAGAGGTCTTCTTTGCATAGGAGACCCCCTAAAGGGTTCTCATCTGTAAAGAAGACCTTCTGAAGGCATCTTATGTAGATAAGATCTCCAGAAGGGGTATTTCCTGAATAGAAGACCAAATTCACCTTCTCTGAACATAAGACCTCCAATAGGGGTCGCCTTTGTATAGAAGAAATCCGGAAGGGGTCTTCTATGAATGGAACATATCATGAAGGCGTCGTATCTTTATATAAGACCCACTACAAGAGACCCTCTAAAGGAGTATATAAGACCAACTACAGAAGACCTCCTAAAGGAGTATAAAAATCCTCCTAAATGGGCCTTCTCTTTATGTAAAAAATTCTAATGGGGTCTTCTCTTTGTAGAAGCCCTGCTAAGTGGCCTTCTCTGTGTAGAAGTCTTGCTAAATGTGTTGTACTCCTTAGAGAAAGTCCCCTGAATGCATCTTCTCTACCTATAAGAACTCCTGAAGCGGTCTCTTATGTAGATAAAATCTCCAGAAGTGGTATATCCTGCATAGAAGACCAAAGCCATCTTCTCTGTATATAAGACCTCCTATAGGGGTCGCCTTTGTATAGAAGACCTCCGGAAGGGATCTTCTATGTACGGAATAAATCGTGAAAGGCTCATATCTTTATACAAGACCTGCTATAAGACCTACTACAGATGTATAAAAGACCTCCTAAATGGGTCTTCTCTTTATGTAAAAAATTCTAATAGAGTCTTCTCTTTGTAGAAGTCCTGCTAAATGGTCTTCTCTGTGTACAAGTCCTGCTAAATGTGGTGTACTCTTTAGAGAAAGTCGCCTGAAGGGGTCTAATACGCATAGAAGACCTTCTGGACAAGTTTTATCGAATGTTTCGAATTGTGGTCCTCTGTCTTTGAAAGCCCTCTTTGAGAACTTCTACCAGTACCAAAGGCATCTATTTGGTGACACATACCACCAAATAGGTAATGTGCGGTTGTTAAAACATAGACTAGGAGCCTTTTTAATATTTGACATTTCGGCGCTTAACGTGAAGATTTGAAGAAAGTACCTTAAAATTTTCCAATTAGGGATAGCTTTTGAAGTCTCTATTGTCTATGCGGCTACAGTGACCTCCATGTAGCTATTCAACTGTTTATAATTTGACTAAAAGTCCCTTAAGATTTTTCATGTTGGCGCTCAATGAGGGCTGTACAGCGAAATACCTTAACATTTTGCTCTTCTGTAGACGATGGAGTCTGTATGAAAACACTGGCTTCGAATTTGCTACTCCAGTGTCTATTATGTTACTATGACTGTCTTTAGATTTTTCAGTTTGGCGCCCAACGTGGACATTTCGAACAAATAACTTAAATTATTTCCTTTTGAGGAGTAGTCTGTAGTCGATGGCGTCTACATGGCAACGCACGCCGTCACATAGCTACCCCACTTTGTATTATTAAGATTTTAAATTTTGGCGCCCAACGTAGGGGCTTCAATCAAATACCTTAAAGTGTTCTTCTTGAAGCTTAATTATCTAGGCGATGAAGTCTTTATGAAGACACAGGTCTCAAAATAGCTATTCTAGTGTCAATAATTTGACTATTGATCCCTTTAAGATTTTTCCCTTTGGCGTCCAACGTGAGGATTTCTACGAAATAGTTTAAAATTTGATTATTGATGGGTAGTTCTGTAGATGTTGGCGTCTTTAACCAAATAGCTTAAAATGTTTACCTTGAGAGATGGTTCTGTGGCCGATGGAAACACAGGCCGCCAAACAGTTACACCAGTGTCTATAATTTTACGTTAAGTCCCTTACGATTTTTCATGTTGGCGCCCAACGTAAGAACCTCATTCAAATATCTTAACATTTTGCTCTTGAGGGAGAGGGTTCTGTTTCGGCTGATATCTATATAGGGACATAAACCTCCAAATAGCTACTTCACAGTCTTGAATTTGACTGTGAACCCATTATGATTTTATAGACTGGCGCCCAATGTAACAAATACCTTAAAATATTGCCCTTTGTGGAGTAGTATGTACCTGATGACGTTTATATGGAAATTTAGGACTCCAAATAGTTACTTCACTGTCTATGCTTGACCCTATAAGCCCCTTTAGATTGTAAATTTTGGCGCCCAACGTCAAATAAAATATCAAATTCTTTTAACAAATTGCTATTGATGGATAGTTCTATTGCCGCTCGCGCCTATATGCAAACGTAGACTATAGAATGACAGCTAATTTGATTTTGATCTTACATTTTGGCGCCCAACGTGGGGACTTCATGTAAATGCCCTAAAGGTTAATATTGAGGGTTATTTCTGTGGCTTATGGAGTCTGTATGAAAACACATGTCTCAAAACAGCTATCTCACCAGCTACACCATTGTCTATAATTTGATTTTGATTCCATATTTTGGCGCCCAACGTGAGGACTTCAATCAAATGCCTTAAAATGTTTCTCTTGAGGGTTAGTTCGGTAGACGATGGTGTCTCTATGAAAACACATGCCTACAAATAGCTACTCCAGTGTCTATAATTTGATTTTAAGATATTACATTTTGGCGCCCAACGTGGGGACTTCAAATAAATGCCTTAAAGGTTACTATTGACGGTTATTTCGGTGGCTGATGGAGTCTGTATGAAAACATATGTCTCAAAATAGCGATCTCACCTGCTACCCCATTGCGTATAATTAGGGTTTGATCCCATATTTTGGCGCCCAACGTGGGGACTTCAAGCAAATATCTTAAAATGTTGCTCTTGAGGGTTAGTTCGGTAGATGATTGTGTCTGCATGAATACACATGCCTACAAATACCTACTTCACTGCCTATAATTCGATTTTATGATATTAAATTTTGGCGCCCAACGTGGGGACTTAAAGAAAATACCCTAAAATGGTGTTCTTGAATGTTAGTTATGTTTCTAATGGAGCCTGTATGAAAACGCATGCCTTAAAATAGCTACACTTCACTGTCTATAATTTGATTTGAAGATATTACATGTTGGCGCCCAACGTGGGGATATCCATTAAATATCTTAAATTGAGTACACTTGATATGAGTGTATTTGACAATAATTGGCATTTCTGATTTTTATGTGGAAATTCAACTGTCATTGTTTGACTTTCAGTCCCTTACCTAACCTGAAATTTCCTGGAAATCGTGCTTAACAAATTTACCAGCCTTACATTCAACTGATTTCAATATCAACTCCCAATATGTTAATTGTTGCAATGCAATGCGATAGGTTTAATTAAATGCATCACAAAAAGACCAGTTTTTGATAGCAGCAACGGCAGCTTTCACTTGCATTACCCACTGCAACCTGAATAAAATGTCATGTAGGTGGTGTTTGATTCCCGCAAAGAGCAAAGAGCTGTTGTGGCCAGACAATTGCCCGGTAGATGATTGCGGGATATCATCATCATCATCAAACTTGTTTCACAGCAACATTATTTTGGAAGTTTCATTTTTTGTGTCTTTCTATCAAAAGCGTTAATTAAATGTTTTGAAAAAAAAATTCTCTAAAAAAATTCGACAATCATGCCGGGTTTCAAAACTCTAGTCCAATCGTTTTAAATGTTGGCCTATTAGCTTGGAGTATTAGAGTTAGGAGAGCGAACAAAGTGTTGTTAGTTTTTCCAGTTAATTTTAATTTTTGCCGGTCATATGCAAACGGTGAGTGGAGTCAGGAGGTAATACTTGAAATCTAGTCGCAATCAACTTTAGATGCGTGGGTTCTTTTAACTTGTTTTTTTTTTTTGCAAACTCCATTGGCGCTTTAGCCCACGACCACGAGCTACAACATGGCAAAACAGAAAAGTCATAATGGGGCTTCAAAAAAGGCAATACAATACAATTTCAAGTAGATGAAAATGGAAAATCGAAACAAATTGAAAAAAATATATAGGAGGCCTTGTAGAGGAAGTAGTTGTGAGATTGTGGATTTTTTTCTTCAAAAATTATAAAGTTTTGATTAACTGAAGTTAATATGTTTAAAATTTGCCAAGAAGGCTTGTAGATCAATGCTGAGGAACAAGTTGTGTGTGGCGCCCAACGTAAAAAAATTTTCTTTCGAAATTGAAACACACAATATGAAAATATAATTTCTTCAGAATAGTTTTTAAGAATTGGACAAGTGTTCAAATAAGCTAAAGAGATTTTTGATCTATGGTAATAAATATTTTTTTCTCGAGACCTTTTTCATCATCCAATTTTTCAAAATTTACCTCTCTCATTATTCATCTAACAAATAATTTTTTTCCAAAAAAAATCCCAAAAAATTTTTTAGTTTTTTTTTTTAAGTAATTCTTCATTTATTTCAATTATTCAATTACCCTAAACAAACTATGGTACTCTTCAAATATTTAATTCCAAGATTTTTTGAAAATAAAAAAAATATATCGAAAAACGCTCCTCACATCTTGGCCAAATAAATATTTATTTTTCAAATTTCCATATACGTTTCTATGTTTTTTTTTTTTTGTTGGTTTTAGTTTACCAGAGTTGGCCAGAATAAGCCGAAACATAAACATTTCAATGTTGATATAAACGCTTACAAAAAAAAAAAAAAAAACAACGAATGGATGAAAAACAATAAGTTTGGGATGGCCCTCAAAAGAGGTCAATATGGGTGGGTATGCGATGGAAGTTCATGGCGATGATTACAATGATGCGGATGATGATGCTGAACAGCTCTCCATGACTTTTGTTTGTTTGTTCATTCTTTCATATCGCTTAACAGCATGGAGGAGACCACGAAAAGACCACAGGTGTACTACTGCGGGTAGACCATCAGTTAAAGAACATTTTTTTCTTCGACTTTATAGCCATTAATTGTTGTAAATCCAATGCAAAAAAAGTTGCAGCAGAGATACTAAATTAAATCCCTCACATCTTTTTTGGGGAGTATTTAATTTTCCACTTGCCAGGAATGGGTGTTATCACCCAAAACTACTACAACAAACAATTAAAAATACGCCTTTGTCACTCACTCGTCCATAAAGCGTTTTAAACCGGTCTAACTTCACTTGCTGCACTTTTTCACTGGGTTTGCCTCCCCTCCCCCTCCCCCAAAAGAACAACTGCTCATTATCAGCTTACAAAAATTCAGAGGGCATATCAACAAAACAAAAAAAAAAAGCTTCGAAAAACATGTTTTCCTGTGTGTGTGTGTTCAACTGTTTAAACCATTGATAACACAGGCGTATCAAACAACAATAACAAGAACATTAACAATAGTCGTCATTCAACCAAATTGTGGCACATGAACTCAGCTCTTACCAAAAACAAAATCCAAACACGAAGAGGCAATGATGGATGCATAAACCACAAGCATTTATAGTAGAGGTCATAATTATAGCATCCAAATGAACATTTTCCTGTGGAAAATCTAATTCAGCCAGGCTGAATTGCAATTTTCCTATGGAAAATCGTATTCAGCGAGGCTGAATAACAATTTTCCGATGGAAAATCGTATTCAGCCCGGCTGAATTGCAATTTTCCTATGGAAAAAGCTTATTCAGCCAGGCTGAATTGCAATTTTCTATGGAAAAAGCTTATTCAGCCAGGCTGAATTGCAATTTTCCTATGGAAAAAGCTTATTCAGCCAGGCTGAATTGCAATTTTCCAATGGAAAATCGTATTCAGCCAGGCTGAATTGCAATTTTCCTATGGAAAATCGTATTCAGCCAGGCTGAATTGCAATTTTCCTATGGAAAATCGTATTCAGCCAGGCTGAATTGCAATTTTCCTATGGAAAATCGTATTCAGCCAGGCTGAATTGCAATTTTCCTATGGAAAATCGTATTCAGCCAGGCTGAATTGCAATTTTCCTATGGAAAATCGTATTCTGCCAGGCTGAATTGCAATTTTCCTATGGAAAATCGTATTCAGCCAGGCTGAATTGCAATTTTCCTATGGAAAATCGTATTCAGCCAGGCTGAATTGCAATTTTCCTATGGAAAATCGTATTCAGCCAGGCTGAATTGCAATTTGCAAATGGAAAATCGTATTCAGCCAGGCTGAATTGCAATTTTCCTATGGAAAATCGTATTCAGCCAGGCTAAATTGCAATTTTCCTATGGAAAAAGCTTATTCAGCCAGGCTGAATTGCAATTTTCCCATGGAAAAAGCTTATTAAGCCAGGCTGAATTGCAATTTTCCTATGGAAAATCGTATTCAGCCAGGCTGAATTGCAATATTCCTATGGAAAATCGTATTCAGCCAGGCTGAATTGCAATATTCCTATGGAAAATCGTATTCAGCCAGGCTGAATTGCAATTTTGCTATGGAAAATCTTATTCAGCCAGGCTGAATTGCAATTTTCCTATGGAAAATCGTATTCAGCCAGGCTGAATTGCAATTTTCCTATGGAAAGTCGTATTCAGCCAGGCTGAATTGCAATTTTCCTATGGAAAATCGTATTCAGCCAGGCTGAATTGCAATTTTCCTATGGAAAATCGTATTCAGCCAGGCTGAATTGCAATTTTCCTATGGAAAATCGTATTCAGCCAGGCTGAATTGCAATTTTCCTATGGAAAATCGTATTCAGCCAGGCTGAATTGCAATTTTCCTATGGAAAAAGCTTATTCAGCCAGGCTGAATTGCAATTTTCCTGTGGAAAATCGTATTCAGCCAGGCTGAATTGCAATTTTCCTGTGGAAAATCGTATTCAGCCAGGCTGAATTGCAATTTTCCTGTGGAAAATCGTATTCAGCCAGGCTGAATTGCAATTTTCCTGTGGAAAATCGTATTCAGCCAGGATGAATTGCAATTTTCCTATGGAAAATCTTATTCAGCCAGGCTGAATTGCAATTTTCCTATGGAAAATCTTATTCAGCCAGGCTGAATTGCAATTTTCCTATGGAAAATCTTATTCAGCCAGGCTGAATTGCAATTTTCCTATGGAAAATCTTATTCAGCCAGGCTGAATTGCAATTTTCCTATGGAAAATCTTATTCAGCCAGGCTGAATTGCAATTTTCCTATGGAAAATCTTATTCAGCCAGGCTGAATTGCAATTTTCCTATGGAAAATCTTATTCAGCCAGGCTGAATTGCAATTTTCCTATGGAAAATCTTATTCAGCCAGGCTGAATTGCAATTTTCCTATGGAAAATCTTATTCAGCCAGGCTGAATTGCAATTTTCCTATGGAAAATCTTATTCAGCCAGGCTGAATTGCAATTTTCCTATGGAAAATCTTATTCAGCCAGGCTGAATTGCAATTTTCCTATGGAAAATCTTATTCAGCCAGGCTGAATTGCAATTTTCCTATGGAAAATCTTATTCAGCCAGGCTGAATTGCAATTTTCCTATGGAAAATCTTATTCAGCCAGGCTGAATTGCAATTTTCCTATGGAAAATCTTATTCAGCCAGGCTGAATTGCAATTTTCCTATGGAAAATCTTATTCAGCCAGGCTGAATTGCAATTTTCCTATGGAAAATCTTATTCAGCCAGGCTGAATTGCAATTTTCCTATGGAAAATCTTATTCAGCCAGGCTGAATTGCAATTTTCCTATGGAAAATCTTATTCAGCCAGGCTGAATTGCAATTTTCCTATGGAAAATCTTATTCAGCCAGGCTGAATTGCAATTTTCCTATGGAAAATCTTATTCAGCCAGGCTGAATTGCAATTTTCCTATGGAAAATCTTATTCAGCCAGGCTGAATTGCAATTTTCCTATGGAAAATCTTATTCAGCCAGGCTGAATTGCAATTTTCCTATGGAAAATCTTATTCAGCCAGGCTGAATTGCAATTTTCCTATGGAAAATCTTATTCAGCCAGGCTGAATTGCAATTTTCCTATGGAAAATCTTATTCAGCCAGGCTGAATTGCAATTTTCCTATGGAAAATCTTATTCAGCCAGGCTGAATTGCAATTTTCCTATGGAAAATCTTATTCAGCCAGGCTGAATTGCAATTTTCCTATGGAAAATCTTATTCAGCCAGGCTGAATTGCAATTTTCCTATGGAAAATCTTATTCAGCCAGGCTGAATTGCAATTTTCCTATGGAAAATCTTATTCAGCCAGGCTGAATTGCAATTTTCCTATGGAAAATCTTATTCAGCCAGGCTGAATTGCAATTTTCCTATGGAAAATCTTATTCAGCCAGGCTGAATTGCAATTTTCCTATGGAAAATCTTATTCAGCCAGGCTGAATTGCAATTTTCCTATGGAAAATCTTATTCAGCCAGGCTGAATTGCAATTTTCCTATGGAAAATCTTATTCAGCCAGGCTGAATTGCAATTTTCCTATGGAAAATCTTATTCAGCCAGGCTGAATTGCAATTTTCCTATGGAAAATCTTATTCAGCCAGGCTGAATTGCAATTTTCCTATGGAAAATCTTATTCAGCCAGGCTGAATTGCAATTTTCCTATGGAAAATCTTATTCAGCCAGGCTGAATTGCAATTTTCCTATGGAAAATCTTATTCAGCCAGGCTGAATTGCAATTTTCCTATGGAAAATCTTATTCAGCCAGGCTGAATTGCAATTTTCCTATGAAAAATCGTATTCTGCCAGGCTGAATAACAATTTTCCTATGAAAAATCTTATTCAACCAGGCTGAATTTTCCTATGGAAAATCTTACTCAGCCAGGCTGAATTGCAATTTTCCTATGGAAAATCGTATTCAGCCAGGCTGAATTGCAATTTTCCTATGGAAAATCGTATTCAGCCAGGCTGAATTGCAATTTTCCTATGGAAAATCGTATTCAGCCAGGCTGAATTGCAATTTTCCTATGGAAAATCGTATTCAGCCAGGCTGAATTGCAATTTTCCTATGGAAAATCGTATTCAGCCAGGCTGAATTGCAATTTTCCTATGGAAAATCGTATTCAGCCAGGCTGAATTGCAATTTTCCTATGGAAAATCGTATTCAGCCAGGCTGAATTGCAATTTTCCTATGGAAAATCGTATTCAGCCAGGCTGAATTGCAATTTTCCTATGGAAAATCGTATTCAGCCAGGCTGAATAGCAATTTTCCTATGGAAAATCGTATTCAGCCAGGCTGAATTGCAATTTTCCTATGGAAAATCGTATTCAGCCAGGCTGAATTGCAATTTTCCTATGGAAAATCGTATTCAGCCAGGCTGAATTGCAATTTTCCTATGGAAAATCGTATTCAGCCAGGCTGAATTGCAATTTTCCTATGGAAAATCGTATTCAGCCAGGCTGAATTGCAATTTTCCTATGGAAAATCGTATTCAGCCAGGCTGAATTGCAATTTTCCTATGGAAAATCGTATTCAGCCAGGCTGAATTGCAATTTTCCTATGGAAAATCGTATTCAGCCAGGCTGAATTGCAATTTTCCTATGGAAAATCGTATTCAGCCAGGCTGAATTGCAATTTTCCTATGGAAAAAGCTTATTCAGCCAGGCTGAATTGCAATTTTCCTATGGAAAAAGCTTATTCAGCCAAGCTGAATTGCAATTTTCCTATGGAAAAAGCTTATTCAGCCAAGCTGAATTGCAATTTTCCTATGGAAAAAGCTTATTCAGCCAAGCTGAATTGCAATTTTCCTATGGAAAAAGCTTATTCAGCTAGGCTGAATTGCAATTTTCCTATGTAATAAGCTTATTCAGCCAAGCTGAATTGCAATTTTCCCATGGAATCAGTGTTTTCCTTTTTTAGTTATGCTCTTTCAATCCACCCCTACTGTCACTTGGTTTTAACCAGAATTTTGATTTCCAAAAAGCCGGTAAATGCATGTCGTTACCGTGAAACCCAAATGTATTCTAAACCAAAAATATGCTACTGCATTAGTTGCTGGACTAACCTGTCGGCTAAACGAAAAACACAAACTTTCACGCCCTTCTTACTTCCCCCCCTCACCCGCTTCAATGGACAGAATGAAATATTTAGATGTTTGGTAACAAAAAAAAATAACAAAAACCTGGAACTATGTGGAAGATTAAATAGTCAAACAGAACTTGTAAACGAATTCGAAACCAAGAGAATGTAATTTACATATTTTTCCTATTTGTCTATGACTGGTTAAATGGGTTAACTTCAGAACCGCCACCACCAATATGGAAGCCGTTAGTCGGTTGAATGTGCATGCGGCGGTTGTGGTTGGTTTTCATTGGAAGCCGGGATGCATTGGCATTCAAATCTTGGCCTAAAAAATCTACATGGCATGTTTTATCTGGAAATGTGGACACATGTTTTCTTTTTCTTTTTTTGGCCACCAAATATAGAGGTAGAGAAATGGAAAACAAGTAAATCAGATTACCAGGAAGAGGTGTTTGCTGTTTTCTTCTTCTTCTAAGCCGTTAAATTGAAACACTCTTCCATTTTGTTTCCATTAATTACAGGTTTTGAAGGTCTAAACCTTAAGTGTTTTTCATAATTGCATTAGGGACCGGCCTCCAAACCTATTGAAAATGTTGCAAACGCCTTCTCCCGCCGCCTGAAAGTTACACACACACTCACACATATACTCTTGTATTTGCTTGCGACCATAAAATCTTCCAAGCACATGTCAAATCATAATGAGTTACATTAAATCCATAGCCACTTAGGATTTAACTACATGGGAACCAATTTATTTGATACCCCCTCTCTTCTCTCACTATTACTTTTCTTTCTTTCTCTTTTAGGGAAAATCCCCTTTTCACCCAATAATGCATAACAAAAAACATGTGTGTTTCACATAATCCATTAATTTTAGGGATTACCAACATCAGCAAGCCTAAAACAAGTACCGGGAACAAAGATCCCTTTTAAGAGCCAAACAAAGCTATAAAATGGGAGAGAGCGACGGCCATAAGAGAACAATAACCCTCATTTGACAAAAAGGAAGCCTAAAAAGGCGCGCAATCCTCTTTCAGGGTTGCAAAAATTGTTCACACAGCCTGGCATTCAAACATCTGATGCCCTCAAAACGAAAGGCACGAGTAAACACAACCGCACACACAGCCAGAAAGAGAGAGGGTAGCAAAAATTTCAACAATAGAGATAATCATCACTTGAAATGAATTAATTCGTTGTTGAAGAATGCCAAATATGGCAAAATAAAATGCATGAATGAAATGGAAATTGCATTGCAAACAAATGAAAAATAAATAAAAGAGATTTGATAACAAAGGTGTTGAGGTTAGGTAACACAAATGAAAAACTATTTCATGGCTTGTTTAAGTTTAGATGTGAAAACAGGAAAGGAGGAGGGAGAGACATTGAATTGTGTGATAATTTCCTTTACAAATGAAAATTGGGCCTTTAGATGATTAATTGAAAGATTGCCATCTAAAATGCGCCCAACGTGGGGTCTTTCACAAAGACTTCTTTCTATACAGAGCCAAATTATTTTAAACTTTCAGTCTAAATGAAAATTGTTTTCCACAGGAAAACTTCAATTCAGCCTGGAAAATCTCAATTCAGCCTGGCTGAATAAGCTTTTTCCATAGGATAATTGCAATTCAGCCTGGCTGAATAAGCTTTTTCCATAGGATAATTGCAATTCAGCCTGGCTGAATAAGCTTTTTCCATAGGATAATTGCAATTCAGCCTGGCTGAATAAGCTTTTTCCATAGGATAATTGCAATTCAGCCTGGCTGAATAAGCTTTTTCCATAGGATAATTGCAATTCAGCCTGGCTGAATAAGCTTTTTCCATAGGAAAATTGCAATTCAGCCTGGCTGAATAAGTATTTTCCATAGGAAAATTGCAATTCAGCCTGGCTGAATAAGCTTTTTCCATAGGATAATTGCAATTCAGCCTGGCTGAATAAGCTTTTTCCATAGGATAATTGCAATTCAGCCTGGCTGAATAAGCATTTTCCATAGGAAAATTGCAATTCAGCCTGGCTGAATAAGCATTTTCCATAGGAAAATTGCAATTCAGCCTGGCTGAATAAGATATTTCCATAGGAAAATTGCAATTCAGCCTGGCTGAATACGATTTTCCATAGGAAAATTGCAATTCAGCCTGGCTGAATACGATTTTCTATAGGAAAATTGCAATTCAGCCTGGCTGAATACGATTTTCCATAGGAAAATTGCAATTCAGCCTGGCTGAATACGATTTTCCATAGGAAAATTGCAATTCAGCCTGGCTGAATACGATTTTCCATAGGAAAATTGCAATTCATCCTGGCTGAATACGATTTTCCATAGGAAAATTGCAATTCAGCCTGGCTGAATACGATTTTCCATAGGAAAATTGCAATTCAGCCTGGCTGAATACGATTTTCCATAGGAAAATTGCAATTCAGCCTGGCTGAATACGATTTTCCATAGGAAAATTGCAATTCAGCCTGGCTGAATAAGATTTTCCATAGGAAAATTGCAATTCAGCCTGGCTGAATACGATTTTCCATAGGAAAATTGCAATTCAGCCTGGCTGAATACGATTTTCCATAGGAAAATTGCAATTCAGCCTGGCTGAATACGATTTTCCATAGGAAAATTGCAATTCAGCCTGGCTGAATACGATTTTCCATAGGAAAATTGCAATTCAGCCTGGCTGAATACGATTTTCCATAGGAAAATTGCAATTCAGCCTGGCTGAATACGATTTTCCATAGGAAAATTGCAATTCAGCCTGGCTGAATACGATTTTCCATAGGAAAATTGCAATTCAGCCTGGCTGAATACGATTTTCCATAGGAAAATTGCAATTCAGCCTGGCTGAATACGATTTTCCATAGGAAAATTGCAATTCAGCCTGGCTGAATACGATTTTCCATAGGAAAATTGCAATTCAGCCTGGCTGAATACGATTTTCCATAGGAAAATTGCAATTCAGCCTGGCTGAATACGATTTTCCATAGGAAAATTGCATTTCAGCCTGACTGAATAAGCTTTTTCCATAGGAAAATTGCAATTCAGCCTGGCTGAATAAGGTTTTCTATAGGAAAATTGCAATTCAGCCTGGCTGAATAAGGTTTTCCATTGGAAAATTGCATTTCAGCCTGGCTGAATAAGATTTTCCATAGGAAAATTGCAATTTAGCCTGGCTGAATAAGGGTTTCCATAGGAAAATTGCAATTCAGCCTGGCTGAATAAGGTTTTCCACAGGAAAATTGCAATTCAGCCTGGCTGAATAAGCTTTTTCCAAAGGAAAATTGCAATTCAGCCTGGCTGAATAAGCTTTTTCCATAGGAAAATTGCAATTCAGCTTGGCTGAATAAGCTTTTTCCATAGGAAAATTGCAATTCAGCTTGGCTGAATACGATTTTCCATAGGAAAATTGCAATTCAGCCTGGCTGAATACGATTTTCCATAGGAAAATTGCAATTCAGCCTGGCTGAATACGATTTTCCATAGGAAAATTGCAATTCAGCCTGGCTGAATACGATTTTCCATAGGAAAATTGCAATTCAGCCTGGCTGAATACGATTTTCCATAGGAAAATTGCAATTCAGCCTGGCTGAATACGATTTTCCATAGGAAAATTGCAATTCAGCCTGGCTGAATAAGATTTTCCATAGGAAAATTGCAATTCAGCCTGGCTGAATACGATTTTCCATAGGAAAATTGCAATTCAGCCTGGCTGAATACGATTTTCCATAGGAAAATTGCAATTCAGCCTGGCTGAATACGATTTTCCATAGGAAAATTGCAATTCAGCCTGGCTGAATACGATTTTCCATAGGAAAATTGCAATTCAGCCTGGCTGAATACGATTTTCCATAGGAAAATTGCAATTCAGCCTGGCTGAATACGATTTTCCATAGGAAAATTGCAATTCAGCCTGGCTGAATACGATTTTCCATAGGAAAATTGCAATTCAGCCTGGCTGAATACGATTTTCCATAGGAAAATTGCAATTCAGCCTGGCTGAATACGATTTTCCATAGGAAAATTGCAATTCAGCCTGGCTGAATACGATTTTCCATAGGAAAATTGCAATTCAGCCTGGCTGAATACGATTTTCCATAGGAAAATTGCAATTCAGCCTGGCTGAATACGATTTTCCATAGGAAAATTGCAATTCAGCCTGGCTGAATACGATTTTCCATAGGAAAATTGCAATTCAGCCTGGCTGAATACGATTTTCCATAGGAAAATTGCTGAATAAGGTTTTCCATTGGAAAATTGCATTTCAGCCTGGCTGAATAAGATTTTCCATAGGAAAATTGCAATTCAGCCTGGCTGAATAAGGGTTTCCATAGGAAAATTGCAATTCAGCCTGGCTGAATAAGGTTTTCCACAGGAAAATTGCAATTAAGCCAAATTGTTATCTCTCTTGAGTGTCTTTAAACGAAGCAGCAGATTAAAGCAAATATAAAAAAATAATTTCAAACACACTTTCATTTGATTTCAATCGTGTATTCTTTACTTACGCCTACAAATATCCTGAACATTATCGTTACTATGGCAGAGACTATCAAAAGCATTTTAAAGTAATTCATTAAAATTATCTGCTACAAAACAGTCAGCCAGTAAGAAGATATACACACTTAGTTGTAAGGGTCGATTTCAAAGGCAAGATTAGGAATAAAAATTAGTCTTGCAAATATGTTAAGCACAAATAATAATAATTTTTCTTTTCTCTTTTTAGGTAAGTAACCGATTTTTCTATTATGTTATGATCTGGTCAGTAGTGGTAAGTTCCAACAAAATCACAATAACAGTTTCTATAAACGCTGAATAATTGTTTTCCTATAGAAAACTCTATTCAGCCATGCCGAATTCCAATTTTCCTATAGAAAACTCTATTCAGCCACGTTGAATAATAGTTTTCCTGTAGAAAACTCTATTCAGCCACCCTGAATAATAGTTTTCATATAGAAAGCTCTATTCAGCCACGCTAAATTATCGTTTTCCTATAGAAAACTCTATTCAGCCACGCTGAATAATAGTTTTCCTATAGAAAACTCTATTCAGCCACGCTAAATAATAGTTTTCCCATAGAAAACTCTATTCAGCCACGCTGAATAATAGTTTTCCTATAGAAAACTCTATTCAGCCACGCTGAATAATAGTTTTCCTATAGAAAACTGTATTCAGCCACGCTGATTTTCAATGTTTCTATAGAAAACTCTATTCAGCCACGCTGAATTCCAATTTTCTTATAGAAAACTCTATTCAGCCACGCTGAATTCCAATTTTCCTATAGAAAACTCTATTCATCCACGCTGATTTCCAATTTTCCTATAGAAAACTCTATTCAGCCACGTTGAATAATAGTTTTCCTGTAGAAAACTCTATTCAGCCACACTGAAGAATTGTTTTCCTATAGAAAACTCTATTCAGCCACGCTGAATAATTGTTTTCCTATAGAAAACTCTATTCAGCCACGCCGAATACTAGTTTTCCTATAGGAAACTCTATTCAGCCACGCTGAATTATAGCTTTCCTACAGAAAACTGTATTCAGAGACGCCGTATTATAGTTTTCCTACAGAAAATTCTATTCAGCTATGCTGAAACGAAGCACATCCGATATGTTGCTTGTTTCAAAAACTTCCATTTATCCAATTTAATTACTTTTTGATTATTCCGTTTCTTACCTTCATGTAATTTAAAATCTCAATTACTTTTTCTTCCTTTTTGTTCGCCGACGTAATGAACTTAATGTACATTACACTTGGTAACAACCTGTTATTAAACATTCAAATCTCTTATTTCCGCTACTTGAGAATTCGGTCGGTTTGTGGTGTCGCATGGCATGAACTATGAACCGCCACCGGTGTGTACAGAGCATATCGTCATCGTTACTTCTTGTTTGGTAAGATTCAGCAGGAAGAAGTGATTAAAGTGATTGATAGTAAAGCATGTACCCCTTCATTCATTGGGCCACCCACAGACATGTGTACGAACACACTGACAACGTTTCCTGTGCTGAGACATGACTGACAAACAAAAACAGAAAACAGCCGTGAACATTTTCTCTTGGTGTAAAAGAAGATTGTAAGAAACAGAATTTTAATAGAGTTAAATTTGGATAGACACATTGACTCCAGTTATAAAGGTTAAAAAGTTTTCTTTATAGGAAAACCCTTATTCAGCCTGACCGAATAGGGTTTTCTTTGGCTAAACTCTTATTCAGCCTGGCTGAATAGGATTTTCTTTGGGAAAACTCTTATTCAGCCTGGCTGAATAGGATTTTCTTTGGGAAAACTCTTATTCAGCCTGGCTGAATAGGATTTTCTTTGGGAAAACTCTTATTCAGCCTGGCTGAATAGGATTTTCTTTGGGAAAACTCTTATTCAGCCTGGCTGAATAGGATTTTCTTTGGGAAAACTCTTATTCAGCCTGGCTGAATAGGGTTTTCTTTGGGAAAACTCTTATTCAGCCTGGCTGAATAGGCTTTTCTTTGGGAAAACTCTTATTCAGCCTGGCTGAATAGGCTTTTCTTTGGGAAAACTCTTATTCAGCCTGGCTGAATAGGCTTTTCTTTGGGAAAACTCTCATTCAGCCTGGCTGAATAGGCTTTTCTTTGGGGAAAACTCTTATTCAGCCTGGCTGAATAGGCTTTTCTTTGGGGAAAACTCTTATTCAGCCTGGCTGAATAGGCTTTTCTTTGGGAAAACACTTATTCAGCCTGGCTGAATAGGGTTTTCTTTGGAAAAACTCTTATACAGCCTGGCTGAATAGGGCTTTCTTTGGGAAAACTCTTATTCAGCTTGGCTGAATAGGGGTTTCTTTGGGAAAACTCTAATTCAGCCTGGCTGAATAGGATTTTCTTTGGGAAAACTTTTATTCAGCCTGGCTGAATAGGGTTTTCTTTGGGAAAACTCTTATTCATCCTGGCTGAATAGGGTTTTCTTTGGGAAAACTCTTATTCAGCCTGGCTGAATAGGGTTTTGTTTGGGAAAACTTTTATTCAGCCTTGCTGAATAGGGGCTCTTATTCAGCTTAGCTGAATTCAGGTTCCTTTTGATGAAATTTAAAAATTGTTTAATGTCAAACACAAAATTGGCCCTTAAGTTAGCACAAATCCACTTATAGACCTCTTGACTATCTGTAACTCTTTTTTTCTGATTGTTACTGCTGCTGCTGTTGTTAATTCAACACCCATAGTTGTTTGTTGTTTTGTTGTTGCCTCACAATGTAGGTGTTAAAGTGTTCCATCCAACCAACGCAATGCATGGCAATGTAATCATGAAAAAACCTTTAACAACCGATTTCGAATTGCATGTTTTCCTTGTAACTCTTTTGTGCTGGAATTTTCTTTGCTCTCTTTTCCTCTCTGTGCTCCGGAGGAGTTCAATGTGTAATGTGTTGTGATTTATTTTAATGTATAGCTTTTCTATAGAATATCCTCCTGCCTCTTCATTCTTCTTGTTCTTCTTGCCAACTTCTTGTGGCATTGTATTCCCTGGGTGACCCCCTCACCACTTTATTCCCTAGCGGGATAGCAGCATCTGCAAGAGTCAATGGTGCAAAATTCTGTTTTTGTTGGCAACGGAATTCCAAACGTAGTCAGTTGGCTGTTGGGATGTGAACGCACACGGATCCACATGTCATATGGTGTGTTGGTTGGCTTGAGGTGCACAATTAATTATACGAGGGCTGGGTATATAATTAAGGGGTGGCATTGAATCAATTTTTTTGAAGATCCGTTTGCAGTGGGATTTCTAGAAATCCTTTATGTTCAACTATTTCCCCACTTTCTATACGTACCTCCCTCTTCCTCTTTCGCTGTTTGCTTAAGTTGCCTGCAATTTTATTGCTTTCTATCTGCTTTAAGAATATGTTGAGTGTCTGACAACGCTGCCATCCTGGTCTTTGCTTGGGGAATACGATGCGCTGTGTGTTTTTGCCAGGTTTTGTTAAAAAGAGTTGAGCTCTGGGAATGGTGAAAATTGCAAGCATTCCTGAATCCTTTCAGCTGTAGAATTTATCTCTTCTATTTTCCTTTCATTTTTTTCTTGTACCTTTTTTTCTCACGACGGAAAATAGTATTTTTTATTATTATTGAAAATTTAATTTAAATTCCATTAAAAATAATTGTGTTTATAGATGAGCGTGTGTGTGTAGAGAAAGAGAGATGCAGAAGAAAAATCTGACTGTGGTATCTGTCGGCCAGACAATCATGTTCAAACTAGTTTAGTAAGTTAAGTGGTGGCTGATATCGACAGGATTTCTTTTTTTAAAGAAAATCTAACCAAGAAGTCATCGTGTGTGTGTGAGAAGAGAGAGAGAAAGGGGAAAAGAATTTTATTCAATCCCATCATAGGCATCATCGGAATTTTTATTAAGGTTATTATGCAAATGTCTTTGGAAATCGGAACATAAATTTGTGTCGGAATACAAAAGAACAACTCCATACTTGGCATATCAACTGACCACTGGCCATGGTCATTACCACCATCTCATGGTCATTATATTCCGTGTTTAACATCATTATCCAACAATATGTGACATTTTGGTATTTTCTTGTTCGAATGAGGTTAGGTTTATTTATGGGTCATAGTTTGAAAAATTTTCGGATATTTGATTTCAGTTATTTTGACTTTCATGAAAGGTGTGCGTATTGAATTCCAAATGATTTTTCATTTTCTTTACATTGTTTTTTTTCTTGGTATTGTTTAAGCCATAAGTTGTGTGTGTTTGACCATTGACTGGAGAGCCGGCAACAGGTAAAAAATATCCACAAACGATTTTTGAAGACAGGTTTCTTTGAGTTTCTTTTTTTTTCTAAGAATTTTTAATTTATTTCAATTAATTATTTCCAAGATAAGAAAATCTATGTTTTATTAACCCAATGAATCACATTGTTGACACTAGAAAAGTGACAGTTGACACTTGCAAGGAGAGGTGATGAAAGAACTCTATTAATCAAAGTGTCAGAAGAGAATTTCTTAGGGAAAAATCTATTCAGCTAGTTTGAAACAATTTTTTTCTACAGAAAACTCAATTCAGCCAGGCGGTATAGAGTTTTCCATAGGAAAACTTTGATTCAGCATTGCTGAATAGAGTTTCCCATATGAAAATTTCGATTCAGCATTGCTGAATAGAGTTTTCCCATAGGAAAACTTCGATTCAGCATTGCTGAATAGAGTTTTCCCATAGGAAAACTTCGATTCAGCATTTCTGAATAGAGTTTTCCCATAGGAAAACTTCGATTCAGGATTGCAGAATAGAGTTTTCCCATAAGAAAACTTCGATTCAGCATTGCTGAATAGACTTTTCCATAGGAAAACTTTGATTCAGCATTGCTGAGTAGAGTTTTCCATAGGAAAACTTTGATTCAGCATTGCTGAATAGAAATTTCCATAGGAAAACTTCGATTCAGCATTGCTGAATAGAGTCTGCCATAGGAAAACTTCGATTCAGCATTGCTGAATAGAGTCTGCCATAGGAAAACTTCGATTCAGCATTGCTGAATAGAGTTTTCCATAGGAAAACTTCGATTCAGCATTGCTGAATAGAGTCTGCCATAGGAAAACTTCGATTCAGCATTGCTGAATAGAGTTTTCCATAGGAAAACTTCGATTCAGCATTGCTGAATAGAGTTTTCCATAGGAAAACTTCGATTCAGCATTGCTGAATAGAGTTTTCCATAGGAAAACTTCGATTCAGCATTGCTGAATAGAGTCTGCCATAGGAAAACTTCGATTCAGCATTGCTGAATAGAGTCTGCCATAGGAAAACTTCGATTCAGCATTGCTGAATAGAGTTTTCCATAGGAAAACTTCGATTCAGCATTGCTGAGTAGAGTTTTCCATAGGAAAACTTTGATTCAGCATTTATGAATAGAGTTTTCCATAGGAAAACTTTGATTCAGCATTGCTGAATAGAGTCTGCCATAGGAAAACTTCGATTCAGCATTGCTGAATAGAGTCTGCCATAGGAAAACTTCGATTCAGCATTGCTGAATAGAGTCTGCCATAGGAAAACTTCGATTCAGCATTGCTGAATAGAGTTTTCCATAGGAAAACTTCGATTCAGCATTGCTGAGTAGAGTTTTCCATAGGAAAACTTTGATTCAGCATTTATGAATAGAGTTTTCCATAGGAAAACTTTGATTCAGAATTGCTGAATAGAGTTTTCCATAGGAAAACTTCGATTCAGCATTGCTGAATAGAGTTTTCCATAGGAAAACTTTGATTCCATAGGAAAACTTCGATTCAGCATTGCTGAATAGAGTTTTCCCATAAGAAAAACATCGATTCAGCACAGCTGAATAGAGTTTTCCATAGGAAAACTTCGATTCAGCATTGCTGAATAGAGTTTTCCATAGGAAAACCTCGATTCAGCATTGCTGAATAGAGTTTTCCATAGGAAAACCTCGATTCAGCATTGCTGAATAGAGTTTCTCACAAGAAAACTTTGATTCAACATTGCTGAATAGAGTTTTCCATAGGAAAACTTCGATTCAGCATTGCTGAATAGAGTTTTCCATAGGAAAATTTCGATTCAGCATTGCGGAATAGAGTTTTCCATAGGAAAACTTCGATTCAGCACTGCTGAATGGAGTTTTCCATAGGAAAACCTCGATTCAGCATTGCTGAATAGAGTTTTCCATAGGAAAACCTCGATTCAGCATTGCTGAATAGAGTTTCCCACAAGAAAACTTTGATTCAACATTGCTGAATAGAGTTTTCCATAGGAAAACTTCGATTCAGCATTGCTGAATAGAGTTTTCCATAGGAAAATTTCGATTCAGCAATGCGGAATAGAGTTTTCCATAGGAAAACTTCGATTCAGCATTGCTGAATAGAGTTTTCCATAGGAAAACCTCGATTCAGCATTGCTGAATAGAGTTTTCCATAGGAAAACCTCGATTCAGCATTGCTGAATAGAGTTTCCCACAAGAAAACTTCGATTCAGCATTGCTGAATAGAGTTTTCCATAGGAAAACTTCGATTCAGCATTGCTGAATAGAGTTTTCCATAGGAAAATTTCGATTCAGCATTGCGGAATAGAGTTTTCCATAGGAAAACTTCGATTCAGCACTGCTGAATGGAGTTTTCCATAGGAAAACTTCGATTCAGCATTGCTAAATACAGTTTTCCATAGGAAAACTGCGATTCAGCATTGCTAAATAGAGTTTTCCATAGGAAAACTGCGATTTTGCATGCTGAAGAGAGTTTTCCATAGGACAACTTCGACTCAGCTTTGTGAATAGAGTTTTCCATAAGAAAACTTTGAATAGAGTAAAAAAAACCTATATACCTTAGTTGCATGCTTCCATGTGATAGATGAATTGGTCATACATTAAATTGAAATTTCAATAGTAAACTTGTTTTTTTGATGACACTCACGTCCAAAAGGTGGGCTATGCCATTTGTTTGGGCCTAATTTATACACACCGTCTTACGAGCACCTAATTAAAAATTTTAAAAGCCACACATAAAATCAGATACACCCCAAAATTAGCCGCATATCTTTGACACCATAAAACCGCTTCTAATTTAAAACGAACCTTTGACTTTAACAGCTAATTTTTCTCATTACAAAAACATGACAGGGTTTGACCTTAAAACAAAATCAAGGCTTTAATTAATAATAAAAAAATGTTATGTACACTAAGAGCGGCTCAAAGAAAGACAGACAGATAGACAGACAGCCGTAACAGACCCAGACAACATAATTTACAACTTTAGCAGCAGACTCTGTGGCCAGTCATTCTTCCACAGACAAAGCATGAGAAAATCTGATGACTTTTGTTTTTTGGTTTTGTCATCATCTATTTCTGGGGAATTATATTAACTCTGTTTTTTTTTTTGTCTTTTTCGTTTTGGCCAGTAATCAAAAAATATAAACAAACATGGATTGCATGGAAAAATGCTTTGCTACAACGACCACCAACCAACCAACCAACCAACCACCATCACCATGATCACCACAACTATGAAGAAAAGAAAAAAAATCATATCAGATTCCAACATAGATTAAGAAAATCAATGGAAAACAAATGCCAAGACATTGAATTGAAATTAAAAAACAAAACAAAAAAAGATAAAAAAATCGAAAACGTAACGAATCTGCTGAATCTCTCTCTCTTGCTGAAAGAAATAACAATTCACGATTTGTAATGCTACATAAAAATTTATTCGTTTTCGTACGACGAAGCATTGCAATCGAAAAACAATTTTGATTCTTTGGTTGTTGTTGCTTTTTTAAAATTTTTTTCGATGACTTTGAAATTTTCTTCATCACCATCATCTTCTTTATCGTTTTGTTTTCTGTTATTGCCCAATTTTATCCCTTCATTATCTTACCAAATATGTATGCCGTTGACTAGTTTAGATTATGGCTTTAGATATTGAAAATGTGGAGTGGTGTTAGAATATTAGGATGGAGGTTCCAAGGGGTTGTTAGACGTTTTGAATTTGGGTTTTAAAATGCAGGAAAAATTCCTTAAAATATATACACAAAAAAGGAAGGCATTTGTTGCAAAGCAGCGTCCAAGAATTGGCACCCAACGTGGAAAAATTTTAGGATATTAGTGTCGAAAAGCAAAGCGATTCGTAGAAGTGAATTTGTTTGTTTGGAATTCAATGAAAACTACATTCAAACATATATTGAAATCTGATGATATTTGTTGCAAAACAATAGTCAAGAATTGGCGCCCAACGTGGAAATATGTTAAAATTTAAGGGTCGAAATTCAAACAGATTCTTAGAAGTGTATTTGTTTGCTTGGAATTTAATGAAATATACATTCAAATATATATTGAAATCTAATGATATTTGTTGCAAAACACCGTTTCGAGAATTGGTGTCCAACGTGGAATATAACATCTACATGTATTTTTAAAATTGCAATTTCCACAGTAAACTTGTTTTGATGACACTCACGTCCAAAAGTTGGGCTATGCCATTTGTTTGGGCCTAATTTATACAACCAAATATATATTGCAATCTGATTGCATTTGTTGTAAAACAAAGTTCAAGAATTGGCGCCCAACGTGGAAATATATTGGGATATTAGGACCGAAAATAAAACAGATTCGTAGAAGTGTACTTGCTTGCTTGGAATTTAATGAGAAATACTTTCAACTATATATTGATATCTGATGATATTTGTTGCAAAACAATGGTCAAGAATTGGCGCCCAACGTGGAACATAATATTTTTTCACATTTTTTGCATTTTGCCATTAACTTTGGTCTCCTTATTCTGTATTAAGTTTTGTTTTTTTTTCTTTAAAAATTCCTATGCTTCTTCCATTAACAAATCTTTGCAATTTGATCTTTACACATTCCTAACCTCAACCGACTGCTTCTGCTGGCTATCTTGTTGGCCCCTTTTCGTGTAATGCAAATGCAAGTAAAACGCATGTCTCTCACTCACTTTTATTCAAATGTCCGCCCTGTTGTCATTTACGTACACATATCGAGTCGACAACATCAGCATCACATAGCCGGATGGAAATCCATAGACCATTTGACAGCTAAAGTAAGCAGCAGATAGCTTAGCTATGAGTATTAGCATGCACAGCATCACATACAAAAAAATGCACTCATGCATTGAAGCATGCGTCAAGCATTGTGTTGTAGATGACAATGGGTATCTAGATACAGAAATCTCAATGGATGGCGTGATACACAAAAAAGGACGAAATTCAATTGAAATCGAAAATAGTATTTCATTTAATTCAGGAAGGGACTATGGAAGCACCTTCTCTTTCAACAAGGGTCTATTGAAGCATGCTTTCTTTCAGAAAGGGTCTATAGAAGCATCATTTCTTTCAGAAAGGGAAACGCCCTTTCTTTCGGAAAGAACCTATTGAAGCACCCTTCCTTTCGGAACGGACCCATAGAATCCCGTTTTCTTTCAGAAAAGGTCTATAGAAGCAGCCCCTATTTTTTAAAAATGGTCTATAGAAGCCCGCTTTCTCTCATAAAGGGTCTATATAAGCCCGCTATTTATCGAAAAGGGTCCATAAAAGCCCACTTCTTTTTAAAAATGACCTACAGAATTCCGTTTTCTTTCAGAATGGGTCTATAGAAGCACCCTTTCTTTAAGAATGGGTCTATAGAAGCACCCTTTCTTTAAGAATGGGTCTATAGAAGCACCCTTTCTTTCAGGATGGGTCTATAGACGCACCCTTTCTTTCAGAATGGGTCTATAGAAGCACCCTTTCTTTCAGGATGGGTCTATAGACGCACCCTTTCTTTCAGAATGGGTCTATAGAAGCACCCTTTCTTTCAGAATGGGTCTATAGACGCACCCTTTCTTTCAGAATGGGTCTATAGAAGCACCCTTTCTTTCAGAATGGGTCTATAGAAGCACCATTTCTTTCAGAATGGGTCTATAGAAGCACCCTTTCTTTCCGATTGGGTCTATAGAAGCACCCTTTCTTTCAGAATGGGTCTATAGAAGCACCCTTTCTTTCCGATTGGGTCTATAGAAGCACCCTTTCTTTCAGAATGGGCCTATAGAAGCACCCTTTCTTTCGGAATGGGTCTATAGAAGCACCCTTTCTTTCAGAATGGGTCTATAGAAGCACCCTTTCTTTCAGAATGGGTCTATAGAAGCACCCTTTCTTTCAGAATGGGTCTATAGAAGCACCCTTTCTTTCAGAATGGGTCTATAGAAGCACCCTTTCTTTCAGAATGGGTCTATAGAAGCACCCTTTTTTCAAACTGGGTCTATAGAAGCACCCTATAGAAGCACCCTTTCTCTCAGAATGGGTCTATAGAAGCACCCTTTTTTTCAGAATGGGTCTATAGAAGCACCCTTTTTTTCAGAATGGGTCTATAGAAACACCCTTTCTTTCAGAATGGGTCTGTAGAAGCACCCTTTCTTTCAGAATGGGTCTATAGAAGCGCCCTTTCTCTCAGAATGGGTCTATAGAAGCACCCTTTCTTTCAGAATGGGTCTGTAGAAGCATCCTTTCTTTCAGAATGGGTCTATATAAGTACCCTTTCTTTCAGAATGGGTCTATAGAAGCACCCTTTCTTTCAGAATGGGTCTATAGAAGCACCCTTTCTTTCAGAATGGGTCTATAGAAGCACCCTTTTTTCAGAATGGGTCTATAGAAGCACCCTTTTTTCAGAATGGGTCTATAGAAGCACCCTTTCTTTCAGAATGGGTCTATAGAAGCACCCTTTATTTCAGAATGGGTCTATAGAAGCACCCTTTCTTTCCGATTGGGTCTATAGAAGCACCCTTTCTTTCAGAATGGGTCTATAGAAGCACCCTTTCTTTCCGATTGGGTCTATAGAAGCACCCTTTCTTTCAGAATGGGCCTATAGAAGCACCCTTTCTTTCGGAATGGGTCTATAGAAGCACCCTTTCTTTCAGAATGGGTCTATAGAAGCACCCTTTCTTTCAGAATGGGTCTATAGAAGCACCCTTTCTTTCAGAATGGGTCTATAGAAGCACCCTTTCTTTCAGAATGGGTCTATAGAAGCACCCTTTCTTTCAGAATGGGTCTATAGAAGCACCCTTTTTTCAAACTGGGTCTATAGAAGCACCCTATAGAAGCACCCTTTCTCTCAGAATGGGTCTATAGAAGCACCCTTTTTTTCAGAATGGGTCTATAGAAGCACCCTTTTTTTCAGAATGGGTCTATAGAAACACCCTTTCTTTCAGAATGGGTCTATAGAAGCACACTTTCTTTCAGAATGGGTCTATAGAAGCACCCTTTCTTTCAGAATGGGTCTATAGAAGCACCCTTTTTTCAGAATGAGTATATAGAAGCACCCTATAGAAGCACCCTTTCTTTCAGAATGGGTCTATAGAAGCACCCTTTTTTCAGAATGAGTCTATAGAAGCACCCTATAGAAGCACCCTTTCTTTCAGAATGGGTCTATAGAAGCACCCTTTCTTTCAGAATGGGTCTATAGAAGCACCCTTTCTTTCAGAATGGGTCTATAGAAGCACCCTTTCTTTCAGAATGGGTCTATAGAAGCACCCTTTCTTTCAGAATGGGTCTATAGAAGCACCCTTTCTTTCAGAATGGGTCTATAGAAGCACCCTTTCTTTCAGAATGGGTCTATAGAAGCACCCTTTCTTTCAGAATGGGTCTATAGAAGCACCCTTTCTTTCAGAATGGGTCTATAGAAGCACCCTTTCTTTCAGAATGGGTCTATAGAAGCACCCTTTCTTTCAGAATGGGTCTATAGAAGCACCCTTTTTTCAGAATGGGTCTATAGAAGCACCCTATAGAAGCACCCTTTCTCTCAGAATGGGTCTATAGAAGCACCCTTTTTTTCAGAATGGGTCTATAGAAGCACCCTTTCTTTCAGAATGGGTCTATAGAAGCACCCTTTCTTTCAGAATGGGTCTATAGAAGCACCCTTTCTTTCAGAATGGGTCTATAGAAGCACCCTTTCTTTCAGAATGGGTCTATAGAAGCACCCTTTCTCTCAGAATGGGTCTATAGAAGCACCCTTTCTTTCACAATGGGTCTGTAGAAGCACCCTTTCTCTCAGAATGGGTCTATAGAAGCACCCTTTCTCTCAGAATGGGTCTATAGAAGCACCCTATCTTTCAGAATGGGTCTATAGAAGCACCTTTTCTTTCAGAATGGGTCTATAGAAGCACCCTTTCTTTCAGAATGGGTCTATAGAAGCACCATTTCTTTCAGAATGGGTCTATAGAAGCACCCTTTCTTTCAGAATGGGTCTGTAGAAGCACCCTTTCTCTCAGAATGGGTCTATAGAAGCACCCTTTCTTTCAGAATGGGTCTGTAGAAGCACCCTTTCTTTCAGAATGGGTCTGTAGAAGCACCCTTTCTTTCAGAATGGGTCTATAGAAGCGCCCTTTCTCTCAGAATGGGTCTATAGAAGCACCCTTTCTCTTAGAATGGGTCTATAGAAGCACCCTTTCTTTCAGAATGGGTCTATAGAAGCACCCTTTCTTTCAGAATGGGTCTATAGAAGCACCCTTTATTTCAGAATGGGTCTATAGAAGCACCCTTTCTTTCAGAATGGGTCTATAGAAGCACCCTTTCTTTCCGATTGGGTCTATAGAAGCACCCTTTCTTTCAGAATGGGCCTATAGAAGCACCCTTTCTTTCGGAATGGGTCAATAGAAGCACCCTTTCTTTCAGAATGGGTCTATAGAAGCACCCTTTCTTTCAGAATGGGTCTATAGAAGCACCCTTTCTCTCAGAATGGGTCTATAGAAGCACTTTTTCTTTCCGATTGGGTCTATAGAAGCACCCTTTCTCTCGGAATTAGTCTATAGAAGCACCATTTCTTTCAGAATGGGTCTATAGAAGCACCCCTTCTTTCAGAATGGGTCTATAGAAACACCCTTTCTTTCAGAATGGGTCTATAGAAGCACCCTTTCTTTCAGAATGGGTCTATAGAAGCACCATTTCTTTCAGAATGGGTCTATAGAAGCACCCTTTCTTTCATAATGGGTTTATAGAAGCACCCTTTCTTTCAGAATGGGTCTATAGAAGCACCCTTTCTCTCAGAATGGGTCTATAGAAGCACTTTTTCTTTCCGATTGGGTCTATAGAAGCACCCTTTCTCTCGGAATTAGTCTATAGAAGCACCATTTCTTTCAGAATGGGTCTATAGAAGCACCCCTTCTTTCAGAATGGGTCTATAGAAACACCCTTTCTTTCAGAATGGGTCTATAGAAGCACCCTTTCTTTCAGAATGGGTCTATAGAAGCACCCTTTCTTTCAGAATGGGTCTATAGAAGCACCCTTTCTTTCATAATGGGTTTATAGAAGCACCCTTTCTTTCAGAATGGGTCTATAGAAGCACCCTATCTTTCCGATTGGGTCTATAGAAGCACCCTATCTTTCCGATTGGGTCTATAGAAGCGCCCTTTCTTTCAGAATGGGTCTATAGAAGCACCCTTTCTTTCGGAATGGGTCAATAGAAGCACCCTTTCTTTCAGAATGGGCTTATAGAAGCACCCTTTCTTTCCGATTGGGTCTATAGAAGCACCCTTTCTTTCAGAATGGGTCTATGGAAGCACTCTTTCGTTCAGAATGGGTCTATAGAAGCACCCTTTCTTTCAGAATGGGTCTATGGAAGCACCCTTTATTTCCGATTGGGTCTATAGAAGCACCCTTTCTTTCAGAATGGGTCTATAGAAGCACCCTTTCTTTCAGAATGGGTCTATGGAATCACCCTTTCTTTCCGATTGGGTCTATAGAAGCACCCTTTCTTTCAGAATGGGTCTATAGAAGCACCCTTTTCTTTCCGATTGGGTCTATAGAAGCACCCTTTCTTTCAGAATGGGTCTATAGAAGCACCCTTTCTTTCCGTTTGGGTCTATAGAAGCACCCTTTCTTTCAGAATGGGTCTATAGAAGCACCCTTTCTTTCAGAATGGGTCTATAGAAGCACCTTGTCTTTCAGGAAGGGCGTATAGAAGCCCGCTTTCTTTTAGAAAGGGTCCTTAGAAAGTAGCTTTCTTTCAGAAAGGGTCTATAGAAGCCCGCTTTCTTTCAGAAAGTCTCTTAAAAAGCCCCAATTCGTTCACAAAGTGTCTATAGAAGTCCGATTACTTTCAGAAAGGGTCGTTGGAAGCCCACTTTCTTTTAGAAAGGGTCTATGAAATCACCCTTTCTTTCAGAAAGCATCCAGAGGAGAACCCTGTCTTTCAGAGAAGAATCATTTCCTTTGAAAAGGGTACACAGAAGTCCGATTTCTATCAAAAAGGGTCCATATAAGCCCGCTTTCTTTCAGAAAGAGTCTATAGAAGTCCGCTTTATTTCAGGAAGGGCCTATAGAAGTCCGCTTTTTTCAGGAAGGGTCTATAGAGGCACTCCTTCCTTCAGAAAGGGTCTATAGAAGCACCCTTTCGTTCAAAAGGGGTCTGTGGAAGCGCCCTTCGTTCAGAAAGTGTCTATAGAAGCCCGCTTTCATTCAGAAAGGATATATGGAAGCCCGCTTTCTTTTAGAAAGAGTCTATGGAGGCACCCTTTCTTTCAAAATGGGTCTGTAGAAGCACCCTTTCTTTCAAAAAGGGTCTATAGAGCCACCCTTCCTTTTAAAATGGGTCTATAGAAGCACCCTTGCTTTCGAAAAGGGTCTATAGAGGCACTCTTTTTTCACAAAGGATCTATAGAGGCACCCTGTCTTTCAGAAAGGGTCTATAGAAGCATTCTTTATTTCGGAAAGGGTCTTTAGAAGCACTCTTTCATTAGAAAGGGTATTTAAAAGCATCATTTCATTCAGAAAGTGTCTTTTAAAGCCCGCTTTATTTTAGAAAAAGTCTATTGAAGCACCCTTATTATAGAAATTGTCCAGAGAAGTATCCTTTTCCAGAAATGGTCGAGAGAAGTACCCTTGCTTTCAGAAAGGGTCTATAGAAGCTACCTTTGTTTCAGAAAGTTTCTACAGAAGCACCATTTCTTTCAGAAAGGGTCTATGGAAGAAGCCTTTCGTTCAGAAAGGGCCTATAGAAGCAGCATTTCTGTTACAAAGGGGCGATAGAAGCCCGCTTTCTTTCAGAAAGAGTCTATAGAAGTCTGCTTTCTTTCAGAAAGGATCTATAGAGGCACCCTTTCTTTCAAAAGGGGTCTGTAGAAGCACTCTTGCTTTCAAAAAGGTCTATAGAGGCACCCTTTTTTACAAAGGATCTATAGAGGCACCCTCTCTTTCAGAAAGGGTATATAGAAGCCCGCTATCATTTAGAAAGGGTCTATAGAAGCCCGCTTTTGATCAGAAAGGGTCATAGAAGCCTGCTTTTGATCAGAAACGGCCTTTAGTAACACCCTTTCTTTCAGAAAGGGTCTATAAAAGTCCCCTTTCGTTAAGAAAGGGCCTTCATATGAGCACCCTTTTTTTGCACATCCAAACGTACATACAGTGCCCAGATGGTCTTTATCGGAGAACACCTTCGTGTAGTTTTTTTTTTCTTTCGAGGATTGTATTGAAATGTTCATTGAAGATAGTTTTGGTGTGAGAAGGCTGTCTATTGCTGTTCTCTTCAGGCGTATGACAAGCTATTCTCTTCTGGTCATACTTTGATTTTAAATGGAAAACATTGTCTTGCCCCTCCCCGCCATGCATTCTAACCAGGAGGGAAGAAATTTATGAGCATCAACAAACAATATTCACGGATTGTTAAACTCCATTGTCTATGATTTTTCATTTCATTATTAACCCACAAAATATTGTTTTCGATGCGGATGCGGCAGATTCATTGGTTTGTTTCGTTATTTCCTCCCTAATCGGCAGAGTCGTCTCCTCTCCTCTTATACGTAGAAAAAGAAATTTGAATAGAATAGTAGGTAGGCTGGTTTGCCAGTGGGCTTGTTAGTTAGCTTGCCCCGCTCATAGACAGCAAGCAGCAAATGCATTTTGGCGGCTTTTGCTTCATTTAACTTCATTTCCGCAACGGTCTCATTAGTACATCATGCGTTTAATGGTTTTTATGAGGTAAGTACATACATACGTGTGTACGTTACATACATACTAACCAAATCAACCGCATTTTAATAACTCTGTGGTATAGTTGTTCTTCGTGCCTCCTCCTGCTATTGTGACTGTGGTTAGAGAAGCTTTGTTGTTGTTGTTTGTATTATTTTTTTGGTTAGATTTAATGAATATGGTGGGAATCATTAAAATCATCATTCATAGAAGAATGTGGATGAGAAGGAGGAGGAGAACATGAAAATACAATAAAATGTTAATGACCTGAAAGTTGTTGCCGGAAAAATAATGTGGAAAAAATCAAAAGTAATTGAAATGAAATCACATTGTTAGTAGTGGAATACCTATAATAGGTATGGGAAGTTAGGCGGCCACCGCATGCCGCTCTTTAATTAACAAAAAACGCATAACACCAAATACAAACTCCAACATAATTGTGAAATGACCCATTTCCAATGATGCATGCCTGGATGTGGTTGCCTGTTGATGCAAAGTGAGAAAAATAGAAAACAGAAAATAAAGCTAAAGCTTTTACTCCGGATGAAGCAGGAAAGTTTCACACTGAATGCAAGAGAAAAAATTAATCTAATTTTGATTGCATAGGTTGAGCGATAGCACTTTTTTTTTCAAAAATTCGAGTTTTGCTTTGAATGGATTGAAACGTAAAAGTTCCTTTATCTAAATCTAAATGCTGAAGTCATTCCTTTCGATAGTTGTATTGCAGACCAGCCATTTTAGACCCTTTCTGAAAGAAAAAGTGCTTCTGTAGAGCCTTTTTAAGCAAAAGCAAAAGGGTCTATACCCTTGCTGAAAGAATGGGTGCTTCTATAGACCCTTTCTGAACGAAAATGGGCTTCTATAGACGCTTTCTGAAGAAAGAGTTTTTCTAAAAATCATTTCTGACCGAAAGAGAAGGCTTCTATAGACCCTTTCTGAAAACATGGTTACTTCTATGGACTCTCTCTGAAAGAATGGGTGCTTCTATAGAGCTCTTCTGAAAGAATGGGTGCTTCTAAAAACCATTTCTGAAAGAATGGGTGCATCTATATGCCCTTTCTGAAATAATGGGTGCTTCTATAGAGCCTTTCTGAAAGAGTGGGTGCTTCTATAGACCCTTCTGAAAGAATGGTCTTTCTGAAATAATGGGAGCTTCTATAGACCCTTTCTGAAAGAATGGGTGCTTCTATAGACCCTTTCTGAAATAATGGGTGCTTCTATAGACCCTTTCTGAAATAATGGGTGCTTCTATAGATCCTCTCTGAAATAATGGGTGCTTCTATAGATCCTCTCTGAAAGAATGGGTGCTTCTATATACTTTAGACGGTACTTTAGACCCTTTCTGAAAGAATGGGCGGTACTATAGACCCTTTCTGACAGAATGGGTGCTTCTAGAGACCCTTTCTGAAATAATGGGCGGTACTATAGACCCTTTCTGAAAGAGTGGGTGCTTCTATAGACCCTTTCTGAAATAATGGGGCTTCTATAGACCCTTTCTGAAATAATGGGGCTTCTATAGACCCTTTTTCAACGAATGGGTGCTTCTATAGACCCTTTCTCAACAAATGGGTGCTTCTATAGACCCTTTCTGAAATATGAGATGCTTCTATAGACCCTTTCTGAAAGATGAGATGCTTCTATAGACCCTTTTTGAAAGAATGGGTGCTTCTATAGACCCTTTCTTAAAGAATGGGAGCTTCTATAGACCCTTTCTTAAAGATTAGGTGCTTCTATAGACCCTTTCTTAAAGATTAGGTGCTTCTATAGACCCTTTCTGAATGAATGGGTGCTTCTATAGACCCTTTCTGAAATAATGGGGCTTCTATAGACCCTTTTTCAACGAATGGGTGCTTCTATAGACCCTTTCTCAACAAATGGGTGCTTCTATAGACCCTTTCTGAAAGATGAGATGCTTCTATAGACCCTTTTTGAAAGAATGGGTGCTTCTATAGACCCTTTCTTAAAGAATGGGTGCATCTCTAGACCCTTTCTGAAGTATTTGGTGCTTCTATAGACCCTTTCTGATAGACACTTTCTGAAAGAACGGATGCTTCTCTAGACCCTTTCTGAAAGAATGGGTGCTTCTATAGACCCTTTCTTAAAGAATGGGAGTTTCTATAGACCCTTTCTGAAAGAATGGGTGCTTCTATAGACCCTTTCTGAAAGAATGGGTGCTTCTATAGACCCTTTCTGAAAGAATGGGTGCTTCTATAGACCCTTTCTGAAAGAATGGGCGCTTCTATAGACCCTTTCTGAAAGAATGGGTGCTTTTATAGACCCTTTCTGAAATAATGGGTGCTTCTATAGACCCTTTCTGAAATAATGGGTGCTTCTATAGACCCTTTCTGAAATAATGGGTGCTTCTATAGATCCTTTCTGAAATAATGGGTGCTTCTATAGACCATTTCTCAAATAATGGGTGCTTCTATAGACCCTTTCTTAAAGGGTTGGTGCTTCTATAGACCCTTTCTGAAATAATGGATACTTCTATAGACCCTTTCGGAAAGAATGGGTGCTTCTATAGACCCATTCGGAAAGAATGGGTGCTTCTATAGACCCTTTCTGAAATAATGGGTTCTTCTATAGACCCTTTCGGAAAGAATGGGTGCTTCTATAGACCCTTTCTGAAATAATGGGTGCTTCTATAGACCCTTTCTGAAATAATGGGTGCTTCTATAGACCCTTTCTGAAATAATGGGTGCTTCTATAGACCCTTTCTGAAATAATGGGTGCTTCTATAGACCCTTTCTGAAATAATGGGTGCTTCTACAGATCCATTTTGAAAGAAAGGGTGGCTCTATAGATCCTTTTTGAAAGAAAAGGTGGTTCTACGGACCCATTTTGAAAGAAAGGGTGCTTCTACAGACCCATTTTGAAAGAAAGGGTGCTTCTACAGACCCATTTTGAAAGAAATGGTGCTTCTACAGACCCATTTTGAAAGAAAGGGTGCTTCTACAGACCCATTTTGAAAGAAATGGTGCTTCTACAGACCCATTTTGAAAGAAATGGTGCTTCTACAGACCCATTTTGAAAGAAAGGGTGCTTCTACAGACCCATTTTGAAAGAAATTGTGCTTCTACAGACCCTTTCTGAAAGAATGGGTGCTTCTACAGATCCATTTTGAAAGAAAGGGTGGCTCTATAGACCCTTTTTGAAAGAAAGGGTGGTTCTACGGACCCATTTCGAAAGAAAGCGGGCTTCTATAGACACTTTCTGAACGAAAAGGCGCTTCTACAGACCCCTTTTGAACGAAAGGGTGCTTCTATAGACCCTTTCTGAAGGAAAGGGTTCCTCTATATACCCTTTCTGAAGGAAAGATGCTTCTATAGCCCCTTTCTGAAATAATGGGTGCCTCTATAGCCCCTTTCTGAAATAATGTGTGCCTCTATAGCCCCTTTCTGAAGGAAAGGGTGCTTGGATAGACCCTTTCTGAAATAATGGGTGCTTCTATAGACCCTTTCTGAAATAATGGGTGCTTCTATAGACCCTTTCTGAAATAATGGGTGCTTCTATAGACCCTTTCTGAAATAATGGGTGCTTCTATAGACCCTTTCTGAAATAATGGGTGCTTCTATAGACCCTTTCTGAAATAATGGGTGCTTCTATAGACCCTTTCTGAAATAATGGGTGCTTCTATAGACCCTTTCTGAAATAATGGGTGCTTCTATAGACCCTTTCTGAAATAATGGGTGCTTCTGTAGACCCTTTCTGAAATAATGGTTGCTTCTATAGACCCTTTCTGAAAGAATGGGTGCTTCTGTAGACCCTTTCTGAAATAATGGGTGCTTCCATAGACCCTTTCTAAAATAATGGGTGCTTCTGTAGACCATTTCTGAAATAATGGGTGCTTCTGTAGACCATTTCTGAAATAATGGGTGCTTCCATAGACACTTTTTGAGTATGGGTATGGCATGTCTAGTATTCTATATGGAGATCTGTGCGGTCTTCCGTAAGAAGAACCTGTCTGATCTTCGATAAGAAGATCTGTGCGATTTTCCATAAGAAAACATTTGTGGTTCTCTACAAGACGACCTTTATGGTCTTCCATAAGAACACCTGAATGACCTTCTATAAGAAGACATGTCTGGTTTTCTATATGAAAATCTGTCCTTCTATAAGAAAATAATAACGTTGGTCTTCCATAATAAAACCTTTGATATCTTCTCTATAAATACATTTTCTTGTTATTGTTGTTGTATTGCAAAATAAATAATTCTTAAAATGGTCAATTAAGTGCCGAAGTACATATAACATCATTAAAAACTTGTCAACGAACCAGACATATTGGTGTTGCCTCACATGAAAACCCCACCCCACCCATAACTGTGTGTGTGATTTGCTAATGACTTCGTCCACTTATTAAAGTGAAGAGTTAATTCTTTGTGTGGTTAAGGGGGATCTGTTATGGACTTATGATGGGGGGCTTACACAGTCTTTCGTGGCATATTATTAGCCTATTTTGTGTCATGTTTTCGATTCCACCAAATAGGGTAAACATATTATCATCACACTTTGTGTAATTAGGTATTTGTGGATTATGATACACGTTCTTCGTAATTGAATGTTTACTTAAAGCTTTTGATTGATAGTTGTTAAATAGCTTTTTTTATTTTGGAATGGAATTTTATTATCAAGCCTTATTTATTTACTAAAGGAAATTGAAATGTTAACTAAAAAGTAAACAACTTAAGCAATTTCAATTTAAACTTGGCAATCCACGAACACTTTCCCCCATTACGTACAAATAAATACATATATCACTCCCCCTTTCCATAGCCCTATCATTATCATCATCTTCACCAGCTTTCATTGAATTGAAGAACCTAAATGAATAGAAAAAAATCCCTACTCTCTTGAGACTTTATGACACTTCACATATCAGGGACATGAATGTGCGACAATGAATGTCGTCGTCTGACATTCATGAATACAACAAAATTGACATTATTATTATCTTTCCTCAACATCGTCATCACCGTCATAATCATCATCGTCAGCTGTAGGTACTTGGGTTTTGTGTCAATGTCACATCACTCTCTTCCTCTCTTTATTTACTTATTGTCAAGTACAATAATCAGGCAGTGATTTTTTATACAATGTTCTGTCGTTGGGTTTTGACTTCCTCCCTACTTTGCCAGTTTTCCCACAATCCAAGTAACGGCACATCACCACTTTTTATTCTCCCATTTAGGGGTGCTTGGAGAAATAAAAACATTAAAAAAAAAACAAACGGTAAAATGTTTTAAGACTCTGTTTCCCCCAAAACATCCGTTTGTCCTTCCGGCTTTAGAGGGGTTTCTTCATGTTTTTCAGTGATGTAGGGATACAAAATTCCGCCTCTTGTTTGATAGGTGGGCACTTGAAAAAACACACACACATAAATTTACAATGGCCTCATAATTGACAAATCTTTTGTAAAACAGAAGAAAATATTCAAAAATTTTCCATAAATCAAGACAAGAGGGAGACCAACTGCTGCTGTTCACCAGGATATCAAACGTTTATTCCTTCAAATCATCGTTCTCTTGTTATTCTTGTCATATTTTAATGCCTTCATTTTGTTCGTTCGCTCGCTCATTCATTATTCCACTCAATCAGTTTCCATTTGACAGTTATGATTTTGATGTCATCGCGTAGTTGTTGTTGTTGCTGCTGCTTTTGTTATTCTCAAGTACGTTTTATTATTTAAGGATATTGTTTGTATTCTTTTTATTTTAGCATGTGCAGGATGTTGTTTGAAGTGGTTAGGAGGAGGGATGGGGGCAGATTGAAGACATCACTTAAAGGCATAAAAAACTGATATGCCACAATATGAACCGAAGTCACTTCCCATAACATGCCATTAGCTGCATCAGGTCACGTCAATAAGGCCGTCCTTCATATCCATTTGTAATTCGAATCATTCTATTTGCAATTCGAAATATGCTGGTTTTAATTCGAATTATTCCATTTGTAATTCGAATTTTTTTATTTGTAGTTCGAATTATTTTATTTGAAATTCGAATCATTCCATTTGCAATTCGAATCATTGTATTTGTAATTCGAAACAAACAAATTTACAAAATATTTTTGTATTAATTTTATTACTGGATTTTTCGAATTACAAACAAAATGATTCTAATAACAAATGGAATAATTCGAATTTCAAATAAAATAATTCGAATTACAAATTGAATAATTCGAATTACAAATGGAATAATTTGAATTCCAAATAGAATAATTCGAATTCCAAATAAAATAATTCGAATTACAAATGGAATAATTCGAATTAGAAATGGAAAATTTCGAATTACAGGTGGAATAATTCGAATTACAAATGAAATTTTCGAATTACAAATGAAATGTTACGAATTACAGAAAGAATTCTCGAATTATAATTAAAATAATTCGAATTACATCTTAAAAAGCTGTAGTCTGGACTTCTATAAGAAGAGCCGGTTTGTATTTTATAAGAATAGTGGTATTCCGTAAGAAGATTTAGTGTTCTTCTGTAAGAAGGCTTGCCTGGTCTGATTGTTCTTCCAAAAGAAGACCTGTGTGGTCTTTCATAAGAAGACTTGAGTAGTCTTCTATAAGAAGACCTGGGGTTTCTTCCATAAGATGGCCTGAGCGGTCTTCTATAAGAAGACTTCAATGGTCTTCTATTAGAAGGCCTGAGAGGAAGGGTTGCTTTATAGTCTTCTGAAAGAAGACTTTTCTGTTCTTATATAAGAGGAGTTGTGTTGTCTTCTATGAGAAGGGCGTATGGTCTTCTATAATAAAGCCTAAGTGGTCGCTACAAGTAGACCTTTGTGGTCTTCTATAAGTAGACCTTTGTGGTCTTATAAAAAAGACCTGAGTGGTGTTCTATAAGGATCTGAGTGGTCTAATATAAGAAGACCTGTGCTGTCTTCTGTAAGACGATCTGTCTCGTGATCCAAAAAAGACCTGAGTTATTTCCTGTAACAAGACCTGAGTGGTCTTCTGTAAGAAACCCTAAGGGGTCTTTTAAATAAGGTCTTGGTCATCTTCTGTAAGATTTGATTTGTCTTCTATAAGAAGACTTGTTTGGTGTTCTATAAGAGGACCTGTCTAATCTTCCATTCGAAGACCTGTTATATTAAGCCGACGATTCGAACCCACACACCCACCACTATGTGACATGCATGTTTCGCCTTCGGTAAAGGCTCTTCAGGCATATCCCCAGCCTGGCTCAGCTGATTTAATTTATTTGAAAATTTTGCCTTTTTGGCGAAGATCATTTTTAGTATTAATTTTAAATTAATTTCTCGTCCACATCCGATATGTCTGAAAAGCCTTTACCGATGGCGAAACATGCATGTCACATAGTGGGGGGTGTGTGGTTTCGAATCGTCGGCTTTCCTTTTTAGATGCTTTATTGATCATTAAGCTCGATTTCAAGGAGAAATTAATTAAAAATTAATACTAAAAATGATGTTCGCCTAAAAAAGGCAAAATTTTCAAATAAGCTTTTTAATTTTACCAATTTTTTCGGTAACTCAAAAAAAATGGTTTACAGAATTCCAATACTGATCATCTGTTGTAAGGCTATTACGTTCTCCTGCGGAAGAAGCTATTTTGGTGTTTTGTAGGAAGAACCATTCTATAGTTAGACCATTGAGGTGTTTTTAAGCAAACAAAATCTTAGGGCTCCCTGCTATCTCTCAATTTCTTTCATGTCAAACATTATTGTTGACAACTAACCCACACTCCCATTGATCATAAAATGGTCAAACTTGCACACACACACAATACAAAATGAGTTCAAAGAGTTCAAATTAATTTCCATTTACATCACTCCAATGATGGTTGGTTGGTTCGTTGATTGTGTGTTAGATGTCTTCATAATATGGTCATTGTAACCGAATGACTTACTGACATACTGACAAGTATTTTGTAGTTATTATTATTTTTATTAGCTATGTAAAACTTTGGTGTGGGGAGGGGCATTTCTTGATGTTGTCTACAAGCAAAAAGATGTCGGTCAAGCTGCATGCCATTCATAACTATTCAATGCCTGCCGTGTCCCCCCTTTGGCTATCTGACACACAGATAGCAAAATTGTTCAAATAACCAAATAAAGGTTAAATGTGTAACACACAAACGACATGTTTGACATACTTTTAATGGCTTTTTGATTGAAAGTTATTTTCATTTTAATAATGTTCTACAGTTTTATTAAATTGTGTGGGGGCGGGGTTCATACCTCCGTTACTAAGGTGTAAACAAAAGTTGGTCACATTTCTTTCTTTCTTTTTTCTGGTTATCAGATTGTGTCAATATGCTTTTTGATACCGACATAAATAATTTAAGTATGCAACAAGTGTCTTATTTATACAACAATAAGAAAGACAACAATGGGGACTTGCAACAATGTTTGTTTAGGTCTAGGTTTTCGGTAAATATTAAACATTATTTTGTTGTCGAAAGAAGAGGGGAGGGAGTGGTGCATACGGGAGGAGGTGGTATTTCAAGTCAAATGGGCTGTGCTAATAAACTACATAGAAAGATTCAATATACTTTAATATAATTTTCATTAAAATATAATGAGATTTATTTAAAATAAAATAAAATTAAATCTATAAATCCTACGAAATGAATCCAATTTGCTACCATTTTAATAAAATGCTGATCTATCAACATTTGTGTTTTAGTTGTTGTTTTTGTTTTTCTGTTTGTTTGTGGCTTGCAACATCTGTTTCTAAGTATCTTTGTACGGTTGGTCAAATTCCTTCAAACTCCAACCCCCTCCTTCGCTCCACATGAATTCTTTGTATATTGCATTCGCTTATTTATTTGTCCATTTTCATTGTTGCTGTCATTGTTTGCTGCTGCTCATCGCCATGCACATTGTATCAAATTTAATAAAATCTATCATTTGTTACAATGCCAACAATAACAACAGTAGAACACAGAACAACAACAATATTAGAAAAAAGAACAATGGATTCAATTCAATTGACAAAAAAGATTCATTAAACAGAAAATTATATAAATAAATATAAAAAACTGTTCCCCAGAGTATTGAATTGTATTCGAGGGTGTGGGGAAAGGGAGGATGGATAGGCGAGCAACTACTATTCAATGGCAAAGTGGAGAAGTAGGAGGAGGAGAAAACTTCTTATAGAAGGCTTAAAGTGATATCATTGGGGAAGGTTGCTAAAATCTAGAGAGACTTGGTATAGGCGATTTAATATTTTTTAAAGGGGTCTTCTTTTGGAAAATCACAAAAATAGTCGTCTTATAGACGCATAGTTTAGGTTTTATAGTAGTATCCAAAGGACTTAATGTAGAAGGCGACAATGTTGTTCCTTCTTCCAAAAGAAGACCATATAGACATTCTTGGTGAATTGCGGATCAAGATAAATAGTAGATCCAATACTACTGGAGTGGTCTTCATATAGAAAATCAGAAGGCTGTTCTTATATTTAGCGCCTATACAGACAAAGAATTTCGTATAGAAGACGAAAATGATTTTCCTATAGGAAACAAAAAGGTCGTTTTATGGAAATGCAGAACATGACACGAGTGTCTTAGAGAATGCTTCATAGATTTTTATATTCTCAGCCTTTAGGCTAAAGAGAGTATATACACCCAAGCTACAAAAGTCTAGAATTAGAAGTCTAGAATGGTATGTTAAAAATTCTGGAAGAGAAGAAAGACAACAGAATCTTCTACCTCTGGAAGACCTAAAAGGACAATCATATGATTTTTTTTAAAGGCGGGTAGAAGTTCGTATAGCTAAAAGATTCAAACTGGGTGACCATAAAGTCTTCAGCGGTTTTATTATAGGAAACCAAAGGTTTTCTTATCGATAGCCACAAATTTCTTTCTTTGAGAGAACAAAGGCTTTCAAAGACAAAGCGCCTTTTTAAGAGAGTCTCATTGGTGCTTCTTGGAACAGGACAGAAAAATATGTTTATAGAAATCAGTAACTGTATTATTATTTTGAGAACCACATGGATCATCTTCTAAAATATTTTTGTAGAAACTTTAAACTGGGGTTTATTTCAGTAGTCTTACCTCCATTATTATAAGTCTTCTTTACAGATCGTATTTTAGGAACAGATTATAAGCGTTCCGGTTAACTCAAAGTTAAAACTCATTATTAAATTTCAAGGAGGACCTTCTTGCCATTAGCTTTTAATTTTGAACATTAAAAAGTCTCCATATTGGTTTTCAAATCCATCCAATAGTAAAAGAAAATAAATAGTAATAATCCTTAAACTATCCGGTGGAGCTTACACCAGCCATAAAGTTATTTTTATAAAAGCCCAGTTTTCATTCTGTATTAAACCTCAATGATTCTCCTCTAGAAGACCGCATAGGTTTTATTATGGTAGGCTCTAAACGTCTTTTCATAAAAGACCATTAGGCCTATTCTGTAACTTTTATCGATTGAAAAGTTGTTAAAATTTCTTTTGTTTTTGTAACAACTACAAAACAAACAAATAAAATTGTTGTAAAATAAACAATGAGTAAAGTTGTTAAAAAGTTACAGAATAACTTTTTAACGACAGTCGATATTGGTAATTTTCGAGAAACTCATTTTAACAACATAATTAACAAACTCGGTATTCTGTAAACAAATTTTAACAACTTTTGTTAAAAATGTTGTTATAAAAACAACACCAAAATTGTCGAAGTTTAAAAATCGACAAAATGTTCAATATTGGACTTGCTTTTGGTTTGTGTGTATGTTTTATTTAGGAATACATTCAAAATTGAAAGCTTTTGAAAATTGATCGACAATTTGTCTTCATTTTTACAGAAAGCACAATCGTTACTGAAAAAATTTTTAGTGTCGTAAGCGTTGTCGATTGTCGGATTGTTAAAAAGTTACAGAATAGGCCTACTGATATTTTTTAAAGATCTTTTTAAAAGAGGCTTCGTTCATAAGGTCAAATGTCCGACAAAGGAAAAAGGGGATCGCAAAGGTTTATTTTAGAAGATTAGTCTTTCATCATGTAAATTTTATGCATGCCTTGTTGGCGTTTCGTCATTCTTGTTACCTATATTCAGTAAATTGCCTTTATCCATATCCAATTAGCAAAGTCTTTGTTTAGTGTATTACGTATTATTCGGATACGTGTAGTAACGTAAAACGCTTTATGGAGACACTAGAATTTTCTTATAGACTAGAACAAATATGTTGTTATAGAACGCCGCACGTGTCTTGCCATGAAAGACTTGAAATGTATTCTTTCAGCAGATCTTAGGGGTCAATTGAACTGACCTCTGGTATGGTGGATAGGAATGCAGTAATCTTATAGAAATTCCCAAAGAACTTATTATGAAAGACTTCAAATCAATTCCTATGGCAGACTTCGATAGTTTTCCTATTAAAGACCATATTTTTCACCATTACCAGACCATATGTATCTTCTAAGATAGGGGATTTACGATATAATTTCATTCTATTCTATGATTACACATAAATTTAACTTCTTTCCACAACTTGTTTAATATTTTTAGTTCCATAGAACCGACCTGGGGATTGCAATCTAAAGCAATTTTCTACTGTAAACCGATCCAATAGACGGTTGTTCGAAATGCATTGGGAGTATTTTTACATATGGTTAAAAGAGTTTTAAAATATATTGTAATTATTTGATTGTAACTCACTCTATGTATTATAGAACGAAGTAGTCTCGTTGCAAAAGTCTAAAGTCATATTTAATGACTTTTCCCAAAAGTCGAAACGTTTTTTTATACCTGATCCTCAAAATCTATTTATAGTTAATCAATTCAAACGCTCTTGATAGAGTTAACTTTTATGGGCTTCTTAGTGAATTCCAGAAAAGTTCTCTGTTGGTCTTTTCAAACTTCTTTTCCATGACGAAAAATAAAAAATTACTTCAATAAAATTTCATAAGTAATTGATGCGTTTTTCCCTCATCCCAACTGCCCCAAAATTTCGTTGCTACTATTGTTGAAAAAAACGCTGAGCTTTAATGAAGCCCTGTTGCAGGCATTACACAGCATGCGTAATAAATAAATTACAATAATGACGACATGTTATTTAATTGGATCATAAATAATATTTATACTCGCCGGGGAACAATAGCCAAAGACGAGGAAGAAGTCAATGGTAAGAAGAGCCACAACAGAAAGCGACTGTATCCAAACAATGATACAAAACATTCATCAACATCAGAGGCAACAATGCCAACATTAACGAATATCAAATGTAAGCTAACCAAAAATTACAACTCCCCCTCCTTCTTCATCGTTTGTTTTTTCTAAAAAAAGAGAGCAATCGGACATAAAAATGTCATAAGTTTGATTAAAATGCTGGATGTGTGTAATTAATCATAGCCTTAATGATGTAAAAAAGTATCAAATTTAATTCATTTAAATGTTTTGGGGAATTTCAATATATTGGAATTTTTATTAATGGAAATTGGAGTGATGGGAAATTTCTTTTCACTGTAATATTCTGTGATCATTCCAAACTTCTTCATTCAACAATTTGAGGCACTTGCTGCGAGTCGTCAATACTTTTGGTCTTGTTTAGATTAACTTGCATAAAGATAGAATTAGACGTGACATAGCCATAACCATAGAAAATCAAAACACAATTGGTTTCTTATGGTGATGGCTATGGCTTTATGTTATGTCACTACTAATCGAATACATTGATTACCATAGGTTTGGTTCAATCAGCTGATTGATATGGCCTTATGTTTATGTCACGTCTAATTCTATCTTAAACTCGAAGTAGTGAACTACGTAACAACGCAATTATTCGCATTCGTGTAGTAACGTAAAACGCTACCTCATATATAACTCGAACAGTTTTTAAATGAAGGCCGGAATAAGTCCAAAGTTACATTAGGCAATTTTCTTTGGGACAATTGTCAGTTTGACGGAGAGAGGGGTGAGGTATTTGGTAACCCTTTCCCTCTCCACATCCTCTCTCATCAACAAACTAACAATGGCCGCAAGGAAAATCGCCTAAGGTAAATATGGACTTTATTTTGTTATTTGTTTCATGAACACTCCAAACCACTTTACCATTCTTTTTGTTTTATGTTCGTAAGTTGTATGCAGCCAAATTCAAGTGGCATAAGTTCTAATTAAAAAATTGCATAACATTTCAATTATTCTTGTAGTAACGTAAACCGCTCTCACGAATATACCAGTAAAGTTCCTAATATAAGGCCAGGATATGGCTTCTTATTTTTTTCTCACCCAGTATTTTGTTTTTTTTTACGTGAAAATATGAATTAGTGAAGGACGTAACATTGCAAGTATTCGCATGCGTGTAGTAACGTAAACCGTTCTCACATATAACTTGAAAAGTTTCTTATATAAGGCCAGTAATGGAATTCTGTAGCTCAATTTTAGCGTTAACGACAAAAATCGGTAAAATTTAAATGCTTATAATTTTCGAAATTAATGAATTTTTGGTAAGTTAACAACCGAAATGGAGTTGTCGCTAAGTCGTGCCGATAGCGTTGCCAACTTTAATTGATACTTTTCATTTATAATTTTGATTTTTAACTTTACCAAGTTTTGTCGGCAACTCAAAACAAAAATAACTACAGAATTCCACCACTGAATATGGCTTCTTATTCTGTTTTCATCCAATATTTTGATTGCAAATATATTTAAGGTGAAAATATGAATTAGTGAATTACTTCTCATTGCAATTATTCGCAAGCGTGTAGTAACGTAAACCGCTCTCACGTATATAACAGAAAATTTACTAATATATGGCCAGGATATGGCTTCTTATTCTTTTCACATCCGATATTTTGGTTTTGATTTCAAATATTATATTTAAGGTGAAAATATGAATTATTGAATTACGTAACATTGCAAGACCTTTAGACGATCATTAGAACAACTTTAGATGGTCGTCTGTCTATAGAAACCCTTTAGAATGCCTTTAGAAAATCTTCAGACTACAAAAGTCTTATGGACGGTTATAAGATAATCTTTTAAACAGCTTTGCTATATCTTTAGAAGGTCGTCTTTCCTTAGAAATGTCTTCATTCTGTAAACGAGCTTCCAATGTTTTTATAATTCCTTTACATGCTTTTCTTTCTAAATAAGAACTTTGAAAGGTCTTTAAAACACCTTTAGAATATCTTCTATCTGAAGAAGGTAGTCTTTATAAGGTCTTCTCTCTAAAAAAGCGTTGGAAACTCTGTAGAATGCTTTTTGTCCACAGAAGATTGTTAAAATGTATTTAGAAGACCTTTAGATTATCTTCTGTCTGTGGAAGACCATTGGATGGTCTTTAGAGGACTTTTAAAAAAATCTTCTGTATGTAGAAGACCTTTCAAAGGCCTTTAGAAGATCTTTATAATGTCTTCTGTCATCTTTAAAAGATCTTCTCTCTCTAAAAAAACTTTGAAACTCTGTAGAAAGCTTTTTGTCCACAGTAGATAGTTAAAATGTATCTAGAAGACCTATAGATTGTCTTCTGTCTATGGAATACCTTTGAAAGGTCGTTAGAGGGCTTTTAGAATACCTTCTGCATGTACATAGAAGACTTTACAAAGGTATTTAGTAGAACTTTATAATGTCTTCTATCTTCTTTGAACGATTTTCTCTCTCTAAAAAACTTTGAAACTCTGTAGAAAGCTTTTTGTCCACAGTAGATCGTTAAAATGTATCTAGAAGACCTATAGATTTTCTTCTGTCTATGGAAGAGCTTTGAAAGGTCGTTAGAGGACTTTTAAAATATCTTCTGTATGTAGAAGACTTTTCAAAGACCTTTATACCCTAGACAGACGGCAGCGTTAATTTGCATTAAGAACTGCATTTAATTTTGGCCTGACAGACGACAGTTTCTGCATGTACGAAACAGCTGATTGCTGATAAACAACTGTTTTGTTGTTGTTTGCAATGCAAATTGTGTCTCAGAGCATGAATATGCTCTCTCCCTAATAGTAATATGGGCTCTCTTTTACGGTATTGCCATATTGAAATACCTAAATTCAGTTTAAATTCCCTTTGATTTTGTGCATTAAGAATGTGAATAATGCACGAATTAATTTGCAAAGTGACGCTGCCGTCTGTCTAGGGTATTCGAAATTCTTCATAATGTCTTCTGTCTTCTTTACAAAATCTTCTCCCTAAACTCTCTAGAATGCTTTTTGTCCACAGTAGATCGTTAAAATGTATCTAGAAGACCTTTAGATTGTCTTCTGTCTATGGAAGGCCTTTTGAAGGTCTATATAGGACTTTTAAAATATCTTTTGCATGTAGAAGACCTTTCAAAGGTCTTAGAAGATCTTTATAATCAGGGCAATCATGAATATTTCCCTCGGAATTTTCCGCACGGAAAATAATTTTAAAAAGTAAAATTCTTTAAAAATCAGTATTTTAAAATGTTGAAAACTACAAGAATCACTTAATTATGGAATATTCTTGCCGAAACGACAAAAATATTCTCTTTTTTGCCATAAATATGGAAATAAAAAATCGTGAAATTGGGGAAAGGGAACAAATTCCGCAAGGAATTTTTTATTCATGATTGCTCTGAATGTCTTTTGTCTATAGAAAAACGGTGGAAACTCTCTAGAAGATCGCTAAAAATCCATTAGAAGACCTTTAAAGTGACTTCTGTCAATAGAAGAACTTTGGAGGGTCTTAATATTTAAAGTTAAATCATTAATTAGTGAATAACGTAACAGTGCAATTATTCGTGTAGTAACGTATAACGTATATAACTTGATATGCCTTGTTATTTTTTTCTCACCCAATATTTTGATTGATAATATAATATTTCATGTGAAAAAAATCAAATTCTTTTAAAAGATTTATGTTAACGTTACTCGGCGACGCCGACAATGACAACAAAGGTACCGCAACTGTCAAATAGATAAACGTTTTCCAAGTACACACCACAAACCAATAACGGCGGCAAGTGCAGCGCAATAATCTTTAAGGAACAGAACGTGTCAACACATGCATTTGACAATTACGGTATTGCATGGCCAGCCGGCTTCTAATAGACAATATGTGTCTTTGTTTTAGAGTTGTTTATTTAGATGACAGCGTTATTACAAAAAACAAAAAAAAAACTAATGTCAATATTTGTTCAAAAAATATTTAAAAAATATTACTTCAAATAGATGACCTCGTAGATAGTTGAAACACTTTGATAATCCAAACCTGCCAATGAATTATTAGATAAAAATCCAATGACCGTTAGAAGAGTCTAGCCTGGCGGCAACAGTTAGTGGCAGTTCATTCAATTTTGGTGTGTGCCGTTGTATGTCAACGAAACTGTCAAACTAGTTGACAATGATTTGAAAATTTATTGAGTGTCAAAATTAAAGGGGGAAAATGTTTGTTTAAGTTTTTTTTTTCATTGATTTAAATTAAATAAATAAATATTTCGGAAATTAAAATAAACCCGCATGTATTTTCTTTTAGTTTTATTGGCAGTTAAAGGCTAGACAGCCGACCGAACTCACTTTTCATAGGCATAGACGCCGTTCATAAATAATTGATTTATGGATTTGTTTTATTCCACTGTCTGTCTGCTACACAGGCGCACCACAATTTATATCACTCGGCGCACAATGTGAACCCATTCCTCCTCGTCTGTGGACACATGAAACGGATATGAAAACTTTAAATCAAATTCAAATCAATTTCAAATTATCATTTTTTATGGCCTCCTTTACAATTGTCTTTTTTAGGCAAACAGCAACAACAACAACAACCACCTTAAAAAATTATTTCAATAAATCCATAATCTTGTTGAAATCATAAAACAAACAATCACTGATCATACAAATTATATATTCGTGGAGATTTGGGAAGTGCCTTGGAGAGAGAATTGTTTTGAAGTGGTGTACGTGTGTGTGGGCCAACACCCTTTAATTTTGTTGGTTTCTTCCCACACGTAGAGGCAATAAAATCTTTTCAAAAGTCATAAAACCAGGAAATTAAACAAGAAATCCATTATGACAAACATAATCGTAAAGACGAATGCATGTACAAAAGAAAGTGGTGAGAATTTGAAAAATAAAATACAGCAAAAAAGTAATATTTTTTCGTGGAAATTTTAGCATTCAAATTTGGGTTAAAGTACTAAAAGTGGTTTTGGTATTTTTTTGGGAAAAAAATAGTCTTTGGAAAAATTTATTGCACTAGCTTTGTAATATAAGGGGATTTAGATTATTAGGGCAAGTTTCTGCATTTTGAAACTTATCTCTAAAGCAATTATATATAGCCATGTAATCAATCAGACAGAATCCAGAAACTAATTTGAAGAGGGATCGGACTTTAAATTATTTCTGGTGCAGTTCAAAACCTGTGGAAGGTTAAACCAGCATCAGTTATCTTCTTCATACAGTCTATTAAGGAACTAGTTGCTAGCAACGGTATTATGATCACCAACAAGGGTTAAAAAAACACAAATTTTTAACGATCTGTTGATGGCACTTTTCGCAACCTCAATCATCTGTTTATAGAACCCCTTTAGAATTTCTCCATTATGTAGAATAAGTCTAAAATGTCTTTATAATATCTGTAGGTGTTCTTTTTTCCTAAATAATACCTTAGACAGACGGGCGTTAATTTGCATTAACTGCTTTAATTCAAATTAATTCGTACATTAACCACATCCTTAATACCCAAAATCAAAAGGAATTTAAACTGAATTTAGGTATTTCAATATGGCAATGCTGTAAAAGAGAGCCCATATTCATGTAGGAGAGAGAGCATATTCATGCTCTGAGACACAATTTGAATTGCAAACAACAACAAAACAGTTGTTTAACAGCAAACAGCTGTTTCGTAAATGCAGGAAGTGTCGTCTGTCAGGTTAAAATTAAATGCACATCTTAATGCAAATTAACGTTGCGTCTGTCTAGGGTATAAGAAAGGTCTTAAAACGGCTTTTAGAATATCTTCTGTCTCTAGAAGATTTTTCAAAGTTCATTAGAATATCTTTATAATGTCTTCTGTCTAAAGAAAAGACTTTGGAATAGCCGTAGAATTTCTTTTGTCTATAGAATACCCTTAAAATGTCTTTGGAAGACCATAGGATTTTCGTTAAAACGTCTTCAGTAGTGCTTTACAGCGTATTCTGTCTATAGAAGACCTTAGGAAGGTCATTAGAGGACATCTAGAATATATTCTGTCTGTAGAAGACATTTCAAAGGTCTTTAGAAGATTGTGCTAGGCCCTTCTACTTATAGAAAAAACACTCTTAAAGATGTGTAGAATTTCTTTTGTCCACAGAAATGCCCTCTGACTATAGAAGACCTTAAAAATGTCTTTATAAGACCTTTGGGTGGTCTTATATCTATAATAGACCTTTAGAATGCCTATAAAAGGCCTTTCGATGATATGCTGTCCATGGAAGGCCTTTAGAAGGTATTTGAAAGTTTATGGAAAACATTTAAAAGTTCTTTAAAAAGATTCCGAATGTCTTCTGTCTGCGGAAGATCGTTAAAACCACTTTGGAAGGTCTTCTGGCGATAGTTTCCCTTTAGAACCTCTATGTTGAATTAAGAGAAATGTTTAGATGTAGCTGATAAAATTTTAAGTCTGTTCGATTTTTAAATTCTTACATGATCTGAGTTCAAAACGCTGTAAGCCAGGTTGGTTACTATCTTTAAAAATTAAAATATTTCAGTACGAAAGGACTTTAGAAGACCTTTAGTATACGCACAGAGAAAAGATATTGTAGTAGCAATCATATTCTAAGAACAAAAAAGAGTATTTTAAAAACCTGAAAATATATATTGTTGGTACAACAATATATTTTGTGGCATTATGTTTCCTGACACAAAATATATGGTTTAACAACAATATATATTTTAAGAATTTTAAAAAACTCTCTTTTGTTCTTAGAATACGATTGCCCCAACGTGTAGGTTTAGAAGGTCTTTAGAATATCTTCTCTATGTGGAAGACCTTTAAAATGTCTCTCGAAGGCCTACTGGCAATAATAGACATTTATATGGCCTTATATCTTCAGAAACCCTTTACAACTTTTGTTATACTTTGTTGATCGATCTTATGTTGCCTTCATTTCTTCTATTGTAATTTTCATTTACTTTACTATATTATATTTCTTATTTCTAATTTTGTATTTTTTTCTATTTTTTAGGTAAGTACCGGAAACTCTCTAGACTTGTCTATATAATATCCTGAAATGTCGTAAGTACATGATTTTCATTGAGAATTGGAAAATTGAAACAAGTTCTATAAGCCAAATACACACATTTTCCATGGGATATTATGCAAAACAAGGGGTCGAAGGACCATTTTGCTATGAGCCGTCGTTTTCAGGCTTATCATTCACTATATGAATTTCTGTGCACTTTGGTGGGTCGTTTATTTTTTAAATAAAGGCTTATTTTCCATAACACATAAGGTCGAAGGACCATTTTGACTCTCTCTTCTTTTGGAGGATCTTTAGCAGGTCTTTAAAACAACTTTGGTAAATCGATTTCAAAGACTCTTAGATGATCTTCTGTCAAAAAAACCCGTTTAGAATATAGAAGTTCTTTTTACAAGATCTTGAAAGATATTCTGTCTATAGAAGACCTTCAAAAGATCTTCACTGGACCTTTATATGGTCCTCTGTCTATAGAACTCTTTTAAAAGATCCTCTGTCCACCGAAGACCTTTCGAAGTTCTTTAAAAGATTTATGGATGGTATTCTGTCTATAAAATAGCTCTTAAAGAACTTTAGATGGTCTTCTCTATATAGAAAGCCTTTGGAAAGGTCCTAATTTATAAGACTTTATAAGATAATCTGTCTATAGAAGACCTTCAAAAGATCTTCACAAGACCTTTATATGGTCCTCTGTTTATAGAACTCTTTTAAAAGATCCTCTGTCCACCGAAAACCTTTCTAAGTTTTTTAGAAGACTTCTGGATGGTCTTCTGTCTATAAAATAGCTTTAAAAGAACTTTAGATGGTCTTCCCTATATAGATACCCTTTAGTAGGTCCTAATTGCATTTAAAAAAATATCTACTAAATTTTATCTACCACATGAGGTCGAAGGACCATTTGGCCTGATTTAAGTTATAATAGAGTTACAGTGAGTATTCAAGTCGTCGTTTGGAGCTTTATCATCCACTATATGAGGCCGAAGGACCATTTATTTTATATGAATGCTTATTTTCAATACCATGCGAGGTCGAAGGACCTTGAAGTTATAACTTCAATAAAGCAAAATGGTCCTTCGAAGTCATATGGTACGGAAAATAACCATTTATTGAAAATAAATGGTCCTTCGACCTCATGTAGTCGATGATAAGCCACAAGTAAGTAATCAAGTCGCCGTTTTGTGGCGTATCATAGACTACATGAGGTCGAAGGTCCATTTATTTTCAATAAATGCTTTTTTTCCATACCATATGAGTTCGAAGGACCATTTTGCTTTATTGAAGTTATAATAGACTTACAGTAAGTAATCAAACCGTCGTTTTGAGGCTCATCGTGGAATATATGAAGTCGAAGGACCATTTATTTAAAATAAATGATGATTTTCAATACCATATGAGGTCGAAGGACTTTGAAGTTGTAACTTCAATAAAACAAAATGGTTATTTGAACTCATATGGTATGGAAAATAAGCATTTATTGAAAATAAATGGTCCTTCGACCTCAAGTAGTCGATGATAAGCCACAAAACAACGACTTGATTACTCACTTGATTACTTACTTGTGACTTACCATCGACTACATGAGGTCGAAGGACCAATTATTTTCAAAAAATGCTTATTTTCCATACCATATGAGTTCGAAGGACCATTTTGCTTTATTGAAGTTATAATAGACTTACAGCGATTAATCAAGCCCTCGTTTTGAGACTTAAATTAAATAGTTGAATAAAAAATTTGGATCTTTAGAATTGGATCTAAACAATATTAATATCCACCATATGAGGTCGAAGGACCATTTATTGTTAATAAATTCTTATTTTGAAATCTCCTTCTCGATCTTCCTTTTAAATTTTGGATAAAATATCAGCATTTGTGTTTTAATTTTCTTTCTGTTCTGTTACTCACTCCTCCATTGATTTTTATTTTCCAAAGACAAATGATGCATTGCCTCATTAGTTGAAACATGACATGGCCCAGCACTTAGCTAAGGTAGTTCGAACTATAGGAAGGTAGGTAGCTTGCTTGTTCCTCTACAATCTATGCCACAGCAGCTGCAGATTTGATGTTTTTTTTTCTTTTTTATTCCTTGTCATCATACTAAAAATGTATAGTTTATGAGTTTCCGAGTGCATATTGTTGGTGGCGATAAATTTTGATTGATATGCTACTGTTGCTGCGGCTAACTCCAGCTGATGTGACGACGACAACGCTGTGTGTCAGTTTGTTTAGCAGCCAGCTAACGGTAAATGGCAGCAGTTGCTAAGTGTCCAGCAGTCAGGTTATGTGTATTATGGATATTGTGTGCAGTAATGCATTAGCAAATACTTCAACTATTTTAGATTGTTTGGTCATGCAATGGTGGAATACTGACGTGAAAGAAGCATCATCATCATCCACATCATAGAAGGAGGGTTTGGTTAGTTGGCATGTTTGAGGTTTTGTGTTTTTAAAATACCGAAAAGAAGTGCCAGTGGTCATGACAGGTGCTTGCCTGTGCTGTAAATGCGTTTTGGTTTTTCATTTTCCTTTGCTTTTTATTTTGATTTGGTTTTCAGAATTTGCTTTATGTTGTTGCGGCAATAGTTAATTTCAATACTTCCGCATTCTGTGTAAAAAAGAACGTGAAACATGCAACATTGGTTTTTCGTTTTTAACTGGAAATTGAATATTTTTTAGGTTAATGAAAAAGTTACTATTACTGTCCCAAAATAATTGGAATTGTATGACTGGCGTTTTTGTGAAATTTTAATCTAATGACCCCAAAGTTCATAGAAATTTATCAGTATTAGAGATTGAAGAAGTGTTTATAAGTCCTTTAGATGCTTATCTCTCCAAATAAGAACTTGGAAAGTCTTTAAAATCATTCATTTTAAATAAATACTTATTTTCCATACAATATGAGGTCGAAGGTCCAGTTTACTTTATTTAAATTATAATAGACTAACAGTAAGTATTCAAGCTGTCATTTTGAGGACTATCATCCACTATATGAGGTCGAAGGACCACTTGTTTTAAATAACTGCTTATTTTCCATGCCATATGAGGTCGAAGGACCAATATTTGAGCTTTAAAATGTCTTTATAAGGCCTTTTAGATGCTTTTTTTCTCTAAATAAGAACTTTGAAAGGTCTTTAAAATAACTTTAGAATATCTTCTGTCTGTAGAAGACGTTTCGAAGGTCTTTAGAAGTTCTCTATAAGGTTTTCTGCCTATAGACAAATTTTGAATGATCTGCAGAATGTGTTTTGTCTGCAGAGGACAGCTAAAATCTCTTTAGAAGATATTTAGATTTTCTTCTGTTTATGAAGAACTGTGAAAGGTCTTTAGAGGACTTCTAGAATATCTTCTATCAGTAGAAGGTATTTCAAAAGTCTTTAGAAAAACTTTAGAAGGTCTTTATAAGGTTTTCTGCCTATAGACAAGTTTTTAATGATCTGCAGAATGTGTTTTGTCTGCAGAGGACCGTTAAAATGTCTTTAGAAGATATTTAGATTTTCTTCTGTTTATGAAGAACTGTGAAAGGTCTTTAGAGGACTTCTAGAATATCTTGTATGAGTGAAGATATTTCAAAGGTCTTTAGAAAAAAACCTGTAAAATGTTTTTAGATAACCTTTAGAACGTCTTCTATCTATAGAAGACCTTTGGAATGTCTTTAGAAGACTTTGGAAAGCCCTCTGTCTATAGAAGACATTTATAATGTCATAATATGACCTTTGGATGGTCTTACATCTTTAAAAGACCTTTAGAAGAACACTAGAAGGTTTTTAGAAGGTCAATAGAAGGCCTTTAGACGATATTCTGTCTATGAAGGACCTTTATAGGACAACATTTTATACAAAGCTACATTAAAGCTTCACAAAGGTTCTTTTTCCAGGGCCTTCAAACGTTGCTTCCAAATAAATTAATTCCATCATAGTCAATGATGGGAAAAAATTTTCATATTTATTTTAATATAATAATTTTATTTTTATACCCTATACCACAATGTGGAAAAGGGTATAATAAGTTTGTTTTCCCAAAAATTCATGTAACGCCGCGAAATATTCGTCGTAGACCCCTCATGTGGTATACCAAACTTCATATCTCGACGAGATAAAGCGATTTAGCGATGTGTGTCCGTCCGTCCGTCCGTCCGTCTGTCCGTCCATTAAAAATTGTAATCAAGCTAGAGGCCGCAATTATGGACCGATTGTCACGAAATTTAGTATGGAGGTCGGGTTTGGACCAGAATAGAACTGATTAGTTTTTGGCGATGATCGTGAAATGTTAAAGGGATGAAATGGACCAAAAACAAAATTTTTGCTCGATTTTGTAGCCGCTCTGTAGGTCGCAATAATAGTCCGATCGGCGCGAAATTTTAAACGTAGTTTTGGTTTGAGATGAAGAAGTAGCGTGCAAGTCAACGGTATGATCGGATAATATTTAGCGGGTTAAATTGATCAAAACTTTTGTGTATACATTTAAATAAAAGTTATCATTTATCAAAAGCTAGCCCGGAAAGCTAGTGCACAGGGATAGTGGTATAGGGTATCACATGGTCGGCCCCGTCCGACTATAGTCTGTTCTTACTTGTTTTATTGTTGTTTTTAGTATTCCATTATGACCATTTTGTTGGTTTTGAAATTTGATATTTTTTCTTCTTTTTCCATTTATGTCCAAATTAAAACATGTTGTCTGCTTGTTATTTTCTTCTTCTTTGTAACACTTTGTAGTTGTGTTTTTATTGTGAAATTTGTTTGTCTTTGCTTACAAGTGAAAGGTCCATTGTTTGTTCCATATCAGCTTTAAATGCTGCTTTGCAATTCCTCTACATTCTTACCACCCCTTCCTCCTCCACTGACCAAGGCCATGCAACTTTTTTTATTGAGATCATGGTTTCACTTTGTGTCTTTTTAAATTAAATGCTTATAGCTGGCTGGCTGGTTGCTAGGGTAGCTGTCTGATTGTCCAAGTGGAGGCGGAAGATTTAACATTTGTAAGATACCCATTAGTGTTGCAATCGAAACGAAAAAAAGTAATCGGTATTTGGCGATCTTGCAAGTGAAAAACATTTTCCGGAGAGTCTATTGTCCAAAGAAGATTTATAGAAGATCTATAGGAGAGCCGAAGATTTCCATAAGGTCTCTAGTAGAAGTCTTTGTATAGGAGACGACCCCAACATTATCGTAGATGATGCCTCTTAAATTTTTAAACGATTCGATTCATTTTGCATCGTTCGAAAACAATTTTTTAGAGGAGGTTGCTTATATAATTAAGTGTAAATTTCTTAGCCGTTTTAACGATTCCGAGGATAAGCGTCTGAAGAAGAATATTAAGCTTAGAGAAAACAAGACCTCCGAACTATTAGTCGAAAGCCAAATGCGACTCAAATGTATCAAGATAAGGTTTCAAATGACAATCTGCACAGCTGTAGATTCATCGACATGTGCGTGAAGATAAAATAAATTTGAATTAGCCAAGACAACCCTAACCCGGCGTTTACAAATGCCAGTATTGGCAAAACAATAGCAAAAATACAAACCTTTTTTCACAAATACATTTATAAATTTTTTAAATATGTATAAAGAAAAGTATGAATGTATTGGTAAGAACTTTGCTATTGTTTTGCCAATACTGTCTGTGTAAACGCATAGTTAGTGCGGACACAATTTGTAAGGTATGACATATTATATTTTTGTTTATATATTAAGTTTACGAAACTTGTAACGCATATTGAGCTTGCGGACATAAAACCTTCCGAACTATTATACGAAACACAAATACATCTCAAAAGTCTCAACATAAGCTCTTCAAGAAGCTGTGGAAGCAACCGCATGAGCGTGATGATAAAATAGATTTTAATTAGCGAAGACACCACTTTGAGGAGATAGAATTTGTGTCGCATAACGGATTAAGAAGCATTGAACTTCTACTGAGCTTAGAGACAGGAAGCCTTACGAACTACAAATGCATCCCAAATATGTCAAGATATGGTCTCAAATGACATTTTGAAGTGGCAGTGGATGCAACGACATCTGTGTGATGATAATTAGCCAAGACACCACTTAGTGGAGACACAATTTGTGTGGTATAACAGTTTGTACTTTAGTATAACAGATATATTTAAGGATAATGGCAATTTTCTGAAAAAGGAAACCGTGTCTTAATTTTGCAAGGATATAAAAGGATGCGTCTACATGGATGGTATCGTTGGAAAGGTTATTTCCTCTTCTTCAGGAAGATCTTTAGAAGGTATTTATAATATCTTTGGCACGTCTTTAGAAGAACTTTAGAAGATTTCCAGTTTACCATACCCCTTTAGAATGTAAAATACCTTTAAGCTATTTTAGAAGCCCTTTAAAAGGTCATCTGTCTATAGAAGACCTTTAGAAGGTCTTTACAAGACCATTATATGGTCTTCTGTCTATAGAAACCCATTGTTAGGTCTTTATACGAAGTTGATGAGCTTTTCATGATATTTAGAATTGCTATAGAAGGTCTTTAGAAGATTTTGGGAAGGTATTTGAATGACCTTTGGAAGTCCATTCGAAGATCGTTAGTATGCTTCGAAGATTTAAAGTATCTTTATACCCTCAGCCTTTAGGCTAAGGAGGGTATATACACATTGATACGATGAAAATGTGCCTCATCGAAATAATGGTTTTAGACCCCAAGTATGTTTGGACGAAATGTGTTTCAGACAATTTGGAGTCGATCTAGCAATGTCCGTCCGTCTGTCTGTCTGTCCTGCTGGCTGGAGCGCACGATAACTCTCGAACGGATTAACCGATTCGGTTCAAATTTTGGCTTTCGTAATATTTTGCCCAAACTTAGTTTAAGTTCGAAAATGGGCTATATCGGTTCACTCCTTCCGGTACCTCCCCCACAAAAGTTCGAAAATGTTCGGAAAATTTGTGCGCACGATAACTTTTGATGGGTGCAACCGATTTGGTTTATACTTTGCCCATTGTGAAATATGTACCAGACTTAGATGAGGTTCCAATATGGACTCAATAGGTCTACTCCTTCGGGCACCTCCCACACAAATTTCGGATAAGTTCAGTTTAGGACCTGCTCTCGAATCGCTTTGATTTTTATTTTATCAACTTGTATTCACTGCCCCCCATACGACGGTACAAGTTTTATCAGGAGCAAGTCCAAACTTCTTGAGAAAATAGCCTTAAAGTTTCACAAAACCCCTATGGCACCGTGTGAGGTGGTTGGAGCGCAAGATAACTCTCCAACGGATCTGCTAATTGGGTCCAAAATTTGGCCTTTGTAATATTTTGTCCAAACATAGTTTAAGTTGGAACATAAGCCATATCGGTCCACTCCTTCAGGTACCTCCCCCACAAAATTTCAAAAATGTTCGGAAAAATTGTTCGAACGGTAACTTTTGAAGGGAGTGGCCGAATTGGTCCATTCTTTACACATCTTAATATATCTACCAGATATAGATCAGGTTCAAATATGAACTATATTTGTCCACTTCATCCAGTACCTCCCAAACAAAATTTCGGATAAGTTCACTTTAAGACCTGCTATCGAATCACTTTTATTTTTATTGAAGCAACCTGCATTCGCTGCCTCAATTATGATGGTAAAAGTTTTTTCAGGGGCAAACCACACTTCTTAAGCAGACAGCCCGAAGGGAGTAAAACCCCCTATGGCACCATATGTAGTGGCTGGAGATCGACTTCCGTAATAGTCAATCAATGTCGATCCATTCCTTTAAGTAATTCCCCCGCAAAACTTCTGCTCTTTAATCTAATCAACATTTTTGTCGGTTCATACGTTCAACAATTTTAAAACCCTCTAAATACATACGTTTTTTGAAAAAAAAAAAAAATTGTTTCAATATGCACAGACTGAGGGTATATCTCTCTCGGCCAATCCGACTGATACTTTTTTTACTTGTTTATTTCTATAGAAGGTCTTTCGGATTTCTTTAGAAGAACTTAAGTATGTTTTTTATCTATAGATGATCCTTGGGAGGACTTTAGAAGATCTTTCGATGGTCTTTGGTCTATAGAAGGTCCTTTTAGAAGAACATTAGTATGTTTTATTTCCATAGAAGGTCTTTAGAAGACCTTTAGTGTGTTTTGTTTATAGAATGTCTTTGGGAGGTCTCTAGAAGACCGTTAGATAGTCTTATGTTTATAGAAGACCTTTGGAAGGTATTTAGACGATCTTTGGAAGATTTTTAAAATGTCTGTGGGAGGTTTTTAGAAGACCTTTAGAACGTCTTTTGTCTATATAAGGTCTTTGCGAAGACCTTTGGTATGTTTTATTTCTATAGAAGGCCTTTAAAAGAACTTTAGATGGTCTCTTGTATAAAGGCGGTCTTTGGGAGGTCTTTAGAAGACATTTAGTATGTTTAATTTCTGTAGAAGGTCTTTAGAAATCCTTCTGTATATGTTTTGCCGATAGAAGGTCTTTGGGATGTCCTTAGGAGACCTTTAGATAGTCTTCTGCTTATAGAAGACATTTGGAAGGTATTTAGAAGATCAGTAGAAGATTTTTAAAATCTCTGTGGGAAATCTTTGTGATACCTTTACTGTGTCTTTTGTGTATAGAAGATGTTTGGGTGGTCTTCTGAAGACTTTTAGATGGGTTTCTATCTAAAGAAGACATTCCAGTCTTACAAAGGCCTTTAGGAAATAATTCTTTTTGATATTTTGGTCTACGAAATAGCAATCGGGTTATTCTGCTACATATGCCAATGAAATTCAATTGAGAGTTTAGTCCATGATTTTTGGAAGCGCTTCTGTCAATCGAACATCATTACATGACCTTTATATGGGCATCTGTCTATAGACGAACGTTGGAAGGTGAGGTTAAAAGACATTTAGACGGCTGGAGGAAATTGAGGCGTTTTTAAAAGACCGTTAGCATTTTATTCTCTGTGTAGAAGGTTTTTAGAATACATTTATATGGAATTTTGTCTATAGAAGAACTTAAAAAGGTCTATAGAATACCTTTATAAGATCTTCAAGGTAATTAGATTCATGATTTAGATATTTAGAACGTCCTTAGAAGATTATTTGTATATAAAGCATATTTCGTAGACCATTGGGTGGTATTCTGTCTAGTGAGGATTTTTTAAAGGCCTCTAAAAGGCCTTTAGTATTTATTTTGACGTTAGAAAGTCTATAGAAGTCATTAATAAGGTCCTTAGAAAAGATATGAATATATTTATAGAAGGTCTTTGGAAGGTAATTATAAAGCCTTAAGCATGCTTTCTGCCTGTTGAGCACCGTTAAAATATCTTTAGAAGCCCTTTGAAAGATCTTAGGTTTGTAGAACACATTTTTATCTGAAGAAGATATTTGAAGGGCCTTTAGATAACCTTCAAAATGTCCTTTTTAATAGATTTCTTTATTCTACGAACGAACTAGTTCAATTGAACCATTCGTTGAAGAGGGCGTATGAACTAGATCACTCGATATAGTTCACTATGATTCATTAGCTCATTATCGGTGAGCGCTCGAAGACCTTTAGAAGTGTTATATAATAGATTTGTTTAATTCACGAACAAACTAGTTCAATTGAACGATTCATTGAAAAGAGCATGTGAACTACATTAGAATTAGATCAGTCGATATAATTCACTATGATTCATTAGCTCATTATCAATGAGCGCTCGAAGACCTTTAGAAGTTTTATATAATAAATTTGTTTAATTCACGGACGAGCTAGTTCAATTGAACGATTCGTTGAAAAGAGCATGTGAACTACATTAGTCGACATAGTTGATTATAGTTAATTAGTTCACTGAACTATTATCGTTGAGCGACCGAAGACCTTTAGAAGGTCTTTATAATGGAGTTATTTAATTCATGAACGAATTAGTTCAATTGAATGATTCATTGAAAAGAGCGCATGAACTTTATCAGGTCGGTATAGTTCACAATAGTTCATTAGTTCACTGAACTATTAATTGTGAGCGATCGAACTATTAACGAACTAACGATTGTCAATCGAGATCACGATTCTGATCCAAACAATTGAACTAGATAGTGACATATGTTTGAACTAGATTTTACAAGTCTACTTTAATAAGACCTTTCGAAGGTCCTTAAAAGACCTTTAGAATGCCCTTAGAAGACCTTTAGGAGGTCCTTAGAAGACCCTTAGGAGGTCCTTAGAAGGTCCTTAGAAGATGTTTGGTTGGTTTTGTGTCTTTCGAAGAGTTTTAGAAGGACCTTGGGTGGGTTTGTGACTTTCGAAGACCGTTGGATGGTCTTATGTCTAGCGGAGACCTTCAAGTACTTCAGAAGGTTTTATACCTATAAGAAGTCTCTAAAAGGTATATAGAAGATTTTAGAAATCTTTAGATATTTATAGGTAGATATATATTTAGATATTTATAGTAAGTTTGTATAGATATTTATAGGTAAGTTTTTCGCAGGTCTACTTTTATTTTAATACACAAGGTCTTTTGACTATAGAAGACCCTTTAGAGACAGGCCCCTTTAGAATCTTCTGTCTATTTTAGCCCTTTAGAAAGTCTTCGACGACTGCCGATTAAAAGTTGCTCCAGAAGGTTATCCGGTTACCACTTAATCTATCCGTGGTTCGTGTAACGAACATCTCTATACCTCCCGTCAAGGCTTGTTTGTTATGTTTGGCGTGTTAAACATGGAAAATTCGTTATTTCTTGTATTCTTCTTGGTTGTTGTTTGTTTTCTAATTCGTTCATCCACCAACACCACCAGACCATCACCATGGTCTACAAGCTGGACTCAATATTGTTGTTGTTATATGTTAAAACTTAACATTGCTCTTGTCTCCATGGTAGGTATCACTTAAATTGTTTTGTTCATTTGTTTTTAATAAATTTTTCGTTTGCAAGATATCCGACTAAAGGATGTCACTTCTTTTCCTTCGCTCTCTTCTGCCGCTGCTGTTTCTGCTGCAGTGAAATGAAATTTTAAAGTCAAAGATCAATGTGACAAAAAAAAAAAAAAAAACGTATTAATGCTGGTGGCATGCTGTGACATCGGGGGTTCATGAGCTTGTCCATTACAACGTAGCTTGTGCCAATTTGTTGTCATCGAATGTTGGTTGTTGCTGATATCGGAAAGTTCAGTTCATTCATTCATTCATGCTGTCCATGCTGCTCCGTGTTTTAATCCTTTAAGAAAGTCTAGACTTTCTAAAAAATGTTTTGGTGAATTAATGATGATGTGATAGCAGGATAGCGGAGGTATTGTTGCATGGTGACAATGTTCCTAAAGGAATTTTATTGTGGGGGAGAAAAACATTGGATGGGTGGTTGGTAAATTGGGGAAATTTAAGTTTGAAGAAAGAATACCTTTAGAAGATTTTCTGTTTATATAGAGGGGATTCGGAAGATAAAAGGCTTTCAAAAGATATTTTGTCTCAAAGGAAGACCTCCAGAAGAGCTTATGGAGTGTATATAGGAGGTCATTTGACTTTATAGAACGTATTTTGCCTTTATAGGCCTTTGGAAGGTCTTCTGCTTGTATAGATTACCTTCAGAAGGTTTTAGTTATAGTCGAAATCGCTTATAACGTCGTATCGGTTATAACGACGATATCCAAAAATCCCAAATCCCAAATAGCCCTATCGCTTATAACGACATATCGGTTATAGCGACAAATTCCGTCGGTCCCTTGACTGACGTTATAAGCGATTTCGACTGTATATAGAGGGCCTTCACAGTGGCTTCTGTTTACATAGAAGGCCCTCACAAGGTCTTCTGTATATATGGAAAGCTTTCAGAAGGTCTTCTGTCTTTATAGAAGGCCATGAGAAGGTCTTCTGTCTTAAAGAGGACCTTCTGCTTGTCCTATGTCTTGTCTTATCTGTCTACATGGAAGGGCTTCAGAAGGATTGTGTCTGCCTAAAAACCCTTCAGAAGGTTCGGTTATTATAAAAGGCTTTCAGAAGATCTTTTGTCTTAATGTAAATTCTCCAGAAGAGCTTCTGGAGTGTATATAGGAGGTCATTTGACTTTATAGAAGATATTTTGCTTTTATAGGTCTTTGGAAGATCTTCTGGCTGTATAGATTACCTTCAGAAGGTTTTAGGTTTATATAGAAGGCCTTCACCGTGGCTTTTGTTTACATAGAAGGCTTGCACAGTGTGTTGTGTATATATAGAAGACCCTCACAAGGTCTTCTGTATATATGGAAGCTTTCAGAAGGTCTTCTGTATTTATAGAAGGCCATGAGAAGGTCTTCTGTCAATATAGGCTTTAGAAGGTCTTCTGTCTTAAAGAGCACCCTCTGATTGTCCTATGTCTTGTCTTATCTGTCTACATGGAAGGGCTTCAAAAGAATCCTGTCTGCCTAAGAGCCCTTCAAAAGGTATTCGGTCTTTATTAAAAGCTTTCGGAAGATCTTTTGTCTTAATAGATCTCCAGAAGAGCTTCTGGAGTGTATATAGGAGGTCATTTGATTTTATAGAAGGTGTTTTGCCTTTATAGGCCTTGGAGGGTCTTCCGTCTATATAGATTACCTTCAGAAGGTTTTATCTTTATATAGAAGGCCGTCACAGGATCTTCTGTTTACGTAGAAGGTCTTCACAGGGTCTTCTGTATATATAGAAAGTCCCATAAGGTCTTCTGTATATATGGAAAGCTTTCAGAAGGTCTTCTGTCTTAAAGAGGACCTTCTGATTATCTAATGTCTTGTGTTATCTGTATACATGAAAGGACTTCAGAAGGTCTTCTACTTACATAGAAAGTCTTCTGTTTATATGGAAGGTGTTCTATCTATACAGAAAACATTCAGAATATTTTCCGTGTTTATGGAAGGCCTTCTGAAGGCATTTTGTCCACCTATAAGAGGCCTAATGTAGTTCTTCTGTCTTTGTTGAAGGTCTATAAAGGGTCTTCTGTCTTTATTGAAGGCCTTCAGAAGGTCTTCTGCCTATATTGAAGGTCTTTGGAAGGTGTTCTGTATAAAGAGAGCCTTTTGTTTTTTTTATAGAACACCTTCTGAAGTTCTTCTGTATATGTGGAAGGCCTTCGAAAGGTTTTATGTCTGTGTAGGACGCAATCAGGAGCTCTTCTGTCTACGTAGAAGGTCTTCAGCTTTTATAGAATGCCCTCAGAAAGACTTCTGCCTATATATACAAGGTATTTTGTTTATAGAAAGGCCTTCAGAAGGTCTTCAATCTATGTAGAAGACCTTCGGAAAGTCTTTTGTCTATAAATACGGCCTTCAAAGGTCTTATCTCTATATGTGCCTACAAAGAAGCCTTTTAGAAGGATTTCTGTTTATAAAGATGACCTTCAGAAGTCCTTATGTATATAAAGAAGGCCTTCTATCAACATAGAAGACCTTCAGAAGGTCTTCTGTGTATTCAAAAGGTATTCTGGCTATATTAAAGGTCTTTAGAAGGTCGTTTGTTTATATTGAAGACCTTCAGATGGTCTTCTGTCTTTACAGAAGGCCTTCTGTCTTTATAGAAAACCGTCAGAAGGTTTTCTTTAAACATAGAAGGTCTTGTTTTGTTTTATAGAAGGTCTACGGAAAGTCTTCTGTCTAAATATAAGGCCTTCGGAAATATTTCTCCTATACAAAAGGCCTTCAGAAGATCCCATTTCTATACAAAATGTCTTTGGAAGGTCTTCCGTGTTTGGAAAGCTTTAAGAAGGTCTTCTGTCTTTATAGAAGGTCATGAGAAGGTCTTCTGTCTACATAGGCTTTAGAAGGTCTTCTGTCTTAAGGATGACCTTCTGATTGTCTTATGCCTTGTCTTGTCTGTCTACATGGAAGGACTTCAGAAGGTCTTCTGCCTACATAGAAAGTCTTCTGTTTATATGTAAGATGTTTTATTTATTTGGGAAACATTCAGAATATTTTCCGTGTTTACATAAGGTCTGCATTTTGTATACATATAAGAGGCCTTAAGTAGTTCTTCTGTCTATATTGAAGGCCTTAAAGTGACATTACTTTGGGAATAAGCAGTATTGAAGCTATGAGATGTTATTTTCCGGGACTTAACAGTTCACCTTTCCCGTGCAAGGAGGTCAGTGATTATCATCGTTGTTCCACTCGCACTTTGATGAGATAGAAAAAATTTGGTCTATATCTGAGAAATAACATAACAAAATATTCCCAAGCGAATATTTCTCGAAAATTATTTTCCACATAAACCCCTTACCGTTTCGAAAAATGCGTAATTAATCAAACATCATCTGCAACCATTTACATCATAAATTCCCAACAAGAAAAGTACATCATTAAAATTTCCAACTAAATCGATTTATTTTTCTTCTTCTTCTGAGAGAATAGTTAATGATGTAGAAATGAACTCAGCACAGAACAGCAGCAAAGACATAATTCTTTTAGTTTCTAAAATCGGCTTCGTCATTTTACAGAATTTCTCCTTTGACATGAGAAGCGCCATAAGTGCCAAGACATTACACCGTTATTTACATTTATGAGTGTTAAAAGCGCAGGAGAAGGCGGATGACAGCAGCAGCAGCTACTTTAAAGGACATTAAGGAAATTTAATTAAAAATTCCAACAAACAAAAAAAAGAGGAAATTCTATACTCAGTCTCATTCTCTTTACTTCTAAGACATTCCTGCAACTTCTTAACAACTGTTGGTTGGTTCTGTTATGAAGCTGATAATGAAGTCCTTAAAGGCTATAAGGAAGAAAAAAGTGTAAAAAAAGAACTACAAGTGGCAACGAAGTAGTTGTTGTAAGGAAAAGGATTACAAAGCCTTGAGACAGAAACAACAAAACAAGGACAACAACAATAGTCAAGGTGTTTCAAAATCCAAGCGAAAGAAACTTAAAGCGAATATTATTTAAAATACATGGCGGCTGAAAAGACAACATTGACAATAACAACAACTGCAGTTTGAAGTCATTAAAATTCAAGAATTTTTCCTGAGAGCTGACACGACACAACCGGCGTATCATTGAGGTGGTGTCATTACAAGAACTTCACAAAAAGGAAGAACACCTAAAGACAACTTTTCAAGTTAAAGTTCAGAGTTCAGTTTAGCGGCTGGTGGTTTTGTTTTTTTGTTTAGTTAATGAACAACAACAACACCAATGCTAACCTTATGTCACATTATGCAGTATTGCATTACATTTGCAAGAAATAGGATGGGTCATTATATGCTGATGGTACTCCACATAGTGCTATGAATACAAAGTAGTTGTTTTCAACTATTAGCTTGGCCTTTAGATTGTCTTCTGTCTATTTTGAAGGCCTTCAGAGATGGTCTTCGGTCCATATTAAAGGCCTTCGTGATATTGTGTCTGTAGCGAGGGCCTGGTATTCCAAAAAGCGAAGCAACAAACAGAGATAAATGGAGATCTTTTCTTAGTTCGGCTTATGGAATAAATGTTCTGTAATGGACCAGCTAAGTAAGTAAGTAGGGAGGGCCTTCAGAATGTGTTCTGTCCATTTAGAAGCCTCCCGAGGGTCTTCTGTTACATAGAAGTCCTTCAGAAAGGCTTATGTCTATATAGAAAGATTTTACAACGCCTTCTGTCAATTTAGGAAACATTCAGAAGATCCATTCGAGAGGCCTGGTCTTCTGTCTGCAGCGAAGACCTTCAAAATGTATTCTGTTTTTACAGGAAAGCTTCACAACGTCTTCTGTCTACAGAAAGGCCTTCGGAAGGTCTTCTGTTTAAGTAGAAGGTCTTCTGTCTATATTGAAAGCCTGCCTATATTAAGCCTTCGGTAGGCCTTTTGTCTATATTGAAGGCCTACGAAATGTCTTCTGTCTATATTGAAGACCATCTGTCTACTTAGAAGGTTTTTAGTAGGACTTTTATATACATTAAAGGGCTTCAGAAGGTCTATATTGAAGGTCTCTAAAAGGTCTTCTGCTCTATAGAAGGCCATTGTTTTTTTATGTTTTTATTTTGGTCGGGGAAAATCGTCTACTTTGGCTACCATCATTCGCCAGGTGTGCGAGACTTTAACACGCTAAAATAATCTCTTTACTGTGATCCACAATCCCTGCGGTACAGCTGTATAAGCATTTCGTCGCATTGGTAATGTTCTAAGGAACACTGCTATTTGTTATTCTTCTTGGAATCTCTTCTTGCCTGCGTAATTCCAGTCTAGTCTTCTCTCTTTATAAAGGGTATTCAGAGGGTATTCTGTCTACATAGCAGGACTTCGGAAGGCTTTCAGAAGGTATTCTGTTCCTAAAAAGTTCTTCTCTCATTACTGAAGGCCTTCATAAGGTTTTCTGACTATATTGAAGGCTATTGGAAGTTGCTCCGTATATAGAGATGGCCTTCAGGGAGAGCTTTCGGTTTGTAGACTCCCTCTTCTGATTACGTAGAAGGTCTTAAGTCTTTATAGAATGCCCTCGGAAGGAAATCTGTCCATATATAAGACATTCACAAGGGTTATTTTTTATAAGGAGCTCTTCGTAAGGTCTTCTATCTATATAGAAGGCGATCTGCCAGAAAGTATTCTGTCCCTATAAAAAGCCTTTAAAAATGTTTTCTCTCTTTAATGAAGGCATTCAAAAGGTTTTCTGCATATATTAAAGCTTTTTGAAAGGTACTCTGTATATAAAGAAAGCCTTCAGAGAGCCCTTTTTATAGAAGACCTTCTTCAGGTCTGTATAGAAGGAATTCAGAAGCTCTTCTGTATATGCAGAAGATCTTCAGTTTTTATAAAATGCCTTCAGAAGGACTTCTATCTATTTAGAAGGCCTTTGTCAAGGTCTTTTGTATATGGGAAGGCCATCGGAAGGTCTTCTATGTATATGAACGGTCTTTTATCTATTCAGAAAGTATTCAGAAGATATTCTGTATTTATAAAAGACCTTCACAAGGTCTTCTGTCTTTATAGAAGACCATCAGAAGGTCTTCTGGCTATATTTAAGGCCGTCGGGAGGTCTTCTGTCAATATAGAAGGCCTTATGTCTATAGGAAGGTCTTATGTCTATATAAAAAGTTTTCTGTCTATATAGAAGGCCTTCAGAAGGTACAGAAGGCCTCCAAAAGGTGTTCTGTGCCGATAAAGGTCTACAAAGGATCTTCTGTCTTTATTGAAGGCCTTCATAAGGTATTCAATGCAGGCAGAAAACCTTCTGGAAGGTGTTCTGTATACAAAGAAGGCATACAGAGAGCCTTTTGTTTTTATAGAAAACCTTTTGAAGTTTTTCTGTATAGATGGAAGGCCTTCGGAAGGTTTTATGTCTGTGTAGAACGCAATCAGGAGCTCTTCTGTCTAGGTAGAAGGTCTTCAGAAATAGAATGCCTTCAGAAAGACTTATGCCTATATAGAAGGCCTTCACAAGGTCTTTTGTCAATAGGAAGGCCTTCGGAAAGTCTTTTGTCTATATAAAGACGGCCTTAAAGATGGCGGTTAGATGGACTTCTTTTTATAAAGATGGCCTTCATAATTTTTTGGTCCACATAGAAGGCCTTCAGAAGGCGTTCGTTCTGTGTATTCAGAAGGTATTCTGGCTATAATAAAGGTCTTGAGAAGGTCGTTTGTTAATATGGAAGGCCTTCAGATGGCCTTCTGTCTTTATAGAAAACCTTCAAAAGATTTTCTGTATATATTGAATGCCTTAAAAAATCGTCTGTCTGTATCGAAGGCCTTCTGAATGTCTTCTGTTTATATAGAGGCCCTTCAGAATGTTTTTTTATCTACATTAAAGGGTTGTAGAAGGTCGTTTTTTTCATATTGAAGACCTTCAGGGGCTCTTCTGTCTCTAAAGAAGGTCTTTTGTCTATATTGAAGGCCTTCGTTTATGTGAATAAAAAATAATCTTTAAAACGTTTAACAAATCGCTTTCGTTTTCTTTTCATCAAATCAATTGAATTATAATTGAGAGGAGACGAATAGGAGATCAGGTTTTAAAGACCTTAAACACAATATGGTAATTTTGCTCTTATCTTGACACAATTTGGCTTATCGTAAGAAGTCTTTCCTGGTCTAATATAAGTGGATTTTCATCTTACATTAAACTAGAGGTCTGACTTCATTGTTGCTCTTCTCAAGATATCCATTCTGATTTTGGACTTGCCTAATAAGTAGTTTTTAGTTTTTATTCCTTCACAAGAAATCTTCTAAAAAAATTTATTCGACTCTTTTATAAAACAATTTGGACTTACTATTTTATCTAAATAGCCAACCTCATTTCTCGACAATAAGTCTAAAGCCCTTACCTTTCGTGGAACCCTTTGCAACCACCATTGATTATTGCGGCCAAATTGGTATCCGGTGGGCGGAATGCTATTTGAACTGGAGAAAAAAAAGAACTTAAATGAAGTGTTAACTAACGTGTCTATTTTCCCCTCATTTAAGTCATCGAAATGAACAGCCGGCAATAAACCGAAAAGAAAACACAACACAAAAAGAAAGAAATACAAATAGAATTGTAAAAAAAGGCAAGAGAAATAAATGAAAAGAAAAACTCCGTTTGGTAACAAAAGTCTGGTTAACCATCAACAACACCGTTTTTGCGGCTGTTGCTGTTTGTGGCTGGCGACGTTGTTCCTCTTCTGTCTGTGGTCTTTATTTCCTTTTTGTGGGGTACTCTGCATTAATATTGCGGTCAATAAAGAAAACAAAAAAAAAGCTAACACCAAACCTAGGAGAAAATCTCTACAAAGTTTAAAGAGTTAAACATCAGCACCACCAACAACAACAAGAAATTTATTCGATATTTAAATTGCAACCAAACTACAACAACACCAACACGAGCCTTTTTCTGTTGGCTCTTTGAAAAGAAAAGAAAAAAAGTGTTGCAACACTTCCAGTTTTTATGAAGTGCAGCTGAAATAAAATGTAGGGGAGAATTTCTATTTGGCCTAGAAACTTTCAACAGTTAAATGATGCTGTGGTGGCGGAGGTGGTGGTGATGTCGGGTGATTTATTGGGGATTTTTATACTACTCCGAAAGTGGGTAAACAGCAGGCGTTTTAGAGGCTTTTGAGGAAAACATTCCAACAGCATCAACAGTAAATTACCATGTTTCAGGGTAATTTACTGCCACAGTTTGATTTAGAGTTTAATAAAGTTTCCTCTTGATTTTCCAAGTAATTAGAATAAATTTATGGCCTGTAATGAAAGTAATTGAAGTGGTGCTCTTGTGAAGAGGCAGTGATGGAGGGGATGGAGGGAGTTTTGTTAACTATTATGCAGATGAATGGCTTTATGGCCACAATGTTTGCTAGAGTTTTTAACAAAACACCCAAGACTTGAAATCTTTACCTAAAGTATTCCTTGCCCAAATCAAAAATACTGTGAAAGATTTCGAACTAAAGTATTATCAGACTATTTTCTCCTAATCATCATCATAATCACAACATTTCATTCAATACCTCCATCACTACCAATCCACTTGTTGATTGATCCCAGACGTGTTTACTTCATTTACGAATTAACTGTCTAGACATGTGCCACACAAACACAGATACTTAAGGAAACCGCCACACTCATAATTACCCAACTGACCAATATAAATCCATTCCCTTATAAATCTCCTTTTTTCATGACCTCTAATCGTATCCATCCTCCCAGTTTGTTTATGTCTGTCCCTCTCAAGTGTTTTTGCCAAAAAATCATTCATGACGCCTTAAATGGTGTTGGATGGATGCTGAGAACTACACAACTGCACACCCAAATGCAATTTTGTACTGACATTTGAGACTTGAAGTTAATAAACCGAATGTATGCAGAAGGGAAATGCAACAAAATCTCTTTGAACAAATGGCAAATCATGTTCATGGCATCCTGCAGCCTCCTTTTCGGCTAGGGAACATGTGTTTTTGTATTTATCTTTAGTGTCAAGTGGATTTGTATCCTGTTCTCATCATCATATTTCTGGGAAATTTTTTCTTACAAAAGATTTTCTTTAGAAAAGATCAATCGATTGTTGTTCACCGATAAAGAGGAGGAGTAGGGAGGGACACTAAATGTAGAAAAATGAGTCGAGGAATACAAAAATCGACATACAAGAAAAGACTAGAAGATTTTTTAATGGTACCAAAGGGTCCTTACGGAAACAAGACAGGGTTTGGAAAGGATCATCAAGATCTTTAGAATACTTTACCACCTATAAAGGTGATTAGGGAGGGGCACTCAAAACAAGACCAAGAGAAATGAGTCAACGAGACCTTCAGAAGATCTTCTTTATAATTGAAGGTCTTCAGAAGGTAGAAGTCCTTTAGAAGGTCTTCGGAAGTTCTCTAGAATCAGAAGAAAGTCTTCAGAAGGTCAGTAGAAGTCCTTCAGAAGGTCTTCTGCTACTATAGAAGTTCTTCAGAAGAAAGTCTGTCCACATGCAAGGCCTCCAGAAGGTCTTCTGTTTGTTCAGAACGTTTTCCATCTTCTGTCTATGTAGAAGGCCTCAAAGGGTCTTCCTTCTAATAGAAGGCTTCAGAAGGTCTTCTGTGCAAATAGAAGGCCCTAAGAAGGCATTCAGAAGATCTTCAGCCTATATTGAACGCCTTCAGAAGGTTTTATGCCTATGCACAAGGCCTTCAGACGGTCTTCTGTCTACATAGAAGGCCTCCAAAAAGCCGTATGTCGATACAGAAAGCCTTAAGAAGGTCTTCTGTTTATAAAGAAGACTTTCGAACGTCTTCTGTCTATATGAAATGTATTCAGAACGTCTTCAGTTTATGTAAAAAGCCCTTAGAAAGTCTTCTGTATATATGTATAAGGCTTTCATAGCGCTTTTGGCCGTAAAAAAGGCCTCCAGAAGGTCTTCTGTTTATGTAGAAGACCTTCAGAAGGTCTTTAGTTTCTATAAAAGGCCTACAGAAGGTCTTTAGTTTCTTTAAAAGACTTTCAGAAGGATTACTGCCTAAATCGATGCCTTCGACGTCTTCAGTTTACATTGAAGGTCATCACAAGGTATTCTGTCCATATTTAAGGCCTTCAAAGGGTCCTCAGTTTATATAAAAGGCCTTCGGATCGTCTTCTGCCTATTTAGAAAGCCCTTAGAATGTGTTCTGTATATACAGAAGGTCTTTTGCCTTTATAAAAGACCTTCTGTCTATATAGAAGGTCTTTTGTCTACATAGAATTCCTTCGGAAGGTCTTTGGTTATATAGAAGGAGGTCTTTAGTTGCTATAAAAGGCATGCAGAAGGATTACCTTCTATATCGATGCCTTATTAAAGTCATTTGTCTATTTAGAAAGTCTTCAGAAGATCTTCAGTTTATATTGAAGGTCATCGACCTTTTGATGACCTTCAATATAAACTGAAGACCTACTTGCCTATATTTATGGTCTTCAAAAGGTCCTTAGGTTTATATAAAAGGCCTTCAGAATGTCTTCTGTCCATTTAGAAGGCCTTCAGAAGGTGTTCTGTGTATATAGAAGGCCTTCTTAAGGTCCTATATCCATATATAGGAGGCCTTCAGAAGGTCCTTTGACTTCTTCGTCTCTATAAAAGGAATTCTGTCTATATAGAAGGTCTTTTGTTTATATAGAAGGCTTTCCGGAGGTCTTTAGTTTCTTTAAAAGTCATTCAGAAGGATTACTGCCTATATCGATGCCTTCTTAAAGTAATTGTCTATTTAGAAGGCCTTCAGTGTATATTGAAGATCATCAAAAGGACTTTTGTCTATATTTAACGACTTCAAAAGGTCCTCGGTTTATATAAAACCATTATATTTACACAGAAAACAATTATCGATTTTCCGGCGATAAAAAAAATTGTCATTTTGACGAAATTCAATTAATTTATTTGATCACAAAGTAAAAATACAACTGATAAACTATTTCACATATTGATTAAAATATTTATAGATTTTTTTATATTGAACTGATAAAATATTTCACATATTGACAAAAATATGTATCAAAATATGAAAATTTTTTTATCGATTGACAAAAAATATGTTCAACTATTTTTTTCATCAAGAAAATATTTTGTTTTTATCAAGCACAATGTGGAGTATTTTGATAAATATTTTTGTCAATATGTGAAATATTTTATCAGTTGTATTTTTACTTTGTGATCAAATAATTTTATCGATTTTTGTCAGCAGGAAAATCGATAAATTTTTTATTGAATCTTTGAATTTTTTTATCAAATGGCTAAAAATTTTTCCTATGTAGAAGCTCTTCAGAAGGTCTTATGTTTACATAGAAGGCCTTCTGTTTATATAGAAAGCCTTCCGAAGGTTTTTTTCTCTTTGTCCTTTGTTTTTATATATGACCTTCAGAAGCTTTTCTGTCTATAAGGAAAACCTTCTGTCTATAAGGAAGACCTTCAGAAAGTCTTTCACCTATATAGGATGCCTTCAGAAGGACGTTTGTTTATATATAAGGCATTCAGCAGGTCTTTAGTTGTCAATATATATTTATCTGAAGTTATTTTGTCTATATAATAGGCCCGCAGAAAGTCTTCTGTTTATATAGAGGGCCTGTAGAGGTCTTTTGTCTTTAAAGTAGGCGTTCAGAATGTATTCTTTCTATTTAAAAGGCCTTCAGAAAGTCTTGAGTTTATATAGAGAGCCTTCTATAGGTCTTTCGTCTGTGTAGGAAGCCTTCAGATTGACCTTTGTCTATAAGAGAGGGCTTCAAAAGGTCTTCTGCCTATTTGGAAGGCCTTCCAAAGATCTTTCGTCTATATAGAAGGTCTTCTGAAGATCTTCTGACTATAGAGAAGACCTTCTGAAGTTTCTCTGCTTGTATAGAAGGTCTCCAGAGGTTCAGTTTCTATAGAAGACCTTCAGAAGGTCTTCTGTCTATATAAAAGTCATTCAGAAGGCTCTCTGCCCATATAGAAAGTCTTCAGAAGGCTTTCAATTTCTATAGAAGGTCTCACAAGGTCTTCTGTCTATAGAGAAGGTTTTCAGAATGTCTCTTGTCTATATGGATGTATTTTGTTTATGTAGATGACCTTCAGAAGGTTTTTGGTCTATACAGAAGGTGTTCAGAGGGTATTTTGTGCATATAGAAGTTTTTCTGGAAATATAAGGGTCGTTTCGCAGAATATCAAACCCTCTTCTCGCAGTCTATATACAAGATATTCAAAACATCGAAACCAATGCGTTTTCTCTAAGAGACCAATATGTCTTATACATATGATTAATCCAACAATATTTGAAGAGCAAAATATGTATTGTAAAGATATTGTTAGATTCCGCATGTAGTATTGTGAGTCCAACAATAGTTTTTGTTAATTACAACAATTGTTTTTGTCATATCCAACAATAGTTTTTGTCTGCTGGACAATATTATTCTCTTTTCTTCGACAATTTTATTCTCTTCTCTCGGTATTCGATACTGTGGCGAAAAAACAATTTTGGTGAGTTTTGTTTGTATGAGTTCCTCTTTGTTTCTTATTTTATCTTTGTTCTTTTTTTGAGTATGTACACCATGAGATTCTAATTTTTATTAGTTTCTTCTTTCTCATTCTTCTTTGTGTTTTGATAGTTGTGTTTTCTTTTCATATTTGTTGTGGTTTTATAATATTCTATATGTTAGGGTAGGTGCTTCATTAAATTAAATTTGTTGTCTTTTTAGTTAGACGTGTAAAAACCTGGCCATTTGTAGTGTTTGTCAATGCTCATAATATTATACGTGACATGTATACCAAAGTTATGTGGAAAGTGTATATGAGATTATATACGATCAAATCAAAAGTTTTAGTAACAGGTTTTCTGGGCTGACAATAGTTTTTGTAAAAATTCTAGATTATAATAGTTCCTACCATAGGTATTGTCAATGATTTTTACAATATTGAGGAATTTCGCAAGTTGTTTTTGTTTTGTATGTTTGAAGTAAACGATGGTATTTTTGGATTTGCAATTGCAATGCTTGAACAAAACAAATGAATTGTTTGAACAAAAATAGATATTGTTGTTCCAACAAAAGTGAAAAATATTTTTGCTCTGCGTGTAGAAAATCAAGGAGAATCCATATGAAAGACCAACGATTTTCTTAAAGAAGTTCAAAGTGCGATGACGTCTTATATATTTCTCATGGAAGGCCAAAAGATTTTCCAATCCAAAGCCGAATGTGTTCCCATAGAAGTTCTTCAAGTAGAAAATTAAATGGTATTCTGACAGAATACCTAATGATCTTCTCGTATGATGCATTAAGGTTTTACCTAAGAAGACTGAATTATTTTACTTGCAGAAGGCCAAGGGGTTCATAGAACAGCAAAGGTTCTTCTCATAGACGACCAAAAGGTCTTATCATAGAAAATCCTTAGAACATCAAAAATTCTTCTTATAGAGGACCAAAGTGTCTTCTCGTTGAAGATTTAAGAATATTTTTATAGAATACCGAAGCGTTTCCTTCTAGAAGACCAAAAGGGGCTTCTCATAGAAGACTAAAGCATCGTCTCTGAGACGACCAATAAGTCATCTTATATAAGACCAACAACTACTTTAAAATGTCTTCTGGAAAGTGATTTACGCTTCTAGGAATATAAGTCCTTATTAGGTCGTATTTTATATGTTGAAGATCAGGTTCTCATTTTACTCTCTTGCAAAAAAAGAACAAAATAACTTCCGTTTTCCCTAGGGTTGCCACACACAAAACAAATACCATTCTCTGTGTCCCAAAAGTCATGTAAAGGTCAACATTTGTAAAAGGGAATAAATAAAAACAAAAAGAAACAATTTTGTGGGTTCTCGTTTGTCAAACAGACAACCAACATATGCTCTAAATGCTCATTTTTCATAAGTAAACGAGAGGAACAACAAAAACAGGAGAGTGAGAAAATGTTATTTAACATATCTGAAAAAGGACTTGACAAAATGGACAACCGAAGGATAAACAACAATTTTGACACTGTGCGGTGTGGCATGGTGCAGTGGAGTGGCGACACAAACAGAAGCTAAAAAATTCCCTTGATAGCTGATGGGCAAACATGTGTTTGTTTACCTTGGCGTTCGGGCATTAAAATAAACACACAATATTATCTTTCTCTTCTACTGTTTGGGTCGGTCTTTCTCTCCAAGGAATTTTTATTTATGAAATACCAAAAATAACAATTTTTGGCAAGTTGTAACAAAAAGAAGAATAAGAAAGGGAAGAAGTATGGACATCAGGTATTTTTGGAATTTAAACAAACCCAAAAAATTCCCACAAGTCCTTAGTGTGGTCCTGCTTGCTTTTCTTATGTTTTCGGCTTCATAACATGTTTCGAATTTCATGAACAGGTAACAGCAGGACACAAAGGACACACAACAAGGAAGTCTCACATGCGAACTCTGACACCAATGCATACGAAGAAGAAGACGAAAATTCATTTAACAGCAGTGCAATGTCGCAATACATCCATCCATCCATTCCATTGTAACAAGAGCCGTGTTAAGGAAGTGAGGGCACACACACACAAAAGAGCCAGGGAAAAGAAATTCAAATACTTAGCATATATCAGCATTTAAAGACATTATCCTGCCCAAGCATTTAGGGACATGTATGTCTGCCTGTGTCCAATGTGATTGCATACATTATGGCAACGATTTTGTGCAGGACTGGATGGATGGATGGTGGGTTGAATGTTCGTTCCCATTCACATGAAAGATATCTTATGAATTATAATTTTTTTTCGGTGACTTTTAGTTGCGCTTCGATTTTTTATGGTTTCCTTATGGTGGAGAGGCGTGCGTTCGCCAGTGTGTGAAGGATATGTTATAGTGACAATATGTTGGCAATTTGGTGGTATGTTTTATGAGGGGTTTGGTGTCCCTTTTGCCTTTTCTGAGGTTTTTGCTTTTAGAATAAGCAGCATAAGGCAATAAATACGCCGAACGGGGACTTTCTTAAAATTCTTGGCATAACAAATGTCCTGCTGTTTTTTTTTTGTATGGATAAGAGACATTTGTCTTGGAATTGAAATAGTGACAAGGAGAAGCCATACTGTATACGGTATTCGTTAAAGAAAGTAATTAGCAATTACAGGTTATTTACATTTGTGCGGAATAAAATAGCAGGACTGATAGAGGCATGATGTGATATTATTTACTATTTAGGACAATGTGATCAGTGATTTTAGATGATCTAAGCAGGTCTTCTGTACTTAGAAGACCTCCTAAAGTGATTTTTAATGGTCTAATGTAATCTTCTGTACCAAGCAGATCTTCTAAAATGATCTTCTGTATCGAGAAGACCTCCTAAAGTGGTCGTCTGTACAATGAATATTTCTTGTAGTGATATTACATTTGCAAAAACGGGTCTTTTGTACTAAGAAGAGCTCCTAAAGTGTTCTTCCATGGTCTAATGTAGTATTCTGTACTAAGGAGTCCTCTTAAATTGATCTTCTGTACTAAGAAGACTTCTTAAAGAGATCTTTTTGACATGGAAGACCTACTTGCAGTGATCGGACTCCTGATTCTGATTACCTAAGAGCTGCCCTGTCTTTAAAAATATGGTCTTCAAAAAGTAGAATCCTTGGGTAAGGTTATATTTTAGAAGGTCTTTAATTACAAAGGTGACCGTGAAGGTCTAGATTAACCTCAAACTCGATTTAAGCTCTTCCTCAACTCTCTCTCTCTCTCTTTGCAACTGTTAAACATTTGACATCCATTAATCGGAAAATGGAATTTACGCAGCATCCTCTAACGATGGTGGTGGACATTAGCTTTATGTAATTATATGGCACAGATGCATCTGCGATACATTCATCTAACCATCCAGTAGATCACATGGCCACCCTCGTAAATCAACACAATTGTTATTGTTTTCATTGCTGTTGTTGTTGTGCGAAAGTGATTGTCTTTAATGACGTCATTAAAACAACGACACGCTTCGGCTTTTTTAAAAAGGAAACAAAATAGCAACTGTAACTATAACTCAAAACTACTCAACGGCATGCATTCCATAAGCCATACATAAGCAACAACAACAAAAGAACAGACTTTACTGCAAGTAGTCAGTCCGACAGTCAATAATAATATCTTTGTAATCGAAATGATTATTGTATGACAACTGAACGAACGATGTTTTTATTTCTGCTGGCTGCAAAACTATTTTCGGAAGGAAAATAAAATATGTAGGTTTCCATTTGTCTGAAGTGCATTTTGGTCTTGTAATATTGACGCCTAGTTGATGCCTATTGTTGTTGTTGCTGCTCTTGCTGCATTTGTCATTTAGGGAGTTTAAATGTTCTAACACCACCAACCAACCACCCTCACCTTTAAATTTTGTTCTATTTTTAAAAATTTAGAAATAATTTCTGGAAGAAAAATTAAATTATTTTTACTACCGGAGCAGAGGGACGGACACACAGACGTTTGGGCGGATGCTGTGTGTAGCCGTCTCAAATTGTAGTCAAGTGTGCGGCGGATGGATGATCATTTGTGAGAGAGATAAGAAAAAGTGAGGAAGACGAAAGCGTGGAGAGGGAGACAGATGTTCTAGATTTATGGAAGATTATTGCTGGAATTTTTAACGAGGGAGGTATGGTGAAGGTTAATGAAAAATAAAGAAATAATATTACAGATTTACGGAAGGCCAATGGAGGGATTTTAGTTTCATAAATAAAAAATAACTTTTCCAAACAAAATCAAAATCTTCAAAAAAAATCAAGGCTTATTGTCCTCTTGGAATGGTCATAAAAATCTGTAAAAAATCCACCCTTAATGTACTTTCGAAGATGTCATAAAAATCTTTTAAAAATATAAGCGTGTTTGCCTCTTGAAGTCGTCATAAAAATCGTTGAAATATCCAAGCTTATTGTCCTCTTGGAGTCGTCATAAAAATCGTTAAAAAATCTAAGCTTATTGCCCACTTGGAGTCGTCATAAAAATCTTTAAAAAATCCAGGCTTATTGTCCTCTTGGAGTCGTCATGGAAATCTTAAAAAAATCCACGTTAATTGTCCACTTGGAGTCGTCACAAAAATCTTTAAAAATCCACGCTCAATGTACTCTTGGAATTGTCATAAAAATCTTTAAAAAAATCCACACTCAATGTACTCTTGGAATTGCCCAATTGGAGCCGCCATAAAAAACTTTAAAAAATCCACGCTTATTGTCCTCTTGGAGTCGTCACAAAGATCATTAAAAAATCCAAGCTTATTTTCCACATGGAGTCGTCATAAAAATCGTTAAAAAATTAACGCTAGTTGTCCTGTTGGAGTCGTCATAAAAATCGTTAAAAAATTAACGCTAATTGTCCTCTTGGAGTCGTCATAAAAATCTTTAAAAAATCCGCGCTTATTGTCTTCTAGAAGTCATCAAAAAAATCTTTAACAAATCCGGGCTTATTGTCCTCTTGAAGTCGTCATAAAAATCTCCGAAGAATCCACGCTTACTGTTTTCTTGGATTCGTCATAAAAAATCTTTAAAAAATCCGCGCTTATTGTCTTCTAGAAGTCATCAAAAAATCTTTAACAAATCCGGGCTTATTGTCCTCTTGAAGTCGTCATAAAAATCTCCGAAGAATCCACGCTTACTGTTTTCTTGGATTCGTCATAAAAATCTTTAAAAAATCCACGTTCCTTGTTGTCTTGGAGTCGTCATAAAACTTTAAAAAATCCACGCTTATTGTTGTCTTGGAGTCGTCATAAAAATCTCTAAAAAATCCACGCTTATTGTCCACTTGGAGTCGTCATAAAAATCTTTAAAAAATCCACGCTTATTGTCCTCTTGGAGTCGTCATAAAAATCTTTAAAAATCCACGCTTATTGTCCTCTTGGAGTCGTCATAAAAATCTTTAAAAAATCCACGCTTATTGTCCTCTTGGAGTTGTCATAAAAATCTTTAAAAAATCCAAGCTTATTGTCCACTTTGGGTCGTCATAAAAATCTTTAAAAAATCCACGCTTATTGTCCTCTTGGAGTCGTTATAAAAATCTTTAAAAAATCCACGCTTATTGTCCTCTTGGAGTCGTTACAAAAATCTTTAAAAAATCCACGCTTATTGTCCTCTTGGAGTCGTCATAAAAATCTTTAAAAAAATCCACGCTTATTGTCCTCTTGGAGTCGTTATAAAAATCTTTAAAAAATCCACGCTTATTGTCCTCTTGGAGTCGTTATAAAAATCTTTAAAAAATCCACGCTTATTGTCCTCTTGAAGTCGTTATAAAAATCTTTAAAAAATCCACGCTTATTGTCCTCTTGGAGTCGTTATAAAAATCTTTAAAAAATCCACGCTTATTGTCCTCTTGGAGTCGTTATAAAAATCTTTAAAAAAATCCACGCTTATTGTTGTCTTGGAGTCGTCATAAAAATTTTTAAAAAATCCACGCTTATTGTTGTCTTGGAGTCGTCATAAAAATCTTTAAAAAATCCACGCTTATTGTTGTCTTGGAGTCGTCATAAAAATCTTTAAAAAATCCATGCTTTCATAAAAATTTCTCAAAACAAAAATTTCCTTGAAATGAATTTAAAAAAAAAAAAATAAAACAACATTTAGGAAGTATTAAATATTGGTTTCAAAACAAAACAAAAATGTCTAAAATATTTTTCTTTATTTAAAATCAGTTATATATTATATATGGGGAATTCCAAGTGAAATCGGACAGTTCGGAGAAAAGTAATTTTTGATTTCAATTGTTTTTGGTTCAATTTATGCTCCTAGCCAACAGAACATTTTAGTATATTTTAAAATTATTTTTTGACCAACGGTACAGAGATATCGCCTATTGAAATTATCGAATTTTTAAAGAACTATGTTCAAATAAATGCTCATAACTTCTTTAATATTGGTCCAAATGGGACCATCTTTTTTTGATTTGTTTGTTTTTTTTATCAGCTATCGAAAGAAATATTGAAAATAAAAGTGCACAGTGGGCTTCAATGCAATTTTCGGGATTTAATATTTAAAATCAATTTTTAAACATGATTGCACCCTTCGATTTTTTCAAAAAAAATTTTATGTTAAACTACGTTCAATTACAAAAATTTTAAGCCCTATGTGGTAATGGGATTCGGACAATTACTATTTTTTCTGAATTTTTTAAAATTTGTCAATACAATTTTTCCTTAATACCTTTGTCCAAAATATGTATTTCCTGTATTTTTGAAGCTAAGAGTACATATTTATCATTATATATTATATATTTATAATAAAAAATAGAAAAAAAATCCACAGTGGACTTTAATGGAATTTTCGCTGATGCATTTTCAAAATCGAAAAATGACGCAGTTTTTAAGATGTTTGAGATAAATTCATAAATATAAAATCAAAACAAATATTTATAAATGAAATTTTTAATTTTCTTAATAAAAAAATAAATTTTGGACAAAGGTATAAAGGAAAAATTGTATTGACAAATTTTAAAAAATTCAGAAAAAATAGTAATCGTCCGAATCCCATTACCACATAGGGCTTAAAATTTTTGTAATTGATTGTAGTTTAACATAATTTTTTTTTAAAAATCGAAGGGTGCAATCATGTTTAAAAATAGATTTTAAATATTAAATCCCGAAAATTGCATTGAAGCCCACTGTGCATTTTTCTTTTAAATATTTCTCTCGATAGCTGATAAAAAAACAAACAAATCAAAAAAAAGATGGTCCAAGTTGGACCAATATTAAGGAATTTATGAGTATTTCTTTGCATGTAGTTTTTACAGAATTTGACTTTTTCAAGGCGCGATATCTCTGGAACCGTTAGTCAAAAAAAAAATTGAAAATATACTAAAATGTTTTGTTAATCAGCAGCATCGCCACAGCAAAATATAAAGGAAATCAAAAACCTCATCTTGAAAAAGTGTCCGATTTCACTCAGAAATCCCCATATGCATATAATGCTACTTTTTCCCCACCCCTCGTATATATTTTCTTTCCTTCTTTCTTTTGTTGTTTCCCCAAAAAATATTACATAGGGCCTCGCTGTGCTGTAACAGTTGTTTTCATTTTACAAGAGCAAAAATAACAATATTTGTTGACACTTTTGAGTGCATCTTCCATGGTTTTTTTTTCGTTTCCTCTACTCCTCCACCTCCTCCATAAATTATGACATTTTCTTGATTTTCTTGTTTTTTATGTTTGCTCTTCCTTAGATTTTGTTGTTACAGCTTCCGTAAGTAAAACTAAAATTGTTGAAAATTGTCCAAACCCCGAGGCGGAGGAGTTAGTTTACAAAGAAAATAAAGAAAATAATACATTGTTGTTTTTTATCTTTTGAGGGGAAAGAACACTTGGAGAACGGATACCTTCATTAAATTGTTGCATCCGCAGCTCCATTATGCTTCGGCACTGTTTTCCCATTTCTTCGGCCAACACTTTCAAATCAAATCTCATTACTTGCCAGGTTTTTGTGTCAGATTCTTAGTTCTTATTTTTTTCTGGGTTGAAGTGAAAAAAGTGGAAAAATTACTTCCTCCTTACCTCCGTTGTTTTTCTTTTCCTATTTCTGTGCATCTTTGTATAGACACTGTGTCCCATTTCTTTATTTTTTTGTCTTTTGTTTGTTTTTAACACCTTTGTTGCATAATGTGCAATCTTTATTTCTTTTTTTTGTATTCCTTCTTTCTGCTTTTCCCCCTTCGTGTGACAAATTTTATTCCCTGCCATATTTCAAGATTTAATTTGCCATGTTATAACATTTCAATGTCATGTTTTCCTGCTTTCTTGTCTTTCCTTTTCGATAACCCAGATAGAACACAACACTTTTTTTGGACCCTTTGTTTCTTTTGTGTTTGTGTTTTATTCGATATCTCCCATTACATTTTGCTTTCCATAGAGTTTTTTATCATTTCCCATCACGCAACATTGCCTGTTCTATTTCTTTTTTCTCATTCCAGCCATGTCAAGAAAGAATTGTTGTGTGTGTTTTTTTTTTCATATCAAAAATATGGTGTAAACATTTTGATTGCACTGTTAATGTTAATTAATTGATGATGGCAAGAAATAAAATTCGTTTTTAATTACACAGGTGTAGAAGAGGAGAAGGAGACGTTGGGCGACTAGTACATGGAGGTATTTTTAGTGCCAATTCATAATGAAAGCAAATATGCTGATGATTTTGTTGTAAAATCGGAAATTGAAAGCCAAATTCATGCCATAGGCCACCCCAAAATATGGCGCCCAATCTGGACCACAAAATAACGATATGAAAATCGTATTACGCAAAGTTTAGAATAAACTGGGCTTGGAATGTAACGACAACGAAATAAAAAACTGAGGACAGGAATCATCTATATTGACTTGTTTAACTAGATTTAACCCTAAATACCACTAAAATTGTGAAACGTAAAAAATGGCGCCCAACAGCGGTTTTTTTGTTGTCTAAAAATGGTATAATCACAAATTAAAAGCCAAATGCATTCCTTATGCCACCCTTATGAATTGCAAAATATGGCGCCCAACCTGGACCACAAAATAACGACATGAAAATCGCATAACCTAACTTGTAAAATAGCTGGGCTTTGTCGTATGGTTGGAATGTACTTGGAATATAACGACTGTAAATGAATATGGCGCCCAACGTGTGACACACGAATAAAATAAAGAAAAAAAACTGCGATCACGAATCACCTATATTGACTTATTAAAATGGATTCACCGTCGTCATAAAAATCTTTAAAAAATCCACGCTAATTGTCCTCTTGAAGTCGTCATAGAAATCTTTAAAAAATCCACGCTAATAGTCCTCTTCGAGTCGTCACAAAAATCTTTAAAAAATCCGCGCTTATTGTCCCTTGGAGTCGTCATAAAAACCTTAAAAAACACGCTTATTGTTGTCTCGGAATCGTCATAAAAATCTTAAAAAAATCCACGCTTATTGTTGTCTTGGAGTCGTCATAAAAATCTCCATAATTCCACTAAAATCGTGGAACGTATAAAAATGGCGCCCAACGAGGGGCACTAAAGTATCTAGATGAAATTTAGAATCACATATTCTAACGTCCAAATTAGCGCGGCAATGGAATTCAACGATATCAAATAATTCAAATGTTTAATAGATATTACACATTAATATGGCGCTCAACGTGGGGTCAAACTATAACGCATGGTATGACAAATTTCATTCCTTAGCGACTTCCATTTTTCCCAAAAGCCGAATTAAGAATAGATATCAAATGCCGCGGAACTCTCACCCGATTTTGATATCATTTCTTATACGTGGAAAATATATTTTATAGGGCATATTTGTACATTTAGCGCCCAACGTGGGGCAAACTATAAAGTCCATGAGGGAATCTCATATGCTACTGTAAAATCTGAGTTAGGAATAGATTTCCAACATATCAGATTTGTAACTTTGTCTTTCCAACATAAAAAAACATAATTTTTGATATAATTTCTCATACGGCGCCCAACGTGGGTCACATATCCCTGAGATAATAAATCAGATATTATAACATACAAATTAGATGGATTTTTGGAATATAAATAACTCAAATATTTTATAGAGCCTACATGTAAAATATGGCGCCCAACGTAGGGGAATGTTCATGAGTTGGAGAACCTCATATTCTAGTGAATTAAATTTGGCTTTTAGGAAACACTCAAACTAAGAATAGATTTGCTACGTCGCAGATCTATTCCTTTGTCTTACTAAGTACGACGCTGTTTGATATAATTTCGCTGAAATTGTAGAACGTAAAATATGGCGCCCAACGTTGACAATAGAACAAGGACCGCGAGATAATGAATCCTATATTATAACGTCGAAACTAGCTGGACTGAGCAAATGTAACGACATCAAATATCTCAAACCATCTTATAGAGACCACATGTAAAATATGGCGCCCAACGTGTGGGGCGAAACGTAACATTTACGCGTTGAAGAATCTCATACTCTAGCGAATTACATTTCCCCATGAGCGAAGTAGATTTTCCCCATGAGCCGAACTAAGAATAGAATTTTAACATATTTCCAATTTCGAACAATTAAGGTGTTTGATATAATTGCAATAAAAATGTGAAGCGTCAAATATGGCACCCAACGTGTGGGCGAAACATAACGAGATAATGAGTTATTTATTCTAACGCCAAAATTGGATTGGTGAAATGTGAACGACATTGAATATCTCAAATATTTGACAGAAATCAAATGTGAAAATGTGGCGCCCAACGTGGGGGCAAAATATTGCATGCAATAATTGGAGAATCTCGTAGATTTTTCCAAAGCTGGCCTATAAATAAACTTCCAACGACTTTTAAATTTCTTATTTCGAATAATACAGTTTCTTATATCGTTTCACGAAAATCGTTAGCGGCGCCCAACGTGGCCACAACTTAAAAACTCCCAGATAAAAAAGTCATATATTTTAACGTCCAAATCAGCTGGATTATAACGGTGGAATGTAACGATATAGAAGAACTCAAAGAATTTACTAACACAGTAGTGTTCGTTGTTCTGATTCGCATAGACTTTGTTTTTGAGACATTTATTTTCAGGCCGACTCGGCGACCATTTTCATACGTTGTGGGCCTTCGAGCGATTGTGACATTAAGTGAAGTCTTTGGTTAAGATGCCATTGGATACCTGATGACCGTTCCTCGTTAGTTAGCTTTAGGACTTCATGCAATACGATTAGAAAAAAGGACAGGTGATAGGGTTTACCCCTGTCCAACGCCGCACAGTGGTTTAGAAATCGATTTTCCTGGCCAAAACCCCCATTTTTTGTTGTCACCGATTGTTAATTTCTATATGGGATTCGATGGTAAACATATTGAAACTAAGGAAAGCAAAAAATTAGATCACAATATTGGAAGATGTTGGCGTGGCGTGCTCCTAAAGACAAAAATGTTTCCCAATTTTGGAAAATACGTAATTTTTGCAAATTTCTGGAGAAAGAAACATCTGTTTTTCTCAGAAACTACATCAGTTATTGTGATCATTGTTTTTCCTTTAATAGTCGTTTTAACAAATTACCGTAGCGTTTACACCATGTGAGCTATTTTATTTTTCCTCAGGTACTAAATTTTAAGGAAATTCCAAGTTTGGTGGACCAGAACTTTTAGGGAACAGCTTGGAACAAAGTTCCGTTTTCACAGAATGATGTCCGAGAGTGTCCTCTTTCAGCCCATATATACCTTTGTACCAGTGCCGCTCCTTCCGTTAAACACTTTTTTAAATTTTTTGAAATGGGTAAAAATTTGTGCTTTTTCCATACCCGTTTCCCATATAAATTATAGCTTTTTCACACAAATGGAATTTTTTTAATATATGAGTTTTTATAAGAGTTTTATGAAAGTCCAAGGATTTTTTTTTTCAATTTTGGAAAAAAAAATTTTAATTTTTTGAAAAAAAAAATTGTTGAAATTTTTTTTTTTTAAATTTTTTCCATTTTTTTTTTTGTTTAATTTTTTGTGTGTCTATTATTCACCAAATCCGCTCATCGCAGATATCTTGGCTAATCAGACAGCTTTCAATTGGTCTAACACGTACTATATTTCACCTCTTGGACTTACTGAGACGGATTTGGAAGCAAATTCTCCTTCTGGCTTACCAAATTTTTATTTAAAGGCGTTAGCAGGCACCCATAGGGGTTAATAGCTAGTTTTATGTTAATACACTCTGTGTATTCTCTTAGATTTAAGGATTAGTTTTAAGATTTAGTTTGTAAGTCATAGTTTTAAGTCTAATTTTTGGGGAAGAACTCTCCTTGTTCTGTTAACGCCGGGAGCAAGCGTTTTCTCTTTTATTGTAAACATATATAGTGATTGTTTAACTGCTGATTTTAATAACATGGGTTATATTCTTTTCATCAGCCATTAAAATAATACATTCCAGTTTTAAGTACCTCCTTTATAACGTTTCAAATACCTTGATTTTGTTAAAAAGTCTCAATAAAAATAAACTAACTAAACTGTGTCTATTATTTTTTTTATTGGGATTTGACCTTTTTTAAATAGTTGAAACATATGAAAAGTTCAAAAACACTCATATTTTGATGGAAAATATGAAAAAACTCAAGTTTTTAACTTTGACCTTGAATTTCTCAACAACCGCTGTACCGAATTTGGCTTTTATTGTTGCGGAAAGCTGAAAGTGTTACCCTTCGAACAAAAAAAGGATTGTGCAAATATCTCTATCCGTTCAAAAGTTGCAGAGTTTTAACCAGGAACAAAACGATTCTGAAGCACTGTGCGCCTCTCTCCACTCTTGTCCTTTGAAGCGGACTTTGTGTGGTGCACCATGGTATAGGTTCTTTATAATACACATTTTCATATCGTTTCAATAAAATCGGCGCCCATCGTCCAAATTAGCTTGATTGTAACGATATAAAAGAACTCAAACAATTTACAGATCCCATGTAAAAAATGGCGACCAATGTGGGGCAAAACATAACCTCCATGAGATGAGGATTAAAAATATATAACTAAGGCCGCAGACCTATTACTTTGTCTTTTCAATAGTTTCCGTTTGCCGGGCAAGTTTAAGAGGAAAATGTAAGACGCTAGAGCATTGTTCAACACATGGTCATGGTCATGATCTTTGCCCAATGTTGGGCGCCATGTCTTTGCTAATAAGGCGAAAAATAATATACTACATCCCCGGGGCAAGGGGAGACTTCTTTCATATCAATTTATGAAGCCAGATCCTATCCAAACGGTATGTCTAAAGGCCAAAAGCAGCTCCGCCTTGCTTGCCTGCTTCATTTCTGACATAATAAAAATAAAAGAATAAGGAAGAAAATGGCAACCTAGTTCGAAATTTGCGAGGCTGTCCAGACCTTTAGACGCACCGTTTGGATAGGATCGGGCTTCATAAACTGACTTGAAAGAAGTCTCCCTTTGCCCTGGGGATGTAGCATTTTATTTTTCTTCTTATTAGCAAAGATATGGCGCCCAACGTGGGGCAAAGATATTGACCAAAGATAATAGATTTATATGAGAAAAGTCTCACCTTGCTCCAGGTATGTATCATATTATTTCTCTCCTTATTTTATTTTAGCCAGGAGCCCATAGTAAAAATATGGCGCCCAACGTAGGGCAAATATAATGACCATGAGTTGAAGAATACTCTAGCGTCTTACATTTTCCTCCTAAGCCGAACTATCAAATACCAAAATCTAAATCTTCTTCTTCAATAAACTTCCGTTTTAATGTCATAAAAACAAGACAACAAAAAACTTTTGTTTGTATATTAAATATTATAACAATTCCAAAATTTCAATTATTTATATTATGTTTTTTTTTTTTTTTTTTGTATAACACAAAAGGGTTTACCCCCATTTTTTTATTCGTTTGTTGGGGGCAATTATGTTATGCTTTCATTCAATACAAAAAAAAAATTGTTCTTTTTATTACTTTTCCCATATTTATGACAATGTTTAGAGCTTCCTCTTTAACCCAGCGCACAAAGAAATAAAATATTGGTTGTTAATAAAATACACATAAAATTTGTATAATTTAGCTTGGAAAATTGGTTAGAAAAGACAAGAGTATTGGGAGGGGGAATCAATAAAATCCAACTGTTTCCAATACTGATAATGATGCTTTTCCATTACTTTTTCCAATCACAAATCAAAGCAAAACAATGTACCACAATAAATGGTAGGGAATGGAGCGGAGGAAAAAAAATCCATAAATAAATATTTGATTCGATTCGATTTGTTTTTTTATTGTTTATCTAATAAATTTCATGTTTTAGATATTTTTGGATTTGAGAAGAGCTATAGACGAATGGGGTGGGACGTCATGAAATGAAAATTAATTTTGTTGCGACTGTTGTTACCATACAAAAGGATTAGAAACATGCAATGTTTTTCAACAATTTTCTTATTCTCTATTTTTGTTTTGTTTGACAAGAAACAGATCTTCATGAAAAAAATGTTTTCAATTATTTTGCGTGTTTCATGAGAATTCAATGTTGCAGCGATAATAATAGACTTTTTAGCAATTAAGATTTATAATAATACAGTACAAAAGTGGAAACATTGCTTGACATGATGTCATATGCGGCTCTTTTGGGCGGTATAATATAACTATTTTCAATTATAACCTAACTATTGGTAGGTTGTTATCGAAAATAGTTATATTCACTCAAATGCGACTTTTTTTATTATTCGGTATTTAATTCAAGTAATACATTTTGAAATATACACATAGGAATATACATATATCAAGAATATAATAAGTAATACTATATATTACACATTACTTTTTGATGCCTCAGCGCCTTAAGGTATTGTAGAGGCAAAATATAAAACATATGGTTGGCGACCTGAAGTACCAATTTGAGGTTATATTTCAAATGAACTGCTTTAGAATATATTTCTACATATCTCCTCAAGTTTATGATTAAGGAAAATGTGGTTATATACGAAATGAATTAAATTAGCATCCACTTCTAAATATCTCATCAAGTTTATGGTGTGATCTTACACACCTGAACTGTTTAATTAGGCCGTTAAATGAACCCATTAAAGACGCCAAGAGAATAATAAACATTTCCTTAAGTTTAATATTCAGAGAAAGCAGCATCCATCTCCTCTCATAGTTTAGTCTAATTTCCTATCACTCACTCTTTGCTTTAAGTGCGTAAGTGTTGGTAGATTTCTGGCATTGTTTAATTAAGTGAGAAAGATCATTAAACATCATTTTTTTTCAATTTATTTATCACACTTAGATGCCGACTAAAGTCTAAATATAGAATAAGGAGTGGTTGGTGGTTAGGTGGTATGCCACACGTTGAACATAAATATTTATTTCAAACAAAATAGGAAGAGCACCTAAGACACCGCCAGAGAAACCAAGACCAACAATATTGAAAATTGAACGCTTAATAGAAAACAATAAATTTTAAGATGCAAGTATGTGGTACATAATTTATAACCATAGTCCCAGGGGAACGAAGGTGAGAGAGAGACTGAGAGAAGTGTTTAAAATTAGTAACAAATAACAGCAAGATTGTAATAATTTAAACCATAAAATAATAAAATAGAATAAGAATACATATCCTAATATGTATCATCAACTTCATTCAATATATTGCTTCAATATTTTCTTGGCTTCTACGGTGTTGCAGTGGCAAGCATTCGATAGAAAGCTGTTGTGAAATTAACAATCAAACTAATTCAATGGAAGTATTCACTTAAAGACACAAGTGAACTAAGGCACATTAGTTCTAACGTACAGGTCTGTACGATAACCTTCCCAGCAATAATTACTCAGCAACTTCCATCTCTCAGTAAATTTTACTCTCTCAAGAAAGAAAAAAATGCAAAAAAGTTATCAAACAACATTTTGCAAAAACTTGCAACAAGGTCAGCTGATTCCAAAAATGTATGAATAATTTTAAAATTGCATTTTGGTTATTTAAATCGTCAATACTATGCACAATGCTCTTTAAATTATAAAAGAATTATATATTTGGTCCACAAACATCCCGTAAGGGACAAGGGGATTTCTCTCATGCACCCCAATTCACATTAGCTCAATGATATGGGACCTACAGTTTATCACCTAGTCCGAACGGCGTGTCTAAGACACCACTTTTGTAGAGAAGTTTTACATGGCTGAAGTACTCAGGAAAGGTCGCCAACATTACTGAGGGGTATTTTGCAACCGTTGAAAAGTGTTTCGATGTTGCCTGGCCGGGGAATCAAACCCACGAACTTTTGTGTGCATACCATTGCACCACGGTGGCACCGTGAAATATTGTGAAATTTTCTTGATCGAAAATCTAAACATTTTAAGTTGTTTACATTGAACAGCTGATTAAAAGTCAGCTGGCCAAACTTACAAATTTTAACGCCAAAAATTTGCAGTCGCAGAACTGTCAAAAAATCTCTCTAAACGCGCTCTCATTTACTGAACAATTTTGTTATCGAATAGCATTTAGTAAAAATTTTTACAAATTATTGGGTTGTCGTACAGACCTATTATTTATGTTCAGCAGTGACTTTCTTCTTCTACATAGTTGATGTATTCAGACATTTTTCATATGGCGACCCACGTGGCCCATAGAACAGCGACAATGAGATAAAATATCGATTTCCATAAGTGTAAATCATCTGGGTTTGTGGAATGTAAAGGCATCGAATAACTCCTATATGTTATAGAGCCTTCATGTAAAATATGGCGCCCAACGTGGAGCAAACTGTAACGTTCATGAGCTGGAAAATCCCATATTCTACAGAATTACTTTTTTCCCACAAGTCGAACTAAGAATTAAATTTCAAGGCAGATAAAAAAGCGTATGTTGTAACTAGGGATGCCAAGTTGGTGGTTTTTGACGTACAAAACCACTGTTTAAGCAGGGATGTCAACTGTTCCGAGGTAGCGATTTTTACCTCGGACAGTTGGCATACCTGGTTCTAATGTCTAACCTAGATGGACTGGTGGAACGTGTCAACATTAAATAATTAAAATATTTTATGTGGTTAACACATGTAAAATATGGCGCCCAATATGGGGCAAAAACATAAGATCCATTAGTTGGAGTATCACATACTCTAGCGAATTACATTTTTCCCTTGAGCCGACCTAAGAATAGAATTTTAACATACTTCCAATTTCGAATAATATGATGTTTGATATATAATTGTTTCACAAACGTCCCAGAAGGGGCAAGGGAGACATCTCTATTTCGATGTTGCAATAAACGCGTAATGCGTCAAATATGGCACCCAGCGGAGGGCGAAACATAACGAGATAATGAGTTAAATATTAAAGAACTAAATTAAGTGCACTAGTGAAATGTAATGACATCGAATAACTGAAATATTTTACAGAACACAAATGTAAAATGTGGCGCCCAACGTGGGGCAAAACATAGCATATAAGAGTAGGAGAATCTCATACATTTTTTCCAAGGCTGACCTATAAATAACATTGCAACGTCTTTCCAATTTCTAATTTCGAATAATACCCTTTTTCATATCGCTTCACTAAAATCGTTAGCGGCGCCCCACGTGGGCCACTGCATAAAAACTGAAATAATGAGTCATATATTCTAAGGTTTAAATAAGCTGGACTATAGCGATCTAATGTTAAAGAATTCAAATATTTTATGTGGACCATACATATAAAATATGGCCAATATGGCGGCAAAATATGAGATCCATTAGTTGGAAAATCACATATTCTAGCGAATTACATTTTTCCCATGAGCCGAACTAAGATTAGCATTTTAACATATTTCCAATTTCGAATAATACAATGTTTGATATAATTGCAATAAAAGCGTAAAGCGTCAAATACGGCTCCCAACGGAGGACGAAACATAACGAGACAATGAATTAAATATTGAAGGACTAATTTCAGTGGCCTAGATAAATCTAGTGAAATCGAATATCGCAAATATTTTACACAACACTAAATGTGGCGCCCAACGTGGGGCAAAACATAGAATGTAAGGGCTGGAGAATCTCATCGAATTAAATTTTGAAGGACTAAATTCAATGGACTAGTGAAGTATAACGACATCGAATAACTGAAATATTTTACAGAACACAAATGTAAAATATGGCGCCCAACGTGGGGAAAACATAGAATATAAGAGTTGGAGAATTTCATATATTTTTCCCAAAGCTGACCTGTGAATAAAATTTGAACGTCTTTCCAATTTTTAATATTGAATAATACACTTTTTCATATCGTTTCACTAAAATGGTTAGCTGCGCCGAACGTGGGCCACATCATAAAAAATTCCCAGACAATAAGTCACATATTCTAAGGTCCAAATTAGGGGTAGTTTACACTATATGTAAATGTAATATGACATGAAATTTTCCATCATTATATAGTCGCTAATATGTGCAATATTGGGGATTTTCCTTACGCCATTTACTTTGCACGTCAATACCAGTAAAATTGTAATAAATTACGTCTCCACATTGCCTGCGTGGATAGATATTTTTTTATTTCGTGTCATATGACATTGATAGATAGTGTAAACTACCTCTTAGCTTGATTATAGCGGTCTAATGTAACGATAAAAAAGAACTCAAAGAATTTACAAACACAGTAGTGTTCGTCGTTCTGATTCGCATAGACTTGGTTTTTGAGAAATTTTTAGGCCGATTCTGCGAGGATTTTCATATAACCTGTCCAGTTTGCGCTGTAGACCTAGCAAGTGTGACATTAAGCAGATGTAGTCGGCATAGTCCAAATTGTTAAGATACTATTGGATACCTGATGACGCTTTTTCGTTAGTTAGCTTTGGGACTTCATTCAACGCGATTTAAAAAAGGACATGTGATAGGGTTTACCCCTGTCTGACGCCGGTGCTTATAGTGAATGGCTTGCTCTGTTGTCATTTGAAATGGACTGGTACACGACGATATAGCTCCTTTATGAGCGATATTAGCTGTGCCGGAGTTCCGGCGTTATGTTGTGCTGACTAAATGGCATCCCTGTTTATAGTGTCAAATGCTTTCTCAATATCAACAAAGAGTAGGGAAAGTGGAGAGTTGAATCGAACGACTGTTCTATAATTATTCTTAAGGTGTTTATGTGGTCTATACATGAACGGTTTGGTTGGAAGCCATTTTGTTCGTTGTGAAAAGATGACTCGATTGCTGGAGATATTCTGTCTATTCTGGAGAGTTGAACTCCCACGACTCTTCTATAATTATCCTTAAGGTGTTTATGTGGTCTATACATGGACGGTTTTGTTGGAAGCCACTTTGTTCGTTGCGGAGAGGTGACTCGATTGCTGGAGATATTCTGTCTAATACAATCAATGCGACCGCTTCAGTGTTAAGAAGAGTGATGCCTCTTCAATTATGACATTCTGTCAGGTCGCCATTATCCTTCTTTCCACTCATCAGGGCATCTTCATGAGTTCCATTCTTCAACTCTGGGGGGTAGAATAATAGGGTCGGCTATAAAATGAATATGAATATCCCATTTCTAGTGGCAGCCTATCCGATCCTGGTGCTTTACCATTTCTTAACTTTCACATAGCATGTTTTATTTGAGTGAGTGTGATGGTGATGTTCTTATATCCCGCCAGGGATTACTTCTGCTTTGCACCGAAGGCGGAGTAAACTTTCCGCTAGGTATGGAAGAACTCTTGAAGAACTATTTCCATATTTTTCCAATTGTGCGTCTGTGTTTGTTATCAATTTACCATTGTCGTCTTTTATATTTAGCTTATGTGAAATAACATCAAACCCCATATTATTTGACTTTTTATAATATTTAGCCTAAAAAATATACCCATAAATATATAATCTTTAGATATAAAATGTTAGATTTAAAATAAAGGTGGCGTTAAGCAAAAAAATCGAAGAGGCCTTTTGACAATTTACGACAGGTTAACAAAAAATACGGCCTATTCCACATCTTCGAACAAGATGTTAATATTTTAAAAAATAAATTTTGTGCTGTTCCCAACTAGCTTTCTTACGATTTTTTTTATAATATTCAGCCTAAAAATATGTTGATTAATCTATCATCCTTGACAAGTAATGTGACTTTTGAAATAAAGGTGGCGTTAAACAAAAATACAGTATAAAGGATATTTTGGCAATTTGACTACCTTTCCAGGAAAGATGACCAAAAAGTAAGGCATATCTCACATCTTTGAATCAAAGATTTATGATCCTAAATCTTAAAATAGAAATTTCTTGCTGTTTCCAAAATAAACTTCTTTAGTTTGGGGACCTCCAGAAAATCTTATATTGCATTAAGGATAGATGGTGTTACTAAAATGTATTGAATTTAAACCTGCTGAGGAATAAATCAGCTGGAGGTCCACAATCTAATGTAAAGTAGAATTTCTTCAATTGTAGTAAAACCAGTTCCCGCTTGATCGCTTAATTCCCGTAATACCATATTTATTCTAATAGTACGCCTAAAAGTATGCTCATCAAATTATGTTCCTTTCACAAATAATGTGAAATTTGAAGTAAAGGTGGCGTTATGCAAAAACAATATATGTAATCTTTTAGCACTTTTCGTTCCCTTACAGCATATATTACCAAAAAATACGGCATGTTCCTGAATCCTTAAAATCCTTTAAGTACCTAATATAGATAAACGCTTTTAGAAGCCATTACATTATATATTTCTTTACTTGTAACACAGAAACCTTCTAGGCCTAATAAATGTATTACATAGCATAGCATAATAATCGTGATAATTGCAAATAATTCCAAGAAATATTGGTTCCTCCTCCTTAGCTACTTTAAATACAGGATAAAGTTACATTGTTACATTCAAATAGATTAAAAAAATAGATTTTCTTGAAGTCCGGTGAAGCATGACTGACAACTTTATTTGTATTTATTTCCCTAATGCAAACATTTCTGATACAAAATATAAAAATAACATTTAATTCTTTAGAGATGAAGAGCAAAATAACCTGACCATAATTATGATAATTTATTTGTCCTCCCAGGCTTAGACCACTCAAACTTTATTGAATGACCCCATCAACCTTATTCCTTCCTTGTGAGAAAAAAAGAAAATCCGTACAACTTTTTCTTTCTATCATTACTCTTCTCACTTAATTTCATATTAAAATTAATTGACCTTTTTGTACATTGTTTCATGTAAAGTAAAAAACGACAAAAAAACAATGAAAAATTTTGTCATGCTCTCGGTTATATCTTGACAGCTTGTGTTTAATGTTCCATTATTCAAAATGGCTTAATTAACAGCATCATAGCCTCTTTAATGGGCAAAAAAATTGGACAGAAGAAACGGCAAAAGCACAATAAAAAGAACATTTGAGTTCCTTTACAAACCTCCAATGTTCGGTTGTTTGGTCGCTCGTTCGACCCATGACATGACAAAGCTTAATGTGCTAATTTAATTAAAAATTTCCGTTTGACATAATTTATTGTAATCGCGGAGTGTGTTAATAATTTAAGCAAAAGTGGCAAATTACACTGGCTCCTAGAAATTATTTTGAAAATTGAGATGACCAAGTGGAATTTTGAGGGAAATAATAAAAGATTATGTAGAACATATCTGATCGCGCATGTTTGTAACTTCCAATATCCAATAAAATCTATTGTCGTAGTTTTTAAACAATATTTGTTTGAACAACTTCTGAGTTATAATCGTGATTACCCAAAAAAATAAAAAAAAACACCGATTACTTTGGGGTATGTTCTGAGACACACTTCACATCTCACTTCACGCCTCAAGCCTTTTGTTTACCCCCTTTACGCTTATTTTTCGTGTATTTTATGGATGGACTAGGGTGACTATTTTTTTTTAATGTCCTAATGAATTTTAGCAACAAGAAATTCGCAAAAAATAGGAGTAAATTGTGTGAACAAAATGCTCGAGGTGTGAAGTGAGAGGTGAAGTATCGTCAGAAGAAGAATTAACTGGGCTATAAACACATTGAAACCATAAAGATCAAACGGCAAAAATGCATAATGCTCTATCAGAATTACCAAAATTTAGTTCAAATATTCACCTATTCAAACTTCAACATTCGATTACGTTAACTAAAAAACTTGGATTGCCTTAGTTCAGTGGTTCCTCAATATGAATAATTCTATTGAACTTATTTGATTGCGTACATTGCTCTCTGGACGATTATCAGCAATAAATAAAAGATTTCTTGGTCATTTCGACAGCCTGAGCTTCAACGAATTACTTTGACTGATCTAGTACAATTGTTCATTTCAGTGAATAGGACAATTGAACTAGTTTCTTGATGAACTAGATATCACTACAATTTGGCTGAATGTATCAACTGGAAGAAGAAGGTCGTTTTTGACCATTAATAATATTGATGTACATTAGAACTAACTTAGTATAGAGATATGATTTCGATAGACTTACATAGTTCAGTTGTTCCTTCATATGAATAATTAAATTGAACTTATTTGATTGCGTACATTGCTCTATGATCGATTATACATACCAAATTAGTTGTAGAAGTCAGCAATAAATAAAAGTTTCGTTATCATTTTGACAACCTGAGCTTCAACGAATTGCTTTAGACTGATCGAGTACAATTATTCCTTTCAGTGAATAGGACAATTGAACTAGTTTGTTCATGAACTAGACATCACTGTTAATTGGCTGAATGTATGAACTAGAAGAAGAACATTATTAATGTTAATGTCGTTACAACTAACTTGGTATCGAAATGTGACTTCGATAGACTTACATAGTTCAGCTGTTCCCTTAAGAGAATAATTAAGTTGCAGTAATTCGATTGTGAACTTCACAGCATAACTATGTAGTCGACTATATAAAATAGTTGATGAAAGTCAGCAATAAATTCAAGCATTTGTTGTCATTTCGGCAACCTGAAGAACGTCAACGAAGACAGATCTACTACAGATGTTCCATTCAGTGAATGGAAAAATGGAACTAGTTTATACGTTAACTACACATAAGCACTATCTGAATGAATGTATCAACAACAAAGTAAGGACCTTCTTCTCCAATTTGCTTGTGTCCAAGCTCCGCTGTATTTCCCACTTCAGTTTGCAGTATTAGTATTGTCCAGATCTACTTTTTTGGTTCTCAGCAGTAACTCACAGTATCTTGCAACGGCGATCCAGTTTTCGTTGCTAATAAGCATTTTTGCACAACATTTTCGGCTGTTAGTGCGCCACTTTCTTGCTCTGTTGTTGTCCGGACATTTGACCAACGTATGCATGCGAAGAATGTGTGCTCCGTATCATCTACGGTATCTTATTCTTCGTAGAGACAGAAGGGGGGAGTTGCATTTTCCTTGTCTAAACAAGTACTTCCGGAAATACCCATGTCCGGTGAGCATCTGCGTCAAATAGTAGTTGACATCCCCATGTTTTCTATAAACCCATGTTTTGATATTTGGGGTAAGCTTCGCTGTCCATCTGCTAAAGTCTCTCTGTTCCACATTGTTTGTCATTTTATAAACGCCATGTTTTCTATCCACCCATGTTTTGATATTTGGGATAAGCTTCGCTGTCCATCTGCTGCAAGTCTCTCTGTTCCACATTGTTTGTCATTTTATAAACGTTTCATCTTTTATTTGGGAAATTTTTGCTCCTGTTGCGTGTTGGGAACGCTTCATTTCATATAATTTCATCCGTTCTTCCGCCAATAAATCTATAGGTATCATACCTGCTATGATTTGTACAGCTGGTCCCGAAACTGTACGGTATGCAGATGCAACTCGCATTGCCGCCGTTCTTTGTACAGCTAAAAATTTTTTCGCTCTGCATTTAGTAAAAATGCTCGAAGCCCAGACTTCACACCAATAAAGCAAAATGCTATTGCAGGTTTCCATTAATAGTTTCCTTTTGTGTGGGAGTGGCCCTCCGATGTTGGCCATCAATCTACTCAGTTGCCCTGTGATTGCAGAAGCCTTTTCACATGCCTGGTTTATCTGCGGCGTGAACGTCAGTTTTGTATCGAGTTGTATCCCAAGATAGGTAACAAATTTCTGCGTGCGGATAACGAAATTTTTTACCCGCATATCGATTTCTGCTGGGATATGCTTTCTGAGCAATAATACCAGCTCGGTTTTGTGTATAGCTAGTTCTAACCAATGTGCCTCTAGCCAAGCTCTGGTTCGGAGCATTACTGGAGTCATTTTACGCTGAACATCTTCCGTATTTCTGGACTGAATTACGCTGCTACGTCATCTGTAATAATAATAACAATGATAATAAGATTAATAATAATAATATTGTTATTATTATTTCACGTTAGAATAACTTACTAAACAAATGAATTAAATGGACTGACTTAGTTCTGTAGTTTCTTCAAGTGAATAATACAATTGAACTGGTTTGATTCAGCAATAAACTCAAGCATTTATCGTCACTTTGGCAAGCTGAACTTCAATGACATATTTTGTTGACATAGTTCAGTCATTCCTTTAAGAGAATTATTAAATTGAACTTATTTTATCGTGAACTTTACAACATTTCTATGTAGCCGAATGTACTAAATAAATTATCAATCAGCAATAAATTCAATCAATAGTTGTTTCGGCAACCTAAGCTTCAACGAACTACTTTGATTTATCTACTACAGATGTTTCTTCCACTGATTGAGACAATGGAACTAGTTTGTTCGTGAACTACACATCATTCCCATCTGGTCGAATGAATCAACTAGAGGAAGACATTCATTGAGGACTATAAATACTATCAAGGTATGTTAGAACTAACATGGTGAGTTCACGATGCCTAATGGTTAAATAAGTTATATTACTCACAATTGCATACGAATTATTTTAATTTTATATTTAACACCATCAAAGATTCTTCACATGTTCAAAGGTTTTTATTTAGATTATATTTTGAACACCTCCTAATAGTATGCACCACACATTAAAACCGAACAAATTTCCGCATGGTCAGTAATAAATGCAATATGTCATTATGTTTACAAAGCAACAGCAACATTAGGGTGCAGTTTTTATTATTCAATAATAAAAATTTGCATTGTTTTTGGTTAGGCCCCCCAACCCAACTAAGGAACACATTTGTTTTTTTTTTTTTTTTTTTTTGCACATAAGGCGCCATCTGCCATCAAGAAAAAAGTGCATAGCTGATAATGTGGCAAAATCATCATCATCTGGCTGCAAGCAAGTAATTTGTTTGCTGGCAAACGAATATATGCGGGTCGGTTTAGTTATAAAATATATTACAATGTATGTGGCGGCAGCATGGAAAACAATGGGCTAGCACTTCAGTTAGTTGTGCCCAAAGCTTACAAACCGCAGATATACTAGCTGCAACAAACAGCCAATCTGGCAGTGAGCTATTCTTCACTTACTATTGCAAATCACACAAGAAAATGAGGCGGGCGGACGAACGGCCAAGCGTTTGATTCCCTGCAAATACCTTTATAAACCATGGAAGAAATATTGTGTAAGCGGTAGGTAGGTTGATGGGTAGGTCGGTTGTCGTATTCATTGGTGGGCAAAAAACCAATCTCTTGTTGACAGCCTGTTTTTTCTTTTTCTTTCTTCTCGCAAAGCCTTCACCTTTTTTACTGTTTGCAATGGATTTTGATTTCAACGATGATAAGGCGTGGAGAGAAGCCATCATTTAGCATTTACTCATACCTCTAGTAGGTACAGTATATGAAGGTATGTATGTCTACATTTATGTGGGGTTACTGCAGGCTTTGGGGTTTTGTGGATTTTTCTTTCAATCATGTTGTTCACGCTGCATTGTTAGGAGTTGTAATTCAAAAACCAATAAATTTACGATTTATTTTTCTTTCTTCTGCTGTCATAATGTGTTTAAGAGGGAAGGAGGGAGAATTGTTATTCTGTTTCTTTTACTGCCCCCCACATTCCGGGTATTAATCTCAGAAGTGTGCATGTGTGCAAATCCCTTGCAAGCTAGAAGTGGTTTTTCATTATTTAGTTTGTAGTTTACCTTTCATTTCGCTACAATTTAATATGTATGATCACGTTTTATTTACGGATTTTTTCCTTTGCATAAAACCCTCCAACTACCGTTTACGAGAAGTGTGTTGAAAAAAAGTGTTATCAGGAAGAATCAATGACCATACACACTAGGTGATTAGTCATTTATTGATTGTATTTGTGCTTGTGATTTCATTGTAAATGCATCATACATATTTATCGGAGGTCTGCATGAGTTGCCAATAACAACGCATTCGTGTCTTTTCCAAAACCGAATGGTAAAGTGCCACCCGCAAAACACAAAGAATGGCACATGCACTCGATAGGATGATTCGCTCTTTAGTACTTGTCATTATTTATTTGGGGATGAGTATTCAAACTATTCGCAAATGCAACAAAATCGAATGGTATAGTATCACCCGCAAAACACAAAGAATGACACAAATACATGATACACTCTATAGGAAGATTCGCTCTTTAGTACTTTGCATTATTTATTTGGGGATGAGTACTCGTATTCAAACTATTCGCAAATGCAACGAATGGTATGAATACACACCACAAAATATCTGTGCTCGAAAGCAGTGATAGCGAACTAACGAATATAAAGCAAACAACACTAAAGGAACGATGGCAATGCAATCAATGAATAAACGAATATGCAACAAAAGAGAATTAGCAATTACAGATCTCTGATACATACCATGATAATTTTATACTACATCGTAGGGGTGGGAGAGTGTGTCATACTAACAATGAAAACAGGAAGTATGAAGGATATGCATATTAAACATTACAAAGAACCGAATCAAAACGAATCGCATTGTATCTTCCTTGATGAAATATCCTTAAGTTTGGCGAATCTAAAATATGTTGCTGTTGTTTTTGTTATGACTCTATGCAGTTTTTTGCTTTCCCATCACGTTCGCTCATTCGACGACAATAACAAGGTGTTTCATGTCCAATGTCTTTAATGAATGGATGGACGCATGACTGAAATTGAATATTTGCATAGCTGGTGAATGAATGAATCACCTTTGACTAACCAATATGCAAAAAATGAAGAAATTACACTGATTGAGACCATTAAACCAATGTTGCCGTAAGAAATATACGAATATATTACTAGGATCATCGAACACACCATGAAGTTAAATATGGGTCTTCAATCATTTAAGAGCTTTTGGATAGTCGTCATTCAGAGCTACCGATAGTTCTTCACAATTGTCAGCGTTAAACAATTGACTACTGCACCAATGATCTGTCCCTAGGTAACAAATGAATGAACAGATTTTACGCAACCTGTTTCCAGTTTCAGGCATCAGATTAAACACAAGAAGATCTAGAATGGCACGTTCCAGTTCCAGCATGCATTGCAGAAGATTGTGATCTACTTAAACTTTACAAAAGGGGGTCTCTCCCTCCTCTCAGTGATGGAAGAGAAATTTTGTGTCGCCTCTGCAACCACCTGTTTCCTTAATCTCAGTTTAACTATTGCTGAAGTCTGTTTTCAATTGAGCATAATTGCTCACCAATTTTCTGCCCAGGAAAGCATTTAATGTTAGGCGATTTAGTCGAACACGATCGAGCACATGGTGCTGGCAACTGCTGGACGTTGGTGTGGGTTAGTGTTGGCCATTCATTGAACAGATCAATCTTTTTTTCTATTCCGTTCACCAAAAGGAACCAGGTTGTTCACCAAGCATAACGTGCTGTCGATTCCTTTGCGTATACGTTAAATGAAAACTCATCTGATCAGCAACTGCTGGACTGTGGTGTGGGTTAGTGTGTTGGCAATCCGATTCATTGAACGGACCAATCTTTTCTTTCTATTCCGTTCACCAAAAGGAACCAGGTTGTTCATTTCGTACGTTATGCTTGGTTTTCATTTACGAAATCCACTCAATTTCAACTGTCAATTCCTTTGCGTATACGTCAAATGAAAACTCATCTGATCAGCAACTGCTGAACATTAGTGTGGTGTATTGTTGGGCAATCCCATTCATTGAACGGATTAATCTTTTTTCCATTCCGTTCACCAAAAGGAACCAGGTTGTTCATTTCGTACGTTATGCTTGGTTTACATATACGAAATCCACTCGATTTCAATTGTCCATTCCTTTGCGTATACGCCAAATGAAAACTCATCTGAAATCCATTTGATTTAATTTCACGTTTAAGCAATGGAATTGACAGTTGAAATCAAGGGGATTTCGTAAATGTAAATTTACTATTAGCTAATTTTCGTTCAAAATTACATTTCACGGACCTGCAGCAACTATATACACTCGATCAAGCTTATGAACTAGTAGAGCTACATACAAAGACATAAAGTAATAAAGACCTGACAAAATGCATGCAACAAAAAAATGTTTACGAAACTATGTATAGAAACATTACCCTTACCAGGTTGCAGTTAATTCAAAATCGCAACCAAGGTGGAACATTTCATGTAATGGTATCAGAAACGAAATTTAAGAATTCAAGGATCTATTCAAGAATAATTCCATGTCAATTGGATCGGTAAATTCGGTTAAATACGTAAAAATGTATAAAAGAAAAAAAATGTTATATCACCATATCGTAACATAACATTATGTTAAATTCAAAAGCCATTCACTAAAGAATGATAGCAAAAGAAATGTCTTGTTGTATTTATGTCTTTGCTACATATATGAACGAAAGAAGATAAACGAACTATTTAATCTAAATGAACGATATAAACGAATGAGTTGGACATGGTTCCGTTCGTTCATTTCACAGAATCGTCCTTTTGAACTTATTCGATCATGAACGACACAATTCTAGTGTGGGGTTGACATTTCTCTTCGAACATTTGCTGCAGTCGAGCTGCAACACCTTTCATTTTGTCGATGTTCCGTCGCTTATTGTATAGGCAACAACGCATCACAATTGATCCCCATAGGTTGAACTCATCTAACCCATTCTCTCGTACTTCTGTGATCGTTTGAGCTTTTCATATTTTAATTTGAGTGCATCCAACTTAATTTCTATAGATTCATTTTTGAGGACCACGGTATGATATTCAAAGCTTTCAAGGTGTTTGTCGTCAAAGTACATGCTCCACTTCTCCAGATAAGGTATGCTTACCAATAACTCTATCTCCCGATCAGCTTCCTTGTGTTAGAATTTTTATACCCTCAGCGGAAAGCTGGTGGCACACCGTTGCCGCTTTATAGGACGACAGCTTTCAGCTTGTAACAAAGCTCATTAACGCTGCATTGTCTCACAGTTCTCACAAGGACTATCTGTACTGCTGTCGCATGAGTGCGTTCTGCTTTCGGTGCAATCAGCTAACCCTTAGCTGGTGTGTGCAGTTGTCTTAGTTTGCTTGGATAGGTGGATGTGGTATTGCCGGTTTGCCTCTGGAGAATCCAATGCCTGTTGTTAACGAACAAATTGGTTCAATTGTACCATTCACTGAAAGGAACATCTTTATATTATCAGCCAAAGTTCGTTCGTTGAAATTCAGGTTGTCGAAATGATTTACCCCCTGTTTTTGTCACTATTTTTTGTTCGTTCGTCTATATTCGTAATAATTTGGGCAGCCATAGCTCAGCCCCTAAACGACATACGGATATAATTCTTCGTAGACACGTTCTATATATAGTTAAGAATTCCTCATTCAAAAATCAGCGTTCCACATTTGCGCTAAGGCGAGTAAATCGATCTACAAAATTTGACAATTCGTGTGAGAACATAATTTTTTTTTACAAAAACATGGGGTAAGAAAGCTTATATTTAGTCCATATTTACATTAGGCAATTTTCCTTGCGGCAATTCTCAGTTTGTCGGTGAGAGAGGTTGCTGAGAGGCAAATGGTTACCACATGCCTCACCTCTATCTCCTGACAATTGTCACGGAAAATTTCCTAATGTAAATATGGACTTGGTTGAATTTTATGGTTTGTTTGATATAATTGATATTGTTTCGTAATGTAGTGAAGCTTACAATCGAATCTGTTCAATTGAATTATTCATTTAAATCAACGACTGAACTAAGTCAGGCTAATGAACTCACATTTCCATATACCAAGTTAGTTCGAACGGACAATGGTATTATTTACGTTGAGCAATGATATTTTTCTAGTTGATACAATCAGCCAGTAAGTAATGATGTGTAATTTACAAACAAAGTAGTTTAATTATCCCATTCACTGAAAGGAACATCTGCAATAGATTAGTCAAACTAGTTCGTTGAAGTTCAGGTTGCCGATATGACGGCAAATGCATGAATTTATTGTGTGGTGATTTATTTTATATAACCGGCCAGATATTAAGTTTGTGAAGTTCACAATTAAAGAAGTTCAATTGAATTATTTACTTAAAGGAACGATTGAACTAATTCGGTCTATTGAATTCAAATTTCTGTACATAGTTGGTATTCGTAATGAACATTTACCTCGGAATTTTCCGCACGGAAAATAATGTTAAAAAGTGAAATTCTCTTAGAACCAATATTTGAAAACGTTGAAATCTGCTGGAATCACTTAATTATGGAATATTCTCGCTGAATCGACAAAAATATTCTCTTATTGGACATAAATATGGAAATAAAAATGATTGCCCTGATTATTTATGTTTAGCAAAGACTTTCTTCTTCTGGTTTATACATAAGTTCAGGAAGTATTAATATATGTTTCACGAACAAACCAGTTCAAGTGTCCCGATTCACTGAAAAGAACATCTGCAGTAGATTTATTAGTCAAATTAGTTCGTTGAAACCCAAGTTACCGAAATGATGAAGATTGCTTGAATTTATCGCTGACATTGATCATTTATTTGATATAATCGGCCAGATAGTAATTTTATGAAGTTCGCAATTAATTATTTACAATTGAATTATTCACTTAAAGGAACCACTGAACTAACTCAATTGAATTCATATCACTAAACCAAATAAGATCTGACTTTCTTCTTCTGGTTTATACATAAGATCAGGAATTATTAATATATGTATCAGGAACAAACCAATTAAAGTTTCCCATTCACTGAAAGGAACATCTGCAATAGATTGATTAGTTAAAGTATTTCGCAGAAGCCCATGCTACCGAAATGATGAACAATGCTTGAATTTATCGCTGACATTAATCATTTATTTGATATAATCGGCCAGATAGTAATTTTATGAAGTTCGCAATCAATTATTTACAATTGAATTATTCACTTAAAGGAACCACTGAACTAACTCAATTGAATGCATATCACTAAACCAAATAAGATCTAACGTACATTAACATTAGTTATGCTCATCATCATTCAATTGTCACATTCACTGAATGGAACATATTCGCTAGATTAGTCAAAGTAGTTGGGTGAAGCCCAGGTTGCTGAAATGACGAAAAATGCTTGAATTTATGGTGTAGTTCACAAACAAAACTAGTTCAATTGTCCCGTTCACTGAATGGAACATCTGTCTATATCAATCAAAGTAGTTTGTTAAAGTTCAGGTTATTGAAATGACTACAAAAGGTTGAATTTATTACTGACATTAATAATTTATTTTCGATAATCCTTCAGAAGTTAAGTTCACAATCACATATCAGTTCAATTGAATTATTCACTAAAATGAATGATTGAACTTTGTCAATCCAAGTGGTATAAAAATTGTAAATTCATATATTAGACAGTTACTAGCGGTGAAATTTTTGCAACGAAATAAGAAATACTTTTTTCAGAAAATATTTTCCTCAATACCAAAGAAACATTTCAATTAATGTTTGTTGTGTATTTATTTCAGCTAAAGTCCATATTTTGTTGCTTCAATATTTGAAGAAACATAATGTTTAACAGTGGGTATTGAAATTGATTACTACGAGCGGAGGCAGAGAAGACTATAGTTTCGGAAGCAGCCAAACTTCCTCATCAGTTCTCTTAACGGTTAAGAGAACTGATGAATAAGTTTGGCTGCTTCCGAAACTATAGTCTTCTCTACCTCCGCTCGTAGTAATCAATTTCAATACACACTGTTAAACATTTTGTTTCTTCAAATTTTGAAGCAACAAAATATGGACTTTAGCTGAAATAAATACACAACAAGTATTATTTTGCAGTCCAACAATGCAAAGCCAACAACAATTTCAATTAATGTTATTACAATTTCCCACTGCTGAACATTTGCCTTGCTTTTTAAAGCCGTTTTTATCGTTCAATTCCACTTATAAGAAAATATAATAATACTTATAATACAGAACAAAGCAAAAAAATCCTTCATTTTAATGATCGATCGAAATTTGTGTCAGCAAATTAAAATTCTAAACACTTACACATGCTTGAAACACGCTTAAGTTTGTGTGCAAAAGCAATATTATATTGAAAACTACTATTCTGTGATGTGTTGTTGTTGTTGTTAAAAGTCAATATATGACACTTTGGCATATAACAGCAACAATAACATAACACATACTCATAGCAGTCAACAACCTAAATCGTGCCTAGGCTCCTCAGAAGAATAACAGCAACAACAACAAAATATCTCAATACATTAAATGTAATCAATGCAGAATCCATACCATTTAAGTATGCAGATAAATACTGAGGTACAGTGGTGGGCAAAAGTTTAGGTATGTACTTGGGAAGTTGATTTATATTTTTATATGTTTTTTTTTAGTTTTTTATATATTATTTAATAATAATTACTCTATTTCTTTCTTTTTAGGTAAGTACCTACAACCATTACTCAAAAAATGTACACAATGGAATCGTAAGTAAAATCGTTTTATCTGTAAATATATTTCGTTCGGGGAAAATACAAGTTTTCGAACCGCAGCTAACTTAACATTATACAATTTGTGCTGTATTTTATAGCACAATCACTCAATAACTTTCCTTCATCTCCTGTAAACTAAATCCCATCTCTTTTACACGTTGCCTTGTTGACAATTACTTGTTGTTGGTTACTTTAAAAATGGCAACAAACATTAGTAGTCTATCTTTCCTCAAATTGCTCCATGTGTTTGTGGTTTACTGTCCCATTGCCCTGCTCTATGTTGCTGCTCTATTGCGTTCTTATTATAACCACCACTTCAAATTGTCTTCAACATACATGGTGATTGGCAGAGAGAGGGTTTTATGTTGTTGCAACACTACCACTCTAATGGTGGTAAATGCCATAAATGGCTTAAACGGCAATATCTAATGTTGAATTACCCGTAAATGGCAAAACGAAGAAAACGGTCACCATAGAATATTAAAACTCCATATGTGAAGAAAAATCAATCTTAAGACAGGCGGCAAAACATAATGAGGATGATGATGATGATGACGATGCTCTCTCAATGTCTAATGGGGAAACCTCAAAGCAACAAACTGTTGAAAGACATTTGTGATTGTTTAATGAATTTGTATGTGTGTTGAAATCATAGTTGAAAATCAACCATGGAATTGCAGTAAAATGATTATTTACAGTTTTGTCTTTTCTTGCTTTCCTTTTGGTTTTTAAGATTTAGGTCTAAGGTTACTGAGATTTTGTTGAGGTCTTTAATAGGTTGCAGGGAAGTACGAATTGGAAACATTGTTGGAGACTAATATAGGTATTGTAACTAAATAAAAATATACATGGTTGTCAAAATCATATTATAATTTGTCCGTTTCAGAAACTGCAAGAATATACTATTTTTACTATTTTTTTCCTTTAAAAATTTAAGTTCAATTGAATTATTTACTTAAAGAAACGTCTAAACTAAGTTAATCTATTACATTCAAAATTTTTATACCAAGTTAGTTTTAAGGTACCATAACATTATATATGTATGTTCCGCAATGACTTCCTTCTCCTGTTAATGCATTCGGACAGTTAGTAATGAGGTACAGTTCACGAACAAACTAGTTCAATTGTATCATTCACTGAAAGGAACATCTGCATTAGATCATTCAAAGTTGTTTCGTTGAAGCTCAGGTTGTCGAAATAACGAAGAAAGCTTACATTTTTTTGCCGACATTGATCATTTATTTGGTATAAACAGCCAGAGAGTAATGTTGTGAAGTTCACAATCAATTATTCACATTTGAATTATTCACTTAAAGGAACGACTGAACTATTCAACCTGTTGAATTTATATTACTAAACCAAGTTAGAGCTAATGTACATTAACATAAGTTCTATTCAGTAATGATTTCAATTTTCTAGTTTATACATTGGACTAGATACACACAAAATAATGTGTTGTTCGTGAACAAACTAGTTCAATTGTCCAATTCACTGAAAGGAACATCTGTACTTAATCAGTTAAAGTAGTTCGTTGAAGATCAGGTTCTGAAAAGACGTAGAAGTTTCCACATTTTCCCGACTCTAATCATTTGTTTGATATAATCGACCAGTTCACAATCAAACCATTTCAATCACTTAACCAAGATAGTTTATTGAATTCACATTACTATACCAAGTCACTTTTAAGTTACATTAATATCATTCATGTTAAGAAATGTGGCCTGTTCCCGTACTTTATAAAGCCTTAAAAGTTGTAAAAGTCGTAAACGATTTTCATAAAAATTTTGTGTACGGGAACGCAAAATGTGTAAAAGTGGTAAAAATTGTAAAAACTTTTTAGTTCTGGAACAGAGCTATGATTTTCATTTTATGGTTGATGACCAAATGTCAGTTAATGATTAAACCAAAGAAACTAGTTCAATTGTACCATTCACTGAAAGGGACATCTGTACTAGATCAGTCAAACTAGTGCGTTAAAGCTCAGTTTTTTTCGGAAATGAAGAATTCTTGAATTTATTGCTGACATTGATAATATTTTTTTATATAATCGACCAGCTAAGAGGTTGTGAAGTTCACAATCAAACTCGTTGAATTAAAGTATACCTAAAGAAACAAAATTTAAGGGCAAAATAGGTATTGTAACTAAATAAAAATGCACATGGTTGCCAAACTCAGTCTGTTCCAAAACATGTAAGCATCTAATATTTTCGAAATTCTGACTCTTTTTTCCTTTATAAAATTGAAAAATTTGAAACTTTTTGTGTACCTGAACACACGATAAAGACAGAATATATAGTTGCGGAAACAATGTATATTTTTAAATAGTTCCTGATAATACACCATAGAATTTCCCAAATAAAATATTGATACCTTTACATCACCCAACCTAATTTGTGAAAGTAAACCCCATAATGCGATATTTATTTTAATATTGAGCCTAAAAATATACTCATAAATTGGCCTCCTCCTAACACATCGCATTCGCAAATATTGTTCAATTTGAAATATAGGTGGCGTTATATCCAAATAGTACAGTATTAGGCATCTTTTTTGGCATTTTCGTACCCATTCAGGACCAGCTACCAAAAAGGCTACTGATCCTCGTGCATATGTAGTTTACACATGTTATGTAGTTAGTTTGGGCTCCGTAAGGAGATTCTAATTCGCTTCCATTTTATAGTTTATTCCGATTTTATTTTTATTCAGGTGTTCCGAAAGTAGCACGGACTCCTCTGGCATAATTACAGATAGTCCTTGGGAAGTAACAATGTAGCATCAACTAGCATAAGGAGGTATAACCCAACAGGCATTGAAAAGGGTATTGTGTTAAGCACAAAGCTGTCGTACCACAAAGCAAAAACGGTGTGCAACCAACTGTTCAATTGAATTATTCACCTAAATGAATGTCGGAACTAAGTCAGTCTATTGAATTCACATTTCCATATACCAAGTTAGTTCGAACGGACAATGACATAATTTATGATGAGCAATGATTTCTTCTAGTTGATACATTCAGCCAGTTAGTAATGATGTGTAATTTACAAACAAACTAGTTCAATTAACCCATTCACTTTAAGGAACATCTGCAATAGATTAGTCAAAGTAGTTCGTTGAAGTTCAGGTTGCGGATATGGCGACAACTGCTTGAAATTATTGTGAACCTCTGGCACAATTACAGATAGTCTTTGGGAGGTAACAATGTAGCATCAACTAGCATAAAGAAGCATAACCCAACAGGCATTGAAAAGCGCATTGTGTTAAGCTCAAAGCTGTCGTCCTTCAAAACAGAAACGATGTACAACCAAATTTCCCCTAATGGCATTAAAATCCCAACCCTATGTCAGCCATGAAACCACAAAGTTATGTACAAGGATTATTTGGCAAGAAAGATTTATCTGGAGAAGTGGAGCAGACGCTTTGAAACATAAAACACCTTGAGAGGTTTGAATATCTGACCGTGATCCTCAATAATGAATCTATATTAATTTTGTTGGCTTCGCTCAAATTGAAAGACAAAAAGCTTAAACAATCACAGAAGGACTCCAGAATGTGTTACATGAATTTAACCTGTGGAAATCAATTGTGATGATTGTTGCTGATACATCAAGCGTGAATACCGGCAAAAAGACGGGCATTGTAGCTCGATTGCATCAAATCAAATCGAAGAGAAATATCTCTCAAAAAAGCTCAAACAATCGCTGAAGGACTCCAGAATGTGTTAGATGTATTCAACCTGTGGAAATCTATTATGACGATTGTTGCTGATACATTAAGCGTGGATACCGGCAAAAAGACGAGCGTTGCATCAAATGAAGTCGAAGAGAAATATCTCCACATACCGGAGTTGTGACGTTCATGATTGTACAAGTTCAAATGAATGATTCAAAGAAATGAACGAACGGAACCATATCCAATTCATTCGTTTATATCGTTTATTCATCTCCTTTCGTAGCTTTAATAGTTTAAGCTTGGAGTAACGAATATAGTTTCTTCAGATCAGTGAAACATATTATGAAACGAAAATTAGCCAAGCAACGAGCTGGTTTCATTTTGGTGAACGGAATGAAAACGATCGATTCGCTTAATGAACGAGATTGCCCAACACTACTCCACAATCAAGTTCTTCAGTTGCCAGCACCATGTGCTGGATCGTTTTTTTCGCGTTCGTATGGAAGATGAGCTCTATAGGACGATTAAATCACCAAACATCGATTACTTCGTTGTGCAGGATTTGATGAGCGATTATGCTCAATTGAAAGTAGCAATCAGCATCACTTCACTGAAAGCAGTGATCCTCAGCCTGTGTAAACATTAAGCATATCCCAAAAATCTGCAATGCTGGTTGGAACTGGATCGTACTATTCTAGCTTTTATTGCGTTCATTCTGATGCCAGAAACCCGGAACAGTTTGCGGAAAATCTGTTCATTCATATCTTACTCATGGGCTGATCATTGGTTCAGTAGTTCTAAATGACTACTCAAAAGCTCTCAAATCCTTGAAGACCCACTGAAAAAAGGACATTTTAAAATTATTTTGTGCGTGAGATTTTTATCGAATCACTTTATATGTACGATTTTTTTCTAATCTTTAAAATTATACAGGGATACGAGGTTGTAAAAAGTCATAACCCATTAAACCATAAACTATAAGCATACATCCTCGTAACCCTTAAGGCTGGAGATATAAGAGTCTTATCTAGAGTTGGGCAATCTAGTTCCTGGAGCGGATCGATCTTTCTAATTCCTTTTCCCAAAAGGAACTAGTTCCTTAATATAGCTCCATAATTCCGAGAGCGATATAGTTCAATGAATCTTCCTCTTCCAACGTTCTTTCTGTTTCCTTCGTTTCAAATAGTTCCGAGACCGACATATGGTTCAATGGATCTCTTTCTTCCGTCGTTCTTTTTATTTCCTTCATTCCAAATAGTTCCGAGAGTGAATTAGTTTAACGAATCTTTTTCTTTCTTTTTGTTTTCATCTTATGGAGGATGGATTGACGTATAAATAAATAAATTGTAGCGATTTAATGAGAATGTGATTTACGTTTATTTTACAATGTGACCCCATTTGAATGATGAATGAACTGAACGAGAAAGATCGAAGTTAGTGTGGAATTAAAGGAAGAAAATGAACTATATAAATGAAAGGAATTATAAGCACGACTAGAACTATATGAACTAAAGGAACTATATAAATGCAAGAGCCGGATATAGTTCCAATAGTTCCTTGTCCGAAATAGTTCCTTGGAACTAGTTCGTTTCGGAACCATACAACTCTAGTCTTATCAGTAATTTCGACGAGGACACTTTATACCCAAAATTAAACTATCTCATAGAATCTTATGCCGAATATTTCCAAACAACTATAAAATTAGGGTCCCCCTATTATAGCTTACCTCCCGAGGTAAATTTTAAAATAGCTTATACACATCTTTCCTGTTGTTTCTGACTCTATCAATATTCAAAGATTTTTTTTAAATAATTTTTTTCTGTTGCACAGTGTAATTGTAATATACAAATAATTTCTAAAAAGCAATTCATGGTCATCATAACGAATATACATGCATAATATTTTATTTGCTTTCAATAAAAATTGCCTTAGATTAAAAATGTAGATAGTAATCTACAATAAATTGCTGTAAGTAATTTGTACACTTGTGGGCATGTTTGTTATTTCGAAACATGATTCATGTATTTTTGAAATTTATACAGAGAGCAAAACCTGAGGGCATCACAAAAATGGACAACATAAATTTTAAAATTAAAAACAAATTTTAAATAAATTAAAAAAAGAAGAAAAAAACGTCATGACAATGTTAAAAACTGAAACAATCACTCCCCCCTAAAAGGAAGCTTTGTTTGTGTAACATTAAAATTGCCTATCCACCCGCATAATTACAATTTGTTTTACAGTAATTAGATACTTTATGATTATTTTAATTAATAATTTTCCCTTTTGATGTTATGTTGGGAAACAATGGAATTTGATATTCTCAAAAGTAAAAGAAAATGAAATTTTAGTTTTTTTAAAATAAAAAAAAAATAAGTTTCTATTTTAATTTAAAACAAAATCCCATTTACACCTCCTCCTTCTTTTACCTCCCCGTTAGTGGTAAACCATAATTTCCCTGATAATTGCATAAAAATTATGACGACCACTCCCTCCTGCTCCTCCTCCTCTTTCTTAGAAGTATTAAACATTATAAAAGAAAGAAGCTATCCAATTATATGCCATGATCTTCAGAAGGAAAAATCAAGCAAAGTAATTGCACATCAGCCACAGATATCTTTTGTTTATAAACGAAAGAAAACAGAATGTGAAAATGTGTAATTAAAATGTTATGTTCTTTTGGTTCTTCTTTCACGACTATAGAACCAAAAAAAAAAATAAGAACACAATAATTGAATTAATGGCAATCAGAGTCGTTATTACATCGTGCAAGACAAATGTCTGTCGGGCCAGCAAAGACACATCACCGTCCAGCGCAATCATCATCCTCTACGGCCGCCATGCTTAATGTATGTGAGAGACATGAGAAAGTCCAGAAAAATCTAAAAAAAGAAGATGTAAAGCAAATCTCGGCAATTATTGGTCTTTTCCTTGGCCAAATAAATTGCAGACAACACTTGAAGATCACAAAAGTAAACATCAGAAACAGAAACAGTCGACCAGCTAGACATCTAGTCTTAGGATCCAGAGACAAATGAATATCAAGCATTTGCAAATCGACCTAGAAAAGAGCCATAGATTATTATGAATTGAATGAGAAAAGGGGGTTTAAAAAAGGCATGATTGAAAATGAGAAAATTTACATATGGGAATTTCTATCTGAAATCGGACACTTTTTCAAAATGAGGTTTTTGATTTCCTTTATTTTTTGCTGTGGTGATGCAGCTCATCAGCAAAACATTTCAGGATTTTTTTTTTTGACTAACGGTTCCAGAGGTATCGCGCCTTGAAAAAGTCGAATTCTGTAAAAACTATATGCAAAGAAATACTCATAACTTCTCTAATATTGGTCCAATTTGAAAAACATTTTTTGTGTATGTTTTGTTGTTCTATCAGCTATTTAATAATAAATATAAAAAATTGCTTAGTGGGCCTGGATACAATTTTCGGGATTTAATATTTAAAATCAATTTTTAACAATGATTGGCCCCTATGATTTTCTTGAAATGTTTCTTTGTATTAAACTTCGATCAGTTACAAAAATTTGAAGTGCTATTTGGTAGTGGGATTCGAAAGATTAGTATTTTTTTCTTAATTTTTTAAAATCCCCATATATACATATATTAGGGTGTTGCGGTTTGAACATCTTAAGGGGAGCTTCGAGTTTTTGATTCTTGGGATTGTATTGAGCAAAAAAGCCCATTAACCATACATCATCTTGACTTACATTTTTTTATTTTTGGAAAAATATTAAATTTTCTTGGGCTCATATTTCGTAAACTATTTGAAATTTTGACTTATTTTCAAAGGTGAAGTTGTAGCTATTTGCTCGGACTACAATTTCTCCGAACATATTACTTAGAAAAAAGTTGTTTCCGTGCTCAAAAAGTCAAAAATGTAGAAAATTCACAATTTTTTGTCACGTCTTTTTTATATTTTGTGGCCTGTAACAGCTCCTTCAGACAGTTTTGGCCTTCTAAAGATGCAAATTTTGTAATTTGTCAAGGGTTTCACGAACAATTTGACCTTTTACCAGGCAAAAACCAAACTACTAGTTTTAGACATTTTTTGTATATTTGTATAGATTAAGTTAAAAAATTTTCCACTGGGCCACCACCACGAAATGGTGCCGTGATGTATTTCTGGCTACGTTTCTTACTGTGAGTACCTTCGGTAAAAATTTCAAAACTATCTTCAGACAGCCCGTAAACTGCACTTCAGCGAAATGTTGAACTTTTATACCGGACGGTATAGACCCTCTGTGAGGTTGACATGTTCATTAAGATAAATTCGTACATATTTAACTAGCGAAGACACAAATCACTGTAGCAGAGACACAAAGCGCTCTGTTAACGCTTTTGCTAACAGCGCGTTAGCAGAGCACTGTTAACGTTAACAGAGCTATTCAAAAACGGGGTTCTTTGTAAAAATATCTTTTTAGGGTATTTACGGAAAATTCTGCCAGGATAACATGGGTACCGTTGGAAAGCTTATCGAGACAGCTACCCCCTGAGCTAACAAAATCTTTACAAAAGCATTAAGAGAGCGCGTTGTGTCTCCGCTACAGTGATTTGTGTCTTCGCTAGAGTGATTTGTGTCTTCACTAGTTAAATACAAATTTATCTTAATGGACATAAGGTTGACGTAGATTTGGAAGAAATTTTGCGATTTGCAAAGTTTCGGTCAAATCGGTTACTTATTTCGTAAGTTATCGTGTTCCTCAGACATATTTTAATTAGTGCTGATCGGGTTTCTTGCAGCTTTTGGTCCATTATTTCAGGAAGTATGAACTTGGCACCGCATCGTAGCAATAGGAAATTTCGTGTGGGAGGTAACTGAAGGAGTTAACCGATATAGTCCTTATTCCATCTTGAATTATTTTTTAAGAATACAACGTTTAGACCATTTCGGGTACGCCCTTCCCCACAATTTGACCGAATATTTTTTAGCTTTTGTGGGAAGGGTACCTCCATTGCATTGGGTACCTCCCAACGAAAGCTAAAAAATATTCGCTAACATTTTGGGGAAGGTAACTCACTCCTCACTCCATTGGATACCGCCCACACAAAAGTTAAAAAATATTCGCTAAAATTGTGCGGAAGGTAATTCTAGAAGGGCGTAACCGATTTGTTCTAAAATATATGGCCGATGTTCAACTTAATCTAAGTTTGGACAATATACATATTACGAGACCCAAATTTTGGATCTAATCGGTTGATTCGTTTGAGAATTATCCCAAATTTGTTGAACTTTATAGGGAACGGTACGTTAAGGAGTGGACCGATGTCCACCTTTGAAAATTTAAGCTTTAGAGCCATTTTCTCAAGAAATATAGACTTTCCCCTGAAAACGTGTACCGTCTTATAAGAAGCCCTAGAAAAACATTTTGCAAAAAAATCAGCACGATTCCATGGCAGGCCCTTTCCACTACACATGGTGGCTGCAGGGTTTTTTCAACTTTCAGGTAATTTTCTCAGAAGATATGGACTTGCTTCTGAAACAAATTTTGAAAAAAAAAAACGATTCGAAAGCTGGTCTTGCACTGCACTTTTCTGAGGTCTTAGACTGCACTTTTTTCGAAAATTTTTGAAGGTGTGAACGAATATAATCCATTTGGGAACCTCATCTATGTCGAGTATGAACCCAAATCGGTTACTTCCTTCGAGAGTTATTATTTATTTTAATTTAGCGGACAGTTTTGAACTTTTGTGGGAAAGTACCCGAGGGTGTGGACTGAAATGGCCCATCTTGGAACTTGACCTAAGTTTGGAACAAATATTACAAGGCCTAAATTGTGTGCTTCAGTCAACCAGACAGATAGATAGGCCGCCGAACATTGCTGAATCAACTCAAAATTGTCTGAAACAGATTTCGTCCAAACATACTTGGGGTATAAAATATTATTTCGGTAAAGCAGATTTTGACCGGATGAAAGTCTAAATATAGACCGACTATGCGATACCCTAGATCACTACACCTTGCGGCCCCAAATTTTTTTTCATTTGCAACATATTGAAATAATCATTTGCTACCCTATGAGGTATATATGTATATTCTTGATCAGGGTACAATTCTGAGTCGATCTATGCATATCCGTGCGTCTGTTGCATCCACAAAAATTGAGATAAGACGCTGAAATTTTGGAAAGATATCTCTTTCGTTCGAAGATGGGCTATATCAGTCCACGTTTTGGTAAAGCTTCCATATAACGGGACTCCCAGATTTCAGGTATTTTGACGTGCTTGGCTACATCTTCTTACCGAGTTAGATATAATTTGGCATTTAGAGTTCCTAATGGTATACCAAAAATTGTCCCCCAATTAACGATACCACCCGATTTTCAGGCCCGGCCGAACTTAATGCTATTTTTACTTGTTTTAATTGAAGTCTTCACCCCCCTATTGTTTTTCATTTCATCCAAAAACCTTCAATACGATATTTTATGGCCGGTTACCGATCTTTATTTCCATAGCAATTTGTATGAGGGCCAAACTAAATAATTCATTGTAAGAGGCTATACATAGCGTTTAAATTGATCCTTTTATCATTTAAAATTATTGATATTTTACGAAGGTCCTACCTACAACCCGTAAAAATTCACGCCATATTCTTTCTTTTAGCCATTAAAATACTGCCTTAATATTGACAACATATTAAAATGAACATTAAACTATTTTAAAAACTTCCCCTCACTATTCACATGGAGTGCAAAATTTAAATCTCAGCCACTCCCTAAACTACGGAATGAAATTTCACATTGTTATACAAATTGCTGCGGCCATCACATCTTATTGGCTCGTTGACACATACGCTGGTGGAGTTTATTTTACTCTGCTCCTCGCTCTTGTCCGCATGACTGTCTAGCATTGTTGGCTGTCTGTCGGTAGGTCTGTCTGACTGGCATATTTTCAATTTAAATGATAATTTATGTGAAAAAATTTCAACACATACTCTGAACAATAAGTGAAGAGAAAAATAGACAACAAAAAAAAATCGTGCGAATTTTTGTTTTGTTCTTTTTTTTGATCAAGAAGACCAAGGATAAAAATAACTGTAGTGGAATACAAAACATCAGGGGCAACAACATATGTATGAATAAGGTGGCCTGGCTAAACCACAACCACCAACAGCTGAGACTAAAAGGAAGCGAAAAAAAGTAACACGTCAAGCAGACGTGATGGCGCTGAAAAAGGAACCGACACTAACAAAACCAAAACAGAATAGTAATTTGCAAAAGTTACTTGTACAAAAAAAAAAAAATAAATAAAAATAAATGAATAAATAAAAATATATAAATAAAAAACTACATGTTTAGGAATTCTTTTCTTCCTTTTCGTTTCCTCTTTTATTTCATTAAAACTTTAGTTTTTTTTCTTTTGTAAACTAAAAATGTTTGTTTTCTAAAACCACAATAATAAAAATAATCAAGTTTCCTGAAACTAATAACCATATTTGGCATTTTCATAATGTTTAAAGTTTCTTACAAACACCAATAACTATTATCTTATCATTATCTGATTTTGAGAAAAGCAGAAATCTTTGTTTTTCTTGGAGTCAGCAAACTTCTTTTTTGTACTTCCATAAAAATTTCAAAGAGTGAAAAACTTTTCTTTGCAATTACATTAGCATTTATTCGTTATACGTAGTTTATACCCCGTTTATATATAACCGGATTTAACAAACCGACTGGGTTTTAAATGTCAATTCCATTGCTTATATTTCAAACAAATCCTCTCAAAGAAGGTTAACCCTGTAAAAAGCTCTAATATAAACAGCATATTAGAGTTCACATGAATTTGAAAATTATTAAATGTTGTTGTTGTTGCCTTTACATAATTTTAAAAATAAACGTAAGAGAAAAATGAACAAACGGCCAAGTTATGCAGCATTACACGATAAACTTAAAAATACATCCATGAGGAAATAAAAACACGCTCAAATTCATACGAAAAAACACACACACACGCTCACTTTTTTATGCAGTTGAAATATAAATCTTATTTTTTGGCGCGTTGTTCTTTCACAATCATTATTCATTTAGAGTTTGTGATTACACTCGAAGCGAAATGTTTGAGTGAAAGATTCTATACTTTCTAGGATTTCTAAAAGCATTCGATAGATAGAAGATATTCTAAATGTGTTCTATATATCGAAAATCTCCTAAACGGGGTTTTACTAAAGGAGTCTTCTCTAGACAGAAGACCTTCTAAGGGTTCTTTTATAGGACTCCTCTATAGACAAATCTTCGTAAAGGGGTCTTCTAAAGACAGAAGACCTCCAACAGTTGTCTTCAATAGATATAATACCTCTTAAAGGGTATCTGTAAAGGGATCTTCTGCGGATAAAAGACCTCAAAAAGGGGTCTTCAATAGATATGAAACATCCTAAAGGGGTCTTCTATAGATAAAAGACCTCCTCTACGGGGTCCTTCTATAGAAGAACCCCCATAACGGGGTCTTCTATGGATATATGACCTCCTAAAGGAGTCGCCAAAAGATATAGGGCCTCCTAAAGGGGGTTTCTGAAGTTAAAAGACTTACTAAAGGGGCCTTCTTAATATAGAAGACCTCCTACTGCGTCTTCTAAGGATAGAAGACCTCCTCTACGGGGTCCTTCTATAGAAGAATCCCCACAACGGGGTCTTCTATGGATATATGACCTCCTGAATGGGTCGCTAAAATATATACGGTCTCCTAAAGGGGGTTTCTGAAGTTAAAAGACTTACTAAAGGGGCCTTCTTAATATAGAAGACCTTCTAAAGGACTCTTCTATAGACAAATCTTTCTAAAGGTGTCTTCTAAAGACAGAATACATCCTACGGCGTCTTAAAGGATAGAAGACCTACTACGGCGTCTTCTAAGAAAAGAAGACATCCTAAAGAGGTCTTCTCTTGATATAAGGCCTCATAAATGGGATCTTCTATATATATAAGGCCTTCTAAAGGGATCTTCTATGGATAGAAGACGTACTAAAGGGGTATTCAATACACATAAGACCTTCTATAGGGTTCTTCTAAAGATAGAAGAAAGGGGACTTCTAAAGATATAAAACATCCTAAAGGTGCCTTCTAAAGAACTCATAAGGAGGACTTCTAAAGATATAAGAACTCATAAAGGGGTCTTCTATAGATATGAGACCTCCTAAAGGGGTCTTCTATAGATATAAGACCTACTAAAGGGTCTTGTATAGATATAAAACCTCATAAAGGGATCTTCTACAGATAAAAGACTCCCTAAAGGACCTCCTTAGGGGGTCTTCAATAGATAGAACACCTCCTAAAGGGACCTTCTATAGATAAAAGACCTTCAAAAGGGGTCTTCAATGGATATGAGACCCCCTAAAGCGATCTTCAATAGATATGAGATCTCCTTAAGGGTTCTTCTGTAGATAAAAGATCTCCTCTACGGATATAAAACCTGCTAAAGGGGTCTTCTATTCACAATAGGTCTCCAAAAGCGGCCTTCAATAGATATAATACCTCTTAAAGGGATCTTCTAAAGATAGAACACCTTCTCAGGGGGTCTTTAATAGATAGAACACCTCATAAAGGGATCTTCTATAGATAAAAGACCTTCAAAAGGAGTCTTCAATAAATATGAGGCCTCCTAAAGGGGTTTCAATAGATATGAGACCTCCTAAAGAGGTCTTCTATAGATAAAAGAACTGCCAAATCTGTCTTTTATAGTTAGGAGACCTCTATAGGTGCTCTTCTAAGGATAGAAGGTCTTTCGAAGGGGGTCTTCTAAAGATAGACCACCTCCTCAGGGGGTCTTCAATAGATAGAACACCTCCTTAAGGGATCTTCTATAGATAAAAGACCTCTAAAAGGGGTCTTCAAAATATATGAGGCCTCCTAAAGGGGTCTTCTATAGATATGAGATCTCCTAAAGGGGGTTTCAAAAGATATGAGGCCTCGTAAAGGGGTCTTCAATAGATGTGAGACCTCCTAAAGGGGTCTTCTATAGATAAAAGACCTCCCAAAGCTTTCTTCTATGGTAAGCAGACCTCTTAAGGCGGTCTTCTAAAGATAGAAGACCTTTCGGAGGGGGTCTTCAAATGATAGCAGACCTCCAAAGGGGGTCTTTAATAGATAAAACACCTCCTAAAGAGGTCTTCTATAGATAAAAGACCTGCCAAATCTGTCTTTTATAGTTAGGAGACCTCTATAGGTGCTCTTCTAAGGATAGAAGGTCTTTCGAAGGGGGTCTTCTAAAGATAGACCACCTCCTCAGGGCGTCTTCAATATATAGAACACCTCCTAAAGGGATCTTCTATAGATAAAAGACCCTCAAAAGCGGTCTTCAATAGATATGAGATCTCCTAAAGAGATCTTCAATAGATATGAGACCTCCTAAATGGGGTATTCTGTAGATAAAAGTCCTCTTCTACGGATATAAGACCTGCTAAAGGGGTCTTCTAAGAATAGCAGACCTACAAAGGATAGACGACCTCCAAAGAGGGTCTTATAAAGATTGCAGGACTCCTAAGGGGGTCTTCTAAAGATAGAAAACCTCCTAAGGGGGTCTTCCAAAGGTGGAAGACCTCCTAATTGGGTGTCTACAGGCAGAAAACCTACTAAAGGGATCTTCTATAGATAAAAGACCTCCTAAAGGGGTCTTCAATAGATATGAGACCTCAAAAAGGGGTATTCTATAGATAAACGACCTCCCAAAGCTGTCTTCTATAGTTAGGAGACGTCTAAAGGCGGCCTTCTAAAGATAGAAGACCTTTCGGAGGGTGTCTTCTAAAGATAGAAGACCTCCAAAGGGGGTCTTCTAAGGATAGCAGACCTTCATAGGGGGTCTTCTAAAGATACAAGACCTCCAAAGGGGGGTTTTCTAAAGATAGAAGATCTCCTAAGGGGGTGTCCAAAGGTGGAAGACCTCCTAATTGGGTCTTCTATAGACAGAAGACCTCCAAGGGGTCTTCTAAAGATAGAAAACCTCCCAAAGGGGTCTTTTAAGGTGTCTCCTATAGAAATAAAATCTCCTAAAAATAGAAAGCCTCCTAAGGGGTATTGTGTAGACAGAAGACCGTCAAAAGGGGTCTTCTATAGACAGAATAATGTACATAGAAGACCTTCTGAAGGGGTCTTTTGTACATAGAAGACTTCTTAAAGAGGTTGGTAAAGGGTTCTTCTGTTGATAAAAGACCTACAAGAGGGTCTTCTAAGGATAGAAATTATCCCAAATGGGTCCTCCAATGATAGAAGATATACTAAAGGGGGTATTTTATAGATAGAAGACCTCCTAAAGCGTTTTTCTTAAGATAGAAGACCTGCTAAACGGATCCGCTAAAGGGATCTTCTAAAGATAGAAGACATCTTAAGGGGTATTCTACAGACAGAAGACCTCCTAAAGGTGTTCTAAAAATAGAAGATCTCCTAAAGGGGTCTTCTTCGAAAGTCTGCTAAAAGGGTCTTCTGTAGATGGAAGCCCTTTTAAAGTTTTTCTATAGGTCTTCTATAAATGTAAAACCTCCGTGAGGGTCTCCTATAGATATAAGTGATCTTCTTCAGATATAAGACTTCCTTGGGGTGTTCATAAGATAGAGGACCTCTTAAATGGGTATTCTATACAAGAAGGACCTACTTTGGGGCGCGTTCTAAAGATAGGAGACATCCTTAAGGGGTCTTCTAAAGATAGAAGTCGTCCTTAAGTGATCTTCTTTAGATATACGACTTCCTTGAGGAATGTTCGCTAAATATACGACATCCTAAAGGGGTCTTCTAACCATAGAAGACCTGCGTAGGGGGTTTTCTAGAGTGATGGTCTCCTATAGATAGAAAGCCTACTAAAGGGGTCTTCTAAAGGGGATTTCTATCTATAGGAGAAGACCCCTTAGATGATCTTCTTTCTAAAGATAGGAGACCTCATAAAAGGATCTTCTAAAGACATAAAACCTCCTAAAGCTCATCTATAAATGGAATAGCTGGTAAACATACAAGACCTGCTAAAAGTTTTCTATTGGCAGAAAACTTCCCAGAGGTTTTTTTATAAATATAAGACCTCCTACACGTCTTCTACAGATACAAGACCTCCCAAAGCCTTCTACAGATATAAAGCCTCCGAAAGGTCTTCTATAATAGAAGACATCCTAAAGATATTGTATAGATAGAAAACCTCCTAAATATGCTCTAAAAACGGAACACCTCCTAAAGGTCTTTTATAGATAGAAGACCTGTTAAAACATCTTCAAAATTATAATCTTGGATGTTTTAGGCAATTTTTCTGTGGTTGTATTACACACTACTCCCATGACTAGGCTAGGGTCTGGTCTGAATTTTCCATGATATGTCACATTTAGACTTCCTTGTTTAACGAACGATGAACGAACCAAAAAAAAACTATATTTTGCACTCAAAAAAACACGTCTTTACAAGTTTTCTTTTTTTTTTTTTGCCTCTTTCTGTGTGTGTTTATTGTGAACTTTTTCTTGTCCTCCGAAATGTTATGAAGTTCTTCTATGTTCATCGTTATTTTTGGAAGTTTGTTTAGACGGTTTTTTTTTTTTGTGGACGACTTTTAGTTGTTTTTCTTTGACAAATGTTCCATGCGACAATGATGACAACGATGGCCTAAAGATCAAGAACGTGGTGGTGATGGCGATTGCTACTACCTACCTAGTCACGCAGCAGCTGAAGGCAAGCTGTTTTCTTTAATGGTGGCAGTGTCATTTAAAGTTTTGTATTTTTTCGGCCAAATTTTTTTTTTGTGCCGTATAGACGACGTCAGGAAGAACACAAATGCTACAACTGCAGTAGATGACAGCAAAACAAGAAACGGGAATATGGAATGGCCGCCAGAGAACTGCGTAAGTAGCTGTTTTTGACACTCATAAGCCACATGCTAAAAAACAAGCATATGTGCGGCTTGCTACTCTAAAAAATGAGTGCATGTGTTGCTTGCCATTCTCAAAATATGTACGAGTGTGGCTAGCCACTTAAAAAATAAGTTATTTATAAATAGATATTTTTTGACACTTGCGTATGCTTTGCCAAGTAGTTTTAAATACCCAATAACATTTTCTGTTTTACTTTTTTGCTCATCACACATCAAGTATTGTTTTCAACCCTTGTAATTCAACCCATTGTCTCGTGCTTCGAGAGAGTGAGAGCTAAGATCATTTTCTAACACTGATTTTCAAACGTTAAAAGAATATGCAAAAGCACACATAACATTCCAAGCAAATAAAGAAAAGCACACACAAACGAAACAACAACAAATAGAATTGTTTATTTTTTGTAATGTTGTGTGTGTGCTTCCACTTGATGATTGACTTGGAAAACTATCTACGATTGCGAGTTTTGTAACAGTGCAAAATACGATGGACACTTGTTTTACTTATTACGCACAAGCAACGGTCTTAATGCGTCGTAAGTGTTTTTTGTGGTGGTGGAAAAAATACGGAGTGCAAGAAAACAATTGTATTAAAAAGTAAACGACTCAAAAAACTTGTGTGCGCTCAAGTGGCTTCCGAAGGCAACTGACTTGTTGATGATCTCTGATGGCCGCTACAAATGTAGAAAACACTGCAGTATGCATAGATAAAGAAATATGGAAAAGAGAAAAAGAGCATCAATCATCTGAGAGCTATGGTAAAATTGCACAGCACAACACGCACACGTAACCAATTTTTTGGTGACACTTATTGCTGGTTGCCTTCTTTTTTCAAAATTTTGTTGCAAATTGTTTGCCATCATTTTCAAATTTTCGAATGATTTTCTTCATGGCTTGACAAAATAAATAGGAATGGATATTAGCAGTCATGTTGGGGGAGCGGAGATTCCAGTCATCATCACAGCAGTCTGTGTGACATTGCCCCAGCCACTTGGTTTAATCCATTAAAAAAAGAAGACAAAAATGTCACAGTGCCATAAAAATTAACATGAAATGTGTCCAAATAAATTTCTTGCCTCAGACTTTGCGAACTTGTTTCTTTGGAGAAAGGTGAAATTTGGACAAGTGGAGGGAATCAATAAAAGGTTAGCTAAACATTCCCAAGTCCTAGGAACTCAAATGTAGATTTTATACAGCCTGTCCCAGTCGGAGGAGACTAAACCAAAGGTGATGAAGAAATTCATTAAACTACGACACACTCAGGAATAGTAAGACGTTGCTTGGAAACACTATTGTCCATAAGAAGGGATATACACTAGGGTGGGGCGATTTCTGATTCTTGGGATTGCTGTCAGCTTGCGACTACAATTATGCTCTTAGTATTGGATCGGACATCTCAATGGTTTGGCTATTAAACGTGACAAAAATGGTGAATTTTCTTTGTGACCATGAAAAATAATTTTTTTCTAAGTAATATGTTCAGTGAAATTATAGCCCGAGACTACACTTTTTTCAGTTGCAATTAATTGTAATTCGAGAATTCTATTTGTAATTCGTAACATGTCATTTTTAATTCGAGAGTTCCATTTGTTATTCGAATTATTTCACTTGTACTTTGAATTATTCTATTTGTAATTCGAATTATTTCATTTGTAATTCGAATCCTTTTATTTGTAATTCGAAAAACTCAGATATTAAATCAAACCCAAAAATGTTTTCTAATTTTTTTCCTTTTTTCGAATTACAAATGGAATAATTAATAAATTTCAAAATTTTCCTTCAATTTCAAAATTATTAATAATTTTCTCCACATTTATTTTCATTGCATTTTATAATAAATCTTCATACAAAGACCTCACCCCATTGCTATAAATGAATGAGTGAAAGAAAATAGTTTTTCTTCAATTGCCTGCCATGTGACCCTAATTGTTAATAATAGCATACAAAGCACTGCTTTTATTTTCATCATGAGTTTGCACAAGATAATCCGCAACCTCTCCCGCACTTAATATTATGCAAGACCTTGAATGCATTGCAGAATTAGTCCAAGAAAATTAAACGAAAAACAGACTGCAGTGACAGCAAAAATTTCACAAAAATTATTCATTTGAAATATGAACCATATGCTGAAATAAAATAGCTAAACAAAGAATTATGAATTTGCTGCGAAATTAAATACATTTGTGTAGAATGTAGAATCTCTTCTTGATTGTTCTTAAGAAATTGAAAGAAAATATGTGCGCACAAATGAAGCAAAGCACATGCAATAGAAATGCCCCATAATGGAAACAAGGAAATTAAAAACGTTTTTTTTACAACATATGAGGTGGGTATGTAAAGCTATAAATATATAACACAACTTAAGCTGTGTTGGGTCTGATCGATATTGATACGATAATGGTTTGTAGAAACCTTAGGATGTATATAGTGGCGATGTTATGGACTCCTTTGGACTCAACACTTTTGAGACACTGTCCTAAAAATGCCCTATTTCCCCTAAATGCAATTTTTGGGGGTTTAAACGTAATTTCCTGCAATTATTGGTTTTAAGCGGACACTGAGGCACCAGTGGAACGTATTAACATATTCCGATTGTACTCAAACTTTGGCAATCTTAAAATCTAACAAAGCTAAACACTTTAGAGGGGTGCCGCATAAAAAAATCCGACATCGATTTTTTCCCTTTTAGTTAAAACCAGTCTACGGAATACCTGCGTTCGAGTCTCAGCAACTATGCAGGGCTGGTAAAAACCCTCAGTCACAGCAAACCAAATGTCGGATGCCCGACACATCTGCATCTGGTAGATACACTAGAATTTGTAAATTATGGACCAAATCGGTCACCCCCTTCAAGAGTTGTAGTGCACAACATTTTTCCGAACATTTTTGATCTTTTGTGGGGGAGGTACCTGAAGTAGTTGACCGATATAGCTTATCTTCGAACTTAAACTAAGCTTGGACACAAAATATAACAAACGCCAAAATTTGGACCGAATCGGCAGATCCGTTCGTGAGTTATCTTGCGCTTCAACCAATACACACCTTTCACGCTATTTTCTCAGGAAGTATGGACTTGTCCCTGATGAAACTTGTACCGTCGTATGGGGGTAGAGAATACATGTTGTTACAACAACAAAAAATCAAAGCGATTCGAGAGCATGTCCTAAACTGAACTTGTGACGACAAAAGTCACTTCGTTTGTTTTTGTTCCCACTTATTGTTGTTGTTATTGTATTTTGAATTATATGTGTTGAATTATATAATTGAATTCGTAAATAAATCCTACTAAGAAACACGTGGTTTTTCTGAAATGGGATAGGTACCCCAATGGCACGTGGTTTTTTGTTAAATTATTTAAACTTATTTTTGGGTAATAAGTACCGACTGTTTTCCTATAAAAGGACCAGAGGAAATCGAAAGGGGTTGGGTCAGTGTTCGAAGAAAGTCGAAGTAACAAGTGCGAGAATTTAACCGAGTGTAATCAAATAGCTACAGATAACCAGGTGAGTCAGAGTGGTGATACTTAATTCATTGCAGATTCCTTGAAGTGTCCGCAACTCTTGGAACTCCGTCGCGTACTCTTGCCCATATTCCTTGAAGTGTTCGTAACTCTTGGAACTCCTTCGCGTACCCTTGCCCATATTCCTTGAAGTGTTCGTAACTCTAGGAACTCCTTCGCGTATCCTTGCCCAGATTCCTTGAAGAGTTCGTAACTCTTGGAATTCCCTCGCGTACTCTTGCCCGGATTCCTTGAAGTGTTCGTAACTCTTGGAACTCGCGTATTCTTGCCCAGATTACTTGAAGTGTTCGCAACTCTTGGAACTCGTGTACTCTTGCCCAGATTCCTTGAAGTGTTCGCAACTCTTGGAACTCGTGTACTCTTGCCCGGATTCCTTGAAGTGTTCGCAACTCTTGGAACTCCCTCGCGTATCCTTGCTCAGATTCCTTGAAGTGTTCGCAACTCTTGGAACTCGTGTACTCTTGCCCAGATTCCTTGAAGTGTTCGCAACTCTTGGAACTCCCTCGCATATTGTTGCTCAGATTCCTTGAAGTGTTCGCAGCTCTTGGAACTCGTGTACTCTTGCCCAGATTCCTTGAAGTGTTCGCAGCTCTTGGAACTCCCTCGCGTATCCTTGCCCATCTCTTGGATCTCCGTGAAACCTTTGCAGGTTCCATGAAGTGTTCTTAACTCTTGGAACCCCCATCCTCGTATGTCCTCTTCCCCCCTCGTCCAGTTAGTCAAGTAGTTCGGAGAACTTATCCACGTCTCCTGCGAAGCCAACAGAAACCTTGCCCATATCTATCGTTTAGCCCATACTTCCACGACAACGTGTCTGGAGGAGGACCCGACCGGTGGCCGAACTTATCCAGGTCACCCAACAGGTCGGTATAGACGGAGAACTTATCCAGGTGTCCCACACAACCAATATCCGGAATCTACTCGGGTCTCCCGTCGAGACTGGACTGCCGACGAAGAGCGGAGAGGTGAACTTATCCAGGTCACCCCGAACGAGCGGCCGGAACTCTACCTTTGAATATACTTGATAATTTATACTTGTGTACTCCTTAAAAGAAAAACGAAATAATAAAAACAGAGTTGATTAAAAACCAACAAGAAATCCGTGTTATCACTCTCTCGGTCTTTCCACTTACAAATTTCTGTGGCAGACTCTGGACCTCCGCGAGCTATCCCAGCAACCGGAGAGAACTTGTCGTTACAAACTTTTCCGAAATTTTGTGTGGGAGGTACCCGAAAGGGTAACATATTGGAACCTCATCTAAGTCTGGTAGAAAATGGTGATAATATTAGCATATGATAGTCAAGAAGGCTCCCGACTGCCTTTAATATCTCCATATAATCTTTGCAAAAAAATGTGTTAAGTTCTGGTATCTTTTATTGGACATACCTGCTGGACGCACTGCCGTGTAAAACGTTTAGCATAGCCCACATGTTATGTCACATAAAACAAAAACAACAGAAAACATGCCGACTAAGTAAGTAGATTACGTTTTATGATGATTAAATTCTTAGGAATAACTGCAATTATTTATGGTTCAATGATCGGCGGCTGAGACAAATGCAGCAGAGTCAGTATTTCTCCATTCAAAGACTTAAAGCTGCCATCCATCCACCCATTCTAGGTATCCAAGAAAGAGTAAAAAAATAATAAAAATATTGTAATAGGAAACTTCCCTTCAAAAACCTCATATGAGGAAAACGGATATGTGTTTTTAGTGCAGTGCATAACGGTAAAATTAATGTGCCATTTATATCAATTGATGATGCTTATGGAGCTTATGCTTGCAGCAGCTAAATCAGCAACAACAACATCATTACCATCATCATCATCGCCATAACACGTTTTATGTTGTCAATTTGTAACGTGCTATATGCGCATGCGCTTGCGTAGTAGTGTCGTTGTTTGTCTATGTGCTGTTCTGCCTCCTATTTGCCGTTATGACAAACCACTTTTGCATTTTGCTTCCTTAGCCACCATTATGACTTGTGGCTGCCTATCTTTAGTTAATTGGCCTGTAGCCAAGATGTCTCTTCCATGGGAGCAAAAGGTAATCCTCCCTACATACTTCCTCCCCTCTTCTTTGGGGCCAAATACAAATACATATCTGACAAACAAACTAAATTTTGATTTAATTGTTTTCAAGTTATCGTCGTCATCATCAGCATTACTGTTGTCAGCCATCCTGCTGGGCCTTGCCTTGACGCAGCATTTGCCGCTTAAGTGTCATAATGGACATTTAACTTAATTAGCTGGTCACCGCCAGCCAGCCAACCAACCAATCAGCCACGATCACTACAACAATGTGCGGTTGCTTGTTGTGGGGCTTCATGTGGCGCGTTGTGTCGCATTACGCATTGAACTAATGATGCAAAAAGGCTTCCTTTGTGAAAATGGTGAATGGATGACTGGTTGGCTGGCTGGGATGTGGGGTTATGTTATGTTGCATGGTTTTGGTTATACGCCTGGTTACTGATTGTCGCCAAGAAGGAAACAAATTACATTTGTCGTATATGCATGCTTGGTTTGGACAAGCCAAAAACATTGCATAAAAATGCCAATTTACAGAATGAAATGAAAAAGAAAAAAAATGAAAAATCACGTTTTGTTTGCTTTGAGGATTTCTGCTCCAACACTTAGGAATAAAAATTTCATCAATCATGCCTGACATATCTTTCATGTTTGAACACTTTTCCTGTTGCTGCGAGTGAGCAGCAACTACGCATTTTTAGCTTCATGCTGAATATAATTTTTGTTAATGCTTAAAGGGAAATAAAGTAACTGTTTGGTACCAAAGAGAGGCAACTTTTTTTAATTATGAGGGTTATATTTTTGATACTTGCCACATTGAGCAAATATTTGCCAAAAAGTGTCAAATGTGACGAGCAAGTATTATGCAAAGGCAAACAAGAACACAAGTAATTTTAGGAAAACAATGAAGTGAATGAATATTTACGTTGTAATTGGAGATGATCAATCTCAGTGGTAGATTGTCATTGTTGCGGCAGGAGTTGTGTAAGTCTTGCATAACTAAGATCACACGCCCACATCACGGATTGCTTCGAGCAATGTTGATTGGAAAGAGATGCATCTTTTTTCCCAGTGGGTCTTCAAGCTTTAGAGAGAATTTGGGTAGGTTTTCAGAGCTACAGATAGTTCTTCAGCTGGGAATTTTGATTTACTCTCCGAGGCAAATTTTAAGCTTCCATCAAACATCGTCTTCAAGGTCAAAATAATTTTATCCCAGCCAGCATTTTTTGAAATTTTCAATCAAATTCGGGTCTTTATGGATTTAAAATTGAACTCTTTTTCATCATTATAGTCAGTTTCGAGTCCCTTTCCTTAATCAGTTTTTGATCACCAAAAGGATTCTTAAAAGACTCCGGAATCTGATTTTTCAAAAAAAAAAAAAAAACATCTTCCAAATGCTGGCTGGGATATTTTTTCTCTGGTTTTGGTCTATAAATATAGATATGAAAGCGTTCACAATTCAAGCAAACAACCAACTACACAAATTGTACCTCAGATGTCAGTAAACAACTCCTCTGGCCTCTATTCTGGCCTCTGTGACTATTCATAAGCTACCCAGACTTCTATAGTGCTTTACACATCTTTCTCTGGCCCCCTTATGACTCTTCTTAAACTATCCGATCCTCTATGAAGGTCTTCTTCTCAACTTCTTATATACTATTCGGACCTCTATAAAGCTGCTCATAAAATAATTTGCCTAATCTAGAGCTCCTTATATCCTTTTCGGGACTCCTTATGTTTTTTCATAAGCTATCCGGAACTCTATAGAGCTCCTCAACGCCTTCTCTGTCCTCCTTTTAAATCATTAATTTTTTTAATAATATTTTTCCAAGGACTTTAAGACCAAGAAGCGTGGATTTTTTAAATTATATTTTTCCAAGGACTTTCAGACCAAGAAGCGTGGATTTTTTAATTATATTTTTCCAAGGACATTCAGACCAAGATGCGTGGATTTTTTAATTATATTTTTCCAAGGACATTCAGACCAAGATGCGTGGATTTTTTAATTATATTTTTCCAAGGACATTCAGACCAAGATGCGTGGATTTTTTAATTATATTTTTCCAAGGACATTCAGACCAAGATGCGTGGATTTTTTAATTATATTTTTCCAAGGACATTCAGACCAAGATGCGTGGATTTTTTAATTATATTTTCCCAAGCAGCGTGGATTTTTTAATTATATTTTTCCAAGGACATTCAGACCAAGAAGCGTGGATTTTTTAATTCAATTTTTCCAAGGACATTCAGACCAAGAAGCGTGGATTTTTTAATTATATTTTCCCAAGGACTTTCAGACCAAGAAGCGTGGATTTTTTAATTATATTTTTCCAAGGACTTTCAGACCAAGAAGCGTGGATTTTTTAATTATATTTTTCCAAGGACTTTCAAGAAGCGTGGATTTTTTAATTATATTTTTCCAAGGACTTTCAAGAAGCGTGGATTTTTTAATTATATTTTTCCAAGGACTTTCAAGAAGCGTGGATTTTTTAATTATATTTTTCCAAGGACTTTCAAGAAGCGTGGATTTTTTAATTATATTTTTCCAAGGACTTTCAAGAAGCGTGGATTTTTTAATTATATTTTTCCAAGGACTTTCAAGAAGCGTGGATTTTTTAATTATATTTTTCCAAGGACTTTCAAGAAGCGTGGATTTTTTAATTATATTTTTCCAAGGACTTTCAAGAAGCGTGGATTTTTTTAATTATATTTTTCCAAGGACTTTCAAGATGCGTGGATTTTTTAATTATATTTTTCCAAGGACTTTCAAGAAGCGTGGATTTTTTAATTATATTTTTCCAAGGACTTTCAAGAAGCGTGGATTTTTTAATTATATTTTTCCAAGGACTTTCAAGAAGCGTGGATTTTTTAATAATATTTTTCCAAGGACTTTCAAGAAGCGTGGATTTTTTAATTCAATTTTTCCAAGGACTTTCAAGAAGCGTGGATTTTTTAATTCAATTTTTCCAAGGACTTTCAGACCAAGAAGTTGATTTTTTAATTCAATTTTTCCAAGGACTTTCAGACCAAGAAGCGTGGATTTTTTAATTCAATTTTTCCAAGGACTTTCAGACCAAAAAGCGTGGATTTTTTAATTCAATTTTTCCAAGGACTTTCAGACCAAGAAGCGTGGATTTTTTAATTCAATTTTTCCAAGGACTTTCAGACCAAGAAACGTGGATTTTTTAATTCAATTTTTCCAAGGACTTTCAGACCAAGAAACGTGGATTTTTTAATTCAATTTTTCCAAGGACTTTCAGACCTAGAAGCGTGGATTTTTTAATTAAATTTTTCCAAGGACTTTCAGACCAAGAAGCGTGGATTTTTTAATTCAATTTTTCCAAGGACTTTCAGACCAAGAAGCGTGGATTTTTAATTCAATTTTTCCAAGGACTTTCAGACCAAGAAACGTGGATTTTTTAATTCAATTTTTCCAAGGACTTTCAGACCAAGAAGTGGATTTTTTTATTCAATTTTTTCAAGGACTTTCAGACCAAGAAGCGTGGATTTTTTAATTCAATTTTTCCAAGGACTTTCAGACCAAGAAATGTGGATTTTTTTAATTATATTTTTCCAAGGACATTCAGACCAAGAAACGTGGATTTTTTAATTATATTTTTTCCAAGGACTTTCAGACCAAGAAACTTGGATTTTTTAATTATATTTTTCCAAAGACTTCCAGACCAAGAAGCGTGGATTTTTTAATTATATTTTTTCCAAGGACTTTCAGACCAAGAAACGTGGATTTTTTAATTATATTTTTTCCAAGGACTCATAGAGCTCCTCATAAAACATTCTGCCCTGAATAGTTCCAGCCTTTTGATAGCTCCCTATTTACTATTCTGCCCTCTATAGTGCTACTCATAAAATATTCAGCCATCTTAAGCTCCTCATATCCTTCTCGGATTTGTTTATAGAGTTGTTCAGACCCTCCTCATTAACTATTTGTACATCTAGAAAACTCATCATAAAACATTCTAACGTTTTGAGCTCCTCACATTCCTCTCTCAAACACTGATGGCTCTTTATATACTAGTTCTTTTAGTTCCTTTACTTACCTTAGGTTACCATTTTTACCATTTGTTACAATTTTTAACCTGCAAAGCGTTCCATAAACCCAAAAAGTGTAAAAACTGGAAGCAATTTTTAAGAGAGTGAGAGAGGAGAGAGAGCAAAAATGCTTTTCTCTTCTACCACAGGCTACCAGACCAATTTCCTCAGGTTAAAAATGGTAGAACTGATTTTTCGACATTTGTTTGACGATTATTTAACAATGAAGAAAAAAATGAACAAAATCAGAAGAAAAAGGCGAACGCTGACAAAATTAAAAACAGTAAAATAAAAGAAGAAAAATTAGTTTTTATGTTTCTCTTTGACATTGCTACCAGATCTACCATTTTTCCTTTACTTTTCTGGTAAAACTGCTCATGAGAGAGCAATTTTGACAGTTTTCTCTTTTAGCACTTTTACCATTAAAAAGGAAAGGAACAAAGCTACTGTAAGCACCTCTATGGAGCTGCTAAAACATTTCTAGAGTTCCTCACATCCTCCTCATTTGGCCTCTTTATGCCTCTTCATAAACCATTCGGTAATATATAGGGGTCCTTATAAGAACTTCTGCCCTCTTGAGCCCTTCAAATCCTCCTCTGGCTCTCTGGTAGTTCTTTATTCACTATTCAATCCATCTGCACCTTTATCAAGCTCCTCACAACCTCTTTTAGCCTTCTTATGAATCCTCATAATATATCTGCATCTTTATAGAATACTGAATACAGAGCTACCAGAGAGCCGGAGGAGGATTTGAAGACCTCAAGATATGAGAAGTTTTTCATAAAGCATTCAGAAATTTTGAGTTTTTAACATCCACCTCTGGCCTTCTGATGGCTCCTCATTAACTATTCGAAGCTCTTCATACCGTAATCTGTCCTCTGGAGATCATTATATTTCACTCTGGCTTCCCTATGGTTCTGCATAAGGTATTTGGACCAGGCAGGCAGCTCAAGTTTGAACATGGGCTATATCGGTCCACGAAATAGTATAGCCCCCATATAACGGTACCACCCGATTTGAGGTATTTTGACAACATTTCAGACCGAATTAGGTATAATTTGGTCGAAAAACTTATCTACCAAAAATTATGGACAAAGGGTCATATTTTGGTATAGCCCCCATATAACTGTACCACCCGATTTCAGGAATTTTGACGTTTTTTGCCCACATTTTCAGACCGAATTTGCTACAAATTAGTATTTGAGGGTTCCAAAAGGTCAAAAAACTTATATATCAACGAATTTTGCACATAGGTCCATTTTTTAGTATAGCATCCATATAACGGTACATCCCGATTTTTCAGTATTTTTAAGGTTTAAGCCTCATTATGACTGGAACTTGGTATTTTGTCTCCGTTGTGGTTACTAAACATTCCTGCTGAGAATTGTTGGTACAGGCCCATGTTGTGATATAGCCCCCATAGAACGATACCTCCGGATTTTGGAAATTTCGAAAGTTTTATCCTTGGGGATATATGTGGATTTCAGGTAGAAAATGAAACCTATAACAATATTTTGTCAGAGAATTGTCGGTACATGTCCAAGTTTTGATATAGGCTCCATAGAACGGTACTCGATTTTCGGTATTTCCAAGGGTTTAGCCTCATTATGGCATAATATATATTATATTATTATTATATTTTGTTTCCGTTAGGGTTAATAAACATGATCATGATATATGTTCATACAATATTTTGACAGAGAATTGTCGAACTGTACCGTCCGATCTTCGATATTTTTAAGTTTCAGCCACATCATCCAAACGAAGTTACGGACATCTTATTTCAATATAATGTATGGTCGAGGGTATAAAAATGTCGGTCCGGCAGAACTTTATAATCTCAATATGAATTAAATCCCTTTTCTGATTTGTCCATTTCCCTGAGACATTCTATTTAACATTCTTAACTAACAATATTGTGCATTATTTGACCCCTTGAAGAGTCTCTTGAAAGGACTGCAGTTATTTTACGACAGAAGAAGACAACAACGACACTTACAGAAGCTAGTTTAGCTGTCAGTTACGTTAATGGGAGCAATGTTTCGGCTAGCATGAAAGTAATGAAAAGCCAGTCTCCCTTAGGCTGTCGTTTTTTGCAAATAGTAGAAATGAAAAAAATAGAATGAAAGACAGCTCAAACAACAGGATAAACGACAACAAGCAAAATAGCAGAAGAGACACAAAAAAGTCCAATAGAACGCTTATTGCATGCAATACGCTCAAGACATCCATCCCTTTGTCTAGCAAAAAAAAACGTTATGTACTTTTTGCTGGACATTGGACACATCATGAAATGTTCGGTAGTTTATTTAGTTTTGTTTGTGTGTGTTTTTTGCTGCTTTGTGTGTGCGCGTTTTTTGCTGCATAGAAATTAGTTCATGTTGGAAATGAAATGCTTTTTTTTTCAAGTTCTTTTTATGATATTTTTCATGTTTTTTTTTAAGTTTTATGTACAGCAAAATGTGGTGTCATTGGATAAAAGGATTCTATACAACAACTTCAGCATGGAGTAAAGAGATAAATAACATTATCCAAAGGATTGGATATTGAAATTTAATTTTAAAAATAATTAAGTTTCTATTAAAGAAAATTAAAAATCACAAAAAAGTGGTCCAGGGAAAAACTCCCCCCAAAAGTTCATTTGAGAAATTATGGCCATCTAGCCTTTCACCCTCTAGGCTTTGAACATGGGCATATTTCTAACCAATAATTGTTTTATATAAAGACAAACTCTACAATTATCAATAGTTATATGTGAGTGAGTGACCCAAGTACTGAAATTATAGCATAATAACAGTCATAACTAAGCCAGACCGGAGCGATTAAAAGTTTTGTAATTTCCATACGGAAAAAAAACAAATGAGTCATTTAGGTGCCCAGCACGACAACAGATAATCCACAACTTGTTGCAATTTGTAACTGAATGCAAAAAAAAACAACTTAATTGACTTTGGAGCAAGTCAACCAACCTCTAAACCCCCACCCCCAGCATTGACTTTAAATCCATTTAAAACGTTGATTCATTCAATTATTTATTTGTTTTATTTACTTTTTTCACAATTCCTCATTCCCTGCGAACATAAAATTTAATATTTTTATCTTTTTTTTTCTTTTTCTCTTCCATTTCCTTTTTCATTGCCATGCGGAACCTACAGCGGAAAGCGACCTTTTAACATTCGCACAACGTAAACAACACTACGAAAGTGACAAGTCATATCGCAAGGAACTCTTCACCAGCGACACTCGACCGCACAGTGTACGTGTCCTCTATGAAGAAGCCGGCAAAGTGACCCCACCCCCAACACCAGCCACTGGCCTGTCGGCGGCATCCACTGCCGTCGGCTCACCCACCACCACACCATTTGATATTTTATCAGCCGATGGCAGCAATGAAGCAACGCTATTGGGAGAAGATCCGACGGCGTCAAATGGTGGAGCAAATCTCTTAACTGCTGGCAGTGATGATGATTTGTTCGTTTGTTCGTTTGGCAATTCCAAGCGTAAGATGCGTAAACGTATTGATGCTGAAATTGAAATAAGATTGGTAAGTTGAATTGAAAAGCAAAAAAAAAAAAAACAACAAATTGATTTTTACAAAATTTATTAGCTTGTCCAGCAGCAACTGCTTCAAAACATAAAAGTTAGTTGTTGTTGATGTAGAGTAACGGTTATCGACCATTCACCACTAGATGTTTGCCAAAATTATGTTTTATGTTGCTTATGTAAATGTGATGTGTCCGAGAGTCTCCTTTTACCCCTTCAGGAAATGAGAAACAGGTTGTTAACGTTCAATGAATGGATGGTTTGAAAGTAGACTGAGCAGCAGGAGAGTATTTTTGGAATTTTTGGGTAGCTACTACACCCGAAAAATTTCGAAGAAAACCATAGGGTCTTCCCATAGAAGATCCCTTTAAAAGGTCTTCTATCCTTAGATGACTCCTTTGGGAAGTTTTCTATCTAAGGAAGACGCCTTTCGGTCTTCTATCTAATCGAAAATCCCCTTAGGAAGTCTTCTTTAGAAGAACTCATCTAAATTTCTATGGAAGATCCCCTTAGAAGGTCTTTTATGTACATAAGATCCCGTTAGGATGTCCTCTGTCTTCGGAAGGTCCCTTAGGAGGTTTTCTATCTTTAGTAGAACCCTTTCAGAGGTCTTATATCCATAGAAGATCCCTTTCGGAGGTCTTCTGTTTATACACCTTTTTCAGATGTAATTCGAATCATTTTAGTTGTAATTCGAGAATTACATTTGTAATTTGAAACATTTCTATTGTAATTCGAATTATTCTATTTGTAATTCGAATTATTCAATTTGTGATACGAATTATTCCATTTGTAATTAGTATTATTTTAATTGTAATTTGAATTATTCAATTTGTAATTCGAATTATTCCATTTGAAATTCGAATTATTCCATTTGTAATTCGAATTATTCTATTTTCAAATGGAATAATTCGAATTACAAATGAAATAATTCGAATTACAAATACAACAATTCGAATTTCAAATAAAAAAATCGTATTACAAATGGATTAATTCGAATTACAAATAAAATAATTCGAATTACAAATAGAATAATTCGAATTACAAATAGAATAATTCGAATTTCAAATGAAATAATTCGAATTACAAATGGAATAATTCGAATTTCAAATAAAATAATTCGAATTACAAATAGAATAATTCGAATTACAAATGGAATAATGCGAATTACAAATGGAATAATTCGAATTTCAAATAAAATAATTCGAATTACAAATAGAATAATTCGAATTACAAGTGGAATAATTCGAATTACAAATAAAACAATTCGAATTACGAATAAAATAATTCGAATTACAAATAAAATAATTCGAATTACAAATAGAATAATTCGAATTACAAATAGAATAATTCGAATTACAAATAGAATAATTCGAATTACAAATGGAATAATTCGAATTACAAATTGACTAATTTGAATTACAAATTGACTAATTCGAATTACAAATAGAATAATTCGAATTACAAATGGAATAATTCGAATTTGAAATGGAATAATTCGAATTACAAATGGAATAACTCGAATTACAAATAAAATGTTACGACATATAAATAGAATATTAGAATTACAAATGAAATGTTACGAATTACAACAGGAAAGTTTCGAATTACATGTTAAAAAGGTGTAGAAGACCCCTTTAGAAGTTCTTCTGTCTAAAGAATATACCTTTAGGAGACCTTCTATCGGGATAAGACCGCTTTAGGACGGCTTCTATCTATAGAAAACTTCTTTAAGGAGATCTTCTAGCTACGAAAGACCCCCTTAGGACGTCTTTTTCTTTGGAAGACCCCTTTAGGAGTTCTTCTATCTTTAGAAGACCCCTTTATGAGGTCTTCTATGTTTAGAAGAACCCTTTATGAGGTCTTCTATCTTAAGAAGACCCCTTTAGGAGCTCTTCTACTTTTATAAGACCCCTCTAGGAGGTCTTCTATCTTTAGAAGACCCCTCTAGGAGGTCTTCTATCCATAGATGACCCTTTTATGAAGTCTTCTATCTATAGAAGACCCCAATCTGAGGTCCTCTATCTAGGGAAGATCCCCTTAGGAAGTCTGCTAGTCATAGATGACCCCTTTAGGAAGTCGTCTAAAAAATACCGCTTTTGGAAGTCATCTATCTTTGGAAGATCCGCTTAGGAAGTCTTCTATCTATAGAAGATCTCTTCAGGGGGTCTTCTGTTTAAAAAAGACCCCACTAGACGGTCTTCTGTCTATAGAAGACCCCTTTAGAAGGTCTCCTATTTGAATAAGATCCCTTTAGGAGACCTTATATCGATAGAAGACCCATTTAGAAGGTATTCAATCTTCAAAAGGCCCCTTTATAAGGTCTTCTGTCTGTAGAGGACCCATTTAGTAGGTCTTCTATCTATAAAATATCCCTTTAGGAGTTCTTCTATCTAAAGAAGACCCTTTTAGGAGGTCTTCTATCTATGGAAAACTTATTTTAGCGTTTCTTTAGGAGGTCTTTTATCTACAAAAGAGCCCTTCAGGAGGTTTTCTATATACAAAAGACATATTTAGGCGGTCTTCTATATACATAAAGCTTCTTTTGGGAGTTATTCTGTCCACAAAAGACCATTTTCGGAGGTCTTCTATCTAAATAAAACCCATGTAGGAGGTCTTCTATCTATAAAAACCCCTTTAGGAGTTATTCTACCCACAGAAGACTAACTTAGGAGGTATTCTGTCTATACAGGACCTCTTTAGAAGGTCTTCTCTCTGTAGAAGACCGCTTTAGTAGGTCTTCTATTTGTAGAAGACCCCTTTAGTAGGACTTCTATTTCGAGAAGACCCCTTTAGTAGGACTTCTATCTATAGAAGAACCCTTTAGGAGGCCTTCTATGTACAAACGACCTTTGTAGGTCTTATATCTAAAGAATAACCGTTTTGAAGTCCTTCTATCTATATATAAACCCTTTAGGAGGTCTAAGTATAGAAGGTCCCTTTAGGAGGCCTTCTATGTATAGAACATCCAATTAGGATTTATTCTATCCACGGAAGACCCTTTTCCTTAGGATGTCTTCTATCTATAGAAACCCCCTATAGGAGCTATTCTATTCACGGAAGACCCTTTTTCTATCTAAAGAAGACCCCTTAGGATGTCTTCTATCTATAGAAACCCCCTTTAGGAGGTCTTCCATATAAGGAAGATCCCTTTAGGAGGTCTTCTATATATAGAATATCATTAAGAGGGGTCTTCTATCCACAGAAAAACATTTTCGGAGGTCTTCTTTCTATAGGAAACCAGTTTAGAAGGATCCTATCTACGGAAGATCCATTTATGAGTTCTTCTATCCATAGAAAGTCCTTTAGAAGCTCTTTCATCTTTAGAGGACACCTTTAGGAGGTCTTCTATATATAGAAGGCCCTTTAGAAACTCTTCTACCTATAGATGACCCCTTTAGGAAGTCTCCTATCTATAGAGGACACCTTCAGGAGGTCTTCTATTTATATAATATCCCTTTAGGATGTCTTATTTCCATAGGAGACCCATTTAGGAGGACTTCTATCTATAGAAGGCCGCTTTAGGAACTCTTCTATTTATAGATAACCCCTTTAGAAAGTATTTTAGCTATAGAAAACCCCTTTAGGATGTCTTCTGCCTATGGAAGACTATTTTAGGAGGTCCTCTATCTACTGAAGATCCCTTCCCTTCATTTTCGGAGGTCTTCTTTCTATAGGAAACCAGTTTAGAAGGATCCTATCTACGGAAGATCCATTTATGAGTTCTTCTATCCATAGAAAGTCCTTTAGAAGCTCTTTCATCTTTAGAGGACACCTTTAGGAGGTCTTCTATATATAGAAGGCCCTTTAGAAACTCTTCTACCTATAGATGACCCCTTTAGGAAGTCTCCTATCTATAGAGGACACCTTCAGGAGGTCTTCTATTTATATAATATCCCTTTAGGATGTCTTATTTCCATAGGAGACCCATTTAGGAGGACTTCTATCTATAGAAGGCCGCTTTAGGAACTCTTCTATTTATAGATAACCCCTTTAGAAAGTATTTTAGCTATAGAAAACCCCTTTAGGATGTCTTCTGCCTATGGAAGACTATTTTAGGAGGTCCTCTATCTACTGAAGATCCCTTCTGAGGTCTTCTCTCTACAAAAGAACCCTTTAGACGATCTTCTATCTATAGAAACCCTCTTTAGAAGGTCTTCTACATACGGAAGATTTGTTTAGGGGGTCTTTTATTAGTAAAATACCTCTTCATGACCCCTTCGATCCATAGAAGTCCCCTTTAGGAGGTTTTTTATTCATAGAAGGTCCCTTTAGGAGGTTTTTTATCTGTAGAAATCCCCATTAGCCGATCTGCTATCTATAGCAGATCCCTTTAGGAGGTCTAGCCCCCTTTGGGAGAGAACTAAAATGCACCTGAAACACCTTTCTATATTCCTCTCTGTGTATTCCAAACAAATTTGCCCCAAAAGTATTTGGCCCACACAAACATTCATGTCGTCTAAGAGGGTGCCAATTCGGCTTGTATGTATATATGGCCTGTCTGTTCGCCTAGTGTTGTAATCATGCAAACTTTGTGTCATTTGTGGCACTTCTGTTTCTATCTAGCTGCATATGTGTGTGTGAATCTGGCAGCTCCAATCGTCTGATTGGAAAACAGGTATTTTGACCGGTAAGCAAGCAACAACTTTTTTGCGGGCTTTAATTGCCAAAGGAAATTATTTTGTGTTTCGTTGCTTTTTTTCTTGTGTGCTTCGCTTAAGGCCAGGAGGTTTAAATGGCCCCAGTTGGTGGTATTTTGATTTTACCGGTAAAAAATTAACAAACATGAACATCTCAAAAGCAATAAATGTCACAGACACACAAAAATAAACAAACTTCAAAAGGACACGAGGCGACAAAGGACACCATAAGCTCCATGTCAAATTTGTTAAGCTGTGATAATGAAATGCATAACCAATTAAGAAATATATTAACATTTTTTTCAAGCAAATTACAAATAATTTTTAAATTAATTTTCCTCGTGATTTTAATTGACTCGATGGGAGGCAGAGGAATATTTTAAAATTTTTTAAATTTTTAACATTTAAATAAATCTTACATTTCCACGTTACCTATTTTCTCATGTCTAGTCCTTTGAACCAAACCTCTTCACACACATTATTTGAAAAGAACGAAAAAGAAACCAAAACTCTCACTCTATCTAAAGTGCATTTTAACCACTCCAAATCCACACACACATACACTCTACTAAGTACTCCGTCAATGAGAAGTACACACTTTCCAAAGACATTTAGCTCCATCACTCCTAGATGTAAAAAAACTTTCTAGCCAGGAAGAATGATAGAAAAAGAAACTATAAAAATATTCCATTTACCACACCTCAAGTGTCAGCCATTAAGTATGCAACAGTTTTTGTTTTCTTTTAATGGAACCCAATGAGACACTTTCCCGGCAATCTCGTAAGAGGACGAGAGCCAAAATGTGTGTGTGTGTGTGTGTGGGAAAACTCAAGTAAGTAATACACTTACCCAAGATTATGCCATAGTAATATTTACTACTCTCGCTTAAAGGTAGCATACAACTTTTTATTGTACATCCCCCAAAAGTATGCTGTAAGTAAAGAAAGTAAAGTGTTTTCCAGTTACAATTGCAATTTCAGTTAACACATATTTTTTGCAAAGCGAAGAAAATGAGGCAATTAAATGAAGTGAGGGGAAATGTTTAAATGTCCGGGTAGAAAATAAAAAAATGGGCATGAGGGGAAATGTTTAAAATTGCCGATAGAAAAATACGAAAATTGGCAATCCTACTCTGGGACCTTTAGAAGGTTTTCCAGCTATAGAGTACCCCTATGGGAGGGTTTCGATCTATGGAAGACCCCTTTACGAAGTCTTTTTTCTATTGAAGATTCCTTTATGAGACATTCTTTCTATAAAATTACCACTTTTGGCGGTCTTCTAACAATAATCCTCTCTTTAGAAGACTTATTTCTGTAAAGGACACCTTTAGTAGATCTTCTATATGTAGATGGCCAAATTAGGCCGTCTTCTTTTTTGCAAAAAAACCTTCAGGAGGTCTTGTATTAATGACAGACCCATTTCTGGCGTCTTATATTTATGAAAGATCCCATTTTGGGATCTTCTACCTATGGAGATTCTCCTTAGAAGGATTTCTATCAAAAGAAGATCCTTCTGGGACATATTCTTTCTACATAAGACCTCTTTAAAATGTCTTCTAGACTCTATTTTGGGGTGTTATATGTTTACTGATTCTTCAACTTACAGAAGACTACCTTAAGAAGCCATTTAACTTGAGAACCTTTTGCTGATCTTTTACCTTAAAAGACCCTATTAGAAGGTTTTCTATATATAAAAGATCCCCTTAGGAGGTTTTTCACTTATAGAAGGCCTATTTAGGAGGGTTTCTATATATAGAAGACCTTTATGATGTCTTCTATATATGGAATACATCTTTCACCTAAAGAACACCCTTTTGTAAGTCTTCTTTTCATAGAAGACCACTTTACGTGGTCTTTTGTATAAAGAAGACACCATTGGGAGGTATTCTGTCTATAGAAGAAACATTGAAGTGGTCTGCTATTTGTAGAAGGCCCTTTATGAGGTCTTCCAAATGTAGAAGACACCTATAGGATGTCTTCCATCTATAAAAGACCCCATTAGGAGGTCTTCTATATATTAGGGGGTCTTCTATATACAGAAGACCTCCTATTTTTAAGATGGAAAACAGGTCTTCTGTACATATACGACCCCTTTAGGAAGTCTTCTGTCAATAGAAGACCCCTTTGGGAAGTTGACTGTCCATAGAAGACCTTCTACGGAACCTTTTTTTATAGAATACCCCTTTAGCAGGTCTTCCATTTACAGCAACCTCTTTAGGAAGTCTTCTGTCTACAGATGGAAGTCTTCTGTCATTTAGGAAGTCTTCTGTCCGCAGAAGAGCCCTTTAGAAAGTCTTCTGTCCAGAGAATACACCTTTAAGAGGTCTTCTGTCCAAAGAATACCCCTTTAAAAGGTCTTCTGTCTATAGAAAATCCCTTTAGCAAGTCTTCTGTCCATTGAAGATACCTTTAGGAAGTCTTCTGTCTACAGAAGACCCCTTTATGACGTCTTCTGTCGTCAGAAGACACCTTTAGGAAGTCTTCTATCAACAAAAGCATTGGGGAGTTTTTACCGCACATAGGCCTCTTAGAAAGCCTTCTATCTATAGAAGACCCCATTTAGGAGGCCTTTTACAGAAGACGCCTTTAAAAAGTCTTCTACCTTCAGAAGACCTCCTAAGGGGGTCTTTTATAGATGGAAGACAGGTCTTCTGTACATATAAGACCCCTTTAGGAAGTCTTCTGTCAATAGAAGACCCCTTTGGGAAGTTGTCTGTCCATAGAAGACCTCTTAGTGAGCCTTTTATTTATAGAATACCCTTTAGCATTTATAGCAACCTCTTTAGGAAGTCTTCTGTCTACAGATGATGTCTCCTGTCTATAGAAGACACCTCTAGAAGGTCTTCTTACCATAAACGACACCTTTAGGAGTTCTTACCATAGAAGACCCCTTTAGGAAGTCTTCTGTCCACAGAAGACCCCTTTAGGAAGTCTTCTGTCCGCAGAAGAGCTCTTTGGAAGTCTTCTGTTCAGAGAATACACCTTTAAGACGTTTTCTGTCCAAAGAATACCCCTTTAAGAGGTCTTTTGTCTATAGAAAATCCCTTTAGGAAATCTTCTGTCCATAGAAGATACCTTTAGGAAATCTTCTGTCTACAAAAGGCCCCTTTATGAGGTCTTCTGTCTATAGAAGACACCTTTATGAAGCCTTCTATCCACAAAAGCCCCCATTGGGAAGTTTTTAATGCACATAGGCCTCTTAGAAAGCTTTCTATCTATAGAAGACACCCCTTTAGGAGGCCTTATATTTATATCAACCCCTTTAGGAAGTCTTCTGTTTACAGAAGACGCCTTTGAAAAGCCTTCTACCTTCAGAAGCCCCCTGTATGAGGTCTTCTGCCTTCAAAAGACCACTTTAGGAGGCCTTATCTCTTCAGAAAACACCTATCGGAGGTCTTTTACCTTAAGGAGACTCCCTTCGGAGGTCTTGTGTAGATAACCCTTTAGGAGGTCCAAAGAATACCTCTTTATACGTACAGAAGACCCTTTTAGGAGATCCAAAGAATACCACTTTATACGTACAGGAGACCCTTTTAGGAGGTCCTGTTTATAGAAGACATTTTTCGGAGGTCTCATGTTTAAAGAATACCATTTTCGGAGGTCATCTGTTTATATAAGACCACTTTGGAGGCCTTTTATCTATAGAAAACTCCTTTGGGAGACATCCTATCTATAGTAGACCCTTTTAAGAGGCCTTCTGTCTATAGTAGACCCCTTTAAGAGGTCTTCTATATAGAGAAGACCTTTTAGAAGTCTTTATAACTATATAAGACTCCTTCTAACTATAGACGGCTTTTTAGGAGGCCTTCTGTTCATATAAGACTTCTTTGATAGACCTATTCATAGATTACTGCTATAAGGCTTCCTTAAAGGAAGCCTTTAAGGAAGCCTTATATCTACACAAGACTCCTTTAAGAGGGCTTCTATTTATAAAAGGCCCTTTTAGTAGGCCTTTGTAGAATAGAGGACACCTTTCGAAGATCTTCTATCTATAGAAGACACCCTTAGGAATTCTTCTAGACCCCTTTAAGAGATTTGCTATGTATAGAAGACCCCTACAGAAGCCCCCTGTATGAGGTCTTCTGTCTTCAGAATACCCCTTTAGGAAGCGTTCTGTCTTCAGAAACCCCCTTTGGGAGTTCTTCTATCTTAAGGAGACCCCCTTCGGAGGTCTTGTGTAGATAACGCTATAGGAGGTTCATAGAATACCTCTTTAGGAATACTTATACGTACAGAAGACCCATTTAGGAGGTCCTATTTATAGAAGAAAATTTTCGGAGGCCTCCTATTTAAAGAAGACCATTTTCGGAGGTCATCTATTTATAGAAGATCCTTTTCGGAGGCCTTTTATCTATCGAAAACTCCTTTGGGAGGCATCCTATCTATAGTGGACCCTTTTAAGAAGCCTTCTGTCTATAGTAGACCCCTTTAGGATGTCTTCTATCTGGAGAAGACCTTTTAGAAGTCTTTATAACTATATAATACTCTTCTGGCTTATTTAGAAAACCTTCTATCCCTTGAAGACTCCTGTAGGAGGCCTTCTATCTACACAAGACCATTTTAGGAGGCCTTCTGTTCATTTAAGACTGCTTTAGGAGACCTATTCATAGAATACTGCTCTAGGCTTCCTTTAAGGAAGCCTTATATCTACAGAAGACTCCTTTAGGAGGCCTTCTATTTATAGAAGGCCTTTTAGTAGGCCTTAAAGCTATAGGAGAGAATTTTAGATCTCCTATATAGAGGACACTCTTCGAAAGTCTTCTATCTATAGAATACGCCCTTAGGAATTCTTCTAGACCCCTTTAAGAGATTTGCTATCTACAGAAGACCCCTTCAGAAACCCCCTATATGAGATCTTCTGTCTTCAAAAGACCCCTTTAGGAGGTGTTCTGTCTTCAGAAACCCCCTTTGGGAGGTCTTCTATCTTAAGGAGAACCCCTTCGGAAGTCATGTGTAGATAACCCTTTAGGAGGTCCATAGAATACATCTTTAGAAATACTTATATGTACAGAAGACACCTTTAGGAGGTCCTGTTTATAGAAGACCATTTTCAGAGGCCATCTATTTATAGAAGACCATTTTTGGAGGCCTTTTATCTATCGAAAACTCCTTTGGGAGGCATCCTATCTATAGTAGACCCTTTTAAGAGGCCTTCTGTCTATAGTAGACCCCTTTAGGAGGTGTTCTATCTAGAGAAGACCTTTTAGAAGTCTTTATAACTATATAATACTGTTCTGGCTTATTTAGAAAGCCTTCTATCCCTTTAAGGCCCTTGTAGGAGGCATCCTATCTATAGTAGACCATTTTAAAAGGCCTTCTGTTCGTTTAAAACTCCTTTAGGAGACCTATTTATGGAATACTGCTTTAGGAAACCTTCTATGTATAAAAGGCCCTTTAAGACTCCTTTAGGAGACCTTCTATATATATAGAAGAGCATTCTAGAGAAGATCTCTCATATAGAGGAAGCCCTTAGAAGGTCTTCTATCTATAGAAGGCCCCCTTAGGAATTCTTCTTGACCCCTTTAAAAGATTTGCTATCTATAGAAGACCCCTTAAGGATATTCTAGCTATCACTTTCGAAAGTCTTCTGTCTTTAGAAGATCCCATTAGAACTTCTTTCATCTACAGAAGACTACTTAGGTGGTCAAATATCTGTAAATGAGGTCTTCAATGTTTCAGAAGTGATTGATGCATCTTTGTAATAATGTAGACTACTCTTAGGAGGGCAATAATTGATATTAAAAATCATTGCATACTTTTAGGCTGGCATTTTTTTATTATCATGACATCTCTTCCCGCTTAAAAAATGTGTTTTTTTCTACCAAACAGAAAATGGAATTTACGACCAAAGACAATTTCAATTGAAAACACTAAAATCTAACTGCAACCTTATAATGGATACGTTATGTCATTTACCATGAAATATTGTAAAAAAAAGCCTAAAGCTAAATTCTGCATTTCAAGCAAAAAATATATATGGGCGTTGGTGTAAAATAAATTACAAGAAAAAAAAAACAAAAATTGCAGCAGAAACTAGATGTCGCCCGGCCATGGCAAAATTTCTAGCACTACTCTCCCAGGTTAAGTTGAAGCAACTTGTTGTAGTTGTACTTAAACTTCAGCTTGCAGCCAAAAATGCAAACAAACAATTATGCCTTGGATAACATTTGCGTTTTGGCCAAAGTTTACTTCTCTCTGTGTCTACGGAGAAAATTACTAAGCTTCATGGATGCTTTGCCTTACAATCGTGCCTTGGAGTTTGCATGGGAGTTCTTTCTTGTTGTCTATGACACATACATTATTAAAGACCACACACTAGTTCTATGAAAATTTAGGTGGCGACTTAGATGCCCAGGAAAACTCCAAGTAATTGTTGGTAAATATTTTCATAGGGTTATGAAATAGAAATTCTCTCTTTTTGCATTCAATAACATTGAATTTTGTATAGTCCAAAATCTTAGGAGTTACCCTTTATTCTTGTCTGTGTACACACATGTAGTTCTTGTAAGTTTTCATATTTATGATTGCCGAGATTAGTAAAGCAAATGTGGCTTTCTTAGTTTGTGCGATGGCAGGCAGGCAGCATCATCGTCATCGACATCATCAACATTGTAGGCCTGGCACCACATACACAGAAGATAACCACCGCAGGCCATTGTAGTAGTTGCAGCATCATTATCCAGAGTAACATCATCTCTTGGCATACAAGTCACAATATGGACCACTTGTAACCATAATTTGTTCACATTGCCTTCTTATTTTTTTGTCATGCCGTTTGGCAATATTTTCTCATTCCCAGCGTATTTTTTGTTCGGTTCTGGATATCACATTGGCAAACAATGGCCAGCGTAGAACGTACACAACCACTTAAGACTCTCGGAATACTTGACCGTTTGTCTTCACCACTACCTTTGGGGACTCAACTAATGGCATAAATTAAAATCGCTCGAACAAGTATTTTATTTATTATTTATATTGCTTTTGACATTGTTAACCATGGTGCGGAAGGTCTAACTCGCTGTGCGGCTTGTGTATTACACCACCAATTAAGCGTAACTCAAGATGTTGGAGAAACAACATAATTTTCTTTACTGGTATTTTTTTATTCAATTAATTTGCATTTAAGAAATTGTTGATAAGAATGGAAAAAGAGTGACAAAAAACAGTTGAAATTAAAAGGAGAACATATGCAAAATCAAATATTAAAGTATACATTTAGGCAAAGAACATTGAATTGAAGTGTGAAAAGTTGCCCTGAAAGCCTTTTGTCTCTGATGGTTCTTGAAAATATATTCCTTTAAAATGTCGCAATATCCCATCAAATTTAAATGTGGCTTTATATGATACGAAATCTTTACCTTCTTCTTCCGATTTTAAAGGAATGGTGTTCACTAGACATTTCCTATCGAAAGCTAGCCGCTACGTATTCCATATTTTCCTGGGATGAAAGAAAGAAAAAAACACTCAATAAATATGTCAAATTGTGAATATTTATACTGAGACAAAGTGCCGACCAAGCCGTTTTATATTTACCATATGTGTGATGCATACTTTTAGGATAAAATAAGTCATATGAGTCCCTTACAATAGTATCAACAGATGTTGTTGTAGCAACACAAATAAATATGTTCGTTTGTATTTCTGTTATAGTTATATGGTTCTGTGTCTAGATTGATAAATAAATTCTGGCTGTGTCGATAAAGAATCGGGAGACAGTCGAGTTGGTTTAGCTGGGTAATTATATATATCTATAGAACACCCCTTCAGAAGGTCTTATATCTTCAAAAGACTCTTTCATGAGGTCTTCTATTCATATAACATCCCTTCTATGTACAGAAGGTCCTTTTAGGATGACCTTTAATTATAAAAACCCCCTTTAAGAGGACTTCTATCTGTAGAAGACCCCTTTATGATGTCTTCTAACTTTAAAAGACCCTTTCAAGAGGTTTTGCTACTATAGAAGACCACATAAGATTCCTTATCTCATATCCATAAAATAGCCGTTTAGAAGGTCTTCTGTCTATAGAAAACCCATTTAGGAGGTCTTCTATCTATAGAAGATCCCTTCAGGAGGACTTCTATTTATAGAAAACCACTTCAGGAGGTCTTATATCTATAGAAGACCCATTCAGAAGGTCTACTATCTATAGAGAACCCTTTCAGGAGGTCTTCTATTTGTAGAAGGCAACTTCAGGACGTCTTCTGTCTATAGAAGGCCACTTCAGGACATCTTCTCTCTATAAAAGGCTTCTTCAGGAGGTCTTCTATCTATTAGAAGATTTTCTATATATAGAAGGTCCCCTCAGGAGGTCTTCTATCTTTAGAAGATCCTATTGGAAGGTCATCTATCTATAGAAGATCCCTTCAGGAGGTCTTCTACCTATAGAAGGCCCCTTCAGGAGGTCCCTCTAGGAGTTCTTTAGGAGATCTGCTGTCAGAAAATAATTTTTAGAGGTACTCGATCTATAGAACGCCTTTAGGATGTCTTCTTTCTTTAGAAGATCCTATTGGAAGGTCTTCTATCTATAGAAGATCCCTTCAGGAGGTCCTCTACCTATAGAAAGCCTCATCAGAGGTCCCTCTAGGAGTTCTTTAGGAGATCTGCTGTCTGAACATAATTTTAAGAGGTATTTTATCTATAGAACCCCTTTAGGAGGTCTTCTACCTATCGAACACCCCTTTAGAGCTCTTCTATTCTTCTTTAGTAGAAGACCCGTTTAGGGGTTATTTTAAGAAATGGATAGGAGGTCTTCTATTTATAGAAGACCTGGTGAGGAGGTCTTCTATCTATAGAAGACCTGGTTATGTCTTCTATCTATAAAAGACCACTTCAGGAGATCTTCTATATATAGGAGACAGAGTTAAGAAGACTTCTATCTATAGGAGACCCCTTCAGGAAGTCTTCTATCTATAGAAGACCTGGTTAGGAGGAGAAGACCTAACGGAAACTCAATTCAGCCAGGCTGAATTCAAGTTTTCCTAACGGAAACTCAATTCAGCCAGGCTGAATTCAAGTTTTCCTATCGGAAACTCAATTCAGCCAGGCTGAATTCAAGTTTTCCTAACGGAAACTCAATTCAGCCAGGCTGAATTCAAGTTTTCCTATCGGAAACTCAATTCAGCCAGGCTGAATTTCAGTTTTCCTAACGGAAACTCAATTCAGCCAGGCTGAATTCCAGTTTTCCTAACGGAAACTCAATTCAACCAGGCTGAATTCAAGTTTTCCTAACGGAAACTCAATTCCGCCAGGCTGAATTCAAGTTATCCTAACGGAAACTCAATTCAGCCAGGCTGAATTCAAGTTATCCTAACGGAAACTCAATTCAGCCAGGCTGAATTCAAGTTATCCTAACGGAAACTCAATTCAGCCAGGCTGAATTCAAGTTATCCTAACGGAAACTCAATTCAGCCAGGCTGAATTCAAGTTTTCCTAACGGAAACTCAATTTAGCCAGGCTGAATTCAAGTTTTCCTAACGGAAACTCAATTCAGCCAGGTTGAATTCAAGTTTTCCTAACGGAAACTCAATTCAGCCAGGCTGAATTCAAGTTTTCCTAACGGAAACTCAATTCAGCCAGGCTGAATTCAAGTTTTCCTAACGGAAACTCAATTCAGCCAGGCTGAATTCAAGTTTTCCTAACGGAAACTCAATTCAGCCAGGCTGAATTCAAGTTTTCCTAACGGAAACTCAATTCAGCCAGGCTGAATTCAAGTTTTCCTAACGGAAACTCAATTCAGCCAGGCTGAATTCAAGTTTTCCTAACGGAAACTCAATTCAGCCAGGCTGAATTCAAGTTTTCCTAACGGAAACTCAATTCAGCCAGGCTGAATTCAAGTTTTCCTAACGGAAACTCAATTCAGCCAGGCTGAATTCAAGTTTTCCTAACGGAAACTCAATTCAGCCAGGCTGAATTCAAGTTTTCCTAACGGAAACTCAATTCAGTCAGGCTGAATTCAAGTTTTCCTAACGGAAACTCAATTCAGCCAGGCTGAATTCAAGTTTTCCTAACGGAAACTCAATTCAGCCAGGCTGAATTCAAGTTTTCCTAACGGAAACTCAATTCAGCCAGGCTGAATTCAAGTTTTCCTAACGGAAACTCAATTCAGCCAGGCTGAATTCAAGTTTTCCTAACGGAAACTCAATTCAGCCAGGCTGAATTCAAGTTTTCCTAACGGAAACTCAATTCAGCCAGGCTGAATTCAAGTTTTCCTAACGGAAACTCAATTCAGCCAGGCTGAATTCAAGTTTTCCTAACGGAAACTCAATTCAGCCAGGCTGAATTCAAGTTTTCCTAAAGGAAACTCAATTCAGCCAGGCTGAATTCAAGTTTTCCTAACGGAAACTCAATTCAGCCAGGCTGAATTCAAGTTTTCCTAACGGAAACTCAATTCAGCCAGGCTGAATTCAAGTTTTCCTAACGGAAACTCAATTCAGCCAGGCTGAATTCAAGTTTTCCTAACGGAAACTCAATTCAGCCAGGCTGAATTCAAGTTTTCCTAACGGAAACTCAATTCAGCCAGGCTGAATTCAAGTTTTCCTAACGGAAACTCAATTCAGCCAGGCTGAATTCAAGTTTTCCTAACGGAAACTCAATTCAGCCAGGCTGAATTCAAGTTTTCCTAACGGAAACTCAATTCAGCCAGGCTGAATTCAAGTTTTCCTAACGGAAACTCAATTCAGCCAGGCTGAATTCAAGTTTTCCTAACGGAAACTCAATTCAGCCAGGCTGAATTCAAGTTTTCCTAACGGAAACTCAATTCAGCCAGGCTGAATTCAAGTTTTCCTAACGGAAACTCAATTCAGCCAGGCTGAATTCAAGTTTTCCTAACGGAAACTCAATTCAGCCAGGCTGAATTCAAGTTTTCCTAACGGAAACTCAATTCAGCCAGGCTGAATTCAAGTTTCCCTAACGGAAACTCAATTCAGCCAGGCTGAATTCAAGTTTTCCTAACGGAAACTCAATTCAGCCAGGCTGAATTCAAGTTTTCCAAACGGAAACTCAATTCAGCCAGGCTGAATTCAAGTTTTCCAAACGGAAACTCAATTCAGCCAGGCTGAATTCAAGTTTTCCAAACGGAAACTCAATTCAGCCAGGCTGAATTCAAGTTTTCCAGGCTTTTCCAGGCTGAAATCAAGCTTTCCTAACGGAAACTCAATTCAGCCAGGCTGAATTCAAATTTTCCTAACGGAAACTCAATTCAGCCAGGCTGAATTCAAGTTTTCCGAACGGAAACTCAATTCAGCCAGGCTGAATTCAAGTTTTCCTAACGGAAACTCAATTCAGCCAGGCTGAATTCAAGTTTTCCAAACGGAAACTCAATTCAGCCAGGCTGAATTCAAGTTCTCCTAACGGAAACTCAATTCAGCTAGGCTGAATTCAAGTTTTCCTAACGGAAACTCTACAAATTTTCTTTTAAAATAACAGGCGCACCTTTTCGGATCTACCACTGCCTCGCCATAGAAAGTATGATTCTAGAGTGTTTTAACCGTTCCTCACAATTTACTCAATTCTGTACCAATGTTGCATTGCTTATGTGTTTGTGTCCGTCTAATCAACATTTATTTGTCTTCTATACAGATTCTTAAATTTATTTACCATTTAAACAATCTTTTCTTTATTCTACATAAATGTGTGATGCATACTTTTAGGAGATAAATTATAAAAAATCAATTAATTCATATGTTTTATACCACATGCTTAACTAAACTTTTCTTAGGCATATCTCTACACATTATTTAAAATACACATCTTTTTTCTAACTTCAACTTCTTTCCTCTCATTTGCTTTGTCAATATTGCTCAATTTGCCTCTGCCGTATAAAGTAAATATCATTTAATTTTATTGTATATATAGATAAACAAAGTATGGTCATTAAAATTAAATACCATAATTAAAACATAGAATTTATACGCACACGTTTGTACGTACACAATCAATAATGAAGCTGTAGCAAAAGCTTCTTTACAGCCAAGATAGCAAACAAGTCTAGCTAGCTGGTGAGTTCTGCCGCCACCATCTTTTGCCAGTCTCCCTTCCTCCCCTTTTCTGTTGTCGTTACCCAGAAACCCATACGCTGCAACATTGACATTCAATAAATTCTTACCATACAACAGTTAACAGTTATTGACTTTAACAAGAAATTGTCGTCTATTGTCGCCATTGTCGGTATCATCGGCTCGGCTGTGCCATCATCTCAACTCTCTTCCCTTGGCTGCTTTTCGTAGACGACGTATGTGAAATAGAAAAACTACAAAATCTTGCCTTTTCTTCTAGCCACATATTCTGGATCCTGTTTCATATGGCAAGACAACAGCAGTTTGGTTGGAGTTAAGATGCCACATTTTTTTACGTTTCTGGGTTTAATAGTGTTGTCCGCATATAGCTTTTTCTTCGTCGTTGTAAAGGAATGTTGTTTACTTGTTTGGTTTTATTCCTTTTTTAGCGATTTAGTTAAAACTACTTCCATAGTTTATAGATGCTGCTGCCGCGCCACCATATATGGAGAATCATAACACATCTCATGTGAAGCTAGTGCAGTATTGTTCGTTTGGTTTTTCTTCTGGGTAATGGAGTATGCCAAAGAAATCCATAAAGTGTTGGTTAATAATGGCACATTTTTAATCCACTGCTGTGGAGCAAGTGAGTTAGAAACGATTATCTTCATTTACAGAAATATTTATCTACTATTTGGAAATGAGAATTGATCTGAATTTCGCTCTCAAAATATTCCTGAAAATCCTTATTTAGTCCTCTAAAAATATCCTACAAAATATTCCTGAAAAAATCTTATTTTGTCCTCTGAAAATACCCCACAAAATATTCTTTCAAAATCCCTATTTAATCCTCTGAAAATTCCTCACAAAATATTCTTAAAAATCCACACTTCAAGCTCTTGAAATTCCTCACAAAATATTTTTAAAGAAAACACACTCGTCAACTTCGTGAAATTCCCCACAAAATATGCTTAAAAAATCTACGCTTAAGCCTCTTAAAATTCCTCAAAAATATTCTTTCAAAATCCCTATTTAATCCTCTGAAAATTCTTCACAAAATATTCTTTCAAAATCCCGATTGAATCCTCTGAAAATTCCTCACAAAATATTCCTAAACAATCTACGCTTCAACCTCGTGATATTCCTCAGAAAATATGCTTAAAAAATCCACGCTTCAACCTTTCAAATTCCTCACAAAATATTCCTAAAAAATCCACGCGTCAACCTCCTAAAATTCCTCACAAAATATGCTCAAAAAATCCACGCGCCAACCTCTTAAAATTCCTCAGAAAATATGCTCAAAAAATCCACGCGCCAACCTCTTAAAATTCCTCACAAAATATTCTTAAAAAAGCCACGCGTTAACCTCTTGAAATTCCTCACAAAAAATTCTTAAAAAATCCACGCGTTATCCTCTTGAAATTCCTCACAAAATATTCTTAAAAAATCCACGCATTAACCTCTTGAAATTCCTCACAAAATATTCTTAAAAAAATCCACGCTTCTTCCTCCTAAAATTCCTCACAAAATATGCTCAAAAAATCCACGCGCCAACCTCTTAAAATTCCTCAGAAAATATGCTCAAAAAATCCACGCGCCAACCTCTTAAAATTCCTCACAAAATATTCTTAAAAAAGCCACGCGTTAACCTCTTGAAATTCCTCACAAAATATTCTTAAAAAATCCACGCATTAACCTCTTGAAATTCCTCACAAAATATTCTTAAAAAAATCCACGCTTCTTCCTCCTAAAATTCCTCACAAAATATGCTCAAAAAATCCACGCGCCAACCTCTTAAAATTCCTCAGAAAATATGCTCAAAAAATCCACGCGCCAACCTCTTAAAATTCCTCACAAAATATTCTTAAAAAAGCCACGCGTTAACCTCTTGAAATTCCTCACAAAAAATTCTTAAAAAATCCACGCGTCAACCTCTTAAAATTCCTCACAAAATATTCTTAAAAAATCCACGCGTTAACCTCTTGAAATTCCTCACAAAATATTCTTAAAAAATCCACGCTTCAACCTTTGAAATTCCTTACAAAATATTCTTAAAAAATCCACGCGTTAACCTCTTGAAATTCCTCACAAAATATTCTTAAAAAATCCACGCTTCAACCTTTGAAATTCCTTACAAAATATTCTTAAAAAATCCACGCGTCAATCTCCAAAAATTCCTCACAAAATATGCTTAAAAAATCCACGCGCCAACCTCTTAAAATTCCTCACAAAATATTCTTAAAAAACCCACGCTTCTTCCTCTTGAAATTCCTTATAAAATATTCTTACAAAATCCCCATTTAATCCTCTGAAAGTACCCAACAAAATATTCTTGAAAAACCCACGCTTCTTCTCTTAAACTTTCTCACAAACTATTCATACAAATTCCCCATTTAATCCTCTGAAAAAAACCCAACAAAATATTCTTAAAACCCAAAATTTTTCCTCTTGAAATTCCTCATAAAATATTCTTTCAAAATCTCCATGTAATCCTCTGAAAATACCCAACAAAATATTCTTAAAAAAACCACGCTTCTTCCTCTTGAAATACCTCACCAAATGTTCTTAAAAAACCCACGCTTCTTCCTCTTGAAATACCTCACCAAATGTTCTTAAAAAAACCCACGCTTCTTCCTCTTGAAATTCCTCACAAAATATTCTTTCAAAATCCCCATTTAATCCTCTGAAAGTACCCAACAAAATATTCTTAAAAAAACCCACGCTTCTTCCTCTTGAAATTCCTCACAAAATATTCTTTAAAAATCCCCATTTAATCCTCCGAAAGTACCCAACAAAATATTCTTAAAAAAACCCACGCTTCTTCCTCTTGAAATTCCTCACAAAATATTCTTTCAAAATCCCCATTTAATCCTCTGAAAGTACCCAACAAAATATTCTTTAAAAAACCCACGCTTCTTCTTTCAAAATCCTCTGAAAATAACCAAACTACACGTTTTATTCCTTTGGAAATTCCTCGCAAAATTTTCTTTAAAAATCCACGTTTTTTCCTTTGGAAATTCCTCACAAAATTTTCTTTAAAATTCCACGTTTTTTTCTTTGGAAATTCCTCACAAAATATTCTTTAAAAATCCACGTTTATTCCTCCTCAAATTCTTCACAAAATATTCTTTAAAAATCCCCGTTCCGAAGGAATATTCCTCACAAAATATTCTTTAAAAACCACGTTTGTTCCTTTGGAAATTCCTCACAAAATATTCTTTAAAAACCACGTTTGTTCCTTTGGAAATTCCTCACAAAATATTCTTTAAAAATCCACGTTTATTCCTTTGGAAATTCCTCACAAAATATTCTTTAAAAATCCACGTTTATTCCTTTGGAAATTTCTCACAAAATATTCTTTAAAAATCCACGTTTATTCCTCTTCAAATTCTTCACAAAATATTCTTTAAAAATCCACGTTTATTCCTCTTCAAATTCTTCACAAAATATTCTTTAAAAATTCACGTTTATTCCTCTGACAAATTCCCGAGAAAATGTTCTTTAAAAATCCACGTTTATTCCTCTTCAAATTCCTGAGAAAATATTCTTTAAAAATCCACGTTTATTCCTCATCAAATTCCTCACAAAATATTCTTTAAAAATCCATGTTTATTCCCCTTCAAATTACTCACAAAATTTTAAAACTCAACGTTTGTTCCTTTCGAAATTCCTCACAAAATATTCTTTAAAAATCCACGCTTAACCTCTTTGCATTCCTCAAAAAATATTCTATAGAAATCCTCACTTCAGCCTTTTCAAATTCCCCACAAAATATTCTTTAAAAATCAACGTCTATTAATTTCTATTTATGTTTGAAGCCACCTAATAATATGCATCATTAATTTAATTATAATTTTAAGGCCGACCTAAAAGTATGCACCATTCATTAAAAATTAGTTTATTGTTAAACTTGGTTTCCACTCAACTACAATTTACGTTCTCGAACATTTTTGCCATTTAAAATTTCATTGCCAAAAATGAAATTTCTCTTTGCCAAAATTCAGTTCCGCGCACATAATCTAAATGCATTTCATCCCAATAATTTAAGTTACTATAAAAATTCCAATCCATCCTTTATGGGCAATAATGTTCTTACCAAAACAAATAATAAAAAAATAAAAGCACTTAAATTTGTTGTTATAACCAATCAGCTGCTGTTTGTGTAATGTGGTATCCTTATTATTGCAACGTATGTCATGTTGTTGAACAAATTGTATAAACTTCATATAAAAACAACAAACATAAATATAACCAGCCCTAAAAGTATGCTCTCTGCATTATGTTGCCTACAGGGTATGCAATGGAGATAAACGATGGAATTAAATAGTTGAGATTTTTGCACACACACACTTATCTGCATATTTACGCCAACACCAGGCATAAACCTGGAGTTTAATTCCCCAAATGCAAACATGGAAGATACACCATGTGGGATTGTCATATGTATGAGCAGAAGCAGCAGCAGAAGCCACAAATTTCTCATTAAAAAGCCAACTTTATTTGGTTTGATAAACTCCCAATGAGACGACTGACTGTCTCCAACACAACATTGCATGGCATATGGCGTTGCTGGTTGGTTATCTCCGCTGACTCTGCACACAAAACGACTAGAGTAGTTGGTCATTATGGTTTTGTTCCCGACGATGCAATGGACGACAATCTTTTTGCGATGTTATATAAGTCACTTAAATTAACAATATTGAATATGACCGTAAAGCGGTAATAAACGTTAGTCGTCGCCTACTTCCACGTAAATAAAAATAAAACCGAATTACTTTTTTCTGCCAATGACAAAGTTAATGAAGTTTAATGGCATTCTGCTAATGCCAATATTTATGTTAATTTTTTTGTGGTGTAATAAAAATCTGGTAAATTAATTAGGCAAAGATTATATAACATAAGGAAAAAAGCAAAGTTGATTTCAATTTGCAAAGCACTTTGCAATGATCTTTGAATGCCGCTAGCGTGTGTGACATGTTACACTTATTAGTGGAAAAGTTTGCTTTTCATGTTCAAAAGTTTTGTCTGGTAAATAAAGAGAGGAAGGGGAAGAAGTGGAGATACTGGTACTTACCTTATACCATATACTATTATGTGAGGGGTGGTATAATAAGTTTCTTTTGACATTTTTTACTGCAATAATGGTAGCAGAGAAACTACTCCTTACCCAGGCTTCTTTAAAACCCGACACTTCAACCTCTTAAAAAATATTCCTTAAACTCCTCACAAAATATTCTTTAAAAAACCACGCTCCAACCTCTTCAATCCTCACAAAATATTCTTTAAAAAACCACGCTCCAACCTCTTCAATCCTCACAAAATATTCTTTAAAAAAACCACGCTCCAACCTCTTCAATCCTCACAAAATATTCTTTAAAAAACCACGCTCCAACCTCTTCAATCCTCACAAAATATTCTTTAAAAAACCACGCTCCAACCTCTTCAATCCTCACAAAATATTCTTTAAAAAACCACGCTCCAACCTCTTCAATCCTCACAAAATATTCTTTAAAAAACCACGCTCCAACCTCTTCAATCCTCACAAAATATTCTTTAAAAAACCACGCTCCAACCTCTTCAATCCTCACAAAATATTCTTTAAAAAACCACGCTCCAACCTCTTCAATCCTCACAAAATATTCTTTAAAAAACCACGCTCCAACCTCTTCAATCCTCACAAAATATTCTTTAAAAAACCACGCTCCAACCTCTTCAATCCTCACAAAATATTCTTTAAAAAACCACGCTCCAACCTCTTCAATCCTCACAAAATATTCTTTAAAAAACCACGCTCCAACCTCTTCAATCCTCACAAAATATTCTTTAAAAAACCACGCTCCAACCTCTTCAATCCTCACAAAATATTCTTTAAAAAACCACGCTCCAACCTCTTCAATCCTCACAAAATATTCTTTAAAAAACCACGCTCCAACCTCTTCAATCCTCACAAAATATTCTTTAAAAAACCACGCTCCAACCTCTTCAATCCTCACAAAATATTCTTTAAAAAACCACGCTCCAACCTCTTCAATCCTCACAAAATATTCTTTAAAAAACCACGCTCCAACCTCTTCAATCCTCACAAAATATTCTTTAAAAAACCACGCTCCAACCTCTTCAATCCTCACAAAATATGCTTTAAAAAACCAAGCTCCAACCTCTTCAATCCTCACAAAATATTCTTAAAAAATCCACGCTTCAAACTCTTGAAATTCCTCAGAAAATATTCTTAAAAAATCCACGCTTCAAACTCTTGAAATTCCTCAGAAAATATTCTTAAAAAATCCACGCTTCAAACTCTTGAAATTCCTCAGAAAATATTCTTAAAAAATCCACGCTTCAAACTCTTGAAATTCCTCAGAAAATATTCTTAAAAAATCCACACTTCAAACTCTTGAAATTCCTCAGAAAATATTCTTAAAAAATCCACGCTTCAAACTCTTGAAATTCCTCAGAAAATATTCTTAAAAAATCCACGCTTCAAACTCTTGAAATTCCTCAGAAAATATTCTTAAAAAATCCACGCTTCAAACTCTTGAAATTCCTCAGAAAATATTCTTAAAAAATCCACGCTTCAAACTCTTGAAATTCTTCACAAAATATTCTTTAAAAATCCACGTTTATTCCTCTTCAAATTCCTCACAAAATATTCTTTAAAAATCCACGCTTTAACCTCTTGAAATTCCTCAGAAAATATTCTTTAAAAATCCACGCTTTAACCTCTTGAAATTCCTCAGAAAATATTCTTTAAAAATCCACGCTTTAACCTCTTGAAATTCCTCAGAAAATATTCTTTAAAAATCCACGCTTTAACCTCTTGAAATTCCTCAGAAAATATTCTTTAAAAGTCCACGCTTTAACCTCTTGAAATTCCTCAGAAAATATTCTTTAAAAATCCACGCTTTAACCTCTTGAAATTCCTCAGAAAATATTCTTTAAAAATCCACGCTTTAGCCTCTTGAAATTCCTCAGGAAATATTTTTAAAAATCCACACTTTAGCCTCTTGAAATTCCTCACAAAATATTCTTTAAAAATCCACGTTTATTCCTCTTCAAATTCCTCACAAAATATTCTTTAAAAATCCACGCTTTAACCTCTTGAAATTCCTCACAAAATATTCTTTAAAAATCCACGCTTTAACCTCTTGAAATTCCTCGCAAAATATTCTTTAAAAATCCACGCTTCAACCTCTTCAAATTCCTCGCAAAATATTCTTTAAAAATCCACGCTTCAACCTCTTCAAATTCCTCGCAAAATATTCATTAAAAATCCACGTTTATTCCTCTTCAAATTCCTCACAAAATATTCTTTAAAAATCCACGCTTTAACCTCTTGAAATTCCTCAGAAAATATTCTTTAAAAATCCACGCTTTAACCTCTTGAAATTCCTCAGAAAATATTCTTTAAAAATCCACGCTTTAACCTCTTGAAATTCCTCAGAAAATATTCTTTAAAAATCCACGCTTTAACCTCTTGAAATTCCTCAGAAAATATTCTTTAAAAATCCACGCTTTAACCTCTTGAAATTCCTCAGAAAATATTCTTTAAAAATCCACGCTTTAGCCTCTTGAAATTCCTCAGGAAATATTTTTAAAAATCCACGCTTTAGCCTCTTGAAATTCCTCACAAAATATTCTTTAAAAATCCACGTTTATTCCTCTTCAAATTCCTCACAAAATATTCTTTAAAAATCCACGCTTTAACCTCTTGAAATTCCTCACAAAATATTCTTTAAAAATCCACGCTTTAACCTCTTGAAATTCCTCGCAAAATATTCTTTAAAAATCCACGCTTCAACCTCTTCAAATTCCTCACAAAATATTCTATAAAAACCCACACTGCAACCGCTCCCAATTCCTCAGAAAATATTGATTAAATGTGAATATGGATTGCCCTTAGTAAAGGACATCTCTCTCTCTCTCTGAAAGTTTTTTTTTTACGAAAAGTTCCAATCACTTTCTTTTCCTTATATCACCTGCCTCGTATTGTGTCTCTGCCCTTTTCTGATATTTATTCCACACAATTTCCATTAATCGGCTTAAAAATAACAAAACATGTTTTTCTTGGCTATAATACTATTACACGAAACTAAAATAACTTTGTTTTGAAACTTTATTGCATTTCATTTAACTAAGAGACTTTTTAAAATCATAATATATTTTAGGAAATATGATTGGAAGCATATGCAATAATTACTTTTCAGAATGCATCCTAAAAGTAGGCAAACATTGGATAATAAAAAATACTAAAATATGTTCAAAGTCGAATAATAGCTTCACACAACATTTGTAATATTTTTTTTTATTTTTTTCTATTCTTACCCACAAAATGTCTAAGGTAACGTGCCACTCGAATACCATAAACTCGTTTCTAAAATCACATTTTTATATGCCTCATCCTAGGGCCAAGATATACCCTTGTTTGTGTTTTAATTGCATCCTAAATGTAGACATTAAATTCTAAATGCTTGCACACACAACCAAAGGGTGGCGAAGATGTTTCTATTTGAGTAGTAGTAGTAGTTTTGTATGTCAAAACTTTTGTAAGACAACTTTTAATAACAAATACATACAATTTACATTTAAACAAACAGAAGTCAACGATAAGATGGAACTTTATTTTTAAATCCTCAATACCAACAAAAGAAGCCAATTATATGTATACATGTGTGTAATCTATGTGTATGTTTGTATAGAAAATTAATACGTTTTGTTTTTATCTCTTTGTCACATCTTTGTCGCTTTAGTACTAATGTATGTATGTATAATTTATAAAACTATGTTTTGCCTAAAGCTGTGCCATGAATTTCCTCCTAAAAGTATACACAATTTTCTTTGAAGAAAATATAATTTTTAATTGCGAAAGTTGTGACAATTTTAAGATTTGCTAAAAAAATAAATTACAATAGAGGTGACTATACAGTGTGGTTCAAAAATAATGGTTACTCTCAGTATTTTCACTTGCTAAAAATATGTCACAACTTCCAATAAGTAACTTTTATTTAGACTCGAACTGTTCTTTGCGTGTCCAAATGGTGAATTTTAATTAAACCACCACAAAACTTTTAATTTCCATATTTCCACCCATACCTCTTTTCACCAACCTAAAGGTATGCAACACATTTATGTAACCACAAAATATGCAACATTTGGTGTTGGGTTATTTTTTTGCAATTCCTAAAAGTATGCTTCTATTATTTTAATGTCAATGCTCTTTGTGAACACACAAAAATTTCAAATGCGTTGTCGTCTGTGAACTTTGTGCCAAAAGTCTGTGCGACATTTTGGCCGTTGGCCAAGAGAACTAACTACAACAAATGACCATGATTTTTATATCGATTTTGTCTTCTTTCCTCTCTCTCTCTCGCTCTTATACACACATATTAGTAAATCGTAAATTAATAGTTTTGCCAAGGCAAAGGGAATTCATAAAGGCATATTTGCGTGATTCAAAGACATTTTGAAGTTAGTTTTGTTTTTTTCTACAGCCTTAAAGTATACCTTTAAAATGAAATTAAAAAGTAGCATGTCTAGCAATGCAGGACATTAATAATAAAAACTATGACATAACTTTTTTTTGCTAACTTTGTTTTTATTTTGCTTTTCTTTATTCGTTTTCTTTACAGCCTGCCGCCATTGAAGATCTACGCAAATGGACCTCTAGCGAGGCATTGGGAGATGTTACCGTCACCCCTGATTGTATGCATCATGTCGACACATCAATATCAACATCTGTTGTTATTGGCGATAATGGTGTCTTGACACCGGCCCTATCTCCGTCCGTGCTATCAGCCGATGCTGTAGATGCATTATATTCCATTGACCACAATAATACATTAATCGATAACAGTCATATTCCTAATGATATCAATAACGATGTGCCTTTAAATCATCGACTGCCCTCACCCGAGGAACAATGTAAAATTATAGCATTAAGGTAAGTTTTGAACACAAAGAAAGGAAAAAGGACAACTTTAAGAAACCCTGATGTGTATCAGGGGATAGGTTCTTTGGGATCAAAAATATTTTGATTTTATAATGATTTTGTCGAATAATCTGAAAATCAGATTTTGAAAGATTTATTTTAAAAATAAGTAATAATTAACTTGAGCGTTCGCAATGCATACTTTTAGGCACTGAAAAAATAAAAATCAAATGGCATAAAATCTTTGCCGACAATACATGACTATTAGAATATGATGCAAATTTTTCTTTAAATAACACTATGCAACACTGAAATTCTGGTCAGTATCAGCTAAACTATTGGGAGTTGAACCAAGTAACCCTTTGCAAAAATCTTCCAAATAAAGTTCTCAGCAATTCTTCAGAACATTCTGAAAATCTAAAATGCTCCCTTCATGTTGTTTCAGTGGTATTTTGCATCATATCTTTTACAGCACTTATTTTAAAACACAGTTCACACCAACAGTTTATTCTCGCATTTCGGATTTCATCACATTTTTGACATATTTATTAAATCGTCGTTGAAAAATATACTGAAAAAATGTGATAGATCCATTTTACAACAATGACATGTTCTGAAGAGTTGTGTATTACATTCCAGCAAATATTTTTCCAAAAGAAAATATTCAGAAAAAAATTCTGTTTTGGAGATATGGTGCCAAATGAATAAACATTATGGAAATTTTCGATATTTTGT